>NW_028256595.1:1125000-3525000 GCF_048593485.1 Apis florea | reverse complement strand
GTAAACGCGACGCGATACATAAAATTCACTTTTCTTCGATTTACGTTCGTTCCAATAGTCATAAGTCTTCGCGTTCTTTTATTTTTCTCGCTCCTCTTTTTCCTCTTTTTCCTCTTTTTTCTTTTTTTTTTTCTTCTCCTCCCTCGGCGATCAACAATCGCGAACACGTGGACACTCGTCGACGCGACTCGGAACGAAACGAACGAAAAGGAAAGTCAATGTTGTACGTCGACGACGTTTATTGGACTCGAAACTTACAAGTCCTGTCATTAAGCCGCTCCACTCGCAAACGTCGATAAAAGAAATATGGCGCTTTTAAAGAGATGGGACTTTAACGTCCCGATAGGGCATAAAAAGTTAAAACCCTTCGGTGCTGTAAAAGCGCAACGTGGTAACCAGCGCCAGCGCCTGTTCGATTTTCCTTTTTCTTTCTTTTTTCCTTCTCTCTCTCTCTCTCTCTCCCTCCCTCCCTCCCTTTTATTCCTTTAATTCCGCCGTTAATTTTGTATTAGCCGTTCTTTCTTCTCCCTCCCCTCTCTTTTTTCTTCTTTTACCTAATCGTTCGTTGAACGAGATCGTTTCTTTGTCGTAAACCGCTCCGTTTTTCCGAAGATCGATCGAGCAAAAAAAAAAAAAAAGGGAAGGAGGAAGAAAGAAAGAATTACGAGGCGCAAGATAGGCGACGATTTACACGAAAAAGAAACGTACGCGCCCTTTTCTTTTTTTTTTTCTTTTTTCTTTCGCAACATCCACGCAACGTCCAACGACATGGCGGCAACACATTTCACGCGCGGCGCGCGAAGTCAATAAATCTAACCGAAAAGGATTCGTCCGTCCGATCCTTCCGTGTTATTATTACGGAAGCATCGCATACTTTCCACCCGTGGTAATCTTTTTAATTACAGGAATCACGCGGATTAATTATAGCAATTACCCGGTGGTCCCTTTAGGGGTGGTGCCACCTTTCGAAAGTAAATATACATCTCAATCGATGGCCAGGCACGAGGTAGGCCAGTGCTCGCGTTTCACCTCCGACGAGAGCCGCGATCCCGAAACGTGTTCGCGTTCAAATCCCCGATGACTCCTCTCTCTCTCTCTCTCTCTCCCAGAATTTTCCCGTTGCTCGCGCGTATAATATCGGTTCACCTCGCCACCGCTATTTTATTATCCCGCGCGTTCCTCGAAACCGTCCGCAACGCCACCTACATCGCGCCAATCTCGTCCATTCTTATTTTTCGTGTTCGTTGCTTCCCGAGATCTCTTCGAATCTCCGTTTACCACGAGAACGAAGAAAATTCGCAAGATTCCTCGTCGTGAGAAAGACAAACGAGACGAGTGTTTTTTATCTCTTTTTATTTCTCTCTCTCTCTCTCTCTCTCTCTCTCTCGTCGTGGATCATTCGTAGTGGACGACGACGATCGTGGTCGTTCGGTTACAGTGGAAACGACAGGCGCGGAATTTTGTTTGCTTAGAGCAAAGGGGAGGCAAGCGGTGGGGAAAAGAGAGTACAAATTACAAGGATTCCGTTTTGTCGATCGACGCGATCATCTATAGATATTTACGCGGAATATCCTATAATCAACCGGCACACTTTTTCAAACTATTCATCAACCTGTCCAAATTAGCAGTCCTACTCGCAGTTCCTAACAATCTTCTCACGGAAGCAGAAGCCGGAGATATTTCTCGACCAACGGTCATTACGCTGCCAGAGCAGCGTTCTCCCTCCCTTTCCTCGCTCTTCTCCCCTTCTCGCCTATCCTTCCCTTCCCTCCCTCCTTCGCCCGCACAATCCCTCTAGTCTAATTACAGGAATTATTTAATTAATTATAGCAATTAGCCGATCCCGTGTCAACCTTCCCGAATGCATACGTCACCGAATCACCGACTCCTTCCTCCTGCACCTCTCCGCCCCACGCCGTTTCTTCGCCGCCCTTTCCTCGTCGATGGACGCGCGTCTGCCGATTTTCTCGTTTTTTTTCCTTTGAGAGCCCGCGCGAGGGGCAGCAGCGCCCGGCCAGGTCCTTTTCTTCCTCTTCGGAAGAAAAAGAAACGGAGGCCGGCCGTAAAAATCATTAATAGAAAGGCTTACGCGGTGCTTTCGTGGCTGGTTCGTGGCTGTGTGAGAAAGCGGTTCGATCAGGGCGACCCGCCGTCCCGAGAAGAAGGAAGGGGGTGTGGGGCTTCTCGGGCTCCCTTAAAGAGGAGAGCGTAAAGAGCCAGGAATTCTGGCGTGTAGCAAGAAATATAGGACAGCGGGCCTCGGATAAAAAGAAAAAAAAAAAAAAAAGGGGGTGGGTCCGGGCCACGATTTGCCACGGAGCCTCGAGTTTATGTATACGGTGCGTGCTCGCCTCTCCGCGTCGTCCATCCGTACCACGATGCGCGCAGTCCCTTGTACGATATAACTATGTGGAAGCTGTTCGTCGAGAAACGAAACTTTTTCTCCTTCGTTCCACAATCCTTGGAGAGGACGAAATCATTGGAGAAAATGATTTTTGATCGCGATTGATACCCGCCTCGACCATGAATTCTCCGATCGAACGAGAACGCGTAAAGGAAAATCGATTTCGAGCAATGTTTTCCCTCGACGCAATCGTTCGACTCGAATATTCGCGGAAAATTTTCGTCGTTTCTTCGCGAACGGTTGATCGCTCCCATAATTTCTATCCGACTCGTGTCGGTTCCCATCGGCGCGCATGCGCCTACTACGCCTCGCTATAAAGGATACGCCGATAAAGGAAATAAACACCCGCGAGATTGCTCAGGCGGCGGAAGTCTAATTAACCGAATCCAATTAGCGGGGCGAGAGAACAAACGCTCGTTTCCGCTTCTCGAGACCGATCGATTTCTTTCCACCCGCTCGATTATTATTCTCTCGTGTTATTCGTTGGATTGTCGGCTCGGGAGAGAGGCGACGACATTTCTCCTTTCCTTCGTCGTCGATTTTCACTTTATCGCGCGGAAAGATCCCGGTTGCAACCCGGTTAATCGGGACCAGTTTCGAGCTGGCGCCGATTAATTCCTGAAATATATGGTCGATTACCGAACGGGGCGGCGAAGAGGGCGAAGAGGCACGAAGGCTGAGAAAACGGTTCATAACAGTTATGCTAATGGGTGGACGTTGGCCATGCGACACCATGTGAAACGCAGCGCCGTTTGCATAAAGTCCTTTTCCATCTTCGTCCTCGTTCCTCATCCAACTTTCGCGGGTATCGGTCCGGCGTCCGTGCCACTTTCTCCACGATTCGTGGCTAAATACCAAGCGTAACGAGATGACAAACGATCGTTAAACGAACCCGCGCTACGACCGCGCTCACCACTTACGTAATCCCGATTAAACTTTTGTCGCGAGGACCCGACTGGTTAATTGATAAGAAGAAAAAAAAGAGTCGAGAGAACGAGTAGAAGAAGAAGAAGAAGAAGAAGAAGAAGAAGAAGAGGAGGAGAAGAAGGGAGAGAAAAGAATAATTCGACCACGCCGCGTACGACGTATGACAGAGAACAGGGTCCTGTCTCGAGAGTATGACGCAAGAGACCGGTGGTTGGCAAAAACGTTCCCTACGTATGAATACGCATCGCGATATATACTATTGCCGTACCTTCCTGGAAGGGAAACAACTCTGTACCCCTCTCTCGCTCCCTCTTTCTCTCTTCTTCCCTCTAACTCCTCCCTCCCTCTCACTCTCTCTCTCTCTTTCTCTCCCCCGTTTCTCTTTCTGTTCTCGACCGCGCCGGCCCCGTCACGCCCAACAAACTTCTCCTACGGTTCGTAGCGGGCGTCACGCCGCATTTATAATGTTTCCACGTTCGAGTTTCGACGGGTCTACTCCCGAGGAGGCCAACACCGCGGGTGGAAAGCAAGGACAATGGAGAGAGAGAAAGAGAGAGAGAGAGATCGCTCTCGTCGGCGCCCTTTCCAACTCTCGAGAGAAAAGTTACGCCGATCTATGATGACGACGACGATGATGATGATGATGATGATGATGATGATGATGGTGATGATCGGTTTCGATCGTTTCCCTTTGATTTCGAGCCGGGGGGTCCATCGTCCCTGTTTCTGTCTTCCGCGCTTTCCCCGCGGAACTTGGCTCGTATCAGGCTTTGGAAACGGGCCACCGTGGCAACGGTAGAGATTCGAAGTCCACTGTTAATTAACGCCAAGTTTTCAACCGTATCCATCCTCGATTCAGAGAGATCGAATTTGTTTGGGAAGGGAGAAGAATGTGGACGGTAGTATCGAAATTCGATTGGGGATCGGAACGACGGAGATGGTCGCGGATGATCGCGATTATTGCTCGCCTCTCTCGACGTTCTATCGACGGTTCGAATGCACGGATCGGTTGCAACACCGCTGCCTATGATTTATTTCGGCCGAAAGAAAAATGCTCGGCGCCATCGATGCCTCGATAAATTATCGCGCGCGTACGATTGCCGTACGTGTAATTGGTAGAATATCGCGAGAGAGATACTTTTTCGAGAAGAAGCGCGAAAGAAGCGAAATCCGACCGACTGTTGGCGACCGATTATTCAGCGACAAGGCGCTCTCAGGAGTCTCGACTCACCGTTGACACCGCCACATCTCGCCCCTAGCCTTGAGTTAATGTTTTCATCGGGCGTATTTCGACGACGTGGCGGACCATATTTTAAGGCAATAATTTCTTGGTGGGTACACAGAGGGCCATCGACCGCAAGCTACGGCAGTCGAGGCGGCGCTGAAACGGGGACATCGGTTCTTTTGATCCTGGACCCTTTCGGGCCCCCATGGGCCATTATCGACCTTTAAGGACCTTGCTGCGACTCGTAGAGCCGGTTACCATAACCGTGCGTACCGTTCCTTCCAACCATGCCTCGGACCTCCCGGAGGTGTTACGCTATTCCCAACGGCGATTCCCTCCCGTAGCGGGAGGGGTTGTAGTTCGATCCGACATCGATAGACACGATTGTCCTGGGAATCGTCTGTTTCTATCGTTTTGCTTCTCCGCACTTTGCGTTTCTCGTCGTTTCGCGAAACTCCCGAACTGGCGATTTTTCATAGCGCGCGTGGTGGCAAGCGTGGTTATCCCGAGAGGCGATTTAAAAGAATGCGTGATCGCCGATCGGCTGTTTCCACAGTGTGTAACGGTAGCAAAGAGGATAACGCTAATTAACGGGACGCCGGGGATCGAGTTATTTTTGACCCGAAAAGCTTTTCTACGCCGCTCGAGCGTAGCCAACCGTTCGTCTTACATCTAATGAATTTTTCATCGGGATGAAATGCAAAGTGGCTCGTAAAGTATACAACACGTTCGTTATACACTCGTTCGTGTATAAGTATCAAAGGGCCCCCCTTTAAACGCCCTCCCCACTTTCCGCGCGTTCTCGGGCCCTTGGCTACAAAGGGGATCGTTCATCGCTTCCAGAAGTCGCGAAAGGAGAGAGAGAGAGAGAGTCTCGAAGAATCGGGAAGGTGGATGATTTTTATTTCGTGGTAAACAAGTCATCAATATCGTCGTTCCATGGAAATTTGTCATCGGTCGATGCGACTATTCCAATTATATTTCACACTCTCTTTTTATTAATTGCCTTGACTCGCGAATTCTCTGTCCCTCGAAACACCGTTCGATAAATTGTAATACTCTTGATTAGACGTAAAAGATAACGAAATTAATCTACGCGGCGCAGCCAAAAAACCAAAAGTTTCTCCCTTTGACCTTTATTTTTAACGCGACTCTCGCGTATATAATCGAGCTGCAAGCCCTTCGTGCACCGTCATTCGTCACAGAGTTTTTGCGATACTTTTTCTCCCTCCTGCACGATTCCGCGATCGTACTCTCCGGTCCGTTAAATATTATTTAACAGATACTTACGCCGTTTTCAACTGTATAATCGCGAGAGAAAGAAAGAAAGAAAGAAAGAGAGGAATACCGGCCGGATCAACGTGAAAATTCCAACGTTCTCGATCCCGATTTAATCTGATTTAACCCCGATCGACGACCACTTCTTACCACTTCTTTGTCCCTTCTCGAATCGCGTTCCGCGACAAAATTACCGGCTCGAAACGAAGCGGAACTCGAGCATCTTCTCGCTTTCGGATCGGTTTTTTTCACGCGAGTGTCAAGGACGAGAGTTCTCGCGAAACCGAGAAGAATCTCGCTCGCGCATTCAAAATCACCGATCCACACTGCGCTATTTTTTCGCATCCGTTCTGGTTGCCCGAGTCACTTGGGATCATCGATTCAAACCGCATCATAAATATTCCCTACCGAACCACGTTCGTAAATCAATACGTTCGCAATAATCTTCCACGACGTGACTGACGATCTTCCTTTAAAGATTCCCTCGTTCCTTGTCACAAATAAGAATCGTTAGTTAGTTTACGATTTTGCACCGTTTCTTCCTTTTTTTCTTTTTTTTTTTTTTTCCTTTTTTTTCTTTTCGTTTTGGATAAAGACGTGACAAGAATCGCACGGATTATATCCCGCCCGATCCGATAGATGCAAAGAACGAATTATCGAAACGAGCGAGTTCCTTTTCAACGCGGTCTCGTTAATTAGAATTTTATTTCTCGATTGATTTATGCCGAAAACTTGGCGCAAAAGGGCAAGCGAGAGAGGGAAAGAGAGAGAGCGGGCGGAGTTCGATGTTTCCATTTAACGCTTCTACTCTGAAAGGTGGCAAGAAAGCGGAGTCTCTAAGTCTGTCGAATCGCCACCGAAGAAATCGACTCCCCGCCCGTATCCGGATATACGATACTAACGTCGGTGGAACCGCGTAACGAATCGCGATAGCGTTTCGTTCGTTCGCTTTCGATCGAGCGAGAGATTTTTGCCTCGGAAGCTCGATCGAGTGAAATAACGACGGGAGCTGTCTGGGAAAATGTCAAGGCCCTCCTTTCCATTCGTCGCTCGAAATGCTTTTTTTTTCTTTTTCTTCTCTCTCTCTCTCTGTCTTTCTCGCCTCGCCTCTGCTCACCACCGTCTGCCCACCATCTATCGACTAATCTTCTAATCGTAAAAAGCGACGAAAAAAAAGAAAAAAAAAAAAAGGAAAGAAATATCAACGGACAACAAACGTCGCCGCGATTGTCCCCCTAATGCGTCGTAAATCTTTCGATTTCTTCGAGCGGTTCGTCGCCTGGTTGGTACCAGTTGTGACACAGCCAATTATTTAATTATGCAAACGGGAAACAGTCGGTTGATGCCGGTATATACGAGCTTCTGCTCGAAGGGGGAGAGAAAAAAAAAATTCCACGACTTCTCCTCCACCGAGGATCGATCGTGTTAAGTTTTATCGATGAAACGAGCTCGAACGATAATTATCACGTAGAACTGGAGGTAGAACAAGTTGCTCCGATGAATTACTAACCGAATTCGGCTTCGTTCGTACCTGTTCGTATTGTTTCGACCAGCAACTTTTTACCCCCTATATCGGGCTCGTCAATGTATATATATATATATATAGTAGTTGATCGATTCTCGAGTGTTCGGTTTGAATCAGAGTCGCAACATTGATTTGAAATGTATCCTTATAAAATGTTTCGGATCGAATATTTGGATTGAGAATGGCGAAAATGATAAGGTTCGTTTCCCCGCCTTTTCTTTACGAAAGCTGCTCGATCTCGAACACGAATACGTTAACGCGAAAATAATAATCGATCTCGAAGTATCGTTCGTATTCGAACGTCATCATCCCTCGCCAAATTCGCCAAACTCGAACAGCGTGATTCTTGCGCCGTTTCAAGCCGCGTCTCAACTCTCGGCAAGATGCAAAAGTTGTTAGGAGAAGACTCTGAAGACTCACCTGAAGAAATCCTCTCTGCAAAATAGCTTCGCTTCCCTCGAGAAACACTTGTCCTGCAACGTGGTTCTGCAATCGAAGCAGCGGACGCACTCGACGTGCCACGCTCGGTCCAAAACATTCAGCAGGTACTGATCCATTATTGGTTTCTCGCATCCTGCACATGACAGGAGCATCGCCAAACCACGTCTCCCTGCTTCGAAAAGAAAGAGAGCATCTGTGAATACAGAGGATTTAAACGAGACCGATTAACGTAGTTTAACATTGTAAAACACAAATAGATATATACATACATATATTATATATAAAACAATTTTAATAAATAAATTCGCTCGCGTTTGATTTATCGCATGGGGGGGAGGGTGGGGGGGAGGAGGGAGGAGGGAGGGGAGAAAGCAGAGGCGCGTTTTCTCGCGGCTATTTATACGCGGCCGGTCGATGGGAAGGGGAGGGTAAAAAAAGCGAGCGGGTTTGAAAAATATCCATAGAAGCGAAAACGTCGAGCATCGAGAAAAGTTGATGGAAAGCGCGCGGCTGCGACCTGACGAGGCGTTTTAATTTCGCGCACGTTCGAACGCGCGCGTCATCGTGCGAAAAACGAAACGCGGAAAACGAGGAAATTTCTGCGACACTGTGTGTTTCGACTATGCTCGCGATAGTTTCGATCGTGTGTGTGTGTGTGCTTTGAGATTGTCCTAGTTTCGCGTTGCATAACGCTTTGAAATAAAAACGAAACTGTACAATGTTTCGATCAATCCCCTCTTTCGAAGGGGGGAAAATTTTTGAAGAAAGAAACTCTCGAGTGGTGAACAATTTTCCCGGCCGATCGGTGCGAATATTTTAACATTTCGTTAAAAAAAGAAAGAAAAAAAAAAAAAAAAGAAAAGAAAAGAAGAATCCGAACACGCGCGGATTCGATTTGAAACATTCCTGATTATCGATTAGATTATGAACTGAAAGGAAATCGGGCGTACCGGCGGTGATTACGCACGTGCATAACGAACCGCGTATTGTACGGACATTTTTTTATCATTCAAACGCTTTGATCACCGTGCAGCCTGTCAAACTGTACAAAATACGAATCGAAAAGAAAACGTAATACTGCAACAGAAATGCAATCTTCTTATCGTTAATGTCGAAGCAAGCTCATCCAAGTGCGCATCTCGAATAAATGAATTTCCCCTTTGAAAACGAAAAAAGAAAAAAAAAAAAAAAAAGAAAATTATAAACGTTTCAAGATGATCGATAATGCAACGCAATAAAACGTAAAAAACGTACGCGGTAAGGTAAAGACGAAGCTTGTCTTGTGTACGTAACTGCGTTATCCGCGCCGCGTCGAAACGAATTTTCTTTTTTGTTTTTTCGTTTTTTTTTTTTTTTTTTTCCTTCCGAGAGAAAAAAAGAAACGAAAAAACAAAAACGAAAGAAAGGAAAAATCATCCCAAAGTTATAATAACACGGTTAAGGTTGACCGTGTATAACACTTCTGTTTCAAGGAGCAACATAATCTATTATGCCATCAAATTTAATGATCGCGCTTGTATCTTTATGGTATCATAATTGTTTGTCAATAGCCATCAAGCGAGTGTGTGCTCCGTCGAACGAGCCGCTCGATGATTACAATTCGTTGTTAATTAACATTCGTGGACGAGATTGCCCTCTATTACGTTTTCTTCGCCTCCCCTCTCTACCCCCCCCCCAGGCTTTGCCTCCAGTTATATACCCCTCCCTCCCTCCCTCCCTCCCTCCCACCCCCCCGGTATCTTCGTCGGTATTTCTACCTCTCTCGCACCCTCGACTTCTTTTTTCGCCATTGCTGAACCCTCTACGGGGTTCACTCCTCTCTTTTTTTCGCGGTTTCCGCCAATGGGCGGAGTTCCTCCCTGCTAGCAGGGTTGTCAACCTAGCAACCCTTCTCCCACCCCTTAAGGTCTGACCTTGCGCATCTCATCTCCCTCCGTAGTGCGGGAGGGCGAGAAGAAAAAGGAGGAACGCGACTCGACCCGACCCGAACCAACCAACCCCGCGGTTACCTCGAGATTTAAATCGTTCCACGCGAAATCGACTTACGAGTAATTCCTACGGCGAAATTTCCACCGAATATTTTTTAGTCGCACGCTGAGGATACGCCGTTCCATTCGCGATAAACACGCGATCCACGTTTCCGATAAACTTCGAACTTTCATCCTGAAAATCTATCGCGGCTAAGATTAATAAGGAAAGAAAAGTTGACCGAGTTGTGTTGTATAGTTATAAGAAGTAAAAAAAAAAAAAAAAAAAAAAAAAACAATGATCGAGATAGCTCCCTTCGAAGAATATGCATCCTTCTAACGGTGGTTGACCTTCCATTTGTTAAATCAGATATCACGAGAACCGATTTCACGGACGTGGCGCGTGAAAAAGAAGAGGAGGACGCAATGATTTCCCTCGAATCGTCCAAACCAGATTAGGAGTACGTGAGACGAAAATCTGAACGATCGAAAACGGGGGTTGATTAATCCGATTCTTTTCCATCGGTGTGGCGTGCGACGCGTGCCACGCTTTCCTCGAAAATCTTTTTTCTTTTTTTTTCTTTTATCCTAGATCGATATCTGGATACTTTTAATTCTCCCTTTAATCGCATAATATAATGCTTCATTTATTCAAGGATTGAAAAATTGTCATTCCGAATTTATAGGCGTCATTCCAGTTGAAATAAAAACTTCATAACTATCACGTGAACGTAAGTCGTTGGATAGGTACAATTATAATGGGAACAGTGGCAAGAGGGTAATTAATCGGTTCAACAGTTAACATAAAACGTTACGTAAAGTCACGGTGAATTAGTAATCAATACGATTGCGGCGCTACGCAAATCCACCGTAGTCGAACAAGTGATCCGATACCTTTAGTGTCAATATTTTTCTTCCAGCCACCCTTCGGAATATGTTAATGCACGTTCTTAAACTCTTCCGCAGTTTTGTTTTCGCATTGTCCCTCCGCGAAGAATAAGAAGAACAAAGAAAAATGTGGCCGCATAATGAAGTAGCAGAGGGGCAAAAAGGAGAGTTTTTTGAGAAAGAATTTCAAAAAAGAAATTGAATTAATTAAACGGCGAAGAAAGAAGAAACGATATGGGACAGTTATCGACAATTTTTTATTTTCATTCGATAACGCTGCGCCGATACTAGACTTAATAAAATATTGTTATTTTATCGTCTCCTCGTTAATATGTTAACGCACGATGGATATTACTTTTCCGTCGCTACGATTCGATATCCGTATCGGCCGCTTAAAATCGATCATACTTCCATGATTCGTAGCCGATATTTCTCACAGAAATATATCGTTACTTTTTTTTTTCTCTTGCTAGCATACTTTGATTCCTCGAGTTCGTCATCGTTCATTAATTTTTCCGAGTAACAGTTCGTTTTTTTTTTTCCTTTTTTTTTTCTTCTTTCAACCTCTATCATTTTTTTTTTCACGGTTAAAAGAAGAAGGAAAAATCCGTCGTACAAACGGCTACGTATAATTCCGCTTACATTTGGATCGAGAAAGATGACGATTTTCTCGAATCCGGTCGTTCGTTACGCACAATGACGCGTATTTCGACGAGTGTTCAACCCTGTCTGAGGCAAATTTATCCTCGTTAGATTCGAACCGCGGGACAATCCATCACTACGGATAAAAAACGCGCATTCCAATGACATCCAAATTACGGTACGATCAATCAAGATAAGCGAACGAACGGCATTTCTTTCTACGAAAAAAGAAAGGAGGAAAAATATTATTAAGAGTGGAATCGTATTTCTCGATTCGAAGGAAATTCCGAAAAGAAAATCCTTCGATCTTGCGCGTTTATATGCGTGAAGCCAAACTGGCGCCGGCGCTTATGACATGTTAAGAAACCAATCTTACTCTCTTATCGTTTATAATCGAAATATTTCTTGGCAAAAGAACGCGAAACGTTGATTATTGACTCTTAAAAAACAAAATTTCTATTCTCGAAAAAGAAAAAAAATAAAACGCAATCGGATTTACGAGGGGATCGACGAAGAATCCATCAATTACTAGTAAAACTTAAATTTGTTCGCTTCGTTATGTACTTGGAAATAAATTAATCCGATAAAACTATCTCTTAACAGCCACGTTAAGAGAAATCTTAACCTCTTTCGCACGAATCTTGATTCGATATCAAGTCAACTTCACTCGTGTTCAACTCGAAACTCGTCTCGCGAAAATATGAAAAAAATCATTTTCCCCCAAAAGGAATTTGAATTTTTCGCAGAAATTTCCTCGAAAATTGGCGTGGAAAGGAAGGAATTATCCAAAAAAAATATAATGAAAAATAGGGAAAAGCGAAATACGATATGTGCTTACCTATGTTACAGGCTTGGGTGACGGGCAGGGGTGCGCAGCAGGGCCCGCTGAGGGTCGCGACCCTTATCCGGGGGGTACCAACCCCCCCGGGGCCCCCTCCCCCGCCCCCGGCGCCCCCGTAGCCCTCCACCTCCCCAGCCGCGACTGCGGCCACCCCTGTCCCCACTCCCTTGCCGGGCCCGGGACCACCACCAGGCCCACCTTCCACGGGCCCGTATCGGCCGAACGGTCCCGAGGGCCCCAGTGCACCCACTTTTACTGCGGTGTTATCCCAACGGCCGTTAAATCGCACTTCTCACACTTCCCCCCTTGGCTGCCAGTTTTTTTCGTCAGCACACACTCGATATTTTGACAATTCGCTCCTCTTTTTCTCCTATATTCTATTTGCCTCCAGTTATCTCGGCAAATTCGCGTTACTCTCGTTCCTATGAACCACGTTTTAGTTATCACTGTTTGTTACGAACGATTTTTTCATGTAATCTTTTCGCAGTCAGTACGGTCTTTTCCTTCGATTTTCTCAATGTTTTTCTTGATCAGATTCTATGATAGAATCACTACTGGTCATTTGAATTCCTAATTTTCGATACCGTTTTATCACCGTTGTCTGTATCTCAGCTGATCAGCCGGTACCGCCGGCACATCGTAAAACTTCGTCGCGTTAAAGTCGTTTTCCTTTGGATCTACACACTCCGCGATGGATCATGGCGCCGATGAGACCGGTATCGCGATAGATCTTTCAGACGCGACGTGCGCGTCCGCGCGACGGACCACATTAAGAGATCTCTGCTTCTTTTACTTCTCCGCCAAAAAACCTCGTTACTATCTATTTTTCGCCGTACCAACAACTTTAATATACCCAAATTTCTATAAACAAATTATAGGAAATCCGCACTCTTTTTCTTTCTTTTCTTTTTTTTTTTTTTATTTATCTTTCACGAATCGAAGTAAATTGCAACGGAAAAATATAACTTGAAATGATGGAGCGATTCAAGGAGAACGCGAACGAATAGAAGAAATAAAACCGGTTAAAAACGGTGTGCTTTACCGAACAACACGAAACATGAAACACAACGATCCCGAGCACGCTCGCCTCGAGTTCGCCAGCCAACTGGCTGCACCTGTGACAACCGCGAGGGCCCCCCTCTACTTCGACCAGACGTCGCGCGCCTCGCTAGAACGGGCTACGCCCATTGGACACGACCACGGCGCGGGACCTTCCGTGCTCCGTTTCGATTGGCTGGCTAGGCCCCGCTCGGGCGTAGCCAACCCCGTGCGCCGGCAGACATGGCCGTGGAATGGCTGCGGATCTCTAGCGGCGGACGGGACGCTTCTGTCGTTGCTACTGCTTCTGCTGCTTCTGCCGCCGTGTTGTTGCTCGAAATAGCCTGCCGCCTGATTCTCCTCGTCTCTGACGCGCTATCGATCCCCCTTCGGTGTATACCGAAGAGAAGAGTGCCTCGCGAAATGCCACAGGTTTCAGAGAATCTTTACCACTCGCGCCCGCGAAATATTCCTCTTTTCTCCCCTCCGTCCTTCGCTTCTCACTTCTCTACCTTCTCCTTTTCCCTTTTATTTCCTTCTCTTGCTTCTTCCCATTTACTTGATCTCAGGCCATGGCATCTTTCTTCCTTCTTTTTTATTTGCCGCTTTCCTTTCCGCGAACGTACGTCAATCTTCTTTCTCGCTTCCTCCGTTATTCGCGCCGATAGTATACATATCTACCTGTGTACATGTATTTATGCGCCCTCTGTCCGATTCACGAGACATAACCTTATCGCGAGGCTCGTTTTCTGACGGAGGCGTGTACCGAGGCAACGCATTGCTTTCTATCGATTAAGGACCTCTTTTCGCTATTGTTCGATGTTTGGTTTTAAGAATCGATATCAATACATTTTATATATATATATATTTTTATATATATATCATGAAATATCCTCAATGTTGTTCTCGAGAGAAACATTAGGCGATTAATATTTTTTTAATACGATCAATTCTGATCTGATCGGGATTCGCGCGTGACTTTCATATTGTTTGACGAGTATTATTTGTTCATTACACAAAGAACGATTCAAAGGAATTATACATATATTTTACGGTGAATTTTTTTTTAAATATGCACAATAACAATAATAATTATACTTTTGTGTTAATTATTTTAAAAATTCCATTGAATTTTAACATACGAAAATGTCAAAAAAAAAAAAAAAAAAGAAACAATATAACGGTTACCCGCGTACCACCATAATTAGCCGTAAACAAGTGGCTTCTATAAATTACATTGGACTGGTTAAGCTTATTACAAGGGTCGACCATAGACTACTGAAAAGCTGCCAGGATTATTATAGAGTTTCGTGAAAAATCAACCGTTCTCTGAATATGACAATTCATTCATACAATATGGTATTTGAGTAAGTAGATATTTCATTGACCATTGTATTTTATTCTCTTTCTGTAAATAAACATTCTTTTAAAAATTTCCTATAAAATCAAAATTCCCTTTTCTTATTCTTGCATTCTTATTTATCGAACGATTAAAAGTTAAAAAAATAAATACAAAGAAACGATTGATAAAATATGAAGTAAGAAAAGTAGTTTGAATCTGTTATATAAAATTATTCTCACTTGACAACTTTATCAATTTCAATACATGAAACTGTTAATGATGAGTACAACGATATTCGCGATAAAATGTTATTAGTTTTTCAAATTTTATTGTTATACACAATTATTAACTGTCGATTGTATATTATCATTGATATCAAAATGCTTCCGTTTCGATAATATTCTATATTATTATATTATAAATCTTACGAGACAGATACATGAAATTTCACAATCCCGAAAAGCGTTGTACTTTTTTGCATGTTTTATTTTCAGTTCGATTGCGAATAAGATGATAAGTCATATTGCATTAATGTAATCTGCAGTAAGTATATGAGGAATAATTAACAAAAAATTAATGTCCCTTCTCAAATTAAATTCTACTTAACCTCTAAATATTTCGATTGTAATATAATAATATAAAATTAAATGTCATTCAAATTTAAGATAATAATTAAAAGATAATAATTTTATTTTAATTTTTATATGTGATTTAGATAGATATATGATTAGTTGAAAAAAAAACTAAAAAAATAAATGTCATAATCAAAAAAGAATTCATTTTAGCTTTATATATATATATATATAAATATGCTATTCATACTTAAAATCATAGTTTGAACAAAATATCTACAAAATCACGATAATAGTTCTGCGAGCAAAGAAATACGATCAGTTTTTCTTCTTAGTTGACATGGTGATTGTACTTATGACGAAAAAAATATATGTCACAGGTATGACAGGCTATTCGTTCCTACGCAATGTCGAGCTATTGTTCTGTGGTTGGCTCGTCTGACCCGACAAGACGATAAATGGGAAAATGAACATGGCTATGAATTACGATCTTCCATGTAATTATTATTGATTTTCTAACGAGTCATTTCGGTTTATTTAGCTCTTATGATTAATTGAAGGAATCAACATTTTATATAAAAAATTACCAAATACTTACATTATAGATATTTTAAAAACTTTCAATGTTAATTCGTTTTCGTTCTTTTCAATTATTTTTTTTAATATATATTAAATTATGATTTATTCTTTATTATATATGACAATAATTTGATATAATTTGAAAATAAACAATATAATGTTTGTGTTATTTATTTAATTCAAAGTCTTAAAGAACGTCTGACTATATACCTGACAATTCTACTTCGCGCATTCTAATTTTGAACTACAATACCGACATCAGGATTTATATAAATATGTATGGGAATAAATTATTAAAAATTTTGTTGTGCGAATATAATATTGAAAAAAATTTACATATTTACATTTATTTTTTCTTTTATTGTGAATATTATCTTTAATCAGCCTAATATATATAAAGGATGAAATTATAAAACAAAATAAAAATATTAATAACACATTTTATTTTATTTTTTTTTTTTATAGCTATGTTTTTAATTTAAAATATATGTTTCAAAGCATTTTCTATATATATGTATCAAAATAAAAATATTCAACTTGTACAATAGTATAATAAAATAGATATAATTGTATTATAATTTTTATACATATATAAGCGCAACATTTTTTATTTCATTTGAAAATTGAATCAATTCTCAGAGATATTTGATCTAATTATACTAATTATGATATAATTTTTGATTGGTAGTCATTTTGGATAATAACGTATCCATTTTCTGTATGTAATATTCATTATTTCTTCTACTAAGTTATCTATAGGATGTATTATAACAGGTATAGTTGCTAAACCAATTAAAGTTGGAATCCACCTACTTTTTAAATATGTATTATTGTTTTTCTTTTGTATAAATTGTACAGCGGCACAAACTCTGTTTATTGTGTAACCAGGAATAATTACAGATGCCAATGACTGCCATAACAAAGTATCTGTCATAGAAAGTAAAACATTCTTTGATTTTGTAGTAACAGTGTTCTGAAATATAAAATGATTTATATAGTAATATTTTTATTAATTATATATTCAATATATATAAATATTTTCTTTCTCTCTACATTCAACTTACTGAATAAGTGTTAAAGCCACTATTAATTGTATCTGCAAGTACATATCCACTGGCTATAGTATAACTAAACCATACTATTGAATGTGGAATTATAGGTCTAAAAGCTTCTCCAATTTCATTTGCATATCCTAAAAAAAATAATTAATAATTAATAATATATAATATACAAAATATTACATTTTTTTTTAAATAATCTATTATTCAATTTATTTAAGAGAAACAAAAATTATTTACGAATAATAAAATAGATAACTTGGTTTGTTTACCTAAATATCTAATAGGAGTATCACGATATATATTTATTTCTTTTATTTCATTCATGATATAAATTTTATTTATAAACTTTCATAGACTTATTAAAGATAACCTACATCAATTATTTATATCATGTTATTTAATAATACACGATGATATAGAATTGATTCATATAAAAAAAAAACAAAAATTTTGTAACTTAATGCTCTGATAAATTAAAATAAATTAAAATAAATAATAATTATAGCGCAATAATTTAACAATAAAAGAGAGAAAAGATTCAAAGAATTTATGATCAAAATTTTGAACATAGGGAATTTTATTTTTTGGCAATTCTGTTAAAATATCTGCAATTAACTTATGGTATTTAAAATAAAATGAAAAGATAAACTTTCATAAATCAATCATATATATTTTTTTATTCATTTATAATAAAAAAACAAATTTATAAATAATAAAAAGATTGTTTAAAAATTTATTTTAAAAAAAGAACTTTTTTAAACATTATATGAATCTTTATAAAACGTAATCAATTATGTCCTTATTGTTAAATAAAATTTAAATTTTATGAAAGAAAATGATAAGTATTGCATTAAATAATAAAAATTATACAAAAATGAATTAAAATTGAAGCATATTTATTATGCGATTAAAAAAAAAATTCAAACGTTTGATATGAGGAATATCAAAAATTACATACAGGAAAGAAAGAATTTTGAAAAATTAAAGATTTTAATAGTAAAATAAATAACGAGCATTATAATAGTGTATTTATAAAAAAGCATGGCGTCCAATCCTATTATTTCGTTTGTGTGTAACATAACCTATCAAAGTCCTTTAAATAAAAAAAATGTTATCTCAAATTTTAATGGAATAGCGTGTTCTTTCAAAAATATGACAGGACCATAATATTTGTAAGTGGAAATATTTTGTACATCATTCAAAATGATAGATTTCAATTTAATTAGGGAATATTTAAGTATGCAAGTTAATGAAATAATTTGTTGGTGGTGGTTTTACATCAATGAAATTTCATGGCAGTTATTAATAGCTATTACCGCATATCTTTGCGTTTGTATTTTTCTCTATTCAATTCTGAAGAAAGTTAGCCACACAGCGTGGCAGCTTCCAGGTCCACCTGCCAGAATATTGTTAGTCACAGCACATCCTGATGATGAAGTCATGTTTTTTGGTCCATTGGTATACTGGGTTACAAAATCCAAGGCTAGTGAAATTTATCTCCTCTGTCTTAGTAATGGTATGTTTATTGATTTCTTATAAAAATATTTCAAGAATTAGAATACATGTTGTTTTAAGGTGGTGATAAGAGAAGAAAAGAAGAATTATGGGAATGTACAAAAATATTAGGAATTCCAGAAGATAATGTAACTATAATAATGTAAGAAATTACTTAATTTATTTAATGTACGAAATAATTTATTATTAATTATTTGAATGTACAGTTAAATATTATGCTTTTAATCTTCTATCTTAGTTCAATAAATACATGTGTAGGAGTACAGAGTTACCTGATGATCAAAATGTACAATGGCCAACAGAGATAGTGGCAGAATTTATTTTACAACATGTAGAAAGTTATAAAATCAATGCAGTTGTAACATTTGATAAGCATGGCATAAGCAAACATAAAAATCATATTTCTTTATACTTTGCCATAGCTGCATTATGCATAGAAAAAAAAGTACCATATTGTAAGTGTTATTGTTTATTGAAGTATTTAATATTAATAAAGTTTTAAATAATTTAAATTTGTTTCAGATTGTAAACTATATGTTTTAGAATCTGTAAATATATTTAGAAAATATGTGCAACTTTTAGATTTACCAATTAGCTTATTAACTGCTTCATATTGGTATTTAATAACATATAATCAAAAAAAAATTATAAAAGTAAGTATACAATAAATATAAGTTTTAATATAATTAATTAAAATAATTAATTATGTGTTAATAAAAATATATTTATTCTGTTCATAGTTGTTAACATAATTTAATTATTTTTACAGAAAGGTATGATTGCACACAAGTCTCAATATGTTTGGTTTCGAAAGTTATACATGATATTTTCGCGATATACATTCATCAATACCTTTCAAGAAATGAGTGCTCTTGATTTGGAATTAGATCTCCAATTTGATGATGAATAATATAATTAATATATATTACTGTATAATATTGTAATTAATTGTACATACTAAAAAATAATATTTGTCTTAATCTGTAATAAAACGATTACAGCATTCTCAAAATAACTTTTAAACTATTTTTAAAAATTAAATATATATGTTGTATTAGAAAATGTTTTTTATTTAATTTTAAATGTATATAAATAATTAGAAATAAAAATGTATCTGAAAAGTTATAATACATTCATTTTTTATTATATGTAATTCGTGCATCAACTTTTATAATAGTATTATTTTAATTTGTTTAAAATAAAATGTATTTTTTAATTCGATATGTACTTTTTATATATAATTTGATTTGTTTTTAATTTATTGCACACTCAACAGAACTTTGAACTATTTTCGAACAATTTGAGCAAATACGAAATTATTGTAAATTAAATTTATTTTGAGAATATTCATTTAAAGTTTGTCTCTTGGCAAATATAGGTAACAATTTTTTTATTGTTTAAGTCATATTAAATTTGGCACATTTAAAATTTATGCATAAAGTATAATTTGAACTATTTTTCTATTGTCTTTTTAACATTTTACAATAAATTTGATTTTTTTCAGATTATATAGAAAAAATAGATTTCTGATATAAGATAATTATTTATGCTGAAAGAAATCATAATTATTTATTACAAATTTAATCAGAAATAAGAACAAAAATAATAATTCTTAATCTTTTTCTTTCAGCATAATTAGAATTTTTTAGTAGTAATATATAATATTAATAATTTCCTTATCTTATTCTAAAGAGGTACAAAAAAACTGAATATTTTACTTAAAAATATGAGAATAATATTAAACAAAATACAATAATTTGTGTCTTAATAAACAGTCTTATGAATATTAAAAAAATTTGTAATATAAAGTAATATATTACTGCAAACAGAAATTTGTTAATATGAATCAAGTATACAATATATATTTTTATATAGCAAATAGTTTATAAAGTATATTCTTTGTGCGTTTATATTTTGCACATTTATAATACTATACAGTTTTGTTTGAAATATAATAAAATATATTTAATTAACAAATATGTATGAGGAATGAAATGTTATATGTTATATATTAATGTATAGAAATTCAACAAATAATCAAAAGAACGTTACAAAAGATGAAATATTTTGTTTTAGTCATTTAATAAATTCATGACTTTAAGAAAAATAAATGCTTTTAAGACAATGGACGGCATAAAGTGTTCCCGCAAGATCTTCGATCAGTAAACTGCTATCACATTAATCAATTAGTAGAATACTGAGTATAGGTACGTAGAGAAGAATAACATTAAATAGTTATCAATTTTTATAGATATTTTCAATGTTTTATAAAGGATTCATCGCGAAGATCTCGCGGGCCGTATCCTAGAATCTATCCTTAGCACGATGCGAACTCAAAGTTCCCATACCAGGTTGAGGAGAGTCTGGATCTCCTGGGTCTTGTAGATACTGAAGTTCTTGCAATTCTTGAAACTTTTCATGATCCCTAATGTGTGCATAATTAGCAGATAAACACATCAAATAATGTATGAGACTTAATACAACCAACATAGCAGCTATTGTTGCCAAAATAAACATAACCACTGCTTTTTCAACAAAATCTTTACAAAATAATTTCACTTCTTGTGGTCCACATATTTTCATATCCTCTATTCTTGTATTATTTGGGAATATAAAACCTATAAAAAAAATTTAAGTATAATTATATGAAATATAATTTTTTTAAAGTTTCTGATTAATTAAAAAATATCTAAAAAATTAATCATACAAATCAAATTTAAATAAACAATAACTTACTAAATTGGGTAAAATCAATACATTGATCAAGAGATTGGACACGAGGATTGCTGCACAAACCCCAGAATATAGTAAAAATCCAAGCAATTATAACCAAGAATGCAAATATTAGAAGCCAACCTAGTTGTAATATATAAGTAATTGTCATGAACTAAAAAATATAAAACATATCATTCTTGTATATTATATTCTTCATATTATGATATAACTAATAACAGAAATTACATACAACAGCACAAGAAATACGTCCACCAACTCTAGACCTCCAGGCTCTATATACTTTATGTCTTGTAGCTCCAGTTGCAAGACAACCAACGCATAATATCATAAAGCCTAAAGCTGCCATACTAGCACCAATTGTTGCAAAAATCAATTGAACAGCTTCTAACCATCCAAGTCGTAAATGAAATACCTTGTAATATATAATTATTAATAACTATATTAAGAAAATAATTGACATATCGTAAAAAAAAAATTATATTGATGATTTACCTGATCCATCATTAAAGAACCCAATGTGACACCTCTATACATTGTGCCACAAAATATACCTACTCCTAAACAACACATTATTGTTGCAATAAGAGTTGCATATGGCACTCTAGCCATACAATCGTTACATATACTTCCTACAAATAGTAAAAAAAATTTATTAATGATTTAATATATGTAAATAAATACTCTAATATTAATTTATAATGTAGAGAATTACCGATTGTTTTAATCTTTATTGTTATATATAAATTTATATTAAAAAACTTACTACATGATCGATCATCAAAATAAAGCCCATGAAGACTTTTTTCGGAAAATCTATCAATACTAATATTACTTTCAAATCGTCTACGTAATGGTAATATATCACCTATGTCTTGCTGATTTCTCATGTTTAATTATGAATTTAATATTCAACATTCATTTTAAGTCTGCCGTAAAACTATGATTGAAACGATGAATGAATAATCTTATATATGATAGATAAGATTACGATGCGTATCTTATGTGATTGTTGGTGTATTGAATCATTACTAAGAAAAATTACTATTCGAAAAAGAAGTCTACTTTTTCATTTTATAACATATGTGATAAAAATATTTTCCAAATTTTTTTGCTTACCCATTTTTTTAGTTTTAATGTTGTTCAAGGTTAGGTTTGTTTTAATAGATACCGTCTCTTGTTGATTTTGAAACTACAAGTCTAGAATTCTCTCAATTAATGTCGTAATTGAATGTCATTCTATTGTATTAGTGAATAACATCCCACATACTTCTCATAATTACACATCCGCACATTATACCACTGGTTCATAAAGACTATGATATTAACAGACTGGTATTAAATCGTTCATTAAAATTAATCAAAATATCTTTTGTTTTATGTATTTAAATAATTTAAGTTTAAGAATGAGTCAATATACTTTAAAATATTTCATACAACAATCATTAATTTTTATATTAGATATTTTTTTTCTCAGAACATCGCTTGTTTTATAGTAATTCTTTAAAAGAAACTAATATGGCGACAAAAGGTAAAAGCGAATGGAATCTTTGTTTTCTTTAAAGATTTATAGGATATATAATAAATTATAACACAGTATTTTTTTTTAATTAAAAAAATTTTATGCTGAATAAAAAATGCTATAATAAATTAAATAACTAGCATTACTATGTTAAATAGTTTTATTTTAAATTTGATGGAAAATCACATTTGAATTTAAATTTCATACACGCACGCGCGCGCGCACACATATAGTATAAAGATATTAAATTGTTTATATTATAGAATTTTATAAATTAAAATTAAAATATAAAAATGTAAAAAAAAAAAAAAATAAAATATATCTATTTTATTATATTCAAAAAATCCTTTATATAATTCATAATTAAAAAATATGTAGTAGATAGTTGTATAAAAATTATTTTACTATTATTATAATTATACTATTTTAAGTGGTCCAAAAAATATTTCAATTCATTTCCTTCAAAACTAATGTAGATATCAATTTAGTTTTCATATATATTTAAAAAAAATAATAAAATAAAGAAAAAAAATTAAAATTGGTATTTGCATCGATTTTAAAGAAAACTGTTTGGAATACATTTGAACCATCTTATATATTTTATACAAAATATTTTATGTCTAAATATATAGTTAAAAAATTAAAACTACCGGATATTCTTATGTTTCGGTTGAACAAGATATTCAATAACTGTTGGCAGATGACGTAATTTTTCTTTAATGATATGTGGTACTTCCACATTTTGCTGATAATGGAGATTATATCTTCTAGCAGTACCATTACTACTTTCATAAATTATATCACCACCATTGCTAACCTAAGAATAATAATTTTTATTAAGTCATATTCTTAATAATATTTTAATTTTTAATAACGTAATATAAAACATTCTTATTTACAATTAAAGAAGAACCATCTTTGTAATTAATATGGATATCTCCAGAAGATAATTGTGTTGCAGTACATATATCCGGAATGGCTATTTTACAAATACTATTATTGCTAGTATTTCGTACAGAATTCATTTTTCGTGACCGTGATGCTACTGTTGAAATAACGGAACTAGCGTCAAAGGATGGCATCTGAAATATTAATAATTTGAAAAATATCAATATACATATAACACATATTATATGAAAATTGTATATTAATTTAATTATTTACTACGGGTGTATTATTTGTTGCATGCGAAATATTTTCTTTCCCTTGTAAACAAGGAGAATCACTTAAGGCCGAACTAGGCCTGCGTCCAATAATGATAGGAAAACACGAATGATCTGTAGCTGCTTCCAAAGATGTAAAAGTAGATTCTATCAACAAACAACGTTTATAACATTCTGAATAATGTTCATAATAATCGTCTAAATACGGTGGAAATTCACCCTCGATATAAATCGGACCATCACTTCTTTCTGTTATTTTTACAATACCATCAATACGTTCAACCTGTAATAATACAAATTTTAATTTCTTTAATGTTTATAATTCATTTTATTTATTATACCTTCACTCCATTATAAAAGTGAACTTCACAATTTGGATGTGGTCCATTTTCCATAAATAAACATTTTGATCGTTGAGTATATAGTGTTATTTTTGGAGTTTTTGCTCTTACAAGTTTTATAAAACGAGAAGCGTATATGTATTTTTTATGATGACGGGAAGGTAAATTTTCATATGAATAAATACTGTCTGCTCCACGAGCTGGTAATGGGAGTGGTTGATTACCAACATCTGTTGAAGATATTGGTTTATAGAGAATAACTCTTAAACCATCACTAGATATTCGACATACTTCACTTATTTTTTCCTAAAAAAAAGACGATTAAATATAAAAAATAATTAAAATTTAAAATTAAAATTTTTTTATACATACTATGCCATTTCTACGTTTGATGAATTCAATGCAAACTTCTCCATTATCTAAAATAGTAAGAATTGTATATTTCGTCTTATGTCTAGTAGGTTGTAATCTTTCTGTAGACAAAGGTGAAATTTGTAATTTTCCTCCATTTTCGGTACTTTCAAAACAATTTTCAGTCTTTTCTTTTTTTCTATACTTATCATTTTTATGTTTATCAATCTCCTGATTTGTATCATAATTGCTATATTGTTCATATTGAGAAAAGATTTTGCTTTGTGGCGGTAATGGTATTCCGGCTAATACGGAATTTTGTTTAACGCGATAATCGATACTATTTGTTTTATGTGAATACATTCTTATAATAGGTTCAGATAAAGGTTCGCTTTTTGTGCTCATCATAGGTCCAAAACCATTAGACATAAGACCATTAGGTATCGTTGATGTTCTTTCTTCCGATCTAGAACGTATTCTTGGTCTCTCATATGAAGATAATGTTCTTCCAACTCCTGAATCAACAGTACCATCTCCTAGCAATCCTTTATTCATATTCTTTTCCTATAGATATATATATTTACAATAAACAAATAAATAGCTTTTTTAATCATTTTAATTATTACTTACACTGTGTAATTTATTTTTTTTTAAATTAGCTATAAATGGGTGTTTCGAAATATCACGTAAACGAATTCTATCTTTTGGATTTTTTTTTAAAAGTTTATCTATTAGATCTTTAGCATTATCTGATAAGTGAGCTGGCATAACATAATCAGCCATAACTACACGTGTTAAAGTACTTTTAACAGCATCTGTATCAAAAGGAGGTTTGCCAACTAATAGAGTATATAGCATGCATCCTAAACTCCATACATCTGCTTCCAAACCATGAGATGATCTTGTTGCTATCTATAATGACATAAAAAATAAATTCAATAAAATAATATAAATATATTTTTCTAAATGTTTATATATTTTCAAATCATTTAACAAACCTCAGGTGATATATAATTAGGAGTACCACACATAGTTAAATGTTTTTCATCAGGCCTTGTTAATTGAGTAGCTAATCCAAAATCTGCTATTTTCTATCAATAAAAAAATTACTTTTAATATATTTAATTCAATTATAAAATTAAGAATTTCTTACAATTTTACTTACTACTTGCATATCTCTGGTTAAAAGCAAATTAGATAGAGACATATCTCTATGAAGTATGCGATGTGAATGTAAATATAATAATCCTTGCACTACTTGTCTAATTATATGACCAGCTAAAAATAAAAAGTATTGAATAATAATAAAAACAAAAAATTTATTTGTTAATACCTTGTTCTTCAGGCAATGCACGAGATCCTTGTAGCTTAAGAAAACGTTGAAGTTCTCCATTGTGACATAATTCTAATACCAAATAAACATAGTTAGCATCTTCAAAAAAAGTATACAATTCAAGTACAGCTGGATTTTTCAATTTTGAATGAATTGCTACTTCTTGATGTACTCTATCCACCATCCCAGCAGCTTGCATTAATTTTTTGTCGATCTAAAATTATTTATAATCATTTATAGAATAAATATACATTCATATATGTACATTTAACCTAAAAAGTCATCTAAATTACCATTTTTATTGCAACTTCTATACCATTGCGAAGACATTTTGCTCGATATACACTTGCAAAACCTCCTTTTCCAAGTAAGTTTAATACTTCGTAATCCTAAAATTAAAAATTATTAATTAAATGTTATATAACAAGTTATTTCGGATGACAAATTTGAAAAGCTAACCTCTATCTGTTCACCGAAACCTCCCGATAGATGTGGCATTACCAGTGTCCGAGTGATAAAACCGTATAGATGTCTTAATCACCACGGTTAGTAAATTGCACTTTTTTAATACATTTAATCTTTTTGACATTAAATATATTTACAAAATTTGTAAATAGAAATGACATGGCGTGTTTGCCACATATAAATTTATTATATTTTTTCAGATTCAATAGATGGCGTCTTAAAAACGTATCTCAATTGTCAATTTGAAATGTTTCCAAGATGATCAATTTTATTTGTAACGACATATGTAAGACTACTATTAGAATAGATAAAAGATTTGGTGATATTTTTTGAATTATTAGCGATATCATAATATGTATAGAAAAATATAATAAACATTTTTTTTATTAAAAAGAGCATAAATTTTTTGGATCAAAAATCATAAATATTTAAATTTCTTACATTATAACATTTATTTTAACTATTATCCTTTATTCGATCTTTACTATTTTTATCTAATTTAATTTTATATTCATATTTCAAATTTTGTTTAAATTTCACTACTCACTAAATAATACTTCATATCAAAACTCGCATATATATTTTGTAATAATATATTAGAAATACATTAAAACCGAGAATATGATATATATGTAAAATTTTTATATTAAAAATTAAGATAGTTTGAAAGAGAAATGATAAAAATTGATTATCCATTCATCTATTATCATCTATATGTTATTCATCTATTTTCTATTTTCTGTATTTCATCTATTATATGTTAAAAACAAAAAAAGCTAATATTAAACATTATTATTTTCAGAATGCCACAAATGAAATATATATAAAAATAGAAAATAATAGAAGAAAAATAACGATAAAAAAAATAAGAATAGACTACCAACACCATCTTCTGAATATCAAAATCATCTCAAAAGATAATTCAATTTTCAATTCTTACTCTATTTTATTTTATCTTTGAAGAAATATCTTAGACATTCAAGAGATAGTAATAATTAATTTTTATTTTATCTCTATTTTTCTTCAATTTTGCTCTCTTATGTTTATGTTTGTTTCATTTACAGTACTCTATAGATAATTCCATAATTCCATAATTTTACTCTATATCTATTCTTTTCAATAAATTCTCTTTGCTTTGTGATCATAAACCGAGAAAAATTAATTGAATATATTTTTTTTCTTTTAACATTTTCTTTTAAAATTACTTAAATATAAAAAAATATACATACATCATATTTATTCTATTCTATGCTAATTACGTATGCTTGTTATATAATTTAATTATAGATAAATAATAAGCACTCACATTTTTTTGTGAATTTAAACGTCTTTTCGTTTTTCACAACTGTAATTCATTCTAAATAACTGTAATTACAAATTAATTACAAATAATATACAGCACAATTTTTACATTATGCATTTAGATTGTATTAATATTTTAGCGAAATTGGACGAAATATTGAAATGCTGCACAATCTTTTGACATTAGAGCACATGATTATTCTCTACAATATAAATACTTTGATGTTTCTTATAATAAATATCTTACTTTTATATTTTTTATTATTAACTTCACTTTCACTGTATAAGGAAATAATTCATACTATAATTGTACATTTATTACATCTTTCATTTATGAATTATTTGTGGCACAAAATTCGTTTACATCACGTTTTAATTGATTGACCTATGATATAAATTACCATACATGAAAAGTATGGAGTATTTTTTTCTCATAAGGTCAGTCTTTAAAAACAACACAACTACAGTTATTAAGTTCAGCATCATTCAGTACTTTTACTAAAAAAAAATGACTGACAATACATTAAAGTATGGAATTATTTTGAGTATTCATAGGCATAGAATTCTGAGATCGTTGAGCCGGAGGTTGATAAATAGGTTGAGTGCTTCTTTGTTGATTACGTTTTTTATTATAAACAGCTTTATTTCCAGGAACAACACCACTTCCGCCTCTTCGAAATTCCATACCTACTATGGAAAGTATTATAAATAACTTGCATTTTTATATATTTTATATAAATAATCATTACAAAAAGATTATAAATTTACCACTTATATGATTTTGAGTTTGGTCATATCGCATTTGTCTATTATTGAATCGTTGATCTGTTTGTTTTTGATCCATAACATAATCTTGAACAACTTGATTCTACAATAAAATACAATTTTTAAATACCATTTTTAAAATACTAAGAGCATATATATATTTTACATACATCATCTGTTATAGGTAAGCAATCTACTTGAAGCACTTCTTCATAATTTTCAAATCCTTTAAATTGAACAACACATGTTCTGTCTGATACTCCAGTTACTTTCGCATTATAATACTATATTTTAGAAATATTAATCAAGATTAAATGTAAATATTATAGTACAAAGTTATTATAAACAATTATATTATCTTACTCTATTATCTTCCCAATATTTAGCCAAACATTTGTCACCTACGCGCCAAACCCAAGTGCCAGTAAGAGAAACATGTGTATTTTGATTACTATTATACTGACTCCTTTGACTGTTAGATCCTAAAGTTCCTTTGCTAGAATTCTCATTTGGTTGAAATCTGTTCAGTTGGTTTTTGTAATTTTTATCAGTTGTGTTTGCAGGATAAGTTTTATGTGTTCCATCTTCTTGTGCTCGATTATGCCTACCGTAAGAAGCATCATAAATTTGTCTATTCCTGACATCAGTCTCATAGTGATTATAATTCCTGCCACTGAAATGTTTTCCTTGTTGATCTTGTGGAGCTTTATAATAATTACTATTATTCATAATGTTCGCTCCTTCTGTACGTATTTGTACATTAGAATTTCGAGAATCATTTAATTGAGATTTTTGATAAGTTTTATGTAAAGAATCTTGTTGTGTGTAATTATGATTATCTTGATTTCTTTGAAATCTCGGTGGTCTATTTTGCTGAGAATGATTTCCTCCATTATATTGTGAATATTGAGTCGTAGGATTATTAAAATTTGACTTTTTACTATTCTTATTTTCTTCTAGTCTTGGAGGAATTTGATATCCACGATTTCCTTTTTGAGATCTACAAAAAAAACTTTTATTTCACTACATATTGTAATTATAATTATAATTGTAGAAAATTTTAATAAGAATAAAATTTACCTTCCACTTTTTCCACTTTGTGATTCGTTATTCTTAAGCTCAATTTTTTCATAATTATTTTCTGTATTTTGAGTATAATTATTTTGAGATAGATTGCTTGATTCCGTAGATTCAGATTGTAAAGGTAATTTATCTTCAAGAAAATCAAAAAGAGAAATTTTTCCGCTACTTGGTTTACCTTCTTCGGTTTTTTTATCGAATCGTTTATTTCGAGGTTCACGCGATTCTCGTGATTCTTTAAATGTACTGAAATAATATAAATAAAATCAATAATCAAAAAGTTATATTAATTTAATATATTGAAAAAAAATAGATATACTTATGCTTATTATCTGCTTTCTGTAAACTTTTTAAAGCTTTATCAACATTATTTCGATTAACTTTTAAGGCATATTCTGCTTGATCTATAGAAAAGCCTTGATCTACAATTTTTTGTACACTATGATCTAAGAGCTGTAAAATAATTATATTAAAATAAAATTCTTTTAAATTTAAATAATATAATAGATAATTAATAGAATATACTTGTTTATTTCCTCCTCCAAAAACTTTTTTACTGCCTTGTTTAGAAGCTTCTGCTATAGCATCTTTACGTTGAGCTTCAAATTCAGCATTTTCTTTACTAGATTTTTCTTTTTCTGCTAAAGCTTTAAAATTTTTGTCCTGTTCAGAGACTTTTATAATTTTTTTCCCAAATGGTATCCATGGTGGTGGACCACCTTCTTCTGCAGATCTCATTCTTATATGTAATGCTAATTTCTATTACAAAGAATAGGTTTCTTAGTTCTATATATACTAGAATGAAATAATATACATACTTTGTTCAATTCCCATTTTTCTACAAGATTTGTTACTTTTCCTCCAAGTATTTGTGTTATATTTGAAGGTTTTAATAAAATGATTCCATGAGAAATTGGTAGGTTTCCGCAACCAATTAATATTTTTGTACCAGGAGGTGTATTTAAACTATAAACATATAAATTCATAATATAAATTCCTTGTAAAAACTGAAATATGAAGATTAATTATTGTTTTAATGTAATTAATCAAATTTTGAGGTATACCTTAAAAATGAAATATGTTCAATTTCTATAGCTTGAAAATTATTTTTACCATCTGTTAAAAAGAATTTTAATAAACGTGGAGCTGCACGAGACTCTTCATTATTTTTAGGAGCAGCTACATTACGTATTTTTTGTATTTGTAATACAATATTACCCTGAATTATATCTCCTTGACCACTACCAATCTCTCTTAAATCAAGCTATATAAATAAAAAAAAAATTAAAATATATATAAGTATTTTTTTTTTTAAAGAAAAAATTATAAAATGCTAATCTTACATCCAATAATCGTTTAATAATTTTTTGTATATCAATAACACTTCCAGAATCACTTGCAGTATTGTAACCATGATCTGTAATATACCTAATTCAAACATTTATAAATGTTTATATGTTCAAGTTTAAAATAATATTTGTTTTTAAAAGACATTTATAAATGTGACGAAATATATTGGTTTGTATACGCACCACCCCTTATCTTTCAATTTTTCCATAATATGCAACGTCATTTCGTTCTCGAACGAGATTTTTCAGAATGACCGTTTTGATTTGGCAACGTTTTTAGGTAAAATTTTATACACGTTACATGCGTACATTCAAGTTGTACATAAACATGTGTCAGCTGACGTATAAACCAATAGAAAACAGATCATAAAAGTATCAACAATTTCAAAATCGAAATTAGCTGTTTTTATAGATATTTAAAATCGTTTATTATGCGCTACAATGTCACTTTGCTTGTCCAAATAACGAACAAAAGGAACCGCGCCTATTAAACCTTGAATTCTTTGCCACCATCTTGACGATTTGGTGCACTGTGATTTTAAGATCGATATATCGCTACTGTGTAGTAATAGCTAGCTATCGATATATCGTTCATTATTTGAATACAATAATATTACAACTATTATATTTTAAAAAAATAAATTATTTTGTAATATTTTATTTTATTAGATACAATATTTTATTAAATTCTTAAATTTTTTTAATATGTATTAAAAGATTGTGAATATTCGTTTATTTATATTTTATTTATAGATTGATAAATGAGAATAACACATTAATTTTATTTATTTATCTATAAAAAATATCAAATACTAAAGTAGTATATAAGTTTTAAATCGCAATGTAATAGCACATTATGGGATAAAATAATTAATTTTTATATCATAAAATAATTATATTTAAATAAAATAGAATGAAAATATAACTTAAAAGAAATTTATTAAAAGAAGTCAAATATTATAAATATTAAGATAAATATATTATATGGTTAATGTATCGTTATTTAAAAATTACATATGAACATTATAGTAGAATATAATATAAACATAAAAGAAAACAGATTCAGCGATATGAACTTTAAATAATCTAATAAATAATTTAACATATTAGATTGTGATTTGTTTGCTATTAATATATATTAAATAATAATTAATAGAAAAAATATAAATATTTATTCAAAATTTTATTTTATTTTATATGATTTTATAAAATATATTATATGATTTATTTGAAATTATGACTAGTGAATTTTATTACTTAAATTTATTATCACTTACAAACTTTATGGTAGCAAAAAATAAGAAATATCTCAACTGCTGATCAATTTGAGTTGATGATTATTACTCGGGTGGAGCCATCGTTTGAACAAACGATGAAATTAGATCAGGCAAGAACTAACTTTGGAAATGACAAAACGTTATAGATGAAGAATATGTCCCACCCATATTGCCAATGTACCAATAATTTTGCAAGAATAGAATCTATACAATATTATAATTGTCATAAATTATTCATTCAATTTTTTTATAAAAAATATCAACTAAAAATAAATTATTCTTTTTAAATTATTATAGATTTATTTAAAATTAAATCATTCTAAATCATTCCATTTTTTTAGATTTTTAAATCCATTAAAAATGTAACGATTATATATAAAAATGTTCTTTTAAAAATATTTTATATTTTAATTATATCGTACAAACATGAAAAATATTATTTTAATTATTTTAATATTTTATTATTAAATCATGTTTATCAAGTAAAAAATAATTAGAATATTGAAATGCATTAATTATATAAATATAATTTCCTACGAAACGAATTTACTATTAATAATCTTTATAATGTATCAAATTAATTATTCGTATTACTTCCAAAATTCCAAATATAGATCATTATCTGTTATATCACATTCTATATAAATTAGTATATTTCATGAAATTTCTAAGAAGAAAAAAAATTATGTATACATATATATATATATATATGTATATATATTTCATTTTCACGAAAAGAGATACAAATATTCATTCAGAATTTTAATAGATTATAATAGATGATTCATATATCAATATTATTCACAAATTTCATATAAATTTCATAATGACCTTTCTTTTATTAAAGGAGAAAATTCATTAATTAAATCTAGTAATTCTAAGAATTCAATCGAATATTGTGTTATTCAATCGTGTGGCGTGCATTCATTTGTTTATTTGTTATACCAACTTAGGAATGATACACAACTATCGAATAAGTTCAAATAAATTGGACCTAGATTACATTGATATATATGGTAATAATCATACATATCAATAACTGGTGACACAAAGGACTTGTTTCTTGTGATTAATACAGGTTTCTGTAAATATATATACAACATTCCAACATACATACTCCATCTGGTATACAATGTGATATAAGAATATAAGATCTATCTCATTGCATATACATATATCTGACACGCAACGGTCAAAGACGCAGTCGTACCCTACTTTCGGTAGCTCTGCCCCTCTCTTTGAAGCATGGATTCTCCGAGCATCGAATCGCACGATATACGCAGCATATGTAGAGACGAGAATTTGCGTTGAATATGTACAGGTATGACAACAAGGACACTATAAACGATGGCTCGTGGTGGAAAAGAGAGATTTAAGTAACACAGAAGAGGAATGGAATAAAAAGAGAGAGAAAGAGAGCAAGAAGAAGAGAGAAACGAAGAAAGAAATAATATGAAAGAGAGAGGGAAATAATCAGGGAGCTGAGCAACACGGTGAAGGAGAGAGAAAGAGAGGGAGAAACAGAAGGGAGCAAGAGAGAAGTCGTGTCGGTTTTACCATTTCAGTTTCACTCAGACCCGGCCTGAAATCGCGCGTGTCTACGCCGATACTCGAGCCCTAACTTTGTGCCTGAAATAAAAGCGATAATTATCCAAGTTATCGTGCTTTATTGTTATTTATATTATTTAAGAAAATTGTGAAACCAATGATTTTTGCATTTCACTGTTGTCAAAATAATATCTGATCGTGCTACGTGAAACGGTGTCACGTTTCATCGGTGAAAGAAATTGTTTATCTTTCGTTTGCTGCAAATATCGGTGACGACGAAGACGAAAAAGACTGACATACAAAATCAAGTGAGTAACGTTCTTTGATTATCTTTTCCAATGTTAATTGTCAATTATGATCAATTATATGTGATTTTAAGTTCTACCGAGATAAAATTGTACTTGATTATCAATTTTATTTTTAATTGTGAACGATCAATTGTTGTTTGTGATATTTTTCTTAATTTCAATCACAATATTCATCTAATTGTTCGCCATAAATTTATTTCACGAAGCTTTTATTTTACGGTGAAAAATAAAGCAATTCATTTCATACAAATTATAAATGCGAATCTGTCAGAAAATTCAATTTCATCTTATCTAGCCAGTCGATGGTAATATTCGGATTAATTCATTTATTATTCACAAACATGAATCCCAAAAAATTACGGTGATGTTGCAAGTAGTGATAGTTTGTGTTACGATTGCGATTGCGTTTCGCCATATCGCGCGAGCAATTTCGATTTCGAATGATCGATCGTAATGAACGATGTTTTCTCGCAATGGCGCATGCGTATTATGTACATTTACAAATTTATACGAGAATAATCGTAGTAAAATACATTAATATCATATATTAAATAAATCATCAAAAATCATCAATTATTACAGTCAGGAATTTCCCGGTGTCCATGTTGTTACGAAGCATGGCATTGTTGCGATCGTTTGCTTTATGCGTCGTTGCAAGGTAAGCCAAGGAAAGAGCGCGTAATTGTAGACGCGAGAGCATCGTGAATGCGAGTTCTGGTTATCGTAGAAATACTCTGCAGACTGTGTGAAACCCGTTGACCTCGGTTACAACATAACTTTCGACCAACTGATCGAAAGGAACCCTTCCTTTAACTTTTTTTCGATCCTATCAACCTTTTTTTTCTTTTCAGGTTAGATAGTGTGCGTGTGTGTGACGTATTGTGATGTATTTCGATATCGCGTGTAACTATTCAATTCTGTATATATAATATGTGTACAAATGTCTGATTTAATCTTTATTGGCAATGTGCCAAATCTTTGAACGCTGACTCATTTCTTAGTAAATAATTAACCGAAAGCTACAAATTAGTCTGTGATATTGTGATGACATGAATTCAGTGTAAGAAACGTGTTTTTAATCGTTGACTTAATCTTCGATTTTATTCGCTAAAATATCCTAAAAACGTTTTACCAACACTCTACATTCTTAAGATTTTTCACCGTCGCTTCATATTTTTCACATAAATCAACAAACGTGTCTCGTCACTGTTTTCGAAGAATTCATAATAAATAACGACTTCTCAGTGAAACGCATTGCTGATCGTTTAACATAATAATTTTAACATAATAGATTAAAATTTCGCACGATTAAAACGTAAAAAAAAAAAAAAAAAAAAAATTAATTACAATGCGAAGAGGATGATTTAACTATTACTATTATTCTACATCAATTATTAGTAAAAAAAATTCTTTATTTCTTTTATTATTAATATTTAAATAATTAGCATCGATTTATAAATCGTTGTATCGTAAAAAAAAAAAAAAAAATTTTATTTTTTGATGACGAGGGCGACGAGACTCGGACGAAATGTGATCAATACGCATTGAAGTCGTTCAAACGGTCGCAATTACGAGGCGGAAAGGAAACTACACGTCGCCCTAATTAAGTTAGTACCACCCCGATGGTCGGTTACTCCATCGTCCAGGATGAGGAAGGAAGCATTTCGATGACGTCATATACTCTTTAGTTGCTTTAGATATTATTTTTATGTTTTATATTGCTCGTGGATTACTTAATGCGAAGGGAGACGGCACTTTCTCTCTCGGATAACGTGTCTTTGAGGCAGTATGTCGATGCGTGACCGAGCCTACTCTTCTCGAGGAGTAGTAGCTCTATAGCTTGTTGCAAAACCGGTGTTGTCCTTCCAGCTCACGATATCGTGGCACTACATGGTGTTGTTACATAACACTTACGCGTTTAAGGTGATTCTTAATTGTCGTTCATCGAATTACGTCCTGTTGCGACAAGTTCAAGTAAATTATTGTCGTGATTGATTGTGGATTATCGGATCTAAGCTAATAAAAGATAAAAGAAATAACGGAATTAAAATTTTAAGTTATTGATCAAGTTACATGACACATTACGAGGTAAAACAAAGCAGGCTCGCCCATGATAAAAATATCGATAAATGCGAGCCTAATTATGTATGTATACTATACACGCGATATCACGTGATTTTTTTCGTGATGAACATTTTATTAATTATGATGTAAGTTTAATGCAAGAGTAAGTAAACAAGCGTGTGTTTACCTAGTTACCAGTTAATAGCACGAATATGTAATATAACGTAATTTCTGTGTTCCAAGATTCACTTTTATTATCTTCAATGAACAATGATCGAAGTGGCATTGACGATTGTCAAGGATTTGTGTGCGATTCTATCAGGATAATCTCTTGAAGAGAATATTATTTGTTGATCCTCCGAATAATCTTCTTTTGTATAATATCGGAATGAATAGCTTCTATGATGAATGATATAGGTACCAGCATTCTCAACCAGCATTAGCTATTACATCATCCTTATAAAATGCGCGATATTTGACTGTAATAGTTGATGGAAATAACAAATTAAAAAAAAAAAAAAAAAAAAAGAAAAATAATGTAATTTCATGGATAAAATGGATAAAATACTTTAAAAACACCCAACGTCATTATTTCCTTGAAACACGATAAGAATCGTTATAACGAATATATGTAATTAGTGAAAAATCTAAATATTCACGCGCACGCACGTGTCCAGGAAGATGTATGAAATAATGTTCCTCTTTTTCCTGTTACACCGGCTTTGAAATTTTTCGAGTTTTCCTCATCTAGGTCAAATCCGTTGAAGGAAATTGCGCGAGATTACGTGTGATAATTGAATAATTCTCGTGATCAGCTAAGAATTCGCTTCCTCAAGATTCAAGATTGCGTGCTTTGAAATGCCACGATAAAAATCATAAACAAAAAAAAAAAAAAAATATCACAGGTCGATGTAATGAGAATTTGAAAGATTAATCCTATCTTAACGATTCTATCTTCTCTTAAGTGCTTATCACGAGTATATTAAATTCCTCCCTTCTCTTTTTATCTTTCTTTTCTTTAATGCAATTTTTCGAGTACTATGCATAAAGCGGAACCTAAATTAGCTTCGTATAATTTCCGATATCGATAAGGTATAATATAATATTAATCACCGATTTGAAATGACCTACTTCTCTTGGCCTCAAGAGGAATTACTCACGCCCTCATCTGAACGAAGGTCATCATTCATGGTGGTTAACAGGTGCGAAGAGAACCCGACCGATATCCTATCACCGAGGCTTTTCTGAAAGGTTTGAGGAACATTGAGGAGAGCTCGATACTCGCGTACATATCAAAATCGTGCGATCCCTTACGTCACGTAAAATAAATCCATGAGTTAGTTACGAAAATAATGCGTGATCGTACTATCATGTGTTTTTCTTAACAATAGAAAGGAATATTAGTCATCGTATCAGCGTATGAAATCTTGAAAACATGACGCATTTAACTACGGGGGAGGAATTCGCGCGATTTATTTAGCTGTATCTGGGTTATTTTTCCTCAATGATTCATTCGATGATTTTATATAGATGAATAGGAATACGATGGAGTAAAGTTTTTTTTCTTTCGTTTTGGAATTTGAAATCGCATACGACACAAAGTTTCGTGTTGAAACAAAAATATTTAGGTATCAGTTAGATTCAGATTCGGTGGAAAATTAATGACGAATGTAGCAAATATATCTTCGAAATGTTAGATTATATCGATTTGGGACACAATTTTATCTTTACGCATACTTTTCAAGTATGCATAGCGACATAATTACGGCCAATAACAAAAATGTGGGTCGACGGAAGGGAAAAATTGAGGACGAGTTTTATGAAATTACGAAAAATATACCTAAGGTACTGTCGTGACATCAGTGCGGAAATAAATCAACTAGGCAACGTCTGATTAGACGTCTTCGAGAATTATAATGACTAAGATTACGCGATCGTTCCCTGTACGGATATAGAATCTGCACTGTTGCACTTGCAAAATAACATTCCGATGCTTTCCAAGTATCACCACCTTGATGAAGGCCTTGCATGTTTTTATCTAATTCACAGTGTCAAATGTATAGTTTTGCAATTGCATCTCAAACTGACTGCATTCGAAATTACATGTAAATTTGTCGATAAAAATAATTTACACGTCGATAATTTACGATTTCTCCGTCTCTTCGTGTTTATTTTAAAACTTCACAGTTTTCTGAATTTTTAAATTGATTTATTTATTTTTCTTTTTTGGTTGATCGCAGATCGAAGAATAAGGAAAAATGGGATACGGCACAGAAATGGATGGCTGCGGTCGTTGTATGAAATATTCCTTGTTCTTTGTGAACTTAGTAATTTTCGTAAGTATTTGAAATAATTAAATTATCGTTAAAAGATCTTTCTAATTAGTAATGATATTAATATGCAAATAACTTTTTAGATCGGTGGAGTGGCGATAATTGGATTAGCAACGTGGGCTCTGTTGGACAAAGTACCATGGATAGGCGAACTAGTAGGGAACGATTTGCTAACAGGTGCTATTTACGTTCTATTGGTCGCTGGGATCATCGTTGCTCTAACGTCGTTCTTCGGTTGCTTAGGTGCATCTCGAGAAGTTAAATGCATGCTTCTCACGGTAAATTTGATTATCCCATGCTCCTGTGTTTTTAACAAACAAAACTTTATTGATTAAATTATGTAACGCTTAACCAAAAAAAAAAAATTAATTTCAGTACTTCATCATCGTGTTCCTTCTGTTCGTAACCATGTTAATTGGCGGAGTGCTCGCGTACGTGTTCCGTGAAAAACTAGTGAACACGCTTGAAAGGGAAATGACGAGTTCGATGAGAGTTTACGATAGTCGTAAAGCAGTTAGAGAGGCATGGGATATGACACAATCGAAGGTAAGCGCGAGATAAGAAATAATTCTCGCGACAAATTTTTCGCGGATAATTTATTTTGAGTATTCATAGACAAGATATTCGTCTGATTTTGGACTAATATATCTTTTTTTCCTTTTTCCCTTTACTCTCATAATTTTTTAGCTCCATTGCTGTGGCGTAAATGGTTGGAGAGATTGGGGACTCAGTGTACCGCAGAGTTGCTGTCGCGAGATTCAACCTGGACAGGTAAAGATTAATTTTCTTAACGAGCTCGTTCTCGGAGTCGTCGGCGAATCCGTGCATATGTAATTGCAGTAATTAGTGATTTACGTGGGATACTCATCGCGCACGAGCCATCGTTATACGAGTCTAGCGTTATTACCTCGATGAGATTCAATGATATTTCAACAACCGAGAAAGAAAAAAAAAAATGAATCTGTCTGGCGCTCGAATGTAATTGCTTTCAATTTGCGTCTATTTGCATAATTCATGAGCGAATGGTTTACAAACAACAAGGGTGTTCACGCCCTTTGTCGCGTCAATCATGTATTTTTCGCTAAAAAAAAAATAGAGAGAGAAAAAATCAGAGAAAAACAATTTTTTACATTCATTTTTATTTAAATCGAAAAACAATGGAGAATACCAACAGTCGATTCGGTAGATATCTACCATTGTATCGACCAATGATAAAAACTCGTCTCGACTACGAATCTCAATCTCTTATATTTGCAATTCGAAATCGTGGATCGTTAGGAAAGCCCGATTCAAACGATTCTGCACGGAATTTCGAAACATCGGCCACGACCTATCGATTACGTTCAGAAATGCAACAACCATTCCGTGGTAATCTGTTAATCGGACCTCGAGTCTGCAGCTTTGCCTCTCACGCTTTCACATCGATTTCGATCGACTTTCTCGAATCGAATTGTTTCTCATGGCGACCCGATCGATCTTATGTTGCAGCGATTCAACTGCAACGCTGGACCAGACACGGTGAACCCCTCGAATGCCTATCTCGTCGGTTGCATCAATGGAACGAAGATTTACATGCAGAAGCATGCGACAATCATGGGTGGCGCTGGTATTGCAGTCGCGTGCTTGATGGTAAGAGTTTCGCCGTTTTCATTTGCATTTTAATGCAATTTTGACGCTAGTGAAAATCCATTAACAAATGCGTTTCCATTGAGCTCTGCCAATTCGCCAAGAGAAACGCTTTTCCTTTCTTCTTACTTTCGAATATTGCGATAATTATGATGTTAACGTAACATCGATCTAATTACATTGTGCTTTTTCTATTTTACAATTTTTCTTGGTGAAAATTAGATATATGATTATTTTTCTTTTTATAATTTTCTAATCTTATTATTATTATTTATGTTTCTTCACAGTTTTTCGGCATGATTTTCTCGTGCATTCTCTTCAAATTGATAGAATGACAAGAGAATAGCGTGCTTTAAAAAGACAACTTCATTCTTCGCGTCTAAACTAACGAAGAGGAAGAAGTGGATGTCAGCCGTCCTCGAGCGACTCATGAATTCATAATCAATGTCATCGTCATTGAGTGCACCTAAGCTGAAGTACGAGAATCAAAATGCATCTTCACGCGCATCTTTCCAATGTACAGTTCTCACCATTTTTTCTTCTTTTCTTCTTCTTCTTTTTTTTTTTTTTTTTTTATTTCGTTACATTTAGTATTATACTCGATGTACCTTTATTTCCAGTTTTGTAAGTTTCTAAGAATAATAAGTTGAGTATTTCGGGTTTAATACATAGCGTATTGTATGGTGTATTTATCATATAAATTATATATATATATATATATATGATAATACACTGTGTACCTATGTACGCGTAATAAATATAAAATCTATATACAAATCTTCGTATCAATTTATATTTCGATTATGTCATTGTTATTTTTTAAAGGAGATTATTTTCTTGGTTCGTAAATCGATCGATGACCGTGCAGTACATTGATACTTTCATTGGAATAACAAGAAATTCGACGAAAAATTTCGCGTCATCATTTCAATCGTGTTTTTTAATTCGATTAAAGGAACGTGCACGAATGTTTCCTCGTTGGAAATCCTATTCAAACGTCCCCTTTCGCATTCCCCATATCCTGCCTATCCAACAGTGAAATAGCACGCACGAAATGGTTTATAGGGAGAAGATTTGTCACCAACTTCTGGCTGGTCGAACGAATGTCAAAAGAAGATAAATCACTCGAAATGATGACTTTTAAATATTCTTAAAATAAAGCAATTTTCGTCCCAAACGTTTCATCCTCGCCAATTCAAGTTAAATAATTTAAATAATTTGAAGGAAAAAACTTTTGTTATCAGGATCGATTATTTGTAAGAAATTGTTTGTTGGAAACGACAAGCAATTTTTTATCGGATACAAAAACACGATGGGCCAATTGGAACCGTAGGAGAGCGATGTAAGCTGCGCGTCGATATTTCACACGGTCATCCGGATGTACAGCGGAGGCAAGAAATTTTTGTCCAACACGTTTCGATGTTTCTTCCCTTTCGTTCGAAGAACGTACGATTTTTCGTCGATAATTTAAATCAAGTTGGAATACAAGGAAATGGAATAAATATTTCAATGAGTTTGTTCAAATCGAGGGAGATATAATCGAGTATACGCACAAACTTGCAAAATAGAATTAAAAAATGATAAACCAAACGGCTCGTCGAACGATTGTTCGACGCTCTAATCGAAGTTTAGCGTTTGAAAGTCTGCGTGTTCAATAACGGCCGCCTTCCGCTATATGTTTGCCTACAGCTTATTCACCCCTTTATTGTCAGGCTGCAGCAGGCCTCCTTGCATTAAAGCACGACGGGTTCCCGTAATCCAGGCGTCTCGCCAAAATAAACCTTCGTCGCATTCTATCAGCCTTGCTTTTTATCTTCCGTTTAATTATCGAACGACGGTACAGTCTACGACAAAAGAGTATCCGCGATGAAAATACGCACGATATTATAAAGATACATAGCATTTTTTTTTCAACGTTTCCATATTTTATCACCGAACCAATTCCACTCGGCGAGGAAATATCGTTTCCGTTGAGTTTTAAAATATTCAATGGAGCACGTGTGCGGATAGTTTCTGCCAAATTTCCCATGGCCCCGGGGCAAACCGTACAGACGAGGGAAAAATTTTCACGGATACGGAGACAAGGTACAATCCTTGTCGAAAATTTCTTCTACGGGTTTCAACTCGGGTTCTCTGTCAAGAATTATCCATCGTATCCGCGTTTCATCAAATTTCCATTACTCCATTGTCTATTTTGTCGTTTTTCTCGCGATTCTAATTATTCGTAATGTGTTTTCCACTCGTGTATATCATCGTCACGTCCTTCCTTCCCTTCACGTTTATTCACCCCGGCCAGTGTGTGCGTCACCCTACGCCGAGTAGTCTTTGCGCCAAGGCGTGACTGGCTGCCATTCCGAAGGCGTTCCAACCACCCGTATACTTTTCCATCCTCCTTACTTTATCCTCCTCTTACTTCCTACATATCCATCTTTCCAATCTGTTGCGTCGATTAATCAACAGATTATTATTATTATTATTTTCTTTTTTTTTACGAGGAAGAAAAAGGAATATCCTTTTCCTTCCCCCCTTTTCGTTACCCTCCGACTGGATAAAGCCCTGGTGGCTAATGACTCATCGGCCAAAATCGAACAAACGAAAGAACCCGGAGCTATCCAGATTCATACATTCCACCCACCGTATATTCAACCGTAGATTGAAACTTCTTCCGCGCGATTACTGGCGCGAACAATTCGCGTGCAATCTGCAGAATCGCCCGCTTAACCGCGCCACGAAAATCCGAAAAAGGAAAAAAGTACGTATGGCCCCGTCAGTTTCTCGGTTCGTTTCTTCTTTTCTATCCCTAATTCAAACTCGACTTTCACGATTCGCGCGATTCTCCTCCATCCTCGCGTTATTCCATCGGCCCTCGAGGGCCACACACGCGCGATAAGTTTTCACGCGCCGTTTCCCCATTCTGGAAACGCTGTAACCGTGTCCCACGTAATCCCACGCACGCGTGCGTGCACGTTCGTAACCCGTCCTCCGCGGCGAATAACCCATGTGTACGAGTCATTCTCGCGCGTTACCACAAAGGGTCCTCGGACAATGACGAATGAAAGGCAACGCACTACCGGAGCTATAATACTCACTCGTACTCGTGCTCCAATCCCAGTAACCGCGTGTGTGTGCTGCGCGCACACACTTCCCTCCATTCTTTTCTCGCGCGTTTCTTGTCCCACGTCGGGACAATTGAAAATCGTGCACGAGTCGAGGAAAACGATTGGAATCGGGAAACTAATGCGTCTGCGCCTCCCGATCTGTGCCAACTGTGCTCGTTGCGTGTTCGGCGTTTCGTTGCGGAGGAAATTCACTCCCAATCGTATTCGTCCCTTTTCAACGTGGCAAAGTTTGCCAAGTTCTCGGTTGGTTGAATCTCCAAAGATTCGAGCGTAGTTGCTCGCTCGACGCCATGATTATTAGTTCTTTTTTCTTTTTTTTTTAATGGAAACGATTCGAAAGATTTTCAGCGATAAATAACCGAATCGTAGAAAATTACGAAACTTGATTTTAGATTGCGAAATGGAGGAACGATTTGATCGATTGGACGCAGCTATCTTTGCATGTCTGAGTGGCTTAAAAATTGGATTTCCTGCACAGCGTGTTTCGTCGTTCTTTTCGTTCCTTCTTTTTCTCTTTATTGACATACTTTCCGGCTTGCTGACTCGGTGGTCCCTCATCGGGAGACGAGACGAGGGAAAATAAAGAAAGAAAGAAAGAACGAAAGAAAGAAAAAAGAAATGAAAGGAAAAGAGGAAGAGGAGGAGGAGGAGCATCGGGTGTGGATGCGAGCAGGGACACTCACGGTAGACGAGAGATATCTCCACGTATTGATTTCGTCTCGAGCATTAAATCCGGAATAGAGCGGAACCGGGGGATTCGTCCAGGTGAAACCGAGAGAACTCCGCGGTGCCACTCGAACTCGTCGCTCTTCGCTTGCAAATTAAATTGTACTCGAACTCGGGAAAAGAGGAGCTGTGAGTAGGCCAATGCAATTGGCCCGACCGAACTATTATGCAAGATAACGCGCAACCATTGTACTCGACCAGACATTTTGCTTGTTCAACCTACCAATAAACACCGAGTCGAGCCATCTCCTCGAACTTGTTGCAACGCGTCACAAATAAAATCGTCGCTCTACTAAAGTAAACTTTAACACTTTAATTAGAGCTTATATATGGGCTTCCAAAGTTACAACTCGACTCGAGAGTTAGAAGTTTGCGGCGCCTCTTTCCATTGGAAACGATCGACAACCACGCTCGTGTTCGACGATCGTTCGTCGTGTTTATGAGTTTTTACGCAAATACGATCGATATTACTCTCGAAAGATTGTAAAAAAGAGAATTAAACTTGACTCGCGTTCGTATTTGATTCATCGGTGAGCGCGAAACGGACACGCTTTATTTGGGATGCCAATTAATCAACCGGGCCCCACGAGGGGCGTTTTTGCCGCGTATATACTCTTGGCAAATATTTGCGTTTCACCGTTACCCGTCGCAAAAAAATACAAGCGGCGTTAATTTACTCGGTCGGAACCGCGCGCGCGACTCGGTGGATCCGCGGCGATCCAATAGCATTCTTCGTTCCGAAGCTGGAAATCTCGTGGACTGGAAAGTGGAGCAGCGGGACGAGGCGGGAGTCCTGAACACCTCCTCCTCCTTCTGTCGCGCAAGGGAGTATAGCTGGAGGAACGAAGACGGGGGGAGAGAAGATGGAATTAAATAGGGAGGGAAAGGCAATGACGAAAAGAATCCGGAGAAGTTGGTTCGTGTGCTCGCTTCGACTTCTTTTCCCTGTGCGAGATGATGATGATGAAAAGGGCCGTTGAAAAAGGGTCGGCCGATGAATGGAGCTAGAAACACACGCGTCGTGCACGGTAGATCTAGAAGGATTACACGAACGACGAGTGAAGAATAAATGGTCGGACGGAAGGAGAATAAGATGTGTTTTAATTTCGTCGAGATTAGGCGAGTGTTTTGGAGTAGTAAGAATAAGAGGTGAGGTTTTTTAGCGAGTATTTTTCGTGTAATGATCGGTTGAACGAAGGGTCGGTCGGTTTGGGAGATAGAAGATAATGGAAGAAGGGGAGGAAAAAAGCCGTGGCGTAGAAAGGAGGCTGGGTGCATTAAGAAGCTGCATTTTAAGCTTTCTGCTTCTTCCTCGTTGTAGACGAGCCGATGCCGTTGAAGCAAGAAACGTTCGAGTTTTCATAAAACTTTCTTGTTATTGTTATTCCGATTCCAGCAAGATTTTTACGCTCTATTCAAAACCGTAGCTATATTCTACTTCCACGAAGAATTCACATTGTTTCGAAGGGAAAAATACTATTCTTCTTTTCTTTTTTTTTTTTTTTTAACTCAACATCTTATACTACTACCACCTGATTCGATCTTGGATGAATACGGCGAATAGAGATTCGCGTAGACGCAGGCCTCGCGAGATCCATTTATCGATTCGACGACCGCGCGTTCACGGTCCGCGGAGTCGGGTTGGCTGATGCACGAGGGTAAACTCGGTTCTCAGGATAAAAAAGGAAAAGGGCGGATCGTTTTGTAAGTGATTACAAGATCGGCGATAGATAGGAAGGACGGGCGGAGGAAAATGTATTTGCGTGGTTTCGCTATCCCGATGCCGCAACCGTCCAAGGCGCCCACAAGAAAGTTATTAAAGTTCAACGCGCGTGCTTACAGTGTTCGAAAAAGGGAACATCGTGATCGTTTCGATAAAACCGACCTGCCCCCGTAACTTTTTCGTCGAGAACGTCCAGAGTTACAGAGTTGCATCACGACCGAAAGATCCGCGTAGCCGTTAAAGAGATCGAAACAAACGATTCGAGAACTAGCTGATGCTTCCTCCTATTGACAATTTTCCAACGTACTTTCCATTCGAAACGTATTCTATAGCTCTATATACTAATTTGAAGAAATGAAACAGTTGGAACGAGGAGGAGGACTCCCCCTTTTCGGAACGAAAACAGTCACGCGTGTCGATCGGTGGAAACTGTCCGACCATCATGTGAACGGAACCTTAGGTTCCGTGGCATCGACACCTGGTTGTGAACGCGCCAGCCAGAGAGCCCGGCAGACGGTCTGTTCCGTCAATCCCCACCACGGGCACAGCTACCGGGCTCCTCCGCTGCGCCACCACCACCACCACCGCCACCACCACCCAGCATCGGCCACTACCATGGAAACCGACGAATGCGCATTCTGACTTCAGTTCAGCGGACGGTTTCAACCTGTCGAGTCGTGCAGGTGTTGGCAAACGGTTGTTGCCATCCACGGACCGATTTCATCCGCGGATATTCCCTCCGGGGAAACGAGTTCGCGGAATAAGTAGACGGAGGATTCGCGAGGATCAACGAGGATCGTCTCGCTCTCTCTCTCTCTCTCTTTCTGTGGCTTCGACCAACCTCTCCTCCCCTCCCTCCCCCCCGTTTTTTCGCCGGTGCCACGGCGGGAAAACGGGCGTGTGTTAAAAACGGGCCGTGTTGGCGTAGAAGGGCTGCGATTTATGGAACCACCCCATGGATAATAACATGTCGACTGCCGCCTTCATGCACCGGTATGGGATATACTTTTAGATCGATAACTGCACGCAAACACGTCCCACACGCGGGCTAACCTCGTCGTCGTGTGTCTCTCGCTCTCGTCCCACCGACGATATTCCCACCCGAAAACAATTTCCACCAAAATGTTGCCGGTTCGATCGATCGGTTTGTTGCTATGCAGCAGAGGAGGGGGATTGGCGGCGATATACACGGAGTTCGTCAAAGTCGTCCTCGGAAAGAGGAAAGAAAGCCGGTGCGGTTTCGAGAGACCCGGCTTCATCGTGTCCGATCTAACTATCCCTACACCGCTACGATTTTATTACACCGTTCTACGCGACCAAGAAACGCGCCCACTTCCCGTCCGCTCCGCCAATCGATTTCACCCAACTTTTCAACATACAGGGGGAATAATCTTTCTCGTTATTTCGCGATTGTACACGGAGGAAATTTAAATTTTCCCCGTTTTCGACCGTTTTCCGCGAGACACGGATATATCTGTGCGCGCGCGTGTGTGTGTGTATATATATATATTGGAGGGTGTAGCGCGAGAGCGGAGGGAGAGGAAAAAAAGAAAGACACGCATTTTCATCGAGCGATCGTTGTTTGCACAGGGCGTTGTTACCCGCCACTTCACCCGTAATCGAATCTTTCCATTCTTTCGAAAAACGACGAGAGAAAATTCCGTCTCGCGTATACGTGATCGATAACTCTCTCCGCTGCAAATCCATGGATAATAATTACGTTTCAACGATCGCGGGAACATCCTCGAACATCAATCCGTTATTACTTCCATTATATATCCATCCATGTATTCAATATTTTTCTCATTCGAAGAAAAAGAAGAATCGGACAACGAAGCATTCCCCTTCGTTATCGATATTTCAAAATACGTGGATATTTCGAAACAACGTCCATTTCGACGAGGACGTTCGCGCGTGTCCGTAATTCCAGTCCAGGCATTCCATTAACCTGCATTTTCACGAGTAGCGTCACCTGTTCGGTTTCCCCGTGAACGACATCACGATGTCGAATCGGACCAGCCCGCTTTCCTTGAACCTGCGGATACCGCAGCCATTGACCGAGGAGGCTTATTCCTCCGTAACGAAAGGACCTAAGTGCGGTCATTCTCTATTCCTCTTCTCTCTCTCTCTCTCTCTCTCTCCTTCTATCCTCCCTACCCCTTTCCTCTCTCACTCCACCTCCCTTTCTCTCTCGTTCCCCGCCTCCCTCTCTCTCTCTTTCTCTCTCTGTCCCTCGCGCATTCTCGTGCTCGTCGCTATCTTCACCGCTGGTGTCCCAGCCTCATTTGAATATCAGACTGACGCACTCGATTTATCGAAGGCCACGAAAAATGATTACAAATAACGGCGGTAAGACGCGTATTTCAAGTTTATCGGGAACCCGTATTGCGTATCGGCCGTTTCGCGTGCAACGACATTACGTACGATACTTTATTTCATTGTTCGAGTCGTATCGTATCTGTTCCTTTCCGTTTCAACGTTTTCTCTACTCGTGTCGTTGAATTATCCGCGCTGTAATTGGAATTAAATCTCTCCATTCTCTTCTTATCTTATTCGAAGTGATTTATATATATATATATTTATTTATTTTTAACATATAACAAATAACGGGAAGAGGTATATATATATATATATATATAATAATAATGGCGAACGGAAATAGACAAACATCGAAATGAATATTCACCGGAGAGAGGATAGCATCTCTGTTCCTATGATAAACAACAAACTCATAGAGAAACGCCCGTAGCAAACCAAGTTAACGATCCAACGTAACGCGGAATCACGATGGCAAAGAATAAAACACAACGGCCGCCGACTTCCTAGTGGAGGAACACGCCCTTTTTCGTTGCCCGTGGCAAGACGTCGAAACGACGACGAGGAGGATACCGTGAAAGGGCGCGGATTACGTAACGAGCGTAAGAGACATTAGGAATGTTTATAGCGAGAGATGGACGATGGCGGTAGCGAGGAGAAATATTTTCTCGATAGTGCACGAGCGTGTGGAACGATCGTTCCGAGCAGCCGCTTAGTCATTCCGCATTAATTCCAGCCGCGTTACCCTCGTCGTATCTTTGATCCCTCCACAGCTTATCCAAAGTGCATCCTCGTGTTGGGAATGGCCCCACGTTGTCCCGTGTCTCGTACCCGCTCGAATCGATACATCTGCCACGGCGTACCGAGGTCATCGTAATTCTCCCCGACTGAAATTCGGATTGGTCGATCTGCCGATTGCGCGCCAAGTTTGAAAACATTTTTTTCTCTTACGATTATATATATATATATATTGGAAAGTTGGAATATATACAATCGAATTTAGATTAAATGGAAGAATCTATAGATACAGAAGAAGATTCGAAAAAATCAGAGCTTATCCATTGCTTATTTTGGATTCGCGACAGATCAGGATTCCCGATATTTCCAATCATTGTGTTTTTTTTTTCAAAGTATCGTGACACGAAACTTACGAGCGTTTCGTACTCGGTTTCGTATCTTTTTCTTCTCGTCTTCTTCTTCCTCCTCCTCCTCCTCTCTCCCCCCTTTAAGTTGTAACGACGACACGTAACAGAGGAACTCTGCTTTAGGCGTGATCGAGAATCTCGATACGAGTCGAAGCGTTGGTATTTCAGCGTTGGAAAAAAAAAAGTAGATGTTCGATATGAGTGGCGCGAGGCAGCTATAGAAAACGGGATTACGAGGAATTTATCGACTTTCGTTCGCGCCTACCGCAGATATCTCCGGTTGGCGATCGTGTGTCGCCTCGAATTCTATGGACGTAGAGACAGCTACCGCGAACGGGACGGTGTCTCGTATGACTTATATACCGAGAAAAGTCTACGATTCCTGTTACGTGTATCGTTAGGAACAGTTATTTTTTCGATGACAATAGACTTGAAAATGTGGCGCTCGTCTAACGAATCGTGCGTGAACGCCATATACGAACGAACTTTCGTATTCCCCGTGTGTAAAAAAAAATCTCTGATCGGGAGGAGGACGTTAAAATAACAACGAGAGAGAGGATTGGAATACATTTTTTCCGAGGAAAAGAATTACTCGAAACGTTTTAAACGGGAATCCAGAGAAGAGGAGAAGATTGTGTAACTGGAGCAAGCGATAGAGAAAAAAAAAAAGGGGAACGCGAATACCACTGGTCGCAACCGGTCGTCCTCTCTATTTTTCCGGCATAAGCGTGACACTTGGCGAAAGAATAAGGCCGTAGTCGCGGTCGTATTAGGGCACGGCGCGTTGTTGGAGGCGCATTCACACGCGATGCTCGATACGACGAAGCGTTTGCAGCCCGCGTTACGTCCCCCTTGGACGAGTCCCGTGGTAACGGCGAGCGCAAAGTGAAACTCGCCCAAGGTTTCCTATAGGGTTACACGGCCATCCACGAGAGAGTGGCCGTGTGCCCTGCCTCTCTGTCCCCTTTATGCTCTACCGAAACGAGTTTTACTCGTTGCACGATATCGGTTACCGCCGAGCCCACCATTCGTTACTTACGTGCAACCCGGAAAAGACCGATCGATCGGAAGTGGCCCACGCGAACTTGAACCGTAATCGTGGCGCTACACTTGGAAAATCGTTTCGGTCTCCAACCAACGAGTCCCATTGAAAATATTTCAAGCATCTTTTTCGAGAGTGGTAGTAGATCGGTACGTTTGCGTAGAATTTACAGAGTTAATAGAATAACGGTGATGAGTAAAATAGTGAAAAGATCGCGCGCTCGATTTCTAAACAACGGAGATTCTCCTCCTCGCGTTTAACCGATTTTTCGTCCGATTGAAAGAACGCGTTGGGAATCGGTTTTCACCTCGCGATACTTTCACGATTATCACAGAAAGGACTCGCGCTCGCTTCGTGAATGATCACGCGCGTCGAATATGAATGAAGAAGAAGCTCCCATAGAGCGACCTTTTTCAATAACGTTTACGGAGTTATCCGGGGAGAGAGATCGCGAGGCGGTTTTGCGTTCCACCGAATCGAAACTAGTTTTACTAGTCGGGTCGTTATGGAATACATACCGTATGAATCGAGCCGCTCGCCACTTATGTGGAACCCGGAAGATCGAGTGGACGGAAGCGATGCGTGTGTAACGTCCACTCTACCTTTTCTCGTATAAACGCGCGACAATAATTAATTATCGTTCCCTCAAACTTTAATCCCATCTTTGTCTAGTTAGATCAGATTTCCAATTTCGAATCGCAAATTACTTTCAGAGATTTATACGCGAATAAGTTGTAGCCGAGGAAATATGGACACACGTTTTGTCCATAAATTCCCTCGAAAACATCGGTAATAAATTCACATCGGTAATTTATAGGAAATAAAGTTGGCTCCGACTTTTTCCCTTCGAGTTTTCTTCTCGAACCGAGAGAAAAAGTCTGCGTAATACGGTTTAAAACGTTCCCTTGATCGTAAAACATCGAGACATATTTACATAGTACGCTCGACAGACCCGGAAGATTCACGCTGCTACAAAAAAAACGTTCAACGGCGAAGGATTTATCTCGTTTTACGATTGTAAAACGCAATATTGGCGGAAGCGATATTTCCAAAAAATATCGAGTCGAAACGACGCGGCTTCGCAAAATTTCGATCCAATTTCTCTACGATCTAAAATTTAAATTCGAAATCGTACACGATAACCGTTCGTACGAATCGTTCGGGAGCACGTGGTATCCCTCTTTTCCTCCCTCTCTCCTCCTCTTCTTTCTTTGCTCGCACACGAGAGCGCATTGAGCGCACAATGGAGAGTCAGGTCTCGTTCTACTCGAGGAAACGATATCGGTTACGAGCATTTACCGTACGAACCCGGAAGATCGATCGAGGAGAGGAAGTCGTTGGCGAGCATAAAACCCACTTGCCCTCCTTTTTCACAAACGTTTTTACCACCGTTTCGAGTTCCTCCACGTATCCTACCAAGTCTCTACCGAACTCTTCCGTTTCCAAAGAATCGATCGCGAAGCGTTTCAACCGGCTTCGTCGAACGGAGGAGCGTCGTTGTCCCTTTTTTCAAAGATCTAGAAAAGAATTCCTTCGAAACCGTTTATTTTTAATTCGAAACAGCCGTCGATGAGAAGCGCGCGATCGATTATGAATACCCGAGTCGCAACGTCGCGTCGGTAGGCACGAGAGGATATAGGGGAGCGATAAAATTTTACGAGGTTGCACGCGTCGTTCCAACCGCGGATTATCGCCGTTCCTAAGAATATTCGTTCCTTGCTTATCAAGTAGGATTGACATTTATTAATACTTCGTATAAATTTATTTCTTCATCCTCTTTCTCACTGATCTCCTTTTTTCCCCTCTTCCTCCCCCCCGATTTCCTTTCTCTCTTATACGTACGTGCGCGTGTACGCGTACTGTTTCCGCTCGCACAAACACTCTACTCCCTTTCCACATTCTTCTCGACCACTTTCCTTCCCTTTATTCTTACACCCCTTGTCCTTCAGCCCTAATAAGAATTACCCTCCCAATTATATCCCCTCTTATCCCCGAGTATTATTCCTCCTACGTTTCTCTCTCGTCCATTGACCCATAAATTTTTCTCTTTCACATCTCTGCCGTATCCTTCGCTTTTACCCTTGTTTCGCGAACAAGCATCCGCGTTTAAGCTCGATATCCGATGCGCGGCAACATTCACGGATGCGGTGTCATCAAGCCACGAAATAAGCCGAACGTTTTCGTGGTAAGCGGTGTTCGACACGGATTAACATTCATCGATTCGAGTGGTGTTGTTTCGAGGTGTACGACGACAAAGGAACGGGATTATGCGGTGGGCACAGTCATTATGCGATACACGGCAATAACAATGCATTAAACCATAGTGCCGCGCATTGGGGAAAGACGATAATGAGAGAGCCACGCGAGAATCGATATTTCTCGCTTCAATGATCCTATCATTTTTTTTTTTTTTCTTTTCCTCGTCGATCGCTCTTCGAAACACGAATTTTCGTTCGTCTTTTGGATGGGAATTTGTTCGAATATATATCCGTTCCATCGATCGGAAAACAATGATCGAAATCGTGGTCGTAAATCGTTTCAGATTGCGTCGTTTTGCACGCTAATTTTCGTTTATCCGAGCGAAAGATGATTTTTCGTGGAAATCTCGAGTGGAAGAAAGGAATAAAATTCTTCGTTTAAAACTATCGATTTTTTTGTCTGTGGTGGAAAATAAAAGGCGATGCGCGGAGAAACGGAGTTCTCGCAGATTTTAACGAGATATTCTCAGGTACATTATATTCTTCCCGAGAAAAAAGAGAAGTGCAAGATAAATAGACTCGTGGCGTTTGCACGAGCATCGAATGTTACCCGAGCAAATTCAGGCCAGAGAAAAGAATAAAGGAAGAATGATGTCCTACTTGCATCGGTTTCGAAGAAAAACTTGAGCGTGTGATATTCCCCGGTGCATCGAATGCGCATGGTATGCGATGGTGGGGCCACGAAATTGCACGGATCGGCATAAAAAGAAAAAAAGTGAGCCGATTCTCTCTTTAATAACTCTCTTCCCCGTAATGATTCTCGGCATTAACACTTGATATTACGAGCTTCGAATTGCCAGAATATATGCAATTTACCCGACACGCGTAATTAAAATTCTTTAAAAAAAATAATCCGATTAATCCGTGATATTGAGCGAAAAGAGACACGTACACACACACACACACACACACATTCGTTTACGCGAATCTAACAGAAATTTTCCTAGCCAATTGATTATCCGCGATAACACGCATTTACGTATCGTGTTAATTGAAAGTAAATACATGTCTACAACGCGTAATGAATATCTATGAATCCATACCAAGGTACATTGGTTAACGCGCGTATCACTAATAATTTAAACCAATTAAACCAACGCTTGACCGTGAAACGTAGATACGTAGGATATATATAAAAATATATATATATACATGAAACTTGGATAAATGGTGGAATCTCGTGGTAGCCGGGATGATTCAACCGCGATGGAATTTCCTTTCGTACACCAACGAAAACGAAAACCGTTTAGAATCGACGATCGGCGAATGTTCGTGACGCGAGGAAATCTCTTGCCGTTTATCCAAGAGAAAAGAGAAGAAAAGAAGAGAAAGAAAAAAATCTCCTTATGGCTGGAATCGCGGCGTACAAAGGGAACGAGAGAGATGGAACGATGGGTAGATTAGCGCGATGCAATTTAATGCAACATCGTGGCCGGCCTCGACGGTGCAACCACATATCGGTGGCACTAAACAAACGAACAAGAAGGCCTGGTTGCAGTTCGTAAGTCATTATTAACCCACCGGTATAATTATACACCGGTGAACCGAGCTTCCAACCGGCCTAGGAAAAGAAGCCACTATACACCGCGGAAAGGTATTTAAATTGGCTTAGTATAGAGATACGTCGTCCTTTAAGAACTCGCCGCGCGATTATCTCGAGCTGCTCTTGATGCGCCTGTACCACGGATACGCGCGACCGTTCGTACCGGTATGCGCGTTCCGAGACATCCGCCTGTCCGATCGAGAAATTCCTTTCGACATTCGGATGTTGGACGATCTATACCCGTATATCCAGATACGGGAAAAATTTTCCCCGAGCGAGGAATGACTCGAGTGTAACGAATGGCGATCATCGGTTATGCTGGACGTTCGTATTTATCGGAAGCAAAAAATCAATTGAAATTGTCTGATTAAGTGAACTTCTCCTTACTGGATCCACGCTTATGCGAACGCGAATACGAAATTAGAAATTTTAAACAATAGGAAGAATCGGCGAATTTATAAGGGATTTGATATTTCGATTGTTTATCACTTTATTTATCAATTTATCATTTTCTTTCAACGCAATAATTATATAACAAGAGTTTTATTCGAATACAGGCAACCATAAAATTAATGCTAGTTCCGTGATCTATCTCTCATGCTGTAGTTTTCATATTTTTTTTTTTTTTTTTTTTTTAATTAACGACACAGCGATAACGTAACATCGTTAAGCATCGTTCGTTAACTTCTCAAGATTATTATACAGAATTCTAATCCAAACACCGTATTCCAACTTTGCGGTCGTTTTTCTTGAAACGCAAATTAATACGTGGTCGAAAGGAACGGGTCGTGTAAAACTTTATCGCGCGCAATTACGACATAGCTCTCGCTTTTGCCCGCGTACGAATGACAATAATGGCTCGTGTATATATCATCTCGTGGACGAGGGACGCTGCTCTTTCGACAGAACCAACGAAAGTCCCAGTGAAAGTTATAGTTTACAGTCGCAAATTACAAAGGCCACGCGAACGAATGGCAATTTCACTTTTATTTACTGGCGCCACGGGCAACGGATATACATGGAAAAACAGAACCAATTTTCAAACGGCGATTATCGAAAGTAGCCGGAGAATGGATGCGTTTCAATGAAACGCGCAACGATACTAGCCATAAATCGAATTATGATATGTATAATCCAACTTAGATCCCTTTTTTTCCTACAGATTTCTAAGAACGTGTTGAATTCTTGCTTATCATAAGTAAATATTATATTTTCTCCTCTAACTATCGTGAGGTAGAATATTGATCTTACGGTGCATTCGATTTATGCCGATTTTATGATGCTTTTTCCATAAACTGCGTTAGCTTGATTTAAATTGTTGTTTTAGCGCGGGAATGTTATTTTTTTTTCTGGATCGTTTCCATTTATTCGATTCGTTTGTATCATGCAACTGTGATGAGATAAAAGCAAATAGTAATCCTTCTGAATGAGCTAACATTTGTATAGCTGATGAAAACAAAATTCACAACTGCTGATAACGTTTTTTTTTAATTTATTGAAATGGTTCTAAATAAAAAATTTTTACATATATATTATACGTTTATAAAAACAATATTCTATTAGGTTTTAATTAAAGAAAAATTTTTATTCGAGTAAACATTCGCAAGCGATGCTATGTTTGTATAAATTTTTTTTAATCTTCCAATGTTAATGGATTAGCAATTTTTATTCAAGCAAAACTGAATACCAATGATGGACACAAATTGAAATTCTCTACTCTAGTAATTAATACTCGCGCATGCCTGTACTCGGTTTTCGCAATGAGACAGAGTATGCCGGCACAATTCTGGGATTTTACCGTTTCTAGTTCTCTAGCATAGACTTCCTTCGAAATTTTTCCGACAATCGTGCCACGACTTATGCAATCAAGCATTGTGCGTCTTTTAACGATAGCGATAAAGTAACGAAACAATAATAGAAGCACGTAGTGTATACGATAAATGTTGAATTCGATCGAATCGCGATCTAATCGTCGGACGAACGACACACGTCGTGTCGCGTCGTCTGATTCGCATAGTTCAAAGCTGCCCAATATCAAGAATTCCGAGAGCGACTCTCAAGGTTCGCCATCGAGGTCGATCACCTCATTTGTTTACAATTACCGGTTTACCTACTCAAGGCTGAACCACTTAGAACCACAAAAGAAAAACGATAAGAAACACATACGATTTCTTTGCTTTTAAACCTAACCTATGCGTTTAAATGAAGTTCCTGCAATGCATAAAAGTCAAACGATGCAAAAAAAAAAAACTGAATGTTTGAAAAATAGTCTTCCCTCGAAAATGTTTAAGAAACGTCTAATAAAGAATCCATAAATCTTTGTGTATTGCGAGAGAACATTTGTGCAATTTGTATGCGTGAATGCAACGCTCGGTCAATAGGGGATCATTAAAGCAAACGATAAATACTGCGAATATTTTAACGTTGCAAAACAAGTGCCAATAGCGTCTTGAAACGTAATGTTGATTCGCGTGAAAACTTTATGCGTGACTTTCCCATAATAATATATTGGTATTTTTTTGAAATGATAAACGTTAGATGAATATATTTCGTGTTCAACTCACGTTTTCGATGTTACTTTCCCATCGATCATCCGATTGGTGCCGTCAATCGTAATCTGTCACCTTACGAAATCTTATCGTAACCATGGAATATGGTTTCGTGTCATTTTAACACGTCGCCTGTTACTTGAATCACGTCTTTTTTCCATGCACCGCATTCCGAAGAAGCGAATACACACGATTTGCCCGGTTCGTGTCAGCGATACGGTCACAATCGCACATAACCTGTACGTGGCAAACGAAACGAAACACCGCGTAACACGATCGAAGAAACGCGAACGCGTGTGCAAAGAAATTCCGAAGACCGTGTCGTCCTTGTACGCGTTTCAATGTCAATCGGGACATGAAAACTCGAGACAGGTTCCCGATCGTTATCCTTTCGTTGTTACACAAGACAAGAGTGACGCGTAACTCGATGTTTGAAAAATTGTTTCGTGAACGCCGAATCGAAGGACCGCGCAAGTCAATTGACAGTTACAAGTTTAAAAATGAGTCTGCGGCGCATGCGCGAGAAAAAAGCTTCAAATTTTGAGATAAACACGCCTCGTTCGATTCTCGCTCGTAATCGTATCCCGTTGTTGTCCTAAAAATGGAATAAAACTGAAGATAAAAAAGAAAAGTAAAAAAAAAAAGTGGTAGAACGTTTCCGCGCCGAAGAATAAAAACATTTTTACGTTGATCCACTTTCCCGTGGAAAAACAAAGGGAATAAAGAAGTCGCCACGCAATCGGAAACACTGAATAAGAAGAAAAGAAGAAACGCTGGCACGTCCTTCGTGACTAGATTGCAATGTTGTAGAAGCAGTAGGCGCTAAATAGCGCGCAAAACGTTGGAAATGCCGCGGCACCAAGCTCGGCATTCGGAAACTCAGGTGCGTGAGAAAACTCACTACTTGCCGTGGCGAGTAAACCGAGAGAACATATCGGCGGGAGATATGACTGGATGAAAGAAGACGAAGAAGAAGGTTGCATAATTAGGGATTGCGATGTCTGTTACGTGGTGGCTAACCTCTCGTGGAAGTGAAGCAAATACGCGGGCTGCCCCTCCTTCTCCATCGTCCTTTCTACGCGCGTATTTTTCTCCCCGTCTCGTATATTATACGTCCGTGGCAGAAATTCTCAAGCGAATGCCATGACATTTTTACTCCGTTTCACTCTTCAACGGAGAAATTGAAAAACGCGATAATAACGAAGTTGTCGATATCCTTATCGGTTTATTCTTTTTATCCCTCTCTCGGCAAAACCTATTGTGGACAATTTAATCATTTTCCATATTGATTGGTTACAGAGAGAAAACGGCTTCGTTCGTGACTCGCGCCACCTCGATCGATCGAATAATCGTCTTAAGATCGAAGACTTTGAGATTCGAATCCCCGAGTTCACCAACCTGATCGTTAGATTCACTTTCTATGGTTACGGTTAGAGATTCGTTTTATACCGATAGGTATCGATCATTGGTATCTCCTTTGCTTTTCTTACAGCTTTCGTATCGAAAACGGAATGTTTGCGAGCAGGCTTAGCCTTAGGCGTCCATATTCAAATATTGGACGGAAGAGGGAAGATGATCCCTGAAAGTTAAAGGGTATCGGTTTGCGGCGCCGTCAAGACAGATGTAGACAGATTTTAACTCCATTAGAGAGGATTACTTGGAACGTGTGCGAACGTACTAACAGATACGATAGTTATTTATTCACAGACTGAAGCAACAACGCGAGCTCGCGCACTTGTGGCATGGGAAAGGTCATTTAAAAATCTCAGCTCGCTCGACGAGCTGCTCTGCTGGCAACATTAGCGGAATAGAATTGTCGTGTTACGTCGTATTACGGAAGAGACAGGTACTCGTTTCATCTCGATGCGTGATCTCGACACGATAAGATTACCTCGTTGTCGTTCCCGAATAGCCGTCGTAAATAAAAAATCAGTATCTATCGAAGAAAAACGAAGAGAAGCGAAAGTGTTATTACGAACATTTAAAGTTCGATCGAACGCGTTTCGGCGAACGAGAGTGTCGAAGTAGATCAGAGATTAGATAGTTTCGATAGCCATAGTGGAGATAGGTTTACACCTTTCCAGATGCCAACTCTTTACGATCCCCGAGTGTAAACAGTCGTGTTCTTCTTTACAGGACGAGAAAGTCGGTGTGTAGCCGCGCGATCTTTATGTGTCAATGACGTTGCATTACCATTGAAAACCAGCCACCTCTTCGTCTTACGATACGTTTCACGATCGTATACGTGTGTTCTAGTTCGAGCTCAGGGAATCGTTAAAGGAAAACAACACGAGGCCAAGGATCGATTAATCGCGACGAGCAAACGACGAGGAGGCGAGGTTTTAACGAATTTCAAAGTCGAACGCGAATCACGATCACCGTCGAGCGAGTCGTCGGCGAGAAGTTATGTCACGCGAAACGTGGCTGGTGATCTTGAGAAGGTGGGCCAGCACCCGTTCAATTCTCGCGTATCGCGTATTACAACTCGACGATTATAACAGACAGGCATCGTTGCGCGTGACGTATGAGCGCGTTACGCAACACAGCCGGGCCGTGGTGGCTTGCATATCGGTTTGAAAAGAGTTACGTGAACACATTCTAGCCCGAAGAGGTTGGATTAACGAATTGACGCCTGTAACTTTCCTTTCCTTATAAGACAAACCGGAGAAAACGGAGTCGGCCGTGCTTAAATTAAGCTCCCTTCTCGCCATTAGACGTAAAAGGAGACTCTAGTTCCCGTTCGTTCTATAACATCCCGTGCAGGATTACTTCCAGTCGGTTATTTAATCGCGAATATTTTTTTCTTCTTTCATCTTTGCGCCCACGAGACACCCGACTCCGTCGATTCCGAAGAAAAAGTCCTCTCCTTCCTCTTCGGTCTCAGCTGGATCTCACCTAGAAACGTTGCCCCAACATGATCATATTAGAGCGTTAAAAATTACGCTCCATCCTGACACAGATTCCATGCATAACTGTAGTTCCGAACAATTAATTTTCACCCAGTCGCTTCTCCTCCTGCGATGAATGCATTCCTGCGTGCGCATCGAAGCAGCGCGAACAATATATACGTGTCGAACAAAATAAAAGGAACCACGGTTAGAGCGGAACTCGTCCCCTCGTCGGGGGATACAACAACGAATTACACCGAAGCGTTCGATGCTCGTTAAAATCGGACGAAACTGCGGTGGGTCTAGACTTTCACCACGGCAAAAAACTCGTCGTCGTTGAAAATAGATATAGATAGAAACAATCGTCCGTGATAGGAAAACGAGAAACAGACGCGATAGACAGCGATAGAAAGCTTGTCATTGCGGTTTTGCGCGGAAAACCTTTGCCGCGCATTTTCGCGAAATAAATCCGGCCGCGATGATTTTTCGGATTGAAACCGATCCCACCTTGATATCTTTCGTTCCACTCCCGGAAACGATTCGTCGAAAAACGGGCGGAATTTCACGAGGATTGATCGAGGATTGCAATTCGTGCCGATCTGCGACCGATTTCCAATGCTTCGTGCCGATTTAGAAAGCGGCGCGGAGCGTGGCGCTCGACCGCGAGCGAAATGACTGCAATTAACGCGACCCCCCGATCGATCCTCCACGCGTTTCAAAACTCAACGAAACCTATTAAACGCGGGATAATTTTTTCCGTTTCTCTAATTTATCGACCGCGTCCAATCAGAAATATCGATCGAATGTATATATATATATATATTTAACGCTCGATCCAACGATATCTGTTACGATAGCTGGAAACTCGAATATCTACGTTTATTGGAATATGCATCCTGTCTCTCGCGCTTCACAGCTACGGTACACGTAGGTCGCGTTCGAACGAAAGTGACCGAAGATATGGAGATGAACGAACGAAATCTAATATATCTAGGATTTGTTGGCCGGAGAAAGTTGTCCGCGAAAGAAAATCATATTTAATCGATAATGGAGGGGGAGCTCGGTTGTGTGCAAGGTCGATAACCAGCGGCTAAACATCGAACTTTGTTGCCGCTAATGGGTGTCGCTGACCCGGTGACACACTCTTCCAAGTGCACGCGCGTTTCTTGCTCGCCTCGCACCGCGGATACTTTTATAGTAGACCGACGTATGTCGACGACCGTGTTCCGCGATCCGGATAGCTGCTCGCAAAAGAAAAAAGAAAAAAAGGGAAAAACCGGCGCGGTGGGATCGGATCGAAAGATTTATCGGTCCTCCTCCCATCGGACCCATCGATCAGCCGCGACTTCATTTTATCTATATCCCCCCTCCTACGTACGTGTGACACGATGAAAATAAACGCGCGTGGCTAGTGTCCAGCTCGATGATTTTTAACGAGTGGACAGAGACGATTATTACTATATATAGAGTTTGAGAAATAGTTAGATACGCGAGGATTCTACTTTCACGCGCGCAGTGATCGCCATTTTCTCGACAAGTCTTCGCTGACTTCTTCCTCTTTAATTATTCCCCCCTCTTTTTCCGCGTAATAAGAATAAAAAAATTAAGGAACAGATAGAATCGGAACGCGTCGTAACGCGTTCGCTTTCTACTCGCGTCGCGTGAAAGCGAATCTTCCGTTTCATAAGTCGAAAAAAAAAAAAAAAGAAGAAGGAAAAAGGAAAAAAACATCGACCAGAGAATGAGCAGAGTCACGGGAAGGAAGCGTTAGAATTGTTTCGCGAAAAAACGAATGGTCGATCGTGACCTAGAATGATCGAAAAGGAAAGCGATGGAAAAGAGAGCGTGCAATTTTGGCGCATTGCACCAAGTAAATTGCATCGTTTCGTTTCCCAATTCGCGAAGGGAAATCGATCCACGCATTTTAATCGAAACGTATATATATATTTTTTCCCTCGATTATTTCACGCTGCTCGAAAATGGAGAATTTTGCAAACAAGTTGCCTCATCCTTACCTTCGCAACGATCCGTTCTTGTCTACCAAGAAACCGTTCGCGAATAAATTCCTCGCCCGCAACAACCACCAGGAATGAAAAGCGTCCTGCTACCAGGAACGCGGAACGAAACGACAAAAGCGAGCGTCTCTTAAGTTAACGAGGCAACAAGTTGCCAACACCCTTTGAGAGGTGTACTCTCGAACCACGAGGACACGGTTTTCGCGTAACAAGCACAAATTGGTGAACAACGAACAGGCTCGAACGCTAACGAGAAAATATTTGCCTCTCTCTTTCTCCGGTATACAATTTTGCATTTTACGAAGTTTCGCGAACCGCCGCCATCGCCGCGACGACACTCGTGAAAATTCTCAGTGGACCCAGGGGGTTAGCGGGTTCGCCGGAAAAATAATTTTGCCATTCCATTGCGCCATGGCATTCTAAACGCCATAATCGGCCGTGTTAGAGGCGAGGTGAAAACTTTACGGCCGGCGGACGATCACCGTTACCGTTCACCGCAAACATGGCAACGAGTCATTGTGCGCTTCTCCTTCGTATCTTTCGACCTTCCTCCTTTTTCCTCGCAGCTCCTACCTCCGCAAACACGATGGAAAAGAAACTGGTAACGAGGCCCGTAAATCGTTCGCCTACCGAAAGAATCAAAGCGGAAACAAAGCGATCCGTAACATTCCTGTTTCGCTCGTGAGCAAGAGAGAGTCACTTGCTTCTTCGATCGATACGTCGCAATCATTTATCATGATTGGACGTTGGACGTGTTTGAAACGGTCGGTCGTGGCGTTGTCCATCCTCTTTCGTTCTTACCCTTCTCTCTCTCTCTCTTTTTTTATTATTCAACGCGGATAACAATGAATAAATCATGGTCCCCTTTATCGAGACTATGAAACTCGATTAAATCGTTCGTTAAAAGGCGGATCTTAAAGTTTTCTCTGCTCGATCGTTAAAGTCTGCTCGATGCGGGGAGAAAGAATGGACGCGAAACGGTGAACTTTAAAAGCGATCGCCATCCTACTTTTCCGTTGTGCGGACGGCACATCCAATAAACGGGAATATCGGAAATATCTCAAGGCCAGGAACGGCGTCGTTCAATATCGAGTTAATTGCAAATAAAAGAACGCAGGGAGGGGGAACTTGATTACAGTAATTCCATTCTTTGATCACCGATATCCGGTTTATCGACTTGGTCGGCCGTCCGAGGCGCTATGTAATTTTTCACTCACCTCGAGGACGATTAGCGAAAAAACGCCAACAGAGAAATCGACCTGACTCGGTCCCATCGTCGACTTTGTATCTTTCGAACGTTTCGAGGAGAAGAGGAGAAGAAACGTGAAAAAAAAAAAAAAAAAAGGAAAAAAAAACAACGAGATCGAACAGAGAATCGTTCCGATCCGACGTTTCCGTTTCGACGTGGTGGAAACGGCGTAGATATAAACGGCGCGTAGAATTGAAAAGGAAGTTGAGAATGGATCAACGACCGTGGATCGATCGAAGCCACGGATTCTCGAGATCGAATGGAACGAGATCGGTGGCGCGTGAAGGGGAAGAAACGCGAAACACTCCCCGTTTTTTCTCTCTTTCTTCGTTCTCCCCGATCTCTATCCGTTCTCTCTTAGTTTCCTCGAGGCTCGAAGCGGCAATTCGGCCGTGACGAAAAATGAATTTTACTCGGTTCGAAATTGTGACGCGATGCGCGATCCGCGATAACAGAGCCGGTTGCTCGGACAGGTTAAACGAGGAGAACAATTTCCTACCGATATATATATATATATATACGTCGTTCCAATCGTCGTTGATGAACCGTTGATATCGACATTCGCCAATTAGCGAGCACAATGGGATTACTTTCGAACTTTTCTTTCGTTCGCCACTTTCTTGATACTTTTTCCACCTTGATCCATTATGATCGATCGTTTCTTATACTTTTTATACGAGAAAAAAAGAAAAGAAGGAAAGGGAAGAAAAAATTTGTTTCGAAAAATCGAAACGTACTCGAAAACTCGATCGATCGATAAAATCGATAAAATGGCGCGCACGGACGATCGTCGCGGATCGCGTTTCGCAAGCGTAATATAGCGAATTAAGAGCGGATAATTTATTTCCACGATTAATTTCTCTGTAACACGATGGTTCGGCTATTACTCCGTTTCAAAGCTCTCGAGCGTAGTGCGCGCGGCGGCGAAACGGGAACCAGAAAAACCTGTAATCGCGACTTTTCTGAAATACGAGTTCGCTCGATCTTGCCATTAATCGCGGGGCTACGCCGTTCATTACGCTCGCTTATGCGCAGCTTATACGCGCGTTACGGGGCTAGTCGGCGGGGAATGAAAATTCTTGTAATCGGGATAGCGGAACGCGAAACGTCAATTAGGAAAGCAACGGATTTCCTCGTTATTGCCGGAAATCGGTTAATCGTTATTAATTCCTCAACGTTTACGCCGTCCTTTATACAATGGGCCGCTCCATTCATGAAACGACGACGACGACGACGACGACGACGAGTCGAGAGATTGGTTCGTCGAGGAGAGAAACGCCGATATCGGTTTCCATTGTCGGTAATTTGTACGGGCTGTTCAACGGCGCGGAAGAATCGCCCGTTTTATCGATGGATCGCGGTCGATCGCTCGATTCACCGCCACTCGATAGAATCGTTCGATCGTCGTGGACCGTTCTCTCGCAATCCCTCCACCAACTCGAAATCGAGCGTTCGAAACAATTTACCACCGTAGAGATCGTAAATATTAATCTACGTTCACTCGTGGCTGGATTAAAATTAATATTTCATCGTGACTCGTACGTAGCGATGTTTACGAGCGGGCCGAGAGCCACTCCGTTTTTTCGCCATCTCCTCCGAAACACGGTGGAAAGGAAAAAGGAAAGTATCGAAGGCTCGATCGTGACCCGATCGTGTGTTTTATTCGCGGTGAGGGGGGGCGAGGGACGGGGTTCGAAAAGGCGGGAATACTCGTCGTCGTCGTCGTCATCAGGGCGTGTCTTTTCCCGTGCATCGCACTTTCTCCGCGCGTTGTTCGCGCGCTGGACGTTCCTTCGATCCATCCCTTCGATCGGCGCATCGAAGGATGCAATTATGCGAGAAGAAGAGACGAAAACTCGAGGCGAACTCGATCGTTGTACGCGATCGGTTACACGACGATAAAGTTTTCGCGTGGTAACACCGTGTCCCTTCTCTTCCTTTTTCTCCTTTTGTTCTTTTCGAACGTTCGACACGCTCGCTCGCTTTCTCTTCGTCGAACAAACTCCCTTCGCGCATCCCAATTATCATAAAGCGTGAATGGAATCCCTGGTGATATTCGAGGGTCCTGTTATATTTCGTTACGTTTTTACGCTCGCACGAATGACGAATGCACGCCGCGCTCCTTCACCATTGTGATCGTATCGTTGCGATCATACGACTTTTCTTCTCTTTTTTCTTCTTCTTCTTCTTCTTCTTTTCTTCCTTTTCGACGATTCCTTTACACCGCGAAATTCTTTCGAACGAAACCGCTACGAGATTGCCTCGCAAACCGTATCGTTATACCGCAAACGAAATCGCGAACGAAACGAAAGAAAATAATTCGACCGAGAAGCGTGAAATGAAAAAATGGTAATAGCTCGTTCGTTTTCCCTCGAGAACCAGTGGAAAATATGAAGCCGAACCGAGGAGGGAATTTCTTCCTCGTTTTCGATCCTTCTTCTTCACCTGGTCGAAACTATTAGCATAAAATGCGAACGGAATTCACACGGCGAGATAAACGTTCGAGGCATAAATGATAAGCGAGGACGCGACGAGCTTCTCGACGAGCTGCCTCTCCCCCGTCTTCTTTCGGAACACTCGAAGATACCGGCGTTGTAACGCGTGGAAGGAAGAATGTTCGTTCGTGACAGTCGTAACACTTTCATGACTGGATCGTTAAGTAGCGATATCGACGACAATAACGGTATGCAGCGAGCGGAATATCGATGCCTCTCCCCTTCGCGATCAACCTCGCGTCCGTTCTCCTCCAATCGAGATTGCAACAAGAGATCGCGAAGAGTTGCTCTTGAAATCTTTTCTCAACGACCTCCACGGTTTCAGAGATCGATCACCGCGCGATCGCGTTATCGGCATCGAGATCGAAAGAAAAGATTATCAACACCGAGTACTCGGTCTGAACAACCGTCTCAACTTTTTCTACGCTTTTCTCCATGATATATATATACACATCGTACATTTACATTCATACAGGTATGCGAGCCTATAAGTTATCGAGGAAACTTGGTATACACGTTCGTGTCTTGGATAGAAATACGGTGGAGGAAAGGAAGGTCGGGTGAACGAATTTTGAAGAGATGCTCAGGAACGAGGGCGCAGGGGGCCGCGTTTACCGAGCTGTCGAGAAGTGGAGGCCGAGCATCGGGTCGAGTCGGTTCAAGACTTGTACGCGTTTTGAAAAGAGCGCGGATCTTTAATAAAGCAGGACTGCATTGCACTTCCTTGAGAACACGGAGCAACACGACGATTTAAAAATGCGTTAACAGCTCGTAACGAGTACCTTTCGTGTCGGTGATCTCCGCCCTGAGAAATCTCCTCCTCCTCCCCCTTCTCTTAGAGTGTCGTCGTCGTCGTCGTCGAAAGCGAGAGATTCGTCACAGAGACGAACAGACTTCCCGGTTCTCCTCCTTATCCGAGAAACGATCTCGAGTCCTTCGAGATCGAAGTCGAGCGTCGTCGTCTCGTCGTCCAGCCTCGATATACGAATACGAGTCGTCTCGTTCGAATCTTATTTACCATCGGATAAGGAAATTTGTAATTTTTCGATAATTATGCGAATGCGCGGTGCAACTCCCGTCGTTGGAGTAAAATGATAATAAGCGTCGTAAATAGTGGCACGCAAATTGGCTCGGAACTAGAAAGTGTGCGGCCTTCGTGCGCATTTTCTGACCGAAATGATATCCTCTTTAAAGGAAAGGAAAGAAAAGAAAGGAAAGAGAGAGAAACGCGAAAGCCCCGAAGGGATGGATGGTTCGGTAGGAAGGAGCAGACGATGGAATTCCCTTTTGCCTTCGGTCGCGTTTGGAAAGGAAGGAGCGAGAGGCGGGTGGAAGAAAGACGGAAAAGACGAGTCGGAGGCCCTCCAGCTAGGCGGAGTAGTTTTAAACTAGCGTCTCGTTCTTTCTAATGACTGTCATTTACCCGGTGTCATCCTCGTGTTCCACGGCAGCAGACAACCTACGACGGCCCTTCATACTGCGCGTAATCTTTTCAATGTCCGAGACAAGACGGATTCCCGGCGTCATTAGGGGACATAAAGTGTCTCTCTCTCTCTCTCTCTCTCTCTCTCCTTGTTTCATCCACCCGGCTCTTTCTATCTTTCGTCTTTTTCGTCGTCCGCGCTGGAATTTGCCTCGACTCCTCCGCCGAGGAGGATTGCGCAGGCCAATGGCGCGCCAGGTGTGGTCATTAATTTCGCGGCGCGGAAAAAGACCGCGAGATCCGAACAAAGATTGCTTCTAGCCGGACTGCGGCTACGAAGAACACGGCCATTTTTACACGACAATTATCGTTGAAGGTGAGCCACGTCGTTGACACGAAATTACTGTAATTCCTCTTTCCACACGAATTTCTCCGACAGTTTTGCTCCTCCTCGAATACGTTTCTTCTTTCAATCGTCCTTTTCTCTTCGTCCAGATTTTGCGTGTCACGGAAAACGAAATTCCCTCGACAATTGTCTTAATAATCGAATATTTGAAATCGCCCGTTTACCATCCGTTTCGTGAAACTGTTTATCGAATTCCTAGGAGACGGAAGGAGGAGGAAGTATAAAGTATAAACACGCGTTCAGGATACGCGATTACCGGTAATTAGAGATGGTCTATCTAAAATCGGGAGGAGGCGGAAATGGGGGAAGGGGGAAGGGTTTGCCCGACCACGAGCGTGGCCGCCACCCCGGCAGAACGTAACCCAGACGCGCGTCGCTTCCACCGCAGACATGCGGCCAATAATCCGATACGCGTATATTATATTATAATTATGGAGATACGCGTCTAATCGGAGACGAAGAGAGAAATCGAAGAATTTCAATCGACGTAACGAAGCGAAAAATAGGACGATTTTCGTTGCAGATATATACGTATAATCGTAATTATTATAGCGAGAAAGACACGGTGTGGTTCTCATTCGCGTGATTTCACCGAATGTGGAACGCGTATAATGGATTAATACCGAGAAAGTAATGCTGCCTTTACGTAACGCAAAAGAGGAGGCTTTAATTAACGCGGTTGAATCCAGGATAAAATTACATCGCGGACAACGCGTGCTCGCGAATTCATTCGGTCAAATGAATCGGCGCTCCACTTTTCCGGATGGTGGACCGTTGATTCGCGTTTCTCCTTTTCCTTCTTTCAACCGCGATTGAAAATTTACGATTGAAAATCGGCGATTGAGGAATTTAAATTGGATTTTGTTGTTGGCAGGTCGGGTGGTGCATCCGGCACGGCAAGTGCCGGCATGGTCCCATCGACCGGTGGAGGTTCTGGAAATCCAACAGGAGGCGGCAGGATGGCCGTGATCGGTGTGACCAGGAACGTGAGACTGAGACGGCGTGGAGCGTCCGGATTCGGCTTCTCCCTGCGGGGTGGCAGGGAGTACGCGGCCGGATTTTACGTGAGCGATGTGCAGCCGGGTAGCGAGGCTCACAGAAATGGATTAAGGGTAAATTCCAGATTACGTCGTTGCTCGAATCAACCGTTTCCTCGAATCGATTTTCTCATCGAACGATGCGTTTTACTTTTAGTTCGTTCGTTCTTTTTGTTCCGCTTTCAGGTCGGCGATCAGATCATAAGGGTGAACGGGTATCCGGTCGAGGACGCTGTCCATCAGGAAGTCGCGCTTCTGGCAAAAAACCAGCAAGTGCTCGTTCTCAAGATTCGAAGTAATTATTCCTGCCTTTTTCCTCTCTCTCTCTCTCTCTCTCTCTCTCAATTCTTCCAATAAAGGAGCAGGCGGTAATCGACAAGTGGAATTGATGGTTTTGTTTGTTTCAGGCGTGGGAATGATACCGGTGAAAGAGTAAGTATCTACGAGGATTAAAAATCCCGCGACGCATTCGTTCACGGAACGAGTTTCGTTCTTCGTATATATATATAAAAGAATACTTTATGATTCGCAAAGCAACCCGAACGATCCGGTCACTTGGCACATGGTGCAGCAGCAACAGCAGCAGCTACAATACAACGAGACTGGTTTGGGTAGCGTACCGAGCACCGAAGTCAGGATTCGAATTCTCGTCGGCGAGAAGGGTCGCCTCGGGTGTGGCGTTTGCAGAGGCATCGTGCCAGGCCTCACCGTTCAGGTTAACCATACCTGACATTTAATACTAATTTCGTAACGCGCTCCACTTCTTGCATTTTCCTCGAATACTCCTTCCTCGAATTCTTACGTGTAGATAATACGCGTATCGTATATAAACGAATCTCATATTTTTGAGAAATTCGGAAAACTAACTTTTCGAACGAGTCGAAGTTTTGAAATTCGTTTCAGGGTACCAGGGACGACGGGCCAGCGAGGGCAGCGGGGTTAAAAGCCGGCGACGTTATAATTTGGTGCAACGGTCAACGGCTCACCGATCTTCCATTCGAGAGAGCGATCGAGGTGATGAGAAGCTCCGCGGTTCTCGACCTGATAGTGCAACGACCCACGCCCAATCACCTTTACGACTGCCCCGAACCGCTCTGGACCCGTGGCTCGAGCGGTTACGACTCTGAAACGTCGAGCGTGGCTGCGGCCAGCCCCCAGCCCCAGCAAAATCCTTCCTACTCGCCCCAGCATCACCACGATCCGAGGATGCATCATCGATATCCCCGGGACGATGCTTACAATCGAAATGGAAGGTTGGTAGAGGAAGAACGGTATCTCTCGTCTCGTCATCTTGAAAACTGAAAGAGAGCTAGAAACCAGAGCGACGTCAGAAATTTTGTTTCGCTTTCCCGCACGATCAAGATAAATATTTGTCAAGAAGCGTCGGTATAATTGAGTGGCATGAATGTGACGTAACGTTGAATCTCCATCGTAATCCCGATTTCGTTGTAATTGTAATTAACGACGAAACCGTCCTTTGCCCAATACGTATATCACTTTTTCACCGGTTATCGCGTCACATCGACGAATTTACACCGGGAGAAAGTCGGTCTATTAATAGGAGATTCGGCGGTATAATACTCTGACCACCACTCGAGCTTCATCCTCCTCGAGTTCTTAACTCTCGCTTCGTAACTCGGTTACCATTATCCCACCGCTTCCTCACGACATTGTTTAATTGGGAGAGTTAGAAAGTTGCCGTTCGATGGAAAAATTATTAGGTTAACGCGTGCCCCCGAATAATTCTAGGATCTGTTGCCCGCTCGCTCTGTCCACCAGTAGTTGCAGTTCCGCTGAATGGCCTCACATGGATCAGGTAACCAATTTTTTTCACTGTTAAAAGAAAAAAAAATATATATATTTATATATACACATAAGTATCGAACAGGCCCAAGAGTGGACGCGTAAGCCAAATAACACGACGGTGATCCGTATAAATCAGAGCCAGAACCAAAACCATAGGTATCCGGCCGGCCGTTTGAACTCGCGTGGAAATTACGAGGACGACATCGACAACGAGCCGCTCTACGACCCCGTAGCGCCTAGGATCGATTACGAGGTCCACGACTTCGACGCGAATCCGAGGGACGAAGCGAATCGCCGCTTGGCTTATCGAAGGGACAACATTCGACAGCAGGACGTCATTTATGATGGGCCGGCCGACGACATTCCTCCCTATCATGGATCCAAAGTGAGTCCAAAACGCGCCCACGAGAGAGAAATATTCTTCGTGGATGATTAACGAGGTTTATTCGACTACCTCGAGTCTACCTTTTACCTCGAACGACTTTTGATCATCCCTTATTATCAGATCGAATTAGCGTGACGATCGACGAGGAGTACGTTCGTGTGCCTCTTAAGGAGACAACTTAATTAACGAGAGAAACGATCCCCTGTACCGTTTCTGATTCTCTTTACAAAGATGGATCGTAAACGGGTGTCGTTTCTGTTCGCAGGAGAACGGCGCACAGGAAGGAGATAGGAAAACGATAACGACCGTGGAGATCCACCAAACTGTCTGCCCACCGGCGCCACCGCCTCCTCTTCCTTACAAGTGGTCTGCAGGTTCGTTGGAATAATCTCCAAACAATTCCCTCTCTTCGAGTCCAACGAACACGATATCGAAACGATACGAATCGCATCATTGTTTTCCGAAAAAAAAAAAAAAAGGATGGTATTATCGAAATCCATTCCCACCTCGCGCGCAAATACCTTCCTTTCTCGGTTGGGGGCGGAAGGGGAGAGAGAGAGAGAGAGAGAGGAAGAGAAATGCGTCGTAAACAAACGCGGTTCAATCGCGTTGCAGATACGAAGCCAATGAACGCGAAGGGTATGCAAATGGGCAGCACAATGTCGATGGGCAGCACAGGCTCGACCGAGACCGAGTCGAGCCTCGAGTCTTCCTGCAGCAAGGATTCTGCCTCGACCTCCTCGTCCCTATCGACGTCCTCCTGCGAGCCACCGTCGACCGTTTCGTTCGGCTCGATCACTGCCACCTCGGCCAATAAAACGAACGACACCACGGCACACGCAACGTCCCGTAATTGCGCCACAAGGACATCTCCGATCGCCTGCACCGATCTCGGCACCGCCATCACCCAGGAATTGCAGAGGCGGGCGCAGCAGGTACGAGAGTCGAGCGATTTTTCCTCCTCCCCCTCCCCTTCGTCAGACGAAATAATACACCGGCTGGATCGCGTTACCCGCTTGTTTATAAGTATTATCGTACGCGTTACGTATGGAATCCCGATTTTTTTTTTTTTTTTTTTACATCGTATCGATCGATTCTTCGCGAGAGATCTTTTTTTTTTTTTTCCTTTTTTGCAAAACAACAACAGCGTCTAGATTCTCTTGCGGCTGAACTGGCGCCTGTCAGACGAGACGATATTCGTCGCTGTTTGAATTGGAATTTAGAATCGCTCGTGTTTTTTTAATACCTATTGTTTTATATTGCGCTTGTATTTCGCTTCGTAATTTACGAATCCCTCGAAGTGAAGGAAAAAAAAAAAAAAAAAAAACATAACTTTTCGAATATTTTGTCGAATAATCGAAAGAATTCTGTTCCACGCATATCACGGGTATTTTATTCCTTCTCTTTGCGTATCTCGTGCGTCATCTTCAAAGATAACGTTACCCTCGATAGATAACATAATTCCTGCAACATAATTTCTAATCTATACCAATAATGCAAAGTTTCGTTCATACTTTCAAACTTGTTTTTAACTCGATTTTTTAATTATGCTTGTGTCACTTGAGTTTGCACAATTCGAGCACATCTCTTTATCGATCGATGTGACTCACGACTCATCGATATTTTCTCACGTTATGATTAAGCATCGCGAGATAATCCATTGATGACACGATAGATGATATATATATATATATCTATGCACATTGATCCCTTGCAGAGGAACATGAACAACGCGGCAAAAACGGAAGCAGCGAGGGAGAAGGCCGTGGAACCGCGAAAGCCGCAAAATCCGGAAGCTCTGAGGGCGCAGGAACAGAAGGTTACGCACGATAAGGTAGTCGATATTTGTAATGTTGCGATAAGCAACAGTTCTCCCTCTGATTCTGAATTCCTCGAATCCACTTGTCGCAACGAATCAGTCCGATCGTTGACGCGTGATTTAAATCGACGAAATGCCGATAAAGTTACATTCCAATCCGCTCTTCCCTCCGTGACTTTTGAACTTTAACTAAACTCCATCCAACTCCGCTCGACTCGTAGTGCATTCGTAACGTTTGCAACACGTTTCGTATCGCGCATTCGAGAACCTGATTCTCGTATCAACAACAACACCCACTCGATTCCTTCCGCGGCATCCCAACGCTTGTCAACGCTCGCAAAAGTTCGTTCACTCCCAACCGAAATATCGGGAGACGATGATTATTAATATATCGATCGAGTTAATCGAATCGCGTTCTCGAAGCGAGTCGTAAATCGTCCGATAACTTTATTCGCGCATTTTTTCACGATCGAGGCGAGAAGGTGTATAAACAAAAAAAAAAAAAGGAAAAAACAAAAAGCGTAATTAAAACGCATGCTGAATACGGTAATAATAACGCGAGTAGAGAGAGAGCAGGTCTAATTAAAAAATTATCGCGCGATGTTGCAAACGATCCAAGTTTCGTACGACGAAAGCGTTCAAACGACGAGTTCAGTTCGCGAGCGTACGCGGATCGAGCGGGTCGCAAAATTTCACCGCGTCCACCTCTTTCTTCTCCATCCGTTGATCCTCCGATTTATCTTCGATCGAAGGAATAAGGAATTGAACGGAGGACGAGATAAAGAGAGGAGATAAAAAAACACGCGTTTATCCTTGTTTCGCAGTTGATGGAGGAATTCAAACGTGCCCACCGAAAGATGTTCAACACCGCGCAGCAAAAAGTCCATTTCTCCGATCAGGTGGCCTCCGACCAGGTAAGACAAAGTTAAGATAAGCTTATCGAACTTTCGACGACGAGTCGATTGTTCGTGTTTTTTTTTTTTTTTTTTTATTCTCGAATACGCGATGAACCACGTATCTTCGGTTGATCGGAAGAATCGCGATATTCCTTCGTTGTTGCCGCGACGAACGATTATATCTTTCTCGGAATCACCCACCATTCTTTCGACTTTCGAGAAATTTTCTAAATTGTTAATGACCGCGAGGTATGTAACAAGCGAGGTGTACGTAGAGAGAGGTGTTGATTTCTTCATCTCTTGATCTCTTTCATCGTTCACGTTCTATCACAAACACGTTAAAATACGTTACAGCCAAGTAAAGTTCCGACGTTTACTATTATACTTTCACCGTTTCCTTTCTTCGACGGTGAAGACGTTACAGCTTTTGATCGCGCTCGATGGATAAAATTCCTGAGGTACGAGTTGATCGAACAGGGGGCAACGTCTGCGCTTCGATAAAAAAGAAAAAAAAAGCGGAACTGAGGATAACAAACGATTAATTAAAAATCCTTGTTAAACCATCCATTACGAAATTGAACGCGAATCTCGAGCATCTTGCTTGGCAACCAAGAGAGATTCAATAGCGATATGAAAAAGAAAAAGAAAGAAAGGAAGGAAGAAGAAGAAGAAAAAGTAAATAAATAATATTTCGATCTTTCTCGAAAAACGACACGTTGCGCGCCGGTTGCGCGTTGTTACGTCTCGCTTTTAATTACACAACCTTCTTTTTAAATATCTGGCAAAGTAAATAGATGATAACGAGACGCGTTACGAAGAATTTGAAGCCGATCATTGTTTGCGAGCCGCGAACATGTGTGCAGCACGCGCAATACGCTCAGCTGCACCTGAATTCACGCTCAATATACGTATTTACGAGCCACGTTTATTAACTGTTATACACGCGGTGTTATATATCGTTCGAATCGGCAAGATAGAGAGCGATCTGCTCTCTCTTATAATCGCGCAACTCGCTACGTCTCGTCTCAGTCCGAGTGAATCTGCCGCGCGATTCGAACCTGGCGTTCCATTAATTCCCGGTTAGATCAAATCGCACGCGTTCTAATTAAGAATGACGATCGATCACGAGTGAAAAATCTTTCCGAATCTTTCGACGGCTCGAACTGGCTAATTAACCATCCCGCGACGAGGATCGATCGAGCGATTGTTCTCCGCCGGATCGAAGAAAAAAAAAAAACGTGGCTCGAATCGCGACATTCTTGAGAAAATCAACCGTGAATTCGATGAATCATTATATTATAATCCACGTTATCGGTGTTGTCAAACGTCGTTAATAAACGGGCGGTTCAACGGTTCGTTCGAAACAGTGGATGCACGGTGTTCGATCGGTTCGAATGCACGCGCGAGTGATCGAGCCCCCTCGATCGTACGTGGATTTCCCCAGGTCGCGACGCGACGCTTTTTACGAATTGCGGCAGACGTGGAAAATAATAGAGCTTACATAAGAAGGAGTAACCGGCCGCGACTGTTTTCAGTCGGCTCGAATCGTCGTGCGATCGGTTTCAAGGTAGTCACCGCGCGTCACAACTGTTGTCGCGAAAATAGGAGCGATTAACGAAAAAGCTGCGATTTAACGTAAACCGCAGCCAACCACGAACCAAAGACGAGTATAATTGGGAGGGAAAAGTAGCGAGGACGAATATATATATATATATAAATATAAACGTTCGACCTCGAGTTCCACGACCGTGCGCAAAGTGCGCTTCTCCGAAAGGCTGACCGTACGTTAAACGAGTCGGAAGTGATTTACAAAAAGACGGTTGAAATTGAACCGTTATGCGCCGCTGCTGTCCGTGCTCGAAGCAGAAGGAAAGTTAATCGAAGGAAAAATGGTCTAGACTTTTGAAACCGAAGAACCATGAACGGTTTGCCGAGCAACGGTGAACGGACGAGCCGCGTGCTGGTTACCATCACGCCATACCATGTTAGTTATCGAATTTTTATCTCACCAATTAGCATTTTTAACGATTATAATTAACGCTCTCCTTTAATCTACCTACGTATCGTTACGCGGAAAATTTTTACTCGTTGCAACATTTAAAACGTTGCGTTGAAGCGAACGAGTACACGAGTTTGCAGAGAAATTTAAAATATCTATATTTCTACGTGCATTACTTCGTATTCTACGTACGTACGTACTCGCGTCTAAAAATAAATCACAAATATTACTCTTTTTTTCTTTATCGTATACAAATTTACCTTGGTTAAGTTTTTACGCAACGTTTTTACAATAGCCTCTTACCTTACATTAACTCTCGTTCTTCAACTGTCGCCTAGGAACAAGAGAAAAGGGTATTGAACAACGCGACGTCAACGCCACCAACGATACCAACACCACCGGCCATACCTCCTGCGCCTCCTGCGCCGCCGGCGCCTCCTGCACCGCCTACGCCGCCATCTGCGCCACCGGCTCCGCCACCGCTTCCGCTTCTCACCAAGCCCAAGAGTATCGAGGATTCTGTCGAGATGCAGAGCATAGAGTCTTTCAAATTGAAAGAGACGCCGAACCCGGTAATTCCGAAGCCCCCGCCCACCTATTTCCCCATACAAAATTCCGTGTCCAACGGAAGTCCGCGACACGGGGCCGGAAACAAGGCCCAGGTGAATGGGAAAGAGTCGTCGTGCTCGTCGAGCCCGGTATCGGAGACGGCGAAAACAGCAGCGCCACCGCTAGCCACGAACGCGCAAAACGTGAAACCATCGAGCGGAAAGGTGGCCATTAGGATAGGCGCGTACGAAGGGGAAGCGAAACAACCGTCTAAACTCGACTTCCTGTCGCAACAGTCTCGCGCAGATAGAAACGGCACGGACGAATTGGCGAATGGGCCGGTCGTGTCCAGATTGCAGAACGAATTGGCTGCCACGTTGCAAAGATCGAACCTAAGAAGAAAGACTGACGGGGTGAGTGGTTTAATTCTCTCGACCGAGGCGAAAAATAGTTAAAAATTTCGAATAAAGTTATTTCATATATAATTACTCGTTATTAAAATGCTACGAATAACGTTTGCTCGTAGTTATCATAGTTGATCCGCTTTTCGTATCAACGCTTTGGCGCCACTAGTCGTCAGTGATTATTATTATTATCGTTTCAAACGAAAAAATTATTGAACTAACTTATCCAAGTAAATTATTTTGCCCATCACTCTGGATCACGCTCGTGCTTCGAAATATTAACCAATTTCACTTGAATAAATCGAATTATCTCTCTTTAATTCAAATTATTCTTTTATCCACACTTTTACGTTATATAATATTAGAAAGAGATGTAAAGAAACTTGATTCGAGTTACGAAAATAACAAGTTTTTGCTTGTTGTTATTCTATTCGTTTCAAAAAAAAAAAAAAAAAAAAAGGAAAAAAAAAACGAAGATCGGTGCGCGTGTAAAAAAAAGTTATTATTATTATATCGTTGGTAGATAAGCACAACGCTGTTGGAAATTGTATGTCAGGTAGCATACGATAAAGGCAGAAATTAAGTTAATTATACGTGTATACGCTAAACAACGTGATCGTGAGGCGACGAGCGAGGAATTTCAAGGAAATAGTTGCGTATATATATATATATATATATATATAGTTCGCAAACGTTTCACTTTGTGTTCCAGGAAGTACAGCCAACCGTTAAACCGATCCCCGAAAACACAACGGTGTCGAACAACGAGACAACGAACTCGGAGCCGGGTTCCAAGTTGGGTCAGAGCAACGTCGAGAAGCTCGCGTCCGCTCTGAACAACAAAGTCACCATCAAAGTGAACCCGGAACATAATAATCGATAAAAAAAAAAGTTAGCTTTCGTTTAAATAAAATAAACAAGAAAAAAAGAAGAAAAAAGAAAAAAAGGAAAAAAAAAAAAAAAAGAAATAAGTCGAAACAAATCGTTTTCTAGGAGTCCACCATGTACCTCTGCCACTTTGTACATTTTTGCACGCTCTTTCAACTTACATCGACTTTTTATTATTATTCTAGATTGAAAAAGCGCTCCCCCTATTGGCGAGCTTCTTTTTTACTTGTCTTTTACCTGTATGTCTTTTTTTACATGTTATTTATTATCGTACTGTAGCGAGTAAGGAGTAAAAAAAAAAAAAAGAAAAAAAGAAACAAAAGAAAAAAAACGAAGAAAAAAAAAGAAAAAAAAGATAAAAAAAAAAGAAAAAAAAAATAAAGCTAAAGTACTCTTAATTAACCGAAACGACAGGCACTGCGACACCTTTTACCACGTAGGCCCGAGTCTATAAAAGAAACTTAGTCCCCCTCCGTCGCCGACTAATGTACAGGTCGCGAGACTCGATGGAGGCATTGAATTGAAAAAAATAAAAACGATGATACCCAATGGAATTAGATCGTTTCTTCGCTTCCACCCCTTTCAAAGTGATCCTAAAGTTAAAGTATCGTGAAAAAAAAAAAAAAAGAAGAAGAAAGAAAAAAACTAATATCGTCTATGATATAAAGTTGACAACTTTGCTTCGATCGATGCTTCACTTTTGCGACAACTTCAAAGCTAATATCGTCAACGATGCTTTGAAAAAAAATTACATGCAAACACGCCCTCTAACAAAAGTGATCGGCTTACATCACACTTTGTAACTTCGTTCGGAAGTTATTAACCTCTCGCGAGCGGAATCGTGGCACAAATCCGATGGTCGTGTCAAAAAAAAATTAACCGGTCGTGTAACGAATCTTGTATCACATATGAATAAAAATTCGACTCGATGCACCAAACATATAAAATCAAATCTCGTCGTCGCACGAGGAACCCCGAGGTGGACCAAAACAGGATTAAAAAATTATTGGCCTCCGAGTATTCAGACTTCTCCGATGTTATCCTCGTGGAATCCCCGTTCGCCGAAACGACGAGAAACGGTCGTGGAATTCGACAAGTTTCCCTCGCTCTCACGCCATCAAAATTAATCGTTGCTGCCGACGTTTTCAACGAGAAATCGCAATTCTTCTGCCCACGTACCCTCGATCCCAGCATCGAATGTTTCGAGCTTATTTCAGTGTATCCTTTACGATGCGTCAACCTGAGCATATTCAGCAGAAGACGTCGAAAAACCTTAAAGGCAAGGTAGACATTTCCTGAGAGGAGGAATAAAAAAAAATAAAAGTCGTCAATACAAAAAGCGACAGCTTTCACAACTTTCACCAAGTTTTTCTCACGATAGTAATTGATAATTGAACGACGCGTTGACCGATTATCATTAATACCGATTTAGATTTATCGACGGAAGAGTAAACTATTACGAGCTCGGAGGTATACAGAGAAGAAACATTTTGTGGAAGAAATGGTGCGAGCACGTGGAGAGTTTGCTCGCGAGCAAGATGAACGGGAGCTCGTTGTCGGAAACAACTGCCGCGAGTTCGTCGAGCACTACAACCTTGTACATCCTTTCCTCGGAGATTGAAATTCGGAAAAACTCAAAGAAGAATGGGAAAAGAGCAGTGTGCAGGTGATATCGAATCATTTTCCAAATCATTTTCATATCTTTTCTCTCTCTCTCTTTCTCTCTCTCTCTCTCTCTTTATCAACTTAAAACTCAATATTATTTAACCGAATTCAAATTGAACGCAGAATATGGACTCATTACGGAGGCGCCGGTGATTACGCGCCCCCAACGTGGTGTCAGAAGGATTTGTACCTCGGGCCGTCTTACAACGAGCTGATGAACGGCCGATACGCCCCGATTCCCATAAGATTCGCGGGCGCAAGCCTGGAAGATATCAAGACCGAGCTGGAGGATTTTTCTCCGATCAAGATCGAGAAGGTGACACGTAGCTGGCCCACGTGCCGGTGTTTCAAGGAGAAACATAAGAACGACGTTCTCTGCGACGTGCTGTTCATCAGGGACCACAATCGGAAATATTACAACACGAGCAAATTCTACACGACTTGTCAGGGTTGTCCCCGCAATCACTTGCAAGCGAAGATCTTGGAGGACAGGGCGATCGAGAAGAGGAGCGTGTGGTACAGGCAGGACACGTTGGACGAGGTGTTGGCGAAAGAGGAGAGGGAGGAGGCGAGAAGTCCCAAGAAGGGACTGACGAGAAGGATATCTCGATTCGGATTCGGGGTGCCGGAGAAATGCCACTCGGGATTGGTTCTCGGCCCCATTAACGCAGAACGTGAGTTTACCAGGGATATGAGCGCGAAACAGGTGCAAAATTTTTACGCTCTGATGGAAAACGGTGTGAAGATTTGGGAGGGTAAGAAGAAGGGTCGATGCAAGTCGTTGTACTGCAAACACTTCAGGAGATACGGTATCTGCACCGCCCCTCATTTCCACTACGCCCTCGGCCCCTGGTCGGTGCAACCCGGAGAACGATGCACCCTTCAAGGTCGAAGGTCCTTCAGCTTGGTCACGATTCGTCGGCAACCGATCGACTCGGAATTGAAACTTCCTGTATCCCGCCGCCAATTGGCGGCCAGTATTTCGTACACCGCTGTTCAATCGGGTAGGTTCGGCTCGATCGGAGCCACCACCAAGGGCCGTATCGTGCTGTTTTGGACCCCGGAATATTGGTACAGGCCCAAGCCCGCCTCTGCCGCTTACAGGTAACGAAAGGTAACGAATGAAAATGGTTGGAAATGGGGATTTAAATATCATCGTTGGTTTGTTCGCAACAGGGAAGTGAGGCAACACTTGACCCATTTGAGAAATTTTCGCCAAGAGAAGGAACGGCCGTCGAAACGGAAGTTATTCGGCAGGCGAAAGAAATACCAATACGAGGATTCCATTATCGTCCCCGAGGAAAAGTACAGTTTCCTAGAGAGGATCTTCTCCGGGAATGGATCTTGCAAGAAGAAGAAGAAGTTGGAAAATCAAGAGAGCGGCACGAATGACCAGTTGAGACGATTATTAAGAATGGATTTCAGAATAACGATCTGGGATATAAACAGCGACATCCTGGCGATGCAGTTGACCCTGATCGACCGCGATCTCTTCGTTCGAATCCCGACCGAGGAAATCGAGACATTGGTGTTTCAAAGGAGTTCGAGGAACGCGCCCAACTTGGCGGCGTGGATAGCGTTCAGCCATCGTATCTCTTGCCTGATGGCGAGCGAAATTCTTGCCGTGAAAAAATTACCCATGAGAAGTAGGATTGTCGCGAGGCTGGTGAACGCTGCCAAGAAGTGTTACGCCATGGGAAACTTTCATTCGTGTAGATCGATCTTGGCCGGATTGCAGGCGCCACCGATTTTCAGGCTTCGAAAGACGTGGAATTACTTGCGTACTCATCACGCCAATAGGTATTACCTCTCTCTCGTTGTTACGCGTTCTCTTATTATACGCGCAAACGTGGACGTATGTTCGAAATAAATAATCGTTCTTTTGACGATACGTTTAGATACGAAACCATGGAAAGACTTTGCAAGATTTACAAGCATCCGTGTACCCAGATGTATCGACAAGCTTGGGCCAAAGTCGAAACTTGTAATTCCTCCTTTATACCGTACGTGGGCCATCTTTTGCTCAGACTTTTGGATCTTGGAAATAATTCGAACGATTGTCACGACACCGTTGTCCACGTGCACGATGGAATAAAAAATGCAAACGATCTTTGCAAAAGAATGTCTATCGGCAAAATAAGCGCGTCGGATACGCGATTGAAAATTAATCAGAATAATTTGGAGCAGAAGCAGGAGTCTAGAAAGAATATCTTTGCTTCCATTTTGACGAGAATGAAGAACAAAAAGGACGAAAAGACGATTTACGAGGAGAAGGCGGATGGGACGTGGACGATCAAGGAACAGGATTTAGCGTGGAAATATTTTTTTCGTTGGTACAACGCCGTTTTGAAGAGGAAATTTCGTCACAAGGAAGAAGAGAGATTAAGGGATATGGATCCGAGGATGAAACGAGTTCTAGATGTCGTGACTTGGATGGTGGATTGTCAGAAACGGGCTCAAGGATACAATTTTCCCGGCCACTCGTTCACCAAGGAATTCTTATTGAAGACTCGATACAGGGAGGATCGGGAAAATTTTTTTATCAGCTTGAAATTGGAACCCTCGATGATAACTTGAACAAAAGAATTTAAGGAAACTTGGCAGTTTATTGTCAACAATAAGAAGGAAGGAAGACGAATAATAAGAGAAAGGAATTTTTAAGTTATTATTATCACTCGAATATTCGTTAGATCGTCGAGATAGAATTAGAAATGTTTTTAAAAAAAAAAAATGTATAAAAACATTTGATAAATAGTAACGATTATTAAGTCTTCCTTACGAAGATGGCTGAAGTTTTCAATGCAATTTATGTAATCCTCAAACGGCATGATTAATCATCGTCATCGTCGATCAGGAGTAAGTTGTACGCTACAATATAACGGTGGATTAAATAAAAAAATAAATAAAAATAAAAATAAAAAAATAAGAAGAAGAATAACGAGAAAATAAAGCAAACGTAAAAGAATTGTAGAAATTAAGTAAATTTATATATACTATATATATATATATATATATAGATATATACATTTTTATATACATCGATCATTTGCTGAAACAGTGTATCTACATGTGCTTTGTACTTACATTATTTATATATATCGTTTTAATAAAAATTTCAGATCCACTTACAATATATTCGAACATCACTGATTAAAACCATTTTCTAACAATTACAACAAAATAAATATCTTTTTTTCATCATGTTTTTTTTATTCTGAATATAGATATATATGTATATATATTCTGAATATAATGCACACAAAACTTGTTGCTATACATGTGCACATATTATTTCTTCGATAAGATTTATTCAGTCGTAAATTTGAAGAAAAGAAAGGAAAAGAAAAAAAAAAGAAAAAAGAAAAGAGCGTTTAATAACGGTCGGGAAGAATAAATCTCTTTGAAAACGTAAAATTCTTCCACATCAAATTTTTCTGACTAGACACAACTATCGTATATGTACAATTGTAAAATTGCAGTCGATTCGATTTAATAACAATCAACAAAAAAGAAGAGGGAACGAGAATAATAATCGAGCAAACGTACGATCCATTGGGAACAATGTTCTTTTAACACCTAATATCACGACAATCGACAAAACGCTATTCTTACTCGATGAATATTACGTACGATAACTTTTCCCAAATACTTTCTCATTGTTTTAATAGCATGTATTTAGAATATACGTGTGTTTGTATTTCAAGAACTGAACTGTCGCCTTACGTATCGCCGGTCACACATCAAATCGCGTCAAATCATTCCATTTTGTCGTTTGATTTTCGAAGTTTACCCAATTCGATATAAAAAAAAAAAAAAAAAAATCCAAGTTCCCTTTGAACTACGAAAAATGGAATATACGTTCGAGGTAAATTCGAGGTATGTAATAATTATCTAGACATTCCAAACTAAGATAAAATGCGTTTAGAAATGCATCTAAATGCACAAGACAGCAACGATAGTCATTACAATGATTATCAAGAGTATGAGTTTTATATAATGAAGTTCGAGATATATAAGAAATATAATAAATCTCATAAGAGTATCAAAAACAATTATCTAGAGCAATGGTTCTCTACTGGTGATATATATATATATATACCATTAATGGTACATCATAGTGGTACATTTAATTAATAATGGACAATTTGCGCAATATACAATTCTGTATAAAGATTTTTATCGTCCAAAAATTTATTTTCATAATATTATATATGTGGTTGTTTCAATTCTGAACAACTACGGAATAGTTTAAATAAAAAAAAAAAAAAAAATCAAGATTTTGTTTTTTTAATAATTTTAATCTTCTATCTTAAATTCATATACCTTGATGAAATTTTTAAATTTTAATTTCAAAATTTATGAAACAGTTGAGAACCGCTGATCTAGGATATATTTATTAGTATCTTTTTATTTCCTTTTTTTATTTGCAAGTGATGATTGAAAAAAAGGAATATTACTCCTTAAAATTTTCGTTTGATAGTCTTTCTAATACTCTTTGTTACAAGGCCCATCGTTAAGAACCGTTAAGATTTTCCTTGTTTCAAGGAAAGAAAGATCGAGACGTTGAATCAGTCGTGAAACAGAGTTATTCAGACAGGCGTTACGTAGGGCTTGGCGAGTACCGAATTCCTGGGAAAACTTTTCTCTTCTTCTCTTTCTCACTCATTTTTTTTGAATTTTTTTTTTTTTTCTTTGTTTTATCAGTCGAAAAAAAGATCTATATATAGAATATACATCTGTGTACTATTTCTAGCTAGTAGAATTAAGATCACATGCCGCCAGGTTTCGGAAGATTTGTATCGTAAGCTCTGATCACATCCGTCTGAGTCACCGAGCCTCCTTCCTCTTGAGAGAATGCAAATCCATCTGCATCGCGCAGCATGTGCAACAACAAAGATTGCAACCTATTAATCTCTGTTTAATCACAACATTAAAAAATCAAAACACATGCAATTTGCAGGAAGAAAGGATTAGTTATAATTTGCTGTAATCGATATTACAACATATTTATTAGATTGTAAACTACTACTTTTTTGTAAACTACGTTTTGGAACTACGTTTGAAGATAATGTTCAACAAGAACAAGAGATTAGTAAAAGATTAGTAAAAGATTTACAAATTACAAGGATATTATTTGTGCGTAACCTATAAACTAACCTATAGACACAGCGTATGTACACTGTTAAGGCGTATGCACGTGCCAATATTGTGAAAAAAATTGCTTATTTTGAAGAATATTTTTCTTTATATTAAATAGGCGGAAGCCGTGAATAAAAGCGCGTGCCTTTAATAATAAATACATTTGTTAGTAACAAAATATTAGTAGTGAAGAAGATACAAACGATGAACTTAGAAGACAAAAAAATCTGTACAAAAGAATTGTTGTACTTGTTTTTCTTTCACTTTCTCTCGATTGCAGCTCGTCGTTAAATAGATAACATAACTTACGTGATAGTTCCACTTCGACATTAACTCTGGAAGCGGCGTTTGATCGCCTGGTGAAAACACTTTTTACGTTTTTCAGTAGCCGCGCTGTCTCCGTCAATCTGGAAAGGCGTGCATTCAAAATTGTTTTAGAAAGACTCGTTTGATTGGTTGTCCTCATCCTTATAGTTCATATTCGATATTTTTTTTTCTCTCAATAACATTCGATGAACCCTATATTTCGCGTGTAACCTTCTCTTCATTGGCTATCTAATGGTTATTTATCTCTAAAATGATTCATGCGATGCTGTAATATTAACAAATACCGGTGCGATTCTTTTAATTCGTGATGTCTTTGGTTGTTCTAATATCTATTATAATCTATTAAAATTTCTAAGCTTGTCATCAAAGTTTGGATGATACAAATTGCGTCCCTCGAAAATATAATTCTATAAAAAATATTTAATACCAAGATCAATACAATAAAGATTATATTTCAAAGTATTAAAATATTAATATGAGAAAGATATATCTTCTATGAGATATACACAACTTATTTCCATCCAACTTTCGACACAAAAAAAAAAAATATTAAAGTTGTAATATTAAAGTAAAAATATTAAAAGATTCGTGATACACATACAATTAATAATTTATTCGTACTAGGTGCCATCGCAAGCGAAACGTTGAACAATCATGCAATTTGATTAATTAGCAGTGCTTTTGTTTAGAAATATAGAAAATTACAAAAGCACTACGAGTTATATACTACTTAGGGTACTTACACCTCGCGAGCTCGGCGATGGCATGCACAGGCCTTCACGGGATACCGCGAATAAAACATACCAGAAAACCGCATTAACGAAGAAAGTTTTTGCTTCATACTGACGTGATTTTTTTTTTCTTTTTGTGATCTGACAACTAGAGAATTAATTTACTCTCAAAATATTCATCTGTTCGTATTATTTACTACTTTACGATTACATTTTATTTCAATCTAATCGTAAACCAAATTCAAAATACAAAATGACTAAAATTAGAACGTTCATATGCGCGGTATTTTTAAGGAAATCTTGTTTTTATGCTTTTATACTGCTACTTATACACATAAAATAGTCATTAGCCCATATTGCAAATCATTTAATAAATTAGAAAGAAAATCTCACTTAATATTAGAGGATAAGATAATAATAGAGAATAATATGAAATTAAAAAATAATGAATTGCATATTAATAAAAATATGGATTAATATAAATGATACAAAAAATGTATGGTTAAATAAAAACATTTAATGAATATTTTTACTTTTTTTTTTGTTAATATATGATGTTTAAATTTATTAAATAATTCTAATTTTCTAAGAAAACAAAGAATACATCTTATTTTTATAGATATAAATGTACATGTTTTATATATAACATAGTACATAAATTTTATACTACATATATGTTACATATAAAAGAACAGCACATTCATAATAATCTATAAATATAATACTCAATATAATAAAAATAAAAAATTAAACACAAGAGTGAAAATAGGATAACATAGGAAAACTAGGAAAATTGGTAAGAAATAAAAACATCGAAATGCTTACGGATTTCAAAGTGGACAGGAAACGTGAATTCGTTAAGGTCATGGAATACGAAATGGTGCAGTTGAAACATGCTCTGCATGGTTAGTGAACCATAAATCCCGTGCCACGAGCGCAATCGGGAAGATTCTGATCTTATTTCGCCTTCGTGGCGACCAGATTGAGGTCCAACACCGAATTAACCATCGCCTCTTCGAATACTTCCTGTTATAATTTCTCTTTTCAATTAAGATGATTTAAAATTTTAATTATGATTGTTGTACGATATCTAATATAATAATTCATCATTTGATTTAAAAAAAAAAATAGTTGCTACTGAAGCAAATTAAATTAATATCTTTTTTAAGAAACTGTATACTGTATTATATGCATGCATTTAAGTGATTACTTATTTTTGAAAATTTTATGAGAATTGTTAGTATTATTATCATAATAATGAATGTTTATAAAATTCATTAATGTTATTTTACTGTGAAGCGAATTACTGTGAAGTTTTATTAATATGTTACATTCAACAAGCCATGCATATTAAACATTATTTAATAATTTTGTTTTTAATAATCTAATTTTTCATGCAATATATATATATATATGTATGTATTATTATATGTTTGAATATATATGAATTTATAAATTCTTGCAAAAATATTAATATTTTAAAAGTTATCGATATGAATTATTAAAAGCGTTGCTTCATCACGAAATTTTGATTTCCAACTAATAAATTTTTATAAAATACAATATATAAAAAAAACTTACGAGCTTCTATAGTCGTGACTATTGAATACATCTCCGGGGTCAGATTTTCGAATCTCATTTTCTCTAGCTGCCGCAGTTACGGATTTCCAAACTGTATTCTTGACTCTAAAAAGACATGTTCCGAAATCTATTAATATATTTAAGTATTATATGTCAAAATATTTAATGCATGTATACTCACGCCTTAACCGTAATATCCATAAGTAGTACTGCTGATGGTATAAGTACCAAACCCAGCCAGAATACAGGTGAAGAAAATAACATTCTATCGTTGCCTAACATTACTGCACCCACATTTAGAATAGGCCAAAAATTACTGAAATTATATTAATAAATATTATAATTTAATATTTAATATAATTGAATATTATAATTTTTTCATAAAGATAAAATGAATATATATTGAGAAAATTACCTATATATTAAAATAAATAAGAACCAAAGCATAATAGATCCCCACATTGCCAAATGAGTGACCCATGTCCAAGAGTTAATTATTAACCCTGCTTTTCCACATACCGTCACTACAACATACTATTAACAATAAATAAATAACAATGTAATTATTTGATAATTGATTTCATTAACAATTGATACATACTGTGTATACAAAATTTCCTAAAACAATATAACCACCATCTCGGCCATTTGCCCATACTATTCCTTCTTTTAGAGCCAATAGTGATAACCAATAAAGAAGAGATGAATGAATTAAAGCATTTGCAATCCATATCCAAAATACCTGTGCAAATAATATAAAGTCTGTAATATAAAAATATAATATCAAATACAATAAGAAAAAATATATTACTTTAATATTAAACGATGATTCTCCAGTATTTTTTGTGGCATATAATGCTGGATGACTTAAATGAGTTTCCGCGGAGCATACTTTATCAAAAAGTCCCATAGCTAATGGAGGTGCTGCCGTAAATACCTAATGTAAATAATATATATACATAATATATATACATGTAAAATAGTTTATATTTTAATGTTAAAATATAAATATCTTACAACATTGTAAAGACCAATCGACCACCGCTCAAAAAGAATTTGACCACTCCAGCCAGAATAAATAGCAAACCATAATTCAATGACATAAAGACAAATATTTTTGTAAAATGAGTAGAGTATAAGTTTACACATCCTACTATAATTCCATGATCCATGAACAAATAATAAGCGTTTTAGAAAACGAAATTGTGCAATAGAATAATCTGAAGCACAAGCTGCTTGAAGACCTTCAACACCAGAAATACCTAGAAATAATAAAAATTTATAATATATCTCTTTTGTTAGTTAGACAGTTTGTTAGACAGTTAATGAATAATAATAATCTTACCAACACCAATATGAGCTTTTTGGATCATTGCTACATCATTTGCACCATCTCCAATCGCAAGTGTTACAGCTTTTTTATTACTTGTAATCAAATCAACCACCTAAAAATCTCTATTAGATTATTATTTTTGTTAAAAAATAATAAAAAAAAATTATATAAAAAACTTAAATATATTTGAAATAAAAATCACCTCAGCTTTCTGCATTGGCGAAACTCTACAACAAATAACAACTTTGCAAGATGAACATAAATCTAGAAAATCCATTCTAATATCACAGGATAATGCATATTCTAATGTATTTCCATCTATGATAAGAGCTACATCATTTTGACACTTTAAATCAATTCCAAAATCAAGACAACGCTGTATTATAATTTCTCTTGTTTTCTGTAAAAAATATTGAAAAATTTGAAAAATTTTCTTAAAAAAAGAAAAAAAAACATAAAAAAATAAAGAATATTATTCTCAATTTTCTCTTACATCTAAAGACGATTCATTAATTATATACAATGGCATTCCATGTGTAATTAATCTACAAGAATAGCCAATATTTATAGCAGTTTCTTGTTTATCACCAGTCAATACCCATACATTAATATCAGCCTGTAAAAGAGCTTGTATTGTTTCTGGTACCTACAACATTATGAATTCTATTTCAATTATTCACTTCTAAAAATGAATACAGAAAAATAAATATTATAAATACCTGATCTTGTAATTGATCTTCAATAGCAGTTGCACCTAATAATTTTAATTTTGTTTCAATAAGATTTGCGGCATTTTCGATCATGTTTTCACGATTTCCTATAGTAATTATTGCATTATGATAAGTTTCACGCCACCACTATTAAAAAAAAAAATATTGCATCAATTTTATTATAAATAAATATAATATATTTAAGCAAATAATAAAAAATATGCACCTGATAAAAACTGTCAGGTATATCTGCAACAGCAAAACAAAGTGTTCTTAAACCTTCAGATGCAAATGCTTCCAAATGTTCTAAAGTTATATCTCGAAAATCATCCAAACTATTTTGTTCAGGATCACTATTCTCTAAAGAAACTGGACACAATCTTTCATAAATAACAGAATCAGCTCCTTTACAAAAAAGTTTGATTTTTCCTTCTGGTGTTTTCACAATTACTGACATTCTTTTTCTAGCCGAGGTAAATTCTATTACATTTAATATTTCATAACGAAATCTTTCACCCAGAGCTACTATTTCCACATAAGCAGGTGTTCGAGTATCAAATATATAGTTAAATTTACGTGCTCCATCTACCAGCGCTCTTTCATCTATTTAAATAAATAAATATAAAATTAAATTATAAATGACTATCAAAGACTAAATTAAAAAAAATGTTAAAGAAATTTTGATAATATAATAATATCTATAACATTACCTGGAGATGCAGCATGATAAATAATAGTTTCGTCAATTTTCTCGGGAATAACAGTATGACACACAGAAAGCATAATCATAAATTCATGTACTATTTTTGCATGGTTTGCAGCCTTTTTATCAACAGGACGAGGAAGATCTTGTATTGATCTTCCTTCAATAATATCTTTAATTAATTCACTATTGATGCTAATACCATCTTCATCACCGTTTGAATTTGGATTTGGTAAACTATAAAACATTTTTTTAAATCATAAGTTGAAATATAGTAAATGATATTACTTAAAATACTCACTCATATATCTTGCCACCAATTGAACATCGTTTAAACTCCATTACATTTTTTGTAAGAGTTCCAGTTTTATCAGTAAAAACATAATTAACCATACCAAGTTCTTCATTAAGATTACTTGTACGTGCCATTGCTGGTGTATCTGTATCTGCATGATACATTTCTATATCCATGTTAATAAATGTAGCTTGAATATATCTCACTACTTCCAATGTAACTTGCAATGAAATAGGTATTAAATTATTAAATAAAATAATAAATGTTAAAAGATTAAAAGCAAAATTTTTAGTCATTTCCTCTGAAACATATACAAATAATTATTATATAATTTTGAAATAATTTAAAACAAAATTTAATTTAATTTAATTAAAAAAAAAAATAAGTTAGTTTACCATTTAAACCTAAATACCATAATCCATCACTATTAGCTTTAGTCCAAAGAACATTAAATATTGAGGATAGAAGGCACAGCAAAAGAAGTATAAAGAATAACATGAGTATTTGTGTATTGGTCAGTCGATCTAAAGTAGATCTTTTTAAAGGTGCAGTTGTAGTATTATTTTGCATTAGTTTTGTATCATGGCCTGTGTAAATTACTACACCAAATACCCAACGTGTATTTCTTAGCATTGCACCACGAAGCAATACTTGATCAGGTCCCAAAGGTACAGATCTAAAAATTGATTTTTACATTTCTTATATTTTTTGCATTTATAAACTTTTTCAAATTTTTATAACAAATTTAAAATTCATACTGTTTATTAGATTCTCTCAATACTCCATTAAATTCATATAAATGTCTGTTTGGTGGTTCACATTGAATATTTGCACGAAAATTCATTAATTCAGCAGTATCTAAGAGACTGGCAGTGTCAGGATGGGCCTGTCGTATTTTCAAATTGGTCTCTCCATCCAAATTGGCAGTCTCTATGAAAGACATACTCTGTGGCTCCGATGATGATAATAAGATCAAGTCAGCAGGAAAGAAATTGTTGTTGCGGACCTATGCATATTAAAGAAAGCGATTCTAGCAGGAATACTAATAATTACCACATCCATGATCTTGGAGAAAATAGGTGCAACCTTAACCACATCACCAACAGCAATTTTCCTCCATTGTATCCATTGCCAATGACCATCTCTTAAAACTTCTACTTCACGCATGTTAATTTCATCATCTGCTCTATGCCTTTTCTAAAATATTATAATATTTTGTATTAAATAGTAGAAAATAATATATAATTAGGTACTTACAATATCTTCGACTATTTCCTTTAATGCAGATACACTAAGAATAAAAATTAATGGAACCAAAGTTGTATATCGACCGGTAGGTGATACATCCGGTATTTGCTAAAATCAAAAACAAAATATCATTTACATAAAAAAAAAAATAAATAAAAAAAAAATATATATGTTTAAAAAAAAGATGAAATTTAATACCTGCATTAGAGCGATGAACAAGAAGAAACAATTACTATATCGACGAAATTGTTCAAAAAGAAACATAGGTATAAACGAAAGACATGAATATTTCGCAGTAGTAATATGATTGTTTCTATATTTCGCTGGTTGATGAGGAGCATTTATGAAAACTACTCTCTCTTCACTGCTATCGTGTTGACGTGAAGACCGTTGATCGTCACCTTGGGACCCACCATTTTCCGCTCTTACAGGACCAACTACGATAAAATATATATCATTTTATGTTATTCTAATATTTTCTTTTTCATTTAAAGCTTAACAATTTAAAGTATGATTTGTATGAAAAATTTATTAATACTTTTTCATTTCATCATTATTAATATTTTTTCAATAATTTCAAAAATATTTTTTATCCCGTTTCAATAATGTAAAAATAATTCGCATGTGTTCATTTATATATATAAATATGATATATATAGATGAAAACATAAATTATTTTTATATATATATTTCTTTTTAATATTTGACTTACGATTTTGAGCGTATAGATAAAGATGAAACCGGGATCTGAGTTCGTTGAACCATTGTATCACTTTTGTACCAGCTATTTCCATGTTGTCGTTTATTAAATGAAATGTCTTTCACTTTACTTGTCTTTGGCACTTCGAATCATATTTAACGCGTAATAAAATACTATTATGAACGAAATCTAACATGTCTGATATTCCATTAATGATAATGTAATATTCATAGGTTATAAAACTATTAATATTTTGGATTTCTTTCTAATCTTAAATTATATTAAAGATAATTTGAATTTGGATTATAAAATCCAAACTTGATTTGTTGAAAAAAAACTTAATGATTTCATTACGTTATTTAAGAAAATGACATAATTCGATTGTACTATAATCTTAGAGGTTATAATTGCATATTTAAAAAGAAATTCTATATAAAACTTCTTTATCAGTAAAAATGTTGAATAATAAAAAATTATTCGAATATCACTAACATAAAATTATCATTAAATTTTCGTTTTAATTTTTATATATTCAAGATTTTAAAATAAATTTATATTAATTCATAACTTTATAATTACTACAAAATACTAAAACAAAACATTGATGATAAAATTATAATATATAAAATAATAATATAAAATTATCATATTATTAAAAAATTTTAATTATATATTTATTATAGAGTTAAATTTTTAAAAAATTTACAAATATATACATTTTTAAATATATTTGATAATTTATGTGAAATTCGTAAAAATATTTTTTCAAGGACAGCCAAATATATCTATATTGTGAATAATAAATATCTTGATGTAATACTTTGAGAATTTCTGTACATACTTTGAAAATATTAAATATATCCGTGTTACCAATATCTACTACATTCAGATCATATTAATATATATACAATAAAAAGTGTATAATATGAAACATTAGACATGAATATTGAATGATTATTCCTTGATAATGCACATACATCATTCTACAACATGCGTGTACGCAAAATATTTGAGCTCATATATCCTATGGTTTCTCAATACCAATCATGTAATAATTACTTCCGGTGATATATTATCCATCGCACGTCACTACTACTAAAACAGTTGTGTAACAAGTAGCTGAACAATATCAAAGTAAAAAATAAAAAGACAACCTATTTGATGTGACGAGATTATTAAATTAAATATCAATAATGATTGAGAAATAAAAACAATTAATCAATATTAAATTTAAAAAAAAATTAAAATATATTATACATATGAATATTTCAATTATTATAATAAAAAAATAAGAAAAAACTAATGTATGATTTTGACATTTTATAAGCGGTAACAAATTTCTTTAATTAATACAAAAAAAAGTAATACAGGCAATCAATATTTTATGAAAATCTACACACTCTTTTCATAAAACAGTAGTTAACATACACTGATCGAACACTTTTCTACTCGAAATAACGATCGGTTAAACAAACTACATATCTGCGTCATCGTGACAGAAGCCTCGCGCTTACCGCCACACCCCTACCGATCTAATGGAAACGCGAATGTATAACATAAGTTTATAAATTAATCTACATAAGATTATAATTTAAAACCAAAAATACTTCATAAAAATTCTCGAATCAAGAATTTCCGTAACCACATCGCGCCTGCGAATTTACACGGGAGAACTGAATTTACTTCGTAGGTGGCACTGATCATCATCGGCTTTTCTACCGCGGTATATATAGTCCACTAGATTGTCGACGATTGAATAATTTATATGTGCTAGATATTTGGATTGCATTAATATTCAAATTTTGTTCATAATATTTGAAAATAAATGAGAAAGCACAACAAATATTAATATAATTAAAAAAAGAATAATTTCGAATAGGAATATAATTTAATAAATGAATATACCTATATAATATTTTACATCTATATGATATTTCTAATGTATAATATAATATAATACCAAAAGTTGTTACTTGGATTACTAAAAACACAGGTTCCTAAATGGTTTAGTACACTACTATCAAGAGGGTGCCCGCAAAATGTGACAGCCCTGTACACGTGTTACCCCAAAAACGCATGCGCCTGCTACCGGCAACAAGTTGGCGTCAGCACCGTGCTGTACTCCACCAGCATTTTCCATGAATACGGAGATATGTAAGGTTGCATCAATAAACAACCTCGGTGCTCGTAGACTATAGGCCAAGGACACTTCCGCTGGGGTGGGTTGGAGGTAGCTCCGCACCACTGATATTATACCTTATTGGACAATCCGTTCATGCTATTTTGATGGAAATATAACAATGCATGTGCAAAATATGTATAAAGACCGGTAATCTTACTTTCAATTTTTTATAATATATCAAAATGTAAATTTAAAAAATTAAATTATAGCAATATTTGAAATATTTATCACGAATATCTAACAGTACGTATGACAATATTGAAAACACAAAATATCTTGACATTTAAATGTACTGCCATATTTAAGTGCCATACAAAGTTGCATTATGTATGTTAATCCAATACTAGGTATCTAAAATCATAGGTATAACTTCTATCGATCTATATTATTTTTATATGTTTTTTTACGACAACAAAAAATAAACCTTGTTACTAATTATTACAACCGTTTCACAAGCATTTATAAATTACGTTCTATATGCTACTTCCATTACTGACAAAAAAAATCTTTTCAGTCCTTAATTATATAAAATAACAAAGCATGAAGACATCTTACCTTCAGAACTCGTTTCGTGCGCTCCAGCTTCTTGCAGTTCGATGTGTTCACGTGTCCTTCGATGTCCAGTCGCCAGGGAATCTATATGTAGGCCAATATTATCGACATTATCGATGTTACCGAGGTCGATAGGACTACCAATGATATAAGGCCCGGATTGTTCTTGGATTCCATCGTTTGTTCGACCAGTCACAGATGATGAACTGTTACGAACACCACTGTTTTGTGGGGGTGTACTGTCCATATGAGGTATAGAAGAAAGATCCGGCGGTGTAAATGGACGTAATGAGCCAGGACTGGGAACCTGAGGGTTCCCCCTGGCACTTGGTTGCATTGAACGTAGCGGAACCTAAATCAGATCAAATGTATTAGTGCAACTAATAATATCTATGATGACTGTTTGGTTACGAGAAAAAAATTTGTTAAAAATTTGAATGATTCAATTGCTCAAACATGAAAGAATGAAAATTCGAATTTTTATCCTATAAATAACAATTAAAAAATATTTAAAATTAAATTTTATTTAAGTAATGAGTAATATCGATCATTAGAAATCGGCTATGTTTTTTATATAATAAGATAATATTACAGTAAATTATTTCAAATTCTCTAACTTTTGAATTAATATAGTTGGCATAACTTTTGGATCAGATCCCAATTCAACAATGCGTTTTCTTCTGCGGTATGCGATAATATAGCAAATACTTAAAATTACACAAATATATTTTGAAAACGAAACGAGGGTAAGTGATGATTACGATCAAGTAATAAAATATAATAGTTTTTGACGAACGAAATCCACGATGATGTAATGTCTTTGATGTTAAAAATACCTACATAATACAAACATATATATTTTAAATTTTAAACTGTTTCTAAAGAACCATACTTTCATAATTCTGATTTATGTCAAAATTTATTTACTGATTAATGATATTAATCATTTGATATGAATCATTTAATATACAAAAAAATGTTCTGGAATATAACAAGAATTAACACAATCATGATTAATTTCATCTTATATTTCTTATATTTTCTGGATGTTCTAAAAATGTTAACTTTGTACACTAAAATCGAAAGCAAATATTGATGTCTTGGATGTGTACAAATTCATCACTGATTAGGTTTTGCGATAATTAACAGTCATACGATAATTTACGTTTGTATGAGTGTAGCAATTTACTAGCAGCATGATGATTGCTATATGATTATATGATTATTAGTGAATCAATAAATCTATTAAAAGAAAAATGATAATTCCAATAGTAATGGAATAATACTAAAAAAACAATCTATGATGCAACAAAAATTTTTCTTACAAAAAAAAAAATAAAATGAAAAGAAAAAAATATTTAAAAATTCATATAAAATTAATTTTTTTTAATTATTGATTTTCCTTCCTAATCATTATTATGTTCTAAATAATTTTCTATTATATATTTTTTTATTTATAAAATATATCTTAAAGTAATATTCAGATACTAGTGTCCAGTTACTCACTACTTTTAATCGAGTAGGCCAAGGTGGTTTTCTGACGGTCGTTCTTCGACCGCGTTCACGAATTTCAGCCTTCGAAATTTTGTATCACGTTTTACCAGGCCTTTGCTAACGTGTGCATGTAAAAATAATTCATTTCGTCTAATCTTTGTTACAACACACACTTTGTTGTAATTTTAAGCAAAACTGTTAACGATTTATCGATAATTTAATCTTATCTATTATATTAGCAAGGCACTTCGATACATTATACGAACAAACTAACGCAATTTGAGTTTAACGGAAAAAAAAAATATACAATCCATGTAATGAATCTCTACATCAAAAGTTTCAGTTTCGTCACAGTCACTTATTCAACTAAGATTCAGTAGTAACTCTATTCTCTAGACAGACGACAAGTTGTAGAACAGATATCGCAATTTTTCTGCAGCGGAGTAAAATATTCGAAACAACTCGAGAAATAAAATATATAATAATAAATAAATTTACCACAAATAGATTGCGTTTATCGCGTCAAAAAACGTATAAATATATAATCACTTTATTTTTTTAAAACTATTCTTTTATTTTTAAGCTGTTGCGAAGAAAGCGATTGGTTCACACTGATTTCGAGGTACGCACAGTCTGTAATATATCGATAAAAAAAACACTTTATCAATAGCGTATTGTAGCAAATACTATATATAAAATATGTTTATACTTGTGAAGTTCTCCGTCACATAAGAATTCAATTCTTTCTTGAAGAATTAATCATTACCACGATAAAATCACTCAATTTTTTTTACACAACATAGATATGCTATTATCGATTAAAATATAAAGATAATAAAAAATATAAAAAATTTTTTTTATTAAAAACCATGCAAACAATCGTTTATAGAGAATAAGATTTTTTGCATTTTTTTGAAGTTGCCATCTACGCACTTTGGTATCAAATATTTGCAACGAAAAAAATAAACAAGAATCGATCAATGAAACGATCGTTATTCCAACCGATTGATTTTATTAATTCATACATGAACACACTATTATATATGATAGATTTTTATGAACTATAATATACGAATGGAATACATCAAAACTGCGATAAAAAAAAAAAAAATAATCGATTTTATTTATACTACTACGAATGGAAATTTCGTACTATGATACAGATTACCTACGTCAAGTAATCAAAACACTTGAAATTTATAGCGTTAATCTAATCAAAATTAATGTAATCATGATGCAACGATGTATTATCTAATTAAGCATATTAAATAAAATTTTCGAAAAAAAAAATTAAAAAAATATTAATAGCGATTGATGAAACTATATACGTGAAACCATAAACGTAGTAAGAAAATCGGTATATTTTTCAAAGAACGGCCAAATTTTCAGGAAAATATTTTCTTGGCATGGCCAATTGTCATAAAATCCTTATTTCAGATAAGAATCTTGTCTGGCAAGAGGCACCACGGCACATTAGAAAATTTTACGCTGATAAGCTTCACGTATTCACTTCATATGCTTTTATTTTCCGCATCTAATCTATAATATAATATCTCTCACAGGAAGATAATTCAATATTTTATCGATAATCTTTATCTTTTATTTGAAATTTAAAAAATATATTTCGATAACTCAATTTTTATCATGTTTAAAAATTTCTAAAAACGATTGAAACATCATTTTTAAGTTACAATAAGTATCGCGAACCAATAAAATACGTATCGAAGCACTGTTCCTCGAAATAACCAATCGCTGAATACCACAAGTTAGATAACGGTAATAAATTCGTGATTAGTTTAACAAGGACGTTTTATGCGATAAAATATTGTCAAATATGTGCAACGCGCATTTATTGTCCATTAACTTTTCCATTTTTCTCGATGTCCCTAAAACTAGTACGCGTACACGTGTACTACTTCGTCTCCCTTCCTGAACGCGGGTTTCCATGTCGACGGGACGACGTACACTATTACCTGACAGACGTGTCGGCTCTCGTCTCTCCCAGATATAAACCGCCTACGATCTTCTGCGCCTGCCATTTACTCGCTTCGACTTAGTCATCATTCGATCGCCAAATTAAGACAATAAAATCATGTCTTAAGTATGTATTATTGTATTTTTAATAAATTTCTGTAAACTGATGATTAAATACGAACATTTAGATAAAATAGAATATAATTAATAAAATAAATCGAATATTCTGATAAGTATGTGAAAATTATTGGAAATTTTATAAATAGATTAGAAAATAGTTTCCGTTGTGTAGCAGCTTCAGGAAGTGAATTTACGTCAAACTACTGTTGTTATTCTTCACGCGTATCTTCATGTTTTAATTAGTATGTATTGATAGTGATGAACAATTAGATAGAATGAATAAATAGGTCTTTGTATCACGATAAAAAGTGAGTTGGTTAATATAAAAGACTTGAAAATAGTTTTTGTTGCATATCAGAACGATAAGAAATAAACCTAAAGATTCATATCATGTTCGCTATTGCTTATTTCATTTAAAATGAATTGATGAATATCTATTAAAGTAATGATATATTAAAATTTCTTGTGTATTATATAGAATGCATTAATAAATATAAAAAAAAATTATTAATATAAATTAAAACAATAAGATGAATATAAATGAAAAATAAATTCTTAATTGATTGACAAATTAATTGAACTTATACATTTTTAAGAAGTAAATAAAAAGATGTTTAATAATCCCTTAAAATTAAAATGATTAACACTTTATCTATAATATTTAAATTAAAATACATATATTAGCATATTAAATTTTTAGTAAGTAAATACTATTCTTATACAACATGTAACATGATGCAAAACGATTTTTCGACTGCAATACTACACTACATGACAAATTACATCAAAAATTCTCTTTGAAAAATTTTTGACTTTTTTGACTTTTTCTAAAGAATTTCTAATTCTTTACATTACACTCTTGATACTTTCACTATAGACATATAAGAAATGATGTATATTTTAAAAATCGATTTTCCAATACGAATATGGAGATGATTTATTAAATTATACTTTGTAAGGGGTTAAAGAATGCGCCTTGATATTCGAAATCGTCCTTCACTCGCAACCTATATTCCAGACTAAATATCCTATCTGTTTCGCACGGTCAACACCGCATCCACATTTATCACATTCTATGCAATATGCACATGTTGTCGCTGCGTTATTATCACTCTATCCTGCAACTGCACGTTTGTATTATTATCATTGATAAAATGCAAAAATTACATGAACATGAAACATTTTTCAAAGAAAAGAAAAGCTGTCACCTGTATAATACGAAATAGCCATTTCTAAATGATGATATAAAAAGCTAAAAAATGATAAAAAAACAATTAAATACCGTTAAAATAATAGAAATAAATCGATCGAAAGATTATTGAATAATTGAATTTAATTGATTCAAATATAATTACACAATATACTTAGAATTTGAAAGTCACAAGTAATAAGAAACATAATCGATTCTTATCTAAAGTTATTGCCAGGAATCGCCCTTTAGCGGAAATGGATTGCCGAGATTCACAAAGGACATTACACTTTTAACCTATCCATGAAAATGTTAATCCTCCGGAGTGCCTTTATTTCTATCGATTTTCAAGCTACACACAACTATACAATTATACACATAAAATGTTTCATTTTTTTCGTTTATTGTGTTACAGTATTTGGTGGCTATGATTTGCCATTATTTACATCAACGCATCAGTGTGATGTATCCACACATATATTAAATTACACAGAAAATTCCATATATAAATGAATGCATCGAGAAAAATTATATCGATCTATAATTACGAAAAAAGAATATATTTAATCACACAAAAATTTCAACATTTTTTAGAATCTATTTACAATGAAGTATAAATATCGAGGAATTACTAAACAATTATATATGATGAAAAAGATCGCGTGATCCCTATAATTAGTATTGGGTGTAATTTTTTGGAACGGAAATAAAGCGAAAAAAAATAATCGAGGGAATGGTCTAACAAGAAGGAGCGGCTCTTTCTATTGGTTCGTCCAATGGGTGCGTATACATAGTTATATGTAAGTCTGTTTATTTATGAGGTTAGCTTTCGTGTTTGCTATCGGCACGACATTGATGTTGAACTATAGGATATACACATTACGCCACACCCTATTTAAAACGAAATTCTAGTATATTTTTCTTATCAATAAATCGGAAAGTAAATTAAAAAAGAAAATAACAGAACTGTAATATAATCGATGAAAAAAAAACGATTTTCTTGATTAATTTATAAGGATCGTGCACGAGTGATTCGATTCGTATATAGATGGAACAACGAAGTCAAACTCTAGTAGTTTTTAATATTTCATGTTACAATCAGGAAATCTCATTGAATCATTTTGAATGCAACATCTATATAATAAATCAGAATAATATATATTATAATATATATATTCTATAATAATATATATATTATAATGTTATGGAGTTATTTGTCAAAAATTTATAAATTTATTAAATTTATGTATTTCTTTGACAATTGTTCTTATTATTTAATGAAAATTTTTAATTGATAAAAATCAATGTTTAAGATCAGCGAGAATTTTTTTTCCATTTTCTTATGTTATAACGTGAAAATAAATTGTTCTAAATAAATATTTCTATAATGCTATATTTAGACAAAGATAATTACATAATGACTAACATGTTAATTATAATATTATAAAATATCGTATTATGAAAATATTATGTTGAAAAAATTCGATTGAATATTTATTTATCGCAAATACAACGTTAGAAACATTTTGGCGCTAGTGAATTGCATTTTAATCACGCATGTAGGCAATCTTCCAAATCACGTTTTTGTAATTGGCACTGGCTGAATTTTGGTTGTCAACGTGATCATGTATCTACAAACTGTTCTGAAACAGGTTGTCTTTGGAAACATCTGTTCCGTACACGTGATCGAAATGATGTTCGTTCCATTACGAATATCAAGCTACCTGTTGATGTAGATTTCAAATTGATATTCAAAATGAAATTGAGTAAAATCGAAATTGAGTAAAATCGAAGTAAAATCGTCTTTATTCTTAATAGCATTATTTTGAAGATGTAATACTTTAATAAATAAATCTTTGATAAAAATAAAAAATTCATCATTTTAATTCATTTTAATTCAGAAATTTCAGATTTTCTTTCAAATTTCTTTCAAAAAAGTTTACAATATAATCAGTTGGTGCAATTTGTTTAAACATTATCCAATAGGAAATAATTTTACGATTGGAGATGGAATTTTTGCCAACTAGTTTTTTATGAGACTGACATGGATTTGTGAAAAACCATTCTTCTCAAAAATAACTCTATGAAATTGGGACGAACGAAATGAAAAGCTGGCTGATGTTCAGCGACATATGCAGTTCACGTGAGAGAAAATTTGTTCCGCATTTCATAGACTAGTTAAACAAAATGCATGCGTTGATGGACTGTCGAAATAAACTAGTACAAGAGTAATATTTAAACAACCTTAAAACAAAAACTCTAATTATAAAAAATATTTTATATATATTTTATATCATTGTTTACATAAGAAAAAATATGAAAATCAATTAAAGATATATTTAACGAAATCAGTGACATTTTGATGATTCAAAAACAAAGAGAAAGAAAGTTAGATGATAGAACCTAGTTTTCAGTATTAACACGCTAACCGCATATTATTGATCATTCGCAAAATTATAGCAAGGCCATTAGTCCATATTGTTGAATGAAAGAAATAAAACCTATCGACTTTTCATATAATGGAATACTACTACTAGTGTAGTATATATACCGGGTGTCGCGCGACAGTTATCGTCATGCAATTGTTTCATGAGCATACACGTGTAATGCAAACAGAAGCAAGTGCATAAAGACGTTGTATAGTTAGGTTAGGTCACCTAAATCGATGCATTATGCAACAAGTAGTCAAACAGCAGTGCAATGCTCAACTTATTCGCGTGAAAATTATATAAATATAGTTACATATATCAATCTTACTAACATTGTCGATGGCGTTGATATACATAAAGCATCGAGAAAATAATTTTTATTGTGAATAATTGTTTCGTCCTTGGGTAATCGTTTATTTTAATTAAAGATGATGTACTTACACGACATAAACACGTGTAATATCGAGTCAAATAAGATTTCAATTTGAATTAAGTATAATTACGCTCCCAGTTTGAATCATATTTCATCAACGATAGATTTCTAACATATTCACTATCCTATTTGAAAGCATAGAAAAAAAATTATAAGTGAAAAACTATATGATAGATTGATAAAATATATGATTTTAATATTAAATAATTACATTCAGAAATAAATAAATTCATAACTGCATAAAGCAAATTATATATAAATTTTTTCAATAATTCTTATTTGCACCACTATACAATGAAAACGTTGAATGAAAATATAATGTTTTAAATGGAATATTAACATAAATTAAAATTGGATATTAAATTTATATAATGTAAAAAATGTATACATAATAGTTCATATTTCCATTGTGTATATAATAATAAAATTTATGAATAAATATTATTCATTTACATTTGTATTCTAATTATTATTCTTTACAAAATGTATACAGTTTATTCTTAACAAAATGTAAATAATAATGTTGTAACATTTATAATTACAATATAATATAACCTCTAATATTATGTACATTTTAGAATAAGAGAATAAAATGTTAAGGTATACTTACAGGTGCTAAACCGTATGTCCGTATCAACTATGCTGTCATATGCATGTTGCCAGCTTGTCAGCATTTCACAGCGTTAGAAGATAAATCCAAGCAAACTCCAAGAAAATTACACAGCATGCACTAACACACAAATTATAACCACTAGATATTCGTTTCGCACCCAAGGAAAGTGGTATAAAAGAAAACGTCTTACACTTAACCTTAACAAAAACATATGATATCCAACTATAGTCAACTGATTGTCAGTGTCAATACAACGGATCCTGTCGAGCTTATTTTTAATCTTTGACTTTTTCTTTCTTTTTGAAACGTTTCAGAAATCTGCACGAATTCGTAGTTCGAAGACGATACTTCAAAGAAATGCTAGCCGCATATGCGACACTATCAAGATCTACGTCGCCTGTCATAGGCGCTGCCTAGATTCTAAGGACTAGAAGTAAAGCACGTAGAAGTAAAGTACATGTGATGGAATCGGTTATTTATTATTAACCCCCAGGCCATGGGCGCGAAACGTCCCTCTACAAGTATCATGGCGCCATGCGCTCAGATTAGTTACATTTTCGTTGTTAGATGTCGTTATATGTCAGTGCAAGCGCTCTCTACGATAACATAAAAATATCTAGCAACTAAATATTAATATATCGATATTATAAATTTAATAGAAATATTTTTTAAATTTAAACGTTAACTAATATTAATAAATAATAAATTTTATATTTATTAAGTATTAATATTAACTTTGATAAATTTTGTCATTTTTAAAAAATACAAAATATAATAAAATATAATTTTATGAAAATTATTAATAAATAATATTTTATATATTTCATATATATAAAAAAAATGATATATTTTTTTAATCAATATTAATCGTAAATATTAATATCTATTTTAAAATATACTATGTATATAAATTAAAAAAAATTTTAATGCAATATATTATAATATTAATATAAACATATTTTCATACAAACAATTTTTAAACAATAAATCTAAGCGCTAGATTTTGTTAATGCAATTTATATTTACTAGACATGTCAAAGAAGTATTTAAAAATGGCCGCATCTACGAAGTAACTACGAGTGATTTTGAAATTATAATCGATATATTCTTAAAATCATCGTAGTAAATACGTCAATGGCCTAATTTATTTATAGTACCTAATTCTTTTTATTAGCCTGCCAAGTATTTTGACGCAAGAGCCTCGTGAATACCAATTCATACTTTTACATTTCCGCCTTATCGGTTTCTGAGTCAGTCGTGCATTATTTATTTGAAATGCATCTTTTCGCACAATCGGCTCTATAATACTTGCAGGTAATTGATATTTTTTTTCTAATAAAATCTCGTTTTTTAAAAATTGCATTGCAATTAAAATTGTGCAACGAAGTTAACTGTGAACAGCCAACAACCAGAAAGATACTTTTTCAAGAGTGTAAGAATATTTGTGCAAAGAATATGTCGCCCGGTGTTAATGATGGTTCACGCAGCACAGGCACACTCCCAAAAAGCAATAGAAGAAATGATAGAAATAGAGAACGATCTGCTGCTAATCAATTTGCAATCCGTTCTGCTTATCATGGATATGCACAGCACTCTAACAATTTGGTAAACTAATATAAAAATATGAATGATAATTTTTATTTTTAATGTTAATTTATATAATATCTTATATTAAAATATTTATTAAAAAATAAAAAATTAAAAATAAGAAAATTATTTTAACAAATTAAAATAATTTTATTATAATTTAATTATAATATAATAACATTTTCACTTAAAATCTCAAGGAATAATCTATTGTTAAATAATAATTCAATATCATAAATTTTATTATAGATTAAATATAATATATTAAATTAACTGTAACTTGAACTTTCCAAATGAAAACTTTGTATAGCAATCTGTATATAGTAGTTTAAAAGATAATCTATTAATAGATAGCTGAATAGTGGGGAAGTTCTCTCTAAGAATACATATCCAGATACAATTCTATCTTGAGACAGTAGAGTTTTAGTATTTCACTCATCATTTCTAAAAAATACAAATAATTATTTATATATCTAATTGATTTTTTTTTTATAAATTATATGTAAGTATCAGTTGGATTGGAAACCAGTTGTGGAACAGGAACATTCAAGGATAACAAAGAATAGTAACACAAGATCAGTTTTTTCAGCACTATCTAGTTCTTATCAAGATATACCTGAATTTGGTATATATTAAATTATTTTTATATTTTAATTTTTATAAAGTTTGTTAATAACTAAAAAATTATTATTCTAGTATCATTTAGTAGTCGACAACCATATAATTATAGTGCAGAAGAATATTCACATTGGCAGAAGATGGTTCCACCAATTGATTCTCAAACTCAATCTCCTCCAAGACTTCAAGGAACAAAACCTTCAAATGTTGATAAAATGGTAAAATAATCTTTAATATTTAATTTATGATTTTATTTATTTAATTTTTTTATTTTATTTAAATTAATAAATTATTATTTTTATTTAATGTTTGTTTTGCAGCCTGATAGAAGTCAAGTAGAATCACGTTTAAATCAAATTAGAGATTATATCAGAGTTACATCAACTATGATGGATTCATTGAATCAATCCAGTGATCCTGTAAGTATAAATATTAATCATAATATAATATTTCCTTTTTTTCATAAGTTGAATATTTTTCTTTCTATATAATTGTACTGTAGCGTGCACAAGCCCAAAATGAGAAGTTGAGTAGAATGGTAGAGGATCTTCATGACAGTGAAAGAAAATTAACTAAACTCTTGGAACAATATCAAAATCATGGAATATTTTGTGAGGTTAATGAACTTCAAGAATTATTATTTACTAAACTATAAAAGTTATATATATAATTTTTTATGCATGCTTCTTTAAATTTGAAATCTATAAATCATATTTTATGTTTATTAATTTTATGCATTTATATTATTTTTTAACAAGAGAATCAATAATAATTATTTTAAATTATTTATCTATTAGAATGGTGAAAATAATAGAGAGGAAATAGAAGAAAATGATGTAAGTAGAGAAATGGAGCTACGTAAGAAGATGGAGGAATCCCAAAGAAAACTTGCACAACTGCAAGAACATCAAGCTAGTTTAGTTGGAATGCAATTACGTGTTAGAGAAAGATTAAATGAAGCACGTCAAGCTCAACAAGCTCTTTTACAACAAGAAAATCAAAATTCAATTGGTTCAGCACTACCATTACCTATGAATATTGAACAACTTGAATCTGAAACAGCTGCATTAAGGGGAAAATTGGCTCAACTTCAAACAAAGAAAAAAAATATGGATCATCTTGTAGCAGAATTACAAGCTGTAGAGATGTCTGATAGAGGCAGTTGTGTCAGTACATTTTTTTTATTATTAATTTATTTTATTAATTTTATTCAATTTTATTCAGAGTGATACATATAGTTATGTTTTTTATATTTAGAGTTCTGAAGGAATTATCCAAGGAAAATCTTCAAGGAGAAATTCTTCAAGAAATTTTGGAAAAGACAAAGCTGCTGAATTAGAAGCTATGAAAGCACAACTTGCTCATTTGAAGTCATTAATGGAAGAAGCAACAAAAGTACGTGAATGTCTCGATTCTAATTCGGATCGTGAAATGGATGTAGATGCAAATGGTGAAACATCTGGTATGGATGGGAATGAAGATGAAAATGGAACAAATATTTTATTTGAACGTCAAAGTGATACTGATGAAACAAATCATGAAAAAATCAGAAATACTGGAGATAGGCCAACTGTTGAAGAAATTCAAGTATAAATATAAATCAAAACTACATGTTATATTGTTATATTTCTATAAATTAATAAATAAAAACTCTTTACAGGCTGTTACACGAGAACTTCGAGAGCAATCAGCTTTATTACAAACTACTAGGGCAGAATTACAACGAATAAAGCAACCTTTATCAGCAATGCATTCTAATTCAACATCTGTATTTTCAACTTCAACTCCTCCGCCATCACTTACAGCATCAACTGGCTCTGATAAAAAACAAAGTAATACTAGTAATTATGAAATTCAATCTGCTCAGGAAAAAAGACGTCAAATCGATGATATTGTGCGAAAAGTATTTATTTTAAATTTCACGTATTTATTTAAAATTTTTATATGCAAAAAATAATATTCAATATTTGCCTTATTATTTAAATTTTATTGAAAAATAGGAATCATCTCAAATAAATATCAATCGAGATATAGGAGGACCAAATGATTTAAGTAGTCATAGAAGTTCTAGTTCACATATTAGTCATATAGGTACTCCTGCTAATGCTTGGCCACCTTCGGCAACAATGGGTAATTAAAATATAAGAAAATTTATAGATATATTTAATATAATTAAAGTTATATTTTGATATATAGGTGGATCTAATGATCAGAGTGTAGATGGCGTATCTTCGGAAAATTTAATGGATATTGGACCTCAAACGACGGCAATTGAAAATGGATTCAGTGGAAATTGGTGGACATACCCACCACCTCCGTTAAGTCAATTACAACATGGTAATATATATATGATAAAAAATATATATATATATTATTATTTAATATTTATATAATATTATAACTTTTAAATATATTTTATAGGCTCAACAGAGTATTATCGACAACTTTTATTAGGTTCTCAAGCGCAACAACTTCAAATGATGGGTACTACAATACAACAATGTTGTCAACTATTGTGGTCTCAGCAACGAGAATTGCAAGCTATGCGTGTAGCTATTACTCAATTACAATCTCATTTAAGACAAACACAATCACAACAGCGAAACAATAGCGAAAATAACGATGAATATTCTAATTTAAGTCGCAATATTCATCATCTTGGTGAAACATTAGATTCTGCATTACCACCAAGTTCATCTTTACCAAATCTGGTATCATTACCAAATTCTTCTCCTGCATTATCTCATATTGCTACGACATCTTCCGTTAATTCTCAACATCAGCAACAACAACTGAATAATCAAGTTCCTCCTGGGAATAGAGCAAACAATTACTGGGATAATTTCAGAAGGTAATAATATATATATGTATATGTTAATGATGACATGAATCTTATTTGTCTTAGTGCAGTAGAAGTGTTATTGAAACGATTAATATAAATTACATCATACATTAAATCGAGATTTTTAAGCATGTAATCATTTAGTACAAAGATGTATTTGAAAAAATTTTAGAATATTTATTTTATGATTTATGAATTTTAAATTTGTAGTTCTTTCTCTATGTGAAATTATTTAATGTTTTCTTTTTAATTTAATATCATTAAAAAAAAATTTTTTTATGACTATAGGTAATTTTATATTCAAATCTTGTGCATATTCATCTCCCATCTTTGTATAAATCTAATGTATCATTACATAAAGTAATAAACTTCACGATCTATCTCTGCACTTTTTTTTATTGTATTTCTTACTTATTACTACCCTCGTTTAAGCTATATCACAAAAAACCATATTAATTTGATTACTGAATCTGTAAACCAAAGATTAGTAAATAAGAATGAGGATAGTATATTGGTACGTAAATTATGGGTATGTAATATATGTTTGAGAATTTGAAATATTTTAACTAATAATAAGCATTCAATATAATAATCATAACTCTTTTTTCTGTGATATCTGTTGTGTTTCATCTTATCTCTTTAAACCATATATTCAAAATTGTTTTTTTATCATTTTGATTATATCATATGTTTTATTTTTTCAAGCATGGTATGAATAGTTTGAATAAAATTTTGTATTTGACTTGATAAATATATATTTTTTTACTATATTTTCAGTTATTCCAGACAAAATTTACTCTCTGGAAATATAAAAACAATGACTGATACTACTTCTGGACCCATTGCAAATACATCTGGAAATACTATATCAAGTGTTAATACTTCTCTTATGTATGTAACTATATAAATTGTTTCTAAGAACTATTTTATCTGTAAAAATTAAATGCAAATTTTAACATATTGTTAACAAAAGGAAGGATAAACGTAATCGAGATCAAGGAACTGATAATATACCTTTACCTGGATTAAGTGTAGCAGAAACACAATATTCCTCAAATTTACAACTACAGTCTAACTTGCAGCAACAAGAAAGAGAAAATACTGTTATGCGTAGTAATATCTTAACAAATGAACAACAACAAGTTGATAATCTTTGGGAAGATACACATTCATCATTTCGATTACCATCTGTAATAAATGATGATAATCCATTTCAAAATTTAAGGTATATTTTTTTGAATTAATTTTTTATCAGAAAGAAAAATTTAAAAAAAATATATAATAAAATTAAGTTTCTATAAAATTTATTATGTAGTTCTGAAATGAAAGAAGTACTAAGTTCACTCATACATGTGAATAAAAATCGGCCCGATTATCTCGTTATTATATTAAGAGAAATTAAAGCCATAAGCGAAGATCATAGATTGCGACCCCGTTTATGGAGATCATTGCGTGCTTTACAAGATACACAATCTCTAAGCAATCCATTGGTTTGTATATTCATAACAATATAATCAAATATTAAGTAATAAATATATATATATATATATATATACTCTTGATAATTTTACAATATATTTATAATATATATATTTTTATAGAATGAAACAACTGATCAAACTGCCAGTGAAAGTTGTCAATCTAGTGATGAAGATTCCGAGGTAGATGTAGTATTAGGTATGGGAACAGAAAATCATTCTATAACAGAACTATTTGTATCATCTCAAGCAGGAACTTCATCTCCCACAGCACATATACCTTTAATAGATCATTTAGATATGCCAGTAAGTGTTATTGTGAGCATAATATATTTTTAAATATTTAAAGAAAACAAAAATTTATTTATTTTTTTTCATATATTTTATAGGGAACATCTTCAGCTGATTCTGCAGGTATTCTGCCTTTAACATCTATTAAACCAGGTTACAACGAAGATCTAGCAGAAGCAGATCAGTCAAGACCCGAATCTTCTGGTAATCAACAGGTATTTTAAACATATATTTTAAAGTTATTTTATTTTAAATAAAATAAAATATGTCCAAAATATATGAATTATGTAGCTTCCTGAAAATGAAGAAGAAAATGAAGAAGGTCAAGGTGAAGTAGTAAGTCATACTGAATCTGCACAAGCAAGATTTAGTGGTGAAGGAGACTTAGAAAGTTTAGCTGCTAAAGCTGAAGATGAAAGAAATGAAAATAATGCAATATTTTGATATTGAATTACATTAAAAACTATCTTTAGTTGTATACATAATCATTGAATACATACTATAAGATTAATACATACCTTTTTTAATTATATATAATATATTGTGATGCTATCAAGAGCATATTTTATAGTACTGATTGAAATTATAATTTCTTTTGTAAATTGTTTACTTATTTATATACTAATTTAAATACTTGTCAATATTAATAATTCAAATACAAACATGAAATATATGATAAAAATTTTTTATTTATAATATGTATTATTAGGTTATAAGGTCTAATTTAGAAATATATATATATATATATATATATATATATATATATATATATATATTTATTTTTTATTATACATATAGAATGTAGTGACATGTATAAATGCATAAAGAATGTATGTTTTGTGATACAAATAAAAAAGAATATAAACATTAAAAATAATTATATATTATTTTATTTAAAATTCTGTGCAGTCATTATTATCCAATTGCAAACGATAAAATTGATATATTGAACATCCATGTGTTTCAAATAACATATTTTCATATTCAACAATGTTTTCAAGTGATTTATGACTATTATTGAATAACAATTCTTCACAATTTGAATTATTGAAACTAATATGACTTTCTGCTGCCCCGTTCTTATTTTTAATCTTAGATTGTTGCACATTATCAATAATATTTACTTGAAATGCTTCTGATTCACACGACATAATGGTTGAGCCATAGTCCTTTGTATCTGTTGTGTCTTCTTGTACATGGTCCTTACCACCGCCTCTGAAAGGAAACCCATTGCCTTAACTCTTAATTTAACCGAATACCTCCTATATCATTTATTGTTTTCAGCAAATTATATCCTTACCATGAAAAAAAGACCAAACTTACTAAGTGTCATTAGTTTATGAAAAAATATTAGCATCCATGCTTTCCATTGCATACCATTATCCATGGTACAGAAGATGACAGGATGCATTAAGCTTCAAAATAAATTTAATGCCAGGATCGGATGAAAATCTCTGTGATCACATGTAAATATACAACTCTTTTCCCCCCACAGGAAGGAAAACTGAATATTTATATATTTTAATATTTATCAATAGCGATATACTAATAGAATTGAAGCAACAATAAATAAATTTCACAATGATATTTAAATCTGATATTCAAAAAATATTTTTACTATTACTATATTTAAATATTATGCATTCTTCAAATATATAATAAATATTTTTTCGTGCTTAAAAATTTCCCGCTTAAAAATAAGAAAAGAACAAACAACGACCTCTAACAAGATCTATTTAAAGCATATACGAATATAAATTAATGAGATCGCGGTTTTGTATAACGTATTAATAAATTGATAATCGTAATATCCTTATTAAGTCTTTACCTTAAAGAAATATAAAAAAAATATAATTATAAATTTTTTCCTACCTCTTCGTAACTTTTTCAGTTGACTTGTAGAATTGAAATCGCTGTTGTGTCGCTTCCGACTTCTGCGTTGAAGCATATCCGCATCATAAGTTGTTTGTTGTTGTGATTGTAATTTTTCACTAGTTTTTAACCGATTCTGTACTGTTGCTTTTAAAATTATAGAATCGTTGTTCAAATAATCAGTTGTCATAGAATAATCACATCCGTCTTCATCAATTTCCATAAGTGTATCGTAAGAGCAACAATCGATTAATGATGGTTTTGAAATTCCGATATGTTCAAGCATAACATTATGCTGAGTTTCTTTCTTACAATGTTGTACACAACCATAATACATATTTGACGATACGAATGATGGAGCAATGATTCTTGATTGATGCATAGCATCACTTGTTACAGCCATTATTATTCTTTTTTACAAGTGGTTTTTAATACTAGAATGAATAATACAAAAATATGTTTTTATAAAACATAAAACACTAATAGACACAATGTTCACAACTTTCCAAGAAGAATAACGAATATTCAGGTCAGAAGCCGAATCCACTCGAGTATGAATCGGCAATTTTCGGCTTTTCTCGCGTGATTTAGTTTCTTTAAATCCCCACCAATTTATTTTCAACAATCTACTTATATACGAAAATTTATATTGCTTATGTCAGAATCTGACTCAAGTTCTTAAAACAATTTCTGAATAATAAATTTATTTTTAATTTGATTTTCAAATATTCAAAATAGAATCAAAATATTTCTATAATTAATTATTGTTAATTTGTGTCGATATTATGATTCAATATAATATGTATAATGAATTTTTGAAAATATTTTAAAGATAAATTTTAAATATAAATTTTTATTTTTAATTAAAAATATCAATTATTAAACATAATTTAAATTTTGTCCAATACACAATACATACATACACACGCATATATATTATACGCTATGAAATATGCTACGAAGTATAATCATAGATAAAGCATAGTATAGATTTACCATCTTATAAAACTTTATACTTCATGTTTTGAAATCCATAGAAATCATTATATATGTTCTGTATAATTTATAATGATAAATATAGGAATTACATTTAATCTATCGAAGTTAGTCAATAAAATAGAAAGCAGAAATAAAAATGTCTCTTTTATTATATTATTATACATATATGTAATATAGACATGATTAACAATATATATAATATACTGTTAAACGAGATACAAAATAAATTTAATAAATATTTCTTTTTTGTTTCATGAATTTTTTTATCCCATACATCAAAAATATTAAAATATCTTGCCAATTTAATATTATTCTCAATGTTTTTTCAAATATTTGTATTAATATATATTAAAATATATTATATTTTGGAAGATAGCTGTTCTATACATTAAAAAAAAACCAAAAAAATTATATCTTATACATTTTTTATATCAAAAATTAAGAAATATTATAATTTTGAAAAAGACAATAAAAATGTATTCGCTTAATATTTCGTATTAACATTTGTAATCATGCGCCAAATGTATATATATATATATATATAAAGAAAAAAAATAGTGAGAAAAGATAAAAATAAAGTAAAAATAATATATAAAAAGAATAGAAAGTGATGAAAAAAAAATAAAAATAGGGTAAGAATTGACTGTCAGTGCCATCTCTTGAATAAGATATTTTTTCAAAAGGTAAGATAAAATAAAAGATTAGCCCCATCTACCGACAATTGGTTGAACTAAAATTGTTAAAATATTTGATAAGATATCTTTGGCACTTAAGAGATGGCGCTTATTGCTTAATCTTATTCTATTCTCTATCCTTTTTTCACTATTTCTTACCTTTTTTATATGTTTCATTTGCGCCACTCTGAAGATGGCGTTAATTTCAATATTTTTATCCTATCTCTATCCTTTTCTCGCTACTCTCTTTTCTTTACTCTCTTTGTCTATATGAGATTATATTATATATAATTAATATTATATATATTATGAGATAATTATTATTGTAATCCATTTTCATTTTCGATTTTTATATATCTATTTTTTATTTTTATTTCGTTATTTATATGTCGTAGAATATAAATTAGACAAAATTCGATGCAATAACACAAAAAGTTTCGTTCTTACGAATATCTTAAAAATTAAGATTAATCGTCTATTATATGTATATAGAAAAAAAAAAATAACAAACACTGATTTTCGTGCGATCGATATTTGAGAACACAAGTTCTATTTAAAAATAGACTTATATTTTATCTGTGATAATAACAAAAATTTCTTATCTTTTCATAATAATGATAAAACAATAATAATTGATGAATAAAATGATGAATAAAACGCACAAATATTTGCGATTTAACATACTTAATATATTTAAAAACATTCATGATAAATATATAAATATTCATGAAAATAAAATATGAATATTATAAAACGCAAAATTCGAACATAACTTTAGATCATACACGAAATAAAATGCGTGTAGTTTCGACATGTCTAAACCTTTTTACGTTTAATCGACAAAGTTAAGCGTTACAGGTGGAATATCAATAATTTCTATAACTTCTCAAACGAATATTTTTAAAATATGAAACATGTAAATGTTACAATTATTAATATTTTATTAATTATCTATTATATAATTTATAATTATAAAATATCATAATTTATTAAATTTGTTTTTAATTTATTAAAATTTACCCCGTATTTTTAAAATAGAAATATTTTTATATATACGTTCCAGAAAATTTATTAAATCTTTATTTTATTCAATTAATCTTTCTGAATGTATATAATACATGTAACAATGTATTTTTATCGTTTGCACGTATTCTTATTCGTTTAGAGTCCGTAATCAGGGAGTAAGGCAAAAATATGATTCCTGATAGCTGATATGAAAACTGATTTTTGGAATGTAATAATCAATACGTCGACAATTTTTAGATTTTTATATTTAATTTCTTTGACAATGTTTTATTTTCAAATAGGACAAGAGAATCGAATGTATTCTATACTAATTTTATCCATAGTTTTGTAATTAAAACAGAAAGAAAAGTCAAAAGTTGGATCAATAATATTTGATTATACTGAGATTATGATATGATTAACGCGTTAAATCATAACTCTGTTAAACAAAATTTTTGTTTAAAATCATTTAGTGGATTTCCAAATTTGGGAAAATATTCTTCTTTGAAAATTTTCAAATTTAGAAAATGCCCTCCCTGTTCAAATACACTCACCCGGGGGAATGATTACACGTTGCAGTGCTTTTGCCCTTTTTTGCCTTTTCAAAGAGCCCTTTCCGGATAATTTTGGTATTTATGGGATTAATGTTTGTGCTATGAACAATACACACACACACACACACATATGTACATATATAAAATGATGGGTTTTCGATAGATGGACAGGACAGCTGTCGTGGACACACGCCGCTAAGCAGCTTATGTCGATTCATGAAAATTTTTGCGCTTTTTTGGAAAATCGATCTCTAATCCGACAGGCATTAGAATTATCGGTAATTTCGCCCGAATGAAATGATAATTGATTCGATGGAGGGGGGGACGTTGCGGATGAACCCTTCACGGAATGGCGTGTGTTTGCCAATGAAAATTCGGCATACAATTCGGCAGAAAGGAAGAAGAATTTTTACATATTGTTATCGATACAAACGTTTGTCGATAAGATTTTCAAAAAATATCTCATAATTTGTAATAATAAAAAAAGATTCCTAACATATTTCAAAACATACTTCACACGCTATTTTGCGTGTTCAATTGTTACAATGTTATGTTAACGTCGTTAAACTTCTTATCTTTGCAAAAGATATAAGTAGATTAGATTTTAACTTTCGCGTTTAAACGTTTTTTTCTTTAAAAACGAGAAGGAAATTATGGAATCGTTGTTCCGCAATATACCACAACGTCCACGTTTCCAACATGTCGACATGTCCTAATTCTGAATTATGTCGCACGTATCGTTGAAGATTACAAGTTACAAATGAGACTCATATATCGCCGGATTATATCCCGTTTGATACAGAATTGAAAGAGGAACCTGAGTAAATAAGGTGGTTGGTAATGGTGGTGGGTTCTTGCCCACCGTATAGAGAAGAACAGCTTGTCCTCGTAGAGAAAACTTCAATGGCAATCGCAGCGCATCATGGTCGCATACATGGTGTGAAAATGGCAGCGTATGCTCGCAATCGCATAACTCACAACAAGAATGTGATTTTTCAAAATGGGAATGAGCGAAAGGATCGGGCCTTAAGAAAGATTAATTCTTTATAATAAGAATTATTGCGAATAGAAAAATATACAACGCGTACTTATACAACGAAAAAGAGGAAGATGCATAATTAAAACGATTATTGAAAATTCGATTTGTATTTAACACTTTGAAGACGCAGAAAAGGATTGGAGATTAAGATATTATCTCTTATTTAGAGTTTTGTTTGTTCTACGGATATTAGATAAAGAATTGCAAATGATTATTAATTAATGGAAAATCAAAGGATCAACACGAATCGAAGATATTCATTATCATTATCGTTGAATCGATCACTTTATTTATATTGTAATATTTCCTCATCATTATTCGTATTTATCTTCAAACAATACCTAAAAATCATTTAAAAATATTGCGAAATGTAATTCCTAACCTTGTTAATAATTATTTGGTTGAATTAATTACAAATCGTGTTATTTTCGAGGAAATTTCTTGGCAAAAGAATATTTAAATCACGAGTTGTTAGTCAATACTTGGCGCGAGGATGGGATAGACAATGCACTTTGAAACGGTATTTTCGATTATAAAACAAAAAAAAAGTAAAATAGAATAAAATAAAATAAAATAAAAAACCCAATACTACGCTTCACTTTTTTCCTTTTTTTTTTTTTTTTTTTTTCATAGACTTTGTTATTTTAAGAATGCTTTGACGAATTTATCTACTCCGTTCACAACTCGTGTACTCTTCCTCTCATCGGCGAGCGAATAATAAACGATAATAATAAACGCGACGATTTATACAGAACACTCGAACGAAACTTCGTATTTACATCGAAATTAATTCGCCCTCTATAAATCCTAATACCGCTATGCGCGCCACGATTCCATATCGAAACAACACAGAATGTTATCTCAATTTTTTCGCTCACGCTCATCGTGAGAACGTGAGCGTTTGTTTCGACAACGTTCTACCGTCCATGCTCTTTCCGACGGCATATAATTCATCGGGAAATACAAGGATCGCGTAACTAACACGGCATAACTAAAGACGAGCCCTCGACGTGCTCGGCACTCGACGCCACTCGAACGCACAATATCGAAATGCTTTTGCTGAAACGGTGTCTCTCTCTCTCTCTCTCTCTCTCTCTTCGTGTCGTTCGAGTTTACGTTGGTAAAAGGAGTGGGGGAAGGAGACTCGACAATGTCAACGTTATACGAGCGATTCGATCCGCGTTTACGACAGTGGGGAGAGGCGTTAAGTAGTCGAGTTCTCTTCTTTCGTACGGGATCTGTTATTTTACGATCGATCGACGAAATTTCGTGAAATTTTAATCGAATCGGAAGAAAATTAATAAAATCGACAACGTTGATAAATTCTTCGATTTACTTGGCTGAAACTGATTCGATCGAAGTTTTAGTTCCATCTTATATTTTCGACTTTTATTTTTTTTTTTTTTTTCGAGAAGATTTCTTCTTGATTAAAGACTCTCTCTCGTCTCGACGTGCGGTTAAAGATTTCTCGCGAACTCCACATTAGTCTTTCTCGATGAATCATTTCCGGATGGATCGTTCCCCGATACTTTTCCTTTCCTTCTCGCACAATCTCGTGAAAAATATACTTCGTATACTTATTTAAAAATAAAGTAAAATGATACTTTATCGAAAATGGAACATTATGCGTGGCAAGTAATTAGGGAAATTTATGAATATACGAAACGAGAATTCATATTTCTAAACTGTTTCAAAAATGTTGCAACGGGATCAATTTTGCCAGGAATCCAATTTATCCAGTGAAAAAAAGAGAAACGCGAGGAATTATATACACGCAAAAATAGATCGGGTTCCCGTTTTCAGAAAGAAAGTTTCGCCCGGTACCGGTAAGGTTTATAAGTGGTTTCAGTTCGATAATTTAAGCGAACGTTCGTTACAAAGCGCTCCGCGAGCTGCTTTTCCCGTGGATTTCGACTGTGGGGGGGATGTTTTTTGTTCCATCGGAGGACAGAGGAAGAAGAAGAGAAAATTAGTCTCGGCCAGTTGCAAAGTTTGCAACGCGGGGAGGAGGTTTGGCGCGGTAACGGACCAAATTAAACTTCCGTCTGTGTTTCAGGAACGGAAAACCGAGGAGCGGGGTCACTCTCGTCATCGATTTTCTCGCCTTCCCGCGCGATATTCCGCGAAATTGGCACGATAAATCGTAAAACGTTCGCTCGGTTTAACGATGTCCTCGAAAACTGCGCGAAAGTAATTTCAAAGCAACTAAACGGGTTAGTAGTTTCTCGTTGCCTCCCCTTCCTTTATTCATCGCTTCCATTCCTTAAACAGAGATAAAATACACGAGCAATGCAACATCCCATGGAAGCTATAAATTATTGTTAAACGCATGTAATTATCTGGTGTGCGAGTCGATGGTAAACCCGTTTGCAATAGGCAGGCAGGGAAAAGCAAAGGCAAGCTTGATTAATATCGGGCCTCGTAAATTACGATGATACGTAATGTAACGGAGACCGTTCGAGCGGATGGGATACCATTATTCGAACGTGAATCATCGTGTTATTTAATATAAGAATCGCGCGATTAACCGTGCAACGCCAAAAATGTTCTCTCGTTTCGAATGCGATTCACGGGCCATTGATCGCTCAATGGGACACACGTTTCTTTCATCGGGAAAGAGAAGAAGAAGAAGAAAAAAAAAAAAAGAGAAGAAAAGGAAACCACCAGGATTGTGCCCTACCTGTTTTTGTGGAAATCGGTGGAGATGAAGAGAGAGAGAGAGAGAGAAGTGTCCATCGATTGTAATCGAGTGGTTTTATCGAGGCGTCGGTCGAAACGAGCGAGAATCGAAGAAAGAGAGGGAGAGGGGAAAAATCAGTGTCCTTCGGTGCGAAAGGGCGGCGAAGAGAGGGCGGCGGGGCGAGTGGAGGGAAGGACGGATATTTTCCGACACCTGGTAACACGCTGCACACGATTTCATCGGATCGGAAAATTGCCGTAAAATTGCCGCAAAAAGTGATATTTTATTCCTTTCAGCGAAGGCTCACGATTTACCAACCGCGTTCGATACGTTCTTTCGGATTATTTATGGGATTTTATGGACTCGTGTCTCCTCCTCGTGCTCGAGCCTCGTGCACCTGGCTCGCTCGGTGTCAATAACGACGACAATTATTTCCACATGTATATCCATACACGATACTTTTTATCTTCCTTTCGAGATGAGATTCCGATTTTAAACTTTCGTTCAACGTCCATATAACAAAGCGTATTATTGAGAGGAGAACAATGCGGCCGAGCGAATGGCGAAACGCGAGTTCGTTGGTCGAATGAAAGAATATTGTTCGTCGGTATCCCCTATCGTACGCGTGCACGAATAAAGCACTCGATGAATTGATATTCTATCGAACCTATCGATATCATCCACCATATTGTTCTCGACGGAGAAGATCCGACGAGCAGGTAGAGGAATCCGGGAGAAAGATTCGCCAAGGGTAAGGGAACGCGTATATATCGTAGAAACTTTGCTCCTCCGTGTCCATCTCCTTGACCTAGTTTAGAAACAACAGGATTACGAACATTTTTTTCGCGAATAATATCGATCGGTTGATAAATTTCGTTTTATCCTCGTAGAACACGCCCTCGTAGAAATGAATTACGACGGGTCGAAAGATAGACAGAATAGTTGTTTAAAAGTTTGAATTTTAACCGGGAGCAATGGGGTCCGAATTGGCCTCGCGTAATCCTGTTTGCGCTCGGTCGTCGTTCGCGTGATTTTGCGTTTTCGAGGCACGTCCGCAATTCGTAAAACGTGTCCCAACCTCCGACGGCTTTGTTACATTCGAGCCGGTGGCCATGCACGCCACCCATAATGGGATTAATCACGGCGCGGGGATTGACGCGGGGCCGACAATGAGCCAGTTAGCGCGGCGACGTGGCCTTCATCAACCGGTGTCTTCACGAATTATTATCCTGCCACGCGCTTATTATGCGCCACGTGATCGGAAGCGTGCACCCGCGGCACGCATCGAAACTCACTTACGGACCAATCTATCCTTCATTGTGCAACCCGTCGAATAAAGTTTCCTGGATCGTTCGGAAACGGTTTAACTCCGCCCGCTATTTTCACCCAACCAACACCCTCTTCGCGACGCCATTCTTCTTCTCGTATTTATTTAGTCGTGGTGATTTCCCACTTGTTTATTTTGTTTCCAAAACGGGGTGGATAGAATGCAGAGGAACGTACAGCATGTCCCAAAAACGTTGGAACATTCGTAAAATGGAGGAGCAATATTTTCCTTTCGTTTCGTTATTAACAAAGAAACACTGGCCAATCGAGAGCGTCTAGTCGAGCAGATCCAATATATGTACATGTTTTGGAAAATACGAACACGAGATGCAATGTGTGAATATGGATAAAAAATTACACGACGAAGAAAATTATAATATGCTACTCGACTAGGCGTTCCCTGATTGGCCAGTTCAATCTTTCGTTAATAGTTTACGGATAGTGCAAACGGACATTTCTATAATGAATAAATTCGAGAATCAGTATACTCGGTATCGTATTGTGGAAATAATAAAGGTGCTGCATCTTGGCGCAGGATAGCTATTTACAAGTAGGTTGCGAGGATGAGCCATAACGAGGGTAGATTTTCGATCACCCTTTCCCCAGGCCTCACCCTGATGAATTTATAAAATGATTCAGGATGAACGGAAAGAGAGAGAGAGAGAGAGAGAGAGAGAGAGAGGATGGGGAGGGAAATTGCGAGGAGGAAGAATAGCTCTCGTATCGCCTTGTCATCGAAACTTCATTTTTCGCGATTGTTATTCAAGGGTGAGAGAATAGAGAGAGAGAGAGAGAGAGGAACGATCAACAATGCGATCGAACGAAACACAATAACCCCATTTTCTTCGGAAACCTAAGCTCCAAATCTGAAACGTCTCTCGCGCATCTTTTGATCCGATTTTTCACGAAATTACCTTGGATCGGATGATTCTATTATCCAATCGACATCCGCTGGAATGGATTCTTTTTTCACTTTTTTTCAACTCTATCCCTGACCCATTTGAATGAAAGGAACAAGATTGTTTGGCAAAATTTTAATCACTTTTCAAGCCGGGAATAACAAGGCCTGTCGACTTTCGACGAAAGTAACGAATCGTCATTTCAATATCTCCAATTTTTATCGAAGCGCGTTAATAGTTACAGATTGGAATACTACAACGTGGAATAATCAGCTTCGAAGTTTTCTTCGGTTCCGCATTAACATCGGCATTATTTAGAGAAGGAGAATCCTCTTTTGTATCCCCTTTCTTCCTTTAAGTAATTCATTCTCTTTTACCGAACTCTGTCCTCTGTTGCAAAATTCAACCTCGTTAACAATTAACCGGCCCGTCTCTTTTCGATTTTCCGCAACCCGACCGCCCTCTTCCGCATCTTCACGAATAATTTTACACCCGTGGATAAATTTCCCGTGGATTTCTCCAGAACACTGAATTCCGTCGAATCCCGTTTCTATCAAGAAGCGCGAGTAAAAGCTTCGAGAGAAAGGCGTGCAGCCATAATTTACACGAGCTTCCTACACGTTTCCTACACGCGTGGAAAGATCCTCTGGTAAATTTCCTGTCCCTAGTGTTTCGAGGATGGAAGACGCTCGGTTTAGAGACGCTTTTATCCGAAAAGATACACGGTTTCCCAACGTTTGATCAACGGATATGGCTGATTCGGTCATTACGCTCTACGATACTCTCACGTCACGCCCGTCGAGGAAACGGGAGAAGCGAAGGAAGAGGATCCGGTGTTGATTCACGGTGTGCAGGAAACCGTGCCGTATCCATGCACAGCTCGGCAAAAATCCCAAGCTGACCGCGTTACTCGTGAAAGCTTCTCTCGGCGCGTGTCGAAACACGGGTACCAAGGCGGAAAGAAAAGAAAAAAAGAAAAAAGAAAAAAAAAACGGTAAGAAGATTGACGATGGAAAGAGGAAAGCCAGCGAAATTATCGAATGATCCACGCTACGATGATTATCTCGATTCTCTCGTTGTTGGCAACAATGGGAGGCGAAACAACAACGAGAGGCAGACCGACAAAAAGGTCATCGATACGGATACGGATGAATTTAAAAATCCTCGTGTTATGCTATCTTGTATATCTATAGATTTCCCATCCTTTATTTCGCAAAAAGTCATCGACGATCTTTCTTTTCCCTTTTCTTCCTTCCTTTCTTTCTTTCCTTCGGAACAAGTTATCTCGCCACTCGATCGCGGAACACGAGGCAGCAGCTTTATCGAGTTGCGAAATGTCGAGTTCGATGGAAGTTGGAGATCGCTATGCAGTTAAGTATATACTACTTACGTAGTTGGCGTGTGGATAGATAAGGGGTTTCGCGGTCCGTCGGATAAACTTTCCGAGAATAGGGGAAGTTGACACGAAACTTTTACCTCGAATATAAGATTTCCACGCGTATCAACAACGATACAAATTTCATTTTCACGATCGAACGATCTCCCCTCGAATCGTCGAAGTTTCGAATGTTGGTTGTCTTCGAAGGGACGCGTTATACGTTTCCGTCTACGTTCACTCGGATCATGTATGGATAAAGGAGATGGTCACGAGCGATATATAATTCTATAAGGGAAGAGCGAAGGGGGTAAAACGAAGAAGGGAATAAAAGGATTTCCGCCAAAAACATCGCTTTTTACCCGAACTATAGACGAATTATTTGGTCCGGATAGCACGGGAAAAAGGAAAGATCGGAAATCGTATTTGCCATTCCCATGATTATTATTTACCTCTACCCGCCACCACGTTTCATTCTTTCGTTCCTACTTTTTTTCTTTTTCTTTTCTCCTTCTTTCTCCCCCTCCCCCCTCCCATTTCTTTCCCCTCATCAGCCTTTTTCCCTTTTATAGATGACCAATAGCGTGGGTCGAGTCGGGGATGAATAGGATGCTCCTTTGGGATCCTGCATTCCGCCTTCTAAGAATGCACTTTTCTGCCCTGAGTGAAATGAGCCGAGCTAATTTTCAGATCCTTGCCCCGAGATCGAGACCGACTCGAGAGACCGACTCGTCTCCACGGAACGAAACGGATCCGTGCTGGATTGGAAATAATGGTTGGAAAGAAAAGGAGTAAGTTTACCGAGCACGACATCGCCACGATTCTCGCAATTCCCTTTCAACCGGATCGATTCACGGCTCCTTCCTCCATCCGATCGGCGAATCGTCGAATCTCTCGAAGAAGGAGAAGCGCGCGTATCGATGCGATCGAACGAAGATCCCATCCCCGGATTCGTGCGTGTGGGATCATTGTCTACCTGTCGCCATTACGTCACGCTTTATCGCGTTAATCTCGAAGGATTTTCGCTTCGATCCCTCGAAGGGGATTACTCCTTGTGCCGTTTGTTTGTTCGTCGACGGGACAAATCGAAGCGGAGCGCGTGACATCGTTTTTTCCCTCTCGGATTCCGTCTTTTTTTGTTGTCGTTGTCGTTGTTGCTCGACTAGAAATTTTGGCGCAATTTTGATTTTTTGCAACAGCCAGAAGGAAAAAACGAGATCTCGCCGAGTTTTATCGCTCGGCCGGGCAATTTAAAAAATTGGAATCAAATCAGTTTTGAATATCGACAGAAGGAAATCCTTTCGTGGCTTCCCATCCTTCTTCCGGCGAGCGTTTTATTTCGATTATTTGGAAAAGGAAAGAAAGGAAGAAGAGATTTGAAATACATCGCGACAAAGGATCGCGTTTCTTCCTCTTTCAAATTTATTCCCTGTTATTTTTATTTCCAAATATTCCGAGATTCCTCGTTCGATGTATTCCACGAGGGGAGGGGAAAAAAAGAAAAAAATTAATAATCCGTTTCTTGCGATCAGAAACAATCGAGAATAGATGGAAACGACCACCCTCGCGGCCAACTTTCAGGATCACGGTCTGAGAATCTGGTTCCGGAAGAAAGTTTCGAGTCGAGGGAAACTTTTACGAGTTTAATATAAATTTGAGAAAAGAACCGCGAAAAGGAAGAACGAGGACGAGATTCGATTAGCGTATCACGATCGACTCGACTTGTTTTAACTTTTCCTCGAACGTTCCTCGAAGAAAATTGGGAAATAATTGGCATGTCCTCTTCGATCTCATCCAGTTTTCCTTTCTTCTCTCGCGTTAAATAACCCCGTTAAATAATTTGCTTCATCATTTGATCCCCGAGGCGTTCCGCGTTTACGCGCCAAGAAACTTGGAGATCTGGTTGCCAACCCTGGATGATAATCTACGTCGAAAGGGGAGGAACTCATTAATATCCGCCGTTTAATATTTTTTGGCAAACGTCCAAATTTATCTCGAGATTATGGCTGGAGAAGAGTATGCTCGATGCGTGGCACGTCAGTAAACCAACGTCCCCCCGGATATTAACTGGAAACTGTGTTACGCGATACTGCGAATTTTGAAACTTTGTTGTTCGCACCGATTTACACGACGAAGTAACTTGCCCTTAATTTTGTCATTGAGAGCTAACCGTTTTATCGATGAAAACAGTTTTCAACAATTTCAACGGTTTCCAGAGTGGAAAGCTCGCGCGGATCAGACGCGTTTCAAATATTTATAAGGCGGTGAATGAATGAGAATTGCAAGTTCCACCACCTTTAAAACATTCTTACTTAATGTCGCGAGCATTAGGGCATCGTTACTTACGGAAGAAATACACGAGGAAGCTTTGAAACTAGGTCACCAAGGTTATACAGGGGTATTACCAGCGAGTAAAGAAAATTGAAAAATGCCCATCCACTGCTCGAGACTCTTTGAAACTACTTTGGAGCAGCGAGAAGAATTTGGGAAGAGGAACCGAGGAAAATTGAATTAAGAATTCAAAGGTTGGACGACGATTCCTTCTTCTCCATTGTATATCCATCCCTTTTCCTTAATACCGAATCACGGATTACATCGCACGTACGTTTCACTTTTACTTATCGACATTAATATCCATTCTCGACCGAAAGAAATCGGAGATCCGAGTCAAAATGTTACATAAACCTATTCTTCTTCCCTCCACCTCCGTAACATCGACGAGTCCTCGAGTCTCTCTCTTCCTCGAGAGACGGGATACGCCCCAAATAAAAAGGGGAGCCAATGGTGGTGGGCCGAAGGAGGGGTCCCACGCGAAATTAAAATATCCTTGGGTCGTAATGATTCGGGGCACGGGTGGTAACAAAGTACGCTGCGTCTCTAACTTTTTGTTTGCGATACGTTCGATGTTTCGAAACGAAGGGTGGCACGGGTCCAACCCCTCGCAAGAAGGGTGCGGATCCAACCCTTGGAAATCAGCCGGACATATGCTGGAACAGAGAGAGACACGCGTATTGTATTATTCACGAGCGGCTCGTGATACAACCTTACCCTCGATTTTTAATACCGGGACAGTTCCGGCCTCCTCCTCGCCTTGGTAACATCGTAATGGGATTAGTCGCGTTATTAGAGGTTTGAAATCAAGGGTTTATACTCTCTCTCTCTCTCTCTCTCTCGATCTTTTCTCAAAGACCGCTTTCGTATCGCGTTTGATTCGTTTGCCTCGAATACTTCAAATGGATTAACGCGAACTCGTTAACGAAGAGAGCGCAATGTTAAATCGTCGTTGGAGCGACGTTGATTCGAGAAAAACAAAAAAAAAAGGGCACGAATCGAGGTGTTTGTTAACGCGTTAACGCGAACGTTGTCATCGTTATCGCGCAGGACACGGCGATTCTCGTAGAGCAGGTGGCAAGGGTGGAGCGCGTTCGAGTGCGGGAAAATGTGGGACGAGGCGGGAACCGATAGCCCTCGAAAAGAGGTATCGACGTTAAATATTAATTTTCCGCTCCCTGAACACACCACGAACGCTCTCTATACACGCCGACACGGTCGATAAAGCAGCCACGTAATAATCAAAAGATTAACTCTACGTTTCTGCTAATAAGTCGATCGAGGTCCGTTCGACACGGTTCGTCGTTCCATTTCGAAGAAATGGAATATCGAAGTTGCCAACGGATACAATGAAACTCGAATTCGTTGGCAATTTTCGGAAATAACGTATTTCGGCCAACGTGAATTATTTTCACGAACAAATTTAATATTCCCCCCTTCCTTCTATTTCTTGAAAGTATGCGTATTCGCGGAATCATTGGTGAGCCCCGTAATTGGAACCTGGCCTCCCATTTTCATCGATCGTGCACGTTCAAGAGTTTGCATAATCGAGATCGTTAAAATTCTCGGTCGTAGAAATAGCGAAACTGCGCGATACTCTTCTGAATTTTAAAATTTCATCGATGCTTTGACAAATATTTATTTATTATTTATCTTCGATTCTTCCGACCGGTTGACACGCGAGCGAGGCCATTTATCGAGATATATACGGAATAATTTAACGACCGTGAAAAAAATGTGGAAACGAAATTAAAGTATTACTCGCGAATTAAACAACGGAGACGGATCGTTGCCCAAGCATTTTTCAAAATTCGTGGGATTATTATTCGTTCCATCCGAATGAAACCAGAGGCAAATTTTATCGGAAGCGTAAACGATCGTGGAACAGATGCTTTCCGGAATTCTTCGATGGAAGAAAGAAAGGAAGAAAGAAAAAAAAAACTGTTCGTTCCTCGGATTCGAGTTGGATCTTTCAAGTTATTGAATATCGATGCGAGGAGAGACCAAGTTCTCGTACGAGAGAAAGGCGAGAAGAATTTTTTAAACCCATTTTTTTTTTTTCCCTTACTTAATCGACAAAATGCTTTTCCACACTTTCCATGCTCTCAACGAGATTATTTATCGCTTCCTTTACCTCGCTTCTTTCTCTTTCTTTTCTTTTCATCTCGTTGAAATGTAAACCGATCGAAAGTTTCGTACGAAATTAAGGAAACGTTACCTGGAAAATTTTCCCTTCACGAATGTTTCCATCCTGATTGCCCTAAAACGCTCTCCAATTTCGTCCTCCTCGCGCCAACCACTAATGACGCTTTCTTTAGTCACGTTGGATTACCACTGTGCCGTACTCCTCCCCCTTCCTCTTATCTCGATTGCCCGAGCAGATTCTTCGACACGTTTTCCGACGACGAATGAAACGATCATCATCGCGCTTATTATTCCTATATTTATTTATAGAAAAATAATTAGATAAGAAACTCGAGAAACGTCAATTACTAGACTGCACTAGATCGCAAACAAAGAAAAACAAACAAAATATTCACTTCATCCGAATCCCGTACACGCATAAATCCGCCGCCGTGTTTGGTTTCCGCCGAATTTAAAATCGTACTTGAAAATCATCGCGAGAAACGAATGGGAATAATAAGGAGACGGGAAAGTGTGCGGGGCCAGGCCAATAATAGCGGAAAGATGGGAGTATGTATGTATATACACGGGGAGTATAAAGTTTCCGGACGTATTAGCCACCCGTCGAATTAGCGTTGCGAGAAAATGCCCTACTCGGTGTCGATCCCAGGGGAGGCGGCGATCCCCGTTTCGGTCCCCGCGCGCGTTTAGGGTGAATCGAAAAGGGGGGCACCCTGGAGAAAAGGGCGGGGCCCTGTACAAAAGGGGGCCCCAAGGAAACCAACCCCTGGGTGGAGTTACCAACCCCCGTCTATATATATATATCTTGCGCGCCGGTTTCCCGGGGCGCAGAGGACGGTGTACCATCGAGCCGCGAGGATCTCTCGGTTTTTTTATTTCGAAAAAAAAAAAAATCTTTCCGCGAATCTTTCTCGTTTTTTTATCGTTCGTCCTCTTAACGAGTTATAGGATCCTCGATTCGAACGATCGGAAAGAAATTGGAAAGTGATATATCACGGATTGGATCACGAGCAGATGAAGGATCGAGGCTGTGAATCGAAGGTGAGAGATCGTGCGGAACGACGAGGGTTCAGTGGCTTTCGGATCGTTTAGTGTTTCAATTCGAGTGTCGTCGCAACTGGAGGAGGAGAAGCTCGAACTTTCGACAAATCGAAGGGATAAATTGAACGACGGTATGTCGCGAAGTTTCCTCGTCGACTCGTTAATCGGCAACAACTCGCCGCCCGCCTACCCTTTACCGTATTACGGCAACCAATTGCCGAGTTACATGTTCAACTTCTTCAACCTGGGGTTGGGCTATCAACCGATAAGGCCAGTGCCGAGGCCACCAGCAATGCCTGTCCCGCTCCCGATCAGCCCGCCCGCTTTGGCCAATCTACGTCCGATACCCGGCCAGAGCCCACCGTCCCCTTTGAACACCTCTGCGAGCAGACTCTCGGGTAAATCTCTCTCTCCCATTGATTTCTGTTAACAAAAAAACTTCTCGTCTCACCGTTATTCTTATTATTCTTATTATTCGTAGACGTTTCAGCGGCAGGAGAATCGCCGTCGCGCAACAGCACCCCGACGCCGCCTCCCAAGTCACCCAGTTCCATCAATAACAGCTCGAAGAGGATTCGAACAGCGTTCACGAGTACCCAATTGTTGGAACTGGAGCGGGAATTCGCTTCCAACATGTATCTGTCGCGGCTCAGGAGAATAGAGATCGCTACCAATCTGAGACTGTCGGAGAAGCAAGTGAAGATCTGGTTCCAGAATCGTAGGGTCAAGTACAAGAAGGAGGATCTTCCTTCGGGCCAGAGTCAGAAATGCTGTTGTCTTCGAACGTGCGGCAAGAGGAAGGAGGGGTGCGGCGAGGATGGGGTCGCGAGTCGGAAATGCGGGCAGGATGAGGAGAGATCGGCGACGAAGAACGAGAAAATTGAGAAATCCGTGGACGCGGCGATCGGCCAAGTGGAGGAAACGTCGAGGATGGCGGCGGATCGTTCGATCCCATCTTTGCCAACCGACAACTCGAAACGATTGCTACGGGAAACGGAGGAGAGATCGAACGTTGTTGGGCTTTCGATCGGTTACGACGGGGGGAACAACGTTCACGGTTTGTCGAGAGGGTTGAAGAGGAACTTGGACGCGGAGGAAACGGAGGACAAGAAGAGACGGATCGATGGATCGCTTTATCAAAACTCGACGATTCAAGACACCGTTGTCGCGCCTGTGTTCAGGGGTGTAGGATGCACGAAGCACACCGTGGAGAGGATCGTTAATTCGTAGGAGATAAGATTGGAATGGAAGGGAAGAAGGATTCGCGTCTTTTATTCGTTATTGCGATCTACGTAAGTCTTGTAAATATTGTATATATATATATATAATATATTTTTGTACTTGATAGGAAGAGAAGGAAGGAACGCTGTATACGTTTCGAGGAAAATAAAATTGATCATTGAAATTTGATCTCGATGCGTTTCCACATTGAATACCCCTCGTTATGGAGTATTACGTTCTGTAATACGTTACCTTTCTCTTACCACGATAAATAACGTCTTATGATTTTGTTTCCCTCGTGTTAGCTCATTCACGTGTATACACGACGACACGATGATCGTAATTTCATTTGAAATTTATTTCACGATAATTTCCCAATTTGGAACGATAATAAATAACGATCGTATGTAAAATACGCGTTAATTTAGAAATTTACGAAAGAATTTATATGGACGCGATGAACGAGCGACGGTCGATAAATATTTCATAATGTAAAACGGTGAGGTGATTCGTCGTGTTATTGCATAACATTCGTAGGCCAGTGAATCATACGATTATACGAGTATCGATTCCTCTGCAAAAATTATCATCGAACGAAAAAAAAAAAAGCAATTTGATCCGTTGAATAGTTTGCACAGCACAACGTAATAGTTGTTTATGTCAAAAAAAAAATTGGGAATATTTATCGGTTGTACGAATCTTCGTGGGGAAAAAAGCGTCTCTCGTTTCTCTCCCCCTACAACGAATTGACAGGATTCGAGTGAGAGGTCGTCCATCCCAATAATAATAAAACCGGGAACAAATTTTCAATTGTCAATTGGGAAATATATACGGAAAAAATTCACGGGCGGAATATTTCATCGTGGATTATTCGTGATAAATAAAACACGGCCATTAATTAGTAAATATGGATACGTGAAAAGGGATTATCGTCAGGAACCCGTTACCAATTACCCCGCCCATTTTCCGATTCGATTGTTAAGCCGCGATTATAAAACGGAGAAGACGAGGGATGAAAGAGAAGGAGGAGAAGGAGGAGTAGGCAGCAAAGGTGGCAAGGAACGCAGAAAAAGGGAGAATCGGCGATGAACGGGCGCGTCATTGTCGACGTGAAATCGGGTGTGATGCCGTAAATCCTGGAAATTTGTCAAGAGGCCCCCACTTTGGGTCAAATTTAAGGTAAAACGTAGTTAATGGCGTTAAGGACGAGCGACGACGACGACGACGAGGAGGACGACGACAATGGGCGGAGGCACTCTCGCATCCTCGTCGATCGACAATGGGACACTTGTGAGCTCGCGCTGCGGGTGACCGAACGAATGAAAACCGGCTGTCTTTTTTTCCTCCGCCACCAGGTTTCAGCTCCCATTCACGAATCCTCGACGATTCTCGCCTCGGCTTCGTACTCGGGGCCCTCATTCATCCGCGGCCAAGAATGAGCGACCGTTTAAGGGAAAAAGTCGGAATCAAAAAATTCAGTCAGGTTCGCGCGCCTCCAACTTTTCTTTCTCTCTTTTCTTTTTTTCTCAGAGAGAGAGAGAGAGAAGAGGTTTCAAAGGATCGGTGATCCTCTTTGATTCACCGGTTCGGTTGCGAATTAATTCGCTGCTCAATGTTTTTAACGGGGGCAACGGTTGTTTCATAGCCTGAATTTCGATGGCCGGAACACGCCTCGAATCGATCGGGCCTCGAGGTAACGTTTCGCTATTCACCCGCCTCGAGTTTTTCCGATAAGTTGAAAAATTACGTTCGCCAGAAGGAAGAAGGGATTTGGAGAAGAAGTTGATCGGAATCGCGAGGGAAATATCTCTGTTTCGCGGCATGTGTAACGATCCACCGCTCCCTCCTCTCGTTCGTGTTTCGCTCGTTCGACTCGGGACACAAAGGGAATTGTTTTTCCTTCCTCGCACGCGAAAGTAAGAGATGAAAGGGGGTAGGTATATACCGTAGTTGTAATCACATTATCGCTTCGGCATGCACCGAATTTCGTCTCGTTCTCGAAAATACGATTTTCTTGGGTCACAATCTGCTTACTCAACTTACCTTTCTACTGCGAAACAACCACGCGACGTGACAATCGCAAACAGATCGTGACGGAAATTATTGCGATCTCGAACGTAAACTTCGAAATAAACAACTTTCTTTCATCGATCATTTTTCCTTTCGTTCTTTTATCCTTTTTTCTTCTTCTTTCGATCATTCATCGAAACAGATTGAAAACAGATTTCCATTGATCCATTTCCAAATGATTCATGCGAACGTAAATTTCGAAATAAAGATTACAACTACTTTCTCTCATCGATCATTTTTCCCTTTGTCCTTTTTTCTTCTCTTTTCGATCATTCATGGAAACAGAGCAGATTTCCATTTCGATCGGGTCGAGCGGGTTCAATCGAGCGCCATCGAGGCGAATTCCGTGTATCGAGGCAAATGATTCTGCGAGCGGTGGCCGGAGCAGCAATTCAATTTTCCGGATCCTCGGCCGTGTACAGGCCTCGTCACGCCTCGAATTCAATCCGATCCCGATTTAATGCACCATACGAGAAGCCAACTCCTTTCGATCGCGAATCTATCAACGCTTCGAGCAAAGTTTTAAAGTTTCGACCAGGTCGGATAGACGAGGAGAGGAAGAAAGAGGGGATGATCGCGAACAAAATTTCGAGAAACGAAAATCGACAAGGAGACGGACAAATTTTAGGAGAAGCGAATTAACGAAGGATTCTTTCTTGCGCTGTGAAAATTGATCGAGCCGCGACGGAGGAGAGGAATATCGCGTTATAGAGAGGAAACGTGTATCGCCTCATTGGCGATAATTACGCGGTGTTGATTACTATTGGAATTGTAATTAAACGGCCCGTTAACCGTATCGACGCGGCGTGGAAGACGATATTGGAATCGATTCGGAGGATGTTCTTGTCTCGCGATCGGTTCAGATGGATAATTCAACCCAGAACGAGAGAGTTCGAAACGATCGTAAACGCTGTTCGCACGTTGCTTCTATTCGATTGGATCGCGCGAGACGAGGTATCGACGAGTCGCGGTGGAGAAAAACTGTGCTCGTTCCTAGACCTATTCGGGAAGGGAAGGGAAGGGAAGGGAAACGGCAACGGTTCTCGCGCGTGGAGAAACGGCGGGGCGCGGAGGAGAGAGAGAGAGCGTGAAAGGGAAGGGAGAGGGGAGGCGAGGCTTTCCTGTTTCCGGAGCGCTAATTCATTTCATCTTATGCGCGGTGAAGAGGCGCTCGATCAAAGTTGAAAAGAGTGAGCGCGACAGCGGCACTCGAGTAGCGGAATGGCGGGGGAAAGGCTCTCGTCGAAGAAGGGGGGGAGGTGGAAGCACTCTGGGCGGCGGTGACAAGACGAGAGTAGGAACCGTGGCGCGGCGGTGCGGGCACTCGAAAGTTGAAACCGTTTTCTCGTGTTTGCCATTGCGGACGGACAATGGCGAGGCGCGCGGTTTCAACGTGAATGCAGGCAATCCCTTTTTAACGTTGTCGCGCCACCAGTACCGTAACGAATTTTTTCTTCCTCACAAAGGCGCGCTTCTTCTCCGCGATACGCGGACAGAATTCCACCCGGTCTGGAATCACCGTGCCTCATCGTTGTTTGTGCGCACTTTCGAGTTACGATTACGAGGATTAACGTCTCCTTCTCGTGGCTCGTCCATGATCATTTTCGAATAGAAGCGTATAACGACGAAATTCATTTCTCTCTTCTTTCTTGAGAAAATCGGGTCGTTAAAATATTTACCGTCGATCTCTTTCATCGATCGTTGATTAAACTTGATCTCCCTCGATCGTGATGTCACGCTATCGCCTCTATCGACGAATATATATATATATATATTCGTCGCGAATAACCAAGTCTTGGAGCCTTCGACGATATTTTTTACCGCCCGGATTAAAACTCGTATCACGTCTCACGAGTGAACGAATACGAATCTTTACAAAGAAGGAATTATTATGGATGGTTGGCGCGGTCACGCGCGCTCCATTTTGTCCCCTCTTTCGAAACGCGTCTTGACGAAGGCATTTCGCCGCCTTACGATGACTGTGCAACAAAACCTAAACGTTTCGAGGGAACGTTGGTGGAGACGAACGGCGCAGCTTTCTCATTGTGAGGCGGCCGCATTGTCCGATCGACTGCCACTCGCCAACAACCGTAAGCCACCGCAGCTACGCGCACTGTGCTCGACCAATGACACGAGAATAATTCCGCTGCACCGCCCACAACAACACGGGCAACATCTTTTACCTGAATTCGTTTTAGAAAACGCTACACACCTCGACGATATTCACGGGGCGAGGCAACTTATACCGCGACAACTTGTCATCGATGGAAACCAATTTACTCGAATAGGGGAAAGCATTCCAAGATCATTCGTCTCGAATCGTTTCGCGTTTACCCGAGTTGATAGAATTAATCGTTCGTCCCAGTTTATTACAATGTTATTCTACTTTTCCGTTGTTATTATTAGCGGAGGAGAATTTCATCGCGAGAATTTGCTCAACTTGGACAAGTGAGGATCCGTGGAAAAGCATCGAGTTTCGGGTGGTGACCCGGTTTCCCTCAAGTTTCCCTCGGAGAAGAATAATAGAGACACGGTTTCGACGAGTCATTAGGGGATCGTTACACGTGGCAGGTGCCTTATCGCTCTCCTCGAGCGCCGTTTGATTTTCTTATTAAACCGTGAACCACGCACGCGTGTCCCACGCATCTGCGTTCTGCCTAATTCTGCCACCCAACTTTCAGGAAATTAAGCTTCGTCGATTCGATTTGTAACCGTAAAACGTGGCCGAGCGTGACGATCGTTCTGGCGCCGAAGAGTTAACATTCCACGAAAATTAAAAGGAAAAATAGGAATGGATCGTTGCGGCAAATTTGAAGAAACGGACAGAAGTGAAAAGAAAAAAAAAAAAGAAAAAAAGAAGGAGAATAAATTTTGAATTTTCAAGATTTCAGATTCGAATTAAAGATCGTTTGTAATAATATCGGGATAGATTGACGTATTTATATTTCTCCACTTGTCTCTTTTCTTTTCCCATGAAACTCGTTCTTTCTGTTTGTTACGATCCACTTTGTATCTACTCGCGAGAAACTCGAATAGAAATTCTATCGTTGGAAAAGAAAGAGAATGCAAACGAGACGTCTCATCCTTTCTCATTTTAATCGTAAATAGAAAATAGATGCGCAAACGATTCGTACGTATATATATATATATATATATATATATATATATATATATATATATATATATATATATATCTGGTCTGGAGACGAGTATCTGGAAGTTACGTGATAATAAAATAATAAAATTATAGAAATGCGAACGTGCATCTGCCGTGGCGGATGATATACGAGGCAGACTCGCAATTGTTTAGCCTCGTCGTGGTTGGTTTGTACGCGATGATACGCGAAATATTCGCAAATTGTTACGAATGCTCGACGCGTCTAAATTTTATGCGTAATAAATGTAATAAACGTATGCAGAGAGGCCGATGCAATTTTCGTTGCGTACATATAATTTCGCGAGTTACACACGGAGAACAAATGTTTTTAAAACTAATTTATATTTTTTAAAAAAATTAATAATTATTAAATAAATTATTCTTTCGTTCTCTTTTTTTTTTCCTCCTCTTTTATTTAACATTCGCACGATTCGAACGTGAAATAATTCAATTTGAGAATGGTCGCGAAACAATCGACGTTAAATTAAAAGCACGAACCAACTTGATGGAAATAATGAAAATTCATTCGCGTGACTTTTTTAACGTACTCTTTGATCGTAAAAAAAAAAAGCTTGTACTTTTAATTCGTATAAAATGTAATCGTATTACGTTTGGCGGAAGAGATAGCACGAGTAAAAATAAAAAAAGAGAGAAAATACGTGAAAGGGGAGGAGAAAAAAAAAACGGGCTCAGCCGGGATTTGAACCCGGGACCTCTCGCACCCAAAGCGAGAATCATACCCCTAGACCACTGAGCCTGTTGTGAAAAGTCTCACTTATTACGGCATGTAACCGGTTGCCGTAACACAATTTCGCGGTTTGAAGATTAAATTAATCTCAACGTTGATTGTGGTGTTTCGCGTTATGAAATGAACTCTCTGCATCGATCGATCTTTTAATCATAGTAATTAAAATCGCAGCTTTGACGTGTAATTTCAATTTCTCTGCGGTTAAACGTGGATACCTGTGCGTATACGTGTTTATATTATATATATATATATATAAATGAAACACGAGTAATATCGTAACAATTATTTGATTAATATTATAATTAACATTTCTACCGATTATTTGTCAATATTTCCACGTATATTTGATTAATTAATCTTTTCGTGCACGAAGATTAGGCGTAAAAATAGAGAGAAGAAAATCGCGAATGAAAGTGCACACGACATCTCAATAGAGACAATGTACGGTATATGTGTGGCATGTACGAAAGCTTCTTTTCAAATTCGAGAAGATATTCTGACGCGCTTAGCAACGAGTAACGGTGCAACGAACTTTCGAGTATAAAAATATACTATTGCATCACGTGTCGATAATCGCGCGTATCAAGTGTCTGATAATCTTTTTTTTACGTTGCAGAATGTCGATACATCATTGGCAGTTAGATCATCGAATAATTCGATTATGATCCATCCGTAAGATGTACCTCGTTTTTTTTTTTTCTTTTCATTTTTAATTCCATCGTTATCGCGATATTCCCTATTTAATCGAATAAGCGGATGAAACTGTTCGATGCTTCAATTTCTTAAGAAACTAGGTCGAATCGGTTGAAAACGATTGCGAAACGAAACGAAACGAGCGGAACTCCGTTTCGAGATTAATAGCGAGATCGTAAAGTCTGCCCTATTTGTCATAATTAGCACCGTGAAATAGCTACTTAATTTCCATCTCCCCTTTCGCGAAAGAACATTCTCATTGTATCGTTCGCGGTGATGATACAAAAAAAAAAAAACAGAAAAGAAAAAGCGTGTATTGTGCGTGGCCACATGATGAGGAACACCCAACGCGAGAACACCCTTTTTTTGAACAGACTACGAACCCGACCAGCAGCGTGTTGTACAGCTGGTCACGAAGGGGTCGGGAGATTTGTAGTCGTTCCACGATTACACACCGCCTCGGCCGGGCGAGGCAGAATCTAATCTAACCGGAGGAGACTCCGCTGAATCCGTAGTTGTCTCGATCCCCGATAGACGGAGGCAATCGAGAAACCTAGAGATACAATCCTAGAGAATGAGCTACTATCCGAGAAATGAGAGCTTCGTTGAATCTACGGGTGTCTCTCTCTCTCTCTCTCTCTCTCTCTCTCTCTCTCTCTCTCCCTCGTCTCCATCGATTCGCCATTCCTTCTTTCTTAGAATAGAAATAACAGAAGAAGAATTTCCACGATGCCGAGGATTGTTTCTATCCTATACGTCCAATGATATTCGTCCAAGTATTCGATTTCGAACAGGTGAACTGCGAGAAATATTCGAAAGATAAAATTACAATCGCTCTTTGCACAACCTCTCGGTTAGGCAAGAAAACAGTCGTTTCGATCCGACGGCCGATCTCTTAACGAGTGACCACCTTTTAACGTCGCTTTAACAGGTTCAGATACCGATCTACCGACGTCTTCCCTCACAATTTTTCACGCGATGATTCCCGACGGTTCGGGAATTTGATCGGAGGCCCACGATTCGGAGCGACAGCTCTCGGTGATCGGGTTCTCCGTTTCGGCTCGAAGACAACCTGTCCTCAAATCTCGTCGAGTCACCGCGCTAATCCTTATTTAACCCCCCGGTTTATCGGCACGATCGAGCAGCGGGATTAACTTAACCGTTTCGGCAACAATGGGGCACACGAGAAGACACCACTTAGCGCGGCCCTGCCTACACCTTCTCTGCCCAACTCGGTATCTCTCGGATCGAGGGCCGGCATGGAATGGTACAACCGAGAATCGGCTGTAAAGTTGTCAGTCCTCGTCCAGATACGTGTCAGCGGGGGCCATTCTGTAATGGAAATTGAGTAAGGAATGCAATTAGCGGGGAGCATCGGGCATACGAAAGCGACAATTAGTGGTGACACGCTTGACAAGCCGCCGGTACTTAGACAATGCGATAATAACGATCGTTATCGGGCGGATAACGATGTCGATGCCGTGTATTAATCAATAATATCCTCGAGCGATATCCTTTGACTCGATGACTCGGTTTCATCGGATCTTGTTCTTCAAAGTTCTTCTCGCGAGTCGAGGCGAATCGTGTTTCATATTTTTTGAAGAAGGTGACGAGTAGTCGTTCGAATAGGAGGTCAAGATGATTATTATTATTATTATTATTATTATTCGCGGTGGCAAAAATCGGTGGTTAAAGAGATTTCGAGATTAATTAAACGACGCCATTCGCGTCGCTGGGAGGGGCAAACGTTAAAACGCGTCGTCGTGTTTCAAATGACGTCGCGTTAATGAGGGATTTGCATAACATTAGCCACCCTTCGACGCCGAATTAACGTCCCTCTTCGACGGTGACATAATAGCGGGACAATGAGTTTCCACGTACAGAGGGTTGCACGATGCGTTAACCGATGCTATAAAAAATCGTGCCCACTTATGCCTATGCTAATTTTATCCGCTGGCGAGACCAATCGGCCCGTTGTATCGGCCAAATGTGCCATCCTCGAGACGAGAGTTAATTGGTAAGGATGTCAACTGTACAATTGTCGCCAATCAAAAAAGGTACCTATTTTTTTTTTTTATTATTTCTATAGATGCCATTAATATAGATTCGAATAAGTTTGAGTTTTAATTCGTTAAGGATTTAATAAGTTGGAACAGTTGATATAAGCGAAAGTATCTCGATTTCTTTTTCTCTCTCCCCCCTCCCTCTTGCTCAGGAAAAGTCCTAATTAAAAGTTGGAAAATGGCAATGTTAACTCGGCACGTAGCCGAAAAAAAAAGAAAAAGTTTTCGGTCCAATTGCGTGTTAACTTTGAACGGGCTGAGTTTGAAAGCATCGACCAGAGGCATGATTTTGTTTTTTTCTTTCCCGTTTATTCGGTCGTTCCTTTCCTCCGCGAAACCGGAGAGGCAATTTAATTAGCTCGGGACCATCCTTGGTTGAATTCATCATTCTCGAAAATAGAACGACGACCATAGATAGCCTCAACGTCACGACGCCCATACAATTACGCTTCTCTTCTTGACTTTTGTTTGTTTTTTTCTCTCTCTCTCTCTCTCTTCTCTCCCCACTTTCCATTCAAAGCTTGGCTGCCACTGATAAATTCTCGGATAATAATCACGCCTCTCGACGCCTCTACCGTCTCTCTCTCTCTCTCTCTCTCTCCATTCTCTTTTCTCCTCTCTTTCGAGTTCCTTGAAAAAGAAATCTCGTTGTCCACGAGTGTTCTCACCGTGAAGAAACGAGAGATAAAATCGTGGCAGTTCAAATGTGCGTTCGAGTGGAAGTGCACGGACATGTGACGAATATATACATATACCCGTGAACTTGGAGATTTGATTAAACTTTAAATTCGATTTTTGATCCATTTCATCCGGTGCAACTCGCTCTCGTCACGGTTCCGCGAATTTCTTTGTTTGAAACACGTGCGCGGCGGATTTTCTGAAAAATTTTCCCTTCTATTTCCTACTCCTAATCGATCCTACATTCGTCCCAAATTTTTGATGAAAAAAAAAAACGATCGGAACACGAGCAAGCGAACAATCGATCGTCGTCTACGTTCATTAGCCTCGCATTTCCTTTGTGCAGCGTTTTAACCAGCGATAACCCGCACCACGAACGTTTCCTGTTTATTAATCGCGCTGCAAGACAGTGTTATATTGCCTGCTATTCGTTCCCCGCAAAGGGGACAAAGCTAGAGGCGCGCGTGATTTATAGCAAGTTCCGTGCGATCATTTCGACGCAAGTTTCGAAACTTGCCGACGACGATCGATAATTTAACTCGCCGCTTCTGAATGTTTTTTAACCTCCGAATTGCAAACTTTATGATTTCCTCGGAGACGAACCAGCACGATTTCTGTTCTGTAGTTGAAGAAAGTATCGATCGCGCGTACAAAATTTGAATCGTTCGATTTTAGAATAAGAATTTAGAATAAGAAGAATAGAAATTTGTAAAGATGTTTGCGACTAATGTTCCGACACTTTTTCCTTTCCCGTCATCTTTTATTCGACAGTCGTAAAAAATTTAACAATTTCCCCTTAACATCCAACTGCTCACTTTCTGTTATCGAGAGGTTATTTGACGTGGTGTCGTGTATACATGCCGCCTCGTCATAGCCACCCACTGTTTATCGTAGATTGCTTTGCTCCTGATAGCTTATCGTGTAGCTAAGACGGGGAGGCCCGGGTCTAGCGGCGAAACGATGGTCGATCGACCTATTTTCCTCGGCTCGTGGGGTCGGAAGGTTGTCTCGCAAGGTCGCGCGCCTTTCCACGAAATTCAACTTAAAGAAAACCTCCGAGTCTCGTCTTAAATACACCTTCGATACCTTCGTTCCCTTTTTTTTTTTTTTTTGTGGATCGTAAAAACATTTCGTTGCTCGTGTTATATGCAATATGACAATGATGAAAGATTATCCCACATTTCACATTTTTCGATCCCTGTTTTATCTTGTTATATCGGATTCTCTCGCAACGGGTTTTATCGAATCCAACAAATTTTCGATCGACAGGTTTCTCGAAGGTCAAATCTCTGCCCAAATCAAACGAGAGCACAATGCTGTTTGTTGCGAAGCAAGTCTTTCCCATCAATGGAACCGTACAATGGGACAATGGCGGAAAGAGAAAAGGGTCTGATTTCCTCGAGGCGCATTCTTATTTACGCGGTTAATTTAATACGACAAAGGGGGAGGTTTGTATAACGCGTCCTTCCATTCTTCGAAATTACTTGGAAAGGGCCTGGTCGAATCGATACCCAGCCTACGTGGCGTGTACGAGGAGCGTGTCCGGGCCAGGCAGCCCAGCTGGAATTCGCGGCATCGACGTGATTCTTCCGCATCGCGTGAGAGTGGCACTCGTGAAACGGTCGTAAATGCCGGCGGTATGAATTAACGAGGAGCCAGGTAGCTCGGGGAGAGAGAGAGAGAGAGACTTGATCGCCCGATTTTCTTTTCACCACTCCGAGTCAACGAGTCCACTTAATTAACGGTCGCCCCTCTCTTCCTCGTGCTTTTAACAGCATTGTTACACATGTGACGTGTGTTTACGGATGGGGGTAGATCGCGTTTGAGGCCTCGATTCGACCTGCCAAGTGAACCGTTAAAGCTCGAGTGCCTCTCTTCGTTTCCTCTCTCTCTCTCTCTCTCTCTTTCTCTTTTATGCAAACGAATATGCATCGAGCCAATTCAACTTCCCGCGAACCGTGTACGAGCATTCTCGAGTTTAATCGAGACGTTTCGCGAAGAATTGCTGGTGACGTCCGTGATACAACGAATTATTCGATCGTTTCGTAATTGGACGGTTTAATTTTTCGCTGAGACGAAATCGAAGGAATCGAAGATGAAAACTGAGAAATTTTAGGTATCGTTCGATCCTACTTCTTTTTCATCGTGGGATATCAGTCGCTTTTTAAACGTATCGTTAAATCGATACGGATTGATGCGAATCGAATGATATAGCAGGATGAAATCCGACGAATTAACTCGGTTCGATCCCTCGGGGGGGATGCTTTTATACGTCTCGTGGATCGGTTTTAATTTAACTCGTTTAATCTTTTTCGAAATGAAATTTTTTTGAATACTTGCACTATGTGATAAATATTTATAAATGTATATATATTTTTCTTCGATTGCGTACAAGAATGTATAAGAAATGCGAAAGATCTCGTAGATCATTTCTCTCCTCTCGATTGTAACAATCTGCGATGATTTATGAATACAGAGAATAAGTGTATTGATAATAGCACAAAAGGGGCTATGAAATGATCTCTCTTTCCGTGTTATTAGTATTTTCCAGGGCGGTCTTCCCTCGTAAAATTAAAAGTATATATACTTTTTTATATACTTGTACAATAAATGTTAAAATATATTTCTCGCAAGCCCCTTATAATCCTTTGACCGGTTCTCCGCTCCGTTATAACGAGAAAATTAAACTTTTAAATATGCTCGGGTATATTTTTGTCCCGAGTATCTTTTATGTCACAATCAAATTGAGAGACGTTGCAGGCGTCTAAAAGAGAGAAGAAGAAGAAGAAGAAGAAGAAGAAGAAAAAAGGAAAAAGAAAGCGCGGAGCGGGAAAATTCCTCGATGATGGATCGCGTAACCAACTTTCCAAGACGCCAAAAATTACATAAAATTTAATTCATCCGGACGAAGTCGTAACTTTTTTTAAGTGGCATCGCCTCTCTTTCGAACGACAACGCCCCCTCGATCAAAATAGTCCACTCTACTCGCGAAATGCAGTTAGAGTACAGAGACCTAACCCAATAAAATCGCCTTGTCGACGAGAGAATGTCAGCTTTTCCATGCCAGCCACGGGTGTTCTCAAGTTCACGCCCGTAGATATTTGACGTCGACCCTTTCGAGAGATCCTTCCTCGTATTTACATTTCCATGTCGTCGTGGTGTGTACAAGGTTACCCGATTGGCCGCGTTAAACGGATTAAAGGGGAAGAGGGGGAGGGGGAGGGGTGTACCACGGCCAACCTTTTCGCATTTCGACTCGTCGTCCTACTGTCACCACAAACTGCGTGTGCGGATACGGGGTGTCGTTACGCTCAACCACGCTTTCCTCCAGGCTCTGATGAACAGTTCATTCAGTGAGTGCACACGAATGGATTAAGAGTCTCCTCCTCCTCATCCTCCTCGAGGTCAGGGATTAAGAGGGAGAGGTTTTTCAGAATTACAAACGCGGATGTAACGTATAATAACGGGAATGGGACGTGAGATTTGGGATTGGCTCGATTTAAAGTGGAGGATTTGTCTCCATCCTCTCGAAAAGATCGAAAAACTGTTTACTTGGAATCGTTTGTACATTTTGCGATCTTTGTCTAACGCGGTCTGGATAACGATAGGAGGATCACAAAGCGTCCAAGATTTCGCTGTTGATAGAAACGATTGGTCAATTTTCGAGAGTCAATCGCAGACGGAACTTTTCGCCTTTTCTCTGTTTAAGGAGAAAGGAAAGGAAAGGCGAAAGGGATTGGCAGTTGGAAAAATTGCACGTCCGTTGCTAGATTGTTCTTCGTGAGAAGGGAGAATACACGAACGTCGTTTGGAAAAACGGACGATTCGCTCCACTCTACGATAATTTCATCGATTGATATTTTACACAGGATAATGATTGTTTCGAAGCCAAGCCACAAGCGTGTTTCGAAGCCGAATGTCAAATTGAAAAATTCCTTATTAAGAAGTACCGTCAGCGAGGAAAAATGGCGGAGGAACACGCGAGTACATCCATCGAGGCGTTTGAAACATTCACGAGTTCCTGTTCTTAATCGAGCAGAGAGATGATAAATCGTGAGAGATTGTTCGTTAACGAGAACGGAAAGAGAAATATATATATATATATATCTATGAAAAATTCGATACTTTCGACGAGTGATTGGAAAAAAATTTTATGCGATATTATTCCGTGCGCAAACAACTGCTCGATCTCGCGGAGAAACCGAGGAACGATCGTTTAATGGCTCGTTTAAACGAGCGGCCATTGTGAGAACGGCTCGGAATGATATACAGATCAAAGTTATGATGCGCGTCGTTCCCAGCCCGTCGGTTATCATTTTTTTTTTCCTCTTCCTTTTTTCTTTTTCCTTCGTCCATAAGAAGCGAAATGAAACGCTCGTACGAGCCTAAGTAAACGAAATCGAAACGGTGGCCCGCAACTCGTTAATAAGGCCGTTGCATTTTACCACGCTCTCTTTGCCGTAGCTTTTCATTTTCATTGCTCTTTTATCGCGTCGTAAAAAGATATTATTTTTTTATGCAAATATAATTAAACTATAATTTCAAACACCTTATTTATTATACACGCGATCTTGTTTCGATTAAAAACATAAAACGGAATAGTTAATATGCACGCGTATCCAAACTTGAAAAGAAAAAAAAAAAAAAAATGGAAGGAAAGAAAGAAAGAAAATTGTAAATAAGCGCGCGAGCGAAAGCGGGAGATATTAAAATCGATACGGCAATATTTCAAATATCGTTTAACGGCCTTTACAGTCCGATCTAATGTTCGGAGCGGAGGGGTCGTGGAGGGGTTGTAATAATTCGCCGTTCGATAAACACACAAATAACACGGATGATCCGTGACCTGATATTATAGGCATAAAGGGTCTCGAGTAAACCGAACTACTGCGATGAGCCCGAGTGAAAAGTAACCGACTGCGATACGCTTGCTTTCACGGTTGTGTACGTATCGCTGGCAAAAATTGTGGACGCGCGTTTGATCGAGAAGACACGACCCATTATGCGTCGATAATGCTGGCTAGGCAGCATGGTCGAAGCTGGGGCCCGTGGGTGCTCCCATTGTTATCCATCCACGATGCTACCCTTGGCTGTGTACAGAAGTGCTTAATGCAATAATGCACTATAAAGATACCATCGGGAACTCGATGGCCCGTGTTCTTTGCTCGGCTACGCTCGCCTCCCCCCCTCTCCTTCTCCGTCCCAACGAGATTTTCCTTCCTCGTGCAGGGAACGGTGAAAGTAATAAGCGGCTGCAACACTTGTATTCCGTCATCTCGATTGGTAATTGCTCGAGTCGCGCACAGAAAGAAAATTATAGGGCCTAATTGGACAAAATTATTTTTTCCCCATTTTGAGCTTATTTAATTTGTTTTTTTTTTTTTTTTTTTTTAGAAAGCGATACTACTTTTTATATTATTATTTCGTAAAAATGTGTTCGATCATGTATAATATGGCAGTAAAATAAAGTAGAAAGTTTCTATTTTTTATATATCCAACTCTATAGAACGACGGATTGGAACATATTAAAAATCATTGATGATAAATCATTTGTGAATTTTTAACACGAAGTAATTACTTTAAGTTTAATTTCCAAAAAAAAATAGAAAACTTATTGATAATTTATAACGATTGAAATTAAAATAGATGTTTCGACATGTCATATCCGTTATAAAATTGAAATTTAAACGCTTCTTAATAAATTTAAAGAATATTTCTCAATTATTGAAATATTGACCGATCAATTATCCGATTCTCTATAGAATTCCCCCCCCCCCCCCTATACACGCGTATTTTGTTTAATGTAAAAGAGTTTTAAGAGTGTGGTTATTATACGTTACATCGAAACGATTATTTTTCTTTTAAATTTGATAAATAAATGTCGTCCACTTTTGCTCGAACGCCAGTGTAGTACGTCGCTCTATTAATAATAAAATCCGTGACACTGATGTTATACGCCGAAAGAATCGATCGAAAGGGGTAAGGCAATTTATTTATTCGCGTGTTCATTAGATGAGTGAAAAGTGAGGGATCGCGTATGTATATATGCGCTCGGCCAGATCTCGAAGAACACGTTTCGTGACCGAGCCGATCTGGCCGAGTCTGGGCTATTCGCCGCATCATGTTCACGATTTCACGAGCGTACGAATAATTAAGCGGGTCAGGTCAGCTGCCAGTTCGCCTGTGAAAGTCGTAAAACCCAAAGGAACCCAACGGGTAATTCTAGGTTTACGAGGCTGCACACAGGTGCTCGATGAGGATTAAATTTAATCGAGATACAGATTTATCGGGTATAATGGAATACCGATGATGTTCACTGTGAGTTATCGCGCCGCTTTATGGGGAAATAGGCAATAAACGTTACCGTAATTGTAGAAGAACGATTTCGGTTTATTAAATATTTAATCTTCCGTTTCTTATTGCGACACCACCATTACTCGAAAATGGATAGTAATTGATTTTCGATTCGTGGGGGTTTAGGGGTTGAGCAAGTTCAAAAGTGGGATCAGAAGGAGGATTAAACGACAAGATTTTTTCTTTTTTTTATCCATTTCGGCTAATATATCTTAAGTTTTTCCAAGAGTTGTGTCGGTCACGAAAAAAAAAAAAAAAAAAAAGAAAAGGTAAGAACGAAGAGCGCGTACAACAGGGTGGCGCGACCAGGTAAATTACGTCACACCCCGCGGTGTTCAGGTATGTACCAGGTGTCACCAGACTACCCAGTCAGCGAAACCATTAACCATCCGAATTCTTCTCCTCGAAAACCTCTCTTCAACGAACGCTCCCACTCGTCCAAGCCCTATGTTTTGCCACTGTGCGAGAGCAAAGTCGTTCGTTGCCGACAATTCGGCTTTGTCGGTGGCGCGATGTTGCTTTTCTGACAAATTGGGGAGACGAGGGTAGCCTCGTAACACGGCTTGAAAACAAATTTGTCCGCGCAGGCTCATTGATGGATCGTTCGTTTCCTTCGAATTCTTCCATTTCGCCCCCTCACGACCCAACACGTCTCCACCGATCAACATCCTTTCCTTCTTCTCGATCGCTTTCTAATTTCAAATTTTTAAATTCACATTATTACTCTACAAACCCCTTTGAAATCTTCAAGGAGCGAAAGGGCAAGATCCAGTGGAAATCGATTGTCGATTTCAAACTGGCGAGTCTGGTGGATCTTCGAGCGCTCGAACATCTCTGTATATATATATATATTTACACAGAGTGTGAAAGAAAACTGTGTAGGATGTCGAGACGGTGGAAAAGGGCGGTTTTGCGGCAGCTGCGAGGCTCGTTGCACGCCGATTTCCTACGTGGAAGGGCCGAAACGATTTGTCGAGAGTGCGTTTGGGACCCCGTTTAAATTTGATACGCCGGGAAAGATCGAGACGCGGTACGGATCGAAGCATTTCACGCCTCTCGAGGATACACTGCCGCCTCTTCTCCGTTCGATCATCTACTCTTGGAACCAGAGGGAATCGAGAGAATACACGCGTGCTCTCACTGTGCCTCTCACCGCGGCAAGAAAATGGGCAGAGAGGAGGGTTGGAAATCGGTGAATGCGCGCTCGAGTGTCCTCCGATATTCCGTCAATTTTGCGGAGAACGCGTGAAACCGGGAGAAATTCACCGCAGATGCGCCTATTCTTTCTCCCCCTAGAATTTTTCCGTCTTTCACGATCCGCGTCGTTTCACGATAGAATTCTTGATAGAATTTCGATTTGGACGACGACGTTGCTCGCCAAATACGCGTGAAATATCACGTTAGAGTTCAATATTCGTTGCAGAACGATACATTGTTCGTTAAAAATAAAATAACACGAATTCGCGTGTATATAACGTATTTAATGCATATTAAGCCTTTCGAACGAATCGTTCGTTCTTGGCTCGTAATTGCTCGTTTTAGTTTTTTCCTGGGCAAAATTTTAACGATTGAAGTTGAGAAATAAAGTTAGCTTTAATTCGAAGGTACTTTGAATAATTTATTATTAGTTATTAGCGCCGAAACGAATAAATTTTACTCGAGCATTTTAAAATTATTACTCGGAAGTAAGTTTATTCTAAAATTTTAACCAATTAATTTTTTCCATTAGTGGCTCCAATTCTACTGTCGAGTAGAATCATTCTTCGTGTTTGCGAATTATTCACAGAATATGGACACACAAAATTCTGTTTTCCCTCCGAGAGTTTGATCCACTAGTGATGATCCAATACCAAGGATGGAAGTGATATCCTATCTATTCGATTCGTTGTCTTTCCATTTCATCGATCGATCTAATTGGATTCATCTTCTTAAATATCCAACCGAAAAATTCCATTTTCTTCGAACAAACGGTCTCGTTGCTAGATATTTACTTTCGTTCGATACTTATTCCGAAATAAATTTCACGAACAATCATTTTAAAGATTCAGCGTATAGATTTGATCTGATGGGTTGCGGGATCAACGGCCTTTTAACGCGGGTCACTACGGAGGAAAATGATTAAGGAAACGACGATCACGAGATCATTTCGATTGAATTATCGCGGATATTGGAAAATTCAAAACGAGCTCCAACTTATTCGCGGTCCATGAAACAAAATATTGGCGCACGAAGGAAAAGGTTAAAGGCACGTTAAAGCGGATAATATACCGTTCCTCGTTCCATTTCTTCTCGATTAACGCCCGCAATTTCCGCTTTATCGCGACCGTGCTCTTATCAAAAATATTCTTTAATGCGATATGCCACGAAGCGTATTAAAGCGTATATGCTTCGATTCGAGTTGTGGCGACGAAACAATTATAAAAAGCGGGATAATTTTTTTTTTTTAATATTCGATTTTCAAGAAATGTATTTTTTAACTTTCTTATTTTTTTTTTTTTTTTTTTTTACATTGATAATTACGTAGAAATTAAATTTATTTATCGATTACGCGAAGACCAAAGTTTTATTTTGAATTGTATTCTTTTTGATTTTGTTGATACGCGTTCTCCGATTTATTTTTTTATCGAGTAGTTTTCCATTCTTTTCGATCTTTTTCCTTTCTACGTCGAGATAAAGACGGCAAAGAGAATCGATGTCTACGCTTTTTATTCTTCACAGCCTTTGTCCTTTTCGATTATTATTTCTTTCTCTTTAAAAAATTTAATTCTTTTCGAGTGGAATCTCGAAAAGCCTGGCGTTAAATCAAAGCAGAATTAAAAATGGAATCGTAAAACTTTCAAACGGAAAGAAATAAAAAATTTACCGAATCCTTTAAATTTTTTTCTATAATTTGATCACGCTTTTATTCGTTTATTCCACCGTTTGAAAGAACGGTACCATTTGCAAATCTTTCAACGATCGAGAAAACGAGAATACGACGAAAGAAGAAAGTTTCTCTTCCGATAAATATTTTTATTGGAAAGTCGAACAATCGACGAGGATGCAAGATGATTGCAATATCGATTGCGTATCGTATTGAATAAAGATAGGCCAGTATTAACAACCGGGGAAGCGATCGTGACTTTATTACGATTCACAATTCGCCAATTCGAAGAAGATACGAAGAAAGGAAACGTTTCTCGAGCTTCCGTTGCCATTTGTCCGTTGCCACTTCAAGGATCTGATCGATGACAAAAGGATTTACTTCTCTTTTATGGAACTGCTTATAGGCGCTTTGGAAAATCGATTCGGCCAGACTTGGAGAAAATTGCCATTCCACACCTTTCCATCCGATCGAAAAGCTCTCCAGGATTTAGCTTTTCTATTCGAAAATCCTCCGTTTGTATATCGATAGTTGATATCGATTCCAAACCTCTTCCTTTCGTTTTCTTAGAAAATCTAGAAAAGCAAACACGTTTTTAAATCCATCGTTGGTCAATAACGTCTTCCTAAAATATCTCAAATTCCAATTTCTCGAGAAATCAGCTTCGATTATATCCGATCCTATATCGGATTATTCGTTTCGTCGACTTTTTTTCTAATTTTCGAGATCGCGTAGGCATGCAACAATTAGGCCACAATTGGCTTACCAATTGGCCACGATAAATTCAACTTGATTCCGTAATTCCAATAATCGGGCATATCGTTAGCAGTGGATTAATCGATGGAGTTAAATTTCCAAATACACGCCGAACGTATATAGAACGAGATCCTCTTGGATTCGAGCCATCCCTTCGATTCTACCAACGAGAGCAAAAGCTGTTGAACGAACGAGCGATGTTTTTCACCGCGCGTCGAAATATTCCTGGTGGATGGTGCTCCATTTCCCTCTCTTTTTCTTTCTCTCCTCCCCGTGACACGCGCGAAAGGGGATGAAAGGCTCGCTCGAGAGGCGCTCGTGGATTCGTTCGAACCGCTCTCTCTCTCCATCGACCGATGCCATTCGTGGATGACATTCGTCGAGATCGAAAGCGGCTTCTTTCTCGCCAATTTTCTTTCTCACCTGCGCTCGCTAATACGAAATCGATATAGCGGGTCGCGATAGTTGCGAACTCGCGGAGACGAAAGAAAGAGGAAACACGGGGCTTTTCCTTTCTTTCGGTAAACGCGATCTTTTCCATTGAACACGTGTCCAGGGTGCAGGTCAAGCGAATCTTCTTCTTCTTCTTCCTCTTCTCTCTCGCAGGGTGTCATAAAACCAGCATAAAGAATAATAAGAAGAGAGCGACGCTTCTCAGGCGAGAGATGCTCGATGATCCCCGTGAGGCTATTATTATACTCGTAGTATAAGTCGGGGCTGACCAGATGTTAAGGCAGGCCGGTATAGATTTCATTCACAAGACGCTCGGCCGGCTCCTCGAGACGAGGCCCATTGTCGCTTCGAGTACCTGTAACCTAGAAGATCCTAGAGGGAGGAGGCTGGTGGTACAAGGAAGGAAACGTAAAATTTAAATTTCTCGCACGGAAGGGGGGCTCGAAGGTGAGAAGACTGTTACTCTCATTGAGAAACGTGGAGAGCTCGAGGGTGTACAATGATAAAATGGACGAGGGGAAGAGAATCGTAGGAGGAACGAATGGGAAGAAATGGGTGAGAGGAGGGAAGGGATAACCTTACTCGCTTCGGTTTAGTTTAGTCGGTAAAAACGCGATAGGTAATACCTTTCCTTCTCTCTGTCTCGAGAGGGTGTTTTCTTTTCTGTTGGCGCGAGAGCCAAGTGCCTCTCTCCAGCTTCATTCAGCGTCGCGGGGATGAATGGAAACCGAACTGGTGGGCGGTAGATGAGAGGTAACGTCATTGGAGAAGTGTTAGGCTCGACGGGATGTTTCGGATCGAGTCCCAGAAATACTTGGTAGTACAAGGGATGCTCGTGAAGGGAAGTCAACGACGTTTTTAAAGCCTTTCAGAACGATTAAACACCCATTCGAGGAAATTGGATCCGATGAATGGATACAGGAATTTTACTTCCCATACTTTCCTATTCGTCGAATATATTTATCTTTTCTTTTCTTTCTTTCTTTTTTTTTTCGTTCATCGAAAAAGAAACGTGGTTAAATATAAGAGAGAGTAAATTGATATTTTCTGAAGGGAGGAGCGATCACGTTGGCGAGAGGAGAGGAATTGAAAGGAGAGAATGGATTTTAAAATAATTAATAAGTCGGCTGTTCCTCGACGAGGAGGAGGAGGAAGGTCGATTCTTCGATCGAGGAGAGGTCCGACGCGAGGAGGAAATGAAGCGAGGAAATCGACTCGAAGAGACACGAGTCTCCTTACTCCTTTTAGCCTCGTCCTTCGGAAAGGCCTTCGATCGCTTCAGGAACGTGAAAACGTATCGTTGGAAAACGAAGGACAAGATTTCGAAGGTCGAGAGATTAACCTACATATTCCCTTTTGTGTCCATTTTCTCTCTTTCTCGCTCTCTCTCTCTCTTTCTCTCTTTTTCTCCCGTGAAAGAGATAACGAAACGAGATAATCACTTACCATACCGTACGTAAAGCGACACGCGTATGGATACCTCGTGCTATTTTGTTTGACGTTCACGTTCCTTTAGCGCCTTTAGAAGGTTGAAAGGTGAGCGACGACACTTTTTTTTTATCTTCTCGCCACGACGAAAAAGGGAGATGTGAGATATATTTTCGTTATCCGAGAATAAACGGCACAATAGGGATAAATTTATTCCCCTCCCCTCCTCTCCTTCTTATTATATAAAAGAGAAAGAGTAGAGCGCGTAATTCTTCATTTTGCCAAATTTTCTAATAATAATAAAATAAAAGCGACATCTCTGTTCTAAGATGAGTAGGAAGATGGTTTACCACAGTTTGCGATGTTTGAGCAAAATGGCGTCGCGCCACGCGAACACGAGTTCTCGAGATGGTTGATAACATTGTCCACATAAAGCATAATCGTTCACTCGTCGACCGTTGCGGTTCTCATTGGGCGATTGCCATTCGGCCAGGGTGAATTTGAATGAATTAAGCGCAAATCATCGTGCCACTGGATGAGCGTTAAGTTTACTCTTGTACTTTATAGGTCAATGGATCCTAATTGAGATATCTGGATGGCTGTAAACGCGGCATGACCCGATTCGCTAATAGCCGAGCGCATAGTTTCCGCATAGTAATTTCGTTTCGACCATCTCGTTCCGGCGATCATCCAGAGAGAGAGAGAGAGAGAGAGAGAGAGAGAGAGAGAGAGAGAGAGAGAGGGAGAGATTGAAGAGAATTTGCGTTATGTGCGCGCGATATCCGAATGGCCGTCCTTCTGCCATTTGGAAGGAAAACACGTTTGATTAAGAGAAACGAGTAGGGGGAAACGGTAAACAGAGAGAGAGAGTGATCGGTCGTTAAACGAGCGTTTGCGGTAAACGGTTTACGACGTTCTAATTTTATAAGCGATATGAATGAGGGGGGAGGGATCGTAAAACGCAGTGGCGCGGCTTTCTCAGTCGTAAATTTTGATTTGTCAGAGTTTCTTAAGCCCTGTTTGCAACACCTTGCTCCTTCTGCATTCTTAAGGCAAAAGGGAAAAATGGCCTGGTGGTTGCTCGTAATTTTCCAACGAAGTCCCTAAATGTGCCTACCATCGGTTGAACTTTTCTTAGAAATTGCATCTCGTTCGTGGATCGCGCTCCGGTCTAGATTCGAATACGATTGTTCGCAAGTTTTCTTTTTCCTTTTTTTTTTTTTTTTTTTTTTTTAAGGATTAATCACAAAGCGGACAACAAGAATAATTATTGTTGCGACGTTGTAAGCTATAATGTTGCACAACGAGTTGAAAAATCGCTACGAATTATTCCAAAGATGCGGTATTTATAATTTCGCGAGCGCCGTTACATCGCATTAACGTTGACCCCTCAACTTTTATTCATTTTTCGTCGCAAAGAAATCGCAGGAAAAATGTGTTTCGTTCGGCTAGCTCGGACGTATATACGTTATAAATTTTTATTTATTTAAGTTCCATGAACCGAGTCGGACGTTCTTACTTCAATCGCGATGATAAAACTCTGCAATGGTCGTCGAAGAAAGCTTCTTATATAACTTTCCATCGCGTAATTTTTATTTCGCAAAATAAATTCTCATAAAAAAAAAAGAAAAGATAGAAACTCGCTATTCACGATTTTGAAAGCCATAATATTTTTACGAGCCAATAAAAATTTCACGATTAAATTACTTAAACGAGGATGAGATTCGTTTAGCGAGGATAGAACTGATTTCGCTTTGACATACCTATGAGTGCGAGTGGCAAAATAATCTCCCCCTCTCTCCCCGACATCGTGGTCCTTTTCAGGGACGAACCGCAACCCCAGCCTCGCTTCCTCTCCAGGCGACGTTTATTAAATTAGAAACGAAGGGAGCGCGCTAGATGCAACTAGGGTTGGAAGCATCTGAAATACGTGGCGAGGAATCTTTGCTCACCGTTTTCATCAAAACCTTGCGCGAGAACGGCTGGAATTCATCTTGTGTCTTCGTTCAGCCCACCCACTACCCCTCGATCGATCGAAAACTCGAAATCAATCTTTGAGCACGTCTAAAAATACTTCCATTGTCGATACAAAACATCGAGTGGGGAGGAACGAGGAGTGGAGACGAGAGAAATAATTTTCCAACGCGAGTGTATAGGTGTAGTTTTTGCGAGAAAGTTTCGTTGAATCGAGCGCTTGAAACGATATATATATTTATTACACGATACGAATATCGTTCGATTCGATTTCCAATGGCGGGCAAAGCCAGCCGCGTTGCTCCTCGATTCGAGGCGATTAATATCGCATCATCGTAGATTCATTAGTCTAAGAACCCGCAGATTCATCGGATGGCATTTCGCCGCATATTCATCCTCGAAAACTAATAATTTCACGATCGTTATACGACTAGGTAGCAACGGGAGGCCCCGAATCGACGATTAATCTTCCCGTTCGAGTTTGTTGCCTTAATAAACGCGTGATGTGACAGTTTCGAGCACGGATCCATTGTGGCGATCTTCCATCCTTCGAGGTGAAGCACCTCGTTATATCGAGCACGCTGTACACCGCATTTCGTCGAATCACGTGATGCCCGTCCCACCATCTCCACGCAATTTACATTGCAACGATGCACTTCAAAACGAAACGTTTCAAACGTCCCTCCTGACCAAAGTTGGCCATTAAAGTTGACCATTAACCCAACGTTGAAAAAGTAAAATTAGTTAAAAATTTCGAACAAACTTACTTTAAATAACTTACTTGTTAAAAGTGCTCGAATAACATTTATTCGTAGTTTTATTATAATCTTACTTTTCGTATAACCTCGGCTGTTTCACAATTACCATTATTTCCGATCGTTATGACACGTTTTGAACAACAAAATTATCGAAGTAACTTATCGAAGTAATTAACTTCGACTATTAAATTTTGCCCATCATTGCTCCCATGACTATCGTTCGATTTCCAATCCGCGTGAAACGCGAAGAATATCGGTGAAAAATTACTCGATCAATTCGACGTTCCATTCCGGATGGAATGGAATAGAATGGATATTCGTTACAATTTGTTGTCCACGAATGTCAACCAAGAATTTCGAGGATGGAAATGGAAATTTCCTTGGTGGAGGTATACGTTACGTACGTACTACGTATATTCTTGAAAGGTCTTCGCGTTCAAGCGCCATCATCCTTCACTGTCACGCACGATCGCGTTTCTGTTCGAGGATGAGAAACACGCGTAATTTCGTCGTACGCCGCCGCGCGGCGTTGAAGGCGCTCGCTCGTCCGCGAAATCGGCGAAATGTATAGATGGCAAAACTGAGCGCGTGAACAACACCGAATTGTGTCCCCGGTGACGCGCGATATATCATAATTTTGTAACCGGTCTGTGAAAAAAAACCGGTCGAGGGGGATCTAGTTTGGGGAAGAGGGAGGGAGGGGGCCCAAGATTGAATATGTTTCGTGTATTCATAACCCGACAATGGCCACTTGAACCTGCCTTGTTAGATGGGAGCGGTGAAGCGAGAAACTGGGTGGAGTCTATAGGCCGGCTATAGGTCGTTTCAAGATCCGTTGAACGTTATTGATGATCATATATGTGTGTACATTCGGTTTCTCGATCAATGATCGAATAGCTCGACACCAATGTCACTGTAACATGCACGATTGGTCATCATCGACGACGGTGTGTATTTACCCGGTTCGACTCGGGATCGATGTGTATAATTTCTTCTTTGAATTCATCGATCGTTGATTCCGCCGATCGAGGATTCCAAGTTCGAGTCGTGCACAAAACGCATCAAAGGATGGATGGTGCGTACATACGATTTCTTGATTCGACGAAAGCGAAAGGCGATCGATGATCTCAATGGATCCTATTGATTCGAATCGCACAGCTGGATCGTTGTTACGATTGTATGTTACGATTCTGGTGGAATAAATACGCGCGTCACGAGCCATAAATGTCACGAGGTGTTATATAAAATAATATTAGAACGACACGATTCGACGATTATTTATCACGGTCGATGATTCTCTTCTCGTAATTTCTTCTTTACGCGCGAGGAACGCGAAGAATGCAATTATTTGTCGCCCGTAATCGCTCGTGAATTCTCGGAAGATACGACTCGGAAAGGGTGGATCGATCGAATTTGTTCCGCCATTGGCACAACTACGCAGCCAGAGAGGAACGGTGAAAGCAATATATATATATATATATAGCTAAATTTAATTCTTAATTAAAGCACGAATCGCAGAGAGGACGATTCGTTACGCGCTATCGAGCCACCCTAACGCACCTGCAACGCCTATGCCATTCTTCGACACGTGGAATCCGTAGAACGTTGAAACGAATAGCGAGCGAAAACAAATACGCGTCACCCTGGACCAATCCTCGTGTTAGCCAATATATGTCCTCCACCCTAAATTGTCGAGTTGAAAAAGATGAGGCGACGACGAGTTCGATGCGCCACTCTTCAATGACGCAATGGCGCAGCGAGTTGGAAGAACGTTTCAGAAAGAACGACAAATTTTTCGAAATCGAATTTACTCGAGTCCTTTTGGAATAACTCTTTCAACCGTGACAATTCGTATAAATCATTCCAATATTCGAAAATCGAAGCTCGATCGACCAATGGTTCTTCGAAATTTCTTTTAAATCTTAGAGCAGCAGAAATGATCGAGCAAGAAATGATTCGATGCGTAATTTTTCGTAGGTGTCACGATGCATCCTCGTGTTTTCTTTTCTTTTTTTTTCCTCCCCTGAATTGAAGAGAAGAAATCGAGAAACTGGATTGTTTTGTTTCGTCGAGCGGACAATTCTGGAACAATTTGGATTCGTTCGTAGCGGCGCCATTGGAACACATCGAGACACGGGGTTGTTTCGGCAGCCCCTCTGCGCTCTTTCGATGCACCGTGCACGTGTGCCATCCTGCGATTCGTCATGCTTCTGGTTTCAAATACGTTCTACGATCACGCGTGTTAATACACGTTAATGCCCGTTATATATCCACGCGGTGTTTATATTGTGCGCACCAGTTACAAAAGATACAGCGATCGTTTTATAGTGTTACGTAGTTAGCTTCATTTATCTGCGCATACAACGATCGAAAGCGATGGATTCAACGGAGAAATGGAACCAAACAAAGAGGAAAAAAAAAAAAGAAAAAAGAAAAATCAACAGTTTACGAGAAACCATCGATCCGTGTTTGCAGTCTCTCTCTCAAAAAAAAAAACGTGTTTACGTGCCCGATGAATGTGACTATGCGCTGTAGAAAAAAAAAAGAAAGAAAAAAAATTAATGATCTTTACCGATGACCCGACCACCGTCTGGATCGGGTGGAAGAGACGCGACGGAAATGGAATCGTCATCGATTACACGGTTCACAGTGGACGGCGCTGCGACAAATTTGTATTAATGATCAGGCAACTTTCCTTTCGACCAGTTTTTTTGCATACTCATCCAATATGCCACGTAACAGTTGGTAGCGGATCCGAGCGAGTTTCTTTTATTGTCGATTTCGAATCGCGCGATCATATGTCGAAAGGAGGAATGCGTGGTGGCTCGGTCGAACGTCTGTCGCGGTTTGCCTCCTTGACTTCGAAGGGCGGGATATTCCCTCGATTCGACTCCGTGTAATTAATTTATATCGGAATCGTAACGTCACCGTGACGCGAGAGAGGGATCGCAAATTTACATTCTTCTCCGGTATTGTAAAGTAAACAACGGTGCTCGATGGATCGTTATTTGCTCTCGAATAATTACTTTTACCTTCTACACCCAACTGATACATATATATATATATATATCGTAGAGAATTATCGAACGTGTCGATCGAAATCGTCTCCAACATTCAGAGAAGAGCGTATTATCGAAACGTAATCGCGTAAAATAAAAAATTCTTCTTTTTTTCGTTTCGATATTTCTTCGTTTGAATAATCAGCATTAATTCCCAGGATGATACATCCCCCTTGGTCCGATATCCGAATTTAAAACCATCCAAACTTCCTGTTTCTGTTTGCTACTCGTTATCTCGAGAGAGAGAGAGAGAGAGAGAGAGAGAGAGAGAGTTTATAATATCGAGGCGACGCAATCGCGACGCCTCGTCAAATATAAATACGCGATTTTTGCTTCCCGTGGGACGATGTCCAAATACACGCGTAGTATACTACACCACTACTTTGGAGCGCGTGTACGAAAAAAGGGGAAAAGCGGGGGACGGAAGAAGAGAGAGCGGTGGATGCACGCGTCTTCGGCTTTGATGCACAATCAAGTGTCTCTCGTTATTGTTGGCGGTTATTCGCCCTGCCAAGTAGTCAATGAGGAGTGATTTAGTAAACAAGTAGCATATTGCCGATGGCCGTCCGTTCAACCGTGTGATTTAATGGTTGGACGGGATAGCGAGCGGCTAACCGATCGATTCACGAACGCTCTTATCGGTGGGAAACGCGGTTCCCTCGCTTCGTGTTTTCCCATTTAAATGGGATTCGTTAAACTTGGACACACGCGATTCCACCGCGCGTTCGATTCGAGGAATGCGCGATTAAACGCGTTTGTCCGTCGACCACCGAGCCTTTCTTTGCTTCGCGTGTTGCGTCGATTATCGCGTTAATGGGGCACGAAATTTGGCAAGAAATTATTAATTCGTCGATCGATCGTGTACCATCTATCATGGGTAACGTGATTTATTAATCAATCGCGCGTTTCCCATATTTCTTCGACGATTCGATTATTTGATCGAACGAAAGAGGACTGACGATTGTTAAAAAAAAAAAAAATGGGGGCGAATCAAAACAAAGTGGAGAGGAGAGGGAGTGTTAAAGAAGTTGGGAGGAGAGGACGCACATTTGGAGGGCAGCTTCTTTACCCGAAGAGGGTAATGCGAGTAATCTGGCAATTTTACGGAACATTGGTTCTCTACAACGTGGACTACTTGGCTAGAAGTCGCAGGAAGTTGGGTTAGTTTAACATCTATTTGCGAGAACGACCCAACACTCCGCACTCCTCTTCCCCCGTCATCCTTCACCTCGAGAGGTATATTTCTTCGAGGTGATACCTTCGCACGTTCCAAGAACATATGTCGATCCTTTGTGCGAGAAGATTTCCAAAAGTTCTTCTCTCTCTCGTTCTCCTCGACACCCCCTAGCCGCCATTCGAACGGGCCATTGGCGCGTGGTCGATCCCGTTAATGATCCACGCCCGTGCCAAAACTTTCTTCCCTTCCCCCCCCTCCCTCCCTCCCTCCTCTGCTCGTGGAAAGCTGCCAGTTTCCAGATACTTTTCTTCGAATCGATATCTATCTTTTCGTGTGTTGTCGTGATAATCGGTTTTTCTTCCTCGATTCCTTCGATCATCGCGGATAATTAGCAGAATGTTCATTGGATCGATTTATCATCAGCTTTCTTGCAAGATAAAAATTTTCCTCGATTTTTCTCTCTCAGATGTATCGTTCAATTTCTATATATAACGAATATTCCAAAAAAAGAAAGAAACGATCCGATGGATTAACAAAGAAAAGAGCAGCGAGTCAATGGAAGAAAGGTAAACGATCCATCGCCACCTCGTTTCCTTTAATCCTAAAAGTTTCGATCCGATCGCTTCCGATCTCATTTCCGTTCCAATCATCGAGATCCGGTTTTAAAAGCTAATTAACTTTCGATCAAATATTACCACCAAGATTTCTTTCTCACCGCCGGATCGAAATTAATCCGTTCGCCCGTCCATCCCTTCCGGATACCTTGGGTGGATTAAACGCGATTAAACGCGACGGTTTTCACGACGGTTCGGAATAAAAATTGGGCCCGATGATCGTCCCACAAGATGAGAGGGTGGGATGACAAATTCGAAGCGGGCGAATGTCGTTGGTACGGTTTCCACGATTGGCTCGATAAATTGGGGGCGAAGACCGGCAAGTGCGACATCGTATGAAATTCTCTGGCGAGTGCACGTGTGACGGGGCTTCTCTCTTCCTTCGATCACGTTAATTGGACAAATAAACTCGGCTCGCTTTCACGGATCCCGCATCCTCCCAAAGGATTAGAACCGGAGACGATTCTCCAAGGGGCGAATCCGATGCGAACCGTTTGCTCGTGTCGTTCGCTCTATCTCGTTCTAGATAAGATTGCTCACCCCTCGTATCATATTTGCGTTATTATCGCGTGGAAATTTTAATCGCTTCGTAATCAGATTTTATTGCCACTTTTCTTATCGAGTATTTCTTTCGAATCTCCATCTTTCTTCAACGATCCGTTTTATTTTCATTTAATAACGTTGAGGGAAGAAAAGAGGGCTGTTGAAAAAAACAGATAGATTTTTTTTTAATATTATCCGTCTGAGATTCAGCATTGGAGTTATTTCGAAATAATAGCGATTTTGGATTCGACGGCCGATAGGAATTTAACCGCAATACGCGCGGCTTATTCGAGATTCGGGCATAAATCTGCCCATCGACGTTCAAGCGCCAATTATGCGTAATTAAACTAAATGGCTAAACTAGTTTCGTCCGGAAATTCGCTTTTTATTTAGAGATTATTAATTCTAAATATTCGGGATCCATGAAAAATGGGGATGGATATTTTACTTGGTGTAACGTGACGTAACGTAACGTAACGCAACGTTGGGAAAATCTTTGCGCAACGCAAATAATTTACATAGGATTTGCATTTCGTTTGGGGATAAATCCAACTAACGCGGGAAATAACGCGTTACTTCGGTGGTTAAGTATGGCGCACGAATTCGATTACAACGTGCCACGTTTCTCCTGAGAGGCGCTGCCAACCGGCTTTACTCCATCCAACCATCCAACCAAACGGACAATGATCCTCGACGTAGCGAAATAGCTACGCCTTCCCTCGAAAATCGATTCTTTCTCTTCGCCAGATACGCCCAGACACGCTGAATCAAACGAATTATATTTTATTCGCGTGGAGTCGAGATCCATTTGTGACCGTGCGCGCAAAATTGAAAGAAAATCTAAATATTTTCCTCCTGTCGAGGAGGACTTTCGACACTTTCGTGGAAGAAAGGAAAGAAGAAGAATTGTTTCGCGGTTTTCAAACGAACCGATAGCAAACGGATGTATTTCTCCGTGTCACGAGGGGAACGAGTTCTTTCTTCTCCCTTCCCTTCTGTGTTTGACGAAAGGCGGTGGATAACGCAGAAATGGAGCGCGCCATTTTCCGAGAAGAAAGGTGAAAAATATGCAAATATCAGATGCTACGTGTAGAGAGGAAGAAAGAGTTGGTCGCCGAGTTTTTTTCCTCTCTAACCTATACGCGGCCACCATTCGAGAGACCAAAATATATTCAGTCGCGCAGTCGTTTTTCTTTTATTACGTTTCATTTCATTTCTCTTCGCCAAAGCGTCGTGCTCTGCTTTGCCGTGGGAACGAATAGTAGTAGTAGTAGCAGTAGTAGTAGTAGTAGTAGTTTTAATTTAGAGCGTAAATATTCTATATTCGAATTTTTATATATCGTGTGGCACATATGCATCTGTGGATAAAAAAAAAAAAAAATAGAGTACGTTCTTTGAAAAATCCGCGTATAAAGAGAGAGAGAGAGAGAATAAATGATTTTCGTTTGCAGAAAAAAGGTTTGAAAAAGGTTGTTTTACGATTCTCGCTGCGGGAAACGATAATTTCCTGCAAGATCCTGCGTAGATAGGATTTAAATTAACTTCATCCTCAAAGATTTTCACTGGTGGGAAAATACACGCGCAAACATCCAAGCGACGAGTGAGAAAAAAAAGGGAAGGGAAGGTTTCTTTTTCCTCTGAGGAGGATGGAACGAACGATGGATTCGAGAGTTCGCTTCGCGTGAGAAATTGCGGTTCCCTCGTCGAGGAAGAGATATCAAAGTTCTTTGACGATTATCTCTCCTCTCCCATTCTATCCTTTGTCCACCGTTTCTTCGTAGGAACAGGCGTCGAAGGAGGAAGGGAACTAATGCCCAGTGATAGCCACCCTCCGACCGCGTGCCAGAGAACGAAATCAATAAAGCCAAGTTTTACCGCCGCTCCTTCTCTCCCTTCCTCTCTCTCTCTCTCTCTCTCTCTATCCTCTCTCATCCTCTTCGTGTCTTCGCCTTATCCATCCGATTCCATCTTATTTTTAGTTTTACGCACCCCTTCCTAGTCTCCTTTATCGTTGTTTGCTCGTAGAGTCGTTAGAGAGACATTTCTTCCATCCAGTTTTTTCCTCCACTCGTTTAATCCTCCGTTTCGTACTTCGAAGAACGAAAGAAGGACGATGAAGGAAATGAAAATTAGCTTCGAGTAAGTTTCGTGGAATTTTTTAATTTCATTTGCGGTGGCGAAAAGCTTCGAAGCATGAAGTTGAAAACGAATTTTTCCACCGTCGTGTATACGTCCCATACGGACGGTGGAATCGAAACGTACGAATGTTGATAAATGGAGGGATAAGGGCAGGTAGAGAAATTGTTGCTATCGCGGTAACATGGTATAGCGATTGCATGCATGTAAAACGTGGAAATCGTATTTCACCACGGAAATATCAAATAAAGATTGAACTTTGGCCGGCTTGTTCCTTTCCTACTCGTCCGTATACAACAACTGTTTCAGAAAGAAGCCCGTTTCCATGGGGAACACGTTTCGCGAAACTACGTTTCCCGCATGAAGGAAACGAAGCCAATTTTAATAAGGTCACGAGGATTAAGTTGGAAAATTTAATTAGCATAAAAAATGTTTTATCCACCGCATTCGGAATTATCCAAGTGGATGATGGATTAACCGCCGCCTCGTTGCTGAATTAAATATATTAAAAACGAGTCTCTTGATTCTCTTCACGACGAACGTATTTGTCACGACGTGACGAATGAAAATGATGGCGTGTGAGAAAAGGAACTTTGGCCGATGCCAGTAGTCTTGTATATCCCGTTTTTTAATTTAATAAACGAAATAAGAATCTACGCAAACCTAATCATTTTCGACGAACATTTATTTATTACAAATTGAAAATGATGCGTATGAAGAAAGGGACTCTGGGTCAATGCTGATCTTATTAAAAATGTACATGGATGATTTTTTAATTCGAAACGAAATAAAACTTGGCAATAATCCTCGAATAAATTCGTTCGTTCACGAACGAAGAAGAGAAAATACAGGAGGATGGGGAATGATTTAATCATACGTACAACCAGTGTTTCGCAAGAGAGCTCAAGACGAGTCGCTGTGGCAATATTTAAACGATTTTATACGCATCATTATTCGATCCGGTGTCTCGTTCAATTATCCCCACCACCAATGCCTCCTTGCTCGCGGCCAAATGTTATGTCAGCTCCCTTTGATCGTATTCAAAAGCACACGATACGTGCAGGGTATGCGACAATGGGAAAGGGGGTTGTTGCGGTCTTGAGGCAAAGACCGCGCGAAAAGTTCCGGTTTGTGCCGGGATCCGGTTTTCTTCACTTCGTGATGCGTGCATCGTGCACGGTGGGCGTGCCGCGCTCGACAAATCGCCTTTCGATCTATGCCTGAGCGATTTCGAATGGAATGGAAACAGTGCCTCCGGAGGAAACAAGGGGTTGGAGGAGCCGTAAATATTATCATTTTCTTTTCTTGTGTCGTACGTTGGATATCGTCTCGCCTTTGCGACGGATTTCGAGAGGAGGAAGGGATTGAAAACGCGAAGGAGCTGATCTTGAATGGAGAAACGAAGGAAAAGTACTTATTTTGGATTTTTCCAACGATATTGTGAAGATAATTTTGCCGAATTCGTGAAGGATCCGTTTCCAAACGGTTGAGACGTTGACCGCTTGTGAAACACTGATTTCAAAATTAATTAGTAGTTCGTTCGCAACTTCGCGTCTTCGATATATAAGAGGGAAGCGCGATCGATATTCGCAGCCGAGCCAAAAACTTTCGACTGGCAAACGTTCAGGAAGGGAAGAAAGGGGTGGAAGAAATATGTATTCAATGTCGTTCGCAATCAGTTCGCGGGCTCAAACTTTAATTACATCCTATCCTTGAATCTCAAAATTATTAATAACCCCGATACGACGGTTTCGAAAACGGAGCAATTTTAAAAGTTTTCGGGATGGGATAAATAATTCTTTCGTTCCTTTTCTCTCTCTCTCTCTCTCTCTTTGTGCAAACAATTTGTTTCCATCCGCTACCTGTTCCGCGTAAAATGAATTTTTTTTTTTTTTATATAAATTTCGCTGAATCGATACGCTCGTGTCTCGATACACAATACGTACAACGTGTGCGTTTACTTTCTGAAATAAAAAAAAAAAGAGAGAGAAGAGGGGAAAAAAACTCTGCGTGGGTAAATTCAGTTCACCGGTGGCGAACAAGCGCGAATGCAACGCGTCATGGGAACGGTCAGACTAATGGAAACTTCGAATGAGACGACGAGTTTGGACAAACAATCTGTATCTGGAGAAAATTGTGCAGTTCCAGGTCAATCGATCGCCTCGATTCAATCTCGTCTCCGTGAAAAGACGCGTCGATTCGTCGAGCCTCGCCGACGACGGATGCAATGGAAAGTATACAACGGAGACGAGAGCGAGACATCATCATCGATGCAATATCGTTCGTGCAGACGATACCTTTCCTCACAATGCGATCCCTTTCGAAACGTTGCTTTGAGAAACGGCGCGGATGCCACCCTCCTTCTCCTTCTATCGACGAGGTATCGAAAAGGTTAAACGCAATCGCGTCGCCCCATCTGCAGAAAGTTTGGGGAAAGAGAGTGGCCCCGCGTCTATCATCCATTCATTCTCGATCCGAGAAGGTTTAATTCGTTTTGACAACGGTGTTTAACCCAACTGACTCTCTCTCTCTCTCTCTCTCTCTCCGCGTCTCCTGTTATTTCCTCCTTGAATTAGAACGTTGTGCACTTCGGCAGATGCCAGATTCTTTGCGATAAGCCGACTCGAAACTCGAACCGTCGATCGACGAAACGTGAACGAAACATTTATTCGAACGAGGACTAATTCGATCTAATTCTCTGCCTTTCCTCCTCCTCTGTTATTCTCGTGCCAATGTCACGAGTTCGACTATTTGCACATTCTTTTGATCCTCGAAAGAAAAAGGATCGTGGAAAGTTTTAATTTGCCTGCCGAGTTTGCGTTTCCAATTTGCATCGCTTTAAACGATAAGAGATTCGAAACGATCGCGTAGATTAACGAGGAAATGCCGCGAATTAAATATCGAACGCTTCTTGCGTGTAATCGTAGAAAATTTATAAAATAATCCACTCGAGTATTCGTGTTGTTTTCAAAAAAAAAAACCAAACGAGGAAAGGTAATTGCGTTCGTCATAAAGTAAACCGTGTGCGAGCGGAGTTAATGATCCACTAAAAGATCCATAATAGAAAAACTTTCTGCCGCTTTATCTAACGGAGTCGGGTTATTGCGCCGGTTGTTGCGTCCAGTCCAATATGGCGGGTAATACGATACCGGGCAACATTGCCTCTTTAATCATAACCTCGAAACTGTACAACGGGATATTAACATTTTCACGATAAGATCTGACCGGCTGCCACGCGCAAACCTTATTATTTATACATCGTGAAAGAAAATCATTCGATTCTGATTATATATGCCTCGTATTTATCGTATCGTACATATGTATCCTTAATAACGCTTATCACTCGAATGATATACCCTCGAATAAGTTTCTCGGATTACTTTGTCGCGAGCGACAAGGCTCGAATACAGGCAATTCGTTCAAATTCCGTTTCAACTCGTTATCATTGTTACTCGAAGTTTGTTCGGTCGTCGCTTAGACTTACTCGAACTCGTAATTTCCAATGATCCGCCCACCGATGATACAACACGATGATACAAACGGTCGGTTGACTTTTGAAGGCGAGCAATCGACAAGTATTCGACGTAAATAAATTTCCTCCCTCGATCGAGAGTTGATCTCTAGTCCTTGGTTGATCAGACAAAAAGTTTCGCTTCGTATCGAGCTTCTACACTAGCGAGGCAGCGACATTACATCCGCTTCCGGGGATTCGAAGCGTTTAAGCGAATCGTGTGAAGCGATATACTTTTATCGACCTTGACCGCCATTTCACGCGCGCTAATACGTTTCCATAATCCGTTCCAAAGGGTTTTCGCCCCGCATTAAGATCATTCGGATTTCGATTAAACCCATTCATATTGAAAATACGAATAAATTTTTATTTTACAATTTCGAAAAAAAAAAAAACGAAAATATTCCAGACGTTTCTTGCTTAACACGCGTTAAAGCCAATTGAAGGATCTCGGTGGAAATTTCAAAATTATTCGGTTAAATTGCGGGAGAAGAAGAATAGAATAGAATGTGCGCGATATAACGCGTCGATCGATATCGATGAATCCGTTGATACATTGTACGATTTCCGCCGATATAACGGACGGATACAATGAAATTGCGCCGTGGAAATTATTCGAGCCGGTCGCCGTTCAATTTAATCGACCGCAATCAGGTTTAGGAAGGACGGATTAAACGGGTGGCGGGATGAATGCGCGATACATACGTTTAACCATTGTACACGTGCGCGACTACCTCTTTCTCGGCTCCTTTTCCCTCCCTTTGTCGGGATCCTTCTTTGTGGATCGTGTGTCACGTGACGAGAATAGAATTACGCGAATAAAAATCGTCAAATGTCAACCCCGAAAGTGCAGCCACTCGAGTTACCGGCAAGGGAAACACGAGTCCAAAAAGGAGAAGGTCAGTCGATTGTTGCCGATTCTTCGACAACTTCGAGGGAAACTTTTTCGCGCCTCGACGCTTTATCGTTTTTTACGATTCGTTTTACCGCAGGCAGCGATCTGATTTCGCAGAAAATTTCCCTTCGAATTCGCACTCGTCGAGATGCTGCCTCGATTCACGGGATTCCCTCGGGGAAAACTGGATCATTCCGAAAAGATTCTGATTCAGGAAATAAAAGTAAAACGAAAGGAAGGATGCGCGGAGGAGAGAAGGGTCGATCGATTCGATAAATTGTACGTTAATAAAATGAAACGTTAGACACGTGGAATATATCCTTGGCAACAAGGAGGAAAATAAAGTTTTGTTCGCCATTTCGTCGAGCATCGATGCTCTCTCGTGGGATGGAGCCTTTCTCGTTATTTTCTCGCCGTTTCATCGGCATCCACGTTCGTAATCCTCTTACTCGCCACGATAAAACGGCCTCCGCCAATGGAATTTAAGAGCTTTATCGCTGGATCCACCAAGAATCCATCCGCGGCCATCAACTCCGTTTTCCCATTTTCGAGGAAACGTCCGGGAGAAGAAGACGGAGAAAGGGTGGGGGAAAAAAAAAAGATCGAGAATTATTTCTCTCTCGCTTACCCATCGAGACGATTTATTCTTATTTATCTCGACGGATAAAATTTCGGTTCGACCAACGAACCGAGGCTCTTCGATCGATAGTTAAAAAAAAAAAAAAAAAAAAAAAAGAAAAAGTATCGATCTGGAAGAATTCACGCGAGGAACTACGTTGGAAAAGTCGGAACGAGGGAAACGACACGCTCCAGGGATTCCGCCTTCCCGTTGTTTCCCGTGTTTCCCTTTTCTCGTGCTCGTCCTTCCGGAATACGGGCCCACCTATATTTACATTTAGATTGAATTTCGTATTTTCCAAGAGCAAGTTTGGAGCATCGAGCTGGACTACGCTGATTTCTAACTAGACGAGAAAGGGTGCGCGTTACTTTCACATCTCTCCTCCTCTCGCTCCCTTTCTTTCCTACAAAATTCGTGCTCCCTCGTTGCGAGGATATACGTGAGAGAATTTAGAAATTGGACGTACACATCCCATTTGATTCGAGTAATTTCTGAGCATTTGCTGACAGCGAATTTGGATCGTGTTTTTTCTCAAAAAAAGGGAGGGGGGGGGGAAAAAGAAACTTTAAAATCAGCGAATCACGATGGGATAGTTCGTATTATCGACATTATCTTTTTCGCGAATCTCGGTCATCCCCTTCCCTGCTCAATCGTGTTCATTAACGACGCATTAATTACTCAGGGGAAATTCAAATTTAGGAAGGCGACGATCCCTCTCCAACGCAAATTTCTCTCGTTTTCTAAAAAATATATCCATCTATGAAAATATAAAAATTCGTTTATCCTTCTTCTCAAAGTCAATTTCAATATCCTTCCAAGAGCGTTCATCCAAGGAAAAATATTTTTTTCGAAAAGGTTCCAAGATATCCTTGAAAATTTTTACCTTCATCCGCCCCATTGGCGTGTTCTTCGTGCTCCATATCGGGTTGCTTGGATGGTGGTGACGGAGGGCAGGGACAGGTGAAAAGTTGGAGAATTGATGGCGATTCGGGTGAAAGGAGTCGTTATTCATTGGCTGGTTAAAATGTAAATAGTGTGTACCACGTAGACACTTTTATTCCCAGTTACTCGGCGGTTACGTTATTATAAATGGGTCACAATATTAGTCCATCATATCGGCTTATAATTATTTCGCTCGCAGATGATGCAAATGTGTCGCAAGTGATCGATTAAACAATTTCTTTCTCCTCGCGCATACAGTTCTCGACGCTACCACAGGAGAATGGATATCATTTTTACGATCCTACGCTCTTGTTCGTACTCGCACGTAGCTGCCACGACTGGATTCGATAATCGCGTAGATATTTCGGAGAATCGCTCATCGTCGCGTCGTTTCAAAAATAGAGTCTCGAATTTTATTTTTTTAAAAAGTAAAATTCTAAAAGCCTCGAACAATTTCATCGAATCGAATCGATTCTGGATCGATCTATGTTGGTCACTTCGTTACCTTCGTTGAATGGAACGCGTTTCTTTTTTTTTTCTTCTTCTTCTTTTCTTTTCTTTTTCCAATTTATCTATTTCGTACACACAACAGAGCGGACGAATAGCGGTGGCGCGTGTCACGTAAATACGAATGCGACGGAAAGATTGTATCGTGTTTGATTAGCGAGCAGCTGCGAGAAAAGGGGATGGAGAGGCAGGGTAATAGGCCATGGAAGAGGAACGACCGAGTTCCGAGGCTGGTTTAATTTAACGAAACACGTCGAGGCTCGCGATAAGCTCACCTTGCATCGAGCCGGGCTCAACCTCGCTGCTGGCTACGTCGAGATAATGCGTTCGCAATTCGACGTTCAATTTATTTTGAACGGCCGCCGCCGTTTATTGACGGAACGTCTCCATTAAATCGTGGTTGTATACCGGTTTTTCCCGCCGGTGAAATTGTTAATTAGAAACGTTGGTTATTTTAAACGATAACTTTATATTCAATCCGATCATACGTAACCCGGTTTTAATTAATAAATTAAAAATACTTTGATCGATAAATCATTCAACGTAACTTATTTTTTATCGTTAACTCGAACCGTTAAAATTTTGCCCATTTAAGAAATATATCCAAATAATTTAATACAATATTTTATATATATATATACCGAAGCGACAATTTTTCATCGTCTAACGTTACGTGTGTTAAAATATGAAACTCCGTTCAGACGTGGCGTAAAGTAAAGTAAAGTATGATGGTAGAAAGCGGTATTCGTAGCGAGAGACATTAGATACAAAAGGCAATACTCGTATCCGTCACGTGACACGCGCAACACTCGCGCGAGGAGAGACGGCTCTTTTCCGAAAGAGCGTTATTCCGCTCGAATCGATGCACATCTCGCAATCTCTGCTATCGAAACGACGACGCGTCAACGTTAAAAAGAGATACACCGTTCGCAGCGCGGAAAAATCAGCGGCGAACACCGGTTATTCACCGTTTCGATTCAACGATTTCACAAGCAATGTCATCGAGTATCGTCGATTCGAAGATGTTGCCGATCGAAGATCTCTCTCCTCATGTTTTCTATAAAAAAATAATTCTCGACACTTCTTCGAGATAGGCTCTCTCCTACTTCACGTTCGAACCGACGATACCTGATCGATTGGCCGATTTTTTTCTCGTCGGCGCTCGCCGATTCGAGCGTGTCGTGCGAGAAGAGACGCGGCCCTCAACAACGCGTCTTTATTGGACCCTTTGGAAAAGTCGTGGATGGCGGCCGCGATGTCTCCGACAAATCCGCGGAATTCTCCTTTCCGGCTCGATCCACGCTGATCCCATTCCCCGCGTCGTCGATTCCATCCTTTCCTCGTTCCCCCTTTCTTCGTGGAATCGATGCGTGGACGAGTGAAATTGGACGAAGAAAGAATTTTGTCGATGATGGTCCTCCGCGAAAGAAACTGTTCCGTTCAAAGGGGGGGGGGGGGACTATTTTTGGGGGAATACGATAACAGGCGTGCACCGCCACCGTACCGTGTTTTCGATGTCAATTTCGCGCACGATGCGATCTCTCCAAACTTATCTAAATATGTACAGACCAAGTACGTAAGGTATATCTACATATATCCGTCGAAACGATGATGACACAACGATCGTCGTGGCTTAGATGGGATAGCGCGAACAGCGTAGAAAAATGTAATGACGCGATAGCGATGGATCGGTGAATAGCGGTGGAAACATTTCCTTTCCCTCGAGGATGGGAGATCGATGGAACAGGAAATTAGTTTAGGGAGTGTCGCGATACGAGGTGTGATGCGATCAGACAAGCGAGTCGAATGTTTGTGGACGACGGTAATCGGAGGTCGTTGAAAGGGTTGAACGGTTTCCACCGCTATTTCCGCTACCGGAAGAAAACAGCCGTTCGAACGACGGTGAACTCTACGTTAAAGCCTGGACCAGGATTCGCGACACAAGCGCGTGCAAATCGTCTCTAATTTCTACTGATCGTTAATTAATTATTATTATTATTATTATTTTTTTTTTTCCTTCTTTTTGAGACACGTCTAAACGCACATCATCACCCATCCCTCTAAAATTCGATTTCTCAGAAACACGTTATACACATAATTATAATTACGTAATGCGTTTATGGATTTAGTCGGTATACTATTTGTATGATCTAATTCAAAGGGTGGTGTCTGTCGTTTGAAAATCAATCGATGTACGGCAGATGATCGCGGTTGCAGTGAAAGTCGGGGATAAACGCGCGACAACAATCAAGTTTTTTTTTGGACACCTGTCCGCCCCGTTGCTCAATTAAATGTATCATATGGATGGACGACTATCAAACGATCCAGTATAAAAATAAATAAGCTCTCTATTCTATGTAAATCCAACGACGCGTTAACGTTAGACGCGATCAACACAATCGTTAACCTTACTTAATTGCTATCTTGCGATCAAAGAGAAGAGAAGATCGCGAAAGAGAAATCGTCTCGATTCCAACCATGGTTGGTATGCGAAGTAACCAGATTTCCCTTTCTCGATACGAGGACAGATACATATACAGATATATACATATATAGATATATATATATATAAATCTATATTACATCCATTCTATCGGGAATCGTGGAAACGTGGAAACGCGAAACTCGAATTCGATCGATTAATTTGATATATTCGTTTTATTATATTTTCAAAAATCTCTCCATCCTATCCACTGGTATTTCGTTTCCGTGGAATATTGTCACCTCTCCCCCGAAACGATGATTCCATTCGCCGCTTTTCTTTCGGCGATTTCAAAATCAGGAATTTTATTTTCTTTTTTTTCTTTTTTTCTTTTTCGTTCGTCGAACACGTTTTCCATCGATCGACATTGACAAGAAATAAGAAAGGAAGGAAAGGAAAGAGAGAAAAAACAGAGACACGTTTTCACGATTGCCCGACCGAGTTAACGGGAAATAATAAAATTCTAGCAAATTCAGTTGGATAATTGCGACACACTCGAGCGTTCGCATCGTTCACGCATCTGTACACACACTCGCTCGCACGGCCGTGTGAATTCGCACTATTAACGAAATAATCGACACTTGCGGATTATGCTCGCGTATGAATTGTCGTGGAACAGCGGCACGAGCAAACCATTTTCGTGCTACACTATCAAGCTAATTAATTTAACCACACCGTGATTACTGGAATTGTACGTTTCGTTGACTCGTTGGTTTATGATTATTACGAACGAATTAATTATTATCGACGAAAGCTATCGATACGAATATTTCAAGTGTAGTATTTCGAATGTGGTAAGAATGCGCTTACGTCTGTGATTTTTATCGCGGCGGGCGAATAAGTAACGAAATTAGAATCGAAGAAATTTATAATAATAATAAACATCGCGTGGAGAGATTTCGACCAAATTTCTCTTTCTTTTTTTTGGAAAAAGATCCGTCTGAAAGAAATTCGTCGCGTAACAAATCTCAGACGTAACCGCACATTTATATTCAGGTCCCTTTTTCGTTCGTGTCCCTCTAAATTTCTAAAAACGTATCATCATCGAGTTCGATCTTATCGCGACTTTTTTTTTTTTTTTTCCTCTAATTGATCCGTTGTTCCTTCTTTGTACTTCGTTGTTTGCACACGGACGATATACACTCTAGACCTATCTATTTCTTGTTTTTCTTTTTCTTTTTTTTTTTTTTAGAGAAAATTCTAAAGTATCAAAGAAAATTTTCAAATTTCTCTCAAAATCGTATTTTTTTCTTTTTGGTTCGTTTAATTCGGTTATAATTCGAGCGATCTTTCTACAATGAGTCGATTTGCCGGAGGAGGCAAATCGCGAAGAATTTTGCATCCCGTAAATCGCAACACGACACACGTACACGAACACGTTTGACAGTTGGGAAATGAAATTTCCAGTTGATTTCAGCCGTTTCGGGGTGGAAAATTTCGGGTGAAATCGTGATTACTCCCCGTCACCGATTTAACAGATGATCCACGTTCTCGTCGTAAATTCGAACGAGCGCGGTCGCCGATATTATATCATTTTAACGGCACAAATAAATATTTTTCCGCGTGTACGTGTTGTATATCTATAACGATACACCTTTCTTCCCTTCGTACACAGATTTACACAGACTCGAGACGAGGTTTCAAACGATTTCATCGCTCGCCTCCTTCTCGATCGCGAAAAGGACGAAATCGCGATTTAGAGGGATACAATTGTCTAACGAAGTGGTTTGGTTCGCGTACATATTTTTTTTTCTCTCTCCCTCTCTCTTCTTCTTCTTCTACATCGACAAAGTATTGATTAGATAACATTTACTCGGTTTTACGGACGATTACAAGTATGGACCCGTTTTCCAAATCCACGCGATCATGGAACGTGTTACTCCGAATGAACCCATTCTCTTATAATTATAATACTCATCTAGATGATGGAACTAGACGTATGAAAACGTTTCGTGTTCTCTCTAAATACCTACTCCAGTACTTTTCCTCCTCCTCCTCCTCCTCCTCTTCTTCTTCTTCCTCTTCTTATTTTGGTCGATTCGTTAATTTTAATTATACAGATACAGCGTACGTTTACAGATATTTATATATGTACATATACAGAATATACATATACGTGTTTTTTTTCTTTTTTCTTTTTTTTTTTTTTTTTCTTTATGTATACATCAAACCGCGTGTACACCGACCGTCATCTCACGAAACGAAATTTCCGAAATTGCGTTGATTTAATTGACACTTATTCGTTTTATCCTCTTCGAGAGTTCGAGATACTCTTGGCATTTATTCGACGGTGATATCTATCGGACACGCGGGGACGCACCACGGTTTTTGGACTCTGTTTTGAGGGGGCATTTTCAACGCGGCCTCGTGCAACGAACGACAGACATCGATACGTTATCCTTTCAAATAATTTACAGTTTCCGTTTAAGCTTTTATCATCCGATATCGGCTCCGCATTTCATCGAATAACGAATAACGGAACATAAAAATGTTCACGTGTCATTTTTGTTTAACACTATTTTAAGGACAAAACGGGCACAAATCAAATCATCGCGATTCATCTCGTGATTTTTTTTTTTTTTTTTTTTCGTTTGTACTTGCGAATCTATATTTAACGAAAAAAGCTCATTCACGAGAGTCTGTTTCAATAGAACGGATCGTTACGGAAAACAATGGTTGAACGTAGTTTATGAAATAAAAAAAGAATTGGTGTCGATTAAGTTGAATTCAGGATTTCAGTCGGTTACGCGATACTGTTAATAGTTTCAGCTACGGTGTGAATGGACGTCTCATGATCGTCGATGAAAAAAAAAGAAAAATACGTATGAAAAAGTTTGTACGGATTTTCGACGTGACGGTAAAACCAATCGATATTACAGTCAAACGAACTTGGACAAAAAGTCGACATCCTCTTCCTTGATTCAAACGGATCATCGAGCGCGAATTTTCGAGACGTTCGAAAGTGTTGAAAAAAAGAAAAGAAGGAAGGAAAAGAAAAGAAAAGACAAAAGCTTACCTTCGATCCCTTTGATAAATATTATCGAATGAACGATTTATCGAGCTTCCCCTCTCTCTGAGATACTCGAATTTCTTTGGACGAGATCCTCCACGTTAAAAATCTCCTCCGGTTTACTTTTCTGTAATCTTTAACGTATAGGCAAATACGGGATCTTTTGATCTGTTTTCCTCTTTGCTCCGACTCCTTTCTTCCAAATATTCGCGATTCGAAGAGGAACGTTGTTCTCCATGGATTCTCGATGAATTAATTTCGGATTTAATCGAATGGCAGCCTGCCTCGCGATACTTCGAGACCTTGTTTATCCTTCGTTTCTCAAAACGAATTCAATTCGTTTCCATCATTTCCCCGTATCATTTGCGAACGCCGCAAATTGTTTTACACTTGGAAATCCAGCAATAATAATGCGATCCAGCACGATAAACAATGGACCGTTTTCCACGAAGTGGTATTCTCATGGATTCTGAGTAGTGGAACGCACCCACGTGTAATTAGCTAGGAACGTATATCACGTTTATTCCCTTCCGTTTCGTGGAATCGTTTCATCTTGGAAACGTTCAATTTTCCCCGAAATTCATTCGTCTTCGTTAACGGTTGATCACGGTTGAAATCGGTAAGAACGGATTAATTGGGATGGAAAGTCGGGAAGCGATCTTTTTTCGCAAAGGTTTTTTTTCCTCGAATCCAGGTAACGCGATTCTTCTCCTTTACGCCTCCTCTCCTTTTCAACGCCGACTTCGATCCTCGCGAGATTTTCGCTAAGTAACGAATCGCCGGTTGCCATCGTCCGAATCGACGTCGCAGCCCAAGTTCAATCGAAAGTGTACCCCTTTTCCATTGGCCACGAGATCGCGATTCGACAGGTTAGATTCACGATTGGCGATCCGATCGTTGGAAACGATCTCGTCGTTTCGTTGCTTCGCACGATACTCGCTCCGCTTTATGACTCCCTTCAGAAGTTGCCCTTGGACCGCGCTCCGCCCATCCTCCGCCCGCCCTTTCTCGCCCCCTCTCTCACGCGAGTGAACAACTCCTGTGGTTATTTGTATCTGGAAAAAGAAGCCAACACGATGATTGGAAACGTCGATCATTGCGTATTTAACGTAATTCGTCGAATAAAACGAAAATGCGATTGAAAAGGAATTTTTGACAAGATTTTCGAACATCGACGAAAATATTCTTCCTCGTAGAGTGTCATAGCTTCCTCGAGCGAAGTGGAATCGAAACGATGGCGCCGTGTGTTCGACGTCTTATAACGCGTTCGCGTTAACGCAGCAAGTTTTTACTCAAATCCGAGATACGAATGATCGAACGTTCGAGAGATATTAAAATTTTATGTAGAAAATTATGTAGGAGTGTTGATGTAGCAGTTTACGGTTTCACGAATCGTTTGCACGCGTTGGCATTCACGAGACGATATTTCTCTTCACGGTCTTGAATATTTCACACGATTATCTAAACCTCCATTCTCCTTGATCGATGGTTTCTTCTTTCCAATTTTCTATTTTCTTCCAAGAAATATCGCTGTTTCGTCGCCTCGCTTCGTTCGAATCACCAAGACCGAGACAGATCAGCCAATAAAATCGGGAATGAAAAATCGGGAATTTTGAAACCATTTTATCGCAACGAGTGACTAATCCCTCGTGTTACAACTATATATAACGCTAACAGCTTTCCTGCTCCGCTTCGCGAAACGGAAACGCGATATATCACCGCTCGTTAAGATCGATTCGAAACGGCGACCCGGTCAGCAAGCTCGCGTATCGTTTAACTCGGTATGCGTGTCGCGCAATTCTTTCCTCGATCGATTTTCCGTCCGACACGCGAGCCGGCGTTTAACGCGAGGAAGACACAACAGATGGAAAAAAGCAGCGAAGGGGGGAGGGGAGGAGGAGGAGGTGAGTTTTCCACCTCCTCGCAACGCAAACGAAAACGGTAGAAAAACGGTCGGTTCATCGACGCGGCGAGCTTTCTGCACCGTGGCCTCCTCGTATTTAACGAGCCTTACCCGCGCCGACACGCGACCAAATTCGTTGACCCACTATTTTGCACGTAGATCCAGTTAGCGTGTGCACGTGTACGCTGCAGCGGCTGATTGCTTCCCGGGTATAGAATATTTGGCTTTCGCGTCGCATGCATGCGGAACACCCTCGCCCGATCTACGCTCTGACCCAATACCCTAGAACACCTCGATTACACGCGCGGCAAAGGTTCGTCTCTTGCTGGAATCCACGATCCACATTGATCGAAAGCGATTTTTCTTGAAGATTTTCACGAAGATCCAATACTCTAGAACACCTCGATTACACGCGCGGCAAAGGTTCGTCTCTTGCTAGAATCCACGATCCACATTGATCGAAAGCGATTTTTCTTGAAGATTTTCACGAAGATCCAATACTCTGGAATACCTCGATTACACGCGCGAGAACGGTTCGTCGACATCTGTTGCTAGGCTGAATCCAATCTAAATTAATCGAATAGTGTCGAAAGCGACTTGACTTTTCGCGATATGACTTTTCTGAGGTTGCATTTTTCGTGAAAAGACCCAATACTCTAGAATACCTTGATTACATACGCGGCAAAGATTCGTCTCTTGTCAGAATACGATTCACATTGATCGAGAGCGACTCGATACGATTTTTTTAAGATTGCATTTTTCGTGAAAAGACCCAATACTCTCTAGAATAAGAGTTCGTCGACATCTGTTGCTAGGCTGAATCCAAAATTAATCGAATAGTGTCGAAAGCGACTTAATTTTTTGCGATACGATTTTTCTGAAAAGACCCAATACCTTAGAATATCTCGATTAGACGCGCGGGAAGGGTTTGTCTCTTGCTGGAATACGATCCACATTGATCGAGAGCGACTCGATACGATTTTTTTTAAGATTTTCATGAAGACCCAATTATCTAGAATACCTCGATTACACGCGCGAGAACGGTTCGTCGACATCTGTTGCTAGGCTGAATCCAATCTAAATTAATCGAATAGTGTCGAAAGCGATTTGACTTTTCGCGATATGACTTTTCTGAGGTTGCATTTTTCGCGAAAAGAGTATCTCGATTACAGGCGTCTCTTGTTAGGCTGAATCCGACTTGCATTAATCGGTAAAAGAATTATCGAAAGATGGAGTAAAAGATATCCCGTACTATATTCGTCTGTAGAGAAATCGAGACAGTCGATGAGGGAGAGTAAACTGTTAATTATTCGTTGTAATAGTCACATCGAAGGGGAATCGGTCGAATAGAATTTTGTATAGATCGATGAATCTGCGCACCACGCTCCGTCTCCGTTTCGTTCCGTTTAATTCTATTATACATTTGGAGCGGAAGCCGCGAGGAACAATCTCTGCAACAAAAGAGCGTATCCAAGTATCAATATTGATGGAGCTTCGTAACCCTTGAACTTTCGGTTCCATCGCTTCTATCAAGCGAATCCTATGGAAAACAGAATCGTTATTCCATCTATCTATCCGTTGCTTTGAAACAACTTCTCTCCTTTTTTTCCTCTCCACGATGTTTCGATGTTTCGCCTTTCTCTCGCGCGGTTTACGCGCGGAAGGAATTCCTATTTCGCTTCGGTTTGCCGATCGAACGCACGAACGTACGTGCACAATGGAAAGCGGCGGTTTAACGCCTCGTTGGCTAACAATCGCGTGGAATCGCGGCAGTCGCGTGATTTCACGCTCCTATTCCCTATCCGCGAATCAGGTCGGATTCGAGAGGAATTCGACGACCATCGACGGGCTTACCTTTCCGATAAGGGGCAGGCTAGGATTCTGAAAGACGCCAGCACGGTCACCACGAGCAGCATGATCCCGAACGTGATGTACATCACGCCAAGATGCACCAGGGAGAACAGGTAGAGCGTTTTGTGACAGTGGTCGTTCGGAGTGTGCAACAGGAACGTGTACGATGGCCACATGATGTGAAGTATCCAATAATTTCCTGCGACAGAAACGCATTTTGGAAAATATGGAATATTGAATCGAGGAACGAGTCTCGTCACCCAACAATTTCTCGCGTACGAATGCGTGAAGAGAAACGGAAAAAAAAAAAAAAAAAAAAGTTAAAGTTGGAGACTCGTCAGCTTTTTTTAAACGGACGCAATTACGTTTGTACATATATATATAACACGGTAGGTTTATAACTAGGCGCGATCACGAACGAAAATTAGGTTACACACATCGGAGCAGCTTACCAGCACCAGTGTCTGGTAATTACCGTAGCGGAACACGATCGATCGCTTTCGTTTCGCGAGTGAAAAACGCTCGCTCCATGTCCGGCACCGAGAGGATCAGCATTTTATCACTCGAACATTCTTTAACGTTCGTCCCCTTTTTTTTTTTTTTTCATTCGAACAGAATCATCCCCGAAAAATTGTATTCCCATCGCTTTCAACGTTCTCTCTCTCTCTTTATTTCGAATCGCGTACGCGGCGTGCCAATCGTTGAAACGTCGAGGCTCGCGACAAAAGCATTAAAACACGGGGACGATTAAGCGTCGAATCACGTGATCGATCTATTCCTCCTATTCCCATGGACAGAGTTCGAATAAAGTTACTTCGAGCGATCACTTATTAAAACACGTTTGAACAATATTTATTCTCTAATTGTTACAGTTGATCCGCTTTTCGTACAACCTCGGCCGTATTATACAATTATTTTCGCGTTATTATTAACCGTTTTTCAACATAATAATAAATCATCGAGGCAAAGCTTTACTCGTAACTTGGACTATTAAATTTTGCCCGTCACTATAGCTCCAGATAAACGTACGTATATCCGCACGTATATGCACGAGTGGCGTGTTGAAGAAAATTTCTTCTTCCACGACTCACCCATCACGAACCAGCCGAGCAGGAAGCATGATAACACGATGATGATCAATTTCATGAAGGAAATTTGGGGCCTGTTGGATGGAACAGGGGGCATTTCCGGCCTCCTCGACTGTATCTGCGAGTAGATGAGCAGCATCATGAGCATGGTTCCGAATGTTCCGCCGATCACCAGGTACATGGGTATCCTTGGCTCCTTTGGACAGTCTTTCGAGTAGTTCCAACCTGCGGAAAGGAAAGGAAATATTTCGACGACGACATTTCCACGCAATCTGCCAGAATTCCATCCGAATCAACGGATGGATCGATATTAAAAAGTTTTCGACGAAGCTTGCCTGACTTTCACTCACCGTTCTATTTCGATACTTAGCCAGGCTTGCATGCCAATCATGCTTGCACCCATTCTTATTCTTGCTCCCCCTATCTTATCACTAATTGCTCGTTAATCGTGGCACACCTGTCCTGTATGCGAATACGCAACGTGTCCCACTCTGTCAATCTTGATTTTCACGCATTTTCATATCGCGAAACGTCATGGGAATAAACAAGTATTATAACGATAATAAACACATAATAAAGAAAGTACGATATATCGTACAACACGCGTCGATTCGATAGAAAATTCTCATCCCTGAGAATGTAACGATACGCAATGATGGAAAGAATTCTCCTAAAGTTGTTGGTTAAAATCGCGAGATCATCGATCAACGAATCATCCGCGAGAGAAGCAAGGGGTTTACTTTCGGTTACCGCAACGCGGCTATAAATCTTCGCTTACGTGGTGGAAACGTTCACACACGCGCGCGCTAATTTTCTACGAACCAGCCGCGTCGTTTTTATCGATTCGTTGGGGGAACGTTGGCGAAAAGGTGAACGTACCGTCCGCAATAAACCGTCGTTGGTTAAACCCGCGAGGGAGCCGTTTCGCGTGTCGCACAGACTCGATCGGCTTACGGAACAACGGCCGCGTTTCACCAATCTCGCGGAGAATCGTGGCAGATCGCTTCGAGTTCGAGTCTCACACACACACACGATCGAGTGTCTCGCCTTTGGCCCAATATTCCCAGTTTCCTCGAAGTTGGAGGGAATTGTTACACGCGTGTTACGATTAATTCTGACGACGTAGGCTCGAGAGAAAGAGTTCAACACGACGGATTTTCGTGGTGTTTCATTTTTCATCGTGTTGAGTCTAGAATAGAACGGCGTTAGGATCGCGTTGCGACCAAGGTTAATAAGCTCTGCTTTCACATCATTTCCACTGAATTAACGTCGAATCATATGCAAATTCCATGTGTTCTGTATATATTCTGTATACATCTTTCGGTGAAAGCAGTTTACGAATCGAGAGATTTTTGTAGGTAGAAGAGGAAAGAAAAATAAGTAAAAAAAAAAAGATCGTTCGTGCACGCTATTTGTATATTATTCTTGTTGATTCAGTTTGCGATATGAAAAGACGGTTCGAGAGGTTGAAGGGAAAAATGGATTTTCTTGGCGAAACAAATTTTCCTCGTTCATCGAAGTGTGTCGAAGAAACTCGTTACTTGCCCCGCTATTGCGACACTCTTAATATCTCTGTCAAGGTATTACGAGTTGTTAACAAACGTATGATGACGTTACGAATGACGGCAGGTTTCTCCAAGTTTCGCTCCGACTAATTTATTGATAACCGCTTATAAGCCGAGTATCGATTCGAAACGTGGAACTCGCCGCGTGTTCGGCATATATTCTTTACGCGCAATTCAATCCTTGCTCGGAGCTTTCCACAGAGAAATTTCCTTTTCGAAAATTTCCTTTTCCAATTGCAGGAGGGGAACGTAATTCGAACCGAAACAGCTCGCTCAAGCAAGTCGAATGCCAAGGAAAATATTTACATCGAGCAACGTGTCTCGGAGGTAATTTTCTTCGCTCACCGTAAATCAACATGAGAATCGGGACTGCGGACAGGCAGAACAGGCACACTGTAACGACCCTTGTTCTACACACGACCCTCATCCCCCGAAACACGAAGTCGCAGATGTTGTTCGCCTCGAGATTCGCGTCCTTCAACTGGAACACCACGGAACCGTAGGTAATCACGCCCAGATTCCTGCTCTCGGCCGTGTTCTCCGCCACTTTGGCCCCGTTGGCGAAAAGACGCCGCGACTCGTCGCCTGAAAACTGAAACGTCGAACGGGTTAACCTCTCCCGTAACACGAGTGGAGCGCACTTCAATTTCAATATTGCTTTGTCGTCAAAGCAGGGAGGGAGTCGATTTTCCGTGGTTTCGAGACACCACGGACCAGCTTAGACGCTGGATAAACCGCAAAACCCTTTCGAAATTACGGTGGAGAACGTGGCGAATTTGTGCTTTAAACGGCGCACCACTCGCGTTGATTGAAATTTGAAAGAGTTCCGGGTAAAACCGGCTGGTTGATCCAAAGAGAGAAAAGAAAGGGATCGCGAAAGATTTCTGGAATAGTCTTTCTCGCTTATTCGAATAATGCAGGACGATCGAATTCGTAGCTTCGAGATCCAACGTGAGCTTTTTACGATTCGGTTGTTTCTTTGCCCCTCTGTGAAGCTGCCTCGCGCACGCACGACACGAGCCAGTTCGTTATATCGTTCGTAAACTTTCTCCAGCCAAGAAGATGGGACATAAGGTCGCGAAATATGCGACACGATGAAAAATACGGTCGTATCTCGCGCCTGATATTGCCGTACGTATCGTAGCACGCTACCCTGATAAAACTCCAACGATGCACATCGTTCTTCCTGACGAAATTCAATAACCGGATGCGGAAAAAAAAAAAAAAAAAAAAAGAAAGAAAGAAAAACGATTTTCGGATGGTGGCGCGCGCGTGGAATACTTTATTTGGGCGTACAGCAGTATCTCCTGGCCGTTGATACTTTTATACCACGAATATAAAAGTAAAAAAACTTTATAGTAAAAGCGGAATGAAATCATTGGGAATTGGAAACGTTCTGTGCTCGTGCAGCGATATTTCATATTAGTGGACATTAAAAATTGTTTCGCGGAAGAATATATTTTGGCAAACTACGAGGAAGGCTTTCGAGAAATTGTAACCGTGTTGCACTTGCACTTTGTCCAACGAAATTTTCCTAAGAGGATGCTTCCAAGAGTATCTCGCACGAGGAGAGAACGCTTTATTTTTCCCTTTTTTTTTTTTTCGAATTTTTTTTTCTTTTTCGGGCAATAAATAATATAAATATGATAGGAACACAAGGGAAATACGCGTCATACCTGGGAGACGGAGCTGCTGGCCCGTCTAGAATCCTCGAAGGTGTTTGGCCCATATCCTAAATTGATCTGGACCGTGCTTCCGCGGGATTTGACACTTCCCGTGTTCACCTCCTTCCTCTCCCGAGAGGGGGAGGAATTTCGATTGCCGTTCACCCCTGCACAAACATTGCATTGAATATCATGAAATGTATATCATGTCCACCGGTGGGAAAAAGCCTCGAGAGACGGATCTTTCGCCTATCTTTCGGACGCTACTTTTGAATTAATTTCGAAATCGTGAAAATTATTTTCATTTGTTGTTGAAGTTGTATTAGGATAATTATTCAAGACTGAAATAACTATCAATTATTTTATATAGAGAGATATCGATATACATGTATGTCTAACTTATTCGTGTACGTACAATTATTATTATCGCTGCATAGCCGTAATTAGCCTGCATGTATATCACAAGAAGTAAAAAAAATTGTACATCGATAGCATGCATACTCTGGAATCCAATGATGGATCGTTCAAAATGTAACAGTTAAAGTTTACTTCGATACACAGCTAGGGATAAACGTTATTTGGTAATTACTTAAAGTAACGTTATTCGAGAATGTAATTGCTCTTTCAACGGGTCAATGCCCGCCCAACTCTGCCCTGGATTCTGCGTTAATGCATCGAATTTTGGATTGATACACGCGATCATGGTAGAAACAGAAAAAAATAGACCTATTTCCTTCCCAGGCGAGACTTCTTTCCATTCCAGTGAACGATACGTTGATTGCTGGGAATAAATAATTTTTTTTTTTTTCTATTCTAAAAATAAATAGAGCCACTGACGACGAGATCATTTTCGTTCATATCGGTATCCTCCCATTTTTTAATCTACGAAGTTTCCGACAAATCGGATAGCAACGCGTTTTGAATTTTCAATCCGTGAATCTTCCCCCCCGGCATCGATGTAATAAAATACATGGAAGTAAATGGAAACCGGATATAACACAGTTCGAGAAACACGAGCGAGAATTTCGAGCGAAATTCTACTTTATCCTCGGCACGACAAAATCCAATTATTAATTTTTCCCCTGTTATCTGGTCGCTTCGTTTCCTTCCTAAATCGTGGCTCTCGTTTTACCAGAATCGGCGTTTCCAATCCAGGAAACGGGGAGGAGTCGATTACCGAGGAGAAAAAGCCGCTTAAATCCTTAACGCGTCGATGATTTATCACTTTTTTCAAAGATATATCCCGTTGGAGTAAACTACTTTTACTCAACGTAACCTTTTCCGAGATCATCGTTCATTGAATCGAGTGGGCGTGCGATTATCTATCCCCACCCTCTTTGTGTTTGGAAAGTTAACTCTAAAACTTTTATTTATTCCTTTATTTATTTACTTATTTTTTTTTTAACGTGTATACTGACGTGTATTGCGATCAAAGGAAAGAGAGTACACTCGTGTCGCGTTCATTCGAGGCAAATATCAATATCAATGGTAACTAAGATGCATCCTGTTAACAATATTCATAGAGGAATAACGGTGGTGTGCGATGGCTTTAGGCCCACCCAATTTATACACCGTGTATTCCGAGTCGAACCGTGTAACAGTTCTCTAGTTGTATGGAGCCGGTGTGTACACATTTGGGAGATTGGCTCGGAAAGCTTAATGCGGTTGCGTCAAAACCGATGAAGCCACTGACGCTAACTCGCTCCTATCGTTATCCGTGCTGCGCTCGCCCGTAATAGATCGGATGATCAGCCGATATTACTCGGTTCATTACGAGATCCTGCGAGCCGATGCTTCTCGAATCTTCGAAGTCTTTCGAAGGAAAAATAATTTTCCGTTCGAAACAGAGAAATTAATCGCGACAATTAACAATTATTGATAATTCGATATCGATATAATGTTCGAGCGATCCAATTCGATAGCTTCTATGAATTCTATGAAATTCTATGAATTTATGAAATTTATCCCCCTTGAGACGTCGCGTCAAATTAGATCGGGTAACGAGGTGAACGTGGTCGAAATCGAGCAGCTATAAGATTCCTATAAGGACGAATAATCGAATCACGTTTCGCCTTTCGAGGAGGCAACTCTGCAGATCCTCAATTACTTCCAACGCAGCAACAACGAAACCTAACCTCCGTTCATCCTTCAACCTAATTAACCTAAAAAATTCTCTCTATCCCAGCCCAACTCTCACCTTGATCGGCCGAACCCCTCCTCGGATCCTGCGCTATCAGGCTCGCCTTTGTGCCTCTCCTCTCCTGCAACCCGCTCAGGCTCCCCCTCGGCGTCCTGTCGATCGCGTGCTCGGGATCGATGCCGCGACGCGGGCTCCTCGCCGCCTCCTCCTCCTCCTTGGCCCCGATCGATCCTCTGTGCGCCGCCGCCTCGTTCACGCCGATGCTCCCCCGCGACGATCTCTCGTACGGGACAATCGAGCTCCTCGGGCTCTGGTTCAAGCACTCCGACGCTATGGACCCTCTCGGGCTCCTCTGGGGGCTTCGATCGACCAGCTCCATGTTCGTCACGCTCCCCCTCGGGCTCCTCGACGAGTTCGGTATCAAAGAGTGGCGGGGGCTTCCCCGAGATCCCAGGTTCCCGTTCTCGGACACGAGGGACGTCCTCGACCCGGTCAACGGGACCAGGCTGTTCCTCGGGCTCCTGTTGTGCCCGCCATCCGCCACCAACGAGTTTCGCGGGCTGAGAGGAGGAGGGTCGGGGAGCAACGAGTGGCGCGAGCTGTAGAGCAGGTCGGGATTCGCGTCCGGGACCAAACTGTTGCGAGGGCTTCGCGACACGCCACCGTTGCGGCTGGTTCGATAGTAATCGTCCGGGACCAGCGAGTTTCGCGGGCTTCGCGAAACCATCTTCTGGTTGAACGCCGCCTGGCTCCTCGCGTCGCCGTACTGGTCCGGAAGCGGCTTGTGGTTGACCACGGCCTGAAACGCATGTGGGCAAACTTTGGAGAAACGGGGAATGTGTGCCGATGATAATTCGAGTATCGAACTCTTGCATTCGGTGGAGAGGAGGAGATGGGAACGCAAGAAGAAATTGGAAATAATTTTTAGGTTTTGCAAGATTTCTGGAAACTTGTTTCGCGAGATATTTCGGAGATATTCGAGAGCATGTCATCATCGGGTTGGGAAGAATAAGTATTCAAGGAGAGGGAAATTAAGAAGGATCGATCGTGGAATACAACCTCGACGCCGTTTCCCATGTCAAGAGCGATATCGGGGGGGACGATGCTGCCCCGTGGCGAGCGTTGACGCTCCATCGTTCCCCTGAGAGTGGTCGGCGGCAGGTCGACAGGTTTGTCGGTGGCCACGCTGGCGCGGCGCCCTCTTGGCCCGGCGATCGGCGAGGTGTGGCCAAGGTTCGTCATGTTCCGCGATGCCCTACAGCGTCGCGATGATGTGCTCCGATGCAACATCACAGAGGCATTTTCTCATCCCTGGAAAACAACTTTTCATTACCCTCCTCTCGTTTTTCTCATATAAGCGAACGAAAGACGAATAAGAAAGAGAAAAAAAATTCATTCTTGAATAAAATGCAAACGTCGTTAAATTAATTATAATCCTTATATTAATTATATATTACACTCGTTGGTTTCTCGATCGTGCAAAGGTTAAACGTCGATTCCATCGAATATCTTTCAACGAGATTGCTAATTCTAATTAAATCGTTAACAATGGATTGACGAGACCTTCGGGTCTCGAGGAAAGAAGCTAATCGGTTTTACTACTTTATTTTCTTCTTTTCGTCGAAATATTTTTATGCCTCGGCCGGCATGCAAAGTGTCCACGAGCATGAAACACCACCAGGCTGTCCTCAGGTGTACGGTTAGCCTAGGAAAAGATAATCAACGGTATGGAATCAATTTCTTGCGAGGCAGAGGACACGCCAGGTACGTAATAAACGTACGACTTTTATAAAGATGACCCAGATACTCTGGCGGGGGTAGGCGTCGACGAGCTCACCGACGGCTTTCGATCCTCCTTGATCAGGCGACGAACATTTTCACGATATCTTCGGGAGCAATGCGAGTCGCGTTTCGTTCGTAAACGTTGAACAACGGCGGTGGAAATAATCCCATTATTTAATGAAACCTTCGTCGGAGTAATTGAATTCACGCGTTATTACTTTTCATCGATTCGTTCCCCTTTTCGTCGAACGAATTCCAATTCCGTCCGATCACGAAGCAAAGGCGATAATCGAGCGATAACTCTTCTATGTATTTTTAAGCATGTTGTCGATGTTGTCAAACTTTTCAACTATCATCACAGGCGAAACGTACGTAACAAATTACAAATTACAAGTAATAACTATATTATAAAATTGGATCGTAATGTAATTAATAAATAACCGCGAAAAGTGATAATAAATTTCAGAAACTTTTTCCTCACATTTTTCACAATTTCTCTCGCGAATAAGCGAACAGGCGAGGCGAGGAAAACGTTTCATATATGCTCCTTTTCGTTCGTCTTTGAGCGGACGAATGTCGAGTGATACACGCGAAAGAGGCGCCTTTTTTCCCTGGGAAAATTGCATTCCGCGCCGGCCATCGGATATTCAATAAGTTGGCACGCCGACATTAAGCTTGACAGAGGATGCGCGGTCGGTGATAATTAATGTTCGCGACGACGGGCTGCTCTTCCAAGAGGAAACGGCAGTGTCTAACGAATCGAAGGGAAATTGCACGAGACTTCAGTCCCGTAATTGTGTAACTTTTCTCGAATGTTACGTCTGTCGCGATAAAGGATGGATTCGTAATTCTTCCTTAATCGCCACGAATCGACAATATTAATTTAACTTGATCGTTATCTTCGCTTCCGTTCGCGTGTCATAATTTTAAATACGATTTTTATTTACACGATATAACGTAAATTGCGGATATATATATATATATTATATATTTATAATAATTATTTCAAATTATTTATTTCATCATTTTACATCGCATTACTCGGCCAATCTAATTCTCACTCGCTTTTTCAATCTCGTTTCACGCTAACTAAATCAAAAGGGGGTTTAATCCACCGAGCGAGGATGTTCACTTTATTGACAGCGTCGAGTCGAACGAGTTCTCGAATTATTAGCCGCGATTCATTCATAAAATTGAACGTCGTTTTCGATTAATCAAATTCGTGTTGTTAATCATCACGAGGAAAAATAAAAAGTGTAGCTGTTTATTCTTGAGAAATTGTTTTCCAGAATGAAAACGAAAATAACATAATGCTTCTCTCTAGAATTTCATCTATCTTCTCCAAAAGAAAAGGTGAAATTTCAAAATTAATAAAGCTCGATCGAAATTTAATGACAGAAATAATGGAAATAATGAATAACGAATCCTTTTCTCCTCGTCGCAAACGACGCGGATGGCAATCGACTGCGCTCGTCGATCAATCAATTCACACGTTGATTCTATCGTTTTATCGTTCGTTAATTGTCCCCATGTTTACGAAGTCGGTGGATAATTACGGATCGAAGGAGGAAACTGGAGCGATTCCATATTTCATTTGCACCAGTGAAATGTTCCGCGATGAAAATATTCTTCTCTTCCTTTGAAAGAGGGCGAAGAATGGAATATCGCGATTCGATCGCTGAATGAAACGTACGCAGAAAGTGTTACGGTTGAACGACACGAATCGTTTACCTGTTAAACGCGGACAATCAATCGACAGAAATTTCTCTCTCGATGCAGTTACAGTTTTTGCGTAACAGTGGAAATTAATTAACCAAAAGTCGTTCCAATCGCTAATCGTTTCGATAACTCGTTATTATTATTTCCCTTTTATTGCTGCACGTTATCACGGCACGTTTATATAATGCTTTTTCCGATGTAATCGCGTGTCAGATAGCAGGAACACGCGATCGTTGTTTTAACGCGTACAGAGCATTTGATCAGCCTTCTCTTTCGTTCAGAATCCGACAATCGTTTTTCCTTTAATTTATCTGTACCTTTGCACGCAGGTTTTATTACATCGACGACGTAAACACACTCCTTTTCACCTTAGTTAGGAAACATCCTTCTTTTCGGATGGAAAAGTGATCCTCTTCTTGAAAACGTAAAATTTTAAAGATTACAGTGAAATATCTTTCTTCTTCGTTGGAAATTAGAAGATTTAACATCCTATCTGTAAATTAATCGTTCTGGAAATTCCCTTATGGTAAACAAAAAATTGATGCTAATTAAACTGGAAATATAACGAAATTTTCGAAATTAAAACATCGTCGCACAGTCTTTCGAACAGCAAACAAGTATTGTTTCGCTGAGTTAAGTTCAAAGTTAACTTCAAGATCTTTCGTCACTAAGTTTCTCATTCTCCCCTTTATCCATCTTTTCTCAAAAATATTATTGCACGAGAGAAAATTAGTCGAAATTAAAAACGATCATCCTTCGTTCATCTTTCCTGCGATCCACGATGGATGGAATGACGCGTTCCGTCATTTTTCCCGAAAATTCACTTGTCTCCAAGTGAAGGAAGAAAAGGCGACGAGTTTAACGGGGCGGAATCAAGGCCAATTTCGACCGCGCGATTCTTCTCAATTTCTGAATCGGCGAGGAGATCGCTCGGGGAATTTTTCCACCTGGTTTCGCCGCGAAAGCCGGAGATAAGAGGACGATCCACCGGAGCGATCTCTCTCTCTCGAGAGAGAGACTTCGTTACAAGATAAATCCGAGAAGACGCGTCTCTTTTTTCAAGATCGATCGCGGCTCGAGTATCGTAAACGTCGTTATCGAGAAATTTCTCATTTGCCGGATAGAAGAGGAGGGGAGCTTCATCGTTCAACCGAAGATCAAACTTGTATTTCCATTGATCGAGACGATTGATATTCTCATTCAGGGGGATTGAATGGGGGGGATGTTGTTGGAGGAGCGATCGTTAAAGGTGGATTAGTAGTTCGAGAGGGGGGGTGTTAGTTAGGAAATTGTTCGAGAGATGGAAGATGAGGACGAAGGGGCCACTACTTCTAGGAAATTTATTCGAATAGGTTGATGGAAATGAGCCTGGGGGCTTTCTCAACTTCTCGCTCTCGATATATAAATTTCGCGGTTCGAGTCGATTGGAAATTTTAGCGGGAAGGAAAAACTTGGTGGCCGAGTTGTGTACAAATGTGGGCATGTTTCGGGTTGCGCAGCAACGTTATTAACCAAGTTTCCCGGACAGAGTTCGGGAAACTGTTATTTTCCAAGGATGGAATTGAAACTGTATCGTCAGACGGTGGGTCGTTCAAAAGAAATTTCCGACAATAATGTAAAAAAAGAAGAATTTATGAGAGAATGGAGGGAGCGATATTTGAGCGTTAATTGCTTTAACGAGCGATCGATCAACCGAATGTCATATTCTCGACAACAAAAAAGAAAAAAAAAAAAGAAAGAAAGAAAGAAAGAAAAAAGGAGAGTCCCCTTTGAACCTCGAAATAAACGATTATAATCGATAACATTTCGATAACACCTTTGTGCTTCTATTACTTATATAAATCTGAATAGAAGAAACACTTTTATTGTCCGACATTTATTTCTATTTCCAATTGTATTCCCAGTTTTATTTCGTTCGGTATTTTTTTTAACAACTACGATTTTAATTTTCGCACGATTCGATGAGATAAAGGGAACAAGGTACGAAAGTTGTCGAAATGAAATTTTCGAAAGGAAGAAACACACAAAAAAAAAAAAAAAAGAAGAAGAAAAAAAGCAGAATGACAGTATTCGCGGATATTTATCTGACAAAATGGAATACACTTGGCGACAATCGAGAAAATAGTTGCATTCGCGAGGATAAGTTACGTGCAATCGAGCTCAAGTTTGAAGCTGTTGTTCATCTGTTAAACGCCCGAATGCAATTCTATTCTCTCTTTTCAAACGAATGACCGGCATATCTCGCCTAAAAAAGTCTCTGGAATGCATTTCGTTTAATTTTACACCGCCAGTTTCAATTCCGAGTGAAAAGATGAAAAGATGCGTATCGCGAAACTCCATTTAATTCTTACGAAATTCTTCGATTTTAAAACTTTTCAAAAATAAAATATATATGTTTTTATCAAACGATCGATTTTTTTTTAAATCCAAATCATCGTTATTCATCGTTATTTACCGGATTTCATAATTCTTTTTTGGTTTTTCTTTACTTAAGAGAATTATCGAAATCAAAAGATCGAGGGATATCATCAAAAATTTTTGGTTAACAGAGTCAAGGAAATTAAATTCCCCGGGATTTTCTTCTTTCTTTCTCTCATTGCTCGGACATCGTGCGAATGCCAGAACGAAGATTCGAATGCCAGATCCAATCTGTTCGAAGAAACGGGCAAATCGGTAAATGGGGCGAAACGAGATCGGCCAAGTTGAAACGAGAATCTTAATCCTCGTCTCCGTTGTTCGTCCCTTTATTTTGCATTCGTAATATTCCTTGTGTATACGGGATAAAAAATTCACGATGTGTTCGAATTGCATTGTTCCATCGGGAGTCAAGTAGAATGTAGGATTCGGATATTTAACATCGTTGGAAATTCATAGGAGAGGTTCCATTAATCCAACTATTTTCTTCACGTGTATTACACGCGATTTAATAAATAAATAATTCCGCCATTCAATCCAATTCATCGTGGGTTCATCCAGGGGAATTACACTTGAATATGGTATCCGCCGTTTGTTGAGGAATAAGCAAAGCAATATGGGGAAAGGCGGGTTTAATCCTTTCTTAAGAATTGAGATAATTTACAAAAACCGGTATTCGAGTGAAAACTCGTGGAAAATGAATGGATTCAACGAAGGAGGGTAAAAATTCTGATGATAATACGTTGACAAAGCCAGTTATGCTAATAATAATCTCGAACGAGATGGGCACGAACGTAGTCACCTCGGCTGAAACTCGTCCTTAATTCCGCTAAATTTGCATAATGTTTCCAGACGTTCTGGAATTATCGAGACGCACGTAGCAACTGTTGAATTCCTCGACAACATCAAGGTATTGCAAAGATGCAGATTGCTTTATAACTAGAGCTACCGAATTTCGATACTATTTATATATATATATTATAACGTGTTTAAATTGTCGAAAGCTATTGGTAAATTTGCCTTGAATTTATGATATCGATTTATAATATTACATACAATTCGTTCCATGCATTATAAATAAAACGTAACGAATTTTTCTCGAAAAGAATTTCAGTTTCGTATCATCGAAATTGTATCAAAATTGATAATTGCAATAGAATTGCAGTAGAATACTTGAAAGACTCGTATAAATTCAGGAAACAAGATATGTCGAGAATTTTTTCTTATTCGTGGAAAGTATTTATATCGTTAATCAGCATGGTCCTCGTCCATTTAAAGCGCTATCCACACTTTTTCGAACCGCCACGGAAAATCTATACGTGGAAGGAAAAGCGTGCTCGAACGTTATTTTGCTCGGATATCGGATCAAAGTTTCCAAAGATAGAGCGAGAATTGATGCGTTTTGGAATGCGAAGCGTTACTCGGCTGCTAATTACGCGGAGGATGCGGGTTAAGTTTGCTCGTGCGCAAGATTCCACGTTCTCTCCCCTCGAGGGAAGATTTTCTCTCTTCACGCGGAAAATGCGAGCGATAATCGCGACGATTAATCGCAGAGCATCGTAATTTTTAGACTTTATTTAACACCCCACGAATCCCCATTATTTCTCGAACGAGATAAAATTCAAAAAAAAAAAAAAAAAAAGAAATAATAAAATGAAACATGGTATCCGAACGATAATTTGCCAATCGAGGGTGCGAAACGTTTCAAGCGCAATTTCAAGCTTCCTTCGCTAAAATTCGATATTCAATGCCCGGCGTGAATTTTAAGCCGGTTAACTTGGAAAACGGGAGGTGGATATCGAAAACATCGTGTGCATCGATTCGCCATTCGCTGCTTGTAAACGCGATACGTGACTGACTCTGTACAATTTCGCTTATTAACGATTCGCGATCGATATCGTGGAAACAAAAATAGAACGTAATGCAGTTATTTTATATCCAACCGATTGGACGATTGGCCAGACACGATAGAATCTTTAAATCGAAAAAGCGTGTCGTACTGTGACGCAGTAGTACGAGTCTTTCACGTGTCAGACGGTGTACGTGGTGGAGGGAAGTTGGAAGAAGGCGGGAGGATCGAAAGGAATGGTTTACTGTTCGATTCGTTTCAGATTTAGAATTGGCGAATAAATATACGCGTTGTAAAAATATACGCATCCTTTCACGATCAATGAAAAATTCTTGACGCAGAGATGAAAAATTTCGCATCGTTGAAACGAGAACCGAGCGTTTCACGAGTGCTTGTTACCCGTAAAAGATGAATAATGTGCAATGAGTAATTAAGGTTTATACGAGAGAGTCTTAATTATGTATGTGTACGAATTATTTTTTTTTCTTCTTCTTCTTTTTGCTTGTACTATTTTTAGTCGATAATCAACACGAAGAATAATACGAAATTTCACGAACTAATTTTCTACGGGGAGTAAATTATGATTGTACGAGTAACGAAGTGTTATTTTCTATATTAATAAAGATGATACGCGGAATTAAAACTTTTCAAATTACGAATACGTGGATTCTCGAAATTAATGAATTTTCACGATTTTTGATTTACCAGAAATAGAAAGATAAATATTATGAGCGATAATATTTGAACACGAAAGTGGAGGAAAACGAGTGTGTGAATCTCGTTATGTTACAAAATCGAGGGAATTTTGGTATAATTTGTATCGTGGGGCATTGACGCGTATCTCTAGGGACGTTGAATGCCTAGATTCGTTGCTTTGCATCTCATCTTTACGACGAAATAAAACGAAAGAAACGCGTTAATAAACATTCTTATCGAGAAAAAGAAAATCGATATATTTTGATCGTACCTCGTCAAAATTCAATAAAGACGATTGCAAACCAACTTTTTTAATAACGAAGACGCTGAATTTTTTTCCCTTAGAGATATCGATTAATATATTTTCTACTTAAAAATTATAATACGCGTTTATCATAGTTTATTATATTTCCATTAGAGAAGAAACTCGTAAATTAATCGTAGCATTAATTAAATTGTTTTGCTTTTATTTCCCCATTAATGTCCTTCTCGTGTAGAATAACAAACGGAGATAAACGTTTAACGAGAACATTTTTATCATTAAAGAAATTCATTATCAGATTTTAAAAGAAACACATCCTCGAAATCCAAGAAGACTTTTGTTATTCTTCGAAAACGAATTCATATAGAACTTCATCCTTAGGGGAAGTTGGATCGAACGATACAAGAGGGAAATTTCTGTAAAAAAGAATTTATATAAAGAATATATATATATATATACTATATATTCGATGACCATTCGATAAAAATATTTTAAAACGCACAAAGTCGCGAGTACGCGTTTGATGAGGAAATCGTGTGCAGATAAATGTTGTACGCGACTACTCTTGAGAACAAAAAAAAAAAAATCTATTGAAATCCTCGCGTTTCTTGCGGCGCAAGCACGATTAAAAGGGTGTTTCATAATCGAAATTTTATTCCTCCGTGTGCCACGCGCACGCTTAGCAATTAAATCCAATTAGGGGAAAAAATTATAGAGGAATATCCCCACGCACGAAGAATTTCCCAGAAAGCGACGCCACGAATTAAATTTGCATTATCTCGTATTAAAATTATCCTTAAATTTCCTTTTTTTTTTTTATTACATCGTGACAAAATTCTCGCCTGGAACCCGTTCGCGTTCTTGACCCACAAGCGCGCCCAAATTAACCAACCGCGAAAAATCTCCCGATCCCACCGAGTTGAGAAACACGAGCCAACTTGAAAGTTGATTAACAATTAATTAAAACAGAGAGTTTTTCCATCGTAGAACGAGGGTCAACGCCCAAGTATCGCCTCTGTTTACAAACGTCTTCGAAAAGACGTGCGTTTCTTCTTTCGCGCGTAATTCCACAGTTTGTAGCGTTTGTATTTCTTGTTTCCGTAAACACCGTTCTCGTCCAGTGTCGTTCGAAAATTGTTTTATCCCCGTTGAAACGAGCGATCATAATAATAATAGAGTTTTAAAGACCGAACCTCGTTTGAATTATTTACCACCCCTTTCCGTTTCCGTTTCTCTCCCGTGTCAATAACATCCTCGCGGTAAGTCAACACCAAGTGTCGCTATTGTCACAATCGATCTTTCGTTCTACGCCACATACAAGCTTTTCATTCGATATGTGAAACGATCGAGTTAGTTACGTAGTTTCCAAACTACGCTCTTGTTTCGTTTCAACCCCCGCGTTTCGAAATAATCCCTACCCTCGCGTTGCGACGAATTAACGTTGCAATAGCTTCTCTTCGATCCCCAGCTCAGATTAAAATATCCGGAAGAAACGAATGAAATGTTCGTTGCGATAAAACATCCCTTCTAAACCGATATTAATTCGATGTAGAAGAGAAATTCGAAGGAAAAGGAAAAGGAAGAGGAAAGCATGCGAGCAAGAAGAAGAACAAACTTACCCCATCCGACTTTTCCACTTACCTCCGTGTACAGATACGGTGGTAACGTGTTCACGTCCACCAAAGAGTACGATCGCGAGGTATCCTCCTTTCCCGTTGGTATCATATGTTAAAACGCTTTTTCCGACGCAACGACGACGATTCACTCCTCTTCTCTTTACGAGAGACGGCCTCGTGTCGAGAGAAAAGGCCGGCCGTCGAGAAAATATATATTTACCCGAGATGGATTTATCGGCTCGTTACGATCCCTCTAGAAATCCCGTAAGAGGAGAGAGAGAGAGCAAGAATACGGAGCGCGGTTTGTTTTCGCGTTGGGTCGCGGCGCAAGTTGTCGCGTTCGCGGCTTGGAGCAGACTGAACGCGCCCCGCAGCTCTGGCCAGCGAATAGCGCGACGCGCAGATCGGAGACGCTCTCGGTGATACGCCCCGTGATTGTGGGCTCGACCTTAGCGATCCTTCTGCTTGTTCGATCTTTTCCTTCCTACGATCGATCCTTAAAGGGCACGAAATTATACGTGGGGAAAGGATTTTCCTCGTGAAAAACTGGGTATTGGAGGGCTAAAATGAGGAGAAGAGTGGTGGACTTTTGCTCGCAGATGGATTAAAATATTTGGAGCGATGATTTACGAAGGAGATTAACTCCTGTTGAAGGAAATCGATGCGATCGGTGTAATTTATTCCCCCCTGTTGTTGAAACAGAAAATTTCCTTTCCTTTTCAATTTTTGAGAGGCAATTTCTCGCGGTAAATAAATAGGCGGCAGGTTTGAATATTAGAATGGAGGATGATATTAAGGGAATGTTTCAACTGGCGTCCGTTTAGAGTTACATTGGAATGTTTGCCCGTGCAATTATCTCGTCCGTGATAGGTTAATTGATTTACCCTCGTTCTTCATTTTCTTCTCGGTCGACAATCATCCCCGCGAGAAGTTTCCAATTTAGGGGTTCTAGGGGAGGATGATGAAACCCTTTTACTTTTTACGTCGGTCGTAAAAAGAATGTTTAATACCTCTTCCTTCTTCCCGAAGAAGAGACACGATTTTTTTCCTATTCCATGAATTTTTCATCCACTATATTTTCTCACGTCTCGTAACTCGCCACAATTTCGAATCCCTCTTCGGTGACCATCCTCGATTCGAACCGTTTTGCAACGAGTGGATAGTTTGTGAGAATGTTACGATCGAAGTTGCGTTTATCTCTTTTCAAACAGATTTTTTAGAACAGGTATGATTTAATTTTAGATTTAGACGAGCGCTCGAACTTTTTGTTAAAAAAAAATGTTTGCCGCGAAGAAATAGTTGCAACGAAGGGAAACGTGGGAGGCGAGTAAAGTAATTAAATGTAATAAGGGAATTATTTTTAAGCGACCCAAAGGTCGATTTTCCTTCTTTGAAAGAAGAAAAAAAAAAAAAAAAAACAACGCACAATCGATGAACTTCTATAAAATATCAGAGCTATGCGTGAGAAGCGGAAGCAGCGAAATCGAGATAATCGTAATCGGACGGAGTTAAATTTTTCCTTGAAATTTTTTCAAGTTCACACTCCGCTCCGTCCTTATTCGTTCACTGGCTTCGCGTTGCGACGAAATTAAACGCCACGGTTATTTTTCACGTTTCGCCATAACGCCACGCTCTTTCGAGAACGATTACGACGATGAACAAAGAATTCCACGGAAGCAAACGTTAATCGCTCCTTTCACCCCTTCCCCCTCCCTCCACCCCTTTAAAAAGCACAACAATCGCGCGTTGTAAATTTTCTACGCGCGTATGTACGATTATTTCCTCGTTACATCATCGTGATTTTACCGCGGGAAAACCGGGAGGAGGAAAAGGCTGGAAAATTTTCATTGCCCGGAGGAGTTTTGCAGCGCCCGTGTTCTTTGTAAAAACCTCGCGAGTAAAGCTTGATCGAGCAAAAAAGAAGAAGAAAAACAAAAAAAAAAAAAGAAAACGCTCCATTTCCTTTTTTCTACATCTCCACTATACAACGTATATATTTTAAACAAGCCGTTTGATTATTATTTGCACAACTACGTTTCTCTCCATATGCGCCAGTATTTTATTTTTTTTTCTTTTCTGTTTTTTTTTTTTTGTACAACGAGTAAATATGTTCAGTTTTTTTTACTCGTCGACGAAAAGATTTCACGTATAAACGCGAAAAATTACGCGTTACGCGAGTAAGCTTGGTATTAAAGTAGGGGCAAGTTTTCGCGATATCTTTGAGAAAGAATGCGATGGTACTTACTTGGGAAATTCGGATCTTATCTCGATGTAAAAAGTTTGCGATATAAGCGAGAGAGAAAGAGAGACTTATCCTTTGTGTCATGTTTGAAATGCTCGTGGAAGAATAGCAAAGAAGAATACGTTTGCTCTCTTCGCATAAACGCAACGATTTTATTCGGCAAAAGGTAAGGCATTTCATTCGTTGTTCGAAAATGCGCAGCTTCCGTTCTCATAAAGTGCTTGAATATTTATATATATATATTTTTTTCATTCGCGAAACATGAATGAGCATTCCTCTTTTTTGATTTGTTTTTTTTAATCCCATAAATCGAATACCAATGTTGTTTGTTGTTTTTCCATTTTTTACGCATAATCCCTGATGGTAACGAAAGTGTTCCTCGGTTATCAATCGATCGATCTTTTCAAATTTTCAACACGCGTAATTCAACACGCGTAATTGAGTTTCGTAAAAGGGGGCCGTTTGTCGAGTTTTTAAAGAAAGATGAGAATAACAGCGTTAACAACAACGCTGCAGTAAATTTAGATAAAAACATTCTTCTTCTTCCTTTTTTTTTTTTTTTTTGAAGTTAAGAGTTTCACGCTGTGAAACTGTTATTTTTTTTTTTTTTTCAAATTCTTTAAGCGTCAGCAGAAATGAAATTTCACGCTTGACTTTTCGCTTTGTACCGTAAAAGTAAATCTTTTTTTCCAGTTATCCGCATGAAAAATTTAAAAAATATATATATATATGTATGAAAATATCAAAGTTTCTCACATACCGTGTAAATTTTATTCGCAATTTTATCAGCCGAATGAATGGGGAAGAAAGATTAAAGAAGCAATGTCTTTGAAAAACATTTTTCAAACCGGGCAACATGAACTTCAACCTTAAGCGAGGCGACGATGAGGAAAGCAAGAAGCGTTTTGTATCGTGTTACCTCGTTCGACAATAGTCAATCCCCTTTATTCGAAGATATCTTCAATTATCTGCCTCTTAGAGGAAGAAATATATATTTACCGAAATAATGAAAAAAATGTCCTCGTGAATTTTTAACGATTTAGAAAGAAAAAAAAAAAAATAGAGGAAAACGCGTGAAACTTCGTAAAAAATAAGCCTTTCTTCCTTTCTCTCTCCCCATTTTTTTTTCAAAATTGACCGCTTTACGGATTAATTTCACCGTTTAACCGGAATATCGGAAGTTTTCTGACGAGCTTATTCACGAGCTTCGAACAGGGTCATTCGTACTTGGGGACATGAAATTAATTCAAAGTTGGATTAATCGGTGGCCGAGGTTCATCGTGGATTGGATTTCGCGAAAGCCAGTCGTCTAATCGTGTCGAAAAGACATGTTTGCAATTCCTCGAGTAATTTTTACACAGTTTGACAACTGTAAAAACGGCGTGGACAACGCATTAAACCGTCATTTTAACCGCTCTCTTTTTCCTTTTTTTTTTTTTTTTCGATTTGTTAATCGAAATGGACCAATATCGATGGGATCGTTTAACACTCTCTTTTCGGCATTTTCACGAAACGAGTTCGGATTAAAATAACGACTCTCCTATGCGATACTTTAAATAAACGGGGGGAGAAAAGGAAGGGTATGGTTGACCATTTCTTTTTTTCTTTTAACACCAGTCGCTCGACGACTCGGGAATCGAAGCACGAGGCGAGAATCGGCGAACGAGGGGGCAAAAGTGATAATTTAACGAACGTGACTATCGATAATTCTCGATAATGAGCCGGTTAATTAAAAGCGTGCTTTTAGCTAAATCAATTATGCGCTATCCGATAGTGGTGGTAATTCGACACTGTTGGGGGGAGGGGGGGGGAGGGAAGGAAAAATCAATTGATCGAAACCTGTAATAGACAACTTGCAAAAGAATATCGAGTAATATATACGTCTATCACGTCCTCGAATCTACAAATAGAGCGTTAAAAATATTACAGGGTTAGAATATCGTAAACTCTTTTTGAAATTTTTTTTTTTTTTTTTTTTATTTATTATTCCTTTCTACTCCGCGATATCCAAATAAAGATATCTATTTCCAGATGGTATCTGGTGTGCATATCGCGATGTCGTATCGTCGAGCAACGATATTTTTTAATTATCCAGGACACTTATACTCGATCGCAAACTCGACACGACTCTCGTTGAATAATCCTGAGAAGCGTTATATCTCTCCGACGCGTTTATTATCGTGCAGATCGAAACCTTATCGATCCTTATTATCCACGCGAAGGATCTAACGATTGTGCTCTGCGCTAATTAAAATAAAAGTAGCGGCATAAGCAGAGCCATAGAGCCATGGCAGTAACTATAAATTCCCCAGTGTGGTGGGCAAATGGAATTTGTAAACGTGATGAAAACAGGGAGATCGCATCAAAATATGCGGTTCCTTTTCGAATATTAAACGATCATGGATTGATGAATCGTTAAATACCGTTTCAAGGTTCTTAAGAGCGACTTGAAAGTCAGTTCTCTTTCTTTTCTTTTCGACGTGCCTTTCCTTTCTTTCTAATTTATCATTTTTTTATTAAACTTCTAAATTCGAATCAAATTTTTAGAAAGTTTTGCAAACAAACATTCCCGCGAGAAGGAAAAGTCGAACGCTGCTTCACTAAATCGCACGTCTTTTCAATTTGGCAACTTGTTTATCCTGTATATTCGAATAACTGCACGGTAGCTCCATTTTTCAACCTCTTTAATTCTCGTACGGACTCCGCAAGTAGCTCGATTGGCCACAATACGAACTTAGTGTCGAAACGCGGAGTTGTTATCCTCACGGGATTGTTACTAAGAGAACGTTTCTCGAATAGAAGAATCATCGGAAGAAACGGTACGTCTTTGAAGAAACTGGCTCTTTCTCGCAGCGAGTCACGTCGCGCGATTCGTCATAATCGAAATTGATTAAAATTACGCGGCCGGTCTTCAACGTTTCAATTTTCTTTCTGAAGCTGAACAACAAAGGCAGCCAACCGAATTATCATATTCCAGCAGCGTTGTTTGTAATTTCGCGATTGCTCGTTATCCCGCTTCGACCATTCTCTCTTTCGTTTGTACGCGTGTGATCACAAACGGTACGACTAGGGGAGCGTCGTTAACGAGAACACGAGTGACTCTTTTTTAAAGGGCAAAGCCTAAGTTTTGGATCGTTTTAAAGAAGAAGCGATTTCTTCGACGATCGGAATCCATCTTGCGATGTACTTTCTCGATATTGGTGTCGAGTATTTTCCCGCGGCAATCGTCTTGGTTGGGATCTTCTTTGGACTCGAATTACCATACATATTGCAGTTAATAGAACTTCGAACTTGGCGAAGAGTGACGTGGAAGAACGAGCGTCGTTTGTTACGTTCGCTCTAAACAAGTTTCGTTCTTTCCCCGAGATCGAATTTCGATTTCAATCAAAATGGCATTAGCATCGGCCCGCCGGCCAGATATTTGCCATGAAAATGAGCTTTCGAATTAAATTCCGTCCAACACGGAATGAACAATCGATTTACAAACTGTATTAATGAACTGTTTAAAAGGATCGATTCGACCCCATCGCTCAATGAGATGTCGTCCCAATATTTTTTTTTTTTTTTTTTTTTTAAGAGATAGATAGACAAGAATAAACGGATGGAGTTATCAGGGGATAAATGGATTTCCATGGATCATTTCGTTTAACTTTTTAATTATGTTAATTCTTTTCGAACAAGCTATCTCCTTATATAAATTACATTCGTGCTTTTTCTTCTTAAAATGTTTCTTCTGTTAATTGTCCTCTTATCAGTAACGTTCATTCGATTCAAAGAACCATCCAATTCTTTAATTCGTTTCTGTCGGCTCGGTTTATTAAGATAAAAGAATTTTTCAAAAAAGATCCAATATCAATATCCATCTAAACCGTTTCGTATCAGTGGAGAATAAATGTTTGATCCGTAAAATCTCGATCGTTGCCTCCTCGCGACTAACCGAAAAGGAAATTCGGTTGTTTCGAGGAAATGTCAAGGACGGGCCATCTCGAAATGTTGCCAATATTGGGAAGAAGATCGCGAACTATTATAACGATCATCTTATCTTGACGATCAACACACTCGATATTCCACGGGCAATAATGGAATACCAATCTATTTGTAATCGTATTCCTCGTATTTATTTGTCGTGAAACAGATCCCACAGATATCATTTCTACCTCTTTATACTTTTTCCAATGCAAATGTTGTTTAGAAGTTGTTCCGTTCAAAAATTCCAACGAGTTCCTAGGAAATTGGTGGAAAATTGGATGCGAACGGGCTGGCTTCCCCTTCGTTTTGATTTTTCCATCGAGTCGAAAACTTTCGACGAATAATTTCTTATCCCTCGCATTTCTCTCTGCCCCTTCTTTTATATTTTCTCCTTCCATTCGATTATTTTCCAAAAGGGGTAAGTATCGGATGAATTCCGTTTAAACTTGCTTGTTTCAGCGGAAAAATTCAGGCGATGTTACACGCTCGACTTCCCTCAACCCGCGTAAAAATTGTAGAAATATTTGTCTCGCCGTGTGCAAGGGATGGGTCGAGGCGCTCACCCTCGAGACACCCTATTCTTACGTGTGTATGCATAGTCAGTCGATAAAGACTGGGTCACGAGTGTGTAGGTATTAAAGAGGAAAGGATATTCTCGCGTCAGATTCGATCGTTCTCAAACTCGACGATTCGTCTTCGCACGTCGCGATATCACGCTTCGTTGGAAGGATAGGAATCGAATACTGTAAACTAACATTTTCGTGAATAATGTTGTTCACGTTTTTCTCCACGTCACGTTTTGATAAGTTTTGATACGCATCTTGGATGATATAAGAAAGGAAGAGATTTTTTTCCATTTTTCACGGCTATGCGAGATTGCAAGATTCCGTAAAATTTTCGTTCTGCCGCAATGTTTAAAGTATTCGTATTAATATCGGGACGATAAAATGGAGAATGGAATTCTCGTGTACCGACTGACTAGATTCTTTTTTTTCCTTTTCTGGGGCAAAAAAAAATCTGCGGCAATCAATCTGCGGTCAGTTTCCAGTTTCTGAAGTAAAGGGATAGAATTCTGATCGATCGTTCGGACGTACGTACGTAGGCTCGAACTTTTAACTCGTTCCATCATAAGAAAGAAATAAACGCATTTTGTCGATCTGTAAAAATATCCTCTTTGTCCGGTCTTTGTTCATCGAATGATTCCAAATTTTCTTCAAATTTGAAACTTTTCAAAATGGGATGGAAAAAAGCGAAAAAAAAAAAAGTGAACTCCGTTAATTAATCTTAATATTAAAGCTTTTGGATAGTCGACGAAATTAAATAGATTTAAAGTCAAAGCTCGTTTAATTCAACCTTACGCACCGTTAATTTTCTGAATTCGCATTGACCGTTAATTAACGTGATATTATATCGTTTTCTCTCTTTATTTTTTTTTTTCTTTCCGCTTAATCATCGTTCATGTAGACTTCACGTTCCCCTCGAAGCGTACTTTGGCTAAATCTCATCAATCGAATAATGTTAATATCTTAATAATTACTTTTTTCGTTCGAAAATTTTCATGTTTAATTTAGAGTTTAAGATTAATCTATCGAGATATCCTTCAATTATATTTTTCATTTATCGTATTCTTATCACGGGAGAAAAGTTTCCTTGGAATATTGATAATTTGCGTTTAAAAGAATCGATAAAACTTGTCGAGAGATTTTGTAAATGGTTCGTTTCATTCTAGTTTGTAAATTAATTTTTAAGATGAGATATTAAAAAACGATGTGTTTCCAAATGAAGATGTCTTCGAATGAAAGAATTAACGAAGGGAATTAATCGGGGGATTGATTAAACGACAAAATTTCCATTCAATCGATTCCTATCGAACGATTAAACGACTGGCAGGTGGACATTCCAGCACATTCTACTTCTTTCCATTCTTCTCTTATTCTATCTTTGCTACGCGTGAAACGTGAAAAAGGGGAGGGGGGAAAAAATCAACGATAAAAATAGAATTACAAAGATATATCCTAAGAGAATTTTTCCCGAGAAGTTGAGACTTCGAGCTCATTGATTCAGTCAACCTGAAGGAAAAACTTTGATAAAGAAAAAACTTGGGACAGGATAATCTTTATTCCCATGGCGGAAGAGACGTATTATACTTACAAAATTTTAATCAAGCCTGTTTAACCAACGATATTCTTTCGCTAAAATCGTGATGATTGAAACGATCGACAAAGAGAAAATTCTGCAGAATTTTTGGATAGACGAAATTAGAAGTGAGGAAACATCGATCCTTCCAAGATCAACGAACGCTGTTCGCATCGAATGTTTGCACCTTTATTTTCACGATCAATCCAATAATAACGAAATTCTGACTGGAAATAATTACTTTTATTTTCCTCCCGCCAATGGATAAGATAAACGATTAGATAATAACCAGATACGTTCAAGACGTCGTGAGACGAAAGAAATATCACGAATTCGTTCACTGGGCCGTTCGAGGGCGACTATTTGCCATAACCTTTCGACGTGTGCACACGACGCGAGTCAGTGAACCTCGAGGAGTCTCGAATCAAGCCAATGCCATCGAGTACGTCGACTATTAGATTGGAATTTCCGGTCTCTGACCTTTTGTTTTTACGGGTGGATTCTTGCCACGATTCTTGTAGGCTGCCTCACGGGTCACGGGATCTGGGGCGGATAATTAATTTCGCTTGAAAATAAAAACTCAAATTTTTTCGAGTTAAAAACGTTATTCGCAATTCGAACGCGATTTTTATTTCGGAGGGCACAAATTTTTCGAATGGAAAATATGGAAAGTATTTTTTCAAAACGAAATCCGTGAATGTGAAAATTTCGAACTGGCGCCACGATATTTCATCGCACGCGCAATTGAACCGGTAATTAAAATTAGTATTCATAATTTCATATCGTCGCGTTTTCATCTGAAATTGTGTATCAATTTACGAGAGCCGCATTAATAGCCGCATTGATCTAGCGGCGCAATAATATTTCATCGACAATTGAGTATCTCGTATGGGACGTGTAATAGAAACGTGTCCCTCGTTGTCTGACGAGTAATGGCCTTTACCACTACCAACTATTCAACACCGATATTCAATGTTCTAATGCGTCTGTGCTGTTACACCGGACTGGTCGCGATGTGAGCACCGGTATGGCCGAGTGAAAGTGGACGGGCTACATGTCGCCCGTTATTGTAACTTTTATCCGAGAATGAACGTGTTTGACACGTGAAACAGTTATCGTTAGCCCGGAATTCGATAACACGGGAGGAGAGGAGAATTGTTCGAAGAATTTGTGAATTTCGACTTGATTTTTCCACGAAGAAAAATCTTTCTTTAAAGATAAAAGAAGTGTATACGCATATAACGATCGATGGATTTAGAAAATAATAAATAAGAATTATAATTATATTCTTTTCATTTAATCAACTTGAATTATTCGAGAAAAAATTAACGCGAAAAATTACGAACGAGAACGGCCTTTCTCTTTAACGACGATCTGACCAATAATAAACCGTACCACTGTGAATTACTGTTCATCGTTGAATCCAAGGATATTCGTTCGTCGTGGAATATTCTCATCGTTATTTTTGAAAAAAAAAAATTGTCACAAGGGTATTTCTATGCAAATACTTTAATGCATATGATTCGATTCAAGGGAAACTTGATCAACAAAAGGATTATTAGAATTTTGAACAAATGGACAGTCACGTAATCGCTTTCAATTAAATGATATCAGCTTCGTGAAACTTGCCGTTCTATATTCCTTCCTACGTGTCTTCTCTCCTTGTGTACACGCATACGTTCAACAATAGAGATTACACGAAGGAGACAGTTTGTACACGAACTTGTAATTGCAACCTTGTACGATACGTTGGATATATAACTCACGTTCTTGCGGTTAACACGTAACTGCCAACTTTGCCCATTTCTCTTGCGGATTACATTAACTCTCTTTTATGAATAAATTATGTGACAGTTGCGCGAACGAAAGGGAAGAGAAGAGAAGGGAAGGGAAGAGAATCTTTCGCCGCGCAATTGTAATAATAATTATAAGAGGTGTATTCAAATTTAGATTTTGAAGAGATTAGTTGTTTGAATTTATAAAAATTAATGTCGAATTAATTCGATCCCTTTTTCAGAAGATTAGAAGCACATCGACAAGATACAAGCGAGCATTAATTTGGATAAATTTGTAGACGAAAACATTTTATATATGTAATAATATATAAACTATGGGAGTAATAAGAGGAGTAATTTAGCAGGAATTTTCGAGTGGAAGAGTGGCGAATAAAACGTTGCCTTAGACGCTAATTAAACGTTTCGTGTATCACGGTTCGTTGGATAATATCAGAGAAATTCAATTCGTTTAAATTAAAATTAGATTTGTTTTAATGGCTATTGATAATTTGAAACAACGATGTCGAATGTCGAAACGATTAATCCAATGATTAAGACTACCGGGAAGAGGATAAGATTATAATTAATTTCAATTGCAGTTGCAATTTTAAAACGAAGAAAGAATGGCTTCTTGTATCGTTTCAGAAAATCGTTGGAAATTGTCGCGATAAAAGCCTCCTGTGGACAAACGGAATCTCGATTGTCCTTGCCATTAATGCTCTTAGAGATTCAATTTATGTTTTATTGCTTTTCAGTTTTCATTTTCAAACTTACGTAAGTTTGATTCTTGTTGACAATTAAATTGATATATAACGAGAGACAAAGGAAATTATACAAGTTATTTTTAATCTTCAACTTTTTCATAACCTCTTCCCCCCTCCCTCCACCAAGAAAAATCTTATCGCTCCTTCTATGTTGGATATCGGATATCCAAAACACGTTGGATATCTGTTCTCTAAGATCCTCATCTTTTTTTCTCTTGTACCATAATTCAATCGGTTCACATTGTGCAACATTAATCGCATTTGAAACTTTTACAAAAAAGATAAAACGCATCACACTGATCTAATAATTGATCGTTTTTATATCAATTCTCGTTTTAAAATCAGGAATCGATAATGAAAGATTGCAAACACACGATGCAAACATATTTGGTTGGTATCGTTAAATCGTTCAATTTTCGAAACAAAGAGACCCAATTAGGAATTCTTCGAGACGTATACGTATTCCTGGATTTTCGTCGAGAGAGCGAGAAAGAGAGAGAGAGAGAGAGAGAGAGAGAGAGAGAGAGAGAGAGAGAGAGAGAGAGAGACATATACACATAAAACGCGATATATGAAACTAATTAAACTTATAGGATTGGAAACCTCTATTTCGAAGAACATTATAAAATTTTCAAGAGCTTTCTCAAGTATATCTTGAGAAAGTGCATTCAATATTTTTCCCCAAGGAAAAGAAAAAAAACGAAGGAAAAATACAGGAAGAGGAATATCGATACAGAGGAAAATGATCGAGGAAGATACACATATATTTCAAGATTTTTCGATTTATAAGTGGGTCACTGCCGCCTCAACATCGCTCGATTTTTCTTATGCGGAAGAAATATTGCATTCCGCATCTCTTTAAAACGAGGTCGAATGCAGACTTGGAAGTCGAAGAAAATGTAAGTTCCTTAGATTTCGTGAAGTTATTGTTATCCTACGAGATTATAGTGGATATATGATAAAGTGTCATGAATCGTGAATAATGGTCGGAACTAATCGCTTTGATAAAAATGTTGTCGATTTCGCATCGGTTGAAAAAAGGTTCTGGGATGAAAAGTTTAATTTTATTTTGCGGAGGAAGAAAGGGATTAAAAATTGTTGTAGCGTAAATACGAAAAGAATTATCGATAATATTTGCACAAATATTTTATGAATTGAGGTATGACTGACGAAAAAAATTTATATAATCCGGATTAAAAACAATTTATTTAACAAATTATTGATGTGACATTTATAGCGTACTTGATGACATCGTTTTTTTTTTTTTAGATTGTAAAAATTTATTTCGGAATAACAATTATGTAAAATTTACAAGAGACTATTCTCTTAATTAATTTCAAGATATTCAAAAGAACAATTCTTTTCGTCAAGCTACCGAATAATTAAAAAAATATCCGCTCAAATATCCGCTCGCTATATATAGTATAAGTTTATTCACGAAACCTAATTAAAATTTATGTTTCTTTATGAGTGGCTTTATAGAGAATATCTATTGTAGAGGAAACTCCTTTTAACGATTTTACACGAAAATGCTAGTCAAATAGGAAGGAAAGTAAAATAAATCCTTTCACAAGTCGAATCGAAAGGATAAACGTTTCGAATACTCAGAATCTTTGAAGTTTGGCTAAAACCAATATCCTTATCTCTTTATTATTCTATTTTTCTTTTTTTTTCTTTGTTTTCTTTGTCATTTTTTTTACGCAAACTCAAATGAGATTTTTCACATCATATATATACATATATATACGTATACACAACGATGTATATATATTCCTATATGCTTACACCATTTGAATGGTGTAATAAATGATAAATTGTAGTATCAAAAAGTGATAGTTTAAAAATATTTTTGAGGCATTATTCTAATTGCAACATTTGAAGGATTAATTAAAATAGTGAATCATTTATCCTTTGTCATTAAATTATATAAATCAAAGATAATTATATATTTTGAAGTGTAATTATATTATATATACTTACATTTTTTTATTTATCTTATAAATATTATAAATCGATTACGTAGAAATAATATATGTATATTTGATAATCAATGATATAATGTCAAACTCTGTATACTCTATATATGTATGCATTGCATATGCTATTTAATATACTAAATTGAATAAAAGAACGATATAAATGCATTGACATCAATATTATCAGTGATGTTCGATAATTTTTAAATTTTAAACTTTAATCATTTATTTTATATAATTATAATATAGAAAATTTTTTGATGCTATATGCAGAATATTTTAATTATGTATTACGATTAAAAAGGACACAATAGAAAAATCGATTCCAATCATTTTTTATTCATGTTTTTTGATAAAAAAAAAACAATCTTTTCGTAATTAATACAATCTTAATATGTTTTTTTTTTTTTTTTTGCTTCATGTTGAGTGATATAATTAAACAAATATTTTTTGCTAGATTATGTGCTAATTATATGATTTTTCTTATTGAATAATTTCAATGTATAATATTAATTGAAACTATTTGTTTATTGTACAATATATCAATAGATGATTCAAAAAGCAAATCATTTTATTACACATTGAATTAATGTAAACAATATGAAAATAAGTTTGCATAAAATTACAATTACCTTACATCATGAAGTTGTACTTCCTTTTATATACAATCTGAAGAAAATAAACACTCTAGTCCTTAAACTGAAACTAACGGGTATTAAGATAAGCCGCGAACATAAAAGTTCAACTGATGTACAACTATGATTGGAATCATTCGATCTGAAGATTGTTAGTCATCTCGAAATTATATTTCGATATAATTTTTTCGATATAATATCGAAAAAAATCGAAATTATTGTTAAAATTGAAATTTCAAATGATTGCTAGTTTTTGGTACTATATTAACATAATGATTTTATTTTAATTTAAATAATCCTCTAAAACATGCGTTAACAAACATATCGCAAAAATTATATATATTTTATGCAAATTTGACTTTTACAAAAGCATGGATAATTATTTACAAAGAGGCACACTTCTCCGATTTCGATGATCTTGAAATATATTATCAAGATCAATATCCTGAGTAATTTTACTTATAGATATAATTGCCGCTCGGCCTTAGTTTCAATTACTACTAAAATATTTTAAATTATATTTCTAAGTTTTTAGATAGATTTGGTTAACTTTAGGATATGTTCTGACAAAGACGGATTAGATTAGGTTTATTTAAGAGAGATTCTCTATCAAATGACTCTATTAATAAATGATCTAGATATATATCAAGATATATATAAATATTTTAAAAATGAAAAGAAAAATCATACTAAATAAAACTTAATTCATTTGGATTCATTTGAATCAGACGATAAAAAAGTGTGAGTGTGAAACCCTGTCATAAATTTTATTAAAAAAAAAAAAACGACAAAACAAAATGAGATTGTAATAAATGACGTATACTTTCAACAATTTCAATTCTTCTAATAATAGCATACTCTGATTGTATTAACCGTAATTGTCAATCCATGGTTGTATGGATTCTATCTAACTTCAATGTTACTGTATATTTTTTTAAAATTAATGTTACTCTATCTAATCTTCTCTGTCTCTGTGGAACTAGAATATATTAGTTAATAGAGCTTCAGCGATTTCGAAACTCAATAAAATTGTCGATTAATAATATCAAAAATGATTAGCGGCTACTACTCCCTGTCAAAACTGTATCTGTAGAACTTCATTCTCATATTTCTAAAGAATTATGACAGTATTTAAAACCGCAAAACTGTATATACCAAAGCTTACATAATATTTTATTCTCTATTTAATATACTTTATACGGCATAATTAAGCTAAGTACTACAATTGGTACCTGTAAACAAAAAATCTGTGATTTCATATTAACCGACTTATAAGCTTGTCTAAGTTAAAACTTATGGTCATTATCTTAATGTAATAAATACAAATATTTCAAAGTCAATTTTATTCACTTTCACTTCCACCGCCTCGATCAGTACTTGAATGGCGAGAACCAACATCACTACCTGAAACTGATTTTCTAGATTCTGGAGTAGCAGATCTGAAATAAAATAATTGTAATATATACAAATGAAAGTCATGTTTTATTTTATAAATTTATTTTAATATTATTTACCTTGCTGAACCACTTGGACTACGACTTCGGGAACCACTTTTTGATCTTGAACCGGAACGCGATCTTGATGCAGATTTGGATTTTGATCGGCTTTTACTCCTTGATTTACGTTCTGATTCTGATTGTGAACCACTTCTAGATCCTGATCTTGACCTTGATCTAGATCGCGAAGCTGCTTTTCTAGAACCACTAGGTGATCTTGATCTTGACCCTGCGCTAGCTGCAGAACCTGATCTTGATCTTGGTTGTGATCCACTTTTTCTGGATCCACTACGCGATCTCGATCGTGATTGACTCTTTCTCGATCCTGATCTTGATCTAGAACCTGATCTCGAACGTGACATACTCTTTGCTGAACCGGATCTTGATCTTGATGGACTTCTCGATCGCGATTGACTTTTTGATTTTGAGCCTGAACGCGATCTAGATCGTGAATGGGATACAGATCGAGATTGGGATCGAGATTGTGATCGTGAACGCGATCGTGAACGTGAGGTACTTCTAGAACGACTTCTGGATTTTGATCTGGAACGAGATCTAGAACGTGATGCACGAGAACCTTCGGAATCAGACATAATTCGTCTACTTCCACGTGCACGGCCTTCATTGCCACTTTCACCTCTGAAAAATATCATTAATTTTATTATGTATTATATATTATCGAATATTATGCTCACGAATGATTCTTACCCGCTGGCAATTTTAAGACCACCTGAATCACTATCAGATTCGCTGGTCGATATTGTCTCTTTCGATAAAGGCATTTTACCTTTTGTAGTTTCACTTGTACTTTTTCGAAATCCTTTGTCTTTCTTGGCTCCACCTTTCCTTCCACGTTTCGGCTTAGGCCGATCGCTTTCTGAACCTAAATATTAAAAATAAAAATGTTTTTTTTTTTCTTAACTCTCAATGATTATTTACATAATTGAAAATTATGAAATGCTATCTCACCACTTTCTCCACTCGCCAATTCTTTCTTACGTTTTCCTTTACCCTTGCCTTTTCTTTCTTTGCGTTCTCCACTAGCTTTCCTTTTGCGTTTCTTTTCTCTAGGAGCTTCCTCTCTACCTTCTTCTCTTCCAGACCCACCACTGTCACTAACATATTGATCAGTACGTACTCTTTTTCCTTTCTTTCCAGGCTTTTCTGAAGGCATTTCGCCAAATACTAAAGCATTCTTTGTCTTTTCAACATATTCTTGACGTTTTTGCAACATTTCCTCTTCTTTTTGACGGCGCATTTCTTCAAGTTTCCGTTGTTCCTCCGTTTGTCGCATTTTAAATGCTTGTCTATAAATTAATCCATAATTATTGTTATAATATAAATAAATTTCAAATATTGATTATGTTTAAATAATTACCTTTCTTCTTCTTGTTTTCTTCTGAGCATTTTTTCTTCCTCGTCTAATCGCCTAGCTCGAGCGACATGATATTGTGCTTGTGATAACAAATCTTGACATCTTCTTGCTTCTGCTTCTGCAAGTTGTTCCATTCTGTCACCATGAGCTGATAAATATTGGAAATATTTATGTGAAAGTCCCAATTCATGAACCGCTTGGAGTACTGTCGTTAAGGTAGATTTTTCATCTTTTAAAATTTGTGTGGCTAAACGTTGAAGAACAAGTGCAATATTGTACAATAAAACAGTATCTTGTGGAGCTACTCTTCTTGCCTAAATGTTACAAATTAGGATTAATTAGGTTTTCATATTTAAAGAGTATTAACAATAATATAACAAATTGTTTTGAATTACCTTTAATAATGTCAATTTTGCCTCTTTCAATTTACCAGCTTTAAAATAAGCTCTTCCAAGATATTGTAAAACTTCAACATGATGATATTTATAGAATTTCCGAAGACAATTTTCATACTGTAAAAAATTAAATATTTATAAAAAATTATTATTTTATTTTTTATGATAGTAAATATAAGATAAAAATTACCATTTGAATAGCGCTAACAAATTGTTTTTGTTCTACGTAAATGTGTGCAATATTTAACCAAACATCACAAAATTCTGCTGTCGCTTCTCGAACTTGAGCAAAAATATCTCTGGCTTCATTTACACAACCTTTATGTGCTAATACAGCTCCAATCCCGTTTGCAGCCCAAATATTTTTAGGATCATTTCTTAAAACCTGATGAAAATTCCAACATGTATTTATGAACATAAAAACTTATTATTTTTTGTTATTATACCTGTTTATACATAGCTAGTGCTCTATCTTGATGTCGCTTTTCTCGATCCTTATCTTTTCCACTTTGATGCAATGTTTGAAGCCAAATATTACCCAATGCAATTAATGAATAGGCATCAGTACTTGTTGTTGGATTTTTTAAAATTCTTTCAAATTTTTTTTGACCTGGACCCCATTCCATTTTGGCCAAATGTAAATTACCCAAAAGAGACCACGCATCTGGATGCTCATTATTTATTCTTAAAGCATCTTTAAACCAATCAGACGCTTCATAAATTTGTCCCTTATCTCGAGCCATACAACCAAGTCGTAAATAACAATCCACGTAATTTGGATGCTCTTTTAAAATGTCTTTGTATAATTTTTCCGCTTTATCAAATATACATAAAGCTTCGTTCAATCGTGCCAAATTATATGTTGTCGTAACTGCTATTGAATTATAATATACAGAATCATGTAAGGCATCTGCTTTGGAACGTGCTAAAGATTCTTCCAAATTTTTTCTAGCTTCTTCCAAATTTCCAAGTCTATAATAAGATAATAAATATTAGTCTTAACAGTATATATTATATATATTATACAATGATAAATTTAAGATAAAAAATATGGAATATACCTATAATGTAGAGCTCCAACGTTATTTAGAATTTCAGGCGGTATATCCGCTTGAACTTTTTCTTTTAAAATTCTAGTTGCAGTACCATATGCATTTAAGGCTGCGTTAAGGTCACTTTGTTCTAATATTTGAGCCAATTCGATCCAGGCTTCAACATCATCGGGAAATTGTTCAGTTACTTTTCTAAGATGGTTTTTAGCGATGTCGCGTTTTGATTGAGAACTTGAATTTGCGTATAACGATCCAAGAATTTTCATTGTTTCATAATTACCTGGTTGAGCTTTTAATACTTTCTCGAAACATTGTGCTGCCTGTGATAAAAAAATTAAATTATTTAAAATCTATTATTTTTATTCTTTTGCATAATAAAACTCGTTATACTTACATTTTCTGCATCACCTCTATAAACATACATTTGACCTAAGCCAAAATGAGGTAATACAAATACTGGTGGCGCAAATTGTGTTGCTTGATAATAATATTGAAATGCTTGATCATAATCACCCTGAAATAGTTTAATTATTTGTCAGAATTCACAAAATATTAAAAAAAAATTCTATATTAAAAAGAAACTTACTTGCACATGAAATGCTCTGGCTAATTGATAGCAACTCTCAGCACGCATAGCTTCATTTTCAGTATTATGAAATGCATGAAGTGCCAAGTGTTGTACTTTGTTATAATCTTTTTTAAAGAAAAAATGATTTGCCAAATGATTTAAAACCATAGGATTTGTTGAATCAATTGTATAAGCTTTAGACAACATTTGCACACCGGTTCTAATACTATCAGGTTGTTGTTGATTTAATTTCAAGACTGAAAGACCAACTAATGCTCCAACACATTGACCATCTAATTGTAATGCTCTTTCAAATGCTAAACGCGCCTTTTCTTGATTATTTAATTTCATGAAACAATGGCCCATTCCCAACCTCACAGCAGCTGGACAATTTGGATTTGTTCTTAAAGCTTTTTTATAAAAAGCAAGTGCACCTCTATAATCTTTCTTGTTAAATGCTATACATGCTTTTCCAAGTAAAGAAGGAATATTATTAGGAGATTGATTTAGTACAAAATTAAATTGGGCATCAGCTTGATCCATCTTATCACCCTCCAGGAGACAGAAATAAGCTCTGCCAAGTAAATGATTCTGTACACAAAAAATATTATATATAAATAAATTTTAAATATTTTTCAATGTTAAATAAATTATTAAAAATATAGTATATACCTGATCATACATAATAATTTTATCTGCAGTTGTGTATAATAAAGTAGCTTTTGTAAAGAGATCTCTTTTCTTATCTTTATTTTTTTCTCTGTTGGCTTCCTGCACATAATATGCAGCCAACATATCCAATGCACGCATTTGATCTTTTTCATAGTCACGGTAATCAATATTAGCATCAATTCGAGAAGATTCAAGTATTTTAATGAAATCATCGATTTTATGTTGTTTATAATATTCAAGCTGTAATAAAAAACAATATATTTTATTTTCTATCATTTTTATATTATACATATTATATTTTGTAATACATACGGCCAAATTGACCCAAATATTAAGTTGCGCATGTTCTTGACGTAAAATTCCAAGAACTTCATCACCCTCTGGTAATTGATCAAGGTATAGCTCAATTACCTAATAAAATGTAATTTTATAAATTGAAATAATTAATCAGTGATATGATAAAAAACTTAAATATATAAAACATAATAAACATAAAAAAAGATAAAAAAACTGAAAAATTTTAGTTAACAAATAATTAATATTTAATATTTCACTAGACATAATATAAATGAATAACATACTGAAAATAATATGAACAAAATAAAGTAATAAATCAAATTAAAAATTATATGATTAAAACAAATAAAACAATAGTAATTTATAATATTATATTCTAAAATAAATTTTATTTAAGAAACATTATTGATAATATAGGCTAGTGTACACAATTTATTTTATAAACATTTCTGGTGTAGAGGTTAGGCATATGAAAATTATTTTTATATTTTGAGTATTTAAAGAATTTGAACTTGTGCACAAATCACATATTAACAACAATCGTTTAGATTACTTCTAATCACTTAAAAATTATAAAATTGAGAATTAAAAATAAAAATATTCACCTCATCTGTATCACGAAGTGGAATCTCTATGGAACCTGCCATTGTGGCATTGTCACTGATCTTTGCAAAGCACAGTCAACAGATGTCGTATTAAGTGAATGTAGCCATAGCGTATTTGCTATATTGCTATAGATAATGTGTAATACTCGCGTCAAAACACTCCCGTCAAAACACTTATATATCAAGATGAATATTTTGTGAGATGATCATCCTAAAGTTATAAACAAGAATATAATATTTATATTTTTTCCATTAAAAATTAAAATACATTATTTTGAAAAAAAAATGATAAAAATATGTTCAATTGATTTGTTTGTCATGTGCCAAAAGAAACTATAGACAAGAACAACTTTACCAGATCGAGGGATTTAAGGGATTTGAGAAACTTGAAGAAAAGATAGTGCGAGAAAAAACAGTGGTGGGAGTTATTGTTTAGCAATTGCTAAATATAATATAGATAGTATAACTGATGGCAATAATGGCAATAATGGTAGGATTATAAAAATGGCCTAAAGGGAAAAGAAAGGAAAAAATCCTTCGTTCGGGATTTCTCTTAATAATCTTCTCTTAATAAATGATAAAGAGAGAAAATATTAGAAGAAAAATAGAAATAGATTAAAAATATTTTCAAGATATCGCAAATGATAAAATATAAAATATATAAGAAAATTATATAAAAAAAGACAAAAAAAGTGAGAAATATAAGTATAGAATAAAAATTGACAATATGATAGTTCTTGAATCAAAAATTATAGATAAGTAACAAAATAGATATGTTTTTTTATGACACAGAAATTTGATTACAAATATTGATACATCAGGTAACATTTTTTCATAAAAATATATTTAGAATTAATTTATTCATATTGACACAAATATACAATAGTTTATTTACAATTTCTTTAAATTTATATTTCCTTTCTAAATTTCTTTTCAAATCTATTTATATTATTTATATTATATTTGTTTTTATCTTTTGTCTATATTATATTCGAAGAATATAATATATTTCTTATAGCTTTTCCAAATTGGAAGTTTACTTTTATATTCGATTTATTGAATTATACGAATATATTGAATTGTATATATTCTAATTTATAATTCGATAATCAAAATCGTAACGTGAAATGTGTAGTGTCAATTGTGCTTAGACGTTCATTTTTTCTTGAGTTATATTTATTTTCATAATTAATTTTCATCATTTGTGTCAATGTGTAATTACATAATATATTATTAGATACATTATTCAATTATATGTGTTTCTTATATTCTTAAATTATTAGAAATTTTTTGACAGCTAATGGCTTTTTTTATTCATTTGTTTAATGATTAAAATTGTAGATAGTTTATATTATATTTTTCTAACGTGGAACTTGTACTTAGTTTTTATTTTATTTTATTAATTTAATTGATTAATTTTATATATTTTAAATATTTATTTGATTTTCTTTTGTATAGGTTATTAGTCGATTACTACTACTTTCGAAGGCGGGAAAAATTTCAATATGGACGCCATGAAGAAGTGATAAATTTAGATATTTTTGACCATATGCAATTGAAATAAAACATAATATATATATATATATTACTTAATGTGTTAATTTTCACGTGAATTTGAAATAAAGAACCATACAGTTTTAAATAACCAAAAAATTGCTAAATTCAGATGTGAGACAAATTACTGTACATCACAGTACATCGATCGAAAATTGAAAATCATTGTGATAGGACGTATTTCACTGAGATATTTAGATTATACTAGTTGATATAAAAAATACTAATTGAAATTAGAACATGCGATACAAAGTTCCGTAAGATTTCATGTCTACTTTATTTCTCGTATCATGCAAAAATATTTCCAAAGCAAGATAAAGTAAGAATTGAATATCAGCGCCATCTCTTGAGTAGTTGTGAAAAGAAATATTTAATATATAGTATTGAATTTTAATTATTATTCTAGTTTATCTTACCTTTAGAGAGACATTTTCAGTACTCAAAAGATGGCGCTGATTTTAATATTTTTACTACTGTCTGTTCTTCTCTCGTTATTTCTTTTTTTTATCTACACAAAAGTCTAGAAAATTTATATTCAATTTCGATATTTGATTAACTTTATTGTCTTTTTATACATAACCTATTTTAATGAAAAATTTTAATAATATCTATTCTAATTGTTATATATCGTAAGTAATGCCAGAAGTTTTTTGTGAAGTTTTTTATCTCGAAGATTAACCATAAGAACCATAAGAAGAAAGAAAGGAACAAAAAAGGATTAATTTATCATTCGTTTATTAATTTATTTCAAAAAAATATCCATACTACGTGAAATAACATTCTGACAAATGGATGGACGATAGAATGTAAATATAATCTAATGCATTTATGAACAAAGGTAATGAGAACCATAAAAATAATTATCACTGACTATGACTTATTATTTTACAACAGGAAATTATTTAACGTTCTTTAGTATTTAGTTATAGTAACAATTAGTTATGTCGTACTATTATCATTTACAAAGTATATTGAGCAACAAGAATGTATAGCATTTACTTACATTTCGATAAACAGTTAAATCAACAATGAAAATCGCGTTTATACGTGACTAATCGATATTTATGAATTGTTTAAATTCTTAGAAAAATCACTGTACTAATTAGAACACTGTATAACGCGTATTATAAACTTATTGATCGACAGAGATCTATTTATTTTTACCTATTATAGAAAACGAAAAAAATGTCTTTCTTTTCGAATGATTAGTCTAAAATTTCGTGTAAAATTTCAACAAGAGCGCACACATGGCAAAATTTATTTATTCCTCGGTTTTTTTTACGTTTCTTTTGCATCTTCCTAAGGTCCTTCCTCAATCGTAGTAATTTCCATAGAAGGAGGTGAAAGCTGTATCAGAGCTAACACTCGGCGGCAAACTCGTAGCGTCCATCGTTTCCTTTTCGCTGCCAAGGGTCGATGTCCTTACGTCGAGAGTACCACTTACGCCGGACATCCCTGAACTTGTTGCCATTTCCACTTCTCCGTCGGGATGAGACATATGTCTTAAAATGACGTCACTTTAATCCATGGTCAATCGTTCGTTAATTTCTTGTCAGGGCAGTTGGTAAAAAAAGAAGAAAAGTAAAAATAAAGAAATAATATTATCAGAAATTTTGCGATTAAGTTTCGTGGAAATGTTTCTTGAAAAATTAATTTACTTCAAAAAGTCGTCGCGTTGAAAAGAGAAAATAAAAAAGGATATTAACGAAATTGCATAATTATATTCAGAAGAAGTTTTTAGAGCATGAAGTACGTTTCAATTATACATATATTCATTTTTGCTTTTTCTGTAACAAATATATATAGCGTTTAAAAAAATATGAATTGTCGAAGAGTGGTAGATATCATTTAGTGACTTTTGACATTTCATTTTTGATATTTTTCAATTTTTTTTTTATGTTCTCCCTTTTATTCAACTTTTTAAATCAAGTGTACTTTTCGAGATAGATCTATTTGATAATTAAAATAGATCACCTTGAAAAGCATTTTATGAACATTACCTATAATCTGGAGCAGAAGGTTCAGCGTGCTGCCTTCGCGAGTTTGACGCCATTGGTGTTCTCTTTATCGCGTAAATATATATACCCGTCATTGTGAGCGTATAGGAGACGAAATACAATGCGTGAAACTGGAACAGCGTGGAAAAAGTCTTATTAGCATATGTGTATTGTGCGTTATGCTGCTGAAATATACATTTCAATAGACGTAATAACGCGTTGCTCTAAATACATACGAGGAATAAGGATAATGACATTTCTCCGTTTATGATGGAAAATATTAAGAATTTATATTTTACACAAAGAAATCAATACCTTGTATTGATGGACCAACATGCCAGCTAAAACGTTGAAAGAATCTGCGGTCAACAATGATAGTTGCAATGCAGTTGCACCAGATTCGTATAGTACGACAGGCACTAACGAGAAAAAGATGAATTGCGTGATGCAATAAACTACCAAGAAAGTGATCACTGGTGTATTAATCCATTGTAATGATTCTATCTTTAAGCTCTCCAATATGGCCCTGGAATTATATCGAACAACTTATGTGATTTTTATATCATAGTTTTTTTTTTTTTTTCAAGAAGAAAGACTTACATTTGCAAACAGCACACTATAGTACCGAAAAAACCAATCATGCCAAGATATTCGATAACATCGACCGTCTTGACTGCTAATTCTTGTATCACCGTTGTTATGGAAAACAATATCACGCCTCCGAGGCACAACATATCACCGACAAGGTGATTCTTTCCTTCGCACGAAAAATTGAAATTAACAAATTTGATAATTAAATTTAGTAATTAATAATTATTATTAATTTCTATGTAGATCTCAACGTGTCGAACAATTACCTGCGGAAGGATCTTTATTGTCATCGATTCCTGCCCAAACCAAACATCCCACACCCATCAATGAAACGGAAACGCCGACTATGTGCACCATTCGATATCTCACCCCGAGGATCAAACATGATAATGCCAATGCGACCGGTATAGCGACACAATCGAGCAGCTGAAACAGAATTACTTCCGGTCAGAAACACGGTCGATTCTTCGAATCGTTAAAATTTCAATGCAGAGAACGGATGACGACGACGATGTTCCTTATATTCGCATCGCGTTCGATTAAGAATAGCCAACGAGGGGTGAGTGTGCCGGGTCGAAGACCCGGCATTCTCGTTTCGCTGGTGGTAGTGTGTACTCGATACAATAGTTGTTCCATGCCATTCATCCCGACCACGAACACTAACACTCGTTTAATTGACGGCTGAGCTATGAAAGATGCATCCTGAACCGCATATAGATCGTACGACGTGTCAGTTGTGCACTTTATTCCAACAAAGGAGAATTCTATGCCAATATTCAACGCACCATTTTTGCATTAAATGGGATCTTTCTTTTATATAAATATAAGTATACGTATAAATATGGAATAAGCATGAATTTCATACAAATTTATACGTATTAAGTAAAACCGGGAAAAATTAAACGAAGAAAATAATTTTTATTCGTTTAAAAGAAACAAAGAAATTTGTTCAGTGAAAGAAATATCTCGTTATGCAATTTCTACGAAATAAATCTTTTGTTAATATTTCTTTTTATTTCATTTTAATATAGGTTATGCCAGAATGAAAATAATTAATGGCCTACTTCCGCTTGTACGCTGCACAGAAAAAGAACTTCATCATCATTTGTTTGGCAAATCTCACGTGACATCATTAGCACGTACCTGTATGCCAGCGATGCTGGTGAATTGATGCGCGGATGTTATAAGTGTACACGCTTCGACGTCAATGAGTGCCACCAACAAGTACCTGAATCCACGGGCTTTTATAACTGAAATTAGGCCGTTCCCTACTCCTCTGCAGGACATCCAGGTTGTGTATACGAGACACATCATAATGTAGTGTGGAAGATTTTGTCCTATTTCATGCAAAAAAATTTACACGACTCGTTATATCGTCATATGATGAGCTTTTCATGCAAACTCATTAATGACTTACCGGTCGGGAATGAGAGCTGGTATGCGGTGTTGATGTGATGATTCGCGAGCGTCATGAAGCATAACACAAGGGACAAAAATTGTCCCAGTATTATCGCTTTCCATACTGACCTATTAACGTTAAAAGATACAATTAAAAATATCAAATTAAACCAAAATTTAAACCGATGCCAATAAATACAACGTTTCCAAGCAAATTACACGAAAAATTATCCACACTATTTCAACGAAACAATACGTTTTTCCGCACTAAAATCACTTTCGATCGAAGGTAAACAACTGGAAACAAACGTATGCACCCATACACGAAAGAGCAGGGATCAATGAACCGAGACGCGGTGTTTTTCCACCCACACGAACGGAAAAAAATTGGTCGTAAATACCCGCCACTTTTATTCCCCATGTTCCCCTTCCCCTTGACCGAGTGGAAGCCGGTTCGAGGGCGGATCGACGTTCGGTTTCCCCGTCAATGGACCACCAATCAATCTCGCTTACCATTGTCCCAGATCCGATATGTAATTCTCGATCTTGTCGCAGACCCCGTTCCTGGCCTGCATCACCGTATTTTCGCGACGATCGCCCGCTGACACTCCCATGCCAGGGTGCATTTTCACCCCGAGGCTTTCACCCACCGGCGGTGCAAGGGAAGCGCTTGCGCGACCTCTTTCCCTCCATCGGCTCTCCACCAGAAAGGACCGGTATTTTTCGTTTTGCGGACACGATGATGAAACGTTGCGCACGTAAACGTGGTGAAACACGATGGTTCTACACCCGTCTTTTCTTCTTCCTTCTTCCGTTCTCTCCGACTTCGGATCGATCGATGAGAGGGGTCCCTCGATTGTGCGTGTTTCCAACTTTGGCTAAATCGATCGATCGTTAAAGATGAATGAATTTCGTTTGAAGAGAGTATCGTGGCTCGAAACTCGTTGACCTTTTGATGAGAAGTTTTGAAATGAAAAAGAGTGGAGAGGGTATAAATAGAAAGATCGATCCATTTTGAAGCGTGATTCCGTTGAAAAGATAATTGATCAAGTTGGAAATTATTGATCGACGATTATTTAGGAATTTATTCAGATTATTGATCTATGAATCTTGGTTTAGGTTTAAAAATAAAAATAAGAATAATGACGTAAAGAAGTATGTCTTTCTTTATTCTCAGGTAATCTTGTATAGATCGTTATTTACATTATATTGACATTGTTTGATTAAATTGCGATTTCAGTCGTCAATAATCTTTTTTTTTTTTTTTCTTTTAAAAAAGTTTCCACGTAATCGTAGAAACCTGTACATTTGATATAAATTTTTAAACATCTTCAACTTACGTAATAATCCTTATAATATCTCAAACATTACGTGTTAATGAGTTAAATTGTTATGCGAAAAAATGTGATCATTCCCGACGTATGAAAAGAAGGCAATCGTAACGTTTATGATTTAATGTAGTAAATTTGTGCAGTCGGTTCACTTGTCGATGATCAACAACACTTTGTAAATTATCTATCTAAAGAGGAAACTGTATCGAATATACGAATATCCAGCCATCCTTACAAAGTTGGAAAAATAAGTTGGAAAAATATTTCGCCCGGTTCGTTTCACTCGTTCACGCGTGATCGAAATCTGTTGCACGTACAATTCGCGCAATTTCTTCGATTTCTTCTGCATTCCATTCGTGTGTCGAAGAATTCGTGTAAAACTTGGAATAACGATTAGATGTCGAATGTAAAAGGTACACACGCATTCAATGTTCTATGTAGTTATCTATCGACAGACGAGCGAAAGTATAGCATTCTAAAAATTGAAAATGGTACGTTATCGCACGTTGTCGCGACGATTTAACGCACCATATTTTTTTGCATATAGAAATTACAACCTACGATTATCGAAGACGATTCAGGAAAGAGATTTTTCCTTAATTGTAAATTGTTTGATTTTGGTCATTCGAATATACGAAAAGTAAAGAGATAAATACGAAAAATTTTCTTTATTTCTTCTTTGCCTCTTCCTCCACCGCCTCGTTCTGCTTGCGGAAGCAATCACCGACCGGGAAGAAATCCCAACACCTTTGCTGATACATGTTCCACACGTACGTTTCTTGACCGGTGTATTCGGTGTCTGGTTTGTTGATTAAGTGCATGAGGAAAAACCTTGAGAAAATTCAAATCATTGTAGCTAATTGGTTGACGATTTATTGATGAAAAACGAGAATAGAAATTGATTTAAATAACTTACATGTAATTAGCAAGATTGTGCTCCTGTTGGACATGAGTATCGAAACCATGTGGTACCGTATCGAAATATTCTTTTCCTAAACCACAAATGAAACAGTTGCTTTCCATGTTCGTTTTCACGTTCTCAAGTTGATCTCGAAGCTCACCGAACGCATCGATAATCAAACCTAAGATAGAAGAAAATAATTAAAATTATAGTTTTAAAGAAAAAGTAACGAAGGTTCAGATTCGAAAATTTTCCTCAAATTTACCTTGAATAATGGCCAACAGAATAACAATGACGAAAAAGAAGAAAGTGATGTCAAACATGATACGGTAAACTTCATAGTCATCGCCATCAGGTTCACCAATTTCGTCACCAATACCACCACCAGCTCTGACACCTTTGTATAGATGGAATACGAAGCACTGAAACACAAATATCGATCAATCGAATCTTCGTTCCAAGTATATTTCAATTATTAAAGAAAACAGTTTTTAACTATAGTTATCGTACTGTTAGCATGTCGTGACATTTTTTATCCACTTCATCGTCTTCTTCTTGAATATAGAATTTTCTGAAGAAATTGAAAGCTATGACCGTATATATGTAGACGACAATAGTCAATAACATTACTGTCAACACCAATTGTTTGCCGTTGTGTGTCACAGACTGTAAGATCGTTCTCAGAGTTTTGAAACCAACTGCGACGTCCAGTAAATGAGCAGCGAAGAAGAAATTGTTATAATTGCCAAGGATTGAAAATGTAAAGTACCATAAACTGTACAAGAATGCCTGCATGGAAAAATATTATAACTTAATATATATTTGAATGAATTAAATCTTCCAAACACTCATTATTTACTTACGTTATCCGTAATGGTAACTCCAGCTTTCCATACTTGATACCTCCAATCGATATTAACGATGCTGTAATAAAAAATAAAAATTGTATAATAATCGTAAACTAAGAGACGAGGTAGATAAAACAATGCAATTTTACTTACAAGTGTATCAAACCAGAACCTTCTTCTTCCTGTTGGCTAAACGATGTCTTTTCCATACCAAGCAAATTGCTGATATAGTCGAAATCGTAAGTCTCACTGTATTTCTGTCGAACTTTCTTCTTCACGAATTTATCCCAATAATTCACAGGGAACGTTTTTGCCGATATCACCATCTTATCCCAATGTGCTTTGATATCATCCTCTTCCGGTGTTTCAGCAATATACAGACCATCGAATTCCACGCGTCGCGCAATTTCCTTTTCTCGTTTAAAGATAGCCAACGGCACCTATATCGTATATTCATGTTTTACATACAGAGATATTTGTATAATCAAAATTTATACGTGCAAAATACGATATTCCGAGAGTCATACTTTCAAGTGATAGTAAGCAACTAGCATAGCAAGAGAGACGATCGCATGAAGAATAGCCATGAGTCTTATAACGTGTGCCATGTAATAGAAATCTTCCGCCACTTCCACATATTCCAGAGCGTATTCGTCTTCCTCTTCCTCTGATTCAGCCTCTCCGCTCCCGCTACCTATTTCAACTCCGCTGCCATTTCCAGAACCAGATGCACCCTCGCCAGACATCTCTGCCAACATGTCCACTATCTGACCACTTCCTTCCTCACCTCCTTCGTTACCCAAAGATGAAACCTATGAACCAATGGTTTGCAACGTGACAACGAAATATTAAATTAATATTCATTTTACTTGAACATAATTATATCTAAAATTCTAGACAAAGTATCACGCTCACCTTGTAGAATAACAACATGAAATTGATACAGAAAGCAAGTACTAGAGCCACGTATTTCAGATTATAAAAATTCCTTGCCAAGAAGGAGACGATGCGATGCGTGTACTCGGAAAAGTCGATAGAGGAGGCTGATGGTTCTGCTATCGTTTCTTGTTTCGCCTCCGCCTCGACTGCCGCCATTGCTGCTTGTTGAGCTGCCGCTGCTTCCGCCGCGGCTGCAGCCTGAGCTCTAGCTTGTTCACCTCTGCTCGTAAATAAAATACAAATTTAAGTATATTTTATGCGTTTATGTTAGAGAGATATCATAAGAATAAGATAATTATTCACCCTAACAAATCGGCCAACGAAACAGGCGATTCCATGTCTCCACCTCCCTCAGCTCTCGCACTTTCTTCTCCAGTGGCTTCTTCCGGTGTGCTTTCGCCCGTTTCCTCGATACTCGATTGAGGCGTGGATGTAGCCGATTCGTGAGGCGCAATCTTTATCTGTCCCCCTTCCTCCTTCGTTATATCCATTCCGAACGCTTGTACCTGTTCAAAATTTGAATCATTAGATGAATTTGTTTAGTTCTTCCTTCTCATCATGATCATGCACGATTATTTTTTTCGAACCTGTAGATTAGACTCATCCGGAGTTGGCGGTAAAGCGGGCAAATGTCTCGATGGTTTCTCCTCCTCTTCTTTCACCTCGACTACGGGCTCTTCCACGTGTGGTCCTTTCATTAACGCCAACAATAATCTCATGAAATATCCGATCACGCAACCAACGCCGAAACCAGAATAATAGAACGCGTAGAAAATCATCTTGAAGAAGCCGATAAAGAGTTCCAAAAATGTCATCTGTTGCATCTCAGCGATCTTGTTCTTGATGTTGCTAGGGGAGAATATGGAGAAGAAGAAGTAAATGCTGTCCTTAAACGTTTGGATGCCTCTTCTGATGGGATCCTTGTTTCTTTCCTCGTCGTCATCCGTCATGTAGGTATAGGAAGATTCTCTGGCCTTTCCGATTCCTCCACTTTCTTCCACTGCCATCAACGCACTCGCGTGTTGCATCTCAAAAATGGCGTCTTCGCAGAAATTGATGAAAGTCTCCAATTTTTCCTTCTCTCCTGCCTCTACTACGGTGTTGTAGAAATACGTCCTCTTCGATTCTTTAATTTGTGGCTTCTCCCATTGTTCGATGTTTGATTCCTTGATCTCGAAGTATACGCGTTCGATCTTTTTGTTTCCACCGAGAATCTCGATTCTGCCGAGGTACGGCTCGAAATAGTTCAACACAGAGCCTGCTGTTTCGAGGAATCTCGCCAATCTGGGTTCATTTGGCATGTGCTCCGATAAATTGGTTAACAGAACGGCAAGATTGAAACCGATTTCTTTAGCCGGTTCGTGGAAACGGTCCATGAAAGCCACATAGTCGATTTTACCGTCGTGGTTTGTCTCGCAACAGGCCAATAAGAATTCGATTTCCTCGCTGCAAAAATTTTATTATAAATTTTTCGTTAATCCTCATAGGAGCACTCAAACAATAAATACTTACTCGGTATAGCTCTTTTGTTGTTCCATTTTTTCTTTAAAATCTTTCGGATATACCCAGCCATCGCTGTTCAAATCCACCTCTAAGAAGCTAGGAGATGATACGAGATCTTTCAGTTTCAAGAACATGTCGAAGTATTTGAGAATCAACTCGACATTGCCCGCAGATTCTACCAATGTATCCACCATCTGTTTTCCAATAGTTCCATTTACGACGTTACCTATAATGACAAAAATTGTAAGACATTTATAAAAAAAAAAAATTAATATTATCGAAATTCTTGATCAGAAATAATTACCTTCCAGCATAGACAACATCATAGTGATCATATCTTTCTGCAAGTTGAGCAACTCCTTCAATAGATCCACCTGACTCGAGTGTTTGGACAACTTGTCTTGCATATGAGAGAAAAGGAAAAGGAATCCACCAACCGCGTCCCACAATCGAGAATGTGCCAATGCCTGTTGATTCTGTGCGCAGGGTCCTTGAATCACCTCAGTGAGGGTATTGAACACCTGACTGGCAACGCCAATAGCTTTGAAAAAATTAGCCTTGCCGGCAGGGTCGATGAGCTCCTTGCTGGAATAGTGCCAGTAGAAGTCCATGATGGATTCTTGAAGTCGCAATAGATAATCGACGGTGCAGATGACTACGTTCACCGTTGTTGTGTTACCAGCTTGCGTTCTTAGATAATTCTGCCAGTCTATTGATAACGAAAATTGTACAAGTTTATTTTTCTCTTTTTATTATTCATTTTGAGGAAGACTAGGAGAGTACTTACCAAGATTATGACCCTCGCAAGTCAGTTGGATAAAACGAAACAGAGCACATGTAAACTCAGCATCGTGCATATTCTTCTCTCCAGCAGCTCCCTCGGAACCAACACCAAGACCTTCTGCTTTCGTGTTTCTCTCGAATGCATCCAGATCCAGTACACTGCAGGAATTCATGAGACCGGCAATCGATGTGAAGAATCCTACGTCCTTCTTTTCCTTCAAATGGTTCAACATTCCTCGTTGAATTTCTATGTTACCGCCGCGTAGGATGGAGATTCCCAATTCCAAGGTCTTCATCACCATCTCGCTGGGGACACCTTTGCAGGCTGAGATGTGAAGCAGTACCATCTCTGCCACGCCACGATTCGCGAGTCGTGCTTGATGGAAAAGAAGCTTCTGTTTTTCCATTTCTTGTTCCTAGATATGACAGATGAAAGTAAATTTTGAAATTAAGGAAGTTCAAGGATTTTAATTTCCATATTTACCAAGTATCTTACCATAAGTTTGTGCATCGGTCGCTTTAGGAAGAGCGTTAAAGAAAGCATCATAGAATTGATTATTGATATATCGGGAATATTTATGATATATTGGGTGAAAAATTCTTGGATATTGATATCAGCAATGATATTTTTCGAGAAGAAAAGATAATGATGTGGAAACGAAATTTTTTAGAAAGTGATCAGGAAACTGGCTACTTTTGATGCAAGCGTATTTACATATTTATACTCATATATGTATATGTGTGTTCGAATAGGAAACAATTTTGTTTAATCAGATCAACTACGATGAACGAAATTTTTTGGGTTAATCGATCGATACTGCGACGAGCAATGGTAGCAATCGGATTTTTCAAGTTGAAACGAAATCAGTTACATATAGAAGCAATTGAATTTCCACAAACGACTACGTGTCCTTACCATAAGTGGCTTATGGCCCCGCTTCTACAGGGTCAGTACGCGAAAAAAAGATACGAAATTGTTAATAAATTTCAAACACATTGTTAGTCTCTCTTCTTTAAATTTTCCATTAGAGAAATGTGTAGTTTAAAAAGTATTTTAAGAAAAAAATTTTCTCGATATTTTGATATCGAAGAAATACTTACATGGATCGAGGCGCCACCTTCTTCTTCACCCCCTCCGCCCTCATCTTCACCTTCTTCTTCCTCTTCGCCGCAAGATTTCGATATAATTTGCGCGTAGCTCATGTACAAAGGATCTTCTTGAAGCGCGCCAGATCGTTCTGTCATAGCGCCACGACAGAACGTTGTTACGAGTTGTGTGAGCGGGTCTGGTTTTCCTTCGTCCTCGTCCTTGTCCATCTTCTTCAATTCCGCGTCTTCAAAGGATTGCTTTGAAAGAAATTTAAAATATATTCAGCGATAAGTGAAACGGAAAATATGAAACGAAATATTTATATGAAAGAATATTGAGTTTGATATTTCTTATTCTTACCGTCAGGTCTTCAATCATCACTTCTTGGCCAACATTCTCATCCTGCAACCAGAGCTCGTAATATGTTCGCGCGAAAATATTTATAGCCCGATGCCTGAAATAAATTAGGAAAATATATAGTAGTTTATCAAAAAATTGAGATGACATTAATCTTCTTACCTTCGTAACTTGTAAAGTGGCTCGCTACGCAGACATGCGATCGCTGCCCTCTTTCTTGCTGCGCACAACACACGCTTCCATCCATCCCGAGATGGTGGAGGTTTCGTTGCCTTTTAGCAGCATGCACACACAACTATGGTTGTTAGATCACTAACAAATAATCACAAGAGCTATTAGTGATGGTTAAGATGGTTAATTTTTAAGAAATGGAATTGATGATTAATTTGACTGGTAACAGGTTAAAAATATACACGAAACTCAAATCAAAACGTGAACATAAAGTTAATCAAAGTTATAAAACGATTGATTATTTTATTATTGGCAGGAACGAAACGTGTATAACGCGACTGAAACCAAAACAGGATACCTGGGCAAGGAATGTAGGGAAGTTTGACGGAAGCAAGCAATTACTGCTCGTTTACGTTGTATCGACACCACGGATCGATATTGACCCTTGCTCTGTTGTTGCGGATGATCTATCTACTCGAGAACACAAAATTACTTAGAATAAATAAGCTTTGATTGTTTAAAAAATAACAATCGTAAAGTATTTCAGGAAACAATGATTTATTTCATTCGAAATGATTCTTCACTTACCATGTGTAAACCATAAAGGACTTTGGCCATATCGGTGATCCTCGCAACCACATCCTCCAGCTGTTGCGCTTTCACTGGTTCCATGGAGTCTTTCTTTTGGCCCAACTTGGAGTACAGATAGTGTTGCCACGACATCTCGTCAGCTGGATCGATCTTGTCTGGTAAAGTCAATTGAGTCTTGGCGAATTCAGCGATTTCGTATTCCGGCATCTTCTTCAGGAATCTGTCCTTGCAGTGTTGCACCAATTCTTGTTCACGACCGGCGAATAAATTGAGACCAACTGGGAGCAACCTTTTCAAACATGCTACCATCAAAGAAGCTTGCACCTCTTTGTCTTTATCCCTCTTCTTATCTCGATGTTTCTTCTTTTTCTGTTAATCGAATCATTTCATTAATTATAAAATTATCTTTTGATCGAAATACCATTGATACAAACCTTGCCTCCTCCAGAAGGTGCAGTTCCATCCGAGATGGCGGCAGGTCTCCTGGTCGCAGTAGGCATTATGAGCACCATATTATCGATCTCGTTTGCAGATATAAAGTTCTGCTCCTCTCTCAAGAAGTACTGAGATTTCGACCAGATGTTAAATATCGCTGCCACGTGATTATAGAGATCTTCCGCTTCCGATATGTTATTCCTCAACCAATGATTCCTTTGCAAGTCAACGTACTTGATCAAAAGAGGATAAAAGGAATAGATGTCACGAACCAAAAGTTGCCAATCTTCTTGAATCTGTGCTTCGACTTGAGACGTGTCATCCGTCGACGACTTGATGAAACCACGAAGAGATTCTTCCTTGTGAAACATTGTATCTGTACGCTTTCTGACACGTTCAGCAAGCGGCAAGAATGGATCCTTCAACAACTCCTCCGATGAATTGATGATGATCTGTTGAGTGTAAGCCGCGATACGAGTCATCCATGGTGCATTCTCGTTACCGATGTTCTTCTTGATCAATTTTAATACATTTTTCAGTAATTGATTCATGTGGTCACTGGTAACCATACTGACATATGTTCCTTCGGTCGGATTTACATTGTCCGGGCCCTGGGCCCACCAAAAAGGCAGATAAGAGCAAAGTAGAGGAAGAATAACGTCGACCACGTGAGGAACTTCGTTGTAGGTTTTCTCAGACTCGACGAATTGATCGACTTCCGTCAGAATCGTCTCGAGGGTTGGCATGCTCGATTCCATTTTCGTCATAATATCTTGTGCTTCTAACGAGTGATCGGCGATACGATTCAGAAGAGAAAATTGATTGTGTTTGTTTAAATGGGGCTCCAGGAAGGCTACGGGGAAACAACTGGAGAAAGCACCTAGGCAAGAACCTAAATTCGGTTTGTGACGCTCGATTTCCGTCTTCAAATACTTTCTGTCGTGTGTCAACGTCGCGTCTACGCCCAAGGTGTAGAGAGATGCCAACATTTTGTAGGATGCTACCTGAATCTCGTCCACTAATAGAAGAATAAAGATATGAATTATATTATTCGTGTTAAAAACTCGGATGTATTTTATTTGAAAATTGTATACTTACGTAACAAATCGCTACCATACTCGCAGGCAGCCAAATGATCGAACATGGCTGTTAAAACCGGTAGAACTACGCTATTGATATACGACAAAGACGTGGAAGTCTTCAAATGCGTTCCTCTCAGATGACTATATTTGCCCTCTTGTAAATTCAGAATCGTGTGTCCTAGATCATCCGCGGTGTTATTAAAGAAAGTCAACATGGACGTTCTTATGAACTCGGGACAATTCTTCACCAAACTCTTCGCGTCTATCCCCTTGACTAATACTTGAAGGCATCTGACAGTGATCCTGACATCTGGCCCGAACGCAGCCAATCTAGATCTCAATAGACTTGCCAATTTGCAAAACAGAGCCGCGACCATCTCTTTCTCTTTCAGAGACGCAGCTCCAACGTTGTTGGTAGCTGTGGCCACAGCGATGAAATAATTCTTGTGCGTGCTGAAATATTTTTCCATCAACGGAAGAACGACCTTGCTGAAGAATTTGATGTCCCTAGTGGACGTTTTGAAACTGTTTCTACGGCTGAACGTGTCTGAAGGTTTCAACAATTTCATGTTGATGGTAGCTTTGTCCAAGTAGGCTATCAACTTTTCCAGCAACGAATATGCAAATCGCAACTCCACCGAGGCACCAGCTGTCGCAACTTCCGATTCTCCGCCTCGATTCGGTTTGTGAAGCTTGTAACCTTGATATTGCAAATATTTTAGGAATTCTTGGGAACGTTCGCGATCTTTTCGTTTCTCCTTGTCGGTCAAAAGATCGTAGGGGACTAGCTGAGGATGGATACCTCCTCCTAAAAAGAACACAAACATTCCAAATCAAATATTTTGCTTTTGAATTTTAAACGTAATAATTTATATCGATTCTTCGTTGATACAGACCACAAGTGATAAGTTCCTCTTTCTTCTTCTTCGCCCAAATATCATGTGCATTATCCGCAAGACGTTCCGCCATATTTTGCATTTCTCTGCTCAAAGTCAAGTTAGTCATATCAACTGGATGAGGATTGTAATTGAATGGATTCGCCGAATCACCCTGAAATCATTCGTATAACAATAATATAATTCAATAATTGTATCCATAGAGATGTGCGATCAGGATTTACCTGACTTTTCGATGATCTCCTCATTGAGCTACGATTCGTAGAGGGTACATCCACTTCTGCGTGTTCAACGCTCCACCCTATAGCAAGCAAAGCCTTTAAACTCTCCCTAACTGGCTCTTTGTATCGTTCTCTCTCGTAATCGTTTAACATGTTATAAGGCTTTAATCTCGGATGTGTCTTGTTCATGTCGGACCACTGTTCGCCATATGTCCAACCATTTTCTAACTTCCTGCTGGCCCAAGCATCGTGATAATGCTCGGAGAATTTCTGTACTATCTGATTAAGATCATTATTCAGCACCACACTGTCAAATAACAAATCAACATTATTAATTCCATATTATTGTGAACTTTTTGATGGTTTTCGATTTAAAAAAATGTGATACCTGGATGTATTGATAGGTTGAGGATTGTATGGTCCATCGGGCGACTGTGCAGATGCAGATTTACTTCCGTACCATTCGTCGTCGTAATTTTTAGACAACGAATAGTCAGGTGGTAACGCGCAACCGATAGCCGTGAGACAAGGCAGAGCTTTTCCGAACAATTCTGGATCATAATCCATCTTGGATAACGAATCGAATATGTTGCTGAACAGAACCATAGTCAGACGTTTCTCTTCATCGCTCGATGCACCGTATGCACCTTGTCCGCCGGTTGAACCGTAATATTTTGCACAACGATCGTAATGCAGAGTCAGCAGCTATTATGGAATTGATTTTATTTAATTTTTATTCGTCTCTTTTTTTTTTAATAATAAAAAAATAACTTACCCTTAGAGCGACGGTCGTGTATTCAGATAGCTTGGATACGTCCACCGTCAGTTTTCGAAGCAGCTTCAACAGCATACTGGGCTGCATTTGGCTAAAAGAGGAAAGAAATTAGGAATGTATTGTAAAAAAAAAAAAGAGAAGAATCGAGGGTAATGTAATCTATAAGCCGTTACCCTCATAGCGCAAATTTTCTGACTATAATCGAAGGCGTGAATTAGCAATTTAGAATAATATTGTTCGAACTTACGAGACATTTAACTCGTGGACTTCTCTTGTTAAGCAACAAAACGATTCCGTTAATCATTTCAATTACGTTTCTGAGAAAGATCGTGCCTACCTGGTCAATGCCACGAGGAAATCCGAGACTGCTTCTCGTTGACCCTTTGTCAGCATTCTGTTCTTGCTCAATCGGTACACAGTGTGTAACGTGGCGTCCAATAAACTCGCGTAATTATCAGCCTCGTTATAGAATTTGGAATGCTTGATCAACAATGGTAGAATACTGTTCCCGATGTAACGATTCATCGCTAACGCCATATCTGATTCGTATCCATCGTTCTGAAACGACAATTGAGATCGAGAATAACACAATTTTCGTCTATTTTTCTTGATTCAAATTGAATTTATATTCTATTTTACCCTATCCAGCATAGTAGCAGCTCTGAGATCAGGCAAGAAAGCTTCCTCGAGTATTTTGAAGAACAGTTCTCGAGTTTCGATACCGTAAACGCGTTCCAGAAACAGAACGATACTCTGCTTGTGTCCAGGAATCAAACCAGACGGCATATCGCTCTTTGGTTTCTCTTCACCTGCTGCTGGATTCAGTAAAGTGAATCTCAAAGACAAGACACCTTGTAGATCGTCAAGAGGCACCAACGATCGAAGAATGGCTCTCGCTCGAAGAGACTCGTTCTTCCCTGAAAAATTTGCCTGATGTAATCTCGTTCACATAACGAACGTATTAAAGAAACGAAAAGCATGATTTTGTATATATTACCGACAGATTCTGTAGAAGCCTCTGTTGCTCGTCAAAAAAAAATAAACAGTGTAAACATTAGACTTAGAGAATTTTGAAAGTAACGAAATAGATAGAGGAGCTCGCGATGAATTGGAAATGAAAGAGAATGGCTATAGACTGGAAATGAAACTAACCTCGCAAATAGTTTGTCAACTCAAAACAGTGAAAGTAGTGCGTATATAAGTGTGATGCGTGTTCGAGTGATACTTACGGATGTATCGCATGATATCGTAAATCCAAGGGAAAGGGATTTTAACTTTCGACGATAGAAGAATCTTACCTTGTTCGATAACGGAAGAATCTGGAGCGCAGCGGCCTAACAGATCCACCAAAGTACAATAGAAATTCAAGATGGCGGCTCCCGTGTCGATATAGTCTTCGTCGTCGTCTGATTCTGGAAGTGGATGCTCGAATTGCATAACCGTTGAACCTTCTGCTTCGTCGTGTACTTTTCGTCGATCAGCGATTTTTTCGGACATCTTATTGGCGTCTATAATGGCTCTCAATAAACCTTCGCCTTCACCACGAAGAGCTGGACCCAAGCATTCTGGTCTTCTGATCAGCAGACGGATCACTAAGTTTGCATTTTCCTCGACACTTTCACCTAAAAGAGAATTGTAATTATTTACGTGCAACTTCTTGGATTTAAATCTTTTGGATGAATTTATTTTACTCACCATTAACCCAAACGCAGAATCTCAAGAAATCCAAGTATCGTTCGCCTTCCACCGGATCCCAACCCAGATCAGGATAACCTTTCTCAACCAATTCCGAATTCGATTGCAAACCGCAACGAGACAAATAGATGGCAATTTTTTCGAGGTAATGTTCTCTCAGTGCCAAAGCAAGCTCCGTGTTTTCCATAAGAGAGGAATAAGCCACGTCCAATGGCGTCGAACCTCTTAACGATGGTCTCGACAGTAAAATATTACTGTTCTCTAAGAGGAAGTCGAAATGATCGAACATCGCTTTCTGATTTTGCCTCGATGTTCGACAAAAGTAGCACAGGAATCTACAGCATGCCACCACCATTTCGTGAGAAGTATCCTTCTCCTTGGAAACAGGTTCTCCTTCGGTTGTCTGCGGTTGTGTTTGAGCGTCCGACTGCGCCTGTGCACGTCTGCCCAGCGTATTCATCATGATCGCCATTACGTTCTCGTGAATTCTCAATACTCTGATCAGATCTGGATGTTGGAAAAAAGTGTGATTGTTCACTAATTTCCAGAGTCGTTCTCTGACCAATTCCTCCTCCTCTTGGGACATTTGGACAGGCAACAGGGCACGGATCTGGCTCAAACCGACCCACATCAAAGCAACGTCGTCTTTCGTCTTGCTGTTGATCACGTAAGTCTTTTCCAACGCTCGAATTAATTCGCCCACGGTATCGTATTGACGGACAAGCAAACTGAACATTTCTCGAACCAGCTTTGGAGTCTCGATCTGGGATTCCTCGGCCCAACTGACGATAGTTTTTATGAGAACTTTGCGGAATACCTCTGTAAAAGATAATGAAAAACGTGAAGAAGCGACAAGAAAAAATAGTTTATCGTTTAATTTAATTCTTCAAACCTTCTGGAGTCTTCTTTTCAGGTTCCGGTTCAGGTTTAGGTTCTTCCTCTAACTCTTTCACCGCGTTGATAAAATTGAACAACCTTTTAATGGCGCCAGGTTTCTGAACTTCTTCTATTGACGCCTCCAAGGCATCCGCTGCTTCCTGAAGAGCGTGCAAGGACACGTAGGTCATGAGATTGTTGTGGAATTCGTTCATCTTGCTTATCAATTCTTCTCCGCAAGGTATATTCTCGGGATCATCCTCGAATTCCATATTCTTGAAACTTAAAATCGCGTTCATCTGTTCTCGAGGCGGACATCTAAACTCTCTGGTCTTCTTGGCTGCCACCGCCGATGGCAAATCGGACTGTTTGATCTCGATGTAACGTCTAAGTTGATCGGATTGGAGATCACCAACGAAATCGTGGCTGAACGCGATGATGGATTCGACGCGATGTCGAAGCTGGATATCGTTCAAATGATGGAGAAGATAGCACATCTGCAGCTTAGCTCCCTCGGCCATTTTCATGTGAAGCAATCCCTTCTTGTGCTCGTCCTTTCCCTCTGCAATTGATTGCTCTTTCTCTCTCTTTCTCTCGATTCCAAAAAAAAAAAAAATGGAAATTCATGATTCTACAACTTCATTCTCTACCTTTCTCAAACGTTGGATCCCAAGTCTCGGGATGGATCATAATCAAAAGCTTCATGATGTCTTCGTTCCTGAGCATTCCAACCAAGAGCAACCTGTCTACAAGTTTCAAAAGTGGTCTGCAACAAACAAAGTTCAGGTGAATGGAAGAATACGAGAAGAACGTTTATTATGATTCTGCAGAGCTAAGCAAATTATCCTGAAAGCGTTATCTTCTCCTTCTTATTCTGCTTGACGAGCACGCTAAATATGCGAGGATTATGCCAGGCGTGCGCGTATTCGTTGCGATTACATACAAGAAAAGGTTCTCATTGCTGCCTCCGATTGGATCTCGATTGTGAACTTGATTGATCTCGACAGCCTCGTTCAAAGCGGTCATCACGTAATCCCGCACCACGTCGAGAGGGAAGTGCGGGCTGTATAGACTCCTTATGTTCTCGATCGCCTGGTCGCTGGAAGAATCATCCCTTGATGTCGACTATTAGTCACGGGGTTCACATTTAATTTTCGATTCGTTCTATTTACCTGATGTCTGTCATTTTCATCTGAGGTCGAACCGATTCGGTCTCCAGATATCTGAGGCTGTGTTTCATTTCTTCGTTTTCGTACAACTCTTTCAGTTCTTGGCCTGAAGAGAAATGGATAAGATACGATTCGTTGCGATACGATGGTCGTTCATTCCAGAACGGTTTAAGAAAAACTTGTTAAGCCTCACCTAAAGGAATGATGTATTCGTTCTTGCACACTTCCATCGTAGTCGCGTGTGATTCGAGATGCAACGCGATCAGCAAGTCGTAGAATCCTTGTCGTAGGGGTCCAGACATGTATTCCGCTCGAATCGCGTACAACAATTGTTTCTGATCGACGTGCTGACACAGAGCGTGTGCTGCTCTGTAATTCGATTGGTAGCACAGAGCCGCGTACAGCGTCAGAGTATGCGCGTGGAAACTGAAATCAAATCGAACGTCGATCCTCGAAACATAAGAGAAACGATCGATTTTTTGATCATTTTTCAAAATTTCAAACCTGAGTAGCTTGTCCATTTCGATCAATTCCAAGATATCGATACACCTATCTTCTTCAGGAATGTGCAAAGCCAGCATAGATATGGCGTCCTCGCACAACATGGACCAACCCCTGATATCGGACAACTTTAACGCGTGCACTTGGAGCGACTGGTTGGGAACTCTGGCCCACTGATGAGGCTTCAGACATTGAACCTTCAATCTAGGCGGGAACTGCGGTATCACGTGACGCTCAGAATTCTGCAACACCGCGGCGGACAATGGCAACGTGGTGGAAGTTCTTCCCAACTCGATTTGAAGGATCTCTTTACTGGTAGCCTCCACGAAGATGGCGGGGAATAGTTTGGTGTCAGGTTCCATCTTGAACTTGTGACTGGTCTCCTTTCCCTCGCACGTGAACGAAACCCAACCAGTCGCCGTATCCACGAAACACCCGACGAACATCCCTTGAGATGCACCCTTGCCGGATGCGTCTTGCGTCACCTCGTTGTAAAGCTCGTCCGCTCTTACCATGTAGCAACTTTGTCTGTCCACCCTGCGACGAATTTGGAAACATATTCCTTCTCGTTCGAAAAAGAAGCGAAAAGAATGGAAGAAGAACTCACTGCTCTACCGGACGATCGTAGTCATCCGTGATCACTACAGAGCCCTTCCTCACGCGAGACAGATTGAAGTCCTTGGTGTGCAAATGGTACTGCGAGGTGACCCATCCCACGTAAACGTGAGTTGGATCCTGTCCAGGGAATATCCGTACCCCGTAGAAATATTCGTTCATCAATTTCAAGCATTCCGCATCGAATATCTCGTTTCCGATCGCCTCGACGCCGCTCCCTGTCAGAACGGACATTGCTTTGGGCGCGTTGCGTTCTGGGATCTGGGGCGGTACCACTTTCAAGTCCGTCTGCGGGGGGGAAAGAGAAGTTTCTCTTCATGTTTCGAAACGAAAAGATTCGATGATACGAGATTGGACGAACGAACAAACGAACAAATAAAAATAAAAATAAATGGTTTTACGTTTGATATACGGATTTGGGGAGGCCGGCTACTTGCTTTGTTCATCGACAGTGTCTTAGTGCTTTTGTCAGAGACGTCGGAGCGTATCGGTGGTTCGGGCGTTTTCGATTTCGCATCCGGAGACTTCGCTTTCCGCGAGAAGAATCTGTGGAACATTTTTTTCATATACACATATTCTTCGACGCGTATATGGATACACAAAATATATTTCAAGACGCGAGATTAGGTCAGGTTTAATTCGAAAACTTACGGGGCATCCTCCATCTCTTTGCTAAGTTTGCTAGGAAGATCGAAATATCAATATCCATTTATCCCTATGAGAAGATAAATACGGTAGAAATGATGGAATTATCATACTAACCGGAACGGCGAACGCCCACGTTTCTTCTTATCGTCTTTGATATCGCCGTTCATGTCTCCGTATCCGTTCATATCGGCCTCGCTAATCGCGTTCTCCATGTTCCCCATCCTCGATCCGTACAGGGAACCTTTTCTCGGAGGCCTGGCCGGCTTGTTCCTCTGCATAGGAATCGGCGACTCTTTCATCATTTCGTCGGCTTCCACCGCATCCTCCGAATAATTCCTTTGCAATCCTTTCGAGCGGATTTCGATCAAATTTATATTAGAAAAAAAAAAGAGAAAAAATTTCACACATCGGAGAATATCTTACCTTTGATGTCGCTCATGCTGAAACCAGACTTCATGATCTGCTCAATGTGAGCAGAGGGCACTTGTTGAGCTTGCTCCATCTGCTCGGACAACAGTTTATTCTGACGCATTTTGATCTCCTGCCACCTTCTCAGTTTCTCGCTCTCCGAAATAAAGATCGATTGACAGATGACTGGCAAGGAGAGTCGAAGGAATTCCCAGTTGGCCTTCTCCATCGTTTCGAACGTGTTGTGGGAGATCTTCAAACATGGCGGAGTATCGGAACCAGCTGGGATCCTAGCCACGTCTATCCTCGTGTCGGCCATGTCGTCCGTGTTCTCGAAAATCGGTTGATCCTTGGTGTACCAGAACGTAACCGGTCGATTCATGTTTCTGGTGCATTTCGAAGATTATTTCACGTAACGTTCGGGTGGAGCGCGGATTCTAGTACAACGATCGAGTGTCACTTACACGCAGAACGGCTCGTATCCCTCTTGCAGACCGCAGGTGGTGAAGAATTTCAGGGTGTTCACGTCCTGTCCAAACGTTAACTTCGCCTTTTGACCGACACCAAGCGTGAAAGCTGGCACGAAACAGTCGCCCTGCACGTCGGCGAACGAGGTTTCACCGCCCAACGCGTCCATCAGCAGTTCCCCGTTTAGAGAAAAGCCTAAACGAAGGTGTTTCAGATCGTTCGATGAAGGAATATTATTATTAATATTACGAGACAAAATTAGTTTCAAAGGGGTCGACTAAACGAAGGAACAGATACAAATATTGCGACTAGCAATTTGAAATTTTTTAAAGAAGCATCACGGTAATAGCGGCTAATACAAAGATTAAAACAGTAGATAGAATGCAACTATGCGAAGCAAATGTGAAAATTGTCGGAAACGAATGTTAAACATGCATACAGGGGATGGATAAAATACGTAAAATATTAAAACGTAAAAATAAGTGGACGAGTGGATCGAGGAAAAATAAATAAGCAAAATTTGATGACGAAATTTTATAAAAGGGCATTTCGCATTTTTGATTTGGAAGAATTTTTAATCGAGGCGATGACGATTTCAAAAGCTGTTCTTCTCAAGCCCGTTATTTTTCTTTCAAGATCTTTCTTGGTGGTTAGCGGTTAGCAAATATGAGTCGTATATGAGAATTATGACAAGCATTATCGCTGTTATTTACAATACATTGACCGAGTAGAATACTGGATACGAAGAAATACAACACACATGTGAATGCTAATTATGATACCGTGTATGATGAAAGTGCATCGAGTTGATTAATGAACGAGCGAAAAATCTAATAATATATACTGTATATACACGAAAGCATTGCCGGTGATTGACATGACGATGATGAAATTGTAATCGACGATGTAACGAACATCTGATCTTTCGTTTCGCGAAAGGGAACGAATAAAAATAAAAACGCTTTACGTCGGTTGCAAAGTTTGGCTGATCGAACAAACGACGACGCTCACAGTGCAAATTAGTCGCGTGCTTACTACTAATACAAAGAACAACGAAACAAGATAAAAATAAAAAAAGAAGCGAATAATCAATGTAAATTATTCATTCGAATTTTTCGAACACTGAGAAATGTATCCAGTAATCTATCTCTATTGGATCAAATTATAAATATGTATGTATGTATAGCTTGGAATGGCAGCTGAAGCGTTCGCTTGAAAGATTCCGTCTTACTAATCGTTCTGTCGATTAGATCCAGGAAAACCCCGACAACGTCTCCAACCTGCCATTGTTTGCCAAATGTCTCGGCCGTTCCCGAGTATACTTTTTCCTCCTTTAAAACAAAATTTCACCAATTTCAAATTCTCTCGTTTGCCAAACCGTATCGCGGGAAACCGTGACGCGATTAATTGTAATTTTTATAAATCGTGGAATTCAAGATCAAACGTTCCGTTTTTCTTTAACGTTTTTCGATGCGCGTTTGCGTACAAACGCGTGAACACACGTATATCTTGATACGTTTTTATATGCGCGCGAGATCACGAGAGCGGACAACGAGAAATTCGATGATTTACTTCGACTTTGATCGATATAATATATCGTAGAGATAACATAACGTTGCTCGCGGTTGATAGAAAGAAAAGAGAAAAACGTCAAGCCACACTTCGTCGAACGAAATCCCCCATTAATTTCGTTCGATGTTTTTGGACACAAGGAAACGCAGAAAAAAGAAACAATCAAGTCAACATGGAGAAAAAGAACATGGACAGAGACAAAGACAGAGACAGTAGTAGAAAACGTAAAAAAAAAAAAAAAAAAAAAAGAAAAAAAGAAGAAAAAAGATGATAGACCTACAGATCGAATTATTTTGGATATATTTTTGGGAAAAATCTTACTGATCGTTCGGTCCGCGACGTCAATGAAACATCCAACAATGTCGCCCACTTGATATTTGTGACCAAATGACTCGTGGGTACCGGCGTGTACTTTAGTTACCTGACATTCACGATTGGTATCATTATGATTAATCCTTCATTCACTCAATAGGATCGATTTAAAATGAAAAAAATTTCACGGACAAAAAACCTTACGTACGCGTGCAATTTGCCGATCGTTATTAAAATTACTCGCGCGCAAATCTATTACCGGTAATAATAATTCCTCGTACGTTTTATTTTATTTTTTTCTTTCTTTCTTTCCCGAGTTCGGTTATATTTATAATCGAATTTCACGAGAAATACGGGATGGATGACACTCACGTTGTAACCGTCGAAAGCCCACGTGTTCTCGTCGCTTCCCAGCATGCTTCCAGGCATGCAATCCGCCTTTGCCCAACCAACTCGCATGGGACCAGCCGTCAAAACTTCGAACTCGAAGTACCACTTTCCATTGCTGACCGCATAATGCTTTTCAACCCGATAAGTTCTAAATGACAATTGACGTAACCTGCTGGCCTCCAATAATAAAGCTGCATGGAAAACGAGAAACGAGCAATTTTCGAACGTTTTGAACACATTGGAGAATAATTCCAACATATATTTTACCTTCGTGCTGTTCCCCCGTAGGTGGTTCCAACATGTATCCGTAGACCAAAAGTGTCCTCACCGTTTCACTGGCGGTGTCGCGATTGGCTTTCTTGATCGCTTCGTCCACTTTCGGATAGGGAACCAAGTGCGGGCTCCTCCTCATCTCCGAGTCCTCGTTCAGGCCATACGTCCAACCCTGGCTGATCCTCTCCTTCGCCCACAAATTATGCGTGTTCTCCGCGAGTTGGTCGACCAGCTCCTCCATCTTGGGCGTAAGCGTGATCGCGCTAAGATCGAGGGGCGCGGGTTTGTAGCCGCTGCTCTGCAAGAACGGCTCGTTCGGAAGCCTCAAAGTTTTTATCCTCGACGGTGGTTTGTCCATAGTGATGTAATACCCCAACGCTAGAACAGTCTTGAGAGTCTGCACGGCCAGCTGAGTGTCGTAACGTTTCTCCGCTGCCGGCAATCTCTCGAACTGGACGATGCAAGGATGAATCTTCCTCATATCGTCCCTGTGCTCCCCGTACATCCACCCGGCCTCGATCTTGTTCATCGCCCACATCTCGTGGATGTTCTCGGCCAGCTTGTCCCTGATTTGCTCCACGTAGGACGGTAGATTGATCATGGACGTGTCGACCGGGCCAGGCACGAACGCCGTGTCGTCCTCGACCAGCCAGGGACCGGCCAGCACCACTTTGTTCATGTTTCCAAAGTAGAAGCAGGGATCCAGCGACAGAATTTGTTGCGGCAACAGGCTCTCCACCAAGGGTGAGAACTCTTCCGGCGGTTGAAACTTGAGCCGGCCGTGATCACCCCCTAACAGGAACCTGCAGGATAATTTGGACGAGCAGCTGATGGCGGGGAAGAACATTCCGTCCAGGTTGAAATTTCGAAAGGAGCCCGTGATGGGCGATCCGTTGAAAGTGAAGGTGATTATGGGTATCGTGAGATCCAACGCGCACCCGATCACGTCGCTTTTTCTGATGTAAGGTTCCGTCGCGTTGTGAACGACTTGGGTCTTTCTACCGCCGGTCCACAGATACGCACCGTCGAACCCGAACGAGTAGAGATCGTCGCCGACGCCGTTTCCACCCCATTTCTCCCCTCCACCGGGATACGGCATGTATCTTTAGAGAGGAAGAAAAGAAAGAAAAGAAACGAGTGAACGAGAGAGAATCTACGATCGATCATAATTTTGTCGAAAATTGGATCTACCCAGAAGTGTTAGCCCATCCTATTCTCAAGTGCGGCATCATGTGCGTGGTCTGCTCTATATGATCGACGGTTACTTCGAAGTACCATTTCTGATAAACGGCTGAATTCTCGACCCTACCGACGAATATGTTCGGCCTCACGCTCGCCACGTGGTCGACCAGCTGCGTTTGGAGGAGCAGATTCTTCCCCGGCAACAGGAAATCGCAGATATTGTTCTGCGACGATCGGACGGCGACGCCGTTACCCACGCAGAGCGAGCAAAGAACGTCCAACACCTTTGGATCCCTTCCGTGTTTCTCGAGCAGGGAAATTATCACTTTAATGTGCTCGTCCTGCGAAAATTATAATCAATCGTGATTCCAAGATCGAGTCTCTCCTCGAATTTCGCTTACTCTCATCATGTTCAAAGCCTCGGGCGAATCGATGAGGACGCAATGAAGCACGTCCAGCATCCCTGTGCCCTCGCTCGAAGCTTGCGATCCCAAACGGCTGAACAACCAGTTCAATCGATTGCTGTTGGCGAATTGGGCGCAATTCGTGTGGTTCCCTTTGATTATAGCTGCCAATAATTGATACAGGTATCCGGATATTTGATCCCAGGCTTGGCCGCTCTCGTCGCCCGAAAGGGCGACCAGAAAGCCTTGCGACGTGATCACGTTGATCTTGTCGATCGCTTCCAAGATCAGATTCAGTATACCTTCCTCTTGGAACAAGTCTTGACGATTTCTCAGGGCTCGGAATTTGTTCTGCTTCTCCTCGTGTTCTACGCGAAACGCGAACAATGTTACGGACAATATTGGATGACGTTTACGCGTAATTCGTTTCCCTTACCCATGTCGTCTTCGGGTTGAGCAAAATAATTAATCAAGTCTTCCAGACACATCACCATTTCGTTCAGATTCACATTTTGGAAGAACATAGACGCTCTTCTGTCCACTTGCAGCGTCTCTAGGCCTCTGAAACATATTCGCTCCTTTTAATCCGCTCAATTTATCATTCGGTCTCGTCGATGTGCGTGCCACCATCCAAACATCTACCGTTTTTAATCCTCCATATTTTAACAACGTACGACGATACTCACGTGATGAATTGGGTAAACAGACTGCTGCATTTCCTAATCACGCGAGCTGTCCTAGACTCCTCCTCTTGCGAACGGGAGAAGACCAAACCGTCGTCCATTTTCCCCTCCTCGTGAAGGACGGCTTGCTTCTCCTCCACCTTGCCCACACCCTTCTTCTTCGTCTCGTACGACTACGCGGATAATAAAATCGAGGACGATTTAAATTTCCTCTTGAGAAAGAGAAAAATATAAGCGAAAGAAGAAATACTCTCATACTTTGTACGAGACCCAGAGACAAGTGGTGGCGTGTTGCATGATAACGGTCGAGTCACCGTATTTGATAATCGGCGTGCCGATAACCTCGAGATCCTTGTCCTCGAGGACGATCTTTTGATCGTCCTTTTCTTGCCGCAACGAGAACGTCGAGGTCTCGATCGTGGCCTCGTTCCTTCGAACGGATGAAAAAGAAAAAGAAAATTCACGCAACTCGGGCAATGATTATCGGCCTGACCCTTGAACTTTTCTAATAATAAAATACCTATCGACCAGATACAGTTCGTTGTTTTCTTTCACGCCGAGATACCGGCCTGTCGTCAGGTGCCTGATTCTCATCGGGTGCAGCCAATTGATGAAACCGCCCGCCCACTTCGTCCTCGCCAGCTCAAGCCTCCACAACGATCGTGCCTGGCTCATCACGCTGCCTCCCTCGTAGATCACTATACTGTGTAAACAAGCGGAATTAAATACCGGTTTCAATCACGTACCGCTAATCGAATTATCCCGAACGAGGCAATGGAGGGCAAAATTTCTTTTCGACCACTTTCGAGGATATTTCTTTCCTTCCAAATATTTACTTTTGACTCGGCGCTGTGCTCCACGTGGACGGTATAGTGAGACACTCGTCGCCACCGTGGAAGAATCGCAGAACGTCGCCGCCAAACACGTAACCGACGTATTTCATCCGGCTGATTCCGGTACCGTACGGTTGCACGGACCAGTGGGTCACGTGGAACGAGGCGTTCACCACCGACAAGTCGTTTTCTTTGGTTGTGTGCTGGAAAAAAGCGAGTGGTTGGAAATATTTCGAAGAATAATTTAGAGAGAAGGGGGGGAAGATTTTTATACATTGCTTACCAAGTATCTTTCGGTGGCCACGGATACAAGGATAAGGTCATCGCCGACTCGAACCTTCTCACCCTCGGATCTTTGCTTCGATGCCGGATGCACCGTCCACCAACAAGCCTCGCCTAAACGATCGATCATGTCAGATATACGCGTGTGTAAGCACGACAGGAATTGATATTATTAAATTCGATCGCGTTCCATCGGCTAACCTTGAGAATGCTGTTGCAGACCCACGTCGAAAGCCAACTTGTCGTTGGACGAGCTGGTCGATAAACAAGCCAAATACTGTAAATGAGACGACGAGTTACTTACTCCGTGGAAATGACGATTTTTACGGGATTTTATATTGTGTATTTACCATGTCGCTGTTCTGATGCCTCAGTAAAATGGCGTTACCGTACAACAGAGTTCTGTGTCCAGATCCTGTACCCTTTCCCTACAAATGCACACAGATATAGCGATTGAAGCGGACATACGCTTGGATATACCTAAGATACGTGAATATTGTGAAAATTGGATTAAAGAAGAAGAATAAGAAGAAAAAGAAGAGGAGGAAGAAGAAGAAGAAGAAGAAGAAGAAATGTAAATGAAAGTTCACAAGCGTTACCGATAAGAGAAGGCCATAAATAATATGTATTGTTAACGAATAATAAATTGAAATTGGCGCAAGCGTGTATACGTGCTTTTCTGATGGAAGAAGTATTTTTCAAATCGATTGTTGCGTGTTAATCGAACATAAAATAGGGGGGAGAAAAAAAAAAGAAAAAATGCATTCGTAGATCCGCGTGATCAGCATAACGTCAGCGTTTAAACATAAAATGCACAGATACAAGTAAACCAAGTAGAGAAAGTATCGAACGATACAACGAAAGGAAGAGAGAGAGAGAGAGAGAGAGAAATATGAGTAGAGCGAAAGAAAAAGAAAAAGAAAAATAAAGATGTGAATTTTTTGAACGAGATCCAAAAGAACGCAAGCAAATGATGCTACTTATGACGTTACTTACAAGCGCAGTGAACGTAAACTTGGTGTCTTAGAGTGATACGAAAGATATACTTACTAAATTTTCTTGCTGCTGCAAACAGAAACATAAGTGTTGTAAATCTCAATTTTTCTGTCTTGCCAATCATGAATAGATAGATAGATAGATAGATAGAAAAAGAGAGAAAGGAAGAGAGAGAAAATAAAGAAAGAGAAAAAGAGAAAATGAAAAGAAATTCGGTGAACACGCCTAGAATGTCGATCGATAGGTGAAATGTATTATGTACACATATGTATCTATACGTGCGATTTTCACGCATATGGATGATTCTCGTATTGCGATGAGTTGCAACGCTTCAGTGCAGACGCAACAAAAAAAAATTGGACATAAACACGAGGGAGACAAAAGACAATACGGACAAACGAAAGACAATTTGAGACGTGTTACACGGATGCTACATGGATGCATGCCACAATTATTGATTGGATGGACAAAAAAAGAAACGGAAAAAAAGTGCGGATGCATTCAGAAAATTATTTCTTTGCATCTTGTTCGAAGGAAAAAAAAAAAAAAAAAAAGAAGAGAAAATAAGAAGAGCGAGAGAGAAAAAAGAAAGAGAGAGAGAGAGAGAGAGAGAGAGAGAGAGAGAGAGAGAGAATGTCAAATATGCTTGACAGTTTGTCTGAAAACAAAATATTGACTCGACTGGAAATCGCGAGTATCTACTTTCTAAGTGCATCGTTCGGTTTAGTTTCGCAAAAAAAGTGGAAAGAAAAGAAAAAATATGGACAAATGAGTAATCCTCCCCAGCAGAAATGAAATCAAACAAAATTTTATGGCCCACTCCTATGCGGGTGATTCACGTTTCTCAGATCATTTACGTCAACCGATCGATCACCTTACGCGAAGGAGAGTTCTTTAAAATGCATTTAAAAAAAAGAAAATCTTGCAATCTTTGTCGTCACGATCAAGCAAAACTGAAAAATATATAACAGCGAAAACGAGAACGTCTGCACAGGAAAATAGAAAAAGAGACCACGAGGAGGGATCGAATAATTATTAAAATTATTAAAATCTAAATACTTCGTAAACGTTGTAACGATATTCTCTATAATATAAATATAAATATATATATATATCGTTGTACGATGTTCACGAGTGATAAAGAAGTGGTACGTTACCGTCTCGGAACCGGCAGCAGTGACCAATTCCTGCAAAGCTCGCACCGAGAGAGCCTGCTCTATTACGAATACGCATTGCGACAGGTCGGGTGGTATGTTCTGCAATTGTAAACAAAAACATGCAACTTTTTCACTTTCCCCTCCCCTTGCTTCATTTAGAAAGTGGTACGAGAAAGAATTGGGCGGCCACCCAACGGTTAAATACCTTACCTTATCCGCGATATTCTCGAGGAAACAGTGCCGATTACCAAATCCCTCGGCTGCGAGGCAAACTCGTTCACCGGTTGCCGTGCAGGACAGACATACCATATCCTCCTACGAATTCCAATTCCATATTCGATTCAATTTCTCATCGTTGTTCGACTAAGTTAAATTAATTTACTTAGAGGTAAGAGATGCAAACGTTGATCCACCTTCGTATTTTCGTACAATATAACCGTGCAATTTATTGCCTATAATTCATTTTTTTTTTTTTTTTTAAAGAAAAAATCGTCGAAAGAGATTTCGATCGCGGAGTTGAAGAGGAAAAAAAAGAGAAAAACATTGATTCATTGATGCGTTGGAGAGATACGAGGAGAGCAACGTCGATCTTTGCGAAACGTTGAAATATGATGTGAGCCAAGCAGCAGATGTTACACACTGTGCCAAAACCAATTTGGACGGTCTCAAGAATGTGCGCCACTAGTTTTCCACGAGCGTATATCGGGAAACGCTTTCGAAGCGTTTCGAAGTAGCGGATTTGTCAGGGGAACGATGCCACTGTGTTTTTACCACACAGAGTGTCAGAGTGTTGCTTAAGTAAGTGGCATTCTTCGTGAGGTTGTACATGAGTCACTCGGTCTTATTCGATCGAGTTGTCACGCGATTCCCACCATACGTGGGATTCGTTTTTAAAATCGAGCACACGAAACGATTTCTCATCGACTCGACAATTTTGCACATCTTTGCGCCGGGATTAAACCGACGATTCTGCGCTACAATGTAGCCAAATGTAGTTTTAAAATTACGATCACGCGACAAATTTAGAATCTCGAAGATTCGAACGTGGAAAGTGTTATAACTCGATCGGGAATATAATTGCGATCGAGGAACGATACGTTCAACAAGATTATTTCTATCGCGCACGATCCGTCGTGCGGTATTGGCTCGCAAAATTCCGTGACATTTCTCAATTTACAATTTACAACGTCGAGACTAATGACGGTTCCGCTCCATTACTTTACAGGCAAATATTTTTCACGCGGATAAATGGCGCACGCATGCGAAACGCGCGTAACACGAACATCGTTGGGGAGGGAAAAAAGGAGAGAAAAAGCGAAACGAGCTCGAATTAACATAATGTGTTACTGGGTTACATGGAAAAGCACGCGAGTCTCGTCTGACACGGTTTACAATCGCCGATTCTGGGGAAAAATCGGGAGAAATTCGTCGATAACGAGAATGCTCGCCGAGTTCGATCGAATAATCTATAAAGTGGATCGCCGATTTTCGCCCATCATCGAGCTCTCCGATTGCTATTCTTCGTGGCGCCCATCGCGAAACGATGGTAGAATAACGTAGATTCGAATAAATCAATTATTCCCCTCGCCCTCGCGGATCGAAGCTGCAACGTGTTGCAACTTCGGGTCAAGGGTGTGTCTGTATTTTCAGCGTCCGACAATCCGGCGCGTATCTCGTCCGAGCGGATACTAAATATAAATCACATTGACTTTTGGATATGAATCGGCAAGCTATATTTGCATTCCGCGATCTTTTTCGACATTTAACGATATACGTGTACGCTACTTGCCAAAAAATATATACATATACAACTGCTCGCTACATTCACCATTTGCGAATTTGCGAAAAAGAGAAACGAGATTTGGAATTTTCAATTTATTTTATCAAACGATTACACGATTAAAATGATGTACGATCTCAATTATCGATCGATTCACTTACAAACTGAAATTGCCGTGAAAACGTCAGCGATACATTCTTTCCACTCTCGCAATATATGAGTGAACCACCGAGTGAAACCGAGCCTGTGTTATTAACGCACGGTCGGTTGCTTTTCGACGTGAAATCTTTAATGAAGAGCTGTATTGATTACACGGAACAATGCAGCATCGATTGCTAAAATTAACTGTCGCCACGCTCTTAAAGAAGAAAGGAAGAGAGATAGAGAGAGAGAGAGAGAGAGAGAGAGTCTGGTAGGAGTGGTTCGGCACGATTTTAAACGACCAACGATTTATTATTATTTTTTTTAATTACCCACGTCTCTTTTCGTCGTGGCAATTCAATCGTCACGGCAACACGCGAAAGTGTGCGCGATAATTTCGAGTGGCGCCCCACGATGCCAACGGTTGTTCACTTATTAATTAATGATCATTACGATGCAGCGAACCGTGTACACCTCGACATAATTTTCCACCAGACGTCTCGAACGTACTTGTACCACTGTTTTCCAACTTTGTTTCATCGTCGAAACGATCGCGATTAAAAAGAAATAACGAAATTGTTATATGTTTATATATTCCTCGATTATCGATATATTTCTTTTTTCATTAAATCACGATTGATGTAAAAAAAAAAAAAAGAAAGAAAAGGCTTTATAATACCTGTTGTTGATAAAGGATTGTTATCTGATACGTTTCGATATTTTCGTTCGATTTTCAACTTTCGCATCAATTTCCGACATTGAGAAAAACTGAAAGTCGAAGAGGAACGAAATTACGCTTCCTATTTCCGCTCGTTGCTTGTGCGGGGAGAAAATTGATTTACTCTCGTTCTCGTGCACCAAGGCCGCCGATAATTTCGAGCAGATTATTCGAGCGTTTCTTTCATCTCCGACAATGGTTGATGAAACGAACGAACGAACGAACGTGTATCGTGATCTCGATTCGATCGGATTACAAACAGGGAAAGGAAGGGAAGGCTCGTTCGAAATAAACGGGATAAATGAATTATGCAAGAAGTCGGTGTCCTCGATCGATGTTCGATTCGCGCTGCGATACTATCGATACAATTCTCTATCGCACAATATAACGCGAACATAGTCGACGAATAGTTCAAATGTTTTCAACCGTTTGGATATGTTAAGTTTGGCTACATATATCAAATTTTCAAGTAAAAATTCAATAACCAAAGACACAGCAGCACAGGCATGAATCGACCCCTCGGCTATGAAAATCTCAACGACGACAGGTGAGGCGAACGATCCGTTCGAATAGGCTAGAAATCGTGTTTCAATACGAATCACTTATCTTCTCGTATCGTATCACGATTCGTTTCCACGCGAAAACGAGGCTCGACAACTCGTCCCGACAATTCCATCATCCTTGCTCAAATTTCATCGTGATTCCTATCCACGACAAACCTTGTCTCGCGATTTCACAAATGGACGAACGTTTCGAGCGTTTCGCGGTCGTGGTCCAACTTAACCCAAATGAAGGGAGAGAACGGTTCGTTGAGAGTGTGCTCGAATTTGATATTCGATATTCGCCCGACGGCCAAAATTTTCTTCAACCAATTAAAACAAAACGTGTCAAAGTGGTGGTATTATTCTCTTCAAAAAGCGCAAAGTTTGAATTGCGACGAGATTACCTCTCGTTTGAGCAAGTGCATTCGGTTATGTTACCCAGTCACGAACGCCGTTTAACACCCGTACTCAATTATTTGGATACGCGATACGCGGTGTAATCAAATCAACGCAACAATCTTCCCTTTCTTCACGATTCGATCGAACGCGCCCCGCCACGATCGAAAAGGAAGAATCGGGACAAAGAAACGTAATTATCGCCGGTTATTGAGAAGCAATACCTCAAAAAATTTTTCGCAACAATTTCCTCGGAAAGATCTGTCGCTTGGACGACGACTACTTTCTCGAAACAACGAAATTCGCTCGAGAAAATTCTTCCTCCCTCGTAAATGACAAGTTGCAAATTTCGACGACATATTAAAAAAGATCGTTACATATAAATTGGAATCGTTGGAGGAGGAACGTTGTTTCGAGGAACGTAAGAAAACGATGTTTGGAAAGGGAGAGGGATTCGTTGTTCGTTTCAATTTGTTGACCGATTTTTCGACAGGAACGCGACACCACAGGATGTTCGATTGGAACCGAATACAAACGTGGACACGGCGGTGGTGGAGAGAGGAAGAGGATGCCGCCCCCGTCGTCGTCGTCGTCGCCGTCGTCGTTCGAGGAAGGGCAAATGCATTTGCAAACCGCGTAGAAGAAGGCGAAGGATGATCCTATCCTCGAATCCGTTCATCATCTTCTACCTGGAAATGTACTTCAAGTCGCCCGGGGAACGCGTGACGAAAGTGGCGCGCAAAGCGGGCAAAATGTGGTGCGCCCTGCCGGAGAGTTCGAAAAGGAAATACATTCAGCTGGCGGAAAAGGCGAGACGAAGAAGAAGATAGGGATAAACGAGAGGTCTGTCTATTGGTGATAAAAAAAAGCTCGCGATAAGAGGAGTACGGAAGATAAAGCTTGGAACGAAAGCTTCTCCTTGAATTTGCATTTTCGTGCGAAGAAAGCGATGCCTCGTGTTCCAAGACAAGTGGTTCGATTCAGTCGCGTTTGAATCGAAATGCTCGCGAACCTTCGCGCAACGACAACAACAACAACAACAACCAACGACGATTCATATTCATCATATTTATAAAATCGAAACATAAACTACAAGAAATTCGTATCGAGAATCATTGTTCGACACTGTCGTCCCCGTGTCCTGTGTGTATCCACTCGTAGAAAAAAAAAAAAAAAAAAAAAAAAAGAAAAAAAACGCCTTTTGTACTGTATGAGACAAATATACACTTGTTTTTATATATAGGTACGTTATATTGCCAAGTTATTGCGGGAAGGAAAAGGAGGGACGAGCGAATAACGCGGGAAAGGTCTAAACATGGAGGAAAATAAAAAAAAAAATCGATGAGCACGCGTGTCGACGTTGTTAACGTTGTGGCTGCGCTCCGTTAACAGGACCGCGTGCATCGAAGAGAGAGAGAGAGAGAGAGAGAGGAGGGGAGAGAGGGAGAGAGAGAGAGAGAGAGAGAGAGAGAGAGAGATGTATTTTTACCAAAGGGCGACTATTAAAGAGCGTGGAGCATCGGAAGCGCGTGTACAGCTTACGGAAGCTCAAGGCCTGTATTCTACCCTCTCGGTCACCGTGTTGATCCTTGCGGGTTCGAACGAGGTCAAGGTCGTCAAGTATGGGAACTTTAAGTGCTTCCACGATTCACCGAATTCCACGCCACTCCCCCTTTCCAACGAGCGAGAATCGCGTTCTAACGTGCGAGAAATAGGGGCTCCGCACACGTACACACAGGTGACAACAGCACTGTAAACACGCCACACACGCGTCCTCGGACTCTAACTTTAAACCGCCGCCTAAGCGGATTTGCTCGACATCGATGCTCGTTTTTCCCTATATATCCGACCGTGTATGTGTATATATATATATATCTCCGACCCTTCTTTCAAACCGAAAACGTTCTCTCATCGTCATTGGAACACGGATTCTTCAATAACATCGCGCGCTTTTCATCCCCACGTGATAGCCCCGATTGTTCGAGCTTATCTGCGCGCGGCGGAACATCGCGTGGCTCGTTTAATAATCAACGAACGTCTCCCTCGTTGGATCAACGTTTGCTCGATATCGAAACTTTTGATCGAATGGAAACAATTTTTCCTTTATACATTAAGAGAAAGAAGGAAAGGAAAAAAAAGAAAAAAAAGAACGGTATTCCATCGGTCGTTCATATTACGTATCACGTATCGATACGAATAATCGTATTAATTGTATTAAGAAAATTTCCATTGCAGAGTGCCAGGAACAGCGGCAAATTTCCGACAAATGGACGAAGAAGAGAAAAAGGAAAGAGGAGTGAAATACTCACCGTGCGAAGGAAGGATACGTCATCCTGCTCGGAGCCACCCTCGCTGTCAGCCATCCCGTCGGTTCCTCACGTAACCCGAGTTCCGCAGTTCACCCCCTTTGTCGCGTTATTTTCCTCTCCCTTGCCCTCACTTGTCCCCAGCCAATGGATAGCGAATGGAAGGGCGCGGATGGAAAGTTGGTCGGTCACGCTTGGCGATCCGACATGTTTCGGCTGCACGCACTGACGGCTGCCGGGAACGTTTTCCTCTCGGCGGTGGCCGACAACGACGACGACGACGACGACGACGACGACGACGAACACCAGCGGCGGCGGTGTCGGCGACGTCCTAACCTCCGATGGAGCACCAACGATCACCCGCTTACTGGGGAACGGGGTGGGTGGGTGGTTAGCGCGTACCTCGCCACAGACCCACGCGCAAGCGCCCGCTTCCTTCAATCAAATTCCGCATGCTCGAAATTCCGTCCTAGCCAATCTATCCTCCGTGTAATGCACATACTCTCCCTCCCCTCCGCGATTGTTTTTATTTCCGAGTGATCCGCTCGTCTCGCGTAAAATGGGCCAAGTATTTTCCCCCATTTTCCCCCAGGATTTTAGTCTTATCTTAGGGGAGGGGAGGAGGATCGTGGAGAAATTTCGCGGAGAAATTGAATCTTGGAAAATGGTATTCGAAACGGGAAGAATTTTCGGAATTCGTTGAGAGATGTATCGCAATCTGTTTTCGGTGATTCTATCGGTCTAGAATCATAAGAATGGATTTTATACCCGAGGGATGAAGGGGGGCATGAAGTATCGCGAGTTAATCGCATCGATTATCGGGAATTATCGGGGGAGGGGGGAAAATTTTTCGTCTCGAGAGAAAGAAAACGAGGAAGAAGGGGATCGTTTGCATCCTCGAAAATAATTATCGTGACCTGGAATATTTCTACTCTTGCCGTATTTCGGAATACTTCGTTGATATCATTTAACGAGGATATTACACGGAGGATCGATGGTTTTTTTTTTTTTTTTTTTTTTTTTCTTTTGATTATTCTTTTCAGGATGAATCAGTGGCGGATAATTAATCGTCGCGTGGCATCGCGTGGCTGTGCTTAATTGCAACAGTGCGTATTATTATTGTTATTAACGATATTATCGGTTTTGTTATTTACGCAATTACCGTGACCGATGGGTAAACGTGCGTCAATTAAACTCGAAAAGCCTCCAGAACGGAAGATATATTTAGATGTGGTAGATTCAACGGTATTCAACGGGTTTAAAAGTTTAAAAATAGTTTAGACCAAGTGGCCATCCCCCTTGTCTCACTTCCGCGGAGATCTTAAGGCATCGTAATCCAAATTGCTCTCCCTAATTTGCTTGCAACTGCGCTTCCAATTTGTTGAACGAGGTTTCTGAAACCCGTATCTCCGGCGAAAATCTAATTTACTCGCGATAAATCCAATTTTCGGGGCATTTTTTTCGATCAAACGCGCCTCGATCGATGATCCAAAAAGGAATATCGATCGATCGATCGAGGATGACAACGCGGCAGATACGCTCGTTCTCCTCCTCCTCCTCCTCCTTCGAGGAATCGGACCTATTTCATTCTCGAGTCTATTTCCAGCGAGCGGGCAGAAATAGATGCATTTACAACTCGGCGGATCGAGCGAGGATCTCGTGGCCGACTCGAATTAGAATATCGGCGGAATAACGCGTCGATCGAAGGTTAAGGATATCGCCAACATTTCGGTGGGGGGGGGGGGGAGGAGAGTCGCGATTTCGGGGGAGGTCGCGAAAGCGAGGATCGAGAAAGCACGGAGCGACGGATACGTCGATAAATCACGAAACTGTTTAACTGGCAACGGATCAAACGGATCAAAATATTGTTCCCGTGCTAAATATTTCCTCACCCGATTCCGACCGAGAGCTAAGAGAAAATAAAACCGCGACAATGTTACCGCTATTCGGTCTCGGTGTTTCGCAATTTTGGAAATTCGTTGCCAAAGCATATATCGATTCGTAAGGAGGATCCAAGGAAGAAGACTTTGCTCTTCTGTGCGCGTTTCGTATTTTATATATATATATATATATTTCCAGATATCGAGCTCGATCTCGATCAACCGTGCGGTAAACACCATGTGGCGAAAAAGGTAATTAAAACAGACACAAACATTCGAGAAAGCTCCCGCGGTACACACTCGCACTGCTACATTCGATGCGTACATCGAGGTCGATTAGTTTCTCGAGTGTCCGCGATGCAACCCACGCCGCGAACCGCACGCATTTTATCATACGTTTTTTTCAACCACTTCACTGTGCGTCACGCGAGAGAATATATATATATATATATATATGTAACGAATCAGAAGAACCGATTTCGAAATTTTCACCTCGAAGAAGAACGAAGGGAGAAAGAAAAAAAAAAAAGAAAGAAAAAACGTGCTCGCTTTACTTCCACTAGTTGAAGAAGCACTCACTTTGATTTGGAGTCGATTTCCGGATCGACCTGGCGAGGAGGTGGTTCGATCGATCGATTCAGGATGGCTGGATCCTTGGTCGGGACCCACCACGACGAAATTCGTGTCGAGGCTCGAGCGATTCTGGCGGGCCGCGCCGAGCGGAGTGAAGCGAGCTCTGTTCGGCTATTTTCAGCCTCGAGCCGAGCCCGCGTACGCCTCTTCTCACGCGATCGCCACGTTCCTCCGCCAAACGCATCGTCTTGCCTCCCAGACGATTGTTTTCGATTCGTTGATTTATTATCGGGCCATATTTTGGGGAGATCAAAGAAATGAACAATAAATTCGTTGAAACAACGAAGGAATTCATTCTAATAAGGAGCTTGTTATTACTTTATCACACGATCGTAACGTTTTTCTTAGAATTTTAGATCGAAATCGGGATCTTTATAATTTTACACGTCCTCGAAATGATACAATACCGTGCATACTGTGTATAATATTGTTGCAAGAGAATGTTATTTATCTACCATTGTTGCACATTTGCACATATTTATGAGTTTCATTGAGCCGATTTTACGCAATTTCGTAATTTATCTCGCCGCTGTTCTTAAACGTTTGCCAAATTTACCGTTTATCGTGGACGAGTGTTTCGTGTCCTCCGCGAAAACTACCCTTATCGCGCCCCACCGACGGAGAGTAAACGGGGATGCGTATCGATCAGCTCACTCGAGTTAGTTCTCGGCTGTTGGTATTATCCCCTGTCTTCCAACGTGACCGCAGCGAATAAAGTAGAATGGAATTGGTCGACTAGATCATTTCAAACGACCTGTACATGGCGCTAGATGGCGAACACCTTTAACGCCTATATATATTCTGTATTTCTGAATCGTTTGAAGCGAGAATCAAAAAAAAAAAAAAAAAAAGGAAGAAAGAAATCCTTCATCAAAATTTATCTTTAACGATCTTTAATGACCTTCCCTATAACACGTTGTAAATAACTCGTTGAGATAATAAATCCGTTAATATCCGTTAATTTACCGTCCAATACACGTTTACACGATCGAGACTGGCACCAGACTCGCGATAAATCTTCTGTTTGTTTCGTTCTGAGCTACTGGTTGATTGACTTGCTTTGATCGATGGTCATCCCAGATTTATTGCTCGTCAAAAAGGGGAGGGGCGGGGCTTGTTAAAATTCTTCCCCACGTGATAAATTCTTCCTGAACGGGAGTGTGTGAATCCCCTCCTGCAGGAAGGGAGGAGGAGGAGGAGGGAGGGGGGAGGGGATAGAAGAATAGATAAAAGAAGAATAGATTCGCAACGAGCGATATCGGAACACGGAACGTCATAAAACTCGTGCGCAAAACGGAATTCGTCCGATCGTCGTCAAACCCTTGGATCGCGATACGCGGGAGAAACACGTGTCTTCATTTCTTATCCTTTTTTCCCCCTCCCCCCTCTTATACAAACGCGTCGAAACAGACGTATCAAGAGAGAGAGAGAGAAAGAGAGAGAGAGAGAGAGAGAGAGAGAGAGAGAGATATCGAGGTGATCGAACCGCGATACAACCTTTTTTATTTCTATTTTCTTCTCCATGTTCGAGGAATAAAATCGCCATTAAGTCGGAAGGGGAAGGAATCTCTGTTGCGAGATCGAGAACGAAGGAAATAGAGAAGACGCGGGAGTGGAAAGAAAGGCGTCCGAAGACTCAAAATGCCAGTATCCGAGCGTAAAATATCGTTGACAAATGGCCTTGTCCAAGATCCTCGTCCCTCTCGCGATTCTTCCCCGAGCGGAGGCCAATAAGCCGCGCGTCAAACGCGAGGAATTATTGACTTTATCTGTCCCTATCCTTCCACAACTCTTCCCTACTTCTCCTTCTTCTTTCCCTTTGCTACATCCGTGTAGCAAATACGTGGCCCGGTGGCTTTTTTATCGAATATGGCAAACTTACCCGGACGATAAATCGTCTTAACCCGACCCGCGTGATCCCTTTATTGCCGGGCCCCTTCGAAACGAGGCAAGATTTCGAGCGAAGGCCTCGCTCTCTTTCGTGCCTTCTTCGCGCAAATAAATTTGCACCGGCCGGCCCGTGTGTGCACGCGTTGGAATCTGCCGTAACGGGGAACGTAATTTATTTTCGCCCGTCCGCACCGAAGGCAATTGCGTCATTTATATACGGGGACCGCAAACGGGTGAAAATTTCAAATTAAAATCCTTACGTTGGACGCTGGAAATTTTCGACGTGGAATTTTCTCACCGAGACGAGAAGAAGAAGGTACCCTTTTTTCATCGATCACGTGCGATAGCGCGTACAGCAAATTATTTGTTAACCAATGACAGAGAAGGGAGTGGAATCGTTAAGGAAATTTCAAAGTAAAATCTTTATTTTGGACGGTGGAAATTTTCGACGTGAAATTTTCTCACCGAGACGAGAAGAAGAAGGTACCCTTTTTTCATCGATCACGTGCGATAGCGCGTACAGCAAATTATTTGTTAACCAATGACAGAGAAGGGAGTGGAATCGTTAAGGAAATTTCAAAGTAAAATCTTTATTTTGGACGGTGGAAATTTTCGACGTGAAATTTTCTCACCGAGACGAGAAGAAGAAGGTACCCTTTTTTCATCGATCACGCGCGATAGCGCGTATAGTAAATTATTTGTTAACCAATGACAGAGAAGGGAATGGAATTGTTAAGGAAATTTCAAGGTAAAATCTTTATTTTGGTAATTTTCGTTATGTCGTTGAATTTTTTCACCGAGACGAGAAGAAGGTACCCTTTTCTCATCGATCACGAGTGATAGCGCGTATAGCAAATTATTTGTTAATCAATGACAGAGAAAGAATCTTTAAGGGGTGGAAATTTCAAAATTAAAATTCTTACTTTGGAAATTTTCGTTGTGTTGTGGAATTTTTCACCGCGACGAGAAGGAAATATCTGGTCTTGTTCTTTTTTTTTATCGATTACACGTGAGAACGCGTAGGAAATTATTCGTTAAGCAATGATGATGGGGAAAGGAGCGCGGCCTCCATCGAGTACACCCTCATTATCGATGTATTAAAACTCTTAATGCCCCGGTCGAACTTGTTCGAACGGTGTTATATATCGAACAGTGGTTAAACACCGTTTCAAACTTTCTCTTATAAGTATTTTCAAGCGTCGGAGAAATACGGTTCTCGCTGGTGTATTTATTAATTGTATTTCCGAAGCAAAGCAAGGATATATTCGATTCGATAAAATGGAAACGAACGAACGAACGAACGGACGGACGAACGAGAGAAATTGCATAAATTGCATCCGGTGGTTTGGCATGATGCACTGTATCTGGAAAACTCGAGTTTTTTTTTTTTATATATATATATTGCCAACCTTTTCCCGGAATTAACATTCTACGAGCGCGTAAAGTATTTACCTGTTGTGAAAGTTAAGATTTTAGTCCATTTGTTTGTAAATTATTAACGATTTAACCGTCGAATCTACGGTTATATCGGGCGAAAGGGGAAATATGGTGGGAAAAATAAAAAAAAAAAAAAAAAAAAAAAAAAAAAGAAGAAAGAAACGAAATGTACAAATATCGCCACTATGTGTACTCCGTCAATATTTAATTTACTGACAAAAACCGTTATTATTTTCGAACGAATTAAAACGAGATTGGAATTGTTTATTAAACAATTGGATACATATATACATATATATATACCGGTCACATACATACTGCACATACATACAGCACACTCGTTCGCGGTTTAGGTTTAAAGTATCGTTCGATTAAATCAAACAACGATTATGCGCAGTAACGATTCGCAGTGGCGGGATACGATACGATACACGCGAAATACATTTCGAAAATCAACCAAAGAGTTTTCACTTGAATCGAAAAGATGAAAATAAAAAAAGAAGAAAGGAAAATCGATGAGAATGGAGGAGGGGAGCAGCGAAAATGATTTACAGTTTCGATTTTACAGAGAAACATCATCCCGCGGATCGAGCGAAATCCATTTCACCGAAAGGCCAAACCAAAGTATTTTCGGATAACGATAAAAGTTACCTGCACACCCGTTTCCACATTGCATCGATGGTTTACCGAGCCAGGCCACGAGACATCGTCCTCGTCGGCCTTAATTTTCGACACCTGGGAAACTGTTGCGAGTTGGCAGAAACGAGACGACCGCCGAATCCGCAACCGTGGTTTCAACCCCCCCCCCCCCCCCCCCGACACCGGCATCGGATCGATCGAAATTCTTTTTTTTTTTTTTTTTTCCTCTCCTTTCCTTCCCCACTCGCCTCCATTCGAAAATAAACGAGACCAGAGAGAGAGAGAGAGAGAGAGAGAGAGAGAGAGAGAGAGAGATATTCCGTATGCGTCGATCGATTCCTCCTCTTCGAATATTCTTGGATATTTTAATATCGTTGCATGCAATTCCTCTCGATCGACGAGAGACCTTCCCCACGTTCGTCCAAGTAATCGATTCCCGAAAAGTTATTCGCTCCGGACGCGACGGATTGTATTTTATTTCGAAGAGGCTTGGCCGAGCTGTCGCGACCAGTTGATCGCGGACCGCGTAATGGAAGAGGGTGGAAACTTTCCACGGGGGTGGAAAAAATCTTCTTGAACGAGTAGGTTGTAGTTTCGTACTTTTGGGATCAAATTTGTCCAATCCCGCGATGAACTTTCGACCCCTGCCCCCTCCCGAGTATAATGCCCGCGTCAATTGTGCACGGCGTAAATGAAGCGGCAACCAGACTTTGTCGGGAGCGGGAGAAAATAGAAGCGGTTTCTGGACACAACAAGTTAATCTCGCACTCGTCAACCGCACGAGATTAGCATATAAATTTGTCAAAATGCTTTGCACGCACGCGTCCCTCGAAACGCCTCCGCGTCCGTTTCACGACCTCGCCTCTGCCTCTCTTATTATTATTTTCCCTTTGTTGATTCGTTACATTTCGCCGATGATATTTCTCCCGCGGATCGTTTTCGTCCGCGTGGAGAAAGTTCGCCTATGAATAGAAACAAGCAGAGCGATGATAACTAATCCGGGCAGCCCTCTCGACCAACGAAATAATGGCTTTGCCCGTTGTTTCGTAATAACCGGAACTTGTACATCCTCGAATATATTGCTCGAATCCCCCCCGGAGTCCGAAACTCGTGCCCGTCATCTTGCATGAAATGGTAATCGCGTTATTGCGTGAGAACAATACTTGCGTCGGGGTTAATCGTCGTACGAATACGACGCGTCGACACGACTCGATTACACGAATACGACTTCGATCCACGACCTTGGCCAACCAGCAACGTCACGTACGAGGGAGCTACCCACTTAATGCACGATTACCAATACGTTGGGAATTTCGTTCGCACCAGATGGCAGAGCGAAAGACCTGCCTCAAATTCACGCGGGGATTGAATTATTTCACCGCAACCGGCCGCAAGCCTAATTACGAATAGAGGCGAGTTTAGAAACTGGCAGAGTCCAGGCTAAAAGTCCAATTAAATTGTTATTCGTTCAAACTCCATCGCTTTGTCCCCTCTCTGCAACGTGGGAGGCGAGGATCCCGCCTTGAATTCTAACGCGTTGGAACGCGTCGATCGTCCCAATTCCTCTCCCAACGAGATTCCTACGTTTTAATTGCGAATTAATCGAACGAAGTCTGTTCCTCTCGCGAGCAACAGTCTCGTTAGATCCGCGAAAGAAATTGGAATAAAAAATCTTCCGGATTTTTTCCGCGTGGCGAAAAACGAGGAGATGAGGAAGCGAGGAGGGGAGAGGATCGGATATTTAGTCTCGCGGTGTTTGTTTTCGAGCGAGGAAACGGCGTGGCGCGCATCGAAATGGCCAGCGGTCGTGGAAATCCTTTCTCGAGCCGATCGTGACCCGTCCACTCGGTGTCGATCCATCGCCACCAATCCAAACTAAAAGCTTCTTGCCCGATCGAAACGGCCTCGGACGAGTTGAAACGAGCGAAATCGCGTAAAATTTGTTTGCCCCTTGATAAATTTTCCTTAAAAAAGTAGGAAGAGAAAGAGAAAAAATACGATGGCCAAGGGTGAAAGAAAGATGCCTTTTTGCCTTTTTTCTTTCCCGCGATAAACGATCTCGCATGAATAATTGCACAGAAAATTACCGCCACTCCCTGCCCATTGTTGTCCCGTAATCTTTGATACATGGAGGCGCTTTTTTAAAGATAAGTCCCGCTTCCTTCCGTCGTTTTATTGTTATTTTATTCAGATATTTGTGCGCACAGCAGTATCGGGGAGGGAGGAGAAGAAAGAGAGACAAGGTTTCGAGAGGATTCGCAGAAATGACGTTTTAATCGAGCAACTTCCATTTCGCGAAATCGGCGCGAGTTGTGGAAGAAAAATGAAAAGGGGCGGAGAAAGGAAAAGGGGGGAGAGGGGGGGGGGGACATAATCCCCGCGCGGGATTTTGAAAGTTCAATTTTCCGGGCCCGCGCGGCATCTGTAACCCGGCAAATCTGTACGACCTTTTTGTTTCGATTCCGCGGGGAAACTTCAATCCTCCCCTCCACTCGCCACTGAATATTCATGCGATTTTATTAACCCACGATTCAAACATCGCTTTCCCTCGAAACCCTCTTTATCTTCTTAGAGGCCCCGCCATGAAATTAAATCTCGCCCCGATTGTGTCGTGCCGCTTCTTCTTTTACGTGTCGGGCATCGTTAACCATTTACAATCGCCGATCTCTTGATTTTTTCGCCTCCCCCCCCCCTCCCCGATTTTAAGCCGCCGGATTAAAGAGAATTGTACGTATAAATATTGGAAACAAAAGTTATCGACCTTCTCCCCATTTAAATTAGACGAGATCCCGTGTGCGACTCGCTTAAGAATTTAACGCAAAAACTTTTGCTCGATCTCGTCATTTCGCGATTCTTCGATCGAAATCGATTCACCAAACGATTCTTAAAAATAAGAAACGAGATAAAAATAAACGAATTATCCGCTATTTTTCTTTTTCTTTTTCTTTTTCTTTTTTTTTTTTTGTTTTTCCTACTTTATCTTAACGTGGAACGAGATCAAGAACGTGTCATAACTCCCTCCTAGTTATCAAGTTCTTCTTACAGTTTATCAACTCCGTTTAACGTTAATATGATTATATCACAAAGTACACCGTAACTCAACGCAAAGTAGATATCAAGTTGGTACGCACAGAGATCCTCCACTCCAAAGGGAGGATCCAATTTACCTTGGAAACATCGCGAACGCGTTCTTATCGAGGGTATTATATAATACGAATAATAACAAGGTATAATGACGAGAATGATCGTGGTCGATTGTTGGGGGAAAAATCCGCGACTCCTTTCGACTCGGGACGACGCCTCGGCTGGAAATTTTGCAAATTGGACGAGATATCGATTGCAAAGAGGTCAGAAGGTCGTGCACGCTGCATCGATGCATTTTATACGCATCAGTCAAAATTGGAGGAACAGGAAACGAGATTCCCGGTACATCATCGCGGGACCGATATGTCGCTCGTATTCGACTCGATCTATTCCGCTACTCCACTGTTCCGCCAATATTTTTTTTCCGCGCAGTGTTGTTAACTTTTCGTTGCAGATATATGTGTATTCCGCGACACATACACTCCGCTTTCGAGATAAATTTATCGAAAGAGGAGCGGCGATAAAATTAAGTAGCGATTAGCAAATGGAAATTAGAAATTGTTATGGTTAATGGCGGATTATTCAGTTCCGTTGGCTCGACATTAGCCCGCTCGGTGTAATAAAGGAAAAAGTTGAAGTGTCTTTGTACTTGAGCAGGGTGGAACGATGCAATGAAAAATTGATACCGCAATTTATTCTTCTCGTCACCCTTCCTTGTCGCCAAGATAGGGATGGACGAGTGGTCGTAATTTTATAATGAGAACGCCAAAGTGACTCTGCCTCGAGTTAATATTGCATCTTTATAAAATTGAAATGAAATAGATAATCTAGGAATAGGATATACGGAGCGATATAATCGAAATATCGCGATCACGGCGTTCGTTATATCAATTATCCGTTGTTTGGCGAATCTAAAGGCAAGTAAAGTGATTAAGTAATATTAATTAATACTCCATATTTCAATTCTCACGATATCCTTTAACGCGAGAACAATTTATTGGAATAAACAAACTCTCCTTTACACCTCCCTTCCTTATTTACACGTCTCCGCAATTTAAACGCAATTTTATAGCCTCCTCGTGTTGAAATTCTATCCGCACTTCGGTCGGATACAGTTTGTTCCCTTCATGATCCGGAGGAATGAATTGGCAGTAGCGAGGAAGCTCGAGGTCCGCCAATAACGCGTCCGTATTAACGTCCCCAAATGCCAAGGGGAACTGATGGGGAGGGAGAAAGAGAGTGGACGAGAACGAAGAGAAAAGAAAAAAAAGAAGAAGAAGAAGAAGAAGGAAAAAAAATGTATCTCCTCGCGAAGTTTCTGTAGGGGATATTAACCGTCTGATCCCCAAGGACTCCTTGGAATATATCAACGCGGGAAAATTAGCATTTTATTCGTGGAACGTTTAACGCGCGATCCCTAAACGTATTGTAAATTGTCCCAAGTAATTGTGGAACGTCGATACAATGATTCCATTGTAACACGAGCTTTACAATCCCCCTCCTCCTTTTTTTCGATCCTCTTTCTGATATCGATCGGCCTTGTAATATTAATTAAAAATCAAACAACAAGGACAATTATCTTGCTCGCTTTCTTGAATAGAATTTCAACGGAACGGCAATTTTCCTCCCCGTACAATTTCCCTCCCTCCAATTCGAACGGAGGGAGGGACAATGATTTCTAATTGTGGCCAAGTTTGCCGGTTAGCCGATACGTTAATGCAGGCGAAATATACTCGGCGGTAATTTAGCGGAGAGCACTCTATATTCCATAAATGTTTGTACGTTATCAATGAATGCACAACTCGCGCACAACACGGTTAACAAACATGTTGAAACGGTTAATAATATCCTGAGATAGACGCGAACCCATATATCGGATATAGCGAACACACGGGCCGATTCGAAATTATATGGAAGGAGGAAGAGGAACGGAATATATCAACAAATACCGCCAATTAAAAACGTTGCGTTAATTAAAGCGTTTACGTGTGAGCCGATTTTTCTTCTTTTTTCCTTCTTTTTTTTTTTTTTTTTTTTTAAACGGCTCGCATCCCGTTGATTAACGCGCCGTTTCACTTATCCCTTCGACCCCGTGTAATTAATTCTTTACGGTATGGCGAAAAGATCAGAGGGGGATACGCACGTTTGTACACACGTGTATAACTTTCGAAAATTACGAGTGGAATTATTTCGTCTGATTCGGCACGGATCAAATGGCCGTGTTAATAACGAGATACGCACGAAAATTCACAAATCTTTGTACCTTTATACGCGAGTCGATTAAGCGTCGATCCAAACTTTTCATCCGTGCGATTCCAACTTTTCGCGCGGATAATTTGATGATGTTTCTTCGCGTCCCCTCCTAACTTTTTTTTTTTCCTTTCGTTTCTTCTTTGTCTTTCTTCTCTTCTCTTTTTCGTTCTCTTTTTTTTTTCCTTCTTCTTCCCTCTTCTTTTCGCCCTTCCACTTCCTCTTCGTTCGAATCGAACAAAGCAACTCGTTACGCGTTCACCGGCGGCGAGTTTCGAAATTTTCCTCTTTTCATAGGGAAGAAAATTCTTTAGTTCTTCGATTCTCCCGTTAAGCGTCCATTCGCGTGATTCCGGGCGCAAAAGAGAAATAAGGAAGAGGGACAAAGGAGGGATCGAAAAGTTCGAGGCACAACTAGTTTTCCTGTCAGCTCGAGATCTATATCTCGAATTAACACCTTCCTTTACGCGATATGTTTTACGCGATAATTCGACATCCATATTTTCCTTTTATTTTGTCGAAACTTACCAACGTCGCAAGATTGCCGCCTTCGAGCGCGTATCTATCGAGATAGATAGTTTTTTTTCAATAATCAATTTGTGGCCCGACAAAATTATCGTTGTAAATTTTGCAATTTTACGAAACACAGGTATCGAAAAAATGGTATGGAACAATTTTAGGATATCGTCTATATTGGAAAAGAAAAGCGTTCGGTATGCATAAGAAGCGAGGTCGGGAGAGCGATGCACGGGAAAGAGATCGAAAAGTTGGGGAAAGTAGATTTTCTGCTTTCGCCGTTTGCAAAGCGAAGCTTTGAACGCTGGGTTAACTGGTCGAGTTTCTGGAACGACGATGTCCGTTGTGCCCCCGCTACTTAACCCTTGGGGCACTTTAGTCAAAGCGAAATTCCACGCAGACACCAGTTTCTCCCTTTCCGACTGTGTGCGAAGATCCACGAGATCCAACGAGACTCCATCTCCAATTGATCCGCGCCAAATTCCTTCCTTCTTCTTCCCCAATAACCTCGATCGAATCCAACTTTTCGCTTCGACGTCGTCCCATGATTATCGACGATCGGCATTCCATTCCTGTAATTACCTTCCTTTTACCCATCTATAAATTCCTTCCTTCCCTTATTCTTACTCGATAAATAAACATGCGAGACATAATTCGTGCGTTCGAAAATTTCGATTTTAATCAAATTGTGCGCGAAGCGACGCGTCGAAAGTGGAAACCTCGGAGAATCGGGTTAAACGAGATAACGAATTTTACATCGTGTTTTTTTTTTTTTTTTTAACAATTGTTTCGCGCGTTTCATTGGCGCGATTTTTATTTTGCAAAATTCACCATTTGCGAGGATTTAAAACGCGTGAAATTTATCCGCTATCGTTCACGACGGAGGCAAGAAGACGACACGAATACAAATAATTTCGTCGCGAAAATTTCTATCGGTATGGTTCGGAAGATTTTCCCTATCCGTTCGATTTCAGAGAGGAGAGGGAAAGGAAAGGACGCGGTTTCGAACGATGGCAAACTTTTCGAAAGTACGAGACTTCACGGATCGGACGATCCATGAATATACAGGTTGGGCGGCGATAACTTTGATCACCTTGAATTTCCTCCGCGCGATATTTTCACAGCGCGCGAACAAACTTTGCGTATGAAAGTCGTCGCGTAACGTAATCCCTTTGTTGATGAAGAGTTTTCAAAAGAGATTTCAAGGTTCCATCCATCCTCTTTAAACGGGGCGGAATATTTTCAATTACAACCACCCACGAATTAGCCTCGGTTTAATTTATCACTCGCTTCTCCCGATTTATCCTCGCATTTTTCATCTTCGTAATATCCAATGGGCAAAGTTTATCGGCACAAATATTTATACATCCCTTCAAAATACATTCGTCATCTATCTATCCGCAGCCCTTGTAAATCTTTGCCGCCAACAAAATGTTATTCTCTTATCGAAATATTCCCCCGTCGCGACACCCCAAAACCCTCCCTCGATAAATCGACCTGTTGTGCCCGCCCCCTGTACAAATTTTTACCCCCGATCGAGCGCGCGACGACGACAAGGCGCAAGGTGTACGCGGTTTTATCACATTCGATGTCGCCCTGCGCCGTGGACATTTCGAAAAATATACGATTCCCTCCCCCCCCCCTTTTTCAGAAAGCTCGACAGCCGGCAAAATTGCTTATCGATCGCCCCTCCATTGGTTAAGGTTACCCCCGCTCTACACTCTCGGGGAATTAATAAAACGGGCGATAATGTTAATCAGTCCGTTTAGCGACATTTCATTTATTTTCCCCTCCACCCTCTGGCGGCCGGGGCTCGCGGCCGCTCTTTCGTTTCGTCGCCCTCCCCTCCCCCGCCCGCGAAAATCCCCGGGCACGTTTCGCGCGCCACTTTTGTAGGTCGAAAGCGCAACCTTTTCCCGCGCTCGTTAATGGCAATGTAAACTCGGCGCGTGGTAAATTCATCCCTAAGATATCGAGAACGTGCACCGGAGGGGATATTATACCGATCGAGGGAGAAAGAGTTTTTATCCACGCGTCGGGCGGCTGTATGCAAGGAATAATAAAGGAGAAGCTCTCTTAGGCGCGAGTAGTTCAAGAGATAGTTCTTCTTCCTTTTCATTTTTATCATGTTAATCGAAGATGGTGATAGTCGAAGATTGCGTTTCTGATCGGAGGAGGGATGAACTGGATAATGTGGAAAGGAAAGGAGGTTCGTTGAAGTGGCGCCAATTTTACAATTTTACGCCAAGAGGGTGGGGGGGAATGAGGAGTTGCGTGCACATCGATACGATGCACACGTTTACCAGGTTTAACCTTCGCCTATTCGATTTCCCTTTCCGTAAATTTATTTCCGCTCGCTCGTAGCAGGGAGTAAGTATCCTTTGTAGCACGACTCGCGAGACGCGTAAGTTGCGCGCGATCTCTCGACTCTCTCGGTTCTCCTCGAGGATTTAACTTCGTTTCGCATTCATCGGAACGCGATCTCCTGAAGGAGGAGACGATCGTCGTCTTAAGCATCATCCCCTGTTCTCGAGCCAGGCAACGAACCAATTCCGAGATAACGTTGCCGTATGAATGTCGGAAGATGGAGGACGCTCTTATCGTGAATTATATTCGAATCGATACGAATTTGTAATAAGCGGTGTTTAGAAAGAAGGAGGCTAGTCGAAGGAAATCGCTGTTCGTATAAAAGTGGGCTCCGTCTTGATTGAAGTCATCGACCTATGGAAACTGGTACGTTCTCTGTATATAAAAAAGAAAAAGAAGAAAGAGAGGGAGAAATTGTAACCGGGAGAAATCATGCCATTACATTACATTTATGCAAATTATTATGCTACGTTTCTCGAACGGAACTTTTTAATATTACATCCTCGGATATTTTGCGAATTTAAATTTCTATATTTTATCCGCTCGAATTGGCCGGCGTTACGACGCCTCGATATGTGAACGGAGCGTTAAAATAACGTGCATACACGAATTTACCTCTGATGGTGATTTGGTGACCAGAAACGAGGGAAGGTTCGGTCGCTTGAATATTTTATTCATCCGTGAGATACCTCGGGATATTAAATTTAGCCTTCGTAAAAGCGGTGTATCCGCGTTGAACTGTGAGAAGAAGAAGAAGAAGAAGAAGAAGAAGAAGAAGAAGAAGAGGAGGAGGAGGAGGAGGAGGAAGGGATATTCCGGAAAGATGGCGCTTGTATAACTCGAGAGGGTGGTAAAATAAGAGCGAGAGGATAGGAATAAATCAGAAGTAAACCTGTGTAAACACGAGTGTACCGCCTCTCTTAACCGTACGGACAACGCGGGTGCGAGGAGGATGCTCGCAATCCCGAGAAATTACGACGTTTTTCGTTAAACGTGGATCATCGCGCCGCTCGTAAAAAATTTCGTCGGCTTTGCCACGCGCGGATCGAGGCTTCTAGCGCGCCACCATCCAGGCCTATCGTCGTTCCCTCGAACGGAGTTTTCCACGGAGACCTCGTGTCGACCACCCTTTGCAAAATGGCACCCGTTATTTTCCTTTAACACGTGCAATAGCGGTCGCATTACGAGCTGTTAAACTACTATTACGGCATTTAACGCGATGCACCGTTATACACCAAGGCTGCATCATGATTTAATTTGTACACCATGGTAACGTGTGTCTTGATGTGTTCACTCCCCGGAACGCGAAACGCTCGTACGCGGTAATATTTTACCGCGCAAGATACGTGTATACGTGTAATAACTGTGTAACCAAGGCAACCTGGGAAATTTTCAACCAGTTGCCGGATGATGGTCGATTAGAAAATTAAATCCCACGTTTTCCACGTTTGAGAACAAGATCTGCTTCCTAGACTAGATTTTCAAAACTCCTCCAGGCAGGGAGAAAGAGACGAAATCGACCGAGACGTGAATAATTAACGAGCGACGCTGACTGAAAGAGAGAAAGATTTCTCTACACGTCGGCGGTGCGCATTCACCTCGCGTATCATCCTATCGACTCTGCCCCATGGGTGGGCAACTGTTGGGAATCTATCATTTTTATCCAGAGAGAGTATCGCGTTTTCCCTTGGATCAAACAAAACGTGAGATGAGACGCGCGTGACGAATCCTCGTTCGGATCGGTTTTCATTAGCCGCGATAAGTCGCGATAACCCGGGCAGGCGGAGGTTAAAAATAAGAGGATTATCATTTGTCTTGATCAAGTTACAACTTTCTCCCTATCCTCTTAATCGATATTCGGGACATCGCGGTCTTTCATCCGTCTATCCATCCATTCATCCAACCTTATCGCCTGTATCTACACCTTTTCGCCGCGTATCAAAAAACTTTCTTCCCCATCCGTATCTCCAAATAAAATTTTCTCCTCCAATGATCGAGGATTTATCGAATCCGATTTTTTCGACCGACTTTTTCTGCTCAAAACGATCCGAATCCGGAACATTTACGTTTCTTCGAAAAAGAGAAGAGAATGTCAAAAATTTTATCGAAAGGGAAAAGATCGACACGAGGATTGCTCGTCGAATCGGATGAAAACAAGGGGGGGGGGGGAAGAGAGAGAAGAATCGACAAGCCTTTCGTTGATGGAGCATTTAAAAGAGAGGAGAGGGAAGAGATGGAACGGGTAGGGCGGAAAAGAGAGATAGGGGTAGGATTTAAAGATCTGTTTTCATTGCTATTCCGAATGGTGCGGGCTTCCGCACGGCTTCTGTCGTCCTGTACGAGGGCATCGGCCTGATTGGTAAATCTACGGCTGCTCAATGATGCGTTTATTTGCCGGGGAATTAGGGCAGGAAGCGAGACAGAAGGAGAGGAGGATCGAGGAGATAACGATTGCGGACGGGGTGGTGGGGTTAGGAAGAGGGGGAGAGGAGAGGACACAGAGAGAGAGAGAGAGAGAGAGAGAGAGAGGGTCGGCGCACTCTCCACCGCAATCAGTAAACCTGTAAAACATTAGATTAGGTGGCCTAACCCAGACCTTCCTCTCCGGCTTCGTTGGCCGAGCGTACTTCCAATTTCTGGCCACCAGGTTTTGCCTGTGTGTACGTTGCACTTGTCCTTACGTTCTCCAACGTGTCCTCCTTTTATTTCGCCCGTCCTTCCCTCCACTCGTCCGTCGTGTAATCGCGTTCGCGATCTCGATATCGTCGCGTCGCCTACCCTTTCGTAGCAATCGAGGGTTGAGAAATTTTTACGAGAGCGGAGAAGACGATATATATATATCTTGGCGGAAATCGTGACGAGGAAATAACTTGTGAATTTTTGCAAACGCATACATATTTATAGGGTCGAAAAAATCGCGTCGAAGAATTTCGGGGAATTGTAAAGAGCTTGCTCGAATCGATCGTCAATTTATTTCGATCTAGCTATCGATAGTCGATTATTATTCCGTTTTATTACGTTTGGTAATTCACTGTTTGCCAATACAGTTTTTTGTTTGGCAATACCGTGAAAGTCCGGCCTCGATGTTTGTTGCTGACGCTTCGTCCGTTCTCGCATGCATGCTGTTTGCGTTTAATATTTCCCAACCAACTTTCATATTTCCCCAGAAAATAACGTTTTATTATGAAACGGTGGAACGGATAATGGACGAATTCAAGACGGAGGATTCATCCGGATCAAATTTATAGGTCAAGTTTACCGACCCGTCCTGCTCGATCGCGATATATAACCACGTTTTAATTAATTCGTTTAAGAAGAATTCGTATCCCTATTCGGAAAATTTAACGACGAGCATAACGCGATGAAAAAGTCGCTTTAAAAGTCGCTATGCTTCTTACCGCGAGAATTCTTTCATAAATTTTCTTTGTTATTCGCCACCTGGTATTTACCTCTTGCATTCCATTCACGCGTAACGTCGAGTAATTTGTTTTTCCTTCTTTCCAAGAAGTCAGACATTAGCCTTCAGGCGCGCTATTTCAGATATTTTCGATATTATAGCTCGATGTGACAGCGAATGATCAACGAACTGCACTCGAAACGTCGAATATCGCGCGTTCCAATATTCAAGCAAATGTAAAAAAAATAAAAATTTATTTGTCGAAACGGACCATCGCTTCATTTCGTTAATTACGCGTGGCTCGTAAACACTGCAAAAATTTTCACGAATTTCGCTTATTGTTGTTTCTATTTAATAGATAGTCGCATCGACTCGTAAATTATTGATAGTCAAGTAGTCGCGATAAATGCGAATCTAACGATAAGATCGATCGACCGAGAGGATCGTCGAATAATTTCGAAACGAATTTTACTCGAGAAACGGGAGACGCCGCGTTTTGCGAAAAATAGCGGAGAATATTTGGTGTAGCTGCGAAAGCATCCGTAGCGCGTTTCATTCGAGAGGCATTCGCGGAACAGGAACGGGCTTATTATCCATCGGTAACAGATGATACAGGGAACACGCGAAAGGATGTATTCGGTGTATGCACAAGCGACGGAATATTTCGTCCGCAAAGATAACCCGTGGCGCGCATCCGGTACGCCGTGTTTGGCGCACGGTGAGCGATTCGCAATCCCCCCGTATAAATCGAAATCGTAGCGCGTATTTGAAAACTTCCGATTCCAATTTCGATCTACAAACAGGCCGCCCATTCTTTTCGAATCGATTTTCCATCGCGACACATTCTACTCCACCCGCTTCTCGATCTATCCGATCGATCAATCTCCGCTCATCCTCCTATGATCCTCTCGCGAGAATCATTATCGCCCAAATCGATCCGAATTCGCAAAGAAAAATAATTTATAAACCCAAGATCGGAGCGAAAGATGTAAATTCGAAGCGATTAATCGATCGATTATATTAATAATCGTAATCGAGGTGAGAAGAAAATGAGCAGATCCCCATCTTTCAATAGATTAGTATTAATTTTTTCAAGAAAGCGTATTCACGCTCTCGATAAAAATTATGAAATCCGTGGACGAACTCGCAAAAAGATAATCCATAAACGGAAGATCGAGGCGAGAAATATCGAGCAATTGGCTCGTCGATTATATCAATAATCGTAATCGAGGTGAAAAATAGATATGTTTCTATCTCTTAACAAATTAATATTCATTTTTTCAAGAAAGCGTATTCACGCTCTCGATAAAAATTATGAAATCCGTGGACGAACTCGCAAAAAGATAATCCATAAACGGAAGATCGAGGCGAGAAATATCGAGCAATTGACTCGTCGATTATATCAATAATCGTAATCGAGGTGAGGAGAAAATGAGTAGGTGTGTTTCTATCTCTCAATTAAAATTAATATAAATTTTGTCAAGAAAGCGTATTCACGTTTTCGATAAAAAGTATGAAATCCGTCAATTCGACGGGTTTGGTTTGTTCTAGCGTTAATTGAATCGTGCGTCCCGCCTTCGCCCGATTCGGATCCGTTTAAATTATAAAGAGAAACGCGATAACGAATGTAAACGTCGAACATAGGGAAAGAGGGGAAATTGATCGAGAACGACGTTAACATCGTTTATCGCGCGTTTCAATTATCGCGTAACTGACTCGCGAGAATCGTTCTTTATATATATATATACAGTATATAGGAGGGAGGGATTCGAATCTTTTCCGAATAAAATTCTTTGAATTCTATCGCGACAACGTTCGAGAGATTGGAAGAAGAAGAAGAAGAAGAAGGAGGAGGAGAAAAAGAAGAACTACATCGCGAGAATCTCGCGCGATAAAGTTACGATGGATTCGACTTAATAATTCAACTCGACTCGATCCATCCCTCTTGGAAAAACAAAAGGGGATAACGCGCAAAAGGATCGGTTCGGTTCAATCTTGGGGACCCGCGCGAATCAAAGCGTGCAGCGTTCCGATTTCTGTTCGACGCATCAATATTTCCAAACAAATCCGTCTCGAATTCGGTACAGTTTCTCTCTCTTGCTTTCCCTGCGCGACGATCGCGCGGATTCACGGGCAGCGTTCGAAACACTTTTAGGATTGTCGAGAATCTCGAGCAACAACCACTCAAACGATGTTTTCGTCCGAAATCGTCATGCAGCGTGATGTAATCCGTAAGAGAGGTGGTCGAAAGGGGGAGAGAAACTGGAACTCGAAGAGAAGGAAAAGAAGGGAAAGTAGGAGGAAGAAAAAAAAGAAAGAGAAGAAAGGAAGAAAGAAAGAAACGCGAAAGGGAAGGAAGGAAGAGAAGGAGGGAAGGAGGAAGGAGGGGGGAGGGGATAAAACGGAGGAAGGCAGTGGGGGTGAGTACCTGGTGCGCTCGCGCACATCGTGGAGGGTGATAGCAGCGTGCGCGCAAAGTCCATCGGTGGAGAACGGAACGGCGGGCGCGAGTATTGTGTCTCGCGTATACGTTCTTGCGTTCGTAGTCGGTGCTTGGCTCTAGGTTGGTGCTGGTGCCAACGACACCGAGCTGCTGGTCTCCGGTGGTGGTGAAGCTGGCTGGTGGTAGTGGTGGTGGTGGTGGTGGTGGTGGTGGTGGTGGTGGTGGTGGTGGTCGAAATAGTGGGGGAAGAATGTTGGAGGGTTGCTGAAGTTTCCCTAACGCTCGATGGCGTACCAGTGCAGATCGTGATTCTGTGGGACGTGCAGCGTCGCGGTGCTCAGCTGTCCTTAGCCTTTGCGTCGTCCGATCGGAACGGGCACACGCACCACGACGCCGAGAGTGGCACGTAGACGGGACGTGGCGCACGTCTTGCTCGGTTCACGCGATGTTATCGTGTGGATAAAAAGGAAAGAGAAAAAAAAAAAAAAAAAATTGGGTGATCGTATCTATGTAGAAGGATAGGGTAGTAGATCGCGAGTAGAAGGGCGCGTGATCGACGTGTCGGCGTGTCGCGTGAAATTACGGCAGAGAGGAAGGAAGGAAGGAAGGAAGGAAGGGAGGAAGGAAGGAAGAGGCGAGTAAAAAAGAAAAAATATTGGCCGGAGGACAGGATCTCCCGCGGCTGGAGACACCTCCTTGGCCGCGTGTGTTTCAACGCGATTTTCAACGTCTGTTCCGTTCCTTTCTCCTCCTCCCCTCCTCCCCAACGTGTTCGCGCTTGAAACTGGACGGGGACTGGAAGAGGTACTACTACGACGTACATCGTACAATATACCCGGGGAAAGAATTTTTCCAGAGGAGACGCCGCGCGTTTCGCTTCGTGTGACAAAATTGTTCACGCGCTCCGATGGAAAATTCTACTTCCCTTTTGAATATGTTTTCTATGTCCATGAGAGAGAGAGAGAGTGAGAGAGAGAGGAGAGAGGAGAGAGGGGGAAAGAGGACGAATGTGGGAGATGGGAGCAAGAGCTGGAAGAAAATTGCACGATGACAACTGGGACGAATCCTTTTTCATTTCTCTCCTTTTTTTCTTCGTTTTTTTTTGTCTTTTTTCCCCTTCTTTCTTTTTTTTCCTCCTCTTTTCTTTCTTTCTTTCTTTCTTTCTTTCTTTTTTTTTTTTGATACGACCCATCGGAAAGTACCGCTCATTTTTCGCAGCGTAATTTTCTGCCCGCGCTAAAAGTGTGAACGCCCAGTCCCGCATTGTTCGACTTTTCACCCCTGCTAAATTAATGATTCGAATTCGTTTCCCTGCGCGACTCGTCCCGGCTTAATCGGGCGAAACTGTTGCGAGATGGAACGCGATTCACAGCCTCGGCGTGCCATTCTCCATCGACCAGCGCCAATCGGATTTGGTGATTTTCACTTAACGTCGCGACAAACGTTTCTCCCGTTTCGCTCTCAAATCGAATTCGCGCCGATCTAATCGATCGATAGAATTTTCGCCACCTATCTCGCGGATCTCGCGGAAGAAGAAGAAGAAAAAAAATGCGTTTCGTACTTTCTTTTCTTTTTTCTCCTCTCCCTTAAAGGAACGAAGATGAAATTATCAATCGCGTTGTCGACAGTGATTCGTTGATCCGATAGCGATACTTTCCACATCGAAGTGTCGCGGCAGAGATAATTCGCGAAAAAAAAAAAAAAGAAAAAAGAGATCGAAAATTTACGCTTCTCCCGTGTCATTCGAAATCGAAAATTGGACATCGGCGATCGGGATGATGGTCGTCCGTCCCCGTTGCTCGTCCTCTCGGGAAAAATGTAAACGACGCGCGACACAAAAGCCCGCGAACCTTGTAAAAAATGTATCTTCGTTGGAAACGAATGGAACGTCCTCTCGTGGGTCGTGGTCGAAAGGAACGAAATAGCGACCACCGTTGCACCGCCGTGAACGAATGCTTCCGATTAGAACGCAATTTCCGCGTGAATGAAAGATTTTTAAAACGTTTCACCTTCCGAGAGGGAAAAGAGAAAGGGAGAAAAAAAGAAAAAGATTCTTGCCCTGTCGTATCGGTTTCGATCTTTCATCCCTCCCTCGCCTCTTTATCAATTTTCATCGTGACTCGGCTCGAACCATTATCTCGATCGTTCCGCGCGCTGCCTCCTTTCGACGAGTCGTCGAACGAAACGACGTTTCCGTGACAGGGCTCGATAAGGTGGAAAAGGATGATCGAACCGTCCACCGCGCGATGCGTATGCTGGTTGTTGGTTCGTGACCTTGGCCACTCACGAGCCAGCCACGATCGCGAGCTCGGATAATGGGGCCGGGGTAATAAGATAAAATTCTCGATCGGTCGGTTGACCAGCGGTCCGAACTGGATCTGGATTTTATATCGGATCTAGATTCTTGTGGCGTTGAGCAGAGATCTCCGTGGATCGTGTCGTCGTCAGGTGAGCGCGGAGAGATCGTAAAGAGGCCGACCAGAGTGGACTCATTGTCAGTGGTATTTCCAATTGGCCCGTTGCGATCTCTCGCGAGGAAACCGGTTCGACGACCGGCTCTCTGCCTTCCACGATCCCTCCCCCCCTTCTCTCTCTCTCTCTCTCTCTCTCTCGTTACCCGCTTGCTGCTCCACGATTCCAGCCGCGAGTTACCTGTTGTCCCTTCCTCGTCTGCATTCTCCTCTCCTTCTTCCTCCTGCTTAGCGAACGTTCACGTTCCACCTTCTTCGCGCTGGCTACTAGTGTCTCTCTACGTTGCGTTTCAGTGTTTACGCGGGGAACCGTACTGCGACTGCGAGGATCGAAGGACGAGTAGGAAGCAGGCAGGCAGGCAGGCATTTCCGCCCGCTGCGGTGCTTAACTCTGGACAGAGGTTGGTCAGAGGTCGTGGCCAACCTCGAGACGCGCATCCGGTTTGGGAAGAGAGTCGAAGAAATAGGTGACGCGGTGGTGAAACGATTCGTTATTGCGTACGGAACGCGCATTTTTCGAAGACATTTCGATCGCGTTCCTCAAACTTTGAGGCGTCGAACGAGAAGTCGAGCCGTGAAAAAACATTTGGAAAACTTCTTTCTTTCTTTCTTTGTACCCCGGTCGATGTACAAACTTCCCTTCCCGGAGCACGAGTGGACGTAACCCGGGGAAGATCTTTTTTCTGCCTCGTGGAAGAGGAATGGCGTGAAACCTCGGCGAACAAGCAAGTCGAAACCAACCTTTGTTTCTTCCTCGATCTTCTCGGCCCATTTGCTCGGACCACGCTTCGATTCGTTCACGAAAGAAAGGATACGATAGACAACGAGGATGGATGTACAGTTCGACGTTGGACTCGAAGCCACTTTGCCGAGGAACGCGTGTGCCAAGAAAATCGAGATTTAAACGCCTCTAGCCGACCTTTTCTTTCTTTCTTTCTTTCTTTCTTCCGTCTCCAAACATTTTTATATCGACGATCTTCTCCTCGACTCGTGTATACGACTCGTTCGCGATTCGATTTCGAGTATTCAGTGTTCTCGATCGATAACACCGAGATAAAAGTGCGCGACTCAGTGTACGATCGCGATCGATCGCGAGCCGAAAGTGTCCTCGTCGGAGTCCTCGCCGTGTTTTTTCGTTTCGACCATCCCAAGATTTCAACGATCGAGGAGGAGGAGGAGGAAGAAGAGGAAGAAGAAACTCTCTCTCTCTCTCTCTCTCTCTCCCGCCCCCTCGAAGAGAGATTCCGTTTCCTTGGAATCGGGCAAGAAAGCGCTTAAAAGCTTGATTAATCGCGCAATTGGAGGCAGGCTGGTGACCGGTGCACGGCAACCATGCATCGGTCGGGTTGTGCCGCTCGTTCCAGAAACGGCGGAGCGAACCTCGTGTTTTCCTTTAAAACAGCCGGTCCACGCCACCCTGCCCTACGTACGATAACGTATCGAGGACGTTGGCACTGTTAGAGAAGAAGAAGAAGAAGAAGAAGAAGAAGAAGAAGAGGAGAAGGAAGAGGCTGGAGTGAAAGGTGGAGAAGGCAGAGGTGGAGGTGGAGAAGGAAGAGGAGGAGGAGGAGGAGGAGGGGGAGGAAGAGGAGGTGGAAACGATCATTCGAGGCGAAAATCGCGAAGGAATCGTGGTGAACGTTGGAGAAAAACACAGGGTAGTGTAGTTGGGGATGGGAGGGAGGGTGGGCGGGAGAAAGGGAGTCGAAGAAACAGAGTGTAGTTACACCGTTTAGTATTTGACCGGTCGCGCGATTCGGACGACGTGCAAAGGCGGTGGTGCGCGCGCGCGCTCCCTGCAACGATACACGCGTAATACGTGAGATGCGAAGTGTGTAGTCGGGCGCGTGGTCGCGAGCAGAGGAGAAAACTTGATCTCTTCCCGTCGTATTCAAACGCGTGGAGCGGAGTCGCGTGCTCCGGGTGTTTCGTGTTCGATAGTCATCGTCCCGTTGTCGTACGCTTAACAAGTGTAACGAAACTTGGTGTATAACCGCGCGTGTATCGCGGCTCGTAACGCCGGCTAAACTGTTGGTTGGCGCGTCATGACCCATCCCGAGCTCTCGAGCTCGCGAGCGAATGATAGCCGCGACCACGAGCCGACATCGCGATTTCGATGATATCCTCCTCGATCGTTTCGCTTGTTCCTCGCGAGAAGAAGGAAGCAGAGACGAAGGAGGAGGAGGAGGAGGAGGTGGTCGAGTTTGGTGACGCGTCGGGCGAGTATCGAGATCGCGACATCGAGGCCGATCGTGGATCGGATTAGAAGGGCGAACGACGGCCCATCCGCAAGAGGCCGGGCGAAACTCGCCAACACGATGGATTGGTGGTTGCGGGGACGGATTATCTACACCTACTCGTTATGGGTCGTGTTCAAGGCAGCAGCGGTGGGCGGTATTTTCGGTGAGTACACTCGTTCCACGCTCTTTGACCTTTCTTTACGCCTTTGGCGCCTCTTTTGTCCGCGGCGAAAGGGATTTGCCACGTGCTAATCCGCTGCCACGATGCACGCCCTTTGACACGCGATTACGTTTATGTTCGAAATACCTTGTCCTCGGTTCATCGTACTTGTCAACTCGTTGTCGCGTCGTGTAACACGCCCACTCTTTTCCATCCGTGCTTCCATTGCGGTGGAAGGATTGCGGTGTTCGCGTTACACACAGAAACCGGAGTCGCCTTTGTCGCATTTTCTACGCGGAATCGTTCGCTCGCCAAGCTTTTTAATTACCTTTTGCAAATTACGCGGCCCCTTTATGCAAGCGAGAAACTAATTTCAATACCTCCGCCGATGAATCTAGCCGCCCGAGCCCTTCGGGTTTTGATATTCTTAAAAAATTCCTCGAACCGAGGAAACTTGCGTTCTCGGGATAATTAACCGTTTCGCTTTCAACTTCTTTCCTTCGATCGAGTTTCACGCGGTGAAACAAACAAATCAACGAGTGAAATTGCTCCATCGACTAATTATTGTACCGAAAATTCTATTACATCGGAATAACAATGATTTAGCTAGGTAAATTTAAGCCCGAAAGAAGGTTTTCCCGATAATTGGAAACACGTTCAAAACTGAGACCGAAACGCGTCGTTCCCGAGGAGTATTTTTTTTTTCTTCTTTTTTTTTTTTTTTTTTTTGAGCGCGGTGACTCGCGAGAGAGCCTATTTGAAAAGGCGGACGGAAAAAATGCGCGCGGTGCACAGTATAAACACAGCAGGGAGGAGAGACGACGTTGTTGCATGAAACGCGACTCGAAATTACTTTAACCTTTTCATTGCCGTGTACAAGGCACAAAAGCCCGTGCCCGCTAGTCAATGACTTCGGGAACGCGTACACGGCCACGGCTAAATTGAACACGTAGCATTTTTTATGGATTACTTCCGGCACATTCTTCGCGCCACAAAAGAGTGGCATCGTATTGCGCGTGTAATTCACTGTTAGCGGTGGCGCCGCCTGCGAAATAAGAGAGCGAACGTTGAACGTAAATAAAAGCCACCTTTTGTCCAAATGTGAAAACGTGCTCGAGAAAACGCCGCTTGTCCGCGCCACCATTCACGCTTTATTTCCAACGCGCCATTTCTTTTTTTTCTATCGCGGTTTTCGAGAGACAACGCGAAAGGAATCGCGTTTGAAATAAATTGCTCGATTCTCGCGTTCGTCTTACGATCGTATCCTGCCACGTGTAATTTTCGATTCGTAGTGCCTTTGGTATTAACTGTGCTTGTGATGAACGATCCGCTACACGAACGTGCATAGACAGCCCGAACAAAGGATAATCTAACCTCATCAACGGCATCATTCCTCGTGCATCTGATAAAGGTAACCGTAATGTTCGTAAAACGTTTGAACGTCCGTGAAACGATAAAGTTTGAAACAAAAGTTTCGAGCGAATTTCGTTTTACGTATTAACTTTAAATACTCCGGGGATAGGGAAAACGTACGTTCACGTATCGTGTAACAATTTCGTGAAAATATTTCTCGCCAAAGGACATTCCTCTTCGAAGGACGAATTAATGAACGGTAATGAAGTTTGCGTAGCTTGTCCGCGGCGAAACTATCAAAATTGTTATCGAAGCTGGCTTCGTCGAATCTCGACCATGATAATCTATTATCTCTAGCCCCGACGTGCAAACTCGTCGCCATAAGAGTCTTTGGAGTTGCCAACTATCGCTTAACTTTTCACGACAGCATCGTGTTCACCTGATCGAGCATATTTGTCAATCCATAGGTGTACATAGCACGGATAGGAGATCATACCTCCGAGTTAATCGCTAGCTTACCGCTCGAAATTAATTAGTAACCGCGGTGAACCGCGTTTCGTATGCTTCTAAATGCCTGTTGCCCGTGTTTCGGGGACGATACACCGCAATAACGACCGTCTCTTCGTCGATCGTTTACCACATCGTGCGCGCGTTTGAATGGAAAGAAAAATTTCTACGTAACGAGTTAATAACCGTTCTAAATATCCCAGATATTTATCATTCCAACGAGCACGTTATCAATTTTTCAATCCACGGTCATTTTTTGCTTCCGTGTCGACGATATTTGGACAGATCGGTGATTATATTAATTTTCGAATCATACGTATAATTTAAAATGGTTCAGAGAGAAGAAGGTTTCTTTTCTCTCTCTCTCTCTCTCTCTCTCTCTCTCCGCGTTCACGTCATTCAACTTGATAAAATTTCCATCGTAGCGACGTTACGGTGTAAATCCTGTTCTCCAGATCCTAGTTAGCAAGTCTGCGAGCAGGAGAATTGGAAGTATGTTTCGATTAAAATACAATTAAGCTGGGATTCATAGGCCGGGAAATTAAATTAACATAAATTAGCATCGGAAGCGCACGAGCGCCGTTCGCGCGTATTAAATTTTATTTAAGCGAGGGATGCGGAAGTAATATATATATATATACTATATATAATATCTATGATCATTAATGAACGCGAGTTTCCAGCCGTTTGTTCGTCCACTCTTTCCGTCCTTCGCACAATCGGATGCGTTCCCATCACTGAAAACGAATCTGATTGATTTCTGCTCGAACGGTATTTTTATCAAATGCAAGCGTAAGAACGAAATTGATACTAATTCGAGACATCTCTTATCTTCTTTGTTAAACGTTTTAGTATCGTCGCGTGGATAACATTCGTTCCTTCAAGGAATATTCTCTTTTTCCCTTCCCTCCACTCCCTCGCGATTTTTCTCGTATTTTCATGAATAAAGAATTTTCAATTTGCACTACCGGAAGGGGACTGTTCGCGTACGTGCGCGAGCGGCGGAATTCCTGGAAGATGGCCGTATTTTTACGCGATAATCAATGTATGAATAGTAAAGCGGAAAGTAAAGTTCGACGAAGAAGAGGTCTCGTGCCAGGGGAACCGGGTCGAATCGATAATCATTGCGTCCTTTCCCCTCTCGACCACGCATTAATCTTGGAGGAACGCGCTCGATTTGGCCAGGTAAATCCAAGCTATTATTAAAATACACCCAATTTTTTTTTCGCACCATCGCTCGCGCGGATAATCCTCGTGATCGATCCGTTGTAATATTCGTACATTATTACGATATTTCGGTTACGAATAGGGAGGACCAAAAACGAATATCACGAATATCACGTATGTTCTCCGATCATATCGGATTCGCTTGCGTCGCGTGTCATCGTCCATCCGTGAATTTCCAAGTAGACGCGTGAAAACGCATGAACAGTTTTTTAAAAACTCCCCACTTTGCTTTCCTGCTCTCCAATTTGCTCTTTTTTCTTCTTCTTTTTTTAATCAAACTATATTTCTATCCTTATCTTTTCGCGACTCTAATAGGAAAGAAGGATATCTATCGATCGGTATTCCCGTGCATCCCAGCTCGGCTGTTTAACGCGGCTCGAGCTCGAGCCGTATCCATCGATCATCGATACCGGAATGATGAAATATTTTCAATATCTCTCGTCGCGGCCGTGCTCGAGACATTGTTTTCCACCTGTGACGGGGAGGGAAAGGGAATATATATATACATTCAAGAATGTATCGGTAGCTGTAAATACGTCTTCCAGCCGGAGGAAATCGCAGTAGGGCAGAATGGAAAATGTACTCGAGGGAGCTGACGGACTACGCGCTTAAATCCGGCAATCGATGCGAGCGTCATTCGAGGAGACGCGCGTCGCTTCGTTTTGTTTCTCTCTCTCACTCTCTCTCGGCTTACAAGGAGAGGACGTGGAAAGGAGAGCGGCCGGCTATAGACGTAGACGTGTTACTTTAGCTTCTACGGGTGGGGAGGAAAGAAGGGGAATATAAGGTACACGTGCATCGTACGTGTGTACGGCCGTTGTGTGTTCCCCATCGCGCACGTTGCGGTGCGGCGCACATTTTTCAATTTGTAGCTTTCGTGACAGCCATCTATTCTCCCGTACGAGTTGCGCTTCCTTAAGAATCTCGGGGCGAGATAGTATCGACATAATGGTGGTCGGTGATTTATCGGGGATTAACGAGTAATTCATAGATCTCGCATTAGCCTGGGCCAGCGTTAAGCGTTATCGACCGTGTCATCGGGTAAAGGAGGGCGAAGGGGGTGCAGTTAGGATGTACGCGGTTTACGAACGTCATGTGAATGCGAACGATGATTATTATTTTCGAAAGTTTCGAGAAAATAATTTCTCGATATGAGATATCTCGTGCGAGATAACGTATGCGCGAGCAGATGGTTTTTCGTTTCCAAGGACGAAACTTTTGCGGACAGAATTCCTCGATCAAGATAAATTTCTTGATCTTTTTGAAGAAGGTGAGGGGAGGATAAATGTTCCGAGAGAGGAGCGTAAGAACTGTTGGGAGAAGTTTAGCGAAGCTAGGGGACTTGGCAAAGGATCGAAAGAACATTAAGCCTTATTGGCAACACGTTTCACTCCTTCGTTCCTCTGTTCGCAAAGTGTTTTAAACGGGCGAAGCGAAGAAGCGTTGAATGTAAAATGGCCGTTTATCGTCATTATTACAAGTATGAACGTTTCTGGAAAATGCACGAATCCATATCGAGCTTCGTATCCTCTCCTCGAACATCCCTAGTTTCTTAGATATTCCTCGTGTAGCAGTGTAGAAACGTACAACACCGTATATATATCCTCCATCCTCGAAACATTCTCGAGAGAGAACAATTTTTTCTACCCATAATGACGCGGTCAATTAAGCACAAACGTTATCGATAAGTTATCTCGTTAATGGAACGGTTAATATTACACGTTTAATAGCCCAGTACGAATTAAGCTTCGCGTTGTTCTCTCAACTTATTAATTCGTATTATAACTCCCTATTCGTGTTTAGTGGCAGTTGAAAGAAAAAGTTGAAAGGTAAACGGTGTCGCGTTTGTGGCGCGGTGTTAAACGCGATACGTCTTTATCCTGGAAATCATCGAAGCGGTGGCGGTATGCATTTACCGACACGAAGCCAGACCGGAATTCATAGCGTACGTATGCATCGAATGACGGAAGTTGGCCGGTGGAACGTTCGCGTGTTAATTATCGTAAAGGGTTCCAACCTCGGGGTGGAAATAGGTACACCTTTGGTCGAAAGATGTCTCGTTAACACGTTACTAAAGTCGCCTCAATTATCCGCTGCCCTATTTCCTTTCTCGCCGATATATTCGTCGCGTGGTTTCGTTACGTGGATTCGCCGCGTTTAATGCCCCAGGTCAGGGAATTGAATTTAATGCACGCGGCGTTCGAAGAGGACACACCGAAGTTCGCACGACACATCACCTAGTAGAGAAAACGGGATCGATCTTCTCCTCTAATTGGGAAAGGAAGGATCAGAAATGAAATTTTCGCCCAACGAGTTCAAGCGGTTCCACTTTAATCACACGCCGGATACCGATCAATCGTCCCCTCGAGAAATCGCGAACGTGCGTTCAACGTGCGTGTCCTGAAAAATGCGCCACCAGATGGACCCACTTCTACCCTCCAAAGTCTCTCCCTCTCCAAGATATATATATATATACGTGCTATACGCCGCTATTATTAACACTCACACCCGGTAGAACGGCCGGTTTTAATGAACACTTACCAAGTGAATATCGCGCCGAATGTAACGTCCTCGCGATTCGGTACGTACGAATGGGGTAAATGAACCGTGGAGGAAGAAAGGTCGCATTCCAGAGATAGCGGTACGTACTCCCTCCTCTCCCCACCCTACCTCCCTTGAATTAGACCTAAGGTATGCGCGTATAAACGCGTGCAGACATCCACTCGTCTATCTATATGTGTCTGTCCGTGTTCCTAAAAGGGACTTCTGTTCTACGAAGAACGCGCACATCTCACTCTCTCTCTCGCTATCTCACTCGCGTGTTCGCGCGTATAATCGAGTCGGTCGCACGTGTTGGTGGACTTAATGATGCCGAGTTAATGCGCGGCATTATATGTATATATACATAGGTGTGGATGAATTTGCGTTATATCTCCGTTCGTGTGTGTGTGTGTGTGTGTGTAGGTGACCGCAAGAATTCGACTGCGAAAAACCGTGATGGTTGGATTTAAGGGGGCGCGTTTACCGTGATCTCGTTATTAACGGGGCTTGGAATTTTGCTTGCTCGCGTTTCAATTTCTCGTTTCTTATTTATCGTTTTCTTCTCACGGTTTATATAATAGTTATCGCTATCGTTTTATTAATGCCGTCTATTTGCGTTTGGATGGATCGAAGGATACGATAGAACTTTTTGAAATTTCGAAGAGAAATTAGACGCAGTGTTTATAAAGAGGAAATTCAAGAATCGAGCGGTGTTCGATCATTTGGGAAAACATATTAATAAAATATTCGTCGTGATAAAGGAAATTGCTATTAATATTTTCGGCATAAATTAAGTGGTAAAATTGGAAATACGATTCAGCGCCAGTGGAAAGAAGTATATAAATTTTTGAACAGCGCCGCTGATTCGATCTCATTCTTTACGCTCTGATTTTATTTTCACGCTTACTCTCGTTCCATAATATATTCGTTTCCATAATAAACATGTCCCATTATAAATGATGCAAAAATCGCCCAACATTTATATATATATACATATATCCACGATCGATTATTTTTTTCTATTTTTTTTTTCTAAATATTTACGTTTAAAATGTAAATTTAAATCAAAAATCATCTCTCTTCCCGAAGAAATATCTCGACCGCGAAGAGAATCGAAACGAGGAACGCAGTAATGCATTCGTGTCGATATTAATGTTAATACCATTTCCTCGCTAGATCTTGCTTAACGCCGCCAATAAGTGTTTAGAAACGTTGGAGCAAGCGGTGAACGCAGTGATTGCGGAATCCACGAAAGATTCGTCACAAACGCGCGCGAGTCACTTGGAAACTCGTGTGTTCAACGATCAGCCGTTCGACAATGAAACGTAATTATTATCATCGACAATACGTAACACTGGCTTAGACGCGCCGATTTTCATTTAGAAATTTAGGGGAAAATGGGTAAATCGGTTATCATTATTTTAATTAAAAAACGCCCCGGGCCGGTTTGAAAACTGAAGCGTTCAATTTTGCCGCTGGAAATTGGACGGTGGTGGGAAAATAAATTCGGAACAAAGTGAAAATTGGACATTCGTGGAAATAAATGTGAAACAGAAATGGAAATTCGAGGACTAGGTTTTGCGATATTCGTCCGATATTTAACGAGCTCTCGCTGTCGCGAAAGACGGATCGTGACCGTGGAGCTAATTTTATTTTATTTTATTTTTTTTTTTTCCAATCGATGGAGAACAACGGCGAATGAAATTCACGATCAGGAAGTAAATCTGTCTCGGATAAATCGGTTAAAAATTAAATGTCGATTAGAAAGAAGAGAATCGATCGATCTCGTACGCGAAACTTTGCACGGAATTCAGGTTGTATCCAAAAAACGATTAGCCGACGAGTTGGGATAAGTCGATCCCGAGTCGCGTATCGAAGCTGTCAGCTGTATGGAACGACGGTTTATTCTCCCCGTCTCGTTCGAAAAGTTTCGACATCGTGGAGTCGAGACGATTACACGAAACGTACCTCGTCAAACATTTGTCCAACGTAATGGCGTATCGCGAGCAAACGCGACAGCAAGTCGATCCGCCTCCCTCGTTCGTAAAAATATATATCGTGGGATGTATAACCGGTCGCGGGTAGAAAGAAGATCCAGAAGAGATGTTCGTAGCGTTTCCAAGAGCCGCTTTCGAACACATCGATTCCGCGGATTCGTTCCTTCCTCGAGTCGAAAGGAAAGCGGGAGTGCACACAGAGAGAAAGTCGGAAAAATAGGGAGTAAGGTCGATCAGGTGAAGAATCTTTCTCGAAGGGTTTCATTGGACGGCCGCGAATGTAGGCGAACGGAAGTGGAGAACTCGCGGATCGAGGAGTCGGGTAACGAAACGGTGGAAAAGTTGGAAACGGAAAATATCCGGGGAAAACAGGGGCGAATTTCGGTGGGCAGGGCACACAGGGTGGAAATGAGTCGGTAATGGTCGAAATATGTCGAGGCTCGTGACAGTGAGGTATCGATTCGTGGCCACGGTATCGACGTGCGTATACATACATGCATGCATATATATATATCGATCCACAAGGAGGATGATAGCTTGGCTTTTTGCACCGGCGGAGGTCAGTTTCGCGGATACGTCGCGTTTGGTATGGACGCGTGTAGGGCGTGTAGGTAGGACGCCTTTTGAGAGGAGGCTGCGGTCCCATTTACACACGGAGAAATCGAATGGGTGCAACGCGTAGTATCTGCGCCGGCCATGTTCCTATTGTGATCCCATTGTGATCATTTGATCAATAGACGCCAAGTCCGCTGCATCGTTTTACAAGGCGTCACTGGTATCGACAGAATACCACCGATATCATTCCCCCGATCTGTCCACTTTTTCGTTGCTTGTTTCTTCGTTTTTCTTTTCTCCTTTTTTTCCTTTTTTCCCTTTCCTCCGCGCGAAATTAGGGATCGCGGCAGGGATCTTCTTGGGGGGGGGCGCAGAGAAAGATTCGCCCCTCGAATTTGGCGATCGACGAAACTTTTCTCCCCTTGGCTGGGCCAATCCACTCGATTGGTCGAATCAATCGCAGCTTCGCCGACGATTTATCGTATTTGTACTCTCTTTCCCCGTATCGTTTCGCGCCGTACGCGTTACTTTCCTCTCGACGTGTGTTTGCCAAGAAGTTTCTTGGCCGGGTTCCCGGATACCAATGATTTGCACCGTTCACGAAACGTCTCCGTTTGGCTAATTTACATTCAGAATTCGACGTTCCCTAGAATTCCCTATTAACACGGACGCGGTTACGCGGCAAAACGTGGTACAAGGATCCTCGCCTTTGTCTCTGCGAGCGACCGAGTTCCGGGTTGGAATGGCAGAAGGAAAAACATCGCTTGACAACGACAAGAGACGCTCATAAACGTCGCGTATTCGTCCTCTCGAAGGAAGGAAGGAAAATTCGACGATTAATTCGTAACGTAGTAAAGTATTTTTGATTCTTCGCTGTTCTTCACTTTTTTTTTTCTTTTTCTTTTCTTCCTTCTGTACTCTAGAATTTAATAAACGCTCAAATAAATATCCAAGAGTATATACGCCGGCCCCGCTTGTCTCTCGTTTAACGATCAACGGTTCCATTTCTTCTTCGACTACTTTTTTGCGGTTCTCCCCCCGGAAGTCCGCTCTTCGTTAGTTCTGCTCGTTATTCGTTTATAGAAGTTCCCCACCGACGATTTACACGGGGCGATACGTGTTTCCATTCGGGGGGAAAAAAAAGGAAAAAAAGGGGGGAAAAAGGGGGACGAAAGAGAGGAGCGCGAGGCTAAGCGAAATTGATGTGCATTCCGTTGCCGACAGTCTGTAACATTTTATTCGGTGCGGCGAATACGGAGCGCACAAATCATTTCTCGCAGGTTCGAAATCGTGGCCCCTTTCCGATTTACACGCCTGTTTTTTCTCTCGTTTTCTGTTTTCTGCTTTCTTTCTGTTCTGATCGTGCGTGGAACGATCATCGATTATCGAATTTTATCGAAAACGTCGTTTCAATTACGCGAAACCCGTATTTTATTTTTATCGGATGGATTCCGACACGAAATCCTTTCTGTTTTTCTATTTTTACTATCATCTCCCTCGATACGGGGTGCTACCTGTAACTCTTCGAATTATCTGGAGGAGTATCGCAGAAAATCGTCTCGTTATTCACGCGATGACAGGCATTCGACCGATCGCGTTTCCCTCGAGCCAGTCGTAATTGGAGCAGGAATCCGCGCGGCAAAACACGAGCGAACCAGCCCTTCGCACGTCACTCGCGAGCATCGTGTCCGCGGCGGAGTGTTGACTGATTTTTCGAGTGGTGCGCAGCGAGGGATAAAAACATAGCCGACGAATTTTGGGGTTGGATAAGCGGATAGACAGGGCGGCGCCATTAGAGATTGGTGGCGGGGCGAAATACATTTTCGTAATAGGATATATCCGAGTTCGAACAGCTCGGGTGGAAAAGTTGGCTTAAGCCAACGTGCATCGAGTCGCGATGTCGATAGATTCGTCGTAATTCCCTTTTGCGTTTCTCTCTCTTTTTTTTTCTTCTTTTTTCGATCAACGGTTCGCGCTCATACATCGAATCGAAATTATCGCGTTACGTCATCGCGACGATGGAACGCGTTCGAGAATAAAAATACTCTCGGGAGTATTTTTTTTCGGCGACACCGGCCACTGTTATTTAGAACGATCGTCGTGTACAATAATTTTCACTTTGCACCGACGGGGAAAAAGAAGGAAAGAAAGAAACAAAAAAAAAAAAAGGGAAAAAAGGAAAAATAAAATTCGCGGAGAATCGTGGGGAATCGTGGCGAGAAGAGGGACTTTGGACATTGAACTTATCTGGGCCGTGAGTAATGCGCAGCGTAACGCGGTAATTAAAATCGATCGTTAAAGCAAACTGGAAAGTCCAAAGTCTTTGGTATCGCCGCACCGTTGCGGAAACTGTTGAACAGCAACGTCGCGTCGAATCGTTTCCACTTCCACTCCCTTCTAGTAGTCTAATCTTTCATGCAAAGTGCACCGGTGCACACGGTTCTAGCGAGGATGCTAGCTTTCCGCAATCATAATGCCCTGAAATGGTGGTGCAACGCATGCCGGGGTGGGGTGGGGGGATTGTTGCGAACGGTCTCTGCCCACAATGGAAACTTTTGCCTATCCTGTAGACGCGGTATCGAAAGGCGGACGTGAAAAAAGCCGAAACGTACGAGCCTCTCTGGAAAATTGCGGACCGCCACAGGGTTTTAAAAGTACCCGAGGGGAGGGGAAAAAAAAAAAAAAAAAAAAAAAAAGGGAAAAGAAGAAAAAGAAAAATTCTTCGGTATCTGGAACAAACGATTACTACGATTACTGATCCTGTTTTTTATTTTCGCAAATCTCCAATTTGCCTGGTTAATTAAACGATTGAGAAATCGCGACGAATCGTTCGTTTTCCAACTCGAACTCTCTCCCTTCCCCCTCCCCCCCGCCCCTCCTCCCCAAGAAGGGGATGGTTTAATTTATTTCCAGATCGATAATTGCAGACTCCCAGATGGGAAGTTTGTTTCGAGGCGAGTTTATAGATCATCGGATCTTCGTTAATTTGAGATAGTCGGGCGAAACTTTCATAGTTTCGACGGTTCGAATTTCAATGTTTGATGGAAGGAGAGGAAGAACGGAAGAAAGGAAGCTCTCATAAGATGAAACTTTGCGGTGGTTCGTTATTTTTTTTTTTTTTCAACGTTCCGTCATTCTTCTCGTTACACTCTCTTTTTCGCTTTGCTAACCTCATTTGAGCCATTGATTATCGATTGCGTAATTCTTCTCTCCTCTAACGCCCCGTTTCGTAAAAATATCGTGTCTCAATCGTTACGAAATACATACGAGTTGTATTTCGTTTCGTTTAATATCCATTTCGTTTTAATTAATAATGTTAACATAGGTTGACATCAAATTTAATGTCTAATTAAAAGTGATTAAAGATTCGCCTTGCCGCTAATGAACGAACGTTAATCCTTCCCTCGCATCCATTCGCGCCGTCATTATCGAGAATCTGTCTCCAAGATATTACTAGTTAAATCCTATCGATTAATTTTCAAATCTCGTCACGTATTCGACACACACTGTTCCGAGATTTTTTTTCCTTCTTCCCTTTTCTTTCTGAAATTACCAAACTACTTTTACGCGGAAACAAAATTAATTATCTTGTTTTTCCGGAATAAAACACAACGGAGGCAAAGCAGCCTTGTTGTTCCTTTCTTTTTTTTCTTTTTTCTTTCTTTTTTTTTTTTTTTTTTGTTGCTTTTGCCTTCGTTCAATTTTTCTCCGATTGAAGAGAAGTTTGCGTTGAAAAGTTGATTGGCCAGGTTCAATCAGATCAGGAGGGGGGAAGGAAGAAAAAGAAGGGAAGAGAGAGAGAGAGAGAGAGAGAGAGAGAGAGAGAGAGAGAGAGAGAGAGAGGAACGAACAAACATAGAAAACACTGTTTTGATCGGCATTATAATTTTACACGGTTGAGAAGGAAAAAAAAAAAAAAAAAAAAAACAAAGAGTGAATTTAAGCGCTAACGAAGCGTTCTAAATTTGATTTGATTACTTCTCGCTGGCGCGAGAGATTTTAATCAGCGCCTGCCAATTTTTTTTATACCATAGGGCTGAATATTTGAAGAATCGCAATTAATCGCGATAGGTAACGATTCATTTAGTCGCGCGGTGTACACCACGCGCGTTGTGTTCCCGATCCGGCTTTGCGACCGCTACGTGTACGTGTGTCCAAAACGTATATATATCGCAATTGTTGCAGTTATTTAAATTACAAATACACGCCATCCTCTCGTGACTTCTGTCCACATATAATTTTTTTTTATTGCGCGCTATTCTGCAGCTTATTTACCCGGACACCGAGAATTCAATATTTTTCGCTATCCTCCCCCCCCTCTCCCTCCCCTCCCCCACCTCCTCCCTGTTACAGTTTATCGAATTGTTATTTCATTCCGCCCGATCGAAAATATTTACCCAATTTCCACGTTCGTTCGTCGCGCAAGGATTCGTAATCAAACTCGGCCGAAACGCTAATTACCAAAGTCGAATCTCCCTCGATAGCGATTTGTTCGCGCCTCGTTTTCTCCCTCCTCCCTTTCCTCCATTCCAAATTATCCTTTAAAATTTTATACTCTCTTCTCTCTCTCTCTCTCTCCCTCTCCATTGCTGTGCCAATTTGAAATTTTTCTATCTTTTCGCCGCGCAACTTCGCCATTTCCACGGGAAACGAAGAGAACTTTCGATTCTTCCCACTTCCTCCCAATTGTTTTGAAACAATTTCACCAATTTTAGAAAACGGAACTCGATGCGTGCCACGTGGCGCGATCGCCGCGTTCTCCTTTTCCCTCGAACGCTCGCTTCGGGGAACGCGTTCAGAACCGATACACGGCTACGAGTTCTCGTTATCGACGCGTTCGAACGTGGCCTGGAAAGGTGGAGGAAAAATAAGCGAGAGAGAGAGAGGAAAGAATGGAAAGAAGCGGGGATAAAAAAGAGAGCAGTTCGAGGAAGAGGAAGAAAAAGCGCGAGCGCTAATTGGTTTCGAGTAACTCGTGTATAACGTATATCCGCGTTCCCTCGTAACCGCTTTTCGCTCGCGTGGGAAAATCCGCGATCTCGTTCAATCCGACAGTTTCTCATAATTTCCCTTCCGCGATTTTATCCCCTTGTCTCGCGACATTTCGCTCCTTCGTTGTACCGAGAAATAATAAAATTTCGCGAGATACGTGCGCGGTTGGAAGAACAACCGACGCATCTGTTGGACGGACACGCGACTCTTAGTCGCAACAAGTCTTATCTTTTGCACCGATCGAGTGTATCCTCCGCGCGAGTGGTTGAAACGCGTGGATAAAACGTGAATAGAATAGGGACGGGGTATTCTTCGCGACACGATCCGGTCGAAGCCGACTTCTCTCACCGTGTCAACAGGCCGTGCTCATTAATTACACGGAACGGTCGGCTGTTCCACGTTTTCATTGAAATTCCACGGGCATCGGGCTCGATCATTAATTACGGCCCGCCCCGTTCAACCCCACTTCGTTCAACGCGAAAAGGGGGACGTGTCGAGAGGAATTTTTTCGAAACTTGCCAACTTTGCCCCTCCCTCCCTTCCACGTGCACGGCCTAAAAAGCCGTGACCGTTCGACGAGGAAAGTTGGCGAAAAATCGCGATCCATCGTCCATCGTAAATAGACGAGGCGAGGATGGCGTGGTTTATGAACCTCAACTTCGATAATCGCGCGCCACTAGTTCGACCGACATCGCCGTAAAACGTGCTTAAACACGATTAAGTATATATATATACTTGCGTGTGTATGTGTACACGTAATATATTCATCGCGTGGAACTCGTTCTCCTTGGAGAATCCAGCGGCGATCTTTACGAGACTGTTAAGTTTCAGTGGCTCTTACAGGAATGTTTCGAGGAAATCGAGGCTGGGGATCGGTCGAGGGATGAGGAGGTCGCATCCTAGTTCTGGCCGCCGCCGATTGCCTGGCGACTGCTGCCTTCGGTTCGATAAAAAGTGCACACACACAAAAAAAAAAAAAAAAAAAGAAAAAATAGGGAGGGGGGAAAAAAGCGTTTTGACAGACGTGTTTGCCAAGTTCTCGCGCCGCATATGACTGTAATCCTGACGAATACGAGGTGCACAAAGCCGCGTATATATTCGCGTGCCACGATTCACCGCGACGAATCTCTTTTTAATCAAACGGTCGTTGCAACGGGCGAACAATCGCGACAAAGCCGTGCAGGCTACGCGGCGCGATTTTTGCGTCGCTCAAGGAAAAAAACGCATCGGCCGACGCGGATGTTTCGGGGAACCGAGCCGATAACACCACCTTCCCTCCCTACTTTCCTTCCTTTCTCCCCCACGTCTCTCTTGTTTTTCCTCTCCCCCTTTTTTCCCCCTCGGTAACGATTCGTATCTCACTCGTTCTCCGTGGTAATTTGCATTTCGAGGATCGGGGAGATATCTCGCGCGAGCGCTACTTTTTTCATTGGTTGGCAAGAAGAAATCTCGCGTGTGCCCGTTTAACGATACGACTTGATGCGTAAGAAAAGAAAGGGACGAGCTCGTCTCGACCTCTTCGGGGGAAAGTTCCTCTTCCGTTCGATTCGTTTCGTTTCGTTTCACGTGGTTGTTTATCACCGATTAGAATTCGTACGACGACCGATTTCGTTACCGTTTCCCGTTTGAAATTTCGCGAACGAACCGACCATGTGTAATAACGAGCATAACGAAAGAGAATCGTCCCAACGAGATCGATGGGAATGATTAAACGGATACATAAATGCATACGTGTTTATCATAGTCCATTGATTTCTCGGTAATTCGATTTCGCGAGTGATTTGTTTCGCTACACCAATTCGAGCGAAAAAAACCGCTCCCAATGGAATAGTTAATTTATGTGGATACGATATAACGGTTACCTAAGGCTATTAATCGGTATTATTCATTCGCTCCGACTTCCTATTTCCGATACTGCGCGCGATGTAAAAGACCCGAGGAAAGAAAACGAGGGGAAAAAAAAAAAAAAAAAAAAAAGAAGAAAAACAAAAAGAGTGCTACGTGCTTGGTATTCGGGAAAAAATTTCACGAATCGTTCATTTTCGTTTCACGTTTTCATTTCGTCGGTGATTTGAATCAACGACGAAATGATGAGAGGGGAGGGGGGGGTGGGAAAAAAGAAAGAAGAAAAGAAAGAAAGAGGGTAAAATGTGGATAGAAAGACGCGACTTTTCGACGAGCAACGAGTTATCTTGGATGATATCTCGTGATAGATTTTTTCCTTTTTCCTTTTTTTTTTTTTTTTACCAAGGAAGAAGTTTATGGGTAATGAAAACGCGGTATTTGAAGATTCCGGGAAAATTCGCGACTCCGCGAAATTGGTGGGTAACTTTTCGAGTGTACGCGGTATGTGGAAACTAGTCCCTTCGAATGGATGGTGGAAACTCGGCGGAACTCGTAGATACGTTGAGCGTTGAACTGCTATCTATCCGTCGCGAGACGTTTCATTCGTTTCGCGAAAATTCGGGAGAGCGCAATGGCTCGAACGATGATGGAGGTAGAAGAAGAAGGAAGGTAAGGAATTTCCACGCGAACAAAATAAAGGATTCCAAGGTAAAATAGCGGCCACCACCAGATCCGCGACCTCTGTTTCTCTTGGAGTGGCGTGCTCCAACGATCGCAGACGAAAAGAAGTAGGAGAGTACGCGAGTTAGAATCGCGTTAGAATCTCGGCTTAGAATCGGCTTAGAATAAATTTACACGCGTTAATTCGAAAACGCGAAAAATATTTGCCGCCCCTCGTGATAGAATTCCACGATCGTTCGTGCATGCGAATCGGGGGGGGGGGGGAGGAGGGGAGGAGGGGGAAGGGGGAACAATTAACGCTTCCGAGCCATCGAAACTCTGGAATTCTCGAATTTCGATCGAACCGATTCGAACCGATTCGATATATTTGAAGAATTCCACCGGCGTAATAAACTCGATAATCGACGCTCTCCCCCTCTCGGCAATTAGCGATCTAATTCCGAACGAAACGCTCCTCCTCCCCTCCGCCCCGCGTTGTCCTCCGGCGAGATCGGTTTTAACGATCGGCCCTCTCGTCGTGTACACACGACGATCGTTTCGCTGGACGAACGTCCATTAGTCACGCTTGCACCTGACGATCCTTCGAGAATAGAGTTCGACACGAGAGAGAGAGAGAGAGAGACACGTCAACAACAACGATGATCGATCCCCGGCTCGTGATCGGAGGATCCTGCCACGCTGATTCTGGTCACGACGAACGACCGAGCGGAATAAGGCAGTCCGTTCTCACCGGGGCGCGAAAATTACAAGCAGCCACGGGGATAAAAACGAGCGCGGGGAGTTCGATAAATTCGTCGAGAGCGTTAATGCCCTCCGGCGTTGCACACTCGGCGACGAAAATTTCATCCGCGAATAACTTATTATTATCCCTCGACGCGAAATCGCTTTTTCGATTGCTCGTTAAACGAATTGAAATTTCCCCTTTTCCTTCTTTCTCCTTTTCTTTTAATTTCCTCTCATTTCCTCTCCTTCCTTTTTCGCCTTTACGCCTTTCTTTTTTTTTTCTTTTGTTTTTTCTTCTTACGCTCGTTAGACCAGATCAGATTCCCTTAATATCGCAAGAAATATTTAATCATCGTTTCGATATTTAGAAAAGTATCCACGAATCTCCTAACTAACAAGCGCGGGACGAAGCCATCCATAATATTTTAACACCGAGAAAATATCTCGATCAGCGAAGAAAATCAAGGCAGGATCTCGAGAAAAAAATTACACTCCTCCCTATATAACGTCCTCTCCCTTCCCCAAGCCAATGTATCGCGTAATTCTGCGGGTCAGCGACTTCCCTCCCCTCCCACGTCGCTTAACACCGGCCATTAATATTCATCCGAATCGAGGAATATTCGATATTAGCGGGCAACCGAGCGGCCAATAATTTAATATCCCGGCCGCAATAACGCAACGACAGAGGCTTGGCCACTGCGAGTCATCATCCCCAAGAAGCCCGGTCGGAGCAAAGGGGAGGGACGCGTGGATGGATCTGTAGGCATTAAAGAGATTACTCGTATCCACTCGCCAATTCCGCCAAACCGTTTCTTACCGTTGCCTACGTATCCCATTATACTCGTGCACAACCTCCTCCAAACAGCCTCGAATATTCGCATTTGCGGATTTGTCTTTCGTCGATCCGGTCGATCGATTTCTAACCGATTTTCCACGCCGCGTCGAAGAATTAACGAGAATTCCCCCCCCTCCCCCGAAGATTTGCAGGGGTGAAGTATAGACGGTAATAAAAAGTTATATGGTATAATCGTTTTCGTAAGTTAAATTACCCGCCTCCCCCCCATTCCATCTCTCACCTTCGATCTCGCGTATCCTTATATCGCCTCTCTTCCCGCGATTTACACCCGCCGTATAAATTCCCCACAAATTTCCCTGTGGTCCGGGCAACTGCGCTTTTTATCCCTTTCCCCGGCTCGAGGAACGTAACGTTGTTGAACGGAACGAGAAACGCGAAAACGACGTCTACGGAGAACGAATCGCGAATCAAATAGACGCGAGTAAAATGGACGACGATGCGGTGGTAAAAATAGAATGGACGTATATAGTACGCCGATGTCCGCGGTTTGTACCACGGTTGTAGGTAGGGGAAACGTCGAGAAGGGAGGCGTGGAGGGGGAAGAAGAAACATCGGCTTGCATAATTTATTTCGGCTTTATATCGATGGTGGAAAAAGTGACGCGAGTCGAGCGTTATATTTATTCGGAACGTTCGAAGGTATCGGGTATGGCCGAGAAGATGGTCGGGAAGATGGGACGCTTGGGAAGCCGAGGCAATTGATTTTCCGTCCCATGTACGCTGTTGCCGATCCTCCTTTCCGAAACGACCGGCCTCCGTCGATACGAGCGATTTGTTACCGCATCCGACATTCGCGAAATTCACTTATGAAACCGACCGATCTTCTAACTTGCGCTTCCGTTCCGCCTCCCTCGATCGTCGAGGTCCGCACTTTTCACCTCGCTCGCTCACCACGAAACAATTGCGCGACGAGAGAAAAGTGTATTCGCGTCACGTTTCACCGGACGACTATTTCGAACGAAACACGGAGGGAGGGGGATCGCCTCGCCACGAGATGGCCAACGAAACGACCAACGGTTAATTTCCAGTATTATACGGTGTGTGTTTCCTTGCTCGAACGCGATATCTTCCACTCCATGTCGCTCCATGGGTTAGATAGAGTTATCGAATATCGATCGATCCTTCGTTTTCCTCGTGTATAATCCGTGGACGTTAATCGATATCGTATTTCCGACGAGGCAAACTCTCGTGTGCATCGCCAAATTTCTCGCCGTGATTCGATTGGGAGCGGCTACAACGTGTCTCTCGTAACGTAACCTCGTAACGGTGTGCGGCCAACGAAATCGACGAATCAAGCTGGAAACAACGTATAAACCGACTTCCTTTGATGTAAACACGGCGCGGTGTTTCCCCGCTCGAAACTGGATTTCGTCGAATCGGTTCGGGCGTGGATTTACGGCCCAGTCTCGCGTACTTCTCCACCAAGATTCCATTGTCTCGTAAAATCCGCGAGAATGGCTAACGCAGCCTCTGTGCCCGTTTCCGTACGCGCAGAGAAATGGAACGGCCGCGCTAGTGGACCGATGCAAAATTGAAGGCCGAGCAACCGAGTATACATCGAAACGCGCGGTGTTCCGCCCAAATGCCGGACTGTTTACATTCGTATTAGAGAACATTCCGTTAATTGCCGCTCGTAACCGGCTTTCTCGAAATAAACAACCGAACCCGAGCCTCGCTTAAACGCATCCCCCCTTCTCCCCCTTTTAAACCGAGAGCTACGGTTCCATCCACGATTCGTCGAATCGTGCTTGAATTTTCGTGCTCCGTTGTTTGCGAAATTTCCCCCACTCTCTCTCTTTGTCCGTCGATCGATTTTTCGTGGAAACTTTATTGAAAAATTTCGAGCGAAAGTGTGCATTTCCCTCGAATAGATTTCCGTTCGGATAGATTTTCAAAACTGAAAATTCTTCGACGAATAAGTCTTATTTCGCGTTATACTGCGATTGCATCATCTTTCGAGCATTCACGAGACAAATGCTCGCGTTGAGGAAGACGAGGCGAGCGATATCCTCCGATGGATAATCGGTACGATCTATTTGATTCTTAATTACCATCTTACCATCCACCCGGTGTAATAAAAGCGGTGGCCAAGTTTGATGGGAAGAGAGGCGAAATTTCTTCCTAAGAAGGTAGGGTGGCGAAATATCGTGCAGGAACGAGGGGGGAGAGAAAGAGAGATGAAGCAAGTTTCGAGCGTCGAAAGTTGAACAACGAAGATAGTTACGGGAGCGTGGCGAAGGCCGGTCGGGAATATACTTGGGATTAAACGATTTCAATTTCCCAAAGCTCGCTCGGCGGAGTTGCTCGGTCAAATTTTATCCATCCGTCTCCTTCCCTCGTCGTGCCAAGGTGAATTGATCATTAGCGACGAAGACACGGCCGAGGCTGGATGATTGCACCCTGCACCTGTTTCGTCGATGTGTATAAACGAAGGAGGGGGCGGTTTCAATCTAAAGTCGCGTGGAAGATTGAACGACCCGTAAATAAAAAAAAAAAAATCACATGAATCTTGGTCGAATATTCCGTATTCGCGATTTACGTGTTTTCCTCGAGGCGATAGACGCACCAGACCGCCGCTCGCCTGGAAGCAACTGGACGAGGAAACGTCGTATCGTTACGGTTTAAAACCGTGGATCGATCGAAATTTCGATATTACAAAGTTTTTCTCCGAGAATTGGTATCGGCGAAAAAAGCAATCGGCGTAACACGAGGAGAACGATCCTCGAAACACCAGTGAGCAAGATATCGATCGTTAAACTGTAATGGATTCGATAACCAAGGGAGGAACTAACTTCGTCGGCGTTTACATTATCAACAACTTTGGTTTCTGAAACGAAATAGGGGGAAGAAAAAAAGGAAAGAAGTTGGGGAAAAAAGAAATATATACGAAAATTACATCAAAGTATATCCGGAAGTGGGTCCAGTATCCACTCGCCCAATCGCATAGCCCGAGTATATCGGAAGCAACCCACTCGAAACTTCTTTTCGCCGTCTCGCTTCGATCCTCGATACCAATGATGCCGTCGTCCTGTATCAGACGCCGGTTTCACCTCTCGTGAAAGCATACCGGGCTGAGAGTAGCTATAATATTAGTTTCGACCGACGTGGAGAGATTGAAGGAGAAAGAGAGGTGGGAGAAGGATGGAGGGGGGAGACGCGAGAGAGAACGGAAAGGTGGAAAGAAAAGGGCGGTCGAAGAGGAGGTTCCGACGTACGTGACGACGGCGCTCGCAGTAAGGTGTCTCAGAAGTCGCAGATGTCTCTTGATTTATTGGCGCGACAGCTTCCGGAGACGAGCGGCATTCCGAAAATGGCGTCGGTGAGCTTCGCCTCGCTCCTCCACCTCCGATGGCAAACTTCCTCGTTACCTGCACCACCGTGTGTAACGGAGACGAGAGGTGAGGACAGAAACGAGGGAGGGAGGGAGGGAGGAAAGGAGAGATCGTCGTTAATTTTTATTTCTGAACGGTGTGTTGGTCGGTCGATCGGGGAAGGAAAGGGAAGGGAAGGGCTGAGTCACGCCTCGAATTAAGTCCCGGATAATTGACGAAGGGGGACCACCCGTTAGTTACGGCACGTCAGCTTTGCCTCTCGAATTGTGCTCGTCGAACACCTTAATTAGAGTGATTCACGAGGCGAGTTCGCGACGAATAAATAGACGTTCAACGAACGGAACGAAAGGATTATTTCCCCTCCGCCCCGAAATTCGTTTATTCCCATAATAAGAGCTAACGACAAAAGATTACGTATCCTATCTCTCTTCGTAATGCCTCGTAATTGCACTCGTCGGTCGCCTAATTTCTCTACAACACCGATGACGGGTTGAGCAAACATTCGGAGAACGAACGAGTGTCGTGCCTCGAATCGAACACCCGGGAAAAGAAGGGGGAGAGAAGAAAAATGAAAAATGCAGCGAGATGTTTCTGGAGCAAGATCTGGTCGCGCGAAAGTGGAGCAAATTAATTCTTCGTAAAGTGAAAAATCGATGGTTTCCGTTCACGTTTGAACGGCGGCGAGGAGTAACGTGGAAAGAAAGAAGGAAAGAAGGAAAGAAAGAAAAAGGAAAAAGAAAAAAAGGGGAAGGGGAAAAGAAGAAGGATCAGGAAGCGAGTCTTTTAACCACTCTCTCAATAATGTTCGCGCGAGCGTGAAACGAGTTCGCTTCGTCCCCTCTACGAATCTGTACACACAGGGATAGAACAAACACGAGCTGGAGCTGGAACGTGGATGTACTCGCTCACGGACAGACACGCCGCGTGGACGTCTCACGAGAGCGAGAAAGGAAGGAAGGAAGGAATGTTGTGGATTGGTGGTGGGAAGGGCGAGAACGGAGACGGACAAAATTGACTCGGTCGTTGGAAATCGAAATTGCAGGGAAATGAACAGGTAGCTCGCCACTGGCCGAGATTAGACGTTTGGAAAGCGGGCACGGATTGGCGAAGCTCGATCGGTCGAATCTTGGGGATCGATGTTGGTTGGGAGGATCGGATGTTGGGTGAACGACGTCGTCCCCGTGGGGGGTGTGGCGACCTTTAATTTATTACGCTCGTTCCGGGATACCCTTCGCCCCGAGACTAATTTAAATAATTGATTCTCAAGAACAACGCGAGTCTTGGCAAGTTTACCTCTTTTCTTACACGGACAATTCTCCCCAGAACTTTCCCCAACGTACCGATTTCGCGCGATCATCCCATCGATTTTCGAATTTTTTATACCTCGTTTCTTTCGAACCACCATCTCGGCTCGTTCGGTGCTAACCGATTCAACCAAGACAGTCGTTTCTCGGGAAAAATTAACGATTCCAGCGAATCCGATGGATGCTCGTTCCAGTCCAGGTATATTTGGCTTTGGTTTAGGGTAACAATAGAGGGGACGAGACGAAGATGGAAGAAGGTAGCAACAAAGATAGCAACGATGACCGGCTTCCTCTCCGTTCGAGAGGAAGCGACGAAACAATAGATTGGCAACGAACATAAATGGTCGAATGGATATCGAAGGGGAAGAAGAAACGAAAACGAAAAGAAATAAAACAAAAAAAAAAAAAAAAAGACACAGGGAGGAGAAACGCCGAGGAGCTTATCAAACGAGTTTTCAAATTACGAGAAGTGATCCTCCTCGTAATAGACTACTCCCCTATTGCGACTTATAGGATCTCGGTCGGCTCGAGCCGGGAAGAAAATTATAAAAGGGAGAAGAGGAGTTCTCGAGGCGTAGGGTTGGAAGGAATGAAAATGGAGAGCGGCGAAAATGGAGGAGATGGAAAGGAGTAAACGAGCGGGAAGAAGGAGACACGCGGAGCGTGAAGAAACGAGTTAGAGCGACTAGAGAAACGGGGCAGGTTCTCCCCGTGGTGGTGGTGGTGGTCTCATCAAGGGAAGGGTAAACGCGTTTCTCTCGGTTGACAGATCGTCGTCGTTCGATCCTCCTCGTTAAAGTCGAACGACCGTGGCAATTGCGTGATCCTCGTTGTAAAACGGAAATATGTCTTCTCCGTTTTCGGAGAACCCAAACGCGTATGTAAATGACGGCCATCGTGACGACTGTTCGCATAAATGCATCGAGCAATTTCGTAAAAACTCGATGCGATTGTTTATCCGTTCATTTTTTTTTTCTTTTTTTTTTTTTACACGTTCGTTCGTCGGTCACGATACAACGAGCAAAGTCTTCCATCTTCGAGCGAAGGCGCGAATTCACGCGAGAATTGTGGCGTTTGGCAAAGACGACCGCCAGTGTCCAACCTACTGGAAACAGATTTGCCCGCGGATGTATCCTAACAATAACTTCTCGTCGACGCGTTAAAACGATATTAACGCCGCGCCGTCTACACAACGCTCGTGGCGACGAGGCATGGGTATATTCAGTTCTCCCAGCCAGGAGATAACCGGTCCTGTGGCTCAATTTTCCGCGGTATGGAGCCACGGAAAAATAAGTTACTCCTGTAAGAATACTTTCACGGAATGCGGAAGGTAATTTCACGAAATAACGGGACCCGTGGTTGTGAACGGTAGCAGGTATTCAGGAAAGAAATTTAAACGTTCGAAATTACCGTGGAGAAAAAATGTATTTAAGCTTTTTTTCTTTGTCCTCGCACTTTCGACCGTTCAGGCGTTAAGATTAATCGATTCTATTTCGTTTGCTGGAAAGATGGCGATGGAACGATCGCCAAACTCGATTAAAAGTCGCGTTAAAATTACGATAATAGCGTTAGATAAACCGGCAACGGATTCTCATCGAAATCGTCAGCGAAATTTATCTTGATTTCGTTACGTCGACGGTTTAATCGGTCGATTTTCGTAACCGATTTTTCTTCGAACGAACAATTAATCGTCGAGAATGAACGACGTAAGACCCGATTAAACGCGATAATAACGCAAATAGAAACGAGTTCGATTGATCGGCTCAAATCCCCCCCCCCCTCCCCCTTTTCTCCAGATTTTCGCTCGTTTCGGTTCAAAAGTTTCGACCTAAATTCCGATTGACGTCAGAATCGCGAAACATCCGTCGAAGCCCCGTTAATTATTCCCGGGGACAAATTAATTCTTGTTGCGGTTTTTGCAACGAAAGCGGCGTCGAGATCTCGCGCGTTCCCTTCATCGACCGAACCTTCGGTTAAATCGAATGACGCGGACGATTGCACTCGTACGAGCTCGTTCGAGGAGTGCACTTTCCTTCGCGAAGAACAGTCACCTTGCCGGTTCTCAGCGGTTTCTGTCGCAATTAAGCACGCGCCGTTCCATATACGTGAAACAAGCGTTTCGAGTCCGTGGATGCCGATTGCGCGAATTGCGAAAGTGGGAATTTTTCACAAGATCGACGCAAATAACCAGGCATTAATTCCTCCTGCGTATTTTTTCCTTTTTTCAACCGTGCCGCATCGATATCCGTTCCCTCTACTCGTTCCATTCGCGATCGTTGCTCAATTCAGCGACGATTTTATATTTTAGAGTTATATTACGTGAAGAAATCGCGCATCACGACAATGAATTATCAGTCGCGAATCCTCGATCGCTTTAAATTAGAATACCGTGGAAATAATGTTCGCTTGTTGAGAATAGAGAATCGAGTTTATTTTTACGTAGGGAAAAAAAAAAAAAAAAAGGGAACGTAAGCGTGGCAACTAAGATAAACGATCTATATAGTTAATTAAAAGCGATGATAGGAATATCGTCCCGTCTTCTTGATTTTCCAGTTTAGCTTACAGGATAATAGATCGGTTGGATATTATTCATTCGTGTAACGTGCGCAGGATGGAAAGTCGGCGATGAGAAAAATAGTTGGGCGAAACATTCGATGGAAATTGCGGTCGAGTGTGCATGTCGTATCCGATAAAGCGTCATTCTATCCCTTTAATCGTATCTCGGAAAACGTCCCCTTTTATTTATTCATCCCGGTCCCCAACATCGTGTATCCTCGGGCAGTTCTTCTTTTGTGCATAATTAACCGACAGCCGGCAACAACACCATAGAAATATAACGTAGGGCGAAATTTAAAGTGCTCTTTCGATTCATAAATGATGCACGGGGTTGCGGTCGGAGAACGCGCGGGTTCGAGAAACGCGCTCACGGTTTTGGCGGCTTGTTTGTGCACACGTAGGATATATTCAGCCTCGTGTAGTAATTTTTCGAGGGGAGAGGGAGAATACAGAGAGCTTTGACCCAACCCAACAGAATCATGGTTAAAGTACTTTGATGTTGAAAGTTCGAGGTCAATGGATGTGTTAACATGTTGGAACAGGCTGAGCTACTTGCCGCCTAGAGATACTCGATGGGACATCGCTTTTATTTCCCGTGCTTATATCGCATTTTCGTTTATACCGAATTTTCGAATCCGATTAATTCTGTTTTTTTTTTTTTTTTCGAAACGGAGAGAAAATTAACGGGATCAACACAGTCGCGAATAAATTCGGATCCAAACTCGGTTCTCCTCCTCAAAGTTTAAACGCGCGAAGAAAATTAACTGCATCATCCGAGAGCGAAGAATATCACTCCAAGATCGTTGCTTATTTATTCGGATATCCCTTGCTCGAACGATTTGTTCGAGTATATTTCTCTCGCTGGGAATTCAACGGAATCGGTCTTATCTTCCCCTCCCCTCGAAATCGATATCGAATCCATAATGCATAATTATCGTAGACGTTCTAGGTGACGAATGGACGGGTCGTCTGGCGGATGAGTCATACGCGGCCGTAAGTCACCAGGATCAATCTCGTTGCCACTGTTATCTACTCCATTCTTCTCTTCCCTCTTCCACGCACGCGTTTCTCCTAACGTCGCGATCATCCTATCGCAGAGTTTTTCAATCCCGGATAAAATATCGCCCCCGTGGCAATATCGGAAGTAAATCACCAAGACCGCAGAGGTTTTCCGGCGGAAAAAGAGGGGAAAAACCGCTTGCCTCGCGGTTTAATCGAGTTAAGTGAAATTGTGCGACTCATGCGCTCGAAAGGGGGACGGAGGGGAAGAGAGAGAGAGAGAGAGAGAGAGAGAGAGAGAGGCGGGCGATGAAGCGTCTGGACCACGGACATCGACGGACGTCTCTCGATCTTCCCCTCCCCCAAATCCCCCCCAACGACCACAAATGCTCGAAGAATTTTCACGAGTGCCGCGTAACGTGTTGCTCTCTCTCTCTCTCTCTCTCTCTCTCTCTCTCGTCGTCTCACGCGAGATAACGAGATAGGTTAATCTAGATCGTTTTCCGTTTTCACGAGCTGAATCGACTCCCTCCCCGCGCTGAAAAGAGTCCTCGATTCGAATCGAGGATAAATTACCTGGCTATCGTTCGCGAAATGTTATTTGCATGAGAGAGAGAGAGAGAGAGAAATATATAGGGAACGCGATGGTAAAACGCGAAGGTGGAAACGCGATGCATCGATTAAACGATTCCCTCGTTTCTTTCGTTCTATCCTAATTCTTGGACGGTTCGCCCTAATCACCCTAACTATCTCCAGTCACGATCAACGCGTCCGTAGCGGTGGCCGACGAGGACAATTCGAGTGGATCCAAACGAACATCTCCGCGAACGCGGGAGAAATAATAACCGGGCTGGCTTTTAGCCAAATAAAAGGACGAGAGTTGGCCGGAGGGTTGGCGCTCTCGTGCGGTTCTCGTCCCTGACTGATGGATTTGTTTGCCCCGTCGATTCAACGGTGGCCCAAGTTTACCAGCACACACACACACACACACGATTCTCCCGTTCGCGCACACACACGCGGCGTATAGAAGGGTGGGTGTTTGCTACGCGTACAAGGAGGGTCGAAATACTGTGTCAATAGCCACGGCCGTAAATGCATGGGACGGGTTACATCGATACCCGAGGGAGAGGGGTGCCGATTATGCGGTGTCAGCCCTATTACGCCTACGATAATTCAACGAGCTCTGAGATTCGGAGATCGGGACGCTCGTTTTATAGCTCCACGAGACTCCACTCGAGGTTTCCTTTCATCGTTTCATCGCCCTACGGTTCGTTTGGCCGTTTATCAGGATCGCACCGCAATCTGCATCAATCTGGGCACGCCGATGCCGGACCCCCACCCTTAATTGGATAACTGTCGCGTTTTTTCAATTTTATCGCGGGGAAATCCTTTTGACGCGGCTTCTCGAGCGCGTTGCTCGATGCGATTTCAATCAAACGGGAGATAAAAGCCACCCCTTGCGTCGTCTCCCTTTTGTATCTCCGTTCCTTCCTCCACACGCGTTCCAAGCGCGCCTCCTTTTCGCCCCGCATTAGCGCGCGCTTTGTCCTCCCACCGAGCCGGGATATGACGTGTCAAATATGCAACACCGGATGCGTTATGGGGGATGCGCGAAAGAAGCTGGGTATAATGGAGACGGTTACGGTTGGAGGGTAGATTGATCGTCGTCTCCCTTTTCCCTTCTCTCTCTTTTTCTTTCGGTGGAATTTTATATTCGAAATCTCGTCGTCCCTTGTCCAAGGTCGGGCACAAAGCGAACCCGACACTTTTTCACCCCAAGTTCGCCAACCGCGGTATCTGGTCTCTCGCGAGTTCATTCACGAGTCTCTCTCTCTCTCTCTCTCTCTCAGTCGCTCTCTGTCTTTATTCCTTTGGGGGACGCGAATCGGTCGGAAACGTTTTGCTCCGATGAATTATACGAATCGATTCTACTCGCGTTTGCGGGACGAATTTTTGTTTCCAATTTAACGTCTCCCCGCGGAGATTATTTTAGCCCCGCTCGCGCAAACCGTTGTTTCATTAAAAAAATACAGAATTAATAACAGGGACAACTCGCGTGTAATATTAGTTCAAGTTACAAAAATATATTCTGTTAAATGTTTCTCTCAACGTTCGTTCGTTCCTTCTCGATTCTCGCCCCTTTTTTTACGCGCAATTTCCGCCTTGTTTCTCCTCCAATTTTAAATATCTCGCGTCAATTGTTACACGCTCACGAGGGGGGAAAAAATCGCTCGACCCGTTATTTCCCGTGTTAAACCCTCGCCTCGAATTCAAATTTCTCCCTCCCCTCCGTTTCTCTTCTTTTGTTGCTTGCAAAAAATAAAAAGCGCTACGAACTTGGCTGAACTGAAGTTGGTTATTAACGCCGTCATTCGCGAAATCGCACTTGTCGAATGCATACCGCTCGCGTCACGTCGCATCCCATTAATTCACGATTGATCCGCATTAACGTGACGCGGCGCGGCGCTTGGTTAATTCATTGCATTATTAACGTTCACCGGCACGTTCACTCCCATTTAATTACCTACACTGCCTTCTCCGCCCGTTTTTCTCCCCATTCCTCGACCAACCAACCCTTCTGTTTCTTCTCGGACGGATCCCAGAGTTCGTTCCTCCCCTGGCCTGGCCACCAATTTCAGCCACGCGTACGAGAGTCACGGCCCTCGAGAGCCCTCCATCTCTTTGCAACCGCCACCCAGATTTGTCACGAGCGCCGTTGTCCATTCGTCTCGCGAATTTTCACGGGAATTCGTAACGGATCGACTTTTGGAAAAGGTTCACCCTTCGGTGAAATCGGTGAAATCTCGCGTGAACGGAACCACTCGTTCCGTTCGATCGAATTTTATTGATTTAAGATTATCGTTAAGGGATCGTTGATGGATTTATAGGTGGGGAGGGATATGGATTTCGAGGGGAAGGGATCGATGAGATGAGGATTAAACGCGGTTAACCGTGCGTCTGAGACATGGTTGCTCCTTGATCCTCGATTCGTGCATCGTGAACGGATGACGCGCGATCGGTACGATTACACTTGCCTCGATAGCTATATTTTGGTAATCTCGTAATCCCTACATCGATTGAATCGAAATCATCTAAATTGATCTTGGCGCGTGAATCTGGATTTAGAAAAAAAATTTTCGATTTATTTTTTCTTTCTCCTCCCTCCCCCCCTCCTCTCTTTTTTTTTTATTTCCCAAGAGCGATCGATAAATTCGAGCGCGAATTTATGGCAGTAACTAACAATAAGTAAAAGATTTTAAGACACGGATCGATCGGGAGATCGGCTTTTGTCGGGAGACAAAAATACGCGAATCCTTTAAAGGGTATGGTATTTTAAAAATTTAATTAAAACGGGGATTGGAAAATTGATCAAAAGGGAAATCAAGCACAAAGATGGACAATAAATCGAATAAAATATTCGTATGAAATATATTTTTATCCCCAACTCGATGAACAATGAATTCGTGTTTCATCGCGAGCTCGTTTCCCTGGCAACTTGACGTGCCAGGTTGGACGTCGATACGATGAAAAAAATTTTCCGCCCCGAGTTCGTAAATTCTCGTCGTTATCGCCACTTAACTCTTTGCCCCGGTAACCTCCCTTTCGAATAGTCGCGGATAAATAATCCGTGTAATTTTCCTCCTTTTATTTCCTTCCTTCCTCTTTTCTTTTTTTTTTTTTTTTTTTTTTTTATTTTTCCTCTCGTTTCGTTTCGTTTTATTCTATCCCTCCATCAGTTTTTCATTTCCCGACGACGTTTTGTTTATAACCGTAGTGGTAGTTTTTTTTTTTTTTTTTTTTGCCGGAGAAGTCAGCGTTTTACGAATGGAGATTTTATGCGCATAAATTTCATTGGACAGGGCAGCAGAAGGATTTGTATATTTCGAGAGGGTTGCGTCGCGACGCATCGTCGAGCGATGATACCGTATTTTCCTTCAACCGTTCCAATAGTTTCTTTCTTTTTCCTTTTTTCTTTTCTCCAACCGCAAATTATTCCGTGCCTTGACGATGCTACACCACTTTCCTCAACTTCCCTTCCCTTTTCTTTTCTCTCTTTTCTTTCTTTCTTTTTGCTCCCCTTCAAGCTCGATCGCGCTTGATCGCGAAGATTGATATCTCGATTGTTTCGCGGAGCGAAAAATCGGAATTCGCGTGGAGAATTTCTGCCCACGATGCAAATATACCGCGAACGTATCCAGGTTCGACCGATCCACGTAAATGGCTCGATTGCGTGTCGGACGTATAAAAAAGAAAAAAATCATCGCCTGTTGTCTTTCCTCCCTTCGACGAGACTAGGATCCAGATAGTAAGAGAGCACGAGGAGACACGGCCGGCCAAACTTTCTTTTCCATCGTTGAGCGGTCGACAATACGTAATTACCGCGTTGCGTGATCGATCAAAGACCGTAATACACTTTCTCGTGGTGACGAAGAAATCGTATCGATCATCGAGCCACCACGTGACCGACAACCGCCGAGTAAACTCCTCGCAACCGATCGAGGAGAGACGTCTCTCGATCGAGATCTTGGATTTCAACTCGATCGCAGCGGCAAATTTTCTTCGACGCTTCTTCATTTCGATCGACGGAGAAAATTCCGCATCTCTTAATTTCGCATCGATCAAACGCGTCGTTGTAGAAAAAAAAAAAAAGAAGAAGAAAAGAGCAGATGGCAAGAAACTCGATAAACTTATCCGAGTGATTCTTCCTCTTTCGAGTAAAAGCGAAAGTCGTATGCAGATTCTCCTTCGAACGTTGATTTTCATAAATCAACGTTTCGATAATCGATCTTTATATACAGCTCTCGCCTCGTTCTCGATAGGTTTTTAGATCGCGGCGGAAGACGCCACGTAACTTTTCTTCTTGGGTGGTCGTCGTCCGCCCCATTCCCGTCTAACTTTCCTCCTTTCAAGATTACCGTCCGCGTCGCGCTCTCCCCGAGGAAATACAAATTCCTGATTGGCAAAGTCCAGTCGTCGTCCCCCAGATAATTGCCTTAAATTGGACCGCGCCCTCCTCCAAAGCTCCAGAGTAAGCCCCGAGCCAAAAGCTGTGCGAGTCGAATTAAGTAGATGAATCGAGTTAGAGAGCGTTGGATTCGAGGCACATCCAGCCAGCCCATTTCGCTCGCTTCGATCCTACTTTTTCTCACGCTACCTTTCGATCCGGCAAGTAAGAATTATAAGGAATATACCTTCGAGTGACGGTTTCAAGTCGGACGAAGCGCGTCGAAGTTGTTTCTTTTCGTCCTCCTCTTTTTCTACGCGATGTATATTCGAATATATGGAAAAGTTGTGGACAGAACGAAAGTCGAATTAAGTAGACGAATGCGATAATATATCTGATACTATATTTTGATTCATTGTTTATTACTTATTTACAGCTGCGTTTATACACACGCATCTCTGTGGATTGTTATCAACTATTAGATTGTTTACATTATTTAACAGTTTAGTCATCATGCTAAAACGTACTTATATACTATGTATAGAATGATTATGGATTGTATTATGACCGTGTCTATGTTAATAATTATAATATAATGATACGTGTATCGTTGCTGACAAATGTATATCGATTTCAAATTGTATCGATCGATTTATAATTTACGTAGTTTGATTAATCGTAGATTTGCCTCTTGTAAATTGTAATTATCCGCGTGTCGTATCCTTTCTTTTCTTTTTTCTGTAATTCCAGAAATTCTCCAATTACATAGGAAAATGTTGAACTTGATCGCCGTGATCGCGCGCATTTAATCCCGTACGTACATTTGAGGCAACTTCATTCACTCTCAAGTCGGAACAATTTGACTAACAACTCTTGTTTATTATTTATCCGACACGTGAAATGAAATTCGAACGAACATCCCGAGAGAATTGTAGTTACGTAGAAACGCATTAAAGATCTTTAAACTTTGATCAGTTTTGATCCAAATCTCGACGGACGCCCCAATAAAATCTGAAGTAGAGGCGCAACGTTTACTTATTCCTCCAACCACGAGATGGTTCACACACGTTTAAGAGAGTACGGGACGCTGTGATGCACGGAACGAGCATCGAAAGATGCTACTCGTAATTTTATCAATTCCAACTTGGCAAACTTCATCGTCGGTTCTCTTGTATATTTCTTCTCTTGTAAAATCAAATAGAGAAACTCGTTAAACTTCGAGACTGCGTTCAAGCGCGTCGTGTAAAAAAAAAAAAAAATCGCGAAGGAATTTCAATTAAAATTCACGACAAATCAAACAGAAAGGAAAAGTATAATTCTTCTTTCGCGGAAGAATGCGTCTTGACGATTTCCTTATTTCTGTAATTTACGATTTTCCTTACAATTTTCCCTTTTATTTCTCTCTCATTTCGTCGCGAGAAAATAAAACGAAAACCAACGCTTCCCTTCCTCGCTTTTCCCCTTCACACGGTCACTTTTCCATCCAACCTTGTTCCCCTCCAAACGAATTGGCATCCGTTCTTTCAAACGGAAAGAAATATGCGACGCGATCGACACGACTCGTTTCTCTCTCGTTGCATCCTCTTGTTTCCTTTGCTTCCTCAGCTCTCGTTGCACGACGTTGAAAGAGTTGTCGTTTCGAAAACTTCATCTAGCTCTCTGGAAACAAGCGACGAGAAACAAATAAAACTATATCTTTCCTTATCCAAACACTTTTACAACCGCTTCACTTTGTCCGAGGTATAATCCACTCTTGCCAAACTGTTGCGGCCAAAGTTGTTTAAAACGGGCCACAGGGTGGACGCTACTCGACTCACCGATCCCCCAAGCGATATCGATCCGACAATAATTCGATAATTGCCGGTCAATAATTAATCGAGTTTCGCGATGCTGCCCACCCGAGGAAGAATCACGAGGAGGGATTGGAGGAGGGATCGTCGATAAAATTGGAACCAACTTCCCGAACCGTTATTCTCCAAACGATTTTTATAGCGATCGAGCTCCCAACGATGGAACGTGTGGTAAATTTGAAACGCAAATAAAACCACTTTGCTCATTATTTCCTCCCTCTGCGCTTTTTCGATCCCAAAGTTTTCCGGATAATCGATTTTTACCGCTTTCAATCGTATCACGTAGATCGTCAAGCTTTTTACCAGAGACGTAGCAAAGCAGAAGAGGAGGTGCGAATCGTTGCGGGGAATTTCAATTTCGAATACGCGCGAGAATTTGGAAAAATGGGGCGGTTGTGCAGGAAAAGTGGAGGGTCGGCATTGAGAAGGTTCTTAAAGGCGGTCAGCGTGTCGCTGGGCCAAAGTTTCGTGGAGAGTCGAAGCATGGAGTTTTCCAGTGCGGAGCGAATACTCGGCAAGTTTTGCAACGGGAGAGGTTTTACGCGTTTATATATACGATTTGAGGGAGAAATAAAATTCTTCTTCTTCGTGAATCGACTCGTATACACGGGTATATATATATATATACTAATAAGTAGAAAATATTTTTGGAACTGATTCAAGAAGACCGCTCAAGGACGGTTTCCTTCCTTCCCAACAACGTGGTCGAGACGTGGGATTACTTTGCACTTTCTTGCTCTCGGAGGACCAACTGTAACCGACTATTTCTATTCTATTTCAGATATATTTCTTCGCGACGGAAATGTTATTCCAATGTTGCTCCATAAGAAGGCTGGTAATTGAATTAATCGATTAATAAATTCACGTTCAAAAACAAGATTACGCGTGTGAGTGAAATATTCGAATATCTAGGGAAAAATTTCTAGTTGATTAATGCGAAAAAGAGGTGGGATCCGAGAGGTGGCCGATCGAAGTATCGAATCGAATTTTCCAAATCGGTGGAGAATCTTTTCGTGTATTTTCGCTTCGACGCCGCGATGTCGAAAATGATTTTATAAAGTAAATGGGCCTTGAAGCGGGTATCGTTTCGACGGCGATTATCCGGTTTCGCGTTATAGAAGTTCATTGAAAATTTCCACTCGGAATGGCTTCCACCCTCGCCCGCACCACCACCCTTCTCTCTCACCATCGTCGAATAAGCATCGGGCGGGGATGCTTGCCGAGCTTTTTCTCTCTGTAAACATTTTTCCCCTGTAAATAGCCGAGAAAAACGACCCCGTCCCGTTATTTTTCGGACGTATAATTTCCACCTTTCCCCCATCTCTCCCCCCGCGTACGTCCTCGTTCACCTCTAACCGAGAAGGATCTTCCTCCTCCCTTTCCTTTCGGAGGAAATCGTATTCGCGGCGGCGGAGAAGGAAAACGAAAACAAATGGACAACGTTCCAACGTCGTATCGAAAGCTTACCCTCCCCTCCCTCCCCGTCCAACGAAGATTAATAACCCTGTATGCATCGCGGGGGCGCGAGAATATTTAACCGCAACAACTGCGAACCTTGCAAATAAGACGTTCGAAATGTCAGCAGTTTCCCTCCCAATGAAAAATCGAGATTATTCCTGGCAATATTCGCGTTTCAATCGCGCGCAGCGTAAAATATTCTCGCGTTTGTCCGGCAGACAATTCTCATTTGCCGTCACCTTTAATCTCTTAAAGACGATCCTCCTTCTTCTAATCTAATTTAACCGGAATCGAATGAAATCGGGAAAAACGAGGAAACGTTTTTCTTCCAAAAAAAAAAAAAAAATATTCGGAGGAGGTGTGAATCCAGCTATGCGGAGCTAAGAATTTCCCCGACTTGGCTCCTCCCAGCGGGGAGGGAAATCGAAGCTAAACGTAATATCTGTATAAATGGTTGGCGCATAAGGAATCCCGAATGGAACGCTCGGTTTCGCGTTTGGGTAAACGGCAAAGGTGAAAACTTGGCTGCCGATGGATCGTTTCGAACGTAATTATTAAATGTGCAAATAAGTTCCTTTCCCCTTTTCTTCCACGATCGTTCGAACTTCCGAATTCGAATCACTTCACCGTCCGCAACAGCGTTTTTAAGAAGAGACGAGCTCTCTGAGAGTTTCCAGTCGTGACGATTTCGAGCGATATGGCGTGCGTCATTCCAGCTTAGAAAATCAACTGTTTGCGCGCCATTGGAAGAGAACGCTGCGAAAAGTCGTGGCAAAGGTTTAAATTTGGAAATTTTAATTCGAAAGACATCGTTCAGGTGCATCGAGAAAGTTCGACGACGGTGAATCGGAGGAAAATCCGCGAGAAGAATCTATCCTGAAACAGAAATGATCTTGTTGATTTATGCAATAAAATCTTGAATTCGGGGAAGAAACAACTTATTCGCACACCTGTTATTTCCATTGCTGGCCGAACCAAGCGGTGGAACGACATCGATGCCGTTGACTCGACCCATCGAAAATGGATCCTTTTTATCTACCTCCGACGATCCAAGGGATTTTATTAATAGGGGAAATCGAAGGAGGCTTTCCCCCGATTTAACGCGCGATTTCCTTCGAAATTTGAATTCGGGTCGCGGATCGCGGCGAATTTAACACGACCGATTTATCCTGTCCTTTCTTCTTTTCGTTTCTCTCTCTCTCTCTCTCTCTCTTTTCTCAACTTTCTCTATTGGCGGGATTTTTCCCCTCCCTTCTCTTCTTTTTTCGGTATCGCAAGGAATCCGTTCGAGGTCGGATGGGACGGATAGAGAGAGTGCAGTATCTAACGATCAACCGGTAATCTAGATACAACGCGACTCGTCGTTCCGTAAAAATATTCAGATAGGTTCTTATCGTACGCGATGACCTATATTTCGCGATACTTCCGATTCTTCCTACTTTTATCTTATTCCTACTTTCTCGTCTCGAATCGAATAACAATAATAATAATAATAATAATATAATATCGTCGGATATATCATATTCGATGGTCGCCTGATCCCACCTGTTATAAAAACGTTTATCCTTCGATTTGCCGGCTGGGGGATGAATTTTAATCCCGTTTCGAGCGATTCCCTCGACGAGGCGCGGCGAATTCCCTCCCCACCCTCGATAACCGTTGCTCTTTCCCCCTCGTTTAAGCGGGGGCTAATTCTCACGAAAGGGAAGTTTAATTAAACGTTTAATTAAACGTGACGTTTGGAAAAGCGCGTTTCGGGAGCGGTGGGCAATTTCGCGGATGTTTACATAAACACTTAACGACAACAGGAATCGGCCGATGATACACGTGCCCGAGTTCTCGGAAATAATACGACACGAACCTTTCCCTCCCACAAAGTACAAAGTTACGTACGTGTACTCTGTGAAAGGTGTTTGTCCAATCGTGTTACCTTTGAAACGAACGGCTCGTGCGATTAACGCGAGAGTCCGATCGATACGAAATTCCGTGCGCACGAGAATTCTTAACGCGACGATTTAAACAAGAGGATTTTAATAATCGAGAATCCTTGCTGTTTCTCGTGCTGTCTTTTCGATCGAATTCTCGCGAACAACAATGTGACAATTGATGTATCGCCGTCTCGATTTAGCTTCGCTTAATCCGAGCGAGTTCTCGCTTGAAATTTTAAAGAAAGGGAATAGCTTGTTTATTTATCGGCCGATACGAATTTATGCGGCAATTTAATAAGTTCCAAGTTGCATATTTAATCCCCAAACGACGGGAAGAAATTAACGATTCGATACGTGGCCTTAAATCGATGGATCGAGGCGAGAAAATAACTTGGTAACACGTCAAGTTTTATCGGGTTATATATCGTTCCTCCAGCATCTGAGCATTTATCAGCTATAAGAGTACGTCGTGCGCGAGAAAGGATGCAAATCGAGCTCTCCTTTTTCCGATCGATATCTCCTGTCAAGCGAAGCGCGACGAAAAACGGCGACGAGTGGTAATTCCTTAACTAATAGAATTAGCAAGGATCGATCGACAAACAATTTTCTAGATGGATAACCGCGGGAACCGCAAACGCGTCAAATGGGCGTGCGTATTAATCGGGCCGCGCTATACGCGCGCGCAACGCCTCCAAATATTTCGCCTCAAAGTTCGTAAACCGCGCTGCGCGTTTATCCATCTCGAATCCATTTCCATCCCCTGATATCTACACGACTCGTACAATTCCATTCCATATCTTTTCGAATCTTATCCAACCGGAGAACTCGCGTCTAATCTTCGATAATTTCCTTTCCAATTTTTCTCGTTCGCCTCCTGTTCGAACGCTTACGGGAGCTAAAAGTGTTTTTTCGACGATGAGGTTAAGATGAACCAACCGGTCGAGCCATCCTTCTTCGCTTGTACTCTTTTTACCACCTAATCGATCTTATCTCCCCGCGCGAACCAACTTTCCGTCGTAGTTGTCGCGGATTGAACCGGTAAGCCGCGCAACGAAGCGCCGCCACGTTTGTCGCGTCATAACTTAGCCAATTAGCCGGTGACAAGATTACGCGGCAATGTGTAAACGTCTCGTTTCTATTTACATTCACTACTCGAAAATACTCCGTATACAACGGACGTTTCACGTACTCCCATCACCACCCCTAATTACGCGATATGGCTAACGCGGTAATAAAAATTGCAAGAATAATTGGGGCGCGGGCATGAATAATGCACCTGCCCTGCTCGAAGATTCGCCGTGATTAAGTTTTCACTTTGAAATAACTTTGAATAATGATAATTTGCGGATTTGCATTTAACTATAACTCTCTCGAATAGAATCGAGAGATCGCCTTCCTTCTTCGATTTTTCTCCATTCCATCTTCGCACCTCCCGTTCATGACCCGTTTCAATTAAACCTACCCACTTTGCCTTAATCGTTATTTCGTTCGTTTTATCGCGGACGGCGTTATTCGCCCTTTATGGTTATTAGTTGGTTAAACACCAAGGTCGATGGCTTCTCGAAAGTGGCTTCTCGATCGAAAAACTCGTGGCTCGAGAGCGATAACGCCGATTTACACGCGCCCCAGAGACCTATCGCGAATCGATAGGCGTATATATATACACGTGGAGGTTTCGTTGTGGGGAGAGGAAAAAAAGAGGAGAAAAGATTCGTGGAAAGTTCGACGTCTCTCTCTCTCTCTCTCTTCGTAAATCGAAGCAGAGACGCAAGAGGGGTATATATACACGGATGAATAGTAGGCACGCGCAGCTATACATTACGTTTCATTATCTCGGCCGTTGTCCGGCGTTGTTGCTTTATGCAATACGTTATGTTTCCACACGCGTGTTTGCGTATTCTTCGCGAATGTCGCCAATTATATTTCACGTTCGAGTCGTGCGTGTAAACACGGCGGGCCCGCTAATCCGGTCCATCCGCGCCGCGAGTAAATTCTGCTTTATCGGTTTCCTCGCGACGATCGCCGATTCCAACAAATTCGCGCGATGCTAATGGACGCGACACGAGGATTAACGGTGCACGCAGTTTAATCGTATTTCGACACAGAGCCCCTTTATCGATATATATATATATATATATATATATATATATATATATATATATATATATATATATATATATTCGAGGGAAAGGTTCGGCTCGTCCCAACTGCCACTTTTTCCATTTATTCTCCCTTCCGAATTTATCACCCGCGGTTTATTATTCAAACACACGCACACACACACACACACACACACATATATATATATATATATATTAAAGATATATAAATAACACGTCAGGATCGATGTAGGCAAGCAACCTTTCGCAGGAATCGTAATTTATTTTCTGTCAAAGCGATAGATCCTTCGAGGAGAGGTGAACGCGAATTCCCTTACCCGCGCGAATATTCGAGTACGAATATTCCGTCCAAGGTTTGAATCGGCGGCCGGTTATTGGAGCAGCGGGTTAGCGGTGAGCAAATGTTTTCGGAATTAGCGTTCTCTTCTCCAGGGCTAAGGCTAAGATAACCTCTTGATTTCAGTTTCGTGCATCAGCCTCGAACCGTGCAATTTGCATATTCCCTATCTTTCGATCGTTCTTTCTTCCCCCCCCCCTCCCTCCCCTTCTTTAACGGTGTAATAAATTCAGCCTCGACGGTTCCCTCGATGCCGTGAAACGCTTACACGCCTGCCCGCTTTTCCCGGCGTGTGCACGCGATAGGTCACAGGTCGCGCAAACACTTCAACCGGCATTCCTCGAACTCGTTCGTTCCGCGCAAACTTTCCTCCGCGATTTCTCCTCGACCGAGGTTGTACTGTTACCGTTACTAGAAATTCTATGCAACTCTCGAACGCTGCGATAGTACGCGATACGGAACGAAGAAACGAGGGTTGAAGGAAAAAAGAATATCGAATAATTGGAAAATCGTCTTGGAAAACTTTCGCTTCGTCCGTTCGAACGAGGTTGAAACTCGATATGCGACGAAAATATTTTCGTGATGGACCAAGTGGAAAGAATGCTCGAAGCAGCAGAGGGAAGGATCATCCTCCTTTCCGAAAGAAATACGTGTGGAATACGCCTCGCCCTTGGTCGTGTGTCGCCGGAGAAACGCTCCTCTGTGTACCCCTCAGCCCCCCACCCTGCCCCCCTGAGTAAAGTTACGCCACAACGGCTGAAACACTCCGCTCCACTCCACTCCGAGGAAGTCTGAGTTAATAGTTTCGGGTTTCCATTCCGTCACGGGACGTAATTATATTGCGGCGGCCAACGGCGACAGCGTTGTTTATCGAAACGACTTTTTCACTTTTCGTTTTCCCTCCGGGTTCCGTAAACGATCCACGGTGAACGCCACGGCTCGGACGGCGTATGAAAATTATAACAGTTATCCGCGTGATAGCGAATTTTCAAGTTTTGAAAATTCCCCGATTTATTTCGCTTTTGTCGATCGGTCGTGCAAGCGTTTCGAGAAAGGGAAAAATTTGTTTTCATCAGCGTGTTGAATTTTATATCTATATCCCGATGGATGTATCGCGCATTTAGAAAGTGTAAATATAAATTTCTTTCAATTAAAATTTCAAATATTTTTCCCCGGCCACGAATTACTACACGCCGGCTTGTAAAACTTAAATTCGCGGGACCAGAAGTGCAATTAAAGCGATGCCAGGTTTGAAACTGTCGGTTGAACGCCTGACGAAGGGCCATAAACAAACCATCAAGCCATAAAACGTGTAACAACCCATGCAAAAAAAAAAAAAAAAAAAGAGGAAGGAAGGAAGAAAGAAAGAAAAAAGAAACTTTGTCCGTGTGGTCGCCTTTAAAAACACTAGCCAGCGATAGCTAGGTTTGTATTTCTAACGAGTCTAATTACAAGCCGGCTTTTATTTCGAAAAGTACGTATTAATTAACACAAACTTACCCTTTTCTTTTCCTCGTCCGGCTCGAGGAAGGTTTGCGACTCTCGCGACCGAAAAGTTGTGGATATTTTTTCGCGCGACTATTCCTTTTCTCTCTCTCTCTCTCTCTCTCACGCTCTCTCTGTTTTCACCGATTTCTCCACCAAAAACATCGACTTTGGCTATTTTCAAGCGAGAGAGTCGGCTGTTAACGATCGATTTTCCCCCTTTTTTTTTTTCTTCTTTTTCACGAAACTGCCACCTACGACTCTTACGATCGATCGTGCAATAAAACGAGCGACAAGTGGATACTTTGATTTCACGTAATCCTCCAATCTCCGCGAATTTGCGACGATTCCTTACGAATCCACCACGATGTATCGCGTTGCCACGATCGATATATATATACACATATATAGACGGTGTGTTTCCACGATTTCCTCGTTTTCCGGCATTGTCCAATGGACGGGCTATCGAGATCGACGCTTTTTCCCCGTCCACGAATTCCCTGGTCCGTTTGAACCGACGACTAATGGAAATCGAGCTTATGGTAAACGCGTTTCGGTATTCAAACAGCGCGATGGCAAATCGATCGCATAAATTTTCGTGGCCGCGCGAATCAACGTAAGTTCACGCGTCGCGGTTAAAAGTTTCACACCCGTTCCCTTTCCCCCCCCTTGTGAAATTCGGCGGCGAGATATCGAAGCGGCGATACACGGTGTGCGCGTGTAGAATATTGTCCGAATGTGCGAGTAACTGTCTGTTATTTATCTTTATATTATCACTCGTGTATGTATATATATATATTTTCGCGATCGTTAACACTGTGGACGACGAAACTCGACGACGAGGGGGTTGTCCGTTTTCTGTTTTCGAGGGCGACATCGTGTCCCCGGTCGGGCGGGGACCGTGTATTTATAAAATTGTTCATTATCTTGGCTAATGAAATCCCAGGCAAACGTGGAGCCGTGTAATAATGGCTTCCCCCAGAAAGTTTCGGCTGGCTCGGGGGCTGTCCAACTTTCCCCAACTTCTCGAATGGGGGCCGTTTACGTTCCGCGACGTGTAATTTGAAAATTAAATAACCCTTTCGCGCCGATAGAACCCTCTCTCTCTCTCTTTCTCTCTCCCCCTCCTATTAAAACTGGTTCTCGACGAGGTGAAATTTTTATCAATTTTCTCCCACGTTCGAAAAAAACGCCGAGAGTGTTAACCGTCGCGCGGAATTAACCATCTATTTTTCGAAAATTCGAAAACAAATGTAACGAAGAAAAAGGGGAGGAGGGGGGGGGGCAGAGGGGAAATGGATTAAAAAAAAAAAAAAAAGAAAGAAAAAATAAAACGAAACGAAAAGAAAGAAAGAAACATTGTTGTCATCCCATTGCACGCGTGCCGAGCGAACACGTCAGAGTCAGGCCCGATAACGAAGCGCTGTTTAACGCTGAAATTAAAAAACGTCCCTCTCTCGTCAGTCAAACATTACTTTCCCGTGGCGTGGAAACCTCGTTACCACGCCGTTTAACGGCGATGGTAACTAGACAACCGGTGGTTGTATCCCTACCCCGTCGTGAACCGTGATTTTTAATTAAATCACTCGGCGCACTCGACGAAAAAAATGTCGTCGAAATTTACAAACAGACGAGGGGGGGAGGAAGACAGGACGAAATCCGTCGGTTATGACACGCGTATTATTCGAACCTCCTCGGATGTAATTACGTGCAAATATGGGCCTCCATTTTCGATCTTCGATTTCGAGGGGGAAGGACGTGTACGTACGCCAGCTCGTGGAGATTGCTCTCCACGGCAAATAGTCGACGCTCGATCGCCGTACTACACATATCGGATTGGATATTGGCGTCGTCGACCGATCGATCATCCACGATACGATTCATCAAGGAGCGCGCGTTTGCGCGTGCACAACCGCTTTCCCCCTCTTTTCGCGAGAGGCGACGCGTGCCTGGCCACGTGGAAGCCACGTATATCGCACGTATCTTTCCCTTCAACGAGTTGGACACGGTTTTCTCAGATCTTCTCGACCGGTGTTTCGATTCGGTGTCAATGTTCGATCGGGACGACGTTCGGGAAAGTTTTCGTGATCGCGGGATTTGTATTAGAGTTTGTCGAAATAAAAGAAAACTCTTGTAATTTATACCAAGGATTCGAATGAGTTTGACAATCGACGTAATCGAGGATAAACGAAATAAACGAAGAAATAAACGAATATCCGCCAGCATCGATGAGAAAGTCGAACGATCGTGTATTATCGAGGAAGCGGACAAAGAAAGGGTGGGTTGTAGTAGAAAAAGAGCGAAAAGAAGAGACGGGAAACATATAGAAATATATAACTCGAGGAAGGAAGAGCGAGCGACCACGCTCCGCGAAATATCGATTAGTGTGTTCAAGATGTTACACGGTACGCCGAGTTGAACTCGTGACGAGTAAATTCTCTTTGAAAGTACGCATAAACGTATTGGTAGAAAAATTCTGACGGATATTTGAATAACCCGATTACATCCACCTTGTGCCCTGACCTTATTCTCCTCCCGGATATTTCGAATCAACGCAATTTTCTCCCCGAGATATTGTTGTCGATGCTGTTCCATCCCTTCTTTATCGTTATTGTATCTCGAGACGTCGCGCGAGAATCGTTGAACCCGACGGCAAAATTCAATAGAAGAATGCGAATAGACTTCTTATCTTCGAAGTATCAATTAGAAGAGTCGTTAGACTACGGTTAATAGGGTTGCGAAACGATTCGATTGAAATTATAAGGAATACATGGTAAGAAAGAATGTATTTAACGAAGGAAATAGGAACGAACCTCGTCGTGCCGATGCCTTTGTTACACTGAGCTCGCACCACGACAACAACGACGAGTCGAGAAGGAGAAACGAGGGAAAACAGAGTCGAAACAGCGTCCAATAACACCCGGATTCGCACATAAATATACAAGATACGACACCTTGGCGCGTATAAATTCAACGAGAATCTCGCTCTGCCATTCTCAATTATCTCTCTACCACAATTTAACGTAATAAATTATTAATTATTACAATTGAATTACGATCGAATTTTTAAAAAAGTCGAGTTAATCAATTTCAACTCGATACGTATCGATTTATAGGATGCGACGTGTGTGTGCTTTGTACAGCGTGTCTACCTCGTTTCGCGATATTTCGGAGAAGAAGAAAACCCGGGGGAGCATTTTCCCGTATTTAGGGCGTACTCGTGGGGACGCATAAATAGAGAAGTCACTCTCCGACCGAACCCTTTGTACGCTCGAGCATTGATTATCCGTATAAAATGGTGGAACGATTCCGATAAATCGATAACGGAATATCCGTGTAACGATACACATCCTCCACGTATCGTGTTCGAGCGAAACCACGATTTCGCATCCAACGAGGAAATTTTTCCATCGTGGGAAAATGAAGAAAGAAACGTCGAAACAAAATTCGAGCGAGCGAATAACTCCGAATTCCTTCGACTCGATCTTTGAATATTCAGACCTCGAGGAATTCGTCAAATCGAATCTCTGCACATCGGCAAAGACAATCCCAGTTCCATACTCGGTTCCGCGTGGTCGATTTCTCGGCGCATGATGTCCCCTTACGGGGAAGCGTTGCTTCGTCGAAACTTATTATTCCTAGGCGTGCATTATTCAATAGATGAGGCGTGCGCGGATTGGTCGCATCAGAGAGGCAGTTTAATATCGGGCGGGCACACTTGCATACTCGCTTCCAGCGAAACGGGCTTTCGATGAGTTTGTCGGTCGCCGGTTGGACGGCTAAATTGGTTAAATTGTAAAGTCGATTTTTCCCGGTACAATAATTATTCACCTTTTCCGCGTAATATCTAACAAAAATCGATCGAGAAATTTGAGCGAAAAAAGAAAGAAAAAGGTGTGATTTTTCTCTCGGTAGCCACTTATACCGTGTGAAAATTAAATTCGATTCCTCCGGAATACGAAGAGATACGGAACAGTAGTTTCCAGTTATTAAGTTCCTTCGTTTCGTTCGTGTCCTCCTCCTCCTCCTCCTCCCTTTAGAATCGTATCCTAACGTGGCGCAAATGCACTTTCGTCAAGGACGGACTGTCGGAAAATCCAATAACGCGATAGACGAAAGGAGGCGATCTCTGTGCTCGTTTATCCGGAACGCTGCGTTGGAACGCTCGATTCTCAGCTAGTCACGGAGAGTAATCGTGACCCATTGCGAGGCAATTTATCGGTCGACGAATATATCGATAGACGCTCGTTCTCCTCTCCACCACCGTCCAATGAACCAGCGTTTCACCAAAATTTGTCCAAGTAATTCATCCCCTCTCCTATTTACGCCGAGACTTGGACGAGAATCGAAAACTTATCGTAGAAAAAACGAACGAGGCATCCAAATAGGGGAGCAAGGTTTACGATTAGAGAGGTTGGTGGGAGGGGAGGACCGGCGTAGCAGAGTTGGCCAACTTTGGCGAACAAAGGCCGTTAAATAATGGGGAGAAATCACGGTAATTTCTGCTTATCCTGCCGCAATTTCGCCGGGACAAAACCGTACGTTTGATCGAAATATTAAAGGGGGGCAAGCGACCGCCGAGTTTACCGAGTTTTGCGTTTCGAGCAGTGTTTACGCAGCGTTCAACCGATCATCATCCGTCGTTCGATCTCCTCTCTTCCTCCTTTCTCAAATTATTCGAGCAGACGCGTAACGCGAGCTCGTCACACGTCCCTTTGATTAAAATACGGAACCTCGTGTTCCCGTAAACTGCATTCAACGCGAATTTCCACGCGTCCGCGTCTATAAACATTCGATTTCGAAGCGAAACGTTTAATCCACCAATCGTGAATATTTCAACGGGATTGGAGTATATGTAAACTCGCGCCACTCTATCCCCAGTCATCGATGACAGCTTTTTTCCTCTTCTCCCTCTTTCTCCTTTTTTAACGCTCGTCCCTTCCGCTCTTCTGATCGATACGTTACGCGATGTACGGCGAAACGAGCGAGGGAGCTGGAGGTCAGTGTCGCGTGGCGTCAGTAACAGAGGACGTCGACCAAGAGTGGAATCTATCCGCTCGCTTTGATGACGTACGCGACGATGCGTGCAACGTTTGCATGAATCGTACGCCTCGGCGTACAACGAGCGAAAAAAGTATCCGTGTACTTATCCAAGCTTTCGTGCTCGACGCGAACATTCCAATTCGATCGGAACACGATCAATTCGCGATCGTCTTTGAATCGCGGTTAATCCGCGACTATTCGTATTCCAACTCGCGTATCAAATCGTATTAACCGTTTGTTTCCGAATAGAGGACGAGGGCGAATAATGGAGAGAGAGAGAGAGAGAGAGAGAGAGAGAGAGAGAGAGAGGGGGAAGCAACGATAACATTTCTGTTGCTGCATCGTGAGTTCATCTGTCCGCGTTTCCGCAGGCTAATAACTTTTCCGCGAGGATGGCGTAATTGCGCACTGGTCAAACTGGAAATACCATTCTCGCGGCGGACAAAGGGTCAACCGCGGTGGACTCGAACAAAAGAACGGACAGGATTCCCTCTTCTCCTCCTCGTTGGGAGGAGACAGACGCGACATCGTCCCCAAAACAATGCGCCCCGTCCGATTCACGCGGGACGCTTCGGTAATTAAGCAGCGATTTTTGAACAGCGAGAAAGGGAGGAGGGATCGGACCCCCCTCCTTCTGCCGCTGACATCTCGGCCAGAGATATATCGTGTACGATATCAGAGACATCCAGCAGAGACATCTATTAATTTGAATTGCATTCGACCCGCGACGACCAGTTCAAAGTCTTCTTCGTTTAATACGCGCGCGTGGCACGCACGCACACACGGTTGCCAAGTTTCGTTCGAGGTTTGCTCGCGATGCTCGCTCGATTGGCTCGAGTGGAACGTGGGATACACGGCTCCGCTTTATTTGCCACGCGCGAAACTTTGTGCGGGAAAGTTCGGGGCGAGCTATTAAACGCTTATGAGATATTGATTAACCGCGCGAGATTTTGGGTAATGGGATTTTGTGTATCTCTTTGCTCGAAGGAGACTCTTGAGAAGACGAGATTCTCGCGATGATGTTTTGATGTGATGATCTATTCGTGGAAATTAAATCGTATGAATATGGTTGAATACGATCGAATCGAAAGATTTTGCGATTGAAATGAAACGTCGGCTCGAGCAGGAGAGAGATATTAAAGGGGTATTTTTTCTCGAAGAGAGACGTTTATTCCACGAAAGTCTGTCGAGTAATTTGAATTTCGTAATTCGAGAGGGAAGAGTTAAACGGGTCAATTACGATCGCGTGATCGATATGAAAGAATTTTAACGAATTACTCTATTCTCTGTCGAGATTCAGCCATTTTGAATTTAGATATTTTTTGTCGTTTCGAGAGGGGTGAACGCTCGCGTGTTAAAACGCGTTACAGTGTGCGACAAGCAGGATTATTCTCGAACGACATTTACCCTACATCGATGTTCATCCCGTAAAAATCGTCGGTTCCACTTTAAAAACGTTAAAAAACGAGGGAGGGAGAGAGCTCGATTTTCCCAACTCGCGAATTTCTCTCGATAATTTACACTCGGCCGAGAACGGCGTTTTAGAGCGAACAACCGCGGCTAAGTATCCGTGATTAAGCGTAACGCGGGACGCGGGGGCGATAAATCGCGGTGTCGCTGGTCGCGAGTATGATCGTATTAGTTACGCTCGTTTAACGAGATTTTACCAGTGGCGGACGCGTTTACGAGTCTCGTCTTAACCCCTAGTCGATATTCACATCAATCCCCTATCCTCGATCACGTCTGAAAAAGGAAGAGAGAGAGAGAGAGAGAGAGAGAGAGAGAGAGAGAGAGAGAGAGAGAGAGAGAGAGCGAGAAAAGCTTGGAGCTCGTTGCGAAGTAATTACAATTCGAAACGATGCGCATCTCGCTCGCATCTCCGATCGATATTTCGAGTTCTCTTCCCCCTTTTCTATCAGATGCAGGTGAAGAGGATCGAACGTATCTCGAGGAGTTTATCAACAGTGCACGGATGGACCAAGTCTAGCGAGGTCTCGTCGGTGTAAAAATTAATCGAATCGGTGAGAAACGAACGTCGAATTCGGAAGAGAGCGAAGGACGCTTCGAAGGAACGAATTGTCATTTTCGAGGCGTTTTCGAAAGGCGGATGAATTTTCCACGCGAGCGAAAATTTTCTCGCGCGTGTTTCGAATTCCGCGGCCATTAATATGATTGGACGGGTAATTAATAATAACATGCGCACGATACACACAAAGGAACGAGCGCGAGGTTTGGAATGCGTGGTGGACGAATTAAAAAGCGATGTTGATGAGCGACTTGACCTGGTCGGTCGACGACCGGGACACGGCGAACCAATCGGGCAGAGTAAACGATATTATTTGAACGATCGTGAATTAGAACATTCCCGTGATTTCTGTTTGTACGTGTCGAGGCGGGGGGAATTAACTGCAAACTGTAGATGCGAATAAACACGATTAATAACGCGTTTCTAGTTGCGCGTTCCATTGGCGAGACCCCGTCATCCGCTCGTAATCCTCCAACGTATTCCGGACACGGGGTCGCAAACACGGCGAAGAAGCTCTCACGTCCTCCACCCATAGCCGACCGACGAATCTGTTTCAAACACGTACACGCAATCTTCAACTTATCCTCGCACCCTCTGGAAAATTGTACGATCTTCCGGGGAAATCGCGTATTTTCGCATTTTCCCCGACAGTGACGCGAAAATTGGACGGGGTTTTTTCCTCTCTCTCTCTCTCTCTTTCGCTTTTCGAAAAAAGTTTTAATATCGAAACGATGGACGACGATCCTCTCCTCCACAGCTCTCGTTGTACCAATATCCGCGAATTTCACGACATTTGCCGTATTAAAGGGGCGGTTCTCTCGGATACTCGGCGCCTCTTTGCCTCTCGACGTGTGCGCGCCGCTAAAGCGAAGTGGTTTTCACTAGGTCGTCGTCGTCGTCGTCGTCGTCTTCCATCTATCTCTCCGTCTCCGTTTCTTCGGTGTTCTTAACCCGAATAGAGCCTCGCCTATTTCATCCTCCGGATCTTCCCTTTCGCGTTTCCGCCTACGCTCCCAGCCAAAGGGGAAAAAAGGCGTCGCGATGTTTGCGCCGAACCTTCGCTCCTCCTCCCCGCCTCGAGGCTGGGATAGTAGTATCCTTCGAATTACGATTTATCCTCGTGGAGAAGGGGAGGAAGAAAAGAAGAGAGAGAAGGGGAGAGAGAAAGAGAGAGAGAGAGGTCGATTTCGTATTTCGATCGAATTTCTGCGAGATATCTTCTCCCTCCCCCCCTGCTATGGGAAAAAAGACGAACGAAACTTCGATCCTCGCGATATCGAAACGCGCTACGTTCGCGAAATCCCCGAGTTCTCGCCTTTTCGGGGTTCCTCCTCCCCCTCCTCTTCCTCCTTCGAGGCCACGTTGCATTTCAATGCACTTGGAGAGAGAGCCCCGGGTTGCAACAATATCCCTTTCTCCCCCCTCTCCTTCCCCCTTTAACCTATTTCTATTTCATCCGCCATTCCCGACACGAACAGGGTCGCATACCTGTACGGAGAGCACGCGACCAATAAACTCGTGCAAAACATGTACGCACCGGTAAAAGGAGTCTCGGGGATAAGGGGGGGGGGGAGGATGGAAGGAAGAAAACAGGGTTGGGTGGTGGTAAGGTAAAGGAGGTGTCTCACGCGTTAGTGGAATACGTACGTGCATCGCACGTGGGAGCAGTGGGAGCACCGCCACATTGAATATAAATAAGGTGAATTTGTTGGATTACAAAGGCGACGGCGGCCGGTCTCTCGCCCGGCTTCTTCCTGGAGGCGGAAGGTGGCTGCTTTCGAAGGAGGAGGAAGAAGAGGAAGAAGAATGCGCGCGTTGGAGGACAGGGTTAAGGGTGGAAGAAAGAGGAGGCTTTTGTACACTTTCCCCGCTTTGTACGCGTCGCAAAGTGGGCGGCGGGACTGATCGCTTTAAACCGAGAAGGGTCCCCGAGCGCGCCCAAAAGTCCTTCGCGGAGAAGAGGATATTGCGGGGAAAGTCGCGACGCCGTACCTCCCCTCGTCGTCGTCGTCGTCTTTTATGCGTGAAAACAGCCGGTGTACTCGCGCGGATCCGGTGAAATCGGGAGTTGAGGGATTCGCCGAATGGATGGATGGATGGAAAGAAGATGTTACTTCGGAAAGCTTTCAGGCAGACACGAGAGAATGGAGGGAAGGGGATATCCGTTCGTAGGCGCGTGCCACGATCTCGCTACGCCGCCTAGGCTAATCAACGAAGTTGCCGCAATTTCGCCGATGGCCGCGCGAGAGAATACATAAAGGAAGGTGCACGGATTTGTTCTCCTCCTCCCCGGGGATTTTCTTCGGTTGCTCCAAGTCTGACTGTCGGGTTCATCCTCTTCTCGTTCCTTTCGGGTCGGACTAGATGGGATAGGAAGGTTGGGAGAGGAGGGAGTAATGAATGAACATCCGTTTATACGAAGACGGCGGAGGGACGGCGGTTCAATTCGAACGTAAAGGTTGGAAGAAGGAAACGTATCAAAGTATCCGGCCAAGTCGAAGAAAATGCGAGTCTCCGTCTCTCCTCCTACCTTCCACTCGCTATCTCGCTACAATGCTCGAGCTGCTGCACGAGTTAGACGCAGCGTGAAACTGTGTCACGCGCTTTAAATTTTGATGCATAGCCCGCGACGATCGACGAATCGAGGAGACACCGACGAATATCCGATTAGGGAAGACGACGCTCGTTGAGAGAGAGAGAGAGAGAGAGGGATGAGACAAAGCTTTGACAGTCTCGCGGCGCGTTAAAAATGCGAGCAACTTTGTCGGAAGAGCGTGTTTAAGGCCGGAGGGCTAAGAGAAAACATATAGAATCGAGGTCTCTTGGGTATCCGGTGATATAAAAGGAGACAGAATACACACAAGCCGGGGGGCAAGGCGGATATAGGTCTCGTGGAGGGATGAAAACGAGATTTCCCTCCGCGCCGGGGAATCGTTCCGCGGCTTTCTCCTTATTTCCCTTCCCAACCTTCTCTCGCCTTCCTCTCGTCTCCCTCTCGCAGCGACCAATCGCGCTCTTCCCGCGTCGAACGCGCTCCAAATGCCGCGAACAATGCGCGACTTATTAACGCGGCGAGAAAGAGCAAAGATGGTGTACCTTAGAGAAGAGAAGAAAAAACGACTCCTCCTTCCTCGTATTCTGCGAAACATCCTCCTGTTCCGGTTATCACGGATGCGTATTTCATTCGATAATTAAATTGGTGGCCCGCGACCGTTTGGCCGTCGTTAAACGAATGGAGGATTAACGATGACGTTAAGCTATACGTAGCTTTTGTCGTCGATGCGTGTATCGTTTAATGGAATCGCGGCGTACAACCCTTTATTTGATAGATGGACGAAAAGCCGGATCGATGGCCGCGCGGATCTCGTCCACAAACCGACCGATACTCGGCCGCCTTCATAATTTATGCCCCGCAATTTCGGGCTTATGGATTTCGATCCCGTGTTTCGATGCCCTTTCGATCTCGTCCCAAATATATAATCGAAAAATTTTCCCCTCTCTCCCTAGTTTTTCTATTTTAAAATTATTTCTCGAAACGACTCGCTCGATCGGTATCGATATCGAAGGAGCGGTTAGCACAAACTCGTCGCTTCGTCGCAGTTTTAAAAATGGGGCACGCGTGGGAAAATTTTTTTTTTTTTCCCCCCGAACGAACGCGCGAAAAACAAGAAGGCCGCTGCCGGGTTCGTCTAATTTTTCATATAAAGTCGGTGCAGCGTGAATTTTCGAGAGAGAAACAATCGAGAGAGAGGGCACCTCTCGTTTCCATGGTGCATCGTTGAAAGGGAAGCGAACGACTGACGGGTGACGAGCCCCATCGGGAACTTTTTTGCGATAAAAATTCCATCGAGAGGGAGGACGCCCGTGTCGGCCTTTAAGAGTTAATTTTACAATGCCCCGCGGACCCGTGCAAATCAAAGGGAGCGCGTTGCAACTGTTTTAGCCGGTGATTTCACGACTGGCGCGCAACAGCCCCCAGCCTCGAACGCGATAAAACGCCTCGGATTCGTCCTTCTCTTCTTGTTGCGATTTTGAGGGGAGGAAAGGGGAGAAGAGCGTCATTAGAGAAATCGAATTAATATAATTCCGTCCCACGAGGGAAAACTCTCGTTCTCGTATTTGCTCGGGAATTTGACGCGCGCCCTATTTATAAATCGGAGCCGTTCGTTAAATTTGAACGCGGTTGTGAAACCCAGTTTGTCGATGTATTCGAATCGGAGAGTTCTTCGTATACGTAACAACTCGGGAAATGTAATTTTTCGGTAAGAAAGTCGGGGAGAGTCGTAGATAGAAGGTCGGTGGCAAGCCGGTTCGCGACAGAATTCGATAATAAATACATCGATATCCAATACGACTGATTACCCAGTTCAGTGAGCACCGAGACTGACGTCGTCGTTTCTAGATAATCGAATGCAAAGTAGCACGGCGCAAAGAATCTGGGGATAAAGGACGTCTCTCTCTCTCTCTCTCTCTCTCTCTCTCCGAGTGAAACAATCCCGTACTGCCGGATGCCAACATTTTCCATCTCGATGCGTTCTCCGACGATTTAACACGGATCGATCGAATCAGATTTCTAATCGTCTCTGATTTTCAACCGTGTTCGAAAAAATTTCGAAATATAAAAAAAAAAAAAAAAAAAAGAAAAAAGAAAACGTGAAATCAACCTCTATATACCTATGTATATTATCGAAGATCGTTATAATGGAGAAACAAAGGAAACAGAGGTAACCACCGACAGGGATCGAAGACCGGCTTTTTCAATTCCGAAGGAGCGTATCCACGAGCGAGTTGGCTTCATTGAGATGCAGAGTGGAGTGCATCGATGACACGGCATGACGTTGGCCCCCCGTGTACGTGTATACACTGCTGCGTCCGTACTCATTGGTACTCCGAGATACTCTCGGTGGCCGAGAGTTGTACAGGTCGGCGCAACGTGTGTGTACCTATGCAGGGTGGGAGCGAGAGGGCGAACGGGGAAAGGCCTTAAACTCGCAGCTAGTCGAGTATATCGTTTGGAACGTGCTTGGATTAACGAAACGGAGTAATAACCGGAAATGGTCGCCTCGTCGCTACTCGCGTGACGGAGAGGGGAGGACCACCACCACCACCACCACCACCACCACCACCGGTGGAAACTTTACCACTATCCAACTCCTGATATCGTCGTTCGAGAAATCTCCATGTCCTGGCGATTAATATGCGGATTACGAGGTATCCTTTAAACGGTGGCTGCGCGTAAACGATCCGATCTCTGATCCGATCTTGAGCTCCGCTCTCCCTCCAGCTTGGAACGAAACGACGATCAGTTTCCTCTCTCTCTCTCTCTCTCTCTCTCGTCCTGGATTCTCGCGTCAGCTGGGTCTCCGCGAGAGGTTGGACAGAGAAGTTGGTTTCGTTTCCGGTTTCGTTCGAAGCGCGTTGGAGGGATGGATTTCGTTTAAGCTGGAAATTTCCATGACTGGGTGAATTTATACGGGGCGGGTTTACGGCCGTTTGTAACGCGGCCGTTAATACGCGGAATGTATACCCGCGAACGAACTGTTTATAAAATCTGGAATATCCACGGGGATCGGTCGGCCGACCGGGAGATTAATGGCCTCCAACGGGTTTGCGGAATTCGCGGTGGCCTATCGGCCAGATCTTCACGGCTGGAAGGGAAGACGAATTCCAAACAATATTTTTCTACGCAATGCAACGACTCGTCACGATACTCGTCGTCTTTCCTTCTGGTCTCTGGCGCAATTTTCCAGTCGAAACGAAGGTGTTGCGCGAACGATGCGATGACCGTTACTTGTTCCGTGTTTCTTTTTTTTTTCTTTTCTCTTTTACAACTCTTTTACTTTCAATTACGATTGAACGACGGAGAGAAGGAACGAATTTTAAACGAAATTTTCGCGTTGATCGTTCGCAGGTAAGGATTTTTAATTTTTAATTAAATCCCGTACAAATTGCGACATAGTATATTTTCACTTATATCCTCCCCTTCCATTTACTTGGATATTACAGAGAGATTGATAACCACTGATTAAAATATCGTCATATTTATAGCGCCCAAGAGTTATCTTTCGGATAATTAATGACCGGCAACGGTTAAATGCTTTGAAACCGGCTGGTAATAAATTAATTTCTATGCATAAACACGATCATCCCCGTCTATATATAATTCCATCAACCAAGGACAATTTGTCACTCGTGACGGAGTGCAATTGCAATTAAGAAAGAAAGAAAGAATGGAAAAAAAAAAAAAAAAGAAACGAGAGTCGCACTAATCAAATAACGAAAGAATACGCAAACAACAATCGAGTTTTCACCGAGTGTCGATCGATAATAATAATAATAATAATAATAATTTTCCCTCGTCGCGAATCCCCTGAACGCAAGACTATCCAAAGAAGAAAGAAAGAAAAGAAAAAATTCTTTCGAAAGAAAATAACCTTCCTCGAAATCCCAATTTCATCTAATACCTGGTGGGACGGGAGAGCTGCGTTTCCCAGGGCGCAGGAGCCACGAGAACGGGGTGTTCGATAAGCGCGTGCAAACGGCGAAAACAGTTGTGGAGGGGAGAGGAAAAGTGGCGAGCAAATTGGCCACGACCGAATCAAAAGAACACAAAGTCCCGACTCGCTTAATAGCGGTTAGTTCCTGGGAGCCCGATAGAAAGCTCGGATTATAATAAATAGCGGCGAAAATAGCGGGGGGAAGGTAGCTCGTGGGGTGGCGGGCGAGCTACGAGGACAATGGGGGTAGCCGCAAATAATTTCCAAACTTGAGAAAAGGCGGGCAGCCAGGTTCGGTTAAGTTCCCCCTTGTCGTGCGTCGAATGAAAGGGAAGAGGCGAGAGAAAATAGAGGATGAACAGAGGGGGGGGTAGGGAGAAGGGGAGTTGGGAGGGATGGAGGGGGGATTGGACATAAATTCAAGCATTTTTCGCGAAGTTTTGGCCCCCGGGACACGGTAATGGCGTGCAACGAAGCGAGCAGCACGACCGTTTACCGTCGGTATATGAGGAAGAGAGAGTCGAGGGGGAAGGGGGCCAGGAGAAGGAGAGATGGGCAGAAACGAACGAACGAGCCGACGTCTATCTAGGCCGTGGTTAGGTCGGTTCTTTGTCCCTGCCTGGTATTACGGAAATCCCTCGCGGCTTTGAAATCTAGTTTCCCTTTTCGCGAATGCCTCCTGTGAATGCCTCCTGCTGGAGATTTAATCGTACGCATCGCGCTAATTCTTCGCCCGGCGTTATATGGGACAGCCGTTGACGAGGATCAACGGTGAACGATTTTGACGACGAAACGTCGCCTCGAATGACGCGAATTGTGTATATGTATTTCGGTATATATATTTCGCTCGGACGAAACCTTTGGACGAAAGTAAGTAATGAATAAAGGATCAGCCGTTGGACGAGCGCGCGAACCCGTTATCGGGGACGATTTGGACGATTGGAACGTGTCGCGATTCACGGTTGAACCGTCGTCGTGTCGTAAAAGGCGAGAAACTTTCGCTTTAATGCCGCAGACGCTATAAAAACGAGAGAAAGACGAAGTGGCGCTGTTCGGTGTCGCGCGCACTGCATTATGGAAAATATAATACGTTGGGTGGACGAGATTCCGTAGACGTTAGACGTGGGATTCCGGTGGAAAATCTTTGCTCCGACGGAAGTAATCTGGTCGCTAAACACGGGGATAAAAGTTGTAATGAGATCGAGACGCTGATTTTTCCAAGGGGGGATGATGGGATGACGGTTAACGAGAGAACAAAAGGTTATAACGCAAGTTTACGAGCGATACAGAAATCTGGGCGGCGTGGTTACGCGACGAGGAAAGCATCCTCGGCTGAGATACGAGATAAAACTATTCGGCGTGAAACCGGTTTTATATATATATATATTCCGTTCCGTTATTATTATTCGGCTGAATTGTACTTCTTTAATATCCTCCTATTCACACCGCAAAATACCTGATTACAATCGTTCCCAAGTTTTATCTTTCCGTGTATATTCGTGCTCGCCGGTACTTCGATTCACTTTTTCCCGATAATATCAACGTGTTCCTACGAATCGTGCAATTTTCATCATTCGCTCGGTGTTGTTTCAAATCTCGCCACGCGAGAATATTTAATACCCGAAATCCCCATCCTCCTCGTCCTTCCTCCCTCTCGACCCTTCTCCCTCTTCCATCTATCCCTCTACTCGTCGACGTTCGAGTTTCGCGTCCGTCGTGACGTGAACGAAACAACGTGGCGAGGCGAGACCTTCGTATATAACGTATCGCTTCCCCGTGTTTTCCGATGAAAATGTATGAACTCGGAAAACTCGGAGGAGGGAATCCGTAGGACATCGATTCCCTCGTGGGAATTAACGACGTTTCCCCTAATCTTCCATCTACGCGCGACCCCTGCCCCCCGTAGAAAATAGAAATGCCGCGAACAATTCTTATTAAAACTTCTTCCATATAATATATCATAAACACTTTGCGTCGCGGGACACGGTTCCATCCACGTCCAACCAACAATACCTCTCTCTTGGCGAATGGGTCGCGGAAGTGGGAACAATGGTGGGCGCAAGGTATCTCATTGAAAAAAAAAAAAGGGTCCAGCGGAGCTCCGTTTTACAATTTTCCATTATATATTACGCGCGTTCTATTACTTTAAATAACGACGTCCATAAAATACCTTGTGCGGCCGGCGCACAAAATTTAGCTGCGCTGCCCGTTCCTCTCTCGTGGTGGCTTTACGGAGAAGCCAGTGGGCTGGCAAAAGGAGAAGTTCGAAGGCCGCGGTTCTCTCTATCCGGTTGGATGTTAATTTAATATTAAGCGGGGAGGGGTGAATTGGAGCTTGCTGCAGCGGGACGATGACGACGACTCTACGACGCGGAGGAGACCGCCCCGTTGGATTCCAGCCTCGGAATCTCGGGGGAACGAAAGAAGAGAAGGAGACGAAAAAAGGGTGAGGGGATGGTGAAATTGGTTGACCCGCAAAAAGAACGGCCGGCCACCGTGGCCCCGTGCTTTGTCCGTGTATCGCGTCCCTGGGTCGCCTTTCATTCTTCATGGCCGCACTGATTCCTTCGACGTCTCGTGACGCGAATTCGAGATTCGGGCTAAAAGAGCCGTGGAGGGAAGCCGGACAAACGAATTCGATCATTCCAACGCGAGAACTCCAAAATCCCTTCTCCTCCCCCCCCCCCCCCTCGTTAATCGATTTTCAACCCCGACGAAAATCACGTCGTTTAGAGGAGATTTTTAGGTTGTTGAACCGTTTTTTTTTTTTTATACCGAGCTTGACGTACTTTTTCGCGACCGGGACTGGAAAACGTCGACTCGAAAGTTAATTAACCTGTCGAAAATTAAATTGCAGCTTAAACGGGCGACCTAAGAGAGGGATATTTGCTTTCCACGCTTCCTGGGGATCTTGCACACACACACACACACACACACACACACACGTTCACGATATACCAGCTTCTCTCCCGGCTCTCGATTAAACGGATCGATCGAATTTCGTTAGGAATCGACGATTAAACAAAAACTAATTTTCAAGTCGCGGATACTTCCTTGTTCCGTGGTTTTGTCTCTCCCCTCTCTCGGAACAATTTTACGCTCGGCGGGACATCGTGAAACGAGAAAACTGAAGGCGAAATCTCCATTCTCGAGAATACGCGCGTTTGTTTACTTATCTCTTAAGAACCTTTTCCCCGCCGAGCTTCACCTTTCGAGAATTCTCCCCATCGTTTCCAGTTTTCGTGGCTCGATGTCTCGCGCGGAAGAATGTCGACGCGATCGCCGCACGTTTTTTTCGAACGAAGGAAGGAATTCGACGCGAAATGGATTTATGCGTCTGCGTGTTTCCTCTCTCTCTCTCTTTCTCTCTCTTCGGCGTGCTTACCTCGCGACCCTTATTCGCTCGGGAATTTTATATGGCGGTGGTCGAGTGGTGCGCGAGGTATTCGAATGACATATCGACGTCGAAGATGGCGCACAATGGAGACAACTGGCTTCCGCTCGATGTAACGAGGATGTAAGAGGACGAGATGAGGGCGAACGAGGAAAGAAACGCGCGCTTATCGCTTATCGCGTGTTTCGCTCGTCGAGACGGTAGCTTAGCTTCGTTTCCACGCTGGTGATAAAAATTTTTTTCTCCTTTCCTCCGTATCGTATTTTTTTCTCGCATATTATACACGATAATAAGATCGTTTCTTCGAGGAGTATACGTTCATCTCGATTTTTCACCGTTTTTGCAACTCCTTCATCTTCTTTTATTCCCCAAAACGTTTTATTCCTTCACTTAAGATTAGACGAATATGAAGAAAAGTATTATCGAGAGAAGAGGAAAGGAAAGATACTCGACGTTTGCACTTTTCGTTCGACTGGTTGCGAAGAGGCAAGCCTCGTTCGAAAGAAAAGAGAAGGATTTCGATTAAAAGGGAAGGGAAGGGAAGTAAATCGGGGTGGGATGAGTGTGAAGCAAGAGTATACTTTTGAGGAAAGTTCAAGGATGGAAAAGGATGTCCATGTCAGAAGAATTTCCGAGAACGTATAAGCAAATTACTCAACCGGATGCACCGAGCAGAACCTTAAACCCGCTCGTCACGGTAAGCTACGTCTGTGTGACACCGATTTCCTCTTCTCCTCTCTCGGCCTCTCCTTCGCATATAAGGCCTTCCTAAAGGATATCCTTCTCTCCTTGCTTACTTTTTCCAACTGTCATCTTCCATATTCTCGCACCTTTTCTCTCTCTCTCTCTCTCTCTCTTCCTTCTCGGAATAAAAATATCCTCCTTCTCTGGCGTACCGTGCAACGATTTTAATTAATTCGGCAGGGAAAAGCAGTTTAAAGTAGAGGGAAGCCTTGCTCTCGCAGCCTTCCTTTTCGAGCTCGACAAGTTGTCTCTTTTGCGTCGAGCCGCCCCTTTCATATTTCTTAACCCAGCCTCGGTTTCACCCCTCGTCCCACCAAGGTGCAAAGGTCTTGTCCCACTTTTACCCTCTCCTCCCCTTCTCCTTCCCACCCTCACGCCCCCTCCCTCGTTCAAGAATCAACGAGTCGCATTGTAATTGTAATCAGAGCCATCAACCCGTGTTTCAAACGCTCCTCTCTTGCTCCTTTCCCGGCGCGCAAGAAGTGGACCCCCCTCCCTCTCCTTTGATCGCGTGGATGCCTTTGCAAGTTCATCGATAACGGGGAGCACGTCGACGTCGAATTAACGCACCCCTCCCCTCAACTCTGTTTACGGGAGTTTACAACGACAACAACGTTGTTTCCGCTTGATTCGAATCCCTCGTCGAGGCCCCGGATGAGTAATTGCTTGCCGAGTTCACCACGATGCCGCCACCATCGCCTCCCTCGTTCAACGACGAGGAGAGAAGAAATGTCCGGATTACTCTTTTCTTTCGCTTTCGATTCGAGGCCGCCTCTCTTCCCCTCCCACTTTGCTTCGTTTCCAGAGAGAGGAGGAGGGAGGACAAAAGACGACTCGAAACGAGAGCAAACGCTTTTGGAGGAGGCTTGGCTGGGAACGAGGTAGGGATCCTTTGCAAACTCGACGCGACACTGATTCGTTGGAATATATTTAGCCCTCGTTACGTATGCACATTAATATGTTATGCTTTCCCGAGCCCTACGCGAATTATTCAAGTTATTCCCGCGGTAAGTTCCTAATTCCCTGCGATACCTCCAGCTCGAACGCCCCCGCGCGCGATAATTGATTTTCATACAGAGTTGAAACTTATCAACTTTAGCAGCCGCCGGAGCATTAGCCGCTTTAAGTAGTTGCGCGCGCTCGTCGCGGCGCGCCTACGCGCTTCCACGAATCTTCGAGGGAGGGAAGTTGTTCAACAGTTGCCGAAGAAAATGATCCAATAACGAAAAGAAAGAAAAGGTTGGCTAACCGAACCGAGACTCGACTGTCTACGAGCACACGTAATAAATAACCATCTTTTCGAGACTCTCAAAGGCAACGCAACGCGAGACGAGTTTATCACCGCGCTGGCCCCGGAATTCAGATATCCATCCATCTCGCCACCTCTTCCTTTACTGCTCCATCGTCTTTCCTCCGCCTCCCTCCTCGTCCCGGAGAAGAGAAAACGTTCGAGGATAAAAAAGCGAGGAATAGAATTAAAAGGGGGGGGGGGGGGAACGAAAATAAAGAAATTTGTTTGGTGTGCGAACAGAAGCTCGCCATTGAACAGCGTTAAGAGAGTTTAACGGCGCTAACGGGTCATCACAGATGGCATATTTCCAGCTACTCCTTTCTATTTTCTCTCTCTCTCTCTCTCTCTCAGTTTTTCAACCGCAACGAGTCATCGTCGCGGGAACGGATTCCGGACAATGTCGAAACGATTTCGCTCGCCTTCTCGAATTGTTCGCGCGGAAAAGCGCGATTCAAATCACCGACCATGCTCCGATTATTCGATAGACGCATTCTCACACGCGTGCACAGTTTTATCCCGTTGAAAAATTCTTTTCCAACGCGTTCCCTCTCTTTGCTCGTTTTAATTTCGCCTCGGCAGGGATAGCCAGCCTATTTCCACGATCGTCGCAACTTGGCCGCAACTTTTCAACTTGGCTGCGATGGAAGGAGCGCGTGTCGACGGCGATAGGTCGAAAACGATAGGTCCCGAGACGGAAGTAATTACAAGGCCGACTGTTCTCGCAACCGGTTTCTTACCTTCTCCGTTGCTCGACGCGGAGGCCGTCTTTACGACGCGGTGATAGTCGGAGGAAACTGTTCGAAACGTGTGCCAATCAGATCACCAACTCCTTTGAAACCCTAGTTCGGTGTCTGTCGAGCCGGAGATCGGTTGGCTCGATAACACACGAGGACCATCGAGGATATCGTTCCATGCAAACGACGAGTCGATTCGTGGAATATAATTTTCTCAAAGGCGAGGATACCGAGTCTAATCGGCTCTCACGATTCTACGATTACCTCGCATCTCGTGGGATCTCCTCCTCCAAATCGGAAAATCGGTGGCCGCCTCGAATTCTTCCCGCAACTCCACTTTTCCTCCGTTTCAAGGTGGGTTTGAGAGTCTTACCTCGTCACTTTTACGATAAAACTCCTCGAGGTTTATTGAACCGGCGTAAAAGCCATCCGACGAATTACCGTGTCCCTCGATGGTACGAGGGGGGGAAGACCGATTCGGCACCGTTTCCCCTCGTTTTCCCCATAGTCGCGTTGCCATCGCGTTGTGGACGATGGCGCGGAACAAAGAGGCGAGGAAATAAGAGCATTTCGGCGCGCGCGAGTGCCCTTCGTAAGTGGGACTTGCGAAACAGTTAGGCTCGAATGGACCATCCACCCTCACTGTGGAGTGGACACTACGAGGATATAAGGAGGGACATCGAAGGCAGGACGAAAAAAGCGGGGCGGTCGTTCGCACGCTCTCGCCACCCTTCGATGGCCTCTCTGCCCCCTCCCCCCTTTTCGTCCGCTTCCGACACGGTTCCGCTCGGGGAGATTGACGTCGAGGGGATCGATGCATCTTCCTCTCGACGTAATCGGCAAACGTACCGTATATACGTGACCGAGAGGCCTCCGAGAGGTAATAAAAACTAATCGAGTTACTCATACTTTGTCGACCCTCCCGGCAAATTGAAAAATTGAACACTGGCACAACGCCTCGAATGTCGTTCGATCGACGAACAAAATCTTCCTTCTACTCGAAATTAATTTATTCGTGGGAAGAGATAGCGAAGATGGAAATTATCCGCGATATTCCAAGCGCGTCCATTTCACGCCTGGTATTTTCCATTTTTCGCGAAACCGTCCGAGATGGAGATCGATTCGAACGTTTTAGCGCGGCAATTAGCGCGGATCGTCTATTTTCGATGGCCCTTTTAACTCGGCTGCGAGCCATAAATACAAAGCCGTGGGAATCGATAAGTCGGTATATCGGGTGGAACGCGTGCGAAAATCGAAGATCCAACTTTCGTGCGCGCACACACACACCTGTAGCTCTTAATAGCATGCCTGGCAAAAAAAAAAAAAAAAAAAAAAAGAAAAAGGGCCGAAGGGAATCGGGATCCCAATTTTATTTCCCGCGTTAGTTCATAATTATTTCCTTGGAAAGAAAAATTCGTGAACGAATCGAGTCTCCAGGATCGACAATTATCTATCCTTGGCTGCCTTATCGAGATGTCCATATCGCGAGAAGAGACACCGGTCTCGAGGAGCGATCCTCGTGAAATAAGTCGTCCATTTGTCAAACCTCTTCTCGGGGGAAGGTTAAGCTCGGTTGATCGAGTAAATCACCGCCTCGCCCTCTCTCCCCGCTTCTACCTCTTTTTTCCCTTCCTTCCTTTCTTTCGCCTCGATTCCCGTTTGCTCCAACATACTCGACCGAGTATCTTCGCCAGTAGCGAAGAGAAAGAGAAGGTGGAGGAGGGACTCGCCTTTGTTTGCCTCGATCGAAGGCAAGGCACTTCCTCCCGAGAAAAACTCGCCGCTCGATTGAAATTCAGCATACGTTCCCGCAGGTAGTCAGTCGTCCCGTCCCGATCCGAATCGGCCCGCGCCAGCCACGGATTCTCGCGGAACTGACCGAATCACCTCCTCCCACTCGCACGCTTCTCGCACGAACGGCCAATTGGAAATAGGCTCTGACGATTTCTTCTTCCGCCGAGAAGAGTTTCCACGACGTGACTCGGCTATACGTGTACCTTTTTACGAATCACGATCGATCCGGGATCCGGGAGCATCTCTTCGTCTTCGACACGAACTCGTTAGAGAAAAAGAGAGGAAGGGAGGGGAGAGAGAGAGAGAGAGAGAGAGAGAGAGAGAGAGAGAGAGTTCTTCGATACGTCGACGGGGAATAAAAAATGGAAGGATAAGATAGAGTTTAACGCCGATGATCGCCGTTTCCTCAACAAGGCTGATCTCGACAAGTATTGGAGGGAGGCCAAGCAGCGAAAATGAAGCGAAATTGGGGATTGATTTACACGCGAAGAATGACGCGTCCACACACGCGTCGATCGGAAATTATATACCGTGACGTGAGTGTATTGCGCCGTGATTAATTCTCCTCCCCTCCCCCCTCTCGATTATTAATCTCGATTCGAAACGGGACAGGGTTTCGTTTGCGGATATTTATTTGAACGCGCCCCACCGTTTAACGTTTCAATTTTCGCGATTATTATTATTATTATTATAATTGTTATTAATTTTATCTCGAAACGAAAAAAAAACGATCGAAACGCAAGGAGATGCGGCGCGGAGGTGGGGGATGCCGGTCATCGTCGTTAAATTTCAATATCCGGGGATTCCCGAGCTGCTGGGGAGAGTGGTGCGCGGTCATAAATTATTGATCAGGGAAGAGAGAGGAGAGAAGGGATCCTTTGGAGGATGACGCGGTTTCGCGGAATCCGCGGCTTGATTGGCAAAAGGCCGGTTGAGGCCGGAGGGAGAGGAGGGGGTGGAAAGAAGAACGGCTTTCGAATCTCTTTTCATTCTTGAAAGTTGCACGGTGGGGAGGGATCCGATCCCCAAATGACTTTTTACGAATGTAAATTCCTTATCAAACTCAAAGTCGGATTACAAATTCGGAACGAGGCGAAGTTTCCCTCGTTCGTGGCGCGTTCCTCCCTTAAGAGGGCTGGTTTACCGCGAGAAGAAGAAGAAGAAGAAGAAGAAGAAGAAGAAGAAGAAGAAGAAGAAGAGGAAAAAGAGGAAGGAGTCGGAGTTCGATTGGGGGAGAGGGATAGGCGGACGATTCTGGGGATGGGCCAAGCGGAGTAACCGAAGAACTTATGAGGAGGAGAATTACGAGCGCGGCTACCTACCTAATATGCATAATAACGTCTGATTCGGAATTTGTATTCATACCTGGGCCGGCTCCCCTCTCGAATCGAGACCCAACGAACCGTCTTGGATGCTTCCTTGGATAATAGAATGCCAACATCGTTCCCGCATTCCCTCCCTTATTTTTTACGCGTATTCTAACTTCTCCTCCAAGTCCAAGTCTCGTACCGAGTTTTCAAAAATTAATACCAGAGAAATAGCAATAGGTATTGGCGATGAACCAACGACTCCTGTAAACGCATACACTTTGGTTATGAATAACAGACGCAGCATGTTGGGAACGTTCGCGTGTTTTTGTAACGGAGAATCGGAAAATACGCGTTGAAATTTGGGAAAATTTATCCCATTTTATAATCAGTCTCGACATTTCGTCGCTCGAATCGTTTTTCACGATAATTAACGAATATTTGGGGATACGTTATTTGAGAGTATCGATATCGATTTCCACGAACCCGTTCTCCCGAAACCGTTCCATATATAAATCTTCTCTATCGTTCAAGTTTACGAGTTATTCCACGATTAGAAAAGAAGGCGGCCTCGATTCGGGAAGAAATTGAAAAAAAAAAAAAAAAAACACCTTTATTATTATCGCGGTGTAGAATCCCACGCGTGTAATTCATCTTTAATTCCTACGAATACTAGATCTCCGCCTCGAGAATTCCCCGACCGATCGTACGCGTCTGAAACGATACGATACACCGTGCGCCGAGGATTAACAGAGGATTACGTAGCCCGCTCGCGTTCCAACTTTATCGTTGCATCCGTAAATCATAGGCGTACCGCGCGCGGTGCGCCACACCATCCGTTGTTAATCCCGAACAAGAGGCAACGATTCTCGTCAGTTTCGTCGCGACCGCGTCCCTAATTCTGAATTTCCAAGTGACCTCACCAGTAGACGGCATAAGTTGCGCTTAATAAGGAACGAAGGCTCGCATGCTGGAGCTGGCATGATTCGAAGGACGATAAGAGGGAGGGAGGCCGGCGACCATTCCGCCAACTTCGGCAACACACGAATGGGCGGCGTCGGTGTGACAATTATGCAACGGCTGGATAAAGGAGGATGCACTCGTATCCGGTTATAGAACGAAACACCGAGCCACCCATCGTGCGCTACGAGTTTCCGTCGCCAATTCCACCACCGCCGTCTCCTTCCCTTTCTAACCTTTCTCTCTCTCTCTCTCTCCGCATTACCGCCACCGTTTCCAGTTTTCGGCCTAGCGGCGGCGACGCATACAAGGTGATCCTCGCGAAATTCGCGCGCCATGTTTCGTTTGCATGAAAATTTCCCGAGCCGGAAACTGCCTGGTTGAAAACACGAGCCGGGGGATTAATTCGAGTGTATTTTTCTCCTTTTTTTATTTACAAACTTCCCCGGCCGTGTGACTGCGCGCTGAAAGCGGATCTTGAATTTTGCATTCCAGTTTTTCGCCGAAGCCTTGGCAGATTGCGACCAGACCTCGTATCTCCCGTAATTCCCTTCCCCTATCTTTGATCCGCGTATTGCTGCTGAAAGAAAAAGAGAAAAAAGAAAAAATATCTTAATATAGGGCAGCCAAGCTTCCCTCCGATTACAATTATTCCACGTCGTCGGCTATCTTTGACTTTTGCCACTTCAAAGACACGTCTGTGAAATAAATTTATTTCTTCGATCCTCTTCTTCTAGTATCTCCTCGGCGGCTTCGACTCTCCAACGATTATTTCGATGTATTATTATATATAGAAGTTGGATTGCTCGAGATCCACCCGGTATATCGGTGGCTGCGGCGCTTCCTCTCATTGTCAGACGCTTCCATCCGCATCCCGGGCGGAGCTCTCGGGCGTTTGCGGTCTCGACACTCGCACGTTTGCTCGAGTTGACAACAAGCAGCAGTCGCCGGCCGACAGTTAAGCTACTTGGTCTGATAACGAAGGGGACGGCTCGTTATTTATTGAAATGCATGCGTGGGGGGCTGCATTCTCGCATAGGGAATAAGGCGGACTATTTATTCGAGAGGGCATCGGCGGGTTTCGTCGCGCGCTTTTCGTTTACGCTCGTAATCGAGAACGGATAATATTGGATAATATTGAATAAATAAACAAATGGACGCGCGGTTGGGCATGCAGGTCCACAGACGACGACGACACCGTGATTAACGAGGTCTCTGCCATAATTCAAGTAGTCCCAGGTGTTGAACGTGCGCCTCTCGTGTACTCAATTTTGAGAGGCGTAACGGATCGAGCGGAAAATTAGAAACAGTGGAAAGAATTAGGGGAAAATATCTCAAGTGCGTTATTCGTATTGACGAAATTTTTTTCTTCCTCTTCGTTCGTTACTCGATCCTCGAAATAGCGCAAGAGACCTTCGGTCCCTTTTTCACGGGCCGATAAACAAGATAGATATTTAGGTATACGTATCCCATTTACGCGAAGGAAGAGAACATCAATCAGTAGCGCCTATAGTGCGATAATTTATGACCTCGCCACACATACCGACCCACGCAATACGCTCCACGCCAGAGATTGGTCGCACTCGCGATAGATAAACGTTGTAATTTCCTTCGAATAATGCAACGTCCTAAAATCTATCGGGAACGAGAGCTAAAAGAGGAGACTCGTCGTCGTCGTCGTCCTTCGTCGATCCTCGTTCAATTAGTCTTTCCACGAACCAGATGGCCAACGAATCGATAACGCGAGAGGCAAAAGAGGAGAAGGGATCGTCCGTTGCGATCGGGAAATCGAGGGGAGAGGTCTTCCCCGAAAAACACGTTTGATCGCGTGGCCATCGTTTCTTCGAATAATTTCCCGTATATCTAAACCAAGCCACGTCCCAGAAACTGGGGTCTGGCGACTGGAACGTCGTAGTCGATAAGGGCTGTGTAGCCTTGATAATTCTTTTCGTCCCGTTTCTCGCCCGTTTTCCGGGAATCGATGTATCGGCGACGACTCTGAAAAGTGGCAAGTCTCGCCTGTACACTCGCCATGCAACTTTAATGGCCTCCTCGGCTCGCTTATACGCCGCTCGAACAACACGGATAACACGCTTGCCCGCCAACTGCAAACGCAAACCGAAGACAAACTGTATCGACTCGAAAGGAGGGAGGCTGGGTGGGAACCCTTTGAAATTCGGGATCTCGTCCGCTCGATGAGATCTTGAAAGCCCTCCCCCCTCTCCCCCCATTCAGAGAGATCGAATATTTTCGAAGTGGCGGGAACGATAGCGAGAGCTATCGTAAGAATTTTTATGGGTCACGGTGGTTTCGATTATGGACGGAGTAATAATAAAGGGAGTATGAAACGCGAAACGTGTCGTGGATCGAGTAATGATCCCGGCGTGAGTCTGTTCAATAATGGGAATGGGATTAAGAGAGAAAGTTTTGCGCCGTTCCTTTTTCTTTTTTTTTTTTTTTTTTTTTTTTACGGCAACTATACCGTACACGTACAGTCATTATTTATTTAAGAATGTTGATAAGCGTAACCTATAACGACGGCTTATAGTTATCTAGGATTACTTAGAAGCTTTTAAATACTCGCTCGGACCGCTATGCCCCCGCGTTTTATGTATCGTAAAGGCGCGTCGTAAAGAATGTACCCTGTTCTTTTTTCTGTTGCAGGTAAGTGCCCCGTTAAACGAGACCCACCTTAACGGCGATGATTCAATTTCCTGGCGGCGGCCTTCTAAGCCTTAAAAAAGAAAAGGAAAGGGTACGATTATGTAGCTAATAAGAAATCGCCGCGTTAATATTTTTACCCAACTTGTTAAATGCGATTTCTTCGAACATTGGATCCCTCCAACGATCCAAACTGCGAACTTTGAGAAAAAAAGGAGGGAGGAGAAGATTGTATAATCTTCGCGGGGGGAAAGAGGTAATCCTGCCCGAAGTCGAATGAAATTTCTTCCCCTCCTGCCTTTTTCCGGGGGATTAAGCTACGCGTTGAAAATCTTGGTTAAAGAGCAACAAGCGACCAACTCCCATTTTTCTTCTTTTCTTCTTTTTTTTTTTTTCTTTTTCTACCGATCTACTCCTCGAGATGTAAACACAAAATGGACAAAGCGAAAATGGGCGGCGCGTGTTCTGACCCAAAATCGGAAATTGTTAATCTGGGTTGGCGGAAGTTACACAGGCGTTGGCCAATAACTCGTGGAACAATCGAGGACTGATTCTGCATCTCGATTAAGTTGGTTTGGCCGGCGAGGATCGCATCCCAAGTTCTCTTGGTCTTGGCCTGGAAGAAAGGCAAAAGAGGGCGGGGACAGAGGAAGGGATTCGTTTGGCGAGGCGAGAGAGAGAGAGAGAGAGAGAAATGTACTTCGGGGACGACCACTGGTTGAGTTTCCTCAAACGGCTCAAACGAAACTTACTTGGCAAGTTTCCATGACGCGGCCCGTGGAATAACAATCAATTAAATTTCCGGAAATTCGCTCCGCGTTCCAACTACGTCCATCCCGACGTACACCCTCGTTTCTTTTCTTCTTTTTCTTTTTTTTTTTTCCCCTCGTACGCGCCCTTTCGATTTTCCACTCCTTTCCGAATCGCTCGCGATCGATTCCTCGGCTCGTCGAGCTGTTGACCGGGTCGGTTGCTTCCAAACGGCCCGTTTCCACCCGGATACGGCTCGTCGATCGGAGCGTGAAACGCGATCGAGGAGCAGTAATTAGCAAGCGTTCCAAATAAATTGATTTCCGATATCTTGCGCGATATCCCCGCGTTTCTCGATATCGGGATAATCGGGAGGCGTCCGAAGCGCCGATAACGATTTCCCCGCTCGATACCTCGTTATCGATGTTTAACCAGCCAACGATGCGCGACACCACGCGTTGCAAAAAGAAAGGACAAAAAAATTAGAAAGGGATGAAGGGATAATGGGAAAGGAGGAAAACGTTGAATGGGTAACGAGAGGATGACGAGGATTGCCAAGAAATCGGTAGAAATCCCTGGACAAAATCGAAGGCGGGGAGGTTGGTCCGGCTTGGCAAGGTAAACGTTGAACGTTTCGTTTCTTTTCCGACAATTCGTTTCGCCTTTTTTGCCTCCACGATCCGTATGCCTCTTTTCTCCCATTTTTCACGGGCGGAGGAAGAGGAGGGGGAGGATCTCGAGGTCACACGAGGACACACTGTCGAAGCGAGGAAAAAAATATCGAAAATTAAACGGTCGATAATCGATGCCGCGAAAAAGTTTCCACGCCGCTCGTCGTCTCGAGAAGCTGTGCGGTTTTATCGTCGTCCTAGAGAGGTATCCTATAAGTTTCACGTGTATACGTGAGTTGGACGAGCCGCGAACGCGAGAGACACCGTTCGATACGAGGCGGATGACGAAGGAAAGCTCTCTGGAGAGAAGACGCGATACGAGAGGCGATAGTGCACAAGTTTTCGCAGAGGATCGTATGGAAGAGGAACCGACGCTTCGGGATGGTAGTGGCGCGGCGAAAATTCGGGAGCGGCGGGATGAAAAATAGGGAGAGGAAGGGGGCGATGAAGAAGAAAAGAAAGGAAGTAGAGAACCGTGGGCGAAGAGCCGTGGTGGTAAAGCAAATTTAGAGGGCCGTCTATGAATGTACATCTTTACGCGTCAGCGCGACCGTGCTCCCATGAATAAATTACGTTCCCTTGAATCGCCCGGATTTCTGAGTAACGCGATTTTTAAATAATTCCCAAGTAATCTCGTGAGATGGGGAGGAAAATTCGCGTTCCTTCCGTCGCGCCCTTCGTATTTTGCCTTTTCGCTCCTCGTTTCGCTCCTCCTCGTTTATAAGTCGAATCCGCCGTGTAAATAATTACACGGCCGTCCGTGGAAATACACGGGGATCCGTGAACGAGGAATCTCGTCCGTGTTTGACGTTTTATTAGTTTCCAAGCGTTTCGCCGTTCCTTAATCCGATTCCGAAGTCGCCTGGGCGACGGTGACGCGTGCAAAATACGCGCGTCGGAGAGGGCGAAGAGGAGCTGCGGACGAGAGATTGTCCGGAATTATCCGTGTGATTTACGCGACGAATAATTCGATGAAATCGGTATGTGCGTCTGAGCATGAAATTGACTCCGACTAGCGAGAGGAGGACCGGCATCATTTACGGTTCACCGTAAGTGCGGACCGCCATACGCTGCCTCCAATTCCCAATGGCCTCTTGCACGCGTTTCTTGCCCCTCTCCTCTCTCCCTCTTTCCAATATCGATGGCGTTAAACTCCCCCGCCATCTATTGAAAACGTCACCGATTCCACGATATCTTTTTTCCACAAATAACCTCGACGTCGATTCGAGCCGATCTTCTCGAATCTCTCGTTTCGCGCGTAAAACGACTCGACGATATGACATGAAATAACACGTGCATCGCGAGACAAAAATCACGTTTCCTCGAATAATCGTTTTCGACAACGAAAACTTACTTCAACCCCGGTAAAAAGAAATAAATAAAAAGAAACAGATCCCCGTTACTTTTCAACGGAGAGTGGAGCGCGTGTGATTTAAGAGTACGGTAATACGGGCGATTGGATCGCGACTAGTTTAGACTCTGGCCGGGACAACGTTTGTAATTATTATCGTCGTATGCGAGGGAACGCGTGTTCTCGACGCGAAGGTGTAACCACCACCACCGCCACCACCACCACCGTTATCGCACGCCCGAGTTACGAGCATGCAAATGCTGCGGCAGGGGGAGTTCGCCGGATACACGCCGTGTACCGCGAAGAATTACGCGGAATCTTGCGATATTAGGCTTGCGGCGGACGATTAACACGCGAGTTCTCGAAACAATTACGCGAAATACGGATACCATCCTTGCAGGCCGATTCCTTTTTCTTCAAACGAGTTGGAAAAATGCCTGCTATCGTTCGCGTAGAAACTCGAGCTTTTTTTACGACCCGTGTCTATTTATCACTCGCGTGGTGACTCTCCATTATTTTTCCTCCCGATGATAACTCGGACAAGGGAGAGGGAGAGGGAAGGAATTCCCCTTTGTCGGGGGGAGGGATGCGTTGCGAAGTTGGAAGCGAGTCGTTCCCATGCTTCAACTCGATTCCTTTCCTCCCTCCCCCGATAAAGAGTTCGAACGAGCGCGTAAATTGCACTCCCCACCCCCTCCCCTCTTTTTACGAGAGCCGCCCGCCCTCTCGCTCGAGTTAACACAAAGCGGAGCGTGATGTAAAAATTGGCAAAAGATCGGGGATCGATAGAGCAAATCGAGCGCGATAGCTCGCGCAATGGATTGGGAGGAGGTCGGAGGGGGGATTGGGAAAGAAGGAGGAGGAGGAGGAAGAATTGGTCGTGAAGGAGGAAATGAAGTTCGAGGGAGGAACTCTGTCCAACAGATAATTCGAACTAAAAACAGCTCGTTAACGACAAGAAAGGCGGCTGGCTTCCCGAAATAATGCTGAAACTCCGGGGATGGGGCGGGACAGGGCGGGGGGAGGAGAAGAGGAGGGATAGTTCTTGCCTCGTTCCTGTTAAATCGAGTTCTCTCCCGGCGAGGCATCGAGAAAATATTGAATGCCCCGCCGTCCACTCCGCGCGAGTTTTAATGGATCCCGAGGAAGGGAGCCCGAGAAAGGTTTCGAGAATCACGCGATATCGCGTCCAAGGGAACTTGGAGGGGAAAGCGACGACGACGTCTCCTCGCACAAAGGAAAAGCTCGTCGTCAAACGAAGATGGATCGGAAAAGAAAAAAAAAAAAAAACGAAAAGAGGAACCTCGAAGCGTCTTTGGACACAGTTTCTGCTTAAGATCAAATCGATTTTGATGCGACACTTTTTTCGTACGGCTCGATCTTTCGTCTCGTCTCGTTTCCCTTTTCTTCCTTCGCTGGTACGATTCGATAGTCAACGAAGGGATGTTTAGTTGGCGAACGAAAACCTTGCGCGATTCGTTCTCGATCGACTTTCATTTTTGTCCGTCCACTCCGTTCCCACTCTGTTCACTCCTACCAAGCGGATGAAAAAGTTTTCCCCTCCATCGTCCACCACTCCTCTCCAAATCCCCAGAAACGATATCTCGTCGTGGCGAAACGAGGTATCGACGTGGTCCTTTCGAACGAGACGCGGCCGCGGTTGTATGAAAAAGTCCGGGCTTAGAAGGAAGGGATGGAGGAGCGATTCGATCGCTTTGTTTTTTACGATTACGCCGGCATGAATAATGAAAGGGGTGACCGTGCTCGCCTCGCCCCCGAATAATTAAGAGTTATTCACCCCGGGCGGAATTCTTTCGTCTCGAGGATTACGCCTTCGGATTAACGCTTCGCCCCGATTTAATGAAATTATAGGCGGACCACGATCGGTGGTCCGAGGATAGAATCCTATACCTCACTCTGGTGCACACCTCTGGTAAATAATTCGAGAGCCGCTTCGAGGCAAGTTCGAATCGCTACGATTAACGACGAGAGATCGGTTGGTATATCGATAGGTAGCAAGATACACAGGCGTTGTTCGTAGCGTGACCGCGACTAAAAGGGGGATTTTCGTGTTTCTCATCGTATTCGGGGAGGGGAAAGGACGGCAAGAAACGTGACTTTATCGAGGTAGGACGGTGTTGTTGCGTGTCGTTTTCTTGCCCCTCTATCGATGGCGATATCGGTCGATCGTTTTCCAACCTATCCTCGGTTGAATCGGTGCGCAAAGTGTGTTATACAGCTATAATTGTAGAGGATTCGCGGGGGCGACGCAAGAAACAGAAGCGAGATATCCGTGGCCCGTGTCCACGGTTGTTGCACATTTTCGAGGGGGACAGAGTTGGGACAGGATCGGTGGAAGCGAAAAGGAAGGAGGCTGGATCGGTCCCGTGTATTTCAACGCGATTAAGTACAGGTGCGTCCAATTAAAGCAGAAGCGCGTAACCAGATCGCGGATAACGCGACGACTCGAATGTCGTTACAGGTTTCGCGAGCGGCGTAAATCGAAGCGAATTGACGCAATCTGGTTCGTGGACGTCGATATAGAGAGAGAGAGAGAGAGAGAGAGAAAGAGGGCTTGATCTCTTTTCATTCCAACCTATCCGTGGAACGTGGTTACTTTCCTCCTATTTCTTTTCATTGATTCCTAGTTCAGAGTCGTCGAAGAGAACGGTGACTGTTTTTTCAAAGGAAATCTCGCGTAGAGATCGAAATTTAAAGAAAGAGAAAATTTTCCAATCGAGGAGGAGGAGGAGGAGGAGGAGGAGGGATTGGATCGAATGATTTGGGGCATACATTTCGGGAAAAGTAGGAGGAGGAAAGTTGGTTTGGTTGGAGGAAAGACCGCTTATTGGAATCGAGACGACTTCGAGACGATTCGGGTCACGGAACCTCGATGGGGGGGTTAATGTTATATCACCGAAACTTACGATTCTCCGGGGTGGAAACGAGGCGATTCAATGGGTGGAGGGGAGGAGAGAGGGTGGGCAGAGTTTGGTCGAAGTCTAACGATAATTCGTTCCTGCCTTCACCCCTTTTTCGTTCTTATGCGTTCTTATTTGCTTCTTCCCGGCCACTATCCTCCAAGTACCGATTCCCACTCCAATACAAATCGACCGAGTAAAACGCGTTTACGCGTGGCGCCACGTTAACCGCTCGAGAATTGATCGAGTCGCGAAATATATCGAAATTTTTCCCCCGATACCGATTCTTCGTAAATAATTTCGTTTCCAAAACTCGAAATTCCATCCCAAATCAAAGTGGACGAATTACTTGAGAAAACAGGACAGGAATAAAGGGATTAAAAATACAGTCGTCAAGATATAGGATTCGATGGAATATACGAGATGAAATTATTCGAGAGAGAGTTTCATTCAACGATTCGCGATTATACGTTTTCCGCGCGATATTTTCTAACGCTTCCGTCTTCTCCCTTTTCGTTCTTCATCTCGAGTTTCTTCCACTCGATCGAGCAAACTGCCCGACCATTCTCGGAACACGCACGCCCAAACTTCGGCAGCGAGAATAATACTTTTTCTTTCGCGCCCTCGAACCTCGCGATAATAAACAACCCGCCTCCCCCTTTCCACCTTATTAATCGTTCAGATTCGCGTCTTCTCTCGTCTCGATCGGGCAAACACCTTTATCGCTCACGCAACGCGCGTAACAGAGCGATTTTTCCGCCTGGGAGGCGACGAACGAGGGAAAACGGCGGACAAAGCGGCGTTGAATATGTAAACGAGCGGGGGACGTATACACGGCGGTGTTACGTGGTGGTCGCGCGGTGCCCCATCCCCCTCAGTTTTCGTTCCGCTCGAGACGTCTCCGGCGTAAAACGTTCGAAGCGTATAATTAACGCGGCGAACTTGAAACGGTGCAAAAGCGAATCGAGAATCGCGTCACGCTCGGTTTGCGCTTTCCCAGTTTCCGGACCCGCGGAAATCCACTTCCCCGTTTGTCGATCGAGAGGGGGAGGAACGGAATCTCGAAGGGGAAGTTATTAAACCGGAGGGTGATTTTGGAACGAACTTCCAATCTTTCGCGATACACTCTGGATCGAGGTTTCCTTTCGAAATTCAGAATTCGAAGAACCGTTGCTCGGAAAGTTGGAGCGTCTCTCTCGGCGGTAATCAACCGAGTTTTCACCCCCAACCCCTATCCGAAAGGGGATTTCCTTCCGTTTAATACATCGTGCGTACGCATCATTCCATCCACGTATCGATCTTTTTACGATCTGTTTTTATTCCTTTCTTTCTCTTTTCGTCCGTTTTAACTTCCATCTTTTCGCTCAAATTCGAAGGGAGGATTTTTGATACGCGTATACATCGTTCGATAAATATTTTAAATTCCCGCGCTCAGATTCGTCGTTATAATTTCTTATCCGAGCATCGAGCCGGGGAAACTAAGACGTTACGTGGTCTGGACGTGGTCGAGAAATATGTAAACAAAGTTATAGCGAGGGGAAACACGTTTGGCGCACGTAACATGGAAATACGAGCCGGATCCTGGAATCTTCGCCGACATAATTCAATTAAGGCCGCCGCCTCTAATTCATGCCGGACTAACTGGAGGGCCGCGAGGCCTGGATATTTATCGATACACCGTGTCGAGTCCATAAATCCTGGCGCGGTAGCCATGCGACCGTTTCGCAACAGCTTTCGGCTGTTGCCGGGTCGAATGAATAAAAGAACTTGCGCGCCCGACCAATCTACAAATTTTTATACGATCGTCGTCCGTTTCCTCCACGAATCGGATAAAGATCGTACGAAGAAATAAATTTATTCTCCGCGCTTCATCCTATCCGTATCGCTTCGAATATCCCCTCTGCGTTATTCAGCACGCAGAGGAGAGGGGAATCCGGTGGAATCCAGCGTAAATGGAAAATCAAGCTGCATCCGAGTAACCGTTCAAAGCCTGTGACATCGCGATAATGAGAAATTCGTTGTTCGACGCAGAGGCAAAACGAGGCGAAACGAAAATGTTTTTAATCCGTGGATCGCGGGATCCGCGTCGAGAAACGTTGAGAAACGAGTTAATATCGGGGGAAGGAAAAGAAGCGCGCCCTTTGTTTCGTCCCATTTTCCAGAATGGAACCGATTGTAGAAACAGAGACTTTGACCGCGTATGAGATTTAATCAAAAACATAATTTCACCCAAACGTATTTTTCCAAAGTTTTTTCTTTTTTTTTTTTTTTCCTCCTCCCCCGACTGACCTAAACAAATAATCCCCGGAACGAATCCACGCTTGAAATTTTCTTCGCTCGAGATAAAGTGCACGCCTGCCTGTGAACACCGTGCAAGGACTATATCGGCCGTCAAAGATATCTCGGCGGAAGTTATGGAAAAGGGGAAATTTGTCAGATGGGGAGAGCGATTCGGTGAAAGGTTTCGATTTAATTTGCCGCGACGTATTAAGCGAAACACGATTTATTCGGGGGGCGGCGCGTGGATCGCTGAGTCATGGATAGCGTGTATCGGTGCATAAACCCGAATAAACCCGGGTTCGCGTTCGAACGTTTTTCCACGGGTCACTCATCATCCCTAATATATCGCGAACAAGAACGCTTCGTTCGGGAACATTATTTTTACATTACCAGAATTTATGCCTGGAAGATGGAACGGAGTTCTGAAAGCGCGTTAGACGGAATTCTTTTCGGTGGTTGAAATAGTGGACGCGTCCACGCGCACGGATTAAGCTTGCACGGGGAGGGAAAAAAGTTTCTTCGCCTTTCCGCGAAGAAACGATCGAGGATCCCTTCAAGAAAAGTCGAGAATTATTAATCGTATTCAAGAGGAGAATTACTACCCCTCCCTAATGCTCCATTATTACGCTTTAATAACATAATTTCGCAATTTTTCCAAGTGGCAATTGTTTATTTATCCGGGACAAAGGAAGAGAAGCGGAGGAGGGTAAAAAAGGATTAATGATTAACGAGGAGGAAATGCTGGTCGTCTGGAAGTCGCGACATTTGCCAGAGATTCGACTGGATCCGAGTGGGGGGGGGGGTTGCGGAGGGGGACGTGGAATAAATTGAAAGTTCACCGTGGAATATCGGGCGGCGAAGGGCGAAAATGTCGGCGATAACTTTTCCCTACAATTTTGCCGCGCGCATGCTGCCCTTTGTTCCGCATCCGACTTCCGGTGTCATTAGTTTCGCAGTTGCAAAATTTCACGCCAACACGCCCGCCATTTTAACGATCGCCACGCCTCGGAGAATTTAAATATTTTCCATCTATCCCCGCTCGTTTTCACCGCTCGATTTCAAACGCTTCGTCACGTTCCCCAGGATGAATCATAGCGCGCGATCGAAATCGCGATATCGTGAAATCAAATTTTGTTTCGTCGCTCGTGCGGCGATATTAAGGGCGGACGAGGAGTGGAAAGGTGAGGAGAAAGGGAGCGCGAGGAGGAGAAGAGCGTAATATAGCGAAAAGCGTGTGCTTTGTCGTAAAACCGAAACGAGTCCGGGGTCCACTTTTGTGGTTGGTCGCAAAGGGCGAGGCGGATTTCATCGAGCGTTTTCATCGATTCGAATTTTCGTGGGAGAGGAGAGATTTCTTTCTCCGGCTACAACTGCTATCTCCTCCTCGCTCTGCTTCCATACGCGTGTTCCTATTCGCCGCGGAACCATACACACCGCACGCGGTGAAAAAAGGATAACCAAGGGGATATTATGTTTACGTAGCTGCCATCCACCAAGACCGCGGGCGCATCGAGATTTCTCCACAAAGAGTTTCGAAAACCTTTTCACTTTTTTTTTCATAAGCCCTGTAAACACGCTCTATCCGATCGATATTTATCGGTCATATATAACTACTTCAAACGTTTCGACTGTGCAGAGTAATCTGAGAGAGAGAGAGAGAGAGAGAAAGAGAGATGGGGAAAAAAAAAAGAAACTTTACAACGCATAGATGAAAAATGAAAAGATCGCGATAAAAATGATCTTTGTGGAATTATTATTTTTTTTTGGAAGAGTTGGAAAAGGCTGCCAGAATTTTTAATTTGTTTCGTTTAATAAAATATTTGATCGCGCACCGCTCGAAATTAAAATTGTTCAAAGGTAAAAAAAAAAAAAAAAAAAAAAAAAAAAAACGAATAGAGAAATTTGGAAAGTTTTATAAAATTGTCAAGATAGCGGTGATCGAAAGAGGAGGGCGAGACGAGTGGTGTAGGCGATCGGTGAGCACAGGTGACGCACAGGATACAGCGCAGGCCTCGCCACAAATCATCGTGCATTTCAAGTCGTCGGATAGAGCACCGAACTTCGTACGTCACGAGAGCCGGTACACGTAGTTGCAGACGTCAACTGAAATATTATGAGATTACGTATAACGAATACGCTTGGCCTGCAATCCACTCGACGCTCGCGCTTTCTGCCCTTTCTCCCCCATTCTCTCTTTCCCTCTTCCTTGCATTCTCTCTTCATATATATATAACATGTATACCATATTCACCGGTAGAATGAAACACCGTTCGCTGGCTCACGCATCGCACGCGAGATTTACGAGGGCCGATCTTTCTTTGCCGGTGGTATTAAAACGACGCCAGGTTTATGATTTTCAATTTACCGGATGCTGGACACGCTTTTAAGCTGCCACCGCGAAATTGAATACCGACCTGTTTTTTTTTCTTTTCTCTTTCTTTTTTTTCTTCTTTTTTTTTCCGGTCAATCCTCTTGCTCGTTGCTCCACGCACGACTTAGCCGGGATAAAAATACCAAATGAATTTAACGCGACAATTTTTGAAAAATTATATATCTGATTTTGTTCCTTTGTCGCTTTAAATTTCCCCTCCCTCCCTCCCTCCCTCCCTAAATCTTTTATCTTTCGAAACGCGTAATATCTTTTGAAACGACCGATCTCTGGAAATGGAAAAAATTTTTTAAACACGGAAGGCGGGTATTATTGTATTATGCGAATATATACGCGGGGGATCGATTTGTGCCGATGCGAGAAAAGAGAAAGATGGAGAGGGGAAGAAATTCAAAGGATTTGATAACAGTTCGCCGAATTCGATTTGATACTTTTCCAATTTTCCGTCATCGACGGTTAGCGAACAGCGGAGGGGATTGGCAGAGCATTCTCGCATTCCCGAGATTTTCCTCCAGGAATTTTCCTCCAGGAGGAGGAAAAGGCTCCGCAATGTTTCCGACCCCCGCGTGCGATTTGTCACGGTGAGAGAGCGCGCATTGGCAAGTTGGCCATTTTTCATCTCCCCGGGGCAAAACCGATTCCCTCCCCCCACCCCCCTCCCCTCCCCTCTTTCGTTGACTTTTGTTCGGTAAAGTATTTACGTCTCCGACGCGAGTCGTGAGGGCGCGAAAAGGGGGAGGGGGAGGGAAGGTCCGAATGTCAGGTTATCGGTTGCAAAACGGGGGCGGGAGAAATGGAGAAAGGGGTATGCGCGACGACGGATAAATTCAGTGAAATTTATTCCACGCTGACGCACTACATTTTTCATGGAGGCGTGCGGGAATAAATTCATGAGTCGAGCCTCCTCCCACTCTTCTCGAATCCCGATCGGTTTCGATCTCGTTGCCGACCCCCAGCGTTAAAGTCTAATCGATTTCGGTGTCCAAGGATCGCAATCAACTGTGTGTTCCATTGTTTCCGAATGCGAATTTCGGGCGCGGCAACTCGGAAGCGATGATTCGATCGACTGGACTCGAAGGATTATTCATTGTTGCGCAACTGTTTCACCGTTTTCGACCGCCTCCAATGCAAGTTTTCAATAACTCTCTCGGTTTCTTCCTTGACTTCGGTGGCGATTCGATCGATTTCGACGTCTGCTCGATCTCGATCGAGTTGCGCGATCTTCGCGAAAATTATACCTGTTCCGCGATTAATTCGCGAAAATGCGATTTAATAAGCAACGCTTCTCCATCGATCGATCGTAAAGTATTTGCCGCCCGAATAATTATTTTTTGGAACAACGCGAGGAAATCGGACCCATTTGTAAATCACTGTGAATTAAAAATTATCGAAACTATCGAGAAAATTAACCCCTTCCCGTATCATCACGAGTCTGACTCGTGATGATGATTTCGGCTTAAACATGAATAGCACGAATGGAACTGAAGATCGGGCCAAATCTAAACGTCACGAGTGAGACTCGTAGAATGAATTTTTTCAATCGAGATTTAATTCTCACCACGAGAAAATCACGATTCTTATAATCTACGTTGCAAAGTGTCCTACCGCTTGGGTCCGGATTTCGTCGAGCTAATTTGAAGGGGTTAAATTCGATACCTAATCACTTCGTAAGTTCTAATTCATTCCTGTTCCCGTGAAAGACAACGAAGCGTGCGCTGGGTTACGTTCAACAATCTATACAGAGAAAAAAAAGGGAGGGATTCTACCCCCTTTAATTCATTTGTTGGAACATCGGAACATCGGCTCGAGCTTGCATCTCTCTGGTCTTCTTCTCGCAGCAACCCTCTCTAAAACCTTGGCCTCTCCAGCTTGGACCGAGAAATATTTTCGACGAGGGAGAGCTCGAGCGTTTTCCGCCCTCGACGTTCGATTCGGCTCAAGGCCTTTTCCCTGTAAAAAAAAAAAAAAAAAAAGAAAGAGCCCATTTTTATGAATCAAACGCTCCAGCTTCCCTTTTGTCTGTTTATCCGCAAGCAAACTCCAGCGAATCCTGGCGAAATTGCTTTACGCGCGAATTCCGTGACAGTGTAATTACAAGCGTAATTAACCCTTTTGTATCGCGATCCGCTACTTCTTCCGTGGCCGGGAAATTAAGTTCACGTTTGAGCTAATACCGACCGGTTCGTTATAAATATATATTTATATTAACGTATAAATATATATTTCCGTCCCAATTGTTCACGAGGATCCAACAATAGAACGACTTGCACGACACCCGGCATATTTTTTAACCTTCTATTAATTAAATTTATAACGTATAATTCGAGATTCGAAATTGCTATTAAAAGAAAACTATTTATTGCTAAGTAATTTTTGGAAGCATTCCATCCAATTCTCCGGGGAGAATCGACGAGATCTTCTTTCGACATTTATCGATAGAACAAGAAGCAAGAAGCGAATTACAAAAAAAAAAAAAAAAAAAAAGAAAAAGAGAAATGACTCGACCGGAAGGAAGCGGGGTGGACCGAAAGTGAGACGAATGCGAGATAGCCGGGCGAATGATTTATACGGGTCACGATGATCCATCACGTCGGTGGTGACCAACCCAACTCAAACCCTTCGAAATCATCCCTGCGATTTAGCAAAACTGCCGAACCTTTCCCCCGTGCTAATGTCGCGAGGGGGAGAGGCGCGAATTATCGAAAGGGGCCCACGTAAATTTCGCACTCCGCTCGACGACGTTCGCCGCGTAGATTCGCGAATTTATTTCGCGTATAAATCATCGGAAATTTCGCGTAGACGGGTTTCGCGATAAGGGAAATCGTTCGCGTGGAAAATTACGCCCGGTGGCGAAAACGAAAGTCGTTTAATTGACTCGATTTCGCGATACTTTGATGCGCTACGTAAAGTAAAAGTAAAATTTCCGAAGCGACGACGTACGTGCGAGATAAAAGTGACGAGGCAAGTGTAATCCAAAGTTGGCGTCCTAGTTAACGGTGAAATCTCGCCAAGTGTCGGATGAATCTCGAATAACTTCTTCGCGTTGAGTTTCCCGTAGCCAGGTATTTCGGGAATATCTTATTCCACCTCCTCGCATGATGGATCGGATTATATATCTTCTATATATTTACCTTCGCTCGCAAGTGATCATCTTTGTAACTTGAGATATATTTCCCCCCCGCGTGCCGTGTTATCGTAAAAGAAGGCTGCATTCTCACGTTCGCTACATCACGCTACATTATGATGTATTTATGCTCGTACGGTCGACAAATCCTAACAAGGAGGAAACGTTCCCACTTTTACGTTCGATTCCAGACGGGAGAAAGGCAGGAACACCTGAAAAGAAAAAAGAAAATTCAACTGCATCATTTACAGAACTCTGTCCCTCGATTCCACGCACTTGTTTAAAATTAATTATTCGTTGGAACGAATTTAAAACAGCGAGCGAACGGTTCGAAAGGGCGGTGAAATCGATTCTCGCGACACTGATCAGGGCGGGGGGAGGGAATAATAATCTGTGGAAAAGCAGTGGAGTTCGGGCGCACGTTGGCCAAACCCTTGGAAAACGGTTCTCTCCGTCGCTTAAACATGTCGGCCTGGAATGGAGCACAGGGGGCCTTCCAATTCGGGATCGAAGAAAGCGAGCCCCGTGTAACCGGTCCCAGGACACCCGAATGTATTTTTCACCCGGCCTACAATATTAAAGGGATCACGTATCGAAGATCGACGGCGTCTTACGTTTCGTCGAGGGGCGGCCCGCTCCCCTTTTACCTCTATTTCGAACCGCCTCTCGGGTAGCATTATAGCCGCGAGAATGAAGGGATATCCTTGTAGCCAGCCGCAAATTTATTCTAACGAGCGGCGTTTCTATGCACATATGTTCACATAAATATCACGGGATACGCCGTGTTTCGGCCGGCCTGGCTAAATCACGAGGCTATGGCGGACCGCTATGCCTCTTTTCGCTCACCGTTCGAGGGATATTCAAACGAAACGTGGATGTATTACGCTTAAACTATCTGTTTCGAAGATGCGTTGATTTATCATTCTTTTCCACAACTTGTGAAATACTTCGGTATAAAATACGGATACGGATCGAACTTGTAATTATTTGTTACAGAAAATTTTACTCGTTTGACATAATTGAAACTTGTTACTCGTGCAATTACTCGTTTCATCGATAGCGAAGAATTTTTCGGATAGAGTCGAACAGAGGGGATATTTTATTACGTTCCTAGTTCTTTTCAATAAGTGGATTTCACCGAGGATAAAGTCATTAATATTTTTTTTTTTTCCCCTTTTAAACGAGATTATATATTTTTTAATATATTCCATTCAACTCGAACGCGAAATATTTTTTGCTATGGATAATAATAACGCAGAAATGAAATGGTAATACGCGTCGTATATATACAACCCGTATATGCTCTCTGTTCCCAATTAAAATTGTTTCTACAGAACAAATATTACGAATAGAAAAGAGCGATAAAACTTGGTCCACGAATGATAGTAATTTTCACGGACGAGGGGGGGAGGGATCAATAAAGGTTTCGGTGGAAAGGGATTTTTAGTCGGCAATCAGGCCAGACTTGATTGTGGCGGGGAAAAGCTTTTTCCCTACGAAAGCTTTCTTCCGGCATCCCGTGGCGAAATTAAACATTCTCAAAGCTATTTGCGGCGGTGTGCTACGTAATCGAGGACGGCACTTAGTGCCTTTTATCGACACACGCGAGAAATTAGGGTGGAAATGGCCTCTTTATATTCGTATTACCCCGCCCCCTTATTCTCCTCGATAGCGGGGAATCGAGCGCCTGTAAATACATTCAATTTGACCGATCGTATCGCGGCCAGGGGAAAAATAAAGGGGAATAATAAGACCGTAAAAGTGTTTACAATGTGGAAGCCGTGATTACCAACACGTAATTAAAAATATATTTCCTTTGCCTTCCGAACGAAGGCAGTAGAAAGGTCCGCGTGAAAAGAAATTTACATTTTCATCGAGATTCTTCTTTTCCGTTCTCTGTCGAGACTTCTCTCTCTGAGAGAACCAAACAGTTCACTCCTTCTCCTCTCGAGAACGAATGAAAAAGTGGGCGAGGCGTAACTCGGGGCTACATATTAATACGAATAACGATAACGATTCGGCGACGATTCTTTCTCGACTTCGAGTCGTCGTAATCGGACTTAAGCCCGTTTCCTCGTGACAAACTGGCAACCTTCCGGCAGAAGACCCGCCGTTGTCGTCGTCGCGAATAATTTTACAAATCGCAGTAACGAGGATTTCTCTCCTCGTCCCACCTTCTCGCAAGAATTCGTGAACGAACGAGAAAGGAATCTCGGAAGGTTGTTCGATCGGGCGAAAAGAGCAAAAATTTTTCTCGTTAACACACAGCGACAGATCCGAGTCAATTTACGTGCTCGATTAATCAACTATCCCTTGAAAACGTTGAATCTTGTTCCGTTTAGATTCAAGATCCAGGTTTACACCTAATATTATAAGTCAGACATGATTTTTCGACCCTGTTCTTAACGAGCGGCGGGGAAACTCGAGCTTTCTGCATTCTTGAAACCCCTTTTGCCGTAATTCACCGCATATAAATATCAGCGCGGAGGTCGGCCACGTACGGTGGCAGATTACAGAGGTAGAAAATAAAGAGAGCGGAGAGATGTTTCAGGGGTCTCGTTTAACCCACCGCGAGCTCGAGACTCGAGTGGATCTACTCAACGATCCCTCGCCCGTATCATCTCCTTTATTTTTCTTTCCCTCGTCTTTCCACTCCCTCCTCACCTTTCCCTCCTCCACGTTTCCTTCGCACGCGCGACAAACATTGGCCGAAACAGGCGGCTGCTTCGAATCGCGATTAATCGCGTCGATCGACGAAAGCTCGAGCGATCGAGCTTGTCTCTCTCGTTGAAATCGGTGCGATTTTTTTTTTTTTTTTTTTAAATACATTTCCTCGACGTCCAAGATCGTCCTCGACGTCGGACAATCAACGGCGCGGATTTGGAAAACGTTTGGAAATTTCCGTTATCGGATGTCGTGCGTTAGGGCGGCGTAACAACACTCTTTGTTACCATTGACAATTTTTATCGAGAGAGAGAGAGAGAGAGAGAGACGAAGCTGAACGCACGCCTCCTGTATGAGGATTTATTGAAATAACATTCCAATGGATTCTCTCTCTCTCCCCCCTCCCCCTTCCCTCGTTGTCAGAGAGAACGTCGAGCGTGTAAAAGAGAGAAAATGGGCGGCTTTGTACGACGACGACGACGCGACTTTGCAATCGGCGGATGACGTTGGTTTTAAATGGAACCACAGGGCCGAGAGAAAGGACAGGTCAATTAGTGATGGAGAGGTGGCGGAGAAGCGGCAGAGAAGCCCGCCCTCCGCTTCTCATTTTTCCCTGAGAAGGCTCTCTCTTTCGATCGACACCTCGCTTCATTTACAATATCATAAAATATTAATATAGGCGGAGGGGGATATAACCTCGCAAAAGGTTCAAAGGGGGCAGCAGCCGATCAAAGGTTTGCGAAAAATTGTGTCGCGATACGAGACGTCCCTCCCTTTGTGAACCTGGCCATTATTACCACGTTGAAAGTTTCGAGAATGGCGGGCGTGGACGCGCGATATCCGCGCGACATCTTTTCAAAAGGAGTGTTTTTCGACGGCGAAAATGTTTCGATCGTTCGAAAGGTTTAATCGCGCGGCGCGATTAATCCGCGACAAAACGATGTTTTAATTACGGGATTTCACCGGGGAACGGTGAAATACGAGAGGAAATTTTCGGTGATTTGTGGCTGCCGTTGATTTTCATCGAAAATCAAACTCGATTATACACGCGCGTATATATATATATATTCGAGGATTGAAATACACGGTGTTCGATTTCGAGGAATTCTCTTTCCTTTCCTTTTTCTCTCTTCCCCCCCTTTTCTCCCCTATTCACACCGCGAAACTATCCGACATTATGTAAATCGATGCTGATTCGAATCTCTAGGGAGTAAGCGAGTAAGATCGTCAGAAGATATAGCGCACCACGTCTCGAGGATAAGGCCTCCCGTGCCTTTTCTTTTTCTCGAACGAGCCGAGAAGATCGAACGAGAATCGAGCAAAAAGGAGGGGGAGGGGAGGGAGTCAAAGGTGCGGAACGAAACGTGCGCGAGCCAAAAAGAGGAAAAAGCGGTATCCGGTTTTTCATATATCGAAGCTTCGTGGAAACCGTGCCACGGAGATCCAAGGAGATTCGAAGGGGAGGGGGTCGAGGTAGTTACAATCTTAACTTACTTCCGAATGACCGGCTTGGGACTCGTGCCTCGCCAGCTTCAGATATTCCAGATCGTAACGAGGGCATCCCTCAAAGAGAATAAAAATTCCTTTGCTGCTCTATTTCTCGAGCTGCACAGAAATTTATGCGCCGATCAAATTGTGATCTCTCTCCTGTGATCTCTTGTCAAGGGATATCAAGCTCTATTTCATTCGATCGAGGATCTCGCCATTGATTTCTTCGATAATTAGTAAATTCGGAATTGAATTGAATTCCAATTCTCTACGTGTCCATCTCGAGTAAAGTAAGAACAGGAAAGATGGACAACTTCAAACGCAAAAAACCTAAATTAAAGCAGTACGAAAACAGTTTCGTAACAATCCTCCATTATCGTCCCGAATATTTTCGCGCATTCGTGCAAAGAACAAAAGAAATTCCTCCCTCTCCCGATATAATACCCGTAATCCCGGGATAGTAGAATTTTTGCCAGCACGGAAAACGCGTCGATGGAAGTCCATTAATTCAAAAATGGTGTCTGATCGACGCGGCCCGATTCTCGTCGCATTAACCGCCCGCTACGAAGCGCCGCTTCATCCTTGTCGATGCCAATAACGAGTCGATCTCGTAAACAGGGGACGCTGTTTCATCGGGACACCGTTCGTTCGTTCGTTCGTTCTTCGAGAGAGAGAGAGAGAGAGACGCGATAAATGTCGCGCGGCGAAGACCCGACGGAGCATTAATTCATTTGTCATTCCAACGGCGGAGCAATTGTGTCCTCCGGATTATGAAGGCAACTTAATTAGTAGAGAATTAATTAGCCTCCGTACGCCAGCCAGGGATAATACGCCGCGTTTCATGCGGACGCAAGCGTGCACGCTGCACCCCTCTGCGGATCCACCGACACCCATTTTGCCAGCTTCTTTACCGAAATACATTAATCGTGTCCGCGTGTTATAGCGGATGGGACGTGATCCACCGTGTATACGTACGGAAAGACACGGGGAAACGCGGCAATTTCGCGCTGCGTTTATCACCCTCCCTCCCCGAGTGGCATTATTAGAAACGCATCCCCGCTAATTAATTCGAAACCCTCTCGAACAATAAGCGTCGACAGACGCTCGAGATGACCGGTTTTAATCGGGCTTGGAACAATTTATTCGCGGGCTTAATCCCATCCATCCATCGTCTTTGAATCGAAATTTCGACGAATATTCGTTCCATTTACGTCTCGTACGTGAAACTCTGTACAGCCTCCTTCTCGCGCAAGGCCGTGGAGAAACGTTATCCCTTTGCCGCCAGCCAACCCATTCCTTACGCTCGAAGCTTTAAAGCGAGGGAAGGGGAAAGGTGGTTCCTATAATCGTAAAACGCAGGGAAGGCGGTGGCGGAGGAAAGCCATCTTCGAAAATTAACATCCGTCCGTGGGCGGCAGCCAGAATGAAAGACGAAATTGCGACCGATAAAAGAGAGGAGAGTGGAGAGACAGGAGGCAGAGTGAAAAGGTAGCCACTGGTGGAAAAGTGGTAATTTTCTCGGAATCGAGGCCGAACGGAACCCGCCGTTTAATTTTTCGCGCTCTAATTGCCATTCCACGCATCGTCGTACGCGTCTCTCTCTCACTTTCTTCTTCTTTCTCGTCTTTCCAGGTGAACGGCGACGATGTAATTGATTTCACGTTCCTTCAAAGAAACTCGTCGTCGCTCAATATCTACGCCACTGTGGGAAATCGTTCCTCGAATCGAATTGCCGTTAAACGAGATTTCGCTCTTTTTCCATGTTTTAAAATTATGGCCTAACGACGACGACGACGACAGGATTGACGCAGTTTACGAATGCGGCTCGTGCACGAAAATAGAGATGGAAAGGAACACAGAGGGAGAACTGGAAAAACTGGGGAGAAGGAATATTCAACAATACGTGCATTAAGGAAACGCGAGCATTTCCGTGGAACAGGCTTCTCTATTCTTTTTCGTTAACGAACCCCGTTCGAGCAATAGAACGTCTTTTACCCGCGGCTTTGATCTCGTAGGATATTCCCGAATAATGTCGCCCGTCTTTTCCTCGGCCAACCCATCAAATTCTATTCTTTGTCGTGCCTCCTTTTCGCGTGTTTATACACGTACGCGAGAAGCGCACGTACGCCACGATCGACAAGCAACTTGAATAAGAGAGAGAGAGAGAGAGAGAGTCTGCCGCTCGATACGACGATATAATTAAAAGATCAAAAGGATCAAAGAATTGTTGCGATGCAAAGAGTTCGAGTTGGAAGAAATGGAATATTTCGATAATCTCGTACTATGCTCTTACGGTGACGAGTGATACTGCTGCTGCATCACCGCACAAAGATGCAGAGATAAATCTTTCATTCCTCTCCCTTCGCCTAGAGAAGTTTCGAAACGACTCCGCAAACAAGTTTCGAGATATCGTCGATCCCACGACCACGACGATCCGTGTAAAACGTCGTTCGCCAAAGGGACGAGTCCTATATTTGCGTGGAGCAACCAGCCTCGCTTTTTATTCCTTGGATATATTACGACGCGAGATAATATCTGTGTGCGGGGCGTGCTTTAATAACGAAGATGAAGACGGCTTATTACGTAACCTATCCGCGTTAACTTTTAATATCCCGCTTCTTCGTTCGCCATCGATCGCCTCTCCCCCGCGTCTCTTCGAATCGTTGATCGATTCGAAAGGATATCCACGAGACTTGAACTTTTTTCCTCTCCTTTCTTCCACGTTTTTCCACGTTTTCGATGACGAACAGCGCAATTAGATCCGTGGATAGGCACGGCTCGACGACGTAATCGAGTTTCCCGAGTGGTAGCTGATTTAAACTTATTTCGTGGCAGGAGATTTTCAGAGGAACGAGGGGCTCGCTGGGGAACGCGAAGATTTACGACGCAGATGCCGCAAGATTCTGGTTGCTAGCCGCGGCCCAACTCTCTCGGGGCCAGCAGTGAAGCCGCGCCAAGCAACAATGGGCTTGCACCTCCAATTTCGATGGTATTCATGGTCGGTCATCTCTGTATACGGATGATGGAATTCGTTACCTTTTTTTTTTTTTGCGCGAGACATAAAGTCGACGAGATAAATCTAAGAGATCCCGGTTTCGATTGTTGGAACGATACGGGTTTTATGGGTTTAATCTTGAGTTTCGATCAAGCGAAATTTTTGACAACGAGTTTACGAAAGCATTTTCGTTTGAAAAATCATTAATTACCTTCAAATCTTCGGGTATCCGTATGAGCTTTAATTCAACATCTGTTACCGCACAAAAGACGCTATTAAGACTCTGTTGAACAGTAAATCACGAATTGTCACAACTACGATAATAACAACGTAATTTAAAGCGAAATTTATATTGATAAATAATTTATTTACGAAACTATGAATAAATGGCGCTTAATGGGGGTGAATTATTCAAAAGGGTATTCGACCAAGTCAAATTTTGATTCTTCCGAATAAATAAAGCTATTAGAAAAAGTTATAATCCATTTTCCCTGAAATCGTAGCTTCCGTGTAATGTTATTATTGTGGAACGATCGTGTCCATTTATCCGTAAGTTACATACGAGCGTATAAAAGGCCGACCGTATCTCGTCTTCTTTCCTGGGCGGGCACGCGTTAACTTCACCTTTTTCGTAGCCATTTTCTTTACAGCGCCGCGCAACCCTCCCGTCCATCTTCCAGCTCCATTCCATTCGCTTAGCCCTGCTTTCTTTTCAACCTCTTTTTCCGCCATTCTCTCGCAGACGTTGCATCGAGTGCCGATCCAACGACCAGCTTTCTCTACCAAAACGCTCGCTTTATTTCCTCCAAGTGGCCGCCATTTCGGACCCACCTTACCCTTTCCCCCTTCTCCCCACATTTCTGTTTCTCAAAACGTTGACATCGAACTCGCGATCGATCCCGCGAATCGATCCTTCTCTCTCTCTCTCTTTTTCTCTCTCTTAAAAGCCTCGATCTTTCGACACCTGCTCTTTTTTTTTTTTTTTCGGAAAAATCGAGAACGGAAATCTCTTCGCGATTAGGTGTCGTGCGTTCCTGTTGCATTTTGCATTCCTTCATTTTATTCCTCGCGGTATCACGGCAAATATCATGAAATATCCGTTCTCCGTAAAATTTCCTCTGAATATTTTATCCGTAATTCCTGGTCATTAATGCGGATTAGAGAAGAATCGTCGATTGAAATAATGAAATATCGAATATCGATGGATCGATAAATATTTCCAAATGTTTAATATCTCTGGAACAAAATCCCGAGTTTTCGAATATAATTTCCGTTTCGATCATATAAATGTAAAAATTGTTCTTCGAGAACACAATTGTTTTCGAATTTAGCCGAGGTTCTTAAATCCGCGGTTTCCGAGGATCGACTGCTCGAAATTCGGGGGGAGGGAGAGGAAATCGAAGAGGTCGGGCAAAGGGGGCGTAACGATTGCGCGGGTAAGCCGGGCCACTTAATACACCATCGAGCTAAAAATAAATTGCGCCCCGAGAAAGATTTCCCCCGCGGCGAGAAACGTTCCGCAGACTGAGAGCAGACAGGGGTTGGCCCATCGAGGGGTTGGATCCTCGAAAGGATGGCGTATCCCTTTCGCCTCGAGTATCCTCCTCGAGAAAGGGAAAATGTTTGCGCTTTTAAGAGGTCGTGATGTTTCGACCAACGCCCTTCCACCCAAATTTCAGTCGGAACAAACCGTCTATCGATCTTTCCTCTCCCTCTCTCTCTCTCTCTCTCTCTCTCTCTTTCTTGTTTCCCATCCCATCCTTTGAATCGAGAAGTGGATGGGATTCGCAGTCGAATTTCGCTCGCGTATCCCGTTTTCGAGATGGCGACGAACCGAAATCGAGCGTGCAGAGAAAGTTTGAACGCGGGGAATGCGAGACGGAAGAGAAGACGGTTGTCAGACGATGGAAATAATTCTTTCGGCCGTCGAGAAAGTTCGTTCGGGGAGTGTACCGGCTTTGGAAAATGTTCTTTATGTCTTCTCGTCCCTTTCGCGTTTTTCACTACGTCCCGAACAAAGAAACTTGCGCTATCATGAAAATTTCCCCTCTTAGATCAGCCGATCTTCCTCCGCGAACATCTCGCCGTCCTTCAAATGGATCGATCAAACCTTTTCTCCTCGTAATTAATACGATTTCCAAGGATCTTAGCGAGCGATCACATCTTTTCAATCAATCTCTCGACGCTGCTTTAATCTTGCAGCTAATCTTGCAGATCCGTAATAGGTGAAAATAACTCGATTTATTTAAACACGAAACTCCTTTAAATGATCGCGCCAAGTTTAAAAGAGAAGGTTCATCGCATCCTGATGCATCGTGTATCTTTCGTTGGAAAATCGCGATTGACGAGACGCGCAACGAGAATCGGCAATCTTTCTCGATGACCGTTTAATTTCACCCTCGCTGACCTTTCCACGAGTGCACGCTGGATCGTAGTTTATCGTGCGGGTCCAACGGGGTTCTCGCGTTTCCTTGTTCGCGGCGGAAGGCGAGGCGAGCCGCTTGTCATTCGCAGAACGTCTCCCCGGCAATCTCTTCTTCCCGCCACTGAAGAACTGGATTCACCCCTCTAAAGATTCCAGCCGACGAGCACCTCGGCCTCTATCTTCTCCGTAATTACTTTCCGACTCGTCCTCCCGCCTTTTCCCTCCCCTTCTCCCCCCCTTTTTTTTCAATGAACATTCCGCGCCACGCGTCGCCAGGGAACGAAAACGCTCGAATTCGGTTCCTTCTCTCCCACGCGTCACCTCCAATCTTCTTTTAATTGGATCGTTTAAGCCCCACTGTTTTCGTTTAATAAGGTTACGAGTGTTTCCGTGTCGCGCCGAGATAGGCCGATGCTTCGTCCTTCTCTCCGTTTCACCATTACGTTTGTCTACCTTCTACGTGTATTGGATCACCGAGAATTTCGCCGTAGCATTTGATTTTTTCGGTACAAAAGCCTTTTCGGAGGGAGGGGGAAGCCGAGTCGCCGAGAATTTTCCCGTATTCGATTTCGATGCTTCATTCGTAATAAAAACCTTTCCAAAGACTTGGAGAGAAGAGTCCTCGGAAAGAGGAGGGAAAAAAAAAAAAAAAAAAAAAAAAGAAAACAGTCTTCGTCGAGGAAATATTTTTCCCCATTCGATCAAATTCCATCCAATTTTTCCTTTAATAACAAGGACGAGGAAAAGGGAGGATGATTGCAATCGTTGCAAAAGTTCCCTCCTCGCATACGTTTCGATCTTATTTTCATTCGGTTCCATTATTATTCGGTTAATACTAAAAGCCTTTTGGCCTCAACTGTAAACGGTTTTCCAAATTTCTCCTATCTCTGCCGTTAATGGGCAAACCTATTCGCGACTTTGCCTTCTAATGCAGGGACCACGGTGGCAAAGGTTATCGGCGAAACGCAGGGAAGAAGCTCGCTGCGGGAAAGGAGGGGGAGGCCGGCCACCCGGCAACAGTAGTGGACCGAATTACACAGCGAATAAAAGCCAACGTTCGCTTTCACTAATGCTCTTTTCATAAACGTTCTCTCTCTCTCTCTCTCTCTTTGTCTCTCTTCGCCTCTTTTGTTTCGGCACATTTATTTTGTTTGCGGCAAACTGGCGGACGACTCGTTCCAGCTGATGTACCCGTTTTGATAATTAAGTCGCGAGCCGACGACGGGCGCACAGCTTCTCTCTTACGCCCCCGTTTTTCACCAAGAATAAAAGCGCGATTGTGGAGGAGACGCGAAAATTATTGAGCGAACCCGGGGGTGGGAAAGGTTGAGGGGCAAACAGCGTTTCCTGGTTCACGGGACGGTGGCTCTGAAAAGAGGGGGGATAATGCCGGACAAGCTTTTAATTGTTGGCTTTAAATTGTTTCCCCCCCTCCCCGTTTCTATGAATCCCTCGTTGGCCACGAAAACTTCATTTCGGTGACAATTACGATCTTGATTTTCAAAGGATCCGTAACTGTTATCCTCCCCCCTCGACTTTGTCATGATCCGTCGATTTAACCCTTTAAGTGGTCGAAAATATACGCGTGTATATTCGTTTCTTTATTTTCTGAAAAAAAAAAAAAATAAACCTAGAGATAAATAAGTAAACGGAGCGTGAAAGACAGAGATATTTGTAAATTATAAGAGAGATAAATTGAAATTATAACGAATTGGGAAGGGAACAAGTGTGCGGAATTTATTTCTTCTTGGGAGGACTCTTTACCCCGTGAAACAGATGGAAAAATTAAAAAAGATTGCTGGGAAACAGCACGCGGCACACAATTTTTTCGAAATAGAGGGACGCGGAATAATTATTCCGTAAAAAACAGTTGTTATATTCACGCTCGCGAGGAAAGTTTAAAATAAAATATAAAATTGTCAAGATTTTTCACACGAGCTCTCTTTCTCTCTCTCTCTCTCTCTCTCTCTCTCTCTCTCTCTCTCTCTCTCTCTCTCTCTCTCTCTCTCGAATCTCTCGAGTCGTGTTTTCGAGGACACAAAAATGGAACGAAAATTACAACTTTTATACGAAATATCTCCGATTCCAAGATCTAATCAAAACGCCACCATTACGAACGAAACATTTTTCACTTATTCAAATCCGTGGAATATATTGGCAATTCCTCGATTCCTTTCCTCCTCCTAGGAGGAAAATTCCACGATCGAAATCTTTTTACCGTGTTCTCGGATTCTCGTTACGTCGCGCTGGCTACCCACCGCCATTCTTCTCGCCGAGGAAAGGAACGAACTCGTATCGACTTAATCTCGACGTCGTCCGACACCGCGGATTCCGATATATCCCCTTTGGCTAAAATTTAAATCGATCCCTGGCCGACACCGCGTTGGCAACAGGCCGCCCGTTTCGTGGAATCTGTCACGATCCTCCTCCTCCTCCTCGGGAAAAATCCGATTTATACTCGAATGTCGGAGGTCGAGGAGGCGGCTTAAGCTTGGGGGGAGGGCGGTAATAACGCCGGGCATCCTTGGAACGTCGCGAGGAATCGATACACGGCCTACGTCTTGAGGCCTAGCCAGCTGCACGTGGAATGTGCGTGTGGCGCGTGGTACGCGGAGTGGATAACGATAATCTCTCGGCGGAACAACGATGGCCGCGGGGCGTCGCCACGCCGAGAAGATACCGCTCTCTCTATCTAAATAGAGCCATCAAATATAGATCAGGAACACGATACGAAGCGGAACTATTATCTATACGGCGATATCCTTCGCGTGGCTCGCCCTCCCATATTGCGGCTCGCTAAATTATGGCCGTATTTCCAACCAACCGTTGCGTTACGTTTCTCCCTCGCTCGAATATGCAAGAGGGCGAATGCGCGTGTCAACGGGAAACTGGGCCACCGTAATCGAGTCGTGGAATAAAAAATTTAACGAAGAAATTCCATCCCCCTCCTCGCTGTATCTCGAGTCTGACGATTGTTCATTTACGCATTTCGTGACCAATATATATATGTATGTATGTATGTATGTATGTATGTATATAGATATAGGGAAGGGAATCGTATAGGTTTGCGTCGATATCCACGCGAAGATACCCCGAAGAGCGAATAAAACGCGAGACTTAGCCTTAGGAATGGGAGGGTAATCGCATTGTATCGTTGCGATTGAACTGGTGCTGGATATAGCATCGTTCCACGACAATTTTCATACGTTTCTCGCCAGAATCTTTGTATCCTTTTAAGTTTATCCTTTGAAAAGTCTCGCGTAACGTTGAGATTTTTACGTCTATCTCTTCTCTATGTCTTTCACCCCCTTCGATACTTTTTCCTTTTACGATGCCTCGTTTACCGTAACTCGTAAATCTGTTCCCGGTTAAGGAGATAGATAGATAGATGTAGCCTAATTTTTCGTGGCCAAAGGTTCGAGAAGAAGCGTTCAAGGCCACTCGAATCCCTCCTCCATCGACGATGAAAAAGAAGGCCGGCTCCTTCGTTATGCATTCGTTATGAACTCTTGCTTTATTCCCGGTAACGAAAAGTGGCGCGATGAAACAAGCACTTCATCGCAAATGAAGTGGATTCTGCACGCGAGGCCGGATGTGTTTATAGAATTCATTTCTGTGCTCGTAGGGTTGCGCGGGACGTAAAGTGGCGTACTTTAGATGGGAGTCGTTTGCAAACGTTACGCGTACCGTGTAATTTTTTTTCATCCCCTTTCCCTTTAACGCCGTGTATCGCCGCAATCCCCTCTTTTTATTTTTCACCCCTTCCTCTTCGCCGAGCTCGGCAGCACGAGTCGGATATCACGTTCCCGCGTTCCTCTACCTTATTTATTAAGGCTGAGGCGAACACTCGAGGGTGGTGGAAAATCTGAAATTAATAGAGAATCGACGATTAACAATCGTGGGAATGAGCGATTCGTCGTTACGAGGATATTCGATTTTCTCTTTCTGGGTCACGTTTCGTTTCTCTCTCTCTCTCTTTCTCTCTCCTTTCTGATTTCCTCTTTCTCCTTTCTGAATCTTACGTCTGCCAGCTAGAGGACCCACTTTCTTCTTACTTACGTTCCTAAGAGCACGTTCTCCAAGTATGACAAGTATTTATTTTCACCCCCTTTAACAACACGAGTCGGATATCACGTTTTTCGTTCAATACCTTATTAAGGCGAACATCGAGGGAGCCAGCTTCGAAGGAACATTCGAAATTAATAGAGAGAATCTATGGTTAACAGTCGGGAGAAATACGTATATTATAAATCTCGAACGATATTCGATTTCCTCTCTCTCTCTCTCTCTCTCTCTCTCTCTTCTCTTTTCTAGATCGATCTCTGGCTCCATCTAGTACAAAGACTGACTTCTTCCACTTACGTAAACGTTTCTAACAGGGACGTTTCTCATAGTGGCAAGTGCTTTTAAGAATTCATACTTTTGTTAGACCCGACTTATCACGGTTTTGTTTTATGCATTCACGATGTTCTTTTGATGACCCGCGCTCTCGCCTCCAGGATGGGCTTGATGGAATATGGATCGGGACAATGAAAAGAAAGAAGAAAAAAAAGAAGATAGAAGCGTATCTCTCGATACACAATAGCGTTCGAGGCGTGAATCTTTCGATTAGCTGCATATTTTTGCATTCCGCTCCGAGTTTGTTCCAAGTGTTAGCCGAGGGGAAAGAAAGGAAGAAGCAAAACAAAAGGAAAATGGAATCCGTGGAATCGAAGTGATATTTTAGCCGGTTTGAGTAGTAGTTTGAGTAAGCGGAGTTCGCGCGCGCAACACGCGGATAAATCGGTAGAACAGGAACGGCTCGATAGGGGACAATGAATGGGCGCTAGGCTCGAATAAACAACGACACGTGGGGGGGGGGGGGGATGGGCTTATTTACATTCTATATGAGCTTCCGGATAATCGATATTCCTGGCCAAGTGGCGCTGCGATAATTCAAACGGATGGTATTTCGATAATCTCGCTCCTCGTGCGTTGTAATTGACGTTTCAATCTTTCGCCATCTCCGTCCGCGCCCTTCCTCCCTCCCTCGTTCGTCGATATTTTCACCCTTCCCCTCTCGCTTCCTCGAATATAAAATATAGAGAGATAAAAAAGGGGGGAAAGTAGGTAATGTTCGTCGCCGAGATTGAACTCGCGAACTTCGTCGTAGAAACGTTGGATTTATAATATATATATATATATAATACATCCGACTTGGTGAAGATTAAGCGAGTCGATTCATTAAACTTCGCGTCGAAATTTATTCGTTGGAAATTCTCGTGGCGGTTGCAGAATGAGAAACAGAAGGGAGGGAGGAAGAAATCGAGAAAACGAGGGAAACGAGTAACCGACGATGTTTTCGAAATCTTCGTAATCTACGCGAAAGATTTCGATCGAGCTGCCGCCTCTCGGAAATGCAATTTCGCGAAATTGTGAAACCATCGCATCGTGGTCGAATCGTGGATCGGAGGGAGAGGAAGTTTATACATTGGACGATTGGACGAAGTTTTCCCGAGCGGTCCATGCCCCGACGTTCTCCACGTCTCACCTTGGCAAAGTTTTTAAAACGAAAGAAACGGTGGAGAGGTCGTCGAGGGAAATGGAGGGGGATCTCCTCGAGTCGAGGGGATGAAGTTGTTCGAGCTATCGGCGAGCATCGGTTAATAATTTGCACAAGTACGGATGTACGGAAACCGCAATGGCAAGTATATATAACGTCGATGGCGAGCGATCTGGCACGTTCCAAGTTTGCGTGAGACGCCTCAGAAATGAATCAAGTTCCGAACTTTGCATATCTTCTGACATTCCTCCAACTGGTCCCAAGGCGCTTCCCCTCTCTTCTCTTCCCATTTTTGTTTTCGATCTCTCTCTCTCGCTCTCCCTCTCTTTCTATCCACCCTCCTCCTCCTCCTCCTCTTTTTAATTTCTTTCCTTCTGGTGGCCCGTCCATCAACCGCTCTCTTATCTCACCTACCTACTATTTTTTCTCCCACCTTGTCCCCTCTATAGCGCCACTCCTTTCTCTTCGTTCCCCTGTTTCGGGCGAGACGAGCGAGGTCTCGCTTCGAACGACCTTATCTCTAAAATATTCCAACCACGGGCCTTAGCCGGGAGCCGGGCATTGTCCTCCGGCAGAGCCAGCCGGAGTATACGTCAACGCTCGTACGTCCTCTCTGACACGTTATTAAAACGGACGTTACGGTGGTAAAGCGGTAAAGCCACTGTCTACGACCTTCGACCTGCCCCGTCTTTGCTTCGAACGGCCTACGAGCTTCTTCTTCCACGGACACAGCCTTGAAACAGGTTACTTCCAATAGGTTCGTTTTCTAGTACTTCGAAGACCGATTTATCGCGATTCGAAATACGAGAAGATTAGTTTCGAATGTAATTTTGGGAGTAAGGAATAATTCATAGTCATTTAGTGGAATGGAGGAATATGTTCGATGAAACTGCGTTATGAGCTTCGAACGGATAGAGAAATGATAGATAGATTATATAAATTTAAACAATGTACAAGAATTTAGGAAACATCAAACTTGTAATTAAGAAAATCAGCTTTATCCATGTGTATTCTTTCTCGTCGTTGCGTGAATTTCGTATTGTAATCGAAACGAATGGAATTTTAATGATCGGCAATTACGTTTCGATTTCTTCTTTCTTTTTCTTTTCTTTTTTTTTTTATCGACAGTGGTGCATTACTCGTGCATAAATTCGCTTTTCTATACGCGATCAGATATTCTATATACGCGTCTTTGAAAATTTACGATGTAAATGTTGGTATCTCGGGTAAACGGTTGGAAACGCGAGGTTGCGACGAGGGACCGGGACGGATACTGTATCGAAATATCATCGATTTTTCGTCGCCCGCACCCCACGCATTCGACCCCCTCCCTGACGTCCGAGCGTTGGCGCCGCTTTATGAAGCGTTCACCTGCGCGTGCCGTAATTTCGCCGCCGAAATCGTACGGCGATTTACGACGACAACGTTTGTTCCCGGCCAGAAATTCATTAAACGAGTCTATGAACGACGGGGGTGCGAGTTTTCGGTGAGCAGGAAGGGGGGAGGGGGTCGTGGCCCAAACCAGCGTCAAACTCGTACGGATGAAATTGATTTTTCCCGCGTGGGCGGGGTCGAACGAGACAAGTGTGACACGTTTAATGGCACGCGTTTGCCAAAGACACTCGAAATTCGTAAAACGTCTCTCTCTCTCTCTCTCTTAATGTATCCGTCCGGGTCGAATAAATCGGAGAGAGAGAGGGATAAAAAAGACAGAGAGAGAAAGAAACGAGCATCTTCCCTTTGTCCCTTGAACCTGCCCATAAACCATTACCTTCATCCTAAGCTATTCGACCGATCATCCCTCGTCGAGCGATTTGTCTGGCAGGAAATTCGAAAATCGCGGCTCGAAGATAGCGCGACCCTAACCGTGACACCTTTAAAGAGGGAGAGAGAGAGAGAGAGAGAAAAAAAAGACAAAAAAGAAAAAACGATCAGAGATATTTCATTATCTTCGAGCACCACCCCCTCGTTCGATTACATCCTCTTTCTCGGTATCAGCTCGCTTGATACTCGCCCCCTTCGATTCGAAAGACGTCGATAAACCTTTTCGAGTTTTCCCCGCGAGGTCGATCATTCGTTAAGAAGACGAAGAAAGGAATCGCGATATCGAGTTCCCCGCGAGTCGTTCTCCGATTACCAAAGGCGGATTTACGACTACGATCGGGGGAGGAGGAGGAGGAGGAGGAGGAGTAGGCAAAAGGGAGGGAAGGTCGAAGCTCGACGGGGAGCAGCGTCGAGTGAATAACTAAAAACGTTTAACATAATATCTGATCTCGCGTAAAGGCCCCGGGGGCGCCCTTTCGCGCACCGCCGTACCTTATTCGAAGCCCAAAGGCTGTCGGGGACAAATGCAATTTTTCCACGAGCGTGGAATCAAATGAAAGATCCGACCGCCATCGGTAACTACCCTCATTTTTATTCCACTTCCTGTTCCTCCCCCCTTCTCCTTTTTCGCCATTTTTATACCTATCCTCGTCCCTCCTCCTCTCTCTTCCCTTTCGTTCGCGCGCGCCCTATCTCGAGCGGCGTTCCTCTCCTCTCACGGGATCGTTTCCCCTTCCCCTCTTCGTTTCGAGGACGATTTCTCGCGCTCGATATCTCGGCTTTCCCTTCTCGACGTATCAGCGTTCGTTATTCGAGCCAGTGAAGTCGCACGCGACGCATCCTAGATTACCTGCCCGCGCTGGATCACCACGTGGAATCCTTCCGCCCGCACCTTGCGGTTTCCGGCCACGTTCCACGGGCCAACCTTAAGCCGAGCAAGGGTTTGTCTTCGGGCAAGCCGAAGCCCGCCACGCGCCATCCAATCGCTCGACTACGTTTTCGATTCACGATTTTTACTTACTTCTAGGATTGTATCGGAAATGTATTTTCTCCTGTATACATTTTATCGAAAAAAATGGACGGATCGAGAGATCATCGTGCCTTTTACGCGAGATTTGTGTTAAAGTTAATATTATCCGCGAAACACTTTCACAGGTGAGAGAGAGAGAGAGAGAGACTTCTGTTCTATTTCCATCTTATTGCCTCGCTTATAACTAAATAAACTTTATTTTACCGATATTTTTGTGTACAAACTTTTATATCCATTTCTCCAAACGCTTATAATACGGATATATATATATTTGTTGTACACTGTTTAATTTCAAACGAATAAACTCGACGTCGATCGGAAAGCTGGCTATTCTCGAATGTAGAAAACTTCAAAAGAGGGCGATATTCCACGACGCGGCAGAAAAAAGAAAGGAGGGAAGGGGGAAGCACAGAGAGGTAGGTTTTTTCTGGGACGATTCAATAATGAAGGGATGCCGAGGGATATGTTTACAGTTCGCGGTTTAAAGTGTTGTATTTGTCTCGAAGCGTTCGCGTCAGACTTGTTTGTCCCAGTTTGCCGATAGTTCCTGCCTCGATCAGCTGTCCTGGAAATGCGCCGGATTTAACGGCGAAAAAAACGCGCGAAAAGGGACGAGCGAATCGGAAGGGAAAAAAGGAGAGCGAACCGAAAAAGATTCGACGAAGTTGAAGGGAATAAATGATAAAGTCGCATCGCACCCGTTCTTCCGTGTGGAACAAATCGATTTTTTTTTCATTTCGGATATCTATCGAATTTTCGCGAAAAGCACTACTGAATCCTAAGAAATTCGAGAGAAGGACGAGAAGGTAAAAATATGAGACGAGGTAAAAGTCTGCTGCCACTCGCGCGTGTCTCCGAGCGAAAATTTCGTTTCGAATGGAGGAGAGACGCGAACGAGAGGGAAAAAATCGTGGAAAAAGAATCGATATCTTGGGGAAAAGAGTTCGAAAAGGGAACTTTGTTTAAAAGTGTGCTTCTCTCCTTTCGTGTGCGTTTTCGTGCGCGAGCGCCAAGGGCAAAGTCCGAAGGATTAGCAGGATACGGATCCAGGTTGTTACGTTGCTAGTTCCTGAGCCCGCGTTCGTGTACGTTACCGTGAAACCTATGCAAATTGCCTTTCCCAACCTCGCATTAACGGATTTAAAAGCGATATAACGCTTCGCATTCGGGTTTCGACCTAGGAAATAACATTAGGCGGTTCATCGTTCAACTAACCACGAAGTTGGTTGTAATAAAATGCTCTCGAGCATCGATGAAAATTCGCCTCCGTTCGAATCCTTCGTTGGATTCGAGATGGTCCTAAATGGACTGGTCATAAATGGAATTATGTCCCTCCTTTCTTTCTTTCTATCTTTTTTTTTTTTTCTTTCTACAAAACTCGGGAGGCATCCTCTCTTTTGTTAACGAAGCTTGAAACGTTAAGAGAAAAAGTACGGCACGATGAAAGAGCGTCTTAGGAGCCATCGAGCGTGACAGACGCGAGGTGAACTCGTGGAAAGTCATTTTTCAACATATTAATGCTCGACGTTAAACAGCGACGCTAAAGGCGAAAAAGCAGGGAACACGGGTTATCCATCATGTTCTTTCGTGTATATATCTTTCTCTCTCTCTCTCTCTTCTAATCAACAAGAAAAATAGATAAGCAACGAGGGAAAAGCCAGAGGATCCAAGTGGCGGGCCGGCTAATGATCAATTAATCTTGATAGCCGTTTCGAACGGAATAATGGAGGGAAAATGGGACGAAAGTTGGCGTGAGAGAGGCGTGCAACGATGCAGAACGGAGCGGGCGAAACACGGAGCCGACACGTAAACGAAATAACGAAACGTCGAAGCGTGTAACAGCTACAGCCGGCCTACATCCGCGGATTTCGAGAACGAAGCGAGAATTTCGCGTGCTAATAAGCATTCGGCCAAACGCCTACCTATGCGCCAGATTACAGATTCTACGGCGTTAATGGAATAGCCTGTATCAAGATTTTCCAAACCTACGCTTCGTCGCGCTAATTACCACCTAATAATAGCTTATACGTTCGACCCTGTTCCGATACGTCTTAAAATTTTCAATTCTATTGCCCGAACGTTCGAATTAATTCAACCGTCGAACTTGATTCCATCGAGTTAACTCGTTCTTACCAGTCTGCGATCGAAATTTCATCTGCTGGCGTCACTTCGATAAGATGGAAAATCTAAAAGATGCACGATCCTACGTGTGTTTTAAGCGACGGGCGGAATTAGGATGGCCACAAACGACGCGGCCGAAATTCTGTTGACCTCGCAGCGCTCAACGAAGAAATTGGATTATTCTTGTTTACCTGGGGACCCTTAACTAGAGCCACTCGCCGCCCCTCGACGAGCGTCGTCGGTTATTTCAAGATAAGGTGTGTTCGATGGAGATCGGAACTACGGGGGACTCGTGACGAGAGACGAGGCAACAGAGGAGAGCCGGGAGGGGAGGGGGTCATGGTAATTCGATTAATTCGACCCAAGTGAATTAGGATTTGTCCGCCATCACTTGTGCTCGAGGTAAACGTCAAAGGGCTCGAGTGTCGGCACAATGGCGATGGTGCTTCCCTCCCCCCGTCTCTTTTGCGCTTCCTCGACGAGAAACGACTACACACCACGGCCTCTTCTGTCTTCGTCCATCCGGTTCGACCAACCATCGTCGTCGTCGTCATCCCCTTTTCGACGATACCTTCCTCGGTGATAATAAACGCCACCATCCCCGCCACCAAGAAGAAACGAACGAGCGGAGAACACTTCGAAAACCCTGGGAATTGAAACCCTCGACAATTATTGTTCCTTTTAATTACATCGTCCTACCTTACACCCAGCGATGTACACCTCTGCTCCTCGTGCAAACAGCTTGCCATTCGCCGTACGTTTAATTCGAGCTGGCGCGAATTCGCTACGGAATTGATTAATCGACAGGCGGAAGGAAGGATCGAGGGGGAGGCAGATTTAACCGACGAATCCGCGTTTTTAATCGTTTACACAGATGTTGCGTGCGGCGTAACGCCTGTTCATAAATCGTTATCGATTCAATGAAAACGCGTGAATTTAATAATTCGATAAATCGCGGTAAATCGAATGAAACGCGGCCGGTAATAGGATTGCGAAATAACATTTTAAGCGCGATTCAACGCCGCTTCTTCAATTATATTTTCCCCCGCTGCTCGCATCGGCCATTAATTTCGATGCATCCGGTAATAAACGCGTGGCCGGCCGTGGCTCGTCATTGTGATAATTTTTTGCGGAAAAATCGATTCCGTTCGATCGGCGGGAGAGCAGTTCCCTTCCCCCTCCCCAGTTTCGCGGCAATTGCCCCGTAAGCGATATTCGCGGCGGGAAGTCGGGGCGACGCTACAATCCCAGGGTTAATTTTCCATCGATAAGCGAGAAAGCGGGCCGGGGCACGGAAATTTGACTTCAGAGGCGACGCCACCAGCCACGAATTAATGGTATCGATAAATTCGTAAATTGTATCCGCCCTGGTCTCAGAGGGTGCATTTCCTTTCATTAGATCCCCCGTGACGCTTGATTAACCGGCCCTAATAGCCGCGCAAATATCCACGGATTCGTGACCGACAATTTCCCCTGTACATATGCTTTCCGCTTAGTCCACGTTTGCGGCAAGGATTTGCGGTGGCGTCGGTGTCGCAAACTGTCAAAGAGCCAACGAGCCGCGTTATAAACACGAACCTTCTTCCTCTCCGATCGAACAGAGAGCGAACAGCGAAAATAAACTCGTTGTCTCGTTTTTACATTAAAATCGAGTGAAACGAATTTTTAATTAAGAGGAAAAAAACGAAAGAAAATTCCTCTCTCGCGGATTCCTCGACACTTGAAGATCCCGTGGATCGTACTTCAAGAACCGTTTACCCGACCGTTGAACGTCAAACATCCGTGGAGTAACACGAGGAGCGCAGCTGTGCGTTCCTCCCTATCTCTATCCGTAATTACTCCGGAAACAAATCCCTTCCGAAGACGCATGCTTTAAGCGAGCAATTACGGGTATCTAGATCGCGAGGCGAGAGCTGCTTCTCGAGCGTTCAACCGCCACTTACAACGACGCGTGGGATTAAAATGGGTGGAGGGGGAAAAAAAAAAAAAAAAAAAGGAATACAGAAGAAAATGAACAAAGGAGAGGAAGAAGCGACTCGATTCGAATCGGCGAGGCCGACGGCGCGGAAAATTCACGGCGACCTCCATTAAAACCGTTAATTTTCCCGGCCGACACGTAATATCCGGCGGCGTGTTATCGACACGGTATCGATCGGTGTCCCCCGGCAAGCGTCACGATCCATCACGCGAGGCCAGGCAAAACGTCAGCTCGAAGAGGGATGGGAAAACGGGGAACGTGTGTGTCGGGCTGCGTGCTTCGGAAGAAGTTTTCGAGAATCTCTGTGCCCGAGTTTAACCTCGTTCGCTTGCTGTTTTACCCACCTCTGCCAAACCTTCCTTCCCTTGTCCCGGCGAGCTCTCGATTTCGAAGAGGGCTTTCATGTTTCATCTTCCATTTCTTCCCCCTTCGATTCAGCGCGACGTCCCCTCGGGCCATCTCCTCGCGTTCTTCCGCGATGGGTTTCCAACCGCGCGATTGCGCCTCCTCTCGTCTCTCTATCCGTCTCATCACGGTTTATTGTTAACAATCCAAACGTATTTTATACGTGTACAAACTCGTGCACGCCGCGCGGGCTCTAGTCTGCCGCTTCGCGTCTCCTCCGCTCGTTGGATAAGCCAGATCGAAATGGGATTCGTCTCGAAGGAAGTGGTTGGTCGTGGATCATGGTTAATCGCGTGCGTGTAATTAGTTGCACGCGTTCGACGAAGATGTTTCAAAGAGGAGAAAGAAGGGAATGCGGCTCGTTTACGTGGCGCTCACTACTCGAATATCCAGCCATGCTTATGTACGACTTTCGCATGAAAATTTTCAACATCTTGTAGAGTTAACTGTGGAGAGAATACAGAAGCACGGATGGAGAGAGATGTAATTTCAACGCGGCTTTGAACAATCTTTGGATCTGTTATTTAATGAAATACACGTGAAAGAAGGGTTAATTATTTAAATAATTAACAATCGCCTTTGCGCTACGTGTTAATTATTCTCGAGTGTCGACGTAACCTAACGAATCCATGTTTGATTTTTCGTTTTTACCTGCAGAAGAGCGCGAAGAAGGTTGTCTCACTTGACACGACACTTATCGCCTCTGTGTACCTAATTTCCCAATTATATCGAGATTTCCAATTTGATTCTCACGTGGATCCTTCGATGTGGAACATCGCTCTTGTTTACCTGGATTGTTTACTCGGTTCACGCGGTGAATCGGCGATCGAGAATAAGCTTCGCGGCACGGCTCTCGATAATAATGTTTCGTCCGTTCGATACGAAACGATACTCATCTTCTCTCCGTCGATTCTAGTATCTATTATTATTATATCATAGATTTTGGAAATATTCTAAGCTATAAAGATATAATACACAATAGTACATCTATTTTTAAATTAGTCAATTTTTACACGGAATGAATGTCATTATTATTCTAAAAATAATACGTCTGGTGAAAAAAAAAAGAAAGAAAAAAACGTGAATAAATCCATTAGAGCGCGTATCGACACGGAGAGAAGAGGAAAAACAAGGATGTTTCATTTTTTTTCTCGCGCCTCCGAGCGAAATTCGAACAATCGCGGCCCATTTGAAAGCGCGTAGGGGACGGAAATAAACGAAGCGACTTCCTGGACGATTCGTTTCGTTTCGTTTCGATCGAGATCCAACGTTAGAATTTGGTTATCGTGATAACAATGAAAACTTTTCGTCCTTTTTCCTTTTCCCTCCGTAATTACGATTATCCTGGTTCGTGGACGAGAAAAATGACGGGAGAGCCCGCCACTCGACGAAGCACGCGACCTGTAATTATCCTTTAAAAGCAGATACGATTTATATCACGGCAACGATATTAAATTTTTGTTACGCATCGTTCGCGAAAATAACGAACGATTTCGAGAGAATCCAACTCGACGAATTTCTTCCACTTTTCCATTGCAAAAATTTGTGCGAATGAAATCTTTTTTCCTTTTATCTAAACGGATAACAAATATTTTTTGCGTAATTAAACGGTATAAAAGAATCGATAATGCTTCACAGTAGTGTTTAGATTGTTAAATACACGTAAATATATATTCGATTGAGATGTTAATATATATTTCTTCGAAGATGAGCAATTACACGTACCTCTGTAAAAGAGCTGGGTTTCTCGCAATATCGCGGCAGGCAATCGAGTCAGACCACGATGTGGCGTTAGAACGAAACTCTCTTCGCTCCCCTCAGAAAATCCCTTCCTACTTCGATCTTCAGTTTCTCGATAAAGCACGATAACGACCAGTAACACGATGGTCAGTGACTGATTCGCGACACCTTCCTCCTCTCCAAGTTAGAAGAAAATATCTCCAACTAGAACTGCCGTTGATTGCCGTTGAATCAGCCTTGGGCTCCGCTCCAGCTAGACTGAAGCGTGTCGAAAATATACGATTACACAAGTGTCGAACGTAAACTCTTCAAAATCTTCTCATCCTTTGTTTCCTTCGCTTAACAGAGGACTGGGAGCGATAATAACGGAAATTTCTCCGAATAAGCTGTTTATAAATATCACGAGCGATAAGCGCGGCGACGCACGAATCATTGACGCGAAAGAAGGATCGATTAGTGAAATTTGTTCAAGTGGAATAATACTCGAAAATGGTGAAAATGGGTAGGTGGTTATTTATATACAGGAGGGTGATTTATACGGGGGTTTCTTAAGTCGGGCGAGCGATATCGTGCGAGATTGGTCGGTGAAAGCCGCGTGCTAAGGTTTCTTCCAGGACCCAGTATCTCCTTCGGGGAGACGGTTAGACACGAGGGCATCGGGCGGAACGAGGCGGGCTCCATTTGTGGGAAACGAAGGGTGGAGGGAGGGGGGCAGGCCCGGTTCCATTTGTTTTGTCTCTACCGAATGATCCATTAGCGGAAGCGTCGACTATCGGAATCTCACGGGCCGCGCAATTCCAGTTTCGTTTTTCAACGGGGAATCGAATAGAGTAGAAGGTCGAGGAGAAGGATGCTGTTCGTGATCCTCGAATCGTCTAACCGTGGCAACGCCCGTGGAATACTATTTCTTAATGATCGATCGCGACTCGCTCTCTCGTTCCGAATGTAAAACGAATCAAACGTAAGAAAAGAATAGACGTAACACGAATTACGAATCCTTCTGGATTAAGAGAATAAATTCTAAAATTCTTTTTTGCTCCACTTCTCGACTAAAATTCTCCAACGTTCGTTATCGTAACGACGATAAATGCTTCGAGAAGGGAAACTCTATCAATATAATGTTCAGAGAGGTGTGATCGTTGTTCGACTTGTATATATATATATATATTCGTACTCGAGAAGAAAATCAAAAGAGCAAAGTAATGGGAATCTTCTCTCCTCCTTCCCTGCATAAAATAGTTGCCAGTCGGTCGAAAATACGGTAGATTGCATAGGATGTACTGATCGACTTGCCGCGCGAGGAGAAATCTCCGGGAACGTATCGAATCGTTGGAGAGTCGGTGATTTACTCGGCGCGATGGCGATCTGCCCACTGTTACTACTCTAAGAGAGTAAACGTTAATTAAACGGGAGGTAATTAACGAGCCAGCCTGACCGAGTGGCCAATTAAGCCAAGGAAGAGAAGTTTACGTATTGCCAGGCAGGAACGAAATTCGAGAATCGTTCATAGATTTAAGGAGAATTTTTGTTCTTCCATTCCGACGATTTCGAGTATCAATGTTCGATCCTTCACGAATAATTTGCCACACACGGATACGATAATTACGTATCGAAAAGTGGGGATAGATCTGGGAGGAAGTTTCTTCGAGTGCCTGTAATCTGTTCCGAACAACACTCGAAAAAGAGTTTACCTTCTAATCTGTGCTATTCGATTATTCGTCGGTCGATCAGGGGATCGATGGTTGGACTATGGCCACGATCGAGTCAACATCCTGGCGATCCAAAGTTCTTCTTCGAGCGAGTGGCGAACGATAAATTCGAAGGGGGCGTGAGCGGAACTCGAATGGAAAAGGCAACGATTCGAGGATGGAAACATTGTAAAGGCGTGGAGGGGTGGCGTGGAACCGCGTGTCCGATCTTTTTGTCGCTCGAGATACGAGGATGCATAAAAGGGAGAGGAAGGGAGAGGCGAACAAGAGAGAGAGAGAGAGAGAAACTCCTTTGGAACGACTTTAACGAATTCCACGAGACCCCTTTTGGATTTTTAAAAAAATCATTGCTTTGGAGGGGCGTACGAGGAGGTGGCGCACCGTTACTCGCCACTCCACGTTTCTCGGCGGTGAATTTTCGAGTAAACACTTCGGCGGTGAAGAAGCCGAGGCGAGCCGCGAATGGTAACAAACGTTCTCGTCGAAATAACGATATTCCGGGAAGTGGGCGGCCGCGAAATAGAGATACACTCGGTTGAAGCCGCGAGCGGTAGTGCGTCGGTTGAAAAAGAAATTAGAAAAAAAAGAAAAAAATGTTGAACCAACTGTGCCGCTTTCATCGTGGCGTGAACGCGTACTTCCCTTCGTCACGGTGTTCGTTTACATAATCACGTTGTGCCGCGTTTCTTCGTAGTTACGGTTCGGCGATTGTTGATATAATGGCACTTTGAAGAAGAAATTTGTCCTCGAGGAATAAAAGTAACCGTGATTTTTATCCGTCTCTCATTCAACATTTCCAACACGCATATATCGCGAATATCGTTTCACTTCGAACGAGAACTTAGGTGAGTTTGACGATTATCGGTTCCATCGTATCAACGTTCCATCGAGCGTATTTTTCTAAGCGGAATAACGAGGGTGTGGGAGTAGGAGTAGTAGGAGCAGGAGGGAGTAGCGGTTAGCGAGAAAATTGGCGGAACGACCGGAACTCCGTCGTTCGATATTCCCTCGAGAGAGGATTGTCACGCAGTCGCGGCGCACGACTGATCAGGCATTATTGCCTGCGAAGAGGGAGCGGAGGATTTTCCATGGGTGGGCAAAGAAGGTGGAACGAAGGGAAAGGAAACCGCGAAAACGCGAGAAGGGAACGGAGGAGTTGAAAGGAAGCCTTTTTTGTTTTTCAACCGATCGGTGAAACGGCGAACGGATAGCCGAACGAGCAACTCGCCGTCCGTGGAGTGGACAGTTTTTTGAAGGAAAGGAAGGGAGGGGAGGAAACGAAAGGAGACAGAGCTAGGAGAGACGTATCCTTGGTAGAGTCAGAAAAGCGAAAGCAATTAAGATAGTTAGTTGGTTATGAGACAAAAAGGGCGAGCAGAACGAAGGTAGGGAAGGTAATTACCGTGGTAACGGCTTGCCAACCCCCGTGCGAGTGCATCCCGCGGAGTGGCGCTGGCTTCTGGGGAAATTAGCGCAGGAAAAATTCATGCCCGTAGAAGATTTGCGTAAATTAATTTACGCTGGCAACCCGCGGTACTCGCTCCCACGGAGGGGGGGAGGGAAAGAGGACGAAATTCAATTTCTAGATGAGGATGGACTCGTCTTGGCCGAGGCTGGTCCCGCCCTTTCAGAGAGAGGATGGCTCGCGTAAGTCTAGTAACGGCTAGTTAATTCGCGGGAAATTTTGTCGTTTGCACGATGAACGAGAGAGAGAGAGAGAGAGAGAGAGAGAGAGAGAGAGAGAGAGAGAAAATAAAAATAAAAAAGACGAGGAAAGAGAAAGAGGGTCGTCGTTTCGATCGCGTTCGTCTTACGGGAACGGGAACGATCTTAACGGTGTGTGGCGGATTTACGGAGGCGAAGTCGATCGAGTGGACGAGAAAGTTGGACGTCGAGACACGTTCCGTTAGCCAGCGTTCGTCGACGTAATTACGGAGGAAATCGGATTAATCGTAACGACAACGCGAAAGAAAACACGAAGTTGCCGTCCCCCTTTTCGCACACTTCTATCTCTCCACTTCCGCTCTTTCCTCTCTTTTTCCCCCCTCGTTGTTTTCCTAGCTCGATCTCCCGCCGAGTCCCTCCCAACCGGTGCCACGCCGGCGTCCTTACTTTTCTATTTATTTGCATTTGCAGGCAAGTCGGTTAAGTACCGTGATCTATATCCTGTCTGGGGATAGAATTCCATGGTCCGTGAACGAAAAACGACCAAGAAATCGTTTCCGGGACGCCCTTCGCCTCGCTCGTTAGCCGGAGAACGCGGACGCCTCCTCTTTCCTCTTTTTTCCTTTTCTTTTTCTTTTCTTTCTTTTTCCCCCGTCCCGCTTCTTCTCTTTATCAAGAATATTATATCTCGAGCGGGATGCTCGAGTGGATCAGCGCGAGAAGTCACACGGAAGGGACGGCGGTTTCTCGCGAAATAACAGTTTTTAATTACGCCAACTTGCTCGAGAGATTCGGGTAGAATACGATTCTAGTCTCTCTCTCTCTCTCTCTTTCTCCTTCGGAGAGGCTTCAATCCAACCCGCGGACTCGTCGTGGCCTAAAAACGCCGGTTCCAACTATTCAATTAAAGCAACGACCCTGTGTCAAGGGGATGACATTTCCTTTGCGTGCGCATTTCCACCACGCCGTCCTATCCCCTCAAGACTCTGCATTCAACTACGTACACGTGGTCAAGTTACGTGGGCGGCACTCTAATTATTCCGCGATAAAACAGCGTGGAATGTCACGAAGCGGCGGGGCTCTAATCTAATCATCGGTTAATTTCAAACTGGGCGACGAAAATTGCCGCGTCGAGCGACCATTCACTTTTCTTGCACGGGTTATCCTTCGATATTTCCGTCGAAGAGTAGTTGGCCACGTTGCTTTCCAAGTTCGTATATTTTCTTTCTCGACTCCGCGACGAATCGAGGCTTGTTTCCTCGAGCTGTAAACATCCTTCCACGTGTTGTCCACGTGAAATAGAGCGGCGCAAAATCGACCGTTGAAACAAGCGTTGGACGCACGTTGGACGAAGGAGGAGAGGCTTGGCAACTTGTTTATTTTCCTCTCCCCGTAATACCTTTGTTTCGATACTTTACAATCCCGTTTTCACGAGTATATCTCGCGGGAGGATAAAGCGTTATCGGCGATAATGGAGGCGAGGATCGTTTAATATATATTTCTTTGTGCTCGAACGCGCTTCTCACCCGTTTGAACAGGTTCGAAGTTAAGGAAGGGAAGTTGTTATGACACGGCCGCTTGAATTTCAAACGTTTTCGTCTCGCGCGCCAAGCGAATCCCTTTACGCGTCGTAAAGTAATTTAGTTTCAGAGCAAACAAAGAAAGCGCGCGTTCGACTCCCATTCGGAAAGTGATTTTACCGCGACTCCGCTTTCTTTCCTCCAATTTTGCCCGGGGGAAATTCTATTGAATTTCTCTATCGATCCCTCCACCTGCAAAAATAATCTCATTCGATACTCTTAATAAGAACTCCTCTTCTCGATGTTAGTCGATCGCGAGCTCGGAAAATATTCCAGAATAATCAAAAATCACTTGCCGATTCGTTTACTGCTTCGTGAATCGCGTGATTAATATCGCGACTTTGCGATGCATTTAACAGATTGGATGCAATTTCTTCTTGGCGTGGCAAACGCTCTCCTTCCCATCTCCTCGAATCCTCGGGCGAAAAACATTCATCCCCTGTTTTCATCTTTCGCGAGCACCTTTTTTGCCGGTGTATCGCTCGCAATCCACGGGATTCCGCAGCTGCAATTCCTTCCAGTTTTTACGACCCGCTCGAAAGGATGCGAGTCACCACCTATTTCTCGCGTACATCCCTCTCGTGCATCTCACGCCAGCGGTCTCGTCCAGTATCCCTCCCTACACCTCTCCACGAATCGACGAAAAGCCGGAACACGGAAACGAATGGCTGTAAATGGGAGGAGGAGGAGAAGGAACGCGTTAACCCGGAGAGAAGGTAGCCGAACGAAACAGGAAGATCTCGGATGTTCGAGTCAGGAGCATGTTGAAACGAGAAGTCGAAAATTGTAGGATTTTGATTGATCGTAAGATAAGTGTTTTAGTAACGTTTCATCGATTATTCGTCCGATTGTTAATTTTGTAGACAGCAGATAATTGTTAAACAGCCCTCTTCTATCGTTGTTATTAATTCTAACGCGGACGTTCAAAAATAAATCATTCCCGTTCGATTATTAATTAATCGACTCTGTTACATCCCACCTTCTTCTTCTTCTTCTTCTTCTTCTTTCCCTCAATCAACATGCAGAATATAATAAAAAACGAGGGAACGATGTTGATCGATTAAAAAGTTAATTCTCGATTAAATCGGGGAGAAACGGAATTCGAATATATCGTTGCACGAAATGCAAGGAAGCGCTGTGCCGGTCGTTTGATGATTAGCAGAAGCGGGCGGGGGCCCGGGTTGATGGGGTGTACCGAAGTTATAATGCAGCCGATGAAATTACGGCAAGGTCTCGGGGTAATTTCCATAGTAACTTCCGGCCAGGAATCGATGCAGAATGTCGGATGATCAAAGTTGAAACGGTGGCGGAGTGGAGCCCGCCGTTTCGACCCGTTCCTCGACCCGTTGATCGCCGCTTCGTCGGCGGGAATCGAACGATCGCTGGATCGCGACTCGAGAGTTTCGCCCGGACGGTGAAAATTCAAGAGAGAGAGAGAGAGACGGGGAGAAGAGTGGGCCGGAATGGATACAGGGGCTAACTTGGCCTTTATTCACGCGTGAACCGAGCGGAGCGGTTTATCAGAGATTGGAGATGAAATCGTTTTTTCGCGCGAACGAATCGCGACGCCGCCGTTTTTTCCCCAGATCGCGCGATTTCGCGATCGAACCAATCCACTCTCTGCCCCCCTCCCCCTTTTTTCCCGTTCAATGGAAAACCACTTGCTGATTTAATGGAGCTACACGGCCACGGGTCGAAATCGCGGCGGGATATGGGCGAGAAATGGGGGGGGGGGGTAGGAGGGGGGAAAAAAGGAAAAAAAAAAAGGGAGCGCGTGGAAATTTTGTGGAACGGGCGTGTGAAAAATGTGAGAGGGAGGATGGCGCGCGGAGAAACGGTGGAAGAATTTTTAACGGCTAATTCGTTTCTCTTTCCCTTGTAATAACGGGGGTGGACCACGTTACTTCGAAACTTCAGAAATATGAAAACCGCGGCTCGAATTCCGTTAATTGCCGGCTTCTTGTTGGAATTCGAACTCCTGAGTTCTGGATGGAGGGTGGATGGTTCGAGGAAACCGCGAACAGAAATAATAGACCAACAACGGAGTCGTAATTACTACTCTTAATTGGGGTATAGATATACACAGGCTTTAAGGTAACCGGTGTTTAGCCGGTTGGTTATCCGGAATCCGGGCAAGAAGTAACTGTGTGCGAAGAGGTTAATAGTTAGCGCTTATCGGTTATCAGCGCTCGTCCATCGAATTTCTTCAGAATTCTCCCTCGTGCGGAGGGTGGATAAAAAGAGTGGCGAGACAAGAGTAACGCGAATTGTTCGACAAACAAGGTTGCCTCGTAAATTCAAATCACAACCGAGGCTCCCTTCGAACCGGCCGATTCTCGAATCAACGAAACGTCGGCTGGGGGAGGGGAGGATTATCCGAAAACAAGGAACACAGTTGAACTCTAATTGGACTCTTTGCCAGGGGGTTTGACACGAAATTGCTCCGCGACGCGAGAGACACCGAGAGTGGAGGAGGAACGTTTAACGCCAGGTCGAGAAATTGCAGTCGTTGCCATTTGATCCGTCTCGTTGCATTTAATCCGCGTCGCTAATGTCGTTACGCGGTGTCCTGACCAGAAGGGGGAGGATGGGTGGTCAAATTGTTCGGAAGAGAAAATATCCAGGAGGATGATTCCTTCCACTTTTAAAGTCGAGGTGAATCGCGAGCGCGTTTCGATCGATCCGTCCAACTGTCCAAGTCGATCGCGAAATCTTCTTGGAAACTTGGAACGTTATTATAGTAGGATTTGAATAACGGAGCTTCGGCTCTTCCTTCTCCTCTCTGTCGAGATTTCTAGAAATTTATCTAAACCGCATCCGGTTGGCGTTCGAAGGCGACACGGTTAAACTCTGTCGAACTCGAACAGGGATTCCCTCCCTCTCCCCCTCCGTGTGGAAAAAATTCGCCAACATTGGGGACTCGCATTGGGGGAACGGCATTGGCCGCGATTCGTAGGAGAATCGTGAGGAGCGTGGGGAAGGTTTTTATCCGGCAAAATGGTCCTGACACAGGCTGATCGTGCAGATCCTCCTCGCGCCGTGTCCACGAGAAAGCGTTGGGTGGTTTTATTTTATTCGGCCGATAACGGCCACGACGTGACGGATGTAACGACGGACCAACGTCTCTGTTTCCAGATTCCATGGTGGGAGAGATGGTCGTCGAGGCCGGGAAGAACGTGACGCTGAATTGTCCCGGAGTGACGGAGAACTCTCTCATACTGATGCTCGAATGGCGGGTTAACAGTATGCAGTTGCTCGAGTACAGCAGCAACACCACGATAGTGTGGAACCATCAGAACAGGGTTTCGTTGTCGTTGAAGAACTACTCGCTCCAGTTTCATCCGGTCACAGCGCAGGACACCGGCGAGTACACTTGCTTGGTGAACAGTCGCAGCATGCCGGAAGCTGTCATCAGTCTCATAGTTCACGGTGAGTCCTCCTTCCTTCCTTTCTTCTCTTTTTTTTTCTTTTTTATTGCGTTTTCGAGATCGACTCGATTTTGATTCGAACGCGACGTTGAAGAGATGCTTTAAAAAAAAAAAAAAAAAAAAAATAGAAAGAAAAATTGTCGAGTCGAATTGGGTCGACGGGTAAATCGAATTGATATAAAATGCTATCGAAGCGAGGGTAGGGAGAGGATTAAATCGAAACGATATATTCACTCGTATAACACGAGCTCTTTTTTTCTCGTTGGGAAAAAAAATGAAGTCCATACGGATTGAAATGAACCGAGAATCGGGCAAATGTGCGCATCGTAAAAATAATCACGGAAAATCCCGGCAAGTCCCTCTATTTAGCCCGTCAGGATCGTCCTCCCCTCCCTCCCTCTCTCTCTCTCTCTCTCTCTCTCTCGGCGAGTAAATTAAAAATTAACCCGGTCTCGCGTCCCTCGTCACTTGGCGCACCGCCAACGAGCCAAGCGGGTCGCTACATTTGCGTTTTAACCTTGATGCACCGTAATTCCTTCCTCGTTCTGCTTTAATGCTGCGCTCGTTCGAACACGCGAAATCGCGAGAAAAAAAAAAAGGCGAACAACAACGACACAAGCGTTACTCTGATGTTCGCTCTGATGTTTGAAAAACAACGCAGCGATGACCGAGCACGCAATAACGATCGACGATGATCTTCCTTCTTATTATTATGCAAGTGGAACGCGGCCGGGTCATGCGCCGAATTTTACCGGTCTTATTATTTTAAAGGGTCCTCCGAGAAAGAGTAGCCGCGTAACTAACGAAGGCAATTTTCGAGTGTTACCGCTGAGCCACCTCTGCCGCTCTCACCCCTGCGGTAGCCGAGCTCCTGGCAACTTCAATCCTCCCTCCCTCCCTCCCTCCCTCCCTTCCTTCCACGATATTGGATAAACTTGGGAGCCAGAGGGGGAGGGGGTTAAATTTCCGGCGTAATGTCAAGGCAATTTACATGGTCGTTCGATATAATCGGGCAAACTCTTGGCCATCGAAATTGTACACCGGCCGTTATCGAAAGGTTTTTCGATCTTTCGTCGTTGCGATCGAGTTACCACGGCGGCGCTCGAGAAGATTCCGATAAATCCTCCCTTCCGAGGAAAGGAAGGGACGACGACGCTTGTTTGGCGGAGGAAAAATCCCTCCCACCCCAAGTTGCGACCAAGTTAGCGCGCCAAACAACGCGCTTCCAACTTCGGAACGCGCTTCCTCTGTTTCTCCCCCCCCCCCTCCCCTTGTTAAAAATGAAGAAAACTTTTCTTGGTCGCTTTCGGAGCGGACCTCTGCGCGCACGGGAACTCGCTACAAGTTGCTCGTCGACGACCTTCGAATCCCTTCGATTGAAACTGAAAATTCCCAGGAATTATCTCGAAACACCGTCCACGTTCTCCGCGTGGAGGGAAATTAATCGATCCTTCTCCCACACAATGGTAATGGGCGTTCTTTTCTTCCGTTCTTCACCCAGTGTCTGGTAATTTGTGTTTATTGAATCGGTCCCCCGCGAAAGTTGGCCGAGTTTGTACAAACAGTTCGCGCGACGGTCGAAACAAAAGAGCCGAAAGGAGGGGAAATGGATCGGAAATGGAGGAGAAGGAAGAGAGAGAAAGAGAGAGGGTTAACGTCGTAACGCTTTATTTGAGACTCGAGTTTCTTCACTCGTCGCGAAGTGTTTGCACCAAGTATTTACGGCTGATTTGAATTCGTCACGTGTCACCCACCGCGTCAAAAGCTAACTTTTCCGCTCGTCCCATAGGCGCCGGAATCATGGGAGTTCTCGTTAAAACTTCGCCCCGCATAACTTGGCTGAAAGTTTTGCACGCGCGCGCACATCTGCCCCGAAAGACAGAGAAAAACGAGAGGAAGGTGGGAGAAAAAGGGAAAACGAGACCCCTATCGCGTTATGTCTCGATCATTTGCATTCAATGCACGAACCGCGACTCCATTTGAATAAGAAGTTTCCCGTGGTTGAAACGAACTGCTTCGAAAAAAGAAAAAAAAAAAAAAAATAAATTCAATATTTTTCTCGTAGATTCTTTCTCCCGGGGGGTGATGCTTCGATGACCTTCTTCTCTTTTTCTCCTCCCTCTCTTCTTTTTCTTGATTTGGTTGAGCATGAAACGAGATAAATTTAAATCTCTGTGCGCTTTAAATCGCGACAACGGACCATTGGAATTTATACGAAGTCAGAATTCGGATTCTAGAATTTTCATACGTAAGAAACGTGAGCGGAAACAAAATATTTTCGTTGTCGAAACTCGTCCGAACTTCAGAGTATGGAGGAAATCGTGTCATTGAAATCGTTTTTCAATCGAGAATAATGTAGAATTCAAAAATATTCAGTAGTATTTATGATGCAGGAATTCGAATGGGTTTGCAATTTTTTCTTGGAAACGCGTACCACATTTTTCCAGAAGAATGTCACTTGTCTGAAATTGGATCAGTGAGAGGAGAGAAAACTGAGCAAGAGGAACCGTAGATGGCGATTAAAGCGATTAAAAAAATTACCCCTCTCTTTACACGACGACATATTTCAGGAAAGTCGTATTTGAGAAATCCAAGAAGAAAGCATTTTAAAAGTTGCGCGCTTCCAACGTGATCTCTCGCTCATTGACCGGAACTCGCTATCTTCGTAATTACAACGATCCAAAGTTTTTCTTGAATTTTAATACCGAAGTTTTAACGTTTTAACGTCGAAAGATTCGTCTATTCGTAGAAAACTAATGCTTAACAACGATCTTAATAATAACTAAATTGATTTAAAAGTTATCCCCAATCGATCGATGGAAAAGTACGCAAAAGTTACGAGTAAAGAGGATATGCGCAGGAGAATCGTATCGAAAGACGAAAAAAGGGCGAAAGGCCCTTTTTGTTCGACCGAGTCAAGTCAATCGTCAACCGTGGAAAATTCGTATTCGACATGTAAACGCGAGGACGATAGGTGAGGAACGTACTTTCCCTCCCCGGCTCACTTCGGTTCCCGATTTCAAATACCTGCGCTCGGGATACCCCGCCTTTTATATCGTATATTCCGCACGGCGCGTGATACCGTCCGGAATTCCGGACACGTAGCGTTTCAACGGTAACCAATATCCGCGTTATATCAACCATTAAAATGAATATTTCTCGAGTCCATGCCGAGTGTGGATTCCGCGATGGCTCGTTTCCCGCCGGGAAACTACCTCATCCCCCGTGATTTCTTCCCTCCCCAATCGTCATTGGGCGTGTGTTCGCCATCACCATCACCTTCGATGAATCCAACTTTCTTCTTCTTCTTCTTCTTCTTCTATCTATCGTTCCACACGAATCCTCCGAGAAGTCATCGATGAAAGAACGATTAGGCGCCACTGGGACGAGAAGAAGACTGGGGAATCGATCGATAACCTGGTTCCATTCCATAATCAAAGACATGGATTTTCGCTTTTGGAATCCCGCTAGAAATTAATTCTACTTTTAGAGCTTTGTTCCACGCGACGGATTTTTCTTTTCTCGTTTCTTTTCTCCCTCCCTCCCTCCCTCTTTTTTTCCCCTCCTTGGCTGGGAAGATAGATGGAACTTTTTATAGGTTTTTTCCGTTTTAAACTTTTATGAAACGTGGATACGTATACGTATAGGGGGAAGAAGAAGTGGTAAGCGGTATAACGGAAGAGGTGGTTCAGTGTCCTTGACGGTCTTTGGCGGTGGCCGATTATTTGGGCCGCTCGAAAAGTTGAGCCCCTTTAAGAGCGGGGCGTAAAAGGTTCCGCGGAACGGAACGGTTTCCTGTGATTTTTCAACCAGATTTTTCTGCTGGAAGTTAAATCAAATTCGCCAAAGCGAGTCTGCGCCAGGCACACAAGCGATACCCTCCTCCAAGCTTTGAAAAATTCTTCGTGTCATACGTTCCTTCGTGACATCGATGTCGTCCCCGTTTCTACCCTCGTCTCCGAAAGAACCTTATATCTTTTTCCTTCTTTTCTCGTACTCCACTTACGTCATTCGGCCCAGATTCGGGGACAGGTTACAAGCGCGATCGAGAAAGGGCCAAACATTTTGCCATTTTGCACGACGATCGCTTTTCAAATTTTAAATCGTTCGTAAAAGCGTTGCTTTCGACCAACATTCCAACAAGCGTGTTCGCGAATTAGAAAATGATTCGAAAAAGAAAAGGTTATGCGCAACATCTGGTACGACTCGTATTTTTCGTTACCGTCGAATTTCACGGGAACAAGAGAACTCGTGAAATCGTTTTGCGTAACGCGATAACGACAGGTTACCGACTTCGTTCATTACGTCTAATTTCCATCTCAATCGAGACACCTCGATTGTCAAAAAAACTTGCGCAATCTATTCGTTGCCAATTTTCGATTTCGAATAACGAAACGTTTAACGAAAATTATTAATCTACGATCGTCGTGTATTTATTTCGTTGTCGATTTTGAATGGGAGGAGAAAAAAGGAAAAAGCAGAAACGTATTGTTTTCGAATAACGAATAAACGTAATTCAAACTTCACGATTATTAACCTATCATTGTTCACCAAACTTCGAACTTTTCGATACAATCCCATGTAACTATTATTCGATTGTAACAATGGAAGCTATGGAAAGAATGATCGAAAACATCAACACGATTATAACTCGGGAACAAGATAAACCCGAAGCCTGAGTTTACATTCCCGAAATGATAGCCAACGCTTGTTGTTTGGACTTCAGCTGACTGCTCTCGTTGAAATTGCAAACGCTGCTGTTTGTGACGTTCGTGGGAAAGCACGAGGAGGTGCTCGTCGACTTTCAAGGTTCGTTTCACGCAAAAATTAACCGGGAGACAGTCACGGGAACACGTGGAACGGGGAGGGTTGGATCGACCGAAAGAGAGTAAACGATGACGACGACGAGGAGGAGAAAAGAAAGTGGTGGTACAAAGACGAGGAGAGAGGGGAGTGAGGGATCTGATAACGATCGCCGCTTTTGTTACTCCACGAGTTGTACCTTTGTTTCTCCCCCATTTTATTTCTCTGAATAGGGCGCTCAACCCCCTTGACACCGTGCCCTTCCCTCCTCCACATCCTCCTCCTCTCGGCTTCTCTTTATCGACGCGCGAAGATAACTACGTTTTCCAGGGAAATGGTTCGAATTCGGTCCCTGGAACGCGCCAACACCGCGCGCAGCCAAAGAAAGGAGGCCGATCGAGTATATATATATATATATGGAAGGGGCTTCCAGGCCTTCGGTCTCGTTAATCTTCAAAGGGCCGCGCCAACTCTGGGCCAACGTTGAAATCGAATAAATGTTTTTGCCTTTTGTCGATGCTCGTGTATAGAGGGAGAGGGAGGAAGCCCCGACTCTCTCTCCAAGGTCGAAACTTCATCTTATTTTCATCCGCGCTCTCTATCGTTTCACGTTTCGCAAAGGGAACGAAAAAAAGAAAAAAGAAAAACTCTCGTCATGGATTTTCAATTACATTTGGTTCGATTCGAACGAAGAGATATGAGATAAGAATTTGGAATTATTGGTAAAGAAGAGGAACAAGTTTTGGTCTCGTAGAAATATCGATCGCAAAGTTGAAAAGTTTCGATCGATCGAATCCTTGGACGAGAGTTATTCAACGATCAGAGGCGATTACGACGTAATTTAAGAGTAATGATCTTTAAATTCGATTCGAGGGAATGAATTTGAGCGCGTCGTTACGCGTAAACAATGAGAAAGGTAGGAAAGGAAAGCGAAGCTCGCGTTTACGACGACGAGGTCGCATGTGCGCGACCCGAATCGATGCACTTTGTCTCTGCGTTTACGACTCGGAACAGCGACGACGCGCGACAATAGGAGAAAAAGGTGCGCGAACACCGAGCATTGTGTAGTAGCGGCACGCGGTTTCAAATTCGACCTCGCCTCGCGTCGAGTTTTTGTTTCCTTTCGCCACTCTTCCCGCTTTTCTCTCGCCTCTCCGCTTTTTTTCTCAAAGTACGACCGCGTCGAGTATTCGATCAAATCGAATGGACCGTCGCGTCGATAACGAAAAAAAAAAAAAAAAAAAAGAAAAAAAAATCTCGCACGAGACACAGAAAAGATTCCTGGCTACCGTCTTATCTTAATTTTTCGGCGAATTTTAATCGATCGATCAACAAGAGTACGTGTCCGAGCTACGATTCAACGTGGATCAATTCGTTAAATAAACCGCGGTACCGTTTTACTCGCGCTTCGACGCGTACGTAATGCGGGAGGGGCGTCTCGTCTCGTTTCGAGAGTTGGCACGAGAGAGAGAAAAAGGGCGAGATACTGGTGGAAATCCATTCTTCTCAGACGCACAAAGCAGACGGGAATTATCGTGGTTTACTGCATCGGAATCCGGTGTTCACCGAGCCGGGCCATGAATAAACGGCAGTCGTTTAACAGCGCTGCAGTTTTTTCGACTCGTGGCGAAATCGTTTCATTCATATGCATGACAGACTACGGCCAGCTTCGGAGGAGGGAGAGAGAGAGAGAGGAGGAATAGAGAGACAGAGGAAGCCGGGCAAGGAATAAAGAGGAGAGGGAAGAAATAGCGCGAAATCTCAGTGATGCCTAACGAGCCACGATTATTCCTCGGATAACGACCGACACCCCCTCCTCCCTCAGACGCGCCGAATCTTTGCACGACGAACGTGCCTAGGGTATATTTTGTTTGCGTCGATTCCTCGTAATCCCCTAGTATTATTTCCAACGTATTACGAATATAACCGAATGCGATCGATACAACGATTAAAAGGACAATTCATCAAGGATCATGTCACGATCGCGAAGCGCTATACGCAGGAAGTATCTATAAGAAGCGTGTTTGAACAGGAAGTTCGAAACAAGAAGAACACTTCCAACAAGAAGTACCGTCTTGCAGACGCGGTGCCAGGAAGTTGGCCGATAGGAAAACGGTGCGATTTCGAAGCTGGCGTAGCCACGTTAAAGGGTTGTGTTCCACGTTTTTCTTTTTTTTCTCTCTTTCTTTCTTTCTTTTTTTTTTTTTTTTTTTTTACGCCAGAAGCGTAAATAAATCCAAGTGTTTTTTTCCTTTATCGCGCACCCTCCGCTCCCGCTACGAGATAACTGTAGGTCGCGCGATACATAATTAGAGCGAATGGAAGACAAAGAAGAAAAAAAAGAAAAGAAAAAGGGGAGAAGGGAAAAAAAACAACGTAGAAGGAATATCTCGCGTCACAGAGGTTTCCAGCGGGAGAGGCATCTCGCTGTAAATGGAGGAATAAAGCGGCGAAAACGATCCTCCGCGTCAGTTGCAAAGAGTAAGTGGAACAGTTGCTCGAGGAAGGTGGAAAGCGGTTGAGAAAGGCACCGATGGAAGGAAGATGGCATGACGAGCAAGAGAGATTGCGTCCCTCCACGAGGACGGGGCAAATAAAATGTCTCTTTGTATCTTGCCAGAAAAGCCGTTCCCCCCCATCGCCAACCCATCCATTCCTATCCTCTTCTCCTTCCCCCCTTTCCCTTTCCTCCTCCTCCGCCGCGTCGTCGTCTCTTTGTAGTCCCGCGACTCAGCCCGAATCGAACTTGACACGATTTCCAGCCGCGGAAATTGCACCGCGAGCCAGCCTCTCGTAATCAAAGCTTCCGACACGAGGATCGAGTTAATCAACATACACGCGTCGGAACCGGTTTAACGCCGGATTCATCGTCGACTTTATCCACTGTCGCGCGGCCGCGAGATTATTTTTTATTTCACTCCGATTCCAGCCTCGTGGTTTTTCACGGCTACGTTCGGATCAAGAAGCTTTCAAGATCGTCGTTTCTTATCGGATCACGTGGAATTCTCATTTCATCGACTTTCTGAAAATTTAATCGAACCTTGAATATTCTCATAGCTGGAAATTAATCGGCAATTTTCAACCTCGACTCCTTGCGAATACGATTACGAGCGAGCAATTGAATTACGAAGTTAACGAGTGAATTTTTAGAGACGTGTTTTATCACATACGTATACATCTCTCGATGAAGAAATGGAATAAATAAAGCGTGTTGGCGGAAGTGGGTCGACATAGTCGACAGGTGCGACGAGTTCGAAACGGATAGAGTCAAAAGGGAGCGAGCGTTCCGTTGGGGCAAATAAAATTTCTCTTTCTCGAGATTACTACACTACTTGTCTTCCCGGCTCGGTTATTGTCAGCTCGAAGAAACGGGCCCCCCGTTCGCCTTCCCTCCTCTTCCCTCCTGATTCCTTCCTTTCTTTCGTTCATCCTTTGATACCGACGAATCGCGCAACTATTCGCGACCCAAATAACTAAAACATCGCCGACTCTCTCTCTCTCTCTCGCCTCCTCCACTTTAGACTTTAACCTCTGAATAGCGTTTTTCCATCCGCCACTTCCATCTCGCTCCGAGTGGACAACAATGAGCCGCGATTGCTGTCTCGCTGTTCGAATTTCTCCTACATCGCGACACAAATTGGAAATTCGAGAAAGAATAATTCATCCCTCCCTCCATTCTTTTTTTTTTTTTTTTTTTCGAAATTGAACGTCGATCGATCATCAACCGAGATAGAGAAAGGGGATGATCGACGTGGTTCAACTTGGACGACAGAGAGTCTGTTTCGCGAATATTCGGCTAAAAATCAGAGGTTTCGACGAATCGATACCTCATCCAACATGGCGAACACGATGGAGGGAAAAAGCGATGGAGAGAGCCGATGCAAATCGGTACAGCTGCTCGCAATTGCTACAAATCTTGCAGCCGCAGGTTTGCGGCTATCGAATTTCGAACCGTGCGAGAATTTCAACAGGGTGTAAACATCAGCCAGAACTATTTGTAAATTTCTCGCCGCCAATCCGATATCCTATGAGCGAAATGGTGGATGGAGCGTCTCACCTCGAAAGTTGGTTGGAAAGAAACCCTCCTCCCCGGGGAAAATGGACAAACTTGCGGACCATCCAAACTGCGAATGACCAGAATGACCTTTGATTAGCCAGTTCGGATCGACCGGTTGGAGATGTTTGCTCGTTTCTTGGACGAGCATTTTGTCAACCTGTGAAAGGGCTCGCGCCTCGAAAATACGTGGACGTAAACGTGTGAGAAATGTCTGCTCGAATCGAGATCGGGGGGGGGGGGGTCCCTGGCGACCAATTGAATTCAACCCTGAAAAGGATGTTACCTTCCTTCGCGCGACGACAGATATCTAGCACCGTGTGAAACCACGTTTCCACGTTTCATACTTGATGATATATACTTTAACGGGGAAAAATTGTTATTTTCATCGCTGGTAATAACTTTTGTTTCACGCAATCACGTATACACACAAGCTGTTCTCTTCGCGTCGTTTTTCGCAACGAAAACGATCTTCGCTCACTCGACTCGACGATATTCGTCCTCGCTTCAAATAGGCGTTCAAGAAACAAAGAAACATTCAAAATATACATAGGCGTAAAATTTCAAAGGATCGAAGGAAAATTCGGTGGGTAGAAGGGAGAGAAATGGGTCGAGACCTGAGCTCGAGTAAAACAGGCGCCAGTCGGCAATCTCGTTTCGACCGTATAACTGTCGTCCGCAATCTTCGTACCGAAATAAAGTTCAGGTTCACCGAAAATGAAGCTGCTCGCTCGCTTTCGCCCTACTTATCCGGTTGATATATACATCAACGAATATGAACAACGACGCACGCTTTCCCTTTTCCCCTTCTCGAATGCCTCCCCTTTGAAATAATCGCGTTCCCCTTCTCCCGCCTTTCCTTTCCTTTCCCTTCCACGTTCGTGAACCTTGGTTGTTGAGGAGAAGGATTGAAACGTCAAATTTCGAGGCGACACGCGAACGACTCCCTCCCCCTCCCGAAGGAGCGGTTTAATATCCGAGCTACGTCACGCGACTCGCCACTTTGGCCAGGCTCTTTTTGGAACCTGGCCAAAACTGTTTCCACGATTTTCGCGTTATTACGTTTTCTTTTCCATCCTTGCTTTACCAAAAAATGGATGGAGACGGTGGTATGGAAATTCGTTCGCGCGGCGGAGGAATCCCGGCTGTTACTGTCGCACGGAACTTACATTCCGCTTATCCTCGCGGAGATTGAAGTTGGCCAGAGTTCACCGGCCAATCCCGGAACTACACTTACGGAAGCCTGTGATCACCTTCCTCCTCCCCTTTCCGATCGATGCCGCGATTAGTGAAATCACTTTGCGAATAAATCATCGCCAACCGAACCGGAAACTTTCCAACGTTCCCAACTTTCATTAATCCTCGGCTAATTGCCCTCGCCTCCAATTCCACTTCTTCCCGATTTAATCATTTGTCTCTTCCTTTTTATTTCAACGCCTTTTAAACGCAGCATTCCGAGTTACGTACGTAAATCATAAGTTTTATTCTTGGGATTGGATTAACATCAGGTGAGCGGTGAAACGATGTAAATTTCGAAAAAAAAAAAAAAAAAAAAAGAAAGAAAGAAAAATATCGTTTCTCCAGCGTCGAGACAAGCGATTGGCTTGCACGCGATTGTCGAAAGAGCGTGGTGTTCGAGTGCTGGTTCGAGTATCGTTCGTGATCTCGAATTAGCATACTCGGTTCGTTACTCGGAGGAGGAGGAGGAGGAGGAGGAAAATCGGGGAGCAATCTAGAAAGCGGCGGTAACAAGGAGCGAATTTTCTTTTCTTTCTTTCTCTTTTTAACGCGTCTCGTGACGCTTGGCCGTTACCTTTGTCGCGTTCTGCCTCCTTTCTATCCGGCATCGGTAGACAAAACTGTTTTTTCCTGGAAAACCAATTACTCAAAAACCTGTACTCGAATCCACCGCGTATGCACGCTGCGCGCTATCTTTCCCCTCGCCGAGGATCAGAAGCAAAGCTAGCGACATTTCACCGAACGAGGAAACCGAGAAATTTATGCAATTACGAGTTCGCATCGGGGATATGGAAGGAAGGAGACGCACGTGTGCACGAGAGCGAAGAAAAAGCAGGAAGAAAAAAAGGAATTGTTCGGTCGGTTCGCGCAGCGAGCGACAGTACAGTTTCGTTCGACGCCGCGAAATTAAAACTGGTGCGAGGTCTCGAGGTGAGGGGAAATCGAAGAGGAGGAGGAGCGAGTATCGAGTGGGAAGAACCGATACATGCAAATGAACGGAAGCGACGCGAAGAAAGAGATGTACGGTCGAACAGGGGTGGATTAATGGGGTGGCCGCGCAAAATAAGAAATAAACGAAACGTGCAAGTCGAGTCTTTCTCTCTTATTCCCGCGTTGCGGCAGCGACACACGTGTAAGGAACGTATTCGATCGAGAAAGGTCGATCCAGCAAAATCGTTGCTCTCCCATTTTACCCTTTTACCCTCCTTTTAATCGAGGCATTAACCAGACCGGTGCCAATTCGTTCCGATCGATCGGCAATTAACGTCCCAGAAACGGAAATCGTCTCCCTGTACGGAAAACGATCCACGTACGCAAACAAAGTGCTCGCGAGTCCTTTCGAATCTGAAACTCCCTCCCAACTATCGTGCTCGAGTTATTACCTGTTTGATCGACGTTCACCTGTTACTCCCTCTCGTGCAAAATCCTCCATCCCCCCGGAGCGAAGCGTAATAAGTCATCGGTGGTCGCGCCACCACTTCGGGCTAATCTCTAAACTTCGCTTCGTAATTTATAACGGACACGTATATAGCGGGGGCCATGCCCGGCCGGATTCATTATTTTCTCAACTATGCCCATTACGCGCCGACCAATTTACCTTCGATTCGACCGGTAAGAATAAATCGGGTCGGACGAAATTTCCACATTTTCACCGAATCTCACATTTGACGCGTAATTTTACGCGCGATTAATTACCCGATCAAAATTCTCCCCCTTTAAATACGCAGAAATAAAGCTCGTCCCCAATTCGAGCGATCCAATTTTCGCGATATTTCCGTTTGGCGATTTCCGATCCGAGGAACAAAAAGAAAAAGAAGAGAAAGGAAACGAACGAAAGGGAGACGGTGATTTTACGCTATATTTTGATTGGCCGGTCTGAAATAAAGCGATTCAGGTATTAAGCGAAAATGGCGTAGTATCAGGAGGCGGATCGTTGAAAGTAAAGCGCGATTAGTGAAGTAATCGTCTTAGCGGAACGGGAGTGAGGGGTTGGATATTCGTGGCCGGTAGACCGTGGCTCGATTCCGCGAGACAAACTACGACGACTCACGTTCCCGGCCCGGTGAATAAAAGGAGCGATTTAACATGTGAGCACCGGGCATGCTACGATATATAAACGCGGCCTCCGGACCGGAAAGTGGTCCGGTTACTAAGATAATGAATCGCCAGCTGAAAAATGGCGACTTTCCTCAAATAAGCCGCTAAACCGCACACGCTCCTTCCTCGGTCCCTCGTTAAATTTTCGGCATTATATACCGTAATGCTTCCGCTCTGTCTTTCAACGGGCATGCAACGGTTCGAAAATGGAACGAACGTTAGTTACTTCCGAGCCCTCGATTACGAGTTATCCCTCGCCTCGTAATCGAGTTTTAAAAACCCGCTAGTTTCGATTTGCCTTTTGCCTTTTCGATTGGATAAATTTAAAAAGTTTAAATTTAAAATCCGTTTCCAACGGATATTGGATATTTTTTTTCGAATCTCGAACGAAAATTTTTCTTTGCAACGAACGATCTCGGTGGTTCGGGATAGAATATGGAATATGATCGAACAAGTAGAAGGTATCGATACGCATAGGATATAATTTAAGGGTTAGCAAATTAAATATGTCAATTAAAATGTCGTATTAGTTGGTAGTTGGCAAATTTCCAGTTCGTTCATCTCCTCTGCATAGCATAAAACTTTGCTCGATATCGTACTTTTAAAGATTTCATTCCTCTCCTCGATGGGCCGAGTACAGTTTCTTTTGCTGAATTTTACGATCATCTCACCGATCCCTCGGTATAATTTTATTCACGCGTCGTTTGACTCTCGATAAACTCTCGTGTTTTGCAAACGTCACGAGTCGTGGTATCCTCTCCCCCCCCCCCCTTCCCCCCTTCGAATTCGAAAACCACCTCGTGTCGCTCTGCGTTGAAAGCAGTTCGGAAAAAAAGAAAAGAAAAGAAAAATCTCGAGTCGTTTTTCCTGGAAAAGTCATTAGGAGGAGACGTTGATGACGTAACGACGGAGGCAACGAATTCGTTTTCGTTGTTTCCCGCAAACCGTGCAACGAGCGAACCATTTTAAACGTACCGTTTATTCATGCAGCGAAAGTGGTTCACCAGCTGTGTAACTCGGTAAATTTTGCGAGAGGAGAGAATTCCTTTTCTCGGTTTCCCCGGCGATCCATTATTTACGCGCTCTTTCCTACTTCGCGACTAGACATTCGACTCCAACTGCTTCTGCCACTCCTGATGCTAAACATTTATGAATCGAGTAGGACCGCGTGAACATCGCGCGAATCACCGTCACTGAACATCGTTCCATCGCGTTTCATTCCGTGGAAAAACTTTCATACGTTTCCTACAAACTGAATTCCTCCAATTTGTTACCTCGAAACGCGAGCGACTAAATTTCGACTAAATTTCAACATCTTCTTCTTCTTCTTCTTCTTCTTCTTCTTCTTCTTGTTCAAGACTAAACTTTTCATACGTTTCTCGTGGGTGGTTTTTTTTTTTTTCATTTTTTTTAATATTCGAGGACGGAAACGATATCACCGAGATCCTTCTAAATGTCAAGAAAGAGTAAATCTCGTCGGCTCGTTTGCATTTAGTTTGCGAGACCAAACAATCGTGAAACTTTTCCACCAGCTCTTTAATTGGATATCCTTATTTCTCGTTTTTCTTATACTTCCGAGTGACTTCCCTCTCGATGGTACCGAGATTTAACTTATGCGACGAGACAAAAGTTAACCTCGACCGAGTCTCTCTTCAAGATTCTCCAATTCTCGTGATTCTCGTGGAAATTTTCGATGGAAGCGTTAGAAACGAAGAGGGAGAGAGAGAGAGAGAGAGATAGAGAGAGAGACAGAGAAACGAGAAACGGAAGATGCGATCTCTGAAAATTTCGATGCAAATTCGCGTGGAATTCCCGCGTCCCTGTACTGGGATCCATTTGCAACCAATGTAACTTTACGGGTCCCCATCGAACCAGGGAATCGGTTGAATTGGTCGATAACTCGAGTAGTTTCCCATTGCTCTTCTATTTTCAAAGGGCTATGCATTGGCTCCGCATTATCCAAACTTCTCTTATTTAAATATAAAACCTGAAACGAGATCCGGCCCATTAAACGGAATCGCGCGACCCGAATCGTAATATCGAGATGAATCGTCGCGATTATTATTCCCCACGATTCGTCGGAACAGAAGAAATAACAGAGAGAGGGGAAAGGCGTGAACGGTTTAAACGGTACAATGCGTCATTCGTGAAATGGCCGGAAGAGTTTTTGCAATTACCGTCTCGGTTTCACCGGAACAACGATTAGTCTGCATTAAGCGGCCCATATTACGATCGAGACTCATGCAACGTCTGCGCTCTCCTCGTAAGGAGAGGCGAAATCACCTTTCCGTTTCCTGTTATCACCTTCGAATCCAACACTTATCTCGATTCCACGCAACGTACTCCCCCACCCAACTTTCGCCACGCCCTCCAACTTTCCGTCTTGCAAGAATTTTCCACCCCTCCTCGAAATTACGAATTTTCTCTGTTTCGCGTGGTAATCGCCTTGGAAACTTGCCTGCCGCGTTTACACGTACGCACGCGTGAAACAGCGTAGCCGGTGAAAGAGCGTGGCGTGCAACGATCCGTGGAGAATCGAAGAGGAAAAGTTTCCGCTCCTCTCGGCCGAGTGGAAAAGGTCGGGGAGCGGTAACATTTGCACCTCGACATTTCTCCTCGAACGAAGGGGGGGGAACGTTGGAAAATTCTCTGGCTAATATCCAACGGTATCGGTTGTATACCAGGAGAGCGAGCGCGCCTCTCTCTCTCTCTTTCTCTCTCTTTCCCCGAACCCGATGTGGGCCGATGTTTCGATGAAACTCTACCCTCCCCCGGACAAAGAGGATTTTCATTTCCTTTGTGTGCGGAACGCCAACCACGCCCACGCGCGCCACGGCCACGTCGAGCGTGGAACGATCGACGACCATCACGGCTCGCAACCGAGAGCTGTTTTCGCGCGAGCTAATTGCAGATCGGGGGGAGGGGGGGGGGGCATTATCGATCCACCTCCATCGAGAGGATTCTCATTCGTTTCACCGGGGATCGGTTACGGGGATCGACCGCCGGTAAAATTTCAGGTGTCCTCGAACGAGATCACGATGAGATTGCGTCGAAATTGATCAGTTGTGTCGTCCTTTAGCGAATCGGCCCATCATCCGCCGAATCACCGCGAAACCGACTCTCGTCCTCCTTTGTACGTGGAAAATCATCGACACGCCCCCTCGTCTCGAAACAGTTGCCCTCTCTCTCTATCCTCTCGTTGCTCGTCACGTCGGTGGTGGACGTCCGCCGGCTTCGTCCACCGTTATATTCTATCCCCGCGGGACCAAGGTCGTTTGCGATGCGGTCTCGGGGCTGCTAACGCAAACGATACGCTTCGTTTCGAGCACGGACGACGTGGCGCGCCAACCGTTTCACCGGCCACCTTCAAACTACGTATATTTTAATAGGGACCCGAATTATAGGAGCTTGGTTGGTGGAGGACTTTTCCTTTTCCAGTAGTCCAATCTCGTACGATCCTTGAACACGATTTGTCATAATTTCGTCGTTACGATTCGCGATAACTCGTCATCGATGCTGGATTAATTGATAACGATACGCGAAGCAACGATTTCACTGGCTATGTCCGCTACTTTTCAAACTACGTATATTTTACTGGAGAGCCGAAATAGAAGCTTGTTTGATGGACGAATGGAATTGTCATAATGTGGTCGTTACGATTCGCGATAACTCGGATTTGCCTTCGACGCTGGATTACGATACGCAACGAAAGTGGCTACGTCCACAACGATGCACTTTCCAAACTACGTATATTTTACTTGAGAATTGAATTAGAAGCTTGATCGGTAGAGGAGTTTTCCTATTCTTCGCACGATATTCGAATTCGATCTGGGAATTATCCGATCTGAAACACGATTTCGTCGTTACGTCTCGAGGACGCGATAACTCGAACTTGCCACATCGATGCTGGATTAATTGCAGCTGATAAGTGACCAACAGGGGTAGACGTTGTCCGGGGTTGGCTTGGCGTGGTATCGAGACCGATCAAAACCTCTCTCGCAGTGGCGATCGTGGGTTGCGTGGGCGGAAACAGGGTTGAGGCGGTTGCACGTTGCCCCGGCCAGAAATGAATAATGCAACGCATCGCGTCAACCGAACCGCCGCGCGTCCCCCTACGAATCTCATCCCCGTCTCTTCCATCCGTCTCCAAACCGGATCGCTCTCTTGTCCTTTGCCTCGCCCCTCTCCTCCTCTTCCCCAACCTGCTCATTTTCCGCCTTCTTTTCCTCCCGTCCTCTCGCCATTTCCGCTCGGTTTCCCTTGCCCCATTTCCTCCTTTCCCCTTATATCTCCCCTTACATTATCTTCTTCCAACTTTCCTCTCTTTTCTCTCTCTCTCTCTCTCTTCTCCTCCCCTTTCTAGCCTCTAGTCATTCACGCTACGATTCTCCCTCTTCCACGGCATAGTCGGGCTACTTTTCTTCCGGAAGACCGGAAGAAACCTGTCCCTCCTCGCCCCATCCTCGTTTTTCCGCCCAGACTGCCATTATCTCTCCAACTGCACCCCGATTCCGCGCCTTCGGACACGGACGTCGGTTAATTGGTTTACGATCGGCCCGGTTATTAATGGGCTGCTCGTTACGCGCCTGTCCGTCCCGGCTGGTCGATGTCGGTTGGCGTGGGTTGGGTCGCTCGTTTCGCCAATCGAAGATTGGCCGAAAGACGAGCCGTTTCACGGCAAATCATTCCCCGTACGTACGTACGGTGAAATACCGGTTCGTTGAAACGTTGATTACCCTTCCTCTTAACGATAAATACGTTTCACGCAGCCTCGCCTGCAACCGTTTGAATAATAAATCCAGGTCCGTGTATGTATATACGCGATATGTATATATATATATATATACACATGTGTGCGTGTGTGCGCGTGCGTATATACGCGAGACTCGTAATAAACGGCGCGCGCGTGTGTATACAGGTGAATCACGTAGCAGGTTCGGTCCCGGCAGGTAATGAAGAATGTAACGCAACGTCTCGCAACACAAGAGTGGAATTTATTCTCGCGATCAGTCCATTTGCGTAATTGTTGCGTGTCGGAGCTTATCTCGTCCGGGGTAACGTTAACTCCAACGTCGCATCATTCCTCATCTCCGACTGACATCGCATCTGATTTCGAATCCAATTATTCCCTTTGACCGGAGAAATTCGAGCGAAGCCCAACCCGCCCTTTCGTTGCTTCGTTCTCGCAACGAAATTTCGTCGGCCGACCGACACCCAAAAATCTCCTCTCTAATTTCGAAAGTGTCCAAGATGATTGCAAAAAAAGAAAAAAAAAAGAAAAAAAAAGAAAAACGGTAGCATAATTTCGAGGGTAGAAGAATACGGAAGAGGAAGGAAGATTCGCGCAAGGGATATGCAACAAGAAGATCGCGCGTGAACTCGTAAATAAGGTAAACTTAGCGGTGATCCGTAACGCGAGCAATTTGCAACGTTGCGCGGATAAGAAGATTCGTCGTCGTCAAGTTTGAAGAACTTGTTTCCCTTCTGTATTCTCTATCTCTTCGTCAACGACTATTTCATCCAGGATTTAAATTAGAATATCCATTCTATAACCGGGTATAATTCTATACGAAACGTTGCCTCCTCCAGCGCCTGATATCTCCTCCCTATTCAACCGGCGAAGGTATTTTCTCTCTATTTAGGAAACGGTGTCGAAAGGCTCGGTGTTCATGGAAAGCGGGCAAAGACGTGGTGTCGTCGTAAACGCTTAAATGGACGCTCGCGACGAATGCAACGGAACGATTGATCCCCCGCCCCTCCCCCTCCCTTTCCTATTTATCGTTGACACACTGTCGGTGTTCTCTTCTTCTCTGCGCGAAAACGCAATATCCCTTCGAATAAATAAACCCGAACGCGCGTAATAACTGCACGCGGATGAAAGCACGTTTACGTGCGTTTTTTTCCCTTGAATTGCGGCTCGTTCGAGGATGGAACGGTCCCTGTGCCACAAGATTGTTTTTCAACGAGATTTCTCGCCTCTTCTTAATTATCGCGAAATGACGTTCTCGCGAAACTCTCGGGTCTTTTTATGATCCAGCAAAAATGGGGAGGGGGGGAGAGGGACCGAAGTTTTTTTCCCCGGAATAAATTACACGACCGCCCGATCGTGTAGCTTCTCTTCGGGGGCGGGGAAAAGGAAGGTTGAAAAAGTAGTACGATGGAGAACGTTCGTTTCTCTACGCTCGTGGTGATGGCCTTCCCGTGGAAACACTCGAGACGGCGAAGGCGACGTCGGAGGATGGATTCGAAACGAAAAGGCTGGCTAAAAAGGAGAGGAGGATCGAGCGATCCTGGAGGGCACATAATTTCTTAAAAAGGGGGTGGCGACGCACAGAAGAGGAGAAGGAGGAAATCTACCAACCTTTTCCATTATCAAATTACTCCCCCTTGAAAATACAAACCGGTTGCCCGCAATCCGGCGCTGCGGATCCTCTCTTTCTTCGTTCGGGGTTGATATTGCCGGGCTTCCGCTCCTAGGAATCTTGTCTCTTAACTCAATCGCATTTTCCACCGTGATGATTAATAACCAACGAGCGTAAGTTTGCGTAAACGTTTGCGCAAGGGGGAATAAGAAACGATGGTTTTAAAATTCTATTACTACTACTCGAGTCCTCGCAAGAGCGTATGAATATTTCCACGATCGCTCGTGGAACGATGAAACGTATTCCACGAAGCGGGACTCTCTCGCGGATAAGATCTCCGCGAGATATCGGTTTGGAGCGACAGTTTCGAAAATATAATTGCATACATTCTTATCGCGATGACGAAGCAGGCGAGCATCATCGTGCTAATGTCGGCGGGGTTAATTTCTGAGGGAGAGGACAAAAGTTGGCGTCGGATGGCCAACTTTTAAAGCATTCGAGGCGAAGAGAGGCGAGATGATGGCCGCTCCTTTACCCTCTGACACGAGCGTACGAGGCAAAGGGGGGCGAGAGCGAGGAGAGGGAAAGTAGATTGCTCCGGGGGTAGTTCGGAACTTGTAAAAGAAAAATTGTACGAAAGGCCACCGCGGGAAAAAGGAAATTTCCATATAATAATTAGATCCTCAAATTACTCTAATAAAAGAGTATGATTAACTCCGGATATCTACCGGCTACCTTCCTCCCTCCCTTCCTCATCCTTTACGTCCCCGATGCTTCCGCGCCACGGATAAAACGCGCCATCTGACACGGCTTTTCCAATTCTTCGCCAATATCATTCTTTAGCGGTTCCTTTCAGCCCGAATTCGACCACTTCGAGAGAGGACGAATTATCTCGCGCATTTATCGCGAATAAATCAACCGCGCGTCGACGCACGCTGAAAATTATACGGGGATGGTATAATTTCTAATAATGTAAAAAGAAGAGGAGGAAGAAAAAGAAAAAAGAGACCATTCCACCTCTTCCGCTATAAATGTATTTAATATCATTAGATACGAAGAAGATATTATTCAAGCGACCTCCACGTAAACAGGGATACTCTGAATGAAAAATTCGTTTGGATCCGGCGTCGTACGTGCCATCGTGCGCGCGTTCAATCATTCATCACGCGACAATAAAAAAAATGGGCACGAGGATACACGAGTGTAGGGAGGACAAGCGTCGTTCGTAATTTATTTAACAAGCGAGAGGGGGGGAGGGGACTAATGATACGCGATAAAAGGAACGATGCCATTACCGTGTACAGATACCGTCAACATAATTCAATGGCGCGAGAGGGTGGGGGGGGGGGGAGGGGGCGATGGAAAAAAGCACAGCGAAATTGTTCACCGAGTCGATCGAGCGTGGAATGCCGGCCACGTTTCCGTGTTTAATTGACATCCATCAGGCGAATAATCACCGGGACGAGCATAATAAACCCCTCTTGGTGCTTTGCGCGCCACCCCGCCCCCCCTCCCCCTCTTCCGTGCGCTATGGACACGACTAGGATTTAGAGAAATGAGCAGTGGAAGCGCGAAGAATGCGCACCGAAATTTTACCAACCAACCTCCACTTTCGACGCAAAAAACCGCATCCACTTGGTTGTTGTTGTTGCTCGTATTTTCGGAATCTCTTCCCAGTTTGATGAATTTTAATGCGGCGTATGATAATTTTTTTCTTCCTTCTTTTTCCCCCTACTAACGAACGACCAAGTTGTTGAACCCAACGGTTTCGAATCCGAATTTTCGAAATCTCTTAAAAATTCTCTCTCCTCTTTTTTTCTTTTTCTTTTTCGTTTTTTTTTTTTGAAGGAGATATCTCGGACAGGAGAATATAAAAATCACGAAATGGTTGAGAAACCATTCCAGGAAAATTTCCACGGATCGATCTGAAATTCACGCGATAATTCGAGCGATCGCCGTGACGCGTTCTCGGGAAACGTGACACCTTTACAGAATCCACGATAATTATTCAATTGCACGTGTTACCTCGGCGATGTCCGGTAATTCGGTCGACGCGGAGGACATCTTCGTGGCGAATTTCTTCCACGTCGAATCCACGTCACCCGTCAATGACGATTTTGAATCGTCCCGTAGACAGATTTCGTTATTAATTCCATCCTCGCGTGGCCGGTTAAATTCGATAATTCGGTAATATTCTTACAAAATGCGCGAGGCCATATTTCTTAAAGTAATATTATAGTATCCCTTCATATACAATCGGGCCATGTTTATTCCATAAGTAACAGGTTAAATTAATCGAAACTATTTTTTCTTGAATCAAGTTGAACCCCGTTCCTGTCCTGACGGGCCGCTCGCGAGACGAATGGAAAAAGGGTGGAAGTCTGTCGAGATACTTCTGGAAAAAGGTAAAAAAAAAAAAAGACTTGGACGAAAGAACGGTTACGGGTCTGAACAAAGCAACCGCACGACGTTTCATTTCTTCGCATACGCGTTGAAACAACTCTACTTTGTTTATCGTCCGAAAGGTTTTCCCCGAGGGAACGATTCTCAAACATTTCCTTTGATTTCCCCTCTCTTCATATTTCAACACCGTTCGTCAACGTTCGATGCGTGGAATCGGGATGAAACGAGGATAAGAAGGGATGGAAGGGGATAAATAAAACGTAGGAATCTACGAGGAAAAATGCGACGCGTGATGGAGCTTTGAATCGGAGCAGATGGTTCCTCGGCCATTTTCAGCGGTTCTCCAAAGTTTCGATGACCTTCCCTCTTCTCTCTCTCTCTCTTTCTCTCTCCGCGCGACGTTTTCCTCCCGATTTACGATCAACGGCCCGAGCTGAAATATGAAGGGAATTATTCTTCGCGATATCTCGATTCCGAAGATTCCAGAAAGAGAGAGAGAGAGAGAGAGAGAGAGAGAGAGAGAGAGAGAGAGAGAGACAGGATCTTGGAAAAGACGACGACGTCTTTCGTGTTCATCCTACGGGGAGAGGAGAATTGTTCGACTTGAAGCAATTAATCCTGCACGTTCTCCCGCTAATCCCACCGTTACAATTAGAAACGTGTTTCTGGGAGAAACGGGAACGCTTCTTCGAACGAATTGCGTTTGCCTCGAACGTATTCGCTTCGAGCGAGTTACGTAGGTTACGTACATCGTTCGTAATAATACACGGTACTTTATCGCTTCCTCGCTGCTAACGATTATTGCTCGTTCGTTACGATACCACGTTCTTTCACCGAGTGCTCGTTGGAAAAATTAAAAAAAGAAAAAAAGACTATTCGAATATATTAAGAGTTGTTAATTTATGTTAATTTATTCCCCTCGAGAATCGAGTTCAATAATTCCTTCGTTTGTTTCTAACGCGAATCAAAGTAGCAATCTCATAAGGATCGATTACTCTCATTCCAGATTCCAAAAACAGGTTCTTGCGTGGAATTCGTAGGCAATATGCCAGATTAAAAAGTATCGTATCGTAACGAGTGCTCGTTGGAAAAATTAAAAAAAATAAAAGAAAAAAGAGACTATTCGCTCGAATATATTAAGAATTGTTACTTTATGTTAACTTATCCCCCTCGAGATAAGTTATCCCCTTCGATAACTCCTTCATTTGTTTCTAACGCGAATCAAAGTAGCGATCTCACCGTCACTATAAGGACCACCGGATCGATTTTCACGTACGTGAATTCAAGTTTCGTCCTTTCCACGATACATGCGTATCCTCGATCACCCTCATTCCAGATTCCAGAAACAGGTTCTTGTATAGAGTTCATAGGCAACACGCCAGGTTAAAAAGTATCGTATCGCTCAATTATAATCGCCGTTCGTTTTTCTCCTTTTACCTCGATATCGGGTCCGGTTCGATCGAACCAGCCTCGCTCGTATCGTTCCCCGAACGAAAATCACTCGCCGATAAGGCAAGCCCTCCGCTTAAGCCCCCCCCCCCCTCCTCCCCCGCCCCCGACCAATTGTTCCGAGCATTGATCCCAAGTTTAAGCTGAGAACACAGGGACCCGGAGTTCACGCTAGCTTTGCTCCGTTCTGAACGAAAAAGAGGAAGGAGAGAAGGAGGAACAACGTCGAGGAAAGCGCGACCGTACCTTCCGCGGCTTTACCTTCTTTTCCCCGCCTTCCTCGTCTATTCTACTCCTTGCTCTTCCTCCTCGCTCGCGCTGCGAAACGATCGCGTGCGAATATCTGGACCGTTCCCGTCGGTTGGCAAATCTCCAGCAACCCCTGCAGTTTCTGCTCTTTGCCCTGCGTGTCGGCCGCCTCCCCTCCACCGATCGAAAATTCTTATAGTCTCTTCTTCTTCCGCTCGCCTTCCAAAAATCCATCCCTCCATACTCTTCCCCTTTCGCGTCGCCGCTGAAAATAATCCTCCCCGCCGGCCGGTCATTGATTACTCCTCCTCCTCCTCGCGACCCTTCTTCCGCCCGCCGGAAGTTTTCCGTCCGACCGCTCTCCAACACGCGCGCCCCGCCGGGACCCTCTCATCAAGGATCCTCGATTGGGCACGCAACTCGTGCCCTCGTTCCATCAGTCGTCCGCGACTCATCGATGAATTCATTTGCATCGGATGGTACTTGTCCTCCTCGTACTCGCTCCCCTTTTCTTCCTTTCCTCGTTCGACCTCCGTTAATCCCCCCTCCCCTCTCGTGCGGTTAACAGAGCTTCCACGCGAGTTTTCATCTCTCGGGAGAGAGAGGAAGCAACGTTCTCGCGAATATTAGGATACCTAAATATTCCTTGCCCGCCCCCAAACGGGATCTTTCAAAGAGAAAGGCGTCGAGTAGTAGTCCGGGCAAATAATTGCTCGAAGAATGAGACGAAATAGATGAATAGGGGGAGTGTTTAAAAATACAATTTGCAAGGCAGAAACCGTTCTCTCAACCGGAGGGAGTTACATTAGGCCTTCGCCCGGTAACTGTCAAACTCAATTTCCGACTGTATTTTAACCAAGATGGAGGGGGGAGGGTCCGGACCGGCAAAGTAGAGAATCGTGTAAGCAGAACTATTTCGTTATTTAAATCTATTCTTCTAATAGTTCGCCGCGATAATGCGCTGAATTAATCATAAGGATCTCTCCCCTCTCTCTCCCAACAAACGAAACGGGGGAGGGGATTAAAGTTTCGCCTCGCCTGCCTCGAAGAAGGACGGGATCTCGATGAAGATTCTCGATCGCGCTCGAAATTGCACGGATGCCGAACCTTTATGCCTTCGTTTCTTCGTTAAGTATTTGTCCGATCCAACGCATCGATGAAAATCAATCGTAATCCCCCGCATGCAACGGAAGCAAAAGTCGTCGTGATTGGCCCCGATGACTCTTTGAAATTCCTTCGAGCGTACGCAAGTCCAACAATGGTAACGTCGCGCAGCTCACGTTCGCCAACAGATTTCACCTGATCCGATATCCTGTCTGAGCTCAACTTTTCCCCGAGACTTGGCGTCCCGGCCCATGAATATTGCATCACAGGGAGAAAAATAGCCGGAGGCAGCTCCACGCTTGTTTCTTTTTTCTTTCTTTTTTTTTTATTTTCGCGAATGGGACGAGACGAGCACCGATGCACCACCGATTACACCGATCGTGTAGAACGCGTCTAATCGAGAAAACGAATCTCTCTCTCTCTCTCTCTCTCTCGCGCTCCTCGTTTCAAGAGAGCTTCGACTTTTCTCCCGTGATACTTGCACGCATCGGTTATCACGCGGGCTTACCTCCCCCCCATCGTGTATTTCTAATACACGTCCGCCCGTATATATTTTATAGTCCTATTACTCCGGCTGGCTGAGAAATATTCCCCTTATTTCCATATCTTCAAACATTTCTACGCTCCCATTTCTATAATATTATTCTACCCGTTTCATGTTTCTCAAATATTACCCCCCCGCGGTGGCCTACGACCATTTATTCCGCGTCTCGGTTCCATCAACCGAGGATGTCAAATAATTGCTCAACAAACGTCGTCGTCATCGCTGTCGCAGTTACATCAGCGGATGAACCTTTTTAAAAACGCTTCCCCAATTTCTGCCCACCGTTTCGAGGTGCGTACATACGCGTGTGTATATATATATATATATATATAACGGGCAAGAGATTTAAGCGAAAATGATGGCCGAGCGCGTTAATCGCGACCCAATTGACACCATTATACCCAATTACCGATGCAAATGCGATTTATCGATCCGGTTCCGCTGTAAAATATTTCCGATTCCGCGCGCTTTCGATATTCCCCTCCCTTTTTTCGATATCTCGGTTCCGAAATCGATCGATTTTAATAACCAAACCATGCGGTTATCAAGGCCCGATCGCAAGCAAGGGACGATCAAAGTTTGATCGTTGCACGCGCGTATATACTATATGTATATATATATGTGTGTGTATATATATAATGAAATTCATACCGTCAAATCCCGAACGATTTGGCTCGGAAGGCAAATGGAAATCAACCAGTGTCCCATCCCGTCACGCTGTCCCCATAAATATTGATTTCCTATCGGTCGTGAGCGTAACCTCTGCCGAGGTGTTTGCCACGGTGCGGTCCACGAGCGTGCGAACCGACGTAAATTCGTTAGGGATTACCGGGGGAAGGGAGGAGGAGAGGCCCCTCCCCACTCGTTTCCTAATCTTTCGACCACGTTCTTCCGCGCGATAAGTCGACACTTGATATCCGTTTCCATGTTTATATCGATGTTCATTCCATTTCGTCGGCTGTAAATGTTCGGTTTCGCCCCTCCCCCCGGGGCTCCAGCTTTCGCGTGGATTTGTTGTTGCACGAGTTTTCTATTCTTTTTTTTCCTCTCTTCTTTTTTTTTTTCTTTTTTTGTTCATTTCGACTCTTCGTAGGCTATTTCGATCCTCGCTGCAAAATGCAGCGGGATATGGAAATGGTTAAGATTGGCTACGTCGCGTCGTTATACATATTGATAGAAGTGGAAAAGCCATCGCGAATACGAGCGAAAAGGTGTTTATTTTGGGAATGAAATACAAATTTAATCGAATGTAGCAAAGATCGAAAGATTTTTTTGCGAAAAAGTGAAGTGAAATATTTCCTTCTTCGTTCAACGCTGTTCCCTCTAATTGCTCGTCGAGTAACGAATTTCCCATAATCGGTATAAACAATGAATTAACCGTGTCTCGTTCGTTGAATCGAACTCGTTGGTTTAAATGGAAACGAGATCGAAATAGGGACGATTATACGAGTTTTCCCACGCGACGCGATTTATTACCACAATTTGTAACAATGAGGCGAACTCTCCTTAATGGAGGCAAAGAACGCGGCGGCCGTTACCCAGTCGTTTCCCTTTCCTTCGGCTAAACGCGGCCAATTCTCGATTAACGTAATTTAATGTTCAATTAACTCGCCTTGGGAGACCGCGGATATTCCTCGATCATACATTACGCACCGTAAATCGGGCACCGGCGACCAGTAATATGATATTAAATTACAGCGCCGCTATCCAACTTAAGCTATTCCGTGCAACGTCCACTCCAACGTATTTGCCCTCCCCGAATTCTCGTACCGGCCTTAATTGTCATGGAAAACTCGTGCGAATCCTCAGCCCTCCCCCCGAGTCTTCAATTTGTTCAAGACGGATCGCAACTCCATTTTCATTAATCATGGAAAAGCGTCGACTATTAACGACGCTTTAAAATACACGATTTCTAATTTTGTTAGAAGCATTTAATTCGATTATCGTCTAAAAATAACGCTATCTTCGCACATTTAACGTTCGATCCATCGATCGTTAAAATTCAGCTTTTCAAACTAAACTTATCGCACACGTAAAATAATCAAACGTTTATTTCCGACTTTTGAATCGATCGAAATTCCTCCCATGAATGTATCGACACCTTCGAAACGTCACGAAACTCGGAGATCACCGTCCGCGAGCATCTTAAATCCCCTTTCCTCCCTCTCTGTCCAAGCAAGCGCTAATGAATGCAGCGCCACCCCTGGAATCCCTCCCGTCCGATTGTCACTTGGCATCGAGGGTCGGCTCGCGCGAAGATTAAACAGAGAGAGAGAGAGAGAGAGAGCAGCCTCGTCAAAATTCACCGGCCCCGCCCTCTAATTGCGAGCTCTCTCTCTCTCTCTCCCTCCGCGAAGCTTTTACGCGGAGAGGCTAGGCTCCACCGTACTCGTATAACGATGATTTACGTCGCGATCCAGGGAAGGAGGGATGTCCCTTCCATCCAAAGGGAAACCTCCTCTTTGTCGTGATCGCGCGGATATCACGAGCTCTCCCCCCCCGTCCATCCATTGTTCGAGGCGTGGCGGCGCGCACAAAAGCGCTCGCGTGCGAGATTTCGCGTGCGAATACATTATCCGCAACTCTACGTGGCTGCATCCCGTGGAGCGATCGCGGGAGAGAAAGAGACACGTTTTCACGCGAGAAATTGCTTAGTAACGCGATCACGATTTGTTACGGCGCCCATACGCTAAGAGGCTTAACGACGATCGGCACAATGCGTACGGTGTGCGCGTGTATACATGGTCGACGCGGCGAGAGGAAAATCGAGAGGCGAAAGGAATCGGGGCGATCGATCGATATCGACCACTCGCGGGAATTGGACCGAGGATGAGAGAATTAATTAAGCCGAATCATTAAATCGATTAAATCACGCGGGTAGGAGAGGGAGGGAGGGAGATAGGACGCGATCGATCGAAAGAGGTTATAACGCGTGTGTTTAATTCGGTAATTCGGTGGAGGAGGGAGATCGGTCTCCTCCTCCTCCCATTTTCCCGGGTCGTATTTTTTAAAGAAACACGGTGGGACGAATCGGTTCGTGTTCCTTGTATAAGGCGAGGTTAAGAATCTCCTCGTACGGAGAAACGTTTCCATTTTTTTGCTCTCCTGTTATTCGAGAGTTAATCGAAGAACGATTCATCGTTTAAAGAGAGTTAATCGAAGAATAACTAATCCCTGGTTTTCGTATTCGCAAGAATAATATTCTTCGAATAATAGCACCGTGGAAATCGTCGGGGTATCCCCTCCCCCTACGGTCGACCGTAATTATCCTATTAATTATAATATCGGGGGTTGAAAGGGCGTGCGTGTTCCGAGGCGTGATTAATACATCACCGACCCCGGCCTGGCTGAAAAGTTCCATTAACTTCTTCGTGATGGTAATTGACCAGCACCGCGTGGACCGGCGTGTAAACTTTACACGACCGGCCTGCCATTTTTCCTTCACGTATCTGCGCAGCGCTCCTTTCTTCCTTCCAAGAGTAATAGGCGTTTCTCGTGCCGTGGAAACCGCGATTTCGCGTGGGATTTGCGCGATCGATCGCGATCAACTCGTCAAATTAACGGGGGAGGACGTAATTAGTCGGGGAGGGTACACGACGACAGGAAAGAATCGATAGCTGGGCTCGTTGTTAAAGAATAACACGGATTTTTCTCGAGATCGATGTAGCTTCCTCGTTGGTTGCATCTTGGCAAGAGATAGAGAATATAAATGAGAGCGGGGGATTTGTTCGTTCGTGCGCGAGGAAAAAGGTCTGAATATTAGTTGGACTTACTCACGTGCCGCGTTTGATAAGATAAATGATAAAATAACAAAACGTTGCCCCGAAAAAATATATTGCGCTCGAAAATTAGATATACCACGGAGAGAAATTATTTTCCCTTGCTTTGTCTCCTTCTCTTTCTGCATTTTTGTTCTTCCGTTGTATTTGCGTTGGATGTACAGCGTTGATCACAAAAATATCCGACCGTTTTATCGAGTACTATATATATATATTTAGTTTCTAATAGATGATTTTTTTTTTATGCATGCGTTTTATTTCGTTTTCGAAGGAATCGTTGCAAAATAACGAAGATACGATAAATGTTTGTTCGAAAATAAGAGATCGAGTTTGGTTTTTCATTATCGATGTTCCAATTCTCGTAAAGTTTGCCGATCGTGATCGAACACTCTCGAGATTGATTGTATATACATATATATATATATATATGTACATATTACGTTAAAATCATTTTCCCCCGTTCTATTTTACAATATATAACCGCTATCTCATATTTAAAATTTAATTACGATTTAAATTAATCCCCTATAATAGGACATGTTTAAATGGCGCACTTAACGAACCAACTATACGTCCATTCTGTTCGTTAGCGAAAATTGGATTTTCCATAGTAGATCGATACTATTCGTAATACTTAAATTTTTCCATCGGGAGCGATTTTAAACATACACGGGGAAAAAGGTGGAAAAGAAAGAGAAAAAGGAAATATACATATATTTTCATTTCCCTTTTGGCGACTCGAGATGAGCTTCTAGAAGATTAGTTATATTTCGGGTAACGCGCGTGCATGCACGTGTGCGGCAACTGTGAGCGTCTCTCATTTCTCATTCGATGCATTTAGAAATCTTGCACGCGAGTTTTCCAACGTATAACGTCGCGTCGCATCGTGCGGCAACAACGTTTAATAGAAGAAAACTGTTTGCGTCCTAATGTTTCCCTGTATTTCGACGATTTATCGCGCTGCCCTTTTGGCAGGGAATTATCAACGATAAATTTGCACTCTAAAATAGATTGAAAGCGAGCCGGAGTTAATAAATCATACGTAACGGTTGCTCTCGCTATTTCGACGAAATTCACAACTTTTATCGTCAACGTCCGTTTATTTCCGTTGCTGAAGTCCAATGTTCCGTTCCGTATTCTTAGCAAAATTTTAACAGCCGAAATTTCTTCGATTCCCTTGCCTTCCCTCTCGCCGTGCATTGGAAAAAGAGATCTTCATAATCAAGTATAAACTTGTTGGTTTCCACGTTCTTTTTCACACATACCAAACAAACGCGTTTCTATCCTCAGAATCCTCGCCCATCCCGTGAACAACAACAACAAGATTGGATCGGTTTTGGTGAATCGAGCACCAACAACCACTTACGGATATTCCATTCCTTTTCCTATTCTCCACCCAACACACAAATCGTTCGTAACACGCGCGGTTTCCACAAATTCTTCCATACAAACAAGAGGAAGAGGGAGCGGTGTTCGCCTTCGTCGTAACTCGGTTACGTTCGGTTTGGTTATGGTGGCTTTTGGTCCGCGCGACCGAGCCGCGTAACACGGCAACAAACGAGTAAGAGGAGAAAAGCTGATTTACCGGGGAAATCTTTTTGCGGTCGCGGGAGGAGGGGGAGGAGGACAGTGGCGGTCTAATCGAAAGATCGAAAGGGGAGGGCCACAAAGTGGTCGACAATAATACGGTCCGCCGGAGAGAACGCGGACGTTCCGTTCCTGATTTATCCGCGTGCTTTGATGTCTGCCAATTTGCGCCAACTGAATTTTCTCGCGGACCTTTCCATCCTCTGGAAGAAAACCGTTTTCACAGAGAGGTGTTCGTTTTCACCGTCTAGGGGAAATTTTCGACTCGAGGAAAAAAAAGGTGTTCTCGATAAGAGAACGTGGAGTCGATTTTCGATCGAGTACGATAGAAATTTATATTAAAAAGGCTGCCTCGTTCTAATCTAATTTATCCAATTACGTTTTAAATTCTATGCGTTCAAAAAGGAAACAAAAATTGTTTCACACGAGATTCGTGTTTCAATAGATGAATATCAGATTCGAAAGCATTTTCTTCGAGATATTCGTAGTCAGAATTGTAGTTCATTGTAGTCAAGATGAATTCGTGTGTTGGTCTTGGAAATTAAATAATAATAAAAAATAATTTTCCGAAATATGCTTGAATGTTAAAAAGTTCGAGTATTAAAATAAGAGTTCGAAGCCAGTCGAAGTATTTCTCAATTATCATCACGGTTCGTTTGTAGATTTATCGCGGGATATCTCGCGTTTATTCGCGAGTTTATCTTAGGGGGGGGGGGAGGACATCGAGGATTTCGACGTGAAACGAAAGGGCGAACGATCTTCGAAACGGTGGGGAAGCGCTCGCTGTGGGGAACGTCGTCTGTCGGAAAGTCGTGGAAGTCGGCGACAATAAATCATGAATATTAAAGGAAGAAGGACGGTCGGATTTTCCTCCGGTTCTCGTCCTCCTTCTGATAAGATTATATTCAAAGGGAAAAAGGATACGAAACTTGGGCCGGATTGAGGGTACAGATAAATTAAAACCCCGTCTGCATAGGTAGACACCTCTATAATTTAAATGCAAATCAGTTTTTAGTCAATCGGAGAGGTGGCGTTCGTTTAACCGACTCCTATGGATACGTCTCGACACGGCGCGATTCCTTTCTTTCGCTTCCTTCCTCTTCCTTCTTCCGAGCCTCGCGACTTTCACCACCCTTGAAATGGAATAAAAGAGAGAAAATGAAAGAGAGAGAGAGAGAGAAAGAGAGAAGGAGGGAGGGAAGAAAAAAAAAAGGAAAAGAAAAGGAATAAAGTAATCGTTCCCGACTACTCGCGGCGATTTGCATATTGCAATTTCAATCGTGGTGAAAAAAAATGCAATTAAAACCGTTCAGTGATGGAAATTAAGTCAAGATTACAGTTTCTTATAAAACTGTCGGAGTTTTTCCTGCGAAAACTTCCCTTTCCTGCGAAAAGAGATAGACACGGTGAGACAACCCGAACTGTAACTCCCTTCTTTTTATTACGCTTGAAATATCTATACCACGAGTAATGGGGAACGCGGGAGAACAACGTGCACGCCAGGATCGATTCAAAGGGATTTAGGAAAAGCTTCGAATCTATCGCGAGACAAGTTTTACAACCCTTGAACCGTCTCCACGGCTATTCCGTCAATTCGTCTTCGGGATAGCTCGAAAATCCGGACCAAGTATCCATTCGATACGATCGTTATTCAAAACAAGAGGAGAGAGGAAGCTAGAGGCAACTCGATCCGATCAATTCTCTCTCCCTCTTTCTGTGGCAGTGGCCTCTTACATCGCGCCGAATTTCGATCGAGTCGCGCGCCTTCCACGCGACACATTTTCGCGAAATCGATAAAGAAGAACAGGAGAGGAGAGGAATCTCTCTTGTTCCATCGAATTCCCAGCCAGCTGGCCACCCGTCGAGGAATCAAAACGAGCGATGGAAAATGGATCGATCGTGTCTCGTGTCGATGGAAATTTCCGAGAGAAATTCTGTTGGGAAAGGATGGACTGGACCGAGCTTATCGAAGAAACGATACGACACGTTTCGAGAAAATAGGAATGGAGAAACGAATCGATCCAAGATCTCGCTCGCTTTCTCTCTCTCTCTCTCTCCCTTTCCGTCCGATCGTTTCGATCGATATTATTTGGCGATCGCGTAATCGCGCGTGATGAAAACGTGGGGGGAGGGGAGCTCTGTGAAAACAATAGAGAGAACAGCGAGTGTATATACGCGCATAATAATTAAGAGACCGACAGTGGGCCAATGCCAGTGTTTATCCTCAAATGGAAAACGAGGGTGGTTCGAGGGCTTTGCACAGAGGCACCCCTATCTCCCAGTTTAAATCCATCCCCATCCACGGTTAACGGTCGGATCCCAAGTGTTTTTGCTTTGTCGAGTTTCCCTGGAATTGAAATTCGACTAACATCGTTTAATACACCGTGGAACGTGGAGGGGTCGGTTTTACCGGTGGAATTCGTCGCGGGTTTCGGGCCGCTGCTAGGCATATGTTATTCTGGCGCAACCCCCTTTTCCACGCGCTTCTTTGTCCCTTGGAACAACCGATAGAGGTGTCGATGATGACAAAGCAACGAAACGAAATATTGCTGTGAAAATCAAATCATATCCGAGCGTTTTCTACGACCGAGCGTCTTCACGAAGAGGGAACGAAAAACGCGTGGGAGAAAATGGCTCGTACGATTGCAGCGAACGATTGAAATTTTCATTTCCGTGTGAAAATATACGCTTTTATATACGTTCCAATTGATGCAAATGGATCGTTTGCCGCTTTCTTTCGGAAATCCCCTTTCCGAAATTTGTTTAATTCGCTTTCAAAAATAAATCTTCCCGCGCAAAATATGCCCGTCAGGATGGAACAAAAACACGGCATTACGAAAGAGAGAGAAAAAAAAAAAATAGGACAGGGGGCGCATCTGATCGATGGGGGCTGGATCGTCGATCCCGATCGTATCGCTTTTACCGCGATACAAAAATTCGAGGTTGGACGTTCGATTGATGGACCGATTACATATCTGATCGGATATGCATCGATTATCGTGGCGGGCGTGAATTGCCAACAATCTTGGACGTTTCGATTGCGACCGTTCGTGTGTTTGCACGCGTCCGAATGTCGATAAAATTCGACAAGTAAACGCTATTGTTTTTCGAAAAATAGATAGGGATTGTTTTTATGTAATTTAATTTCAATTTTTTGAACGTTCGAATTTTGGAATATACCGAAAAAGTAAAACGGGAGGAGAGAAAGGGGGAGAGAGAGAGAGAGAGAGAGAGAGAGAGAGAGAGAAACAAAAACGAAAAACATTCAAAAGCTATTTACGCTTATGAAATTATACATTGTTGCCTTTGTTGTCTCAAAGGATCTGGATTATATCTCCTAACAAAATTAATCTCTGAGAAAGAACAGTAGCTCATCGTTTATGAGTTCTTCGTTTCCACGAATAATCTTTTTCGCATCGAGTTTCTTTCGTCGAGGGCGGTTTGTAGAAATTCAAGATTGTTTTCAAGAGAGAAAAAAGGATGTTAAAAAAAAAAAAGAAAAAGAAAAAAAAGGAATAAACTTCCGTTTTTTATCCCTTATTATTACTCAAGATCTGTACAACCTTTTATCGTCTACGCATCTATCTTCGTTGTTTTCAATTAGAGAAATGGGGAAAGGCCGTTGTACACACGCATTGTGCGAAAAATCGTCCGGCGCGCATAAAATACCTCCCGCTTAATTTGATTAAGAGGGTTGCATACCGGTATGACAATAACGCGGGGAAAGAGGAAAAGAAGAAAGAGCGGAAGAAAACAAACCAAACCAAAAAAAAAAAAAAAAAAAAGAAAAACGAATAAATAAACATGGTGGTAGAAAACATCGGGCTCGTACCAACGTGCGCGATTTCAATAGCTGCTATTCTTGTCCCCGGTAATGTCGCGGCGTTTTGTTTTTTTTTTTTTTTTTCCATCGATCTTTCGACAATGGAACAGAGAGGAGGAGGGGATGATATCGACGGAGCTGCATACCTCGGTTGATCGGTTCGGTTGAATCGCGTCAAAAGTTTCTCGCATGCCCGCAAAAATCGAATATCCCGGCGTTAGGCTCGAATTCTGCCGAGTTTCGCGCCGCTGCACCGCGCAAACACACGCATATCTTTGGGGGTCGAGATTCGCCCGATCGAGGTTTGTTCACCCCGTTCGTCCCCGTTTCTATTCCTCCCCTTCTCTCTCTCTCCTTTTTCCCCCTTCTCTTCTGGTAAATCGCGGTCGTGGTCGTCGTTACGTTGTTTTCGTTCGTTTCGCCGTTTCCGCCCGATTGATACGATACCACCGTTGGAATAAAACCAAGTGGTGGAAAGTATTCGATATCGCGAGCAAAGGTAGAAAGGGGAAGAAAGAGCAGGAAGAAACGAACGGACGAGCCGATGTCGGTTACAACCGAGAGCGCGGAAAAGTTTTAATAACGTCGTCGCGCGTCGAGCCGATGACGTCGGGGGACGCGAGGCGGATGCGAGGCAATTGCGAGGAGGACCTTTGCCCGCTTCCTTTGATCCGTCGCGAAATTGCTCGCACTATTTGTCCAATCTCATTATCGTTCGGCCGGTTACAGTTTTAATGAGTTTTTAATTCGAAGCCGACGTTAATTCGAGGCGAATATTAAAATCCGTTCCCTTCGATGCCAGAGAGGGGGAACACCGGCAGATCCCCGGAGGAAAAAAGGATGGAACTTTTCCACGGGAAAACTTTCGACTCGAACTGGGATGGGAGGGTGGTGGCTCTTGGCTCGTCGGTTGAAAGTGATTCCTCGCCTCTTCCTCCTCCGCTCGACGAATCGACGCTCGGTGAATAGGACAAAAATACGTCGGGCGGGAAGGGCGAGCTATTATTGCTACTCGGTGATAAGTTTCTTTTTTTTTTTTTTTTTTCGTTTTTTCTTTTTTTTTCCCCTCGAGTGGCGCGCGATATTGCTTCACCTGGATCGCACGGACGAGAGATACTCGCGAAAACCCGTGTCCTGTATCGAAACTACAGCCCCTCCGTTCACTCGGCTGTACAATAACCAGGAGTTGGGGAGGGAGGGGTATCCTGTGGGACAACCGAGCATCTATTTTCGCGAAACTTTGCGAAAGAGTTTGCGTTCTCTTTCACCTATACACGTGTAACTTCTTCTTCCGTTCCGTTTTTTTACCTCGACCCTCCCCCATCTTCTAGGATATCCCGCCACGCGTTCTTACTCTCTTCACATTTTCCACAGGTTGAAACGAAGGAAGAAATTTGTCGCGCCAATGTTCACCACGCGGACGCGTTTTATTCTTACTCGCGGAAATCCGCCGGATCGAAATTTGAAGAATTTACGAATCCTTTCTGTCGAGGCCTTTCCATCGAATTTCCGTGGCGATGTGCAGCTTACGTTTGAAACGAGAGATCGTAAAGTTGAAGAGAAATCGTCGTCAAGTTTTCGCCCTTTGTTTCGCCAAAGATACACGATACATTCCGAGGAGAAGTACAGCGGTAATTTTCTTGAAACCTCTTTCTTTCGTTCGTAATTTCGTTTAATACGGAAAAGAAATCCGTCGGAGGGAATTGGCCGCTTTCAACGAGATTCCTTTATCATCCGTGTTGCGTATATACATCGACGAGGCTTCATGCCCAATTTTTAATGCGACACACGTATCCCGATATTTCCTCGTCAACCTTCATCTTTCAAACGGATGTACGCGACTCGAGACGCTTTCTTCGTTTGCATCGAAGAATTACGTTTAACCAACGTAACACCTTCCCTTCCGACCTCGACGTCGTAATCTTCGGCCATAATAATTCTTTTTCGAAAGAGTCGCGTCTACCGAAAGAATATGGGCGACCAGGCGTCACTGTGCCTCCTCTTCTCCTTTTTCCTTCGTTTTAATTAAAAAACCTTCCGAGCCGACAAAGGCGGAACCAGGTCGCGGATATAAAGGGGAGAGCGTGTAACGCGAGATGAAAAACCGCGTAACCGTTCAATTATCGTTCGTGTACAGATACTTTTGGACGATTTCAAAGGTTTTAAACCTTTAAAACGATCGATTCGATCGATATTATCGCTTTGGAAAGTAGAGCGCGAAAAGGGGAAAAAAGGAAAGTGGCGAGAGACACGTGGAATTTATAGAAAAAAACGGTTGACCGCGCTTCTCGATCTTCGTCGACGAGCGACACCACGGCGGTGAATCCGGTGATTTACGAGCCGATATTTAAATAATAAATTAATGGTCAGGGAGAACGCGTGGAGGTGCATGGTGCGGAAATCACAAAGTGGTTCGGGCAGAAAAGAAAGAGAGAGAAAGACAGAGAAAAATCGCTCGGTGACCCAAATAGAGGAGAGGGGAATGTGTTGGCGTATACGTCTGCTAGGTGGACGTAAGTGGCCAGTACGGCGTTTTCCACGCGCGTACCCGCCACGTTAATTTTCTTCGTGGGAAAAGTATGTTACGAACGAGTCCCGCAAGAAAGGAAATATGAAGTGTACACATACACACATACACAGGCCCCGTCTGAAATTGATGAAGCAGCGGATGAAAAAGATACCTGGCCTGGCCGCCTGCTCTCCCGGCCCCTCTTTGTCCGCTTGGGGATCGCTTATCCTTCCACTCCCAACCCCTTCGTCTTTGGTAACCGACGAAAACGTTTCGTTTCGATCCAGGAAGAAGGATCGTGTACACGCGTCATGCTCGTCGCGAGCATTTCTGTATATTATCCTGTGCTTCGTTCTGCTTTCTGGAAACGATACGATATGATAACGTTGATTTTATTATCGTCGATGCACACGATGAAAGCGAGGGGAGAGGACGATATCGGTCGAAATGGAAGGTAGAGAGTAAACAGAGGTTTTCTCTCTTCCATTTTTCGACATAGCGGCAACGTTACGTTTCAACGATGGGGAAAGAGAGAGAGATCCCGCTAACGAGATTGTCGGAATCGGATTCGAACTTTCGTTCGCAAATAACCCTTGACCCGTATCAACTGCGCTTTTCGCGTAGACCGTTTTCTTCGTTCCACGCGTTCCTTTTCGATTCGATTTGATCAAAGAAAACTCGAAATGGATTATACTGATGTTATTATGTGGAGAGTTCTTAAATTAATCGAACGATCGATTTGTAATCGGGCGATGTTGTATCGTCGACGTTCAACGACATTCGAGGAACGTTTTCGTCCCTTGGACAGATTAGGCGTCTCCTTATCGTCGCTTATATTAATGGTATTGCAAGGATGTGCATACGTAACCCACTCACCGTGTCACGTGCTTTAAATGCAAGAAGGTTTGTTAGCCGCGGGGAAACGAGACCGCGGCACGGGTTAACCCGACTCCCTGTATAATAATTCTATCACGTCCCCGGGCACAATTTGAAATTTGATTTTCTTGATATTTTGCAAGGCGGCGAGTCGCCATCGCGCGGCTAACGAGGTTAAAAACTCGAATCATCAACCGAGTACCAACAAATTCAATTACGTAACGCGTTAATTTCGAATATGAATGACGAAAATATGGCTCGGAACAGATAGGGTTTATCCGATTAGCAAAGTTAAGGTCCACCGAACCCTTTGTCGCATTCGATTCTCGATAAGGAGATACTTGGTCGATGAGCGTGTGTGTGTGTGTGCAAAGCCGCGTTTACATTGATCTACTTTCGCTCGAATAATTCGACAAACGCTGTTCGAATGTCGAACAAATTGGAATGATTTCCACGAATATTCACAATTCTTTTAGTTTTTCTTTTTTCCTTTTTTTTTTTTTTTCTTTTAATTCTGGCTTGGAGTAGGGCGTAAAATGGATCAAACGATGGATCAAGTTCGTTGTAAACGAAGAGAGAAAAAATTCGTGGAGCGGAATGGCGGATAATGTATGCACACTCGACTCGACTCGACTCGGCTCTGTTCACAATGGTAAGACGAGAAATTAAAAGGTCTGTCGAGAAATCTGAAATATTACCGAGTAGATGTTGTTTGCGGGTTCACGGGCTGTCCGTTGCAGCGGCAAAGGGTTAGAAAGAAATTACTCCGCGTGACAAAGTGCAAAGTGTGGCGCGCGCGCGCGTTACATGAGGGAACTGGTCGACCAGGATTTTCGTGAAAATATCACCGAAACCGCATAATTAATCGCAGTGAAAATAGGAAAGCGCGAGAACATAACCTAGATATATTCGCATGCTCTTTGACTTTGGTCGCGAAATGCAGCGAGGTGAAAATTCAGTTACATTCGTTTAACGATTAACAAGTCCCCTGCTTTTCCCCCATCTCGTCCATTAGCAAAGGTATTACTATTAGAGCTTACGTTACGCTACATTTAATTCCACATTAGAATGATCAAATTTCGCAAATGTTCGGCATATTTGAAACGCGATATTCTCCAACCACTCGACTGTTCATCCAGATTTCTCTTTTTCTTCTCTTCCGTCTTCCGCTCTGAAGAAGAAGAAGAAGAAGAAGAGGAAGAAAAGAAGGTGACGGTGTCGAGCGATTAATAAATAATCGAGATTCCGGACAGATCGTATTTTGCGCGAATAATACAAATCGTATTGTGCACGAAAATTTCTGAATTCTTCCAAGACGTTTATTTCGTTCCATTTTACCGATTGATCCATGCATTGTGCATTCCCGCCGCTTTTGTGCTTTGGGAATGCGTATATTAAAATCAGGACGGAGCTCGAATCTACACGAGAAGACATTTTTAAATTTAAATTCGATTGTTCGCACTCGGATAACGAGATATTTTTATCCGTCCACAATATCGTTAGAAGAAAACTTCGAATCTTCGTTATTATTCGGACGACAATAATATCCATGGTGATGGCGTAATTGCCATCCCAATTTATAGATGTCGATGACTACGAAATTAAAATCGTTGTGGTGAAACAATATATCTGGTTGAACAAAATAAAATCGAGTTTAGTCATCTGCAGGCATCTCCGTTCGATTTCTTCGGGTCCTCGTCGCATCCTTTATTTATCGTTATCCATTGAATCCAGATCTCGTTTAATTTCGATTGATCGAACCCATTCACCATGGGCCCTATTATTCTAGCCTGAACGGGAGAAGAACGCTTCAAAGGAATTAGAGAAGATCGAGGATCGCATATTATTTCGAGCCGTGAGTAATTTAATTAGCCGAGCAAAAGGTAAAATGAATCGGAGGAAATTTTTTTCGATCGATCCAAAAACTTTTTCCCTTCCGACCAATCTTATTGAACGCGAGACGAGGAAACTGTTCTTATCTCGATCAGCCATCTTTTAAAAATCTTTCGAACTACGTTAAATCTCAGATATTCGGTGTATTTCGTTAATAACAATTATAAACTCGTTCAGATCCGTCACGCTCTCGTTATATATGTATATATATTTTTTTAACTATCGAAATCTACGTTGCGATTGATTTTTCTCGCGCCGTTGTCTCCAATTAATACACCGATCGGCGAAAGCTCGGTGGCGTTTAAGGTTTGACGGAGGGTCTATCTGGACATTCCATGGGCACGCAGTAAGGACGATATAATTTACAGCCTGATTGCACGTTCGTGCACCACCGCCGATGTAATTAACTATCGCTAACTGGCGATAATTAATAATTGCTTGATCAAAGAGGGATACGATCGAGCGGCAGGGTAACCTCTTGTTGATACTTCCGCAACCGTATTGTCCCTTGGCTGGCCTCGTACGAAGATAATATTAACGTGACTGGAGATACCGTGGAATACCGTGTTTCCCCCATAACTAACGGTAATCTAATCCAGCTACGGAAATAAATCCTCGATCGATATGATGGGGGGGGGGGGGGAGGGATTATAAATGCGACAATCCATTTCGAGATGTGTATATATTTGCATACCTCGCAATTATTTCGATTGTTATTAACGACAGAATTGAAAAGGAACAATTAATCGATCTAGAAAGATCCTTTATATATTCCTTTTAAATATTCCTTCGAAATTCTATTTAATACGACACCAATTATCGAAATGAAAATTGGAAAAATTCTTATCTTGTCGAAGTTGCCGAATTGTATAAATAAATAGGAGGGACTCGTTGGCTTAAATCACTCGTGTAACGAACGTACAGACACATTGGCGAGGCGGAGGCTCCACTCTCGATGCGCCCCCGTGGCTGACCGTCGAGAAATTGGGTCAACGAGAAGTGGTGCTCGTTTTTCTTCGCCGCGATTTCCCCTCCCTGTGCCTCGATCCCCCCGCGGTCCACCGTTATTGCGTTCATTAGCGCAACTCCCCCTCCAACTGCCGCGCCGAGTTTCGAATCGCGCGTAATTAACCGTGTTACCGTGTAATTAATAGTCGCGGGCCCGCGATGTCGAACGTCTACAACACCGCTCGATCGGGAGGACCTAATGAAATTTCGTCTCCCTCTGTCTTTGCCTGCTTAAATTGGTCTGCTTAAAAAAAAAAAAAAAAAAAAAAAAAAACGAAGAAAAATCAAAAAAGAGAAGAGGAGGAGAGATTTAACGGAATCTCGGAGAGTGTCGTAATGAAATTTCGTATTTAATATCTTGTTCGATTCGTCGAAGAAGAGAGGAGTCGAACCAACGACGGATGTCTCGCCTTAAAACACCGTCTTTACGATATATAACCGTTTCGAAAGCGGGGAAATTGGAGCAGAATCAGCTAAAAGGTGGGCATCGTTTGCCCATTAACGCGAGTCGAAGGAAGGCGGCGGTGGAGAGATGGCGAAAAACGTGGAAACAGGATCGAAATGGGTGTAGGAGGGGGCGAGAAGAAGGGAGACATTACGGAGACTCGCGGCAAAAAGGCGACTCGAACGGGCCGTGATGATAGGAATGCTCTAATCGCATTAAACGAGCCCGGACGATTCCCGATCCTTCTCTTTTTCGCGGCACGGCCTCTCCAAATGTCTGTAAACGCGCGAGCCGGCGCGTAAAATTGTGGGAAACTCGACAGGTGTGCGCGGAAACCTGGTCTGCCGGCAAACCCCTGTTTCGAAGCGCGCTATCTTCGTCCAACTAGGGAGCCGGCAGTTTAACGTTACCAAAAGTAATTTAACCTGACCGGGCTTTCATAATCACCCCTTTGCGGGCTGCAAGGAAAAGGGGAAAAACAAAGGCGGAAAGAAATGCGGAGAGATAAAAAAAAAAAAAAAAAAAAAAAAAAAAAAAGAGCGGCGAGAGAACGTTTGGAATCGCACGCGGATATCGTTAAAGAGGTTTCGATCGAGGCCATTTGCGCCCGACGATTTTCCCCTCCGGCAATTTTCTCGTTTCGTGCCTCCTCCGTGATTATTCAAATCGAGGGAACAAATCGAGTCGAACGCCTCTGTTTCGGTGTTGAATCGAATTAATCGATTCGACCAATCATCCAAGTCGCGAGTCGAATTGGCCGTGTGATAGCGGCCCGCGTGCACGGAATCGAAGAAAAAGTGGATAGATATATATATATGTATAAGTGGAAAGGAGAAGCGGAGCTCGGTAGATAGCCATCGTCGTCTCTTTCGGATCGATGCCCAATTACCGTTGAAAAGTCATTGGAACCCGTCACCCAGGTAGCCCATTAATCGACGCGATTTCATCGACGGCCGATCGCACCAGATCAAAATCATTAGCCATTAAAACGTTAATTAGGAAAGAAAGGTCCAGCGAAATCGAAATCGAAATCGCGTTGAAATTGCGCTGTTTCCGCCCGATCGCTACCCACCATTTTCTATCCCGCTATTATTTCATCGGCCGATAAATTAACGGGCTCGTTAATGCGGAATCGCGCGATTTCAACTAACGATTTCGCGCCGTTTCCGCTTCCAGGCTAAGAGCTAACCGGTTAAAAATAATTAACGGGTCGTAATTTTTATAACAACCTTGGCTCTCCGCCAATTCGACTCGATCGATTTCGATTCTTGAAAATTTGGATTCCGATTTCGATGATTAAATGCGATGATGTTAGAATCGTCGATGAATATCGATTACGAACATGAAAGTATAAACGGTAAAGTTAAAGGGAGGAAGTTAGGAGTGGATGATTCGATTTCTCGCCGAGAGGGAGACAAGTTTTCAACGAGATTTCCATCCTATGGAAATAAAAGAAAAATATTGATGGTGAGAAGTGGCGAATCGTTTCATAGACGGGTAAACGAGTTGGGAAATCGACGCGAAAGCGTTTTAATCGGGGGAGGCGGGATGAACAATGGGTCATCAATGGGGGCAACCGTGTCGCGCGCTCTCATTTTGATAAGCATCCGAGGTAACCCGGTACTTGGGCAACATTATCGTTTCGTAATTACCGGCGAAACTAATCAGAAATTAGTACTATTGCCTCGCTCGTATAACTACTTGCCGGTATTATTTCATCGCCACTATTGCTTTCAAAGCTATTGTGAAATCACGTCCCGTTCCGTGTTAATTTAACATTTCGGATAATTAGTTATATCGTATGTAACTTAATTCGACGTAATAACGATAATTTTCCACTTGCGCTCGCCGTTGGAAAACGAGGTTGTTATTTACTCGCGACACGCTCGCTTTCCAAATCAAATTCACCGCCCTCCTCCTCCTCCTGTAACCGTTTTGTTTGGACAAAACGTAGGAAATTACAGTTGTACGGGGAAATTTAATCGCGAAAAGGGCCCCCGTGTTCGTGGATCGTTTCGGATCGTGGCGGCCCACGGGAAGTGAAACGGGCGGACTCGACGTACAAGGTGTTTTCACTAACTCTCCGCCAACTTCTTGCACGAATATATTCATGACGCACGAGCGACTTTCTTCTTAAACTTGGTCGTACGAAAAAGCCTCTGGTCTCTTATAAAGGGGAATATTTAACATCCTTCTCTCTCTCTCTCTCTCTCTCTCTCTCTCTCTCCGCCAGAACCGGCATATACACGAGTTAAGAATTTTAAACGAAATTATTGGTTAATCTTGCATGCCCTTAAAGTGCTTCCGGACAATCTTCTCCCTTTCGCATTCTGGATACAAGTTACATAATACGAAACAAGATCCTTTTACTGCTGACATTCCGTTGTCCGTCGCCCCATATTTTGACAATTTTCAATTCTAATAAAATTCTCTCTCTTGAATGATACACAAGCATAGCCGAATAGTCGTGTCCGTAGAGGATAGACTTTGTTAAAAGAAGATAATACACGTACGTCGAAGACGCGTGTCTCACCGAAGTCTCTCCGGTCGAGCAGAAGTTGGCGGGAAAGGTCTCGAATAATTTCGATTCCCGGCAAACTTTGAAATGCCCTGCGAGCGAAACTCTCTGATCTTCTTTTTCATCGAGTCGAGTTTTCCATATACGAAACAACCGCGTGATAAGAAAAGTCTTGCCGCAATGTGGTCTTGGACTCGAATCTCTCTCTCTCTCTCTCTCGATCGTTCCTCGAGTCGCGCGAATTCCTCGTCGAAACGTTTCCACTTGGACCAAGTATTTGTTCGAACTCATTTACCGAGCAAAGTGTGCTTCCCTTCGTGTCTTTTTTTTTTCCATCCTTCTCTCGAATGCCTCTAAAAGAAAAAAAAAAAAAAAAAAAAGAAAAAGAAGAAAAGAAAAATAAGGATAGAGTTAAGTTAAATAGCCGCGTTCTATCAATCACGAAATTTACGTTGCGCGAGAACTAACTAATGAACTTTGAACAGAGTTACAAAACGTCTATCCGAGAGTCAAAGGGAAACGAGGCGGGTTGAAGGAAGATGGGACGGCGCGTTGGAAACGGAGCTTTCAATAAACGTAGTGGAGCTTGTTTGCTCCAGTCGATGAATTAACTCGTTTCCACGAACGGGTTTCCACGGATGCGGTTTCCGTATCTGCGGATACGTAAGTCGGTAAATCGTGTTCCGATAAATCCTGGTTAACCAGGAGGAGTCACTTCCCGTCCCAGTTTTCCTTTCTTCCAGACGAAACCGGACACTCGCGACTTCGTTAAAACAAGTTGGTCGATTTACAAAACAGACAGTTGGCTCTCCTCTCCTCCACTCTCGCGGGCAAGGCGAAAAGTAGAGGAGCCGCGTTGAAGAGCCGCGACGACACACGGGTTGAGGCCTGGCTTGAAGAAGGGGGATGGGTGCGACAGACGAGAAAGAAGACGCGACACGCTCGTAGACGCGCATTGTTCGGTGTCGAGAGAGAGAGAGAGAATGTGGGGGACGCGCGTGTTACTCGCCCAGACGCGCTTCCTTTCTCGCCTCTGTTCGTCGCCTCCCTTAGTCGTGGAGAGTGGCGGCAGACACTTTTGTGAGGATCGTACAAAAGAAGAGAACCGAGGATGGGGTGTCGCGGACGAAATCGCGATGATTGGCGCGCCCTCGAAATTTTCCTAACCGTTCGAATTAGATTCGATATTTCTCGTGCAACAGTGGTGGTGGTTTTTCTTGGAGGGAAAGTTTCGCTTTGATTTTGTTGATCGTAAGGGTTGCTTGTTTTATCGGTGTTGTTGTTGTTGTTGTTTGTGATTTATCGACGGTATTAACGGAGAACTAGCAGGGTGGAAGTTCAAGGGAATAATGGCGCAGGCTTGATTTCCCCTCGAGAATGATGTTGCAATATCGGTTATTGAACTTATCCTATCGATTATCGTGTCGAGAGATAAAGAAGCGTTCTTTTTGCGCAACCAAGGTATCTCGCGTTAAAAAAGTAGCGGGGAAAAAAGTTCCTTTTTTTTTTTTCTCCCTTTCTTTCTTTCTTCTTTTACAAGAATAATACGATGGAATCGATGGGAAGAATTTTTCTCGTAAATTCCAGAATTTCAATTCTGAGAGGGATTATTATACGCCGCGACAGGTTCTCGCTTCCGGTTTAACCGGATCGGTCGCGATAGACAGCGTTCTTAAAAGAGTTTCTGAAACCGGGATTTGGGTAAGACTCGCGGCACGAGTTTTGCCGAAACTGTGTGCTCTGCAAGAATCAAAACCACGGGATTGGATGGAAACCGCTGGATCGAGGGTGAATGCCACTCGAAGGGGTGCAGTTATCCACGGCTTTGGCCATTTGTTCGTCCCTCCTTTATCCCCGTTGTCGTATAAATTTCCCCTTTAAACCTACAATTTTCGATCGTACATTCTGAAACTCGTACGTTCAAATTGTTTAAATTTAAACAATTTCCGAATTTCGAACGGACCGACTCTCGCACTGGATTTTCGTTCGTTCTAGAAAGATCTTCATTGGTGGAATCTTTCTTCCAATCTGTTTCACAAGAGGAAGGAAAATTGGTGGACCGCGAATCCATATTCCAGAACGGTTTTACCCGATCACGTCCGCGCATTGATTCATCCATGCGCACGCAACTAACATCATCGCTAGAGTTACGCGAGAGTTCACACGTGAATGGGCTGCTGGCCGAGTGTCCGGGACGGTTGATCGGGTCCGGCCAATCCCGGTTGACGTGTCTCCACCTCCGGGATCGGAATCACCTAAAGGCGTCAGATTCACAATCGTGCCTCGTTGTGCCATGCCCCCTGCGTTTGATCGATTCGTGCTCGAAATAACGGAGACAAGCGAAGTCATCGAACGTCTCCCGAATCGTTGTTGAACATCGAGTCGAGTTTATTAATTTGTCGACGACAAAGTGACAATGCTTTATCTCGGATAGAAATTCTTCTATCTTTTGAATATATTTTTTAAAATCCTGAAAAATCTAACATCGAACATTCGATCGAAACTGACTAATAGCGTGGAACGGGTTTTAAAAACCCGTTGTCGATTAGAACGTTCAATCACGTCGGGAGCATTTAATCGAGAAAAGCATCTTACCATCTTAATATCTGTTCGTCGATAGAATTCGCAACCAGGTCGGAACGTCTGAATCGCGGGAACCGAGGTAGAAAGGGGTCCGGTCGGGCGCTCCGTATGAATTATAACTCGGAGGAATGGCTAAGTATCCGGGTCAATGCTGATAAACTGATTTACTGCAAAACCAGAACATTATCTCGGTGGAAGTTGGACGTCCCTGTCTCTTTCCGATGAGCTATGGAAGTATTTTTCGAGGAGGAAGAGGAAGGCCGCTCCGTGTCTTTCTCTATCGAGAAATTCTCGCGAAATTCAGCCGATCGCGGAAAATTCCTCGAGACGGGGACAAAACTAAAATCGAAAAACCGTAGCGCAAGAGTGAAAGGCTCTGTTTGTTCTCTTCCAACGAACTGCGCAGATATTTTTCAAGGAAAGATACCGATTTTACCTATACCGATATCTCGCCCGAATTCGGCCCAATGGCAATTTCGCCCGATCGGCAATTTCTCGAGACGAAAGCAAAACTGGTCGAAGAATGGTTCTGCAGATCGTCGAATGATCTTTCCGTTTCTTCTCGATGAATTGTAGGGATATATTTCTCGAGGAGAGAAATCGAGGTCTCACGAAATCCATCCCGAATCTGGGAATTGGTCGAGATGGTGGTAAAAGCGGTCGAGGAGCGGTGGAGACGAGGGTAGCTATCGGTCGGTCGGTGAGATTTAAAATTATTCAGAACGGGAAACACCCCTGCGTCCCGCGTCGTACGTTTTTGACTCGGTATAAGAAAGAGGGGGAAAGCGGGATGCGGCAAAGCTGCTGACATTTTTATACGATCGAGCACCGGGAATCGCATCGACATGCAACGCGAATCCATTATGCATGCTCCTCGCCCGAATTCGTTCCTTCGCCATAATTCTTCCCCTCGTCTCCATGCCTCCTGATTTTTGACACTCGCGCGACTCGAAAAACGGAAGAACGGAAACGCGAAATGTTGTCGGATCGATTTATTTTCGTTATTTTTTTTTTTTTCCTTTTTTGAGAAAAAGCTCACCGTGTAAATCTGCAATTACGCGCCAAGTTAATCCGCGCAATTTACAAACTCGATGATTAGTCGGCAAACAAGCGTTTAATAACGTATCAAAATATTCGGGAACTTGGGATAAAATCGATGTAGCCGAACACGTATCAATCTGACTAATAAGGGCAAATTTGCCCCGATGAATCGTTAATAACGTACCTAGTTTATTATAGTTATAACCGATTACAACGATCTCGCGGCTATCGAATCTATTTACGCGCAATCAATGCCCCCCGATAACAAGGGCCTCGATAAAGATAATCGAATCGAAAGAGATAATCCGAACCCCCTCCTCCTTCATCGAACGATTATTTCCATCGTATCGTCGATTTTCAAAAGGAATCCAATATTTATACAACGCTGTTAACATAATTTATTTCGAATGTATTTTCTCGGGGGAATGAGGCGACTAACAACTGTCACGTTTCAAATTCGAAAAGAACGCATTCCTTCAAGATTGGTTCAGAATTGGTTCGCGGTTGGAAGCGGATAGAGAAAGAGAGGACCATTTCATAATTCCGTGTTATTTTATCGAGTCGGATCGGTTTAATCACGGTTTAACCAGCTCCGCTCTTTTTTTTCCCTTCCCCCTCTCAATCCCAATTGGATCCGTGCGAGGTATTACGGGTAATTCCCAATTATTTCGCGAGCGTGAAGCGTAAGCCGTGCGTTCGATCGAATCGTTCGGTTGCTCGCGGAGCTTTATGGGGGAGATAAGCGGGAGAGGAAGAGGGAGGGCGATTGCGAGCTTTCGCCAACCTGACTTTACGCTTATCGTAAAAGCGGGACAGATGTGTCGAGATGGTTGCCAAGCTTGCGAAAATCTCGTTTTCGCAACGGTGGGCAGGAATGTGACCCGACCACGAAACCTGTCCCGATACCGTCTCCCACATTTTCCATACCGATTTCCTGGTATTTTATTATATACCAGGAGAAGGTAACGATAAAGGCTGCGATCGTCAACGCCCCGTATTAACACACGAAAAACGAATGAAAAATTCATCTCTCCGCTCCCTGGGACTCGATACATTCGCGTGTGTATCGGTCCAAATCGAACGCGATTGATTTCCCATCGATATATATATATATATATCTCCATCACAGTTTAAAATTAACGATCGTTGTCGTTGGCTTGCCTGCGCGAAAAGGGGAGAAAAGAGAAAAAAAAGGAACGAGAGAAACGAAGGAAGAGGCTTGCGCGAGATTCGCCGACCGCGATTGATTTTTTTGTGGAAAAGAAAGAAAGAGAGGGAAAAAAAAAAAATAGAAGATTGGAAGCAATCGTGACGAGAAGAAAAGCGTAGAATTACTGTGTCGCGAGATGGAAATTCTGGCAACCGTCCAACGAAAGGGAAAATGAAGAGATAGGGTGGAGAGGGAGGGTCTAAAGGATAGTGATAAAAAACAGGTCACGGAAAAAATTGGCGCATCCGTTGCACCGCACGAGCGAGCATAAAATGTAACGCAGGGGGGAGGAGTTTGAACGCGTATGTGAATGGAAACGGTGTTAGGAAAGTTGTTGAGTCGGTGGTGGGGTCGGTCGGTGCACGGGGGGATGATGCATGGGGTTGGTACGTGAGGATTCACGCGAGAGATCGCCGGTATTCCTTCTATCTCGTATATCATGAGTTTTATGTTCGCCCGTCGGAACATTTATTTGTTTGACTGCCTTGCAAGTAAACCGCCAACTTTCGCCCCCTTCTTCCGCCCATCCCGGCCAACCCCTTTCTCCTTTCCCGCCAAGGGAATACTTGCGGGAGGGAATACTTATTACAATTATCGCGGGTTTTAATACCATCGCTGCCCCTCGTCTCTTATCGCATAGGAATAAATAATAACACGCGTGGCCCGAGATTTCGATCGTCACGCGACGCGATTAATTTCCCGACGCGAGATCGAGTTAATTTCTGGTAATCTAAAACGCGACACGTAACAGCATCGTCCTTTTGATTTCTTTCGACCTCGCGCGAAGCTCGAGTTTCTTTTCGAGCGTCTCTCTCTCTCTCTCTCCTTCCTTTTTTGAAATGGAAAACGTAAACGAAGGATGGAGAGATCGGGGAAGGCTCGAGGGAGAAGAGCTTGGAGAGGAGTGGGGAGAAACGAGGTGGGAAGAGGCGTCAATATTGGTGAGGAAGGGTGTGGAACCGTGTGGTAGAAGTGGATGGTGTAGCGTGGTTTTAGCTCGGTAATAAGGGTGGTCAGAGAGTCGCTATCTCGAATGCCTGGTTTATATCGTATGGCGTGTATGTGGAGTAATTTATTAAAAGGAAGCGTGTCACCGACTTCCGACCGTTCTTTCTTCTTCCCTAGGACTGGCTACTTTCAACCATGGCTTACCGCCTTCTACTTAGAGGGGGATAGTATATCTTTGCAATCGCGTGTAACGAACGCGGTTGAAAAAAAAAAATGTATATTTTATATTTTAATAAAGAAAAGTAGGTAAAGACACGTCATTTCATCCGTATGGTCGCGATCTTATTCAAATCGAGGTTTCTTCCATTCATTCGAACGAGCGATAACTCGGTTACTTGTTCGAATAAACCTAGCTAAAATTTCCCTCTGCAAATTGCTCGTCGTAATCAACGTCGGTCGTCCCGTCACCTCTTCTTCATTGGGATAGGTTTCGTATGCAAGGAATGAAAAGCCGGCACGAGAAGACGCGATAAGAGGGAAGAGGGGAAAAAGCGAATGAAGGGTGCGGGGGCGGCACGTGCACGCGCTATTTGACCGGCAACGAACGAAAACGGACAAAGGGAGAAGGAGCGTTGTGCGCGCCTTCGAGGCACACTCGTGGCGAGCAAAGAGAGCGGAGATTTATCTTTAAGTTAGAGGATCCGTGACCTCGATACATCCACTTTTCTCCCACCGCGCGATAATCGTCCCCGAGCTCTTGCATATTCATTCCGATTCGTGCACCCGAATGAATATTAAATATTATTCAACGACTGGGCCGCGTCGTTTTAATTCCACTCATTTCACCGCCTCGAATCGAGAAATAATTATCACTCGCGTAATCTGGAAAATCTTTCGACGAGGGGGAAACCATTCCTTCCCGACCGAAGAACGGGGATCCCTATTTCTCTCGAGAGTTAGCTGCCTCGTGGGTCGACACAGGCCGAGGCGAGAGAATAAAGCCGGGGATCTTGATACGCCTCGATAAGCAAAGGTGAAAAAAAAGATATCGGTGAACGACGGCTACGTGCGTGTCCCACATCCCATCGATCCGTCCACGAGGGGAAAACTTTCCTTACGTTACGAGCACGATGTAAATATCCGATAGGCTCGGTGAAAGAGCGCGGCTACCTAGCGATCCTTACACCGCTTTTGGGTAAACATCGCCACCACGTCCGATACCATCTCCAACCCATCGAGGCTACGCGAAAAAAAAAAAAAGCTCCTGACCTGTCCCTCTTTCCGTGCACCACCTTATGGGGAGCTTTTAAATGGAGAACGATAATAAAGGATCGCCTTTGGTCTCGCAACGACCGAGTCTCGAGTAACGTCTCCTCGCTAATATACACCTAAAATTTGCGACTCAAGCTCGAATCGAAGATAAATGACGAATCGATCGATTATTTCCACTCGGGCGTTTAAAATCAAGGAATCTCGTTAACGACTGTTATCGATTCCTCTGAAAAAAAAAAAAAAAAAAAAAAAAACAATAAACTCTGTCTTCGTTATTACGCCGTTGGATTACGTCCCGGGAATTTCATTCAGACGCTCCTGGTTCCCAGAAGAGAAGAGAAGAGAAGAGAAGAGAACGGAGGGGGGTGTTGAGGCTGGGGCCCCACTTCTTTTCACCCCTAATTCGAGTTCGTGCTTAATCCGGTGCCGGACGTGATCATATTTCGCGGATCCCGTGGAGCCAAGGCAACCGTGAAAGGCTTATCGCCGACTCGACTGCGCGCCCGCGTTACGAGTTAAGACGGGGAACGGTTGCATAAAGCAGTTTTAGCTCGAAATACCTCGACGGTGGTGGGTACACGGTCAGGAGCCGTCAGGGCAATAGCGAGGAAGAACGGGAAGGAAGAAAAGAAGGAAGAAAGCGAGAAGCGAGGTGGAAGAAGGCAGGGATGAGAAAGAAGGGCGAGAAGGATGAGGGGTGTGAAGCTTGGCGGTTGGAGTTAAAGTGTGCCAAGGAGAGAGGAAATAAAGGCAAGAAGCTTAGGGGAGGGGCGAAAGGAGGAGGAGGAGGAGAAGAAATAGATTAAAGGGAAGAAAGGAGAGGAGAGGCTGTGGGAGACGGAGACAGGGGGCGGTGGGTCGAGGGGGGAGGGGGAGGGGGATATGAAAAAGATAAGGAGAGGAGAAACTTGAAAACTCCCGGGTCTCAACAGCAATTAAAGTAAAATTATACAAAAGTGCATCTAGAGTGGCGCGTCTCGCGCGTCAGGCAGCCGAGAAACAACTGCAAGAGACTTACTCCTCTCTCCACAAGCCTCTCTCCCGCTTGTTTCGTTCACCCTCTCCTCGTCGACCACCCTTCTTCTCCTCCCCCTCCTTTCTTCTCTCTTCCTTCTTCTTTTTTCTCCTTTTTTTTTTTTTTTTGCTTTTTTTTTCTCCCCCTCCCTCTTTTTTTCTTTGCTCCACCACCGTACGTGTAGGAGCACGCTCGACGAGAGAAGAGTCTCGGCAACGAGATCTCTCATATTTAATGACCCAGTTGGACTGCCTCCGGCGACAAGCTGAACGCGCTGAATTTTAACACCGTCACCGAGTCGCGAGTGCCGCAGAAAGAAAAAAAAAAAAAAAAAAAAGGAAAAAAGTACACCGCCGAGGAAGAATCCTCCTCCTCCTCCTCCTCCTCCTCGTGTAACGAACTGCCGCCGACATTGAACCTGATTCGCGCGCACTTCCGCGCCCGCCTCTTGTCGAGATTCCGCCGGGAACCGGAATCGGACACCTTGGTTTCACCACGGTGACGCGCGCGTTTATTCGCGTCGTGAGGAGGGATTAAATATTCAAACGACGATATGCCGTTAAACATTCATGGAGGTTGTTTTCACTTCCTTTTAGCTTTCCACCGTGCCGGCTCCCCTTCTCACTTTTCACTTTGCTTGCCCGATTCGAGGGAAATAATTGATAATACGTATGTCGCGATTCGTTAAGAAGCGACATCTTTTGATATCTCCAACTCCGATTCGAACTCGTCGTCTCCTCTCCTACACGATTTAAGGATCGTTACGAAGGAAATTTCCGCGGAAAAAAAAAATTTTTTCCTCGCGAGAGGAAATTAACGAGAGAATTTGCATATTATGCAACCGGTAGTTGCAGTATTTATAAAATGAACGATTAACATTTTGAATAATTCCCGTTGTTTTCGTATCATGGACTCGTAATAAAGTAATTGTATTAATTATACCTTGTTTTCCCACTGTTACGCCGACAGATTAAATTAATAATGGCAATTGAACGCGGAGAACAAAAGTGTTACGACTAAATTACTGTGTAATATCTTAAACGCGACATATCGTACACACACATATACCTATATATATATATATATATATGTATAGCAACAAAGCGTAAAGTCAAAATTTCCATCATTGCCATCAGCTTCAAACGCGACGAGTTTCACGCTCTTCTTTCGCGAAATGAAACGCAACCTCTTTCCAAAGCGAATCGTTTTTCTCATCTTCCTTGCTCGGGAACGGAAAATCCGTTTAAACGAACGCGATCCACGAGCGGGATATTTAAGACATTATCCGTCTCGATTAAATTTATATCGGTGGATGCTGGGGGGTGGTGGTTCGAGATATAGAACGAAAGGGTGATTTCGCGCGCGCGAATAAAAATTCTATTAGCGCGAACGTAATCAATTTCCGGTTTTTATGGATAGCGAACGCGCTAAATCTCGCGGAATTGGCAAAGATTTTAGACCCGTGGGCGTCCGCCACGCGGATATATATACTTCGTCGTTCCCCCGAAAATGAAAAACCGAAACGAGCAACACCCCTGCATTGTCGCTTCGTCCCTACGCAATATATTTTTATCATGCCGTCGCTGATTACGCGGAAACGTTTGAAATTGCTGCTCGCCGCTTCTATTTTTCAACTCCCTCGCCGTTCGAAGCGCCGTGAATGCGAGAAATATCGGCCGCCCTCTCGTTTCTCTCTCTCTTCCTTCCTCCCACCGATTTCACGCCACCGATTAAAAATTTGAAACCGCGGCGAGGAACGTATCGGAGCAACAGTAATACGTAACAACGAAATCGAGCTCGATGGATACGGGATGGTTATTTCAACGTCGAAACACACCGTTCTTTCCACCGATTAATAATATACCGGATCCGGCACGATACTCCGGCACAACGATTGTAAATTCGCCCGTGCAACTTTATGAATTTCTCGTTTTCATTATAAATCCCTTCCGAGCGATGTATCCGACAGGGATATCTCCCTCGCCCGGGGAAATTACCGAGCGCTTTTAACACCGTGAAGTTTATTAATCGAGCGAAGAATTATCGATTACCGCGAGTGCGTTTCCTCCATTTCCATTCCATGATGAAATTCTTTCAACAAATTTATCCGAAGTTAACCGACCTCGTCACGATTTCCTCGTTTTTCTTCTCCGCAAGAAGAAACCAGTCGCGTTTCTGTTCGCGAACAGCCGCTCCTCCTTTATCGAGTTGAGAGAGCGAAAGTGTCGCGTTCCTCGAACGGAGATCCGTGAAAGAGCGCTCAGAATAAAGAAGAGAGGAGGATAACCCTTTTCGTTCGTGTTGACCATCTCGTCGCGGAGGATTCCCTCGAAAAGGATCTGTTTGTGGCGTCTGTCTGTCCCTCCGTCGGCAATAAATTTCGCGTATTTGTAGAACAATTATCGTCCAACGAAGGGTGCGCTTAATCACGCGGATTTCCGGTTGGCCGGCTGGCGTTGGCTGCCGCAGATTTCATCCCTTGCCGGGCACAATTCCTATAACAAATAAGGCGCATTATTTATTTGGACACTCGAGGTGTCAGCGGTAAAGTTAAGGCTCGTCGTTGCCGCAGTTTCTACACTGTTTCGCAGGGGGGAGAGGAGAAGGAGAGAGGAGCTCGCCTCTGAAATAAGGGGGTGGAAACGTTTCCCCGGATAATATATTTCGGGGTATCCTTTCCCCGTCCCGGGAATACAGTGTAAACCGGGACAAAGACGCCGATGCTGCTCACGTCTCGGGGGTAAATTTCGCCGCGCGAAAAAAAATGCCAACGTTTAATTCAACGCGAGAGGGGCGAAATATGGGCCGCACGATTGTCAACCCGGATCCATGTCCGAGTGTGTCACGCGCTCGCCTGACCAATTTTCCTGACAAATAATTCCCCCTAATTCGTTTTTTAATATTTCTTTTTTTTTCTTTCTTTCTTTCTTTCTTTTTTTCTTCTTCGTACGAATATAAATTGGCGAAACGTTGGTCGTCCCGTATCTTTTGCATTGTGCTTTTAACGTTTGCTCTTCCACTCGGTGAATAAACTAGAAAAACGGAAATCTATTTGGAAGAGAGAGAGAGAGAGAGAGAGAGAGAGGAGAGAGAGAGAAAGAGGGAGGGATGGAAGGAAAAAAACCGCGCGTTTTCCCGGGTTGAAATATTTATTAAAGTTTTTGCCCGTTATCACGCCATTTTTCGCAACAGACGGATCTGAATTTAATAATTTTTTTACCAAGTTGAAAATCCTCGGCGCGCGTTTAAGCTTTCAACGAGCCTAGTTTTGCACCGCGCGTCCGTTTCTTTCCGGCAAATTTTTCGAGTTCTAAGCGGCCACTTCATTTTACAGAGAGAAAGAGAGAGACCGGGGGAAAGATAAAAAAGGAAGAGAGAAAAAAAAATATCTTTCCACGGCGGTTCTTTCAATGGCGGATAACCCGAATTCATCCGCGCGCGCCGTGAAAATAAGATATACGAACAAGATACGCTTCGTACGAACGAACCTCTTTTCAACCGTTATCCAACGTTTCCTCAAAGTGTCGTTCGACCAAACGCAACGACCGATTACCAGAGAAATTTGTCCCGCCATCGAGAATTTTGTTACTCGACAAAATATTCAACAACTATCCCTCTTCTTTCTTTCTTTCTTTTCTTCTTCTTTTTATTTTTTCTTTTTTTTTTTTTTATCCCCTTTAAATACGCCGTAACATTGAAAAACCAGGTCGCCAGAAGTGGACTCGAAACTTTATTCTCGCATTGGGACGGGAAGAGTGGAGGAGTTCGAAAGTTTAATCGCGAAAAAAAGGGGGGGGGGGCGGCTATTCGAAAACGATATTAATTAATTGACGGATTGTCACCGCCGATACCAACGTCGAAATGATCTCATCAACGATCCTGCAACAGTCTCTCTCTCTCTCTCTCTCTCTCTTTTTCTCTTCTCGAAATCAGGAACGGAGAGTAAGCGTGGATTCAGCAAAACTCGCGGTGAATTATTATCCCTGTAGTAAGTTGCGAGTAAACCTGGTGAAGCATCCCTTGGCCGGTTGGCTCGGCTGACAAAACGGATTGAATTACCTCGTTAAGTTGCCGAGTTTTTTACTCTGTCACGCTCACGCATTTGTATGCTCGTTTACCTTCTTCCATCCCGTCCCGTCCTCGAGTGTGTCCCTCCTCCACCGTGTTGCATTTGTTACGTGTAACGACGCGTGCGGTCTCTTCTCCCTCTGCCTTGCGATCAACCGAGGAGAAGTTTAACCGAAGTTTCTCCTGTTCCCAATTTCTTCTCGTGTTCTCCTCTTCTTTCGAGGGAGTGGAAAGCTTGTTTGCAAACTTTTCAACGTTTCGAAATGCGTATCCAAAAACGAAGAAAGGAAACGTGGATAAGTATCTCAAATCGATATTACGAACGAACGAAACGAAATTGTAGACGAGTGACGCGAAACCTTCTGACATTCTTCTTATTAGTTTTAATAAGAGGAACGGGAGAGGATTATAGGAGAGAAAATAAGGATAATTGGGTAAGGTTAAAAATAATTGTATAAAGTATGCATAGATTTCGGTTATAGATTTTGAAGATGCGTATGAAAGCAACGACTTTTTATTAAGTGAAATTATATTATCCGAGATATCATCTCGGTTATGAAATTTTTAGATATCTTTCAAATATTAAGTTAATCGTTGTATATGTATTTTTTCAATTTTAAACGAAACATTAAATACGGAAATGTACAAGATGTAATCTTTTTTTTTTTTTTTCTTTTCTCTGTACATTAAAATTTTCAACAAGTTTTTCCATCAATTCTATTTAGAATTATAATTGCTCGTGCTTTATTTCACAGAGTAAACAAAATATTACGGTATTTTCACATGATAATATCCCCCCCTCCCCATATTCAACAAAATATGGTATATTTTTTTATCAAAATTTAAATTTCGAAGATTAATCTGGTTAAATCCGACGAGCGTTGCCCCAATTTCTCTGAAAACTCGCCACGTCAAATTTTTTCCCTTACGTTCTTCCAGTATTTTTAACAACCGACCGTCGAAAAAACTTTTACTGCTCCAACCCCTCCGCGCATCGTAAACGCTTCTTTTCCTTTCTTTCGCGGTTGCAATTTTTGTCCCCGCGACAGATTCGTCGACGATCGCCAGAACGTTCTACGCCTCGAGTAGACGAAAAGTCGCAAAACACCACGAGAAACCAAGGCATCGAGAACAACTTGTTTTATCGTCGTCGTCGTCGTCGTCGTCGATGGCCTGTTGCAGGAAAGGAAGACAAACGGCGATGAAAGAGGAGTTTCGCGAACGATACCGATGAAAAATCGTTTTCTCGGCTTGGATATCATCTTACCGAATGATCGATTTATTAACGAACGAGATCGTTACATAGAATTTTTCTCCATCTAGATTCAAGATTCGCTTCTTTCGCGCGGAGTTTTCTTCGAGAGCTGTTGGCTTTTTGGCTGACGAGAAATATTAATTCTTTTTTTACTTTCGAATTTTTGATCGCAACAAGTATTCCTCGACAACGATCGAAGAATATCGAAAATTAAATCGATCAGATCCGCCAGCCAGGAAATAAGTTTATCCAGTTTCTCTGAAACGAAATTTGTGCCGAGTATGTCGACGGTCAATTAACAGTTAACGTCGCTTTGGGAAATTGTAAACGATCGATCTTCTTCGAAAAACTGTTTCCCAAAAATACCGTTTCCCCACGCACGGAACAAATACGCTTATCTCGAGCGTTTATACAATTTGGAGGATGATTCGCGGGAGCGGCGAGACGGGATCAGGAAAGCGTTTCGAGTGCTTTTCGATGCACACGAATTAACCGAATTCCAAGATCGAAAGTTGCGCGGGCAACTAAAACCTCTTAGGGATTGTTCCCAACGTGATAGAATTTTCTTGTAGTCCTCCTCTCCGCTTCGCGAGAAGTTTCGCCCGAGTAAAAAGAGATGTTGTCCGTGTTCTCTTTCCCCAACGATTTTTCCTCCCTCGTTGGGGAGAGAAAATTTTCCCGCAACTCGACAGACAGAGAGAGAGAGAGAGAGAGAAAGGGAGAAGTCTCTTCGATGTCTGTCGAATGTTCATCCGAGATAATCCGTTTCCCGCTAATCCCCTCGTCGTCGTTTTCCATTAAAAATAATTCCGTTCGAGGTATATCTTCACCGGCGATCACCTCGAAAATTTATCACGTGACCCCCGCCGCTTATCGCGGCCTCAACCTCGGATTTCCCCCTACTTCTCCCTCCCCCCTCCCCAATCATCGTTTCGAAACTTGGAAACGCACCCGATTACCCGTCACCGCCCGTATTAATTTACAACGTAACGGATAGAATTTACGCACGCGGGTTGTTGCAAGCGTTGCGCGACAGAGCCGGATTTCGGTGGTTACAGGTGGACAGGAGGAAGGAGGAGGGCGGAGAGAGGACTAGACAACTCATTACCGGGGCTGGCAAACAGAAAACTAGGTTATGCAAGCTCATACGTCATCGGAATTAGAACCGTAGTCCGCTGTATCTCAAATGTACACTATCGCGCGAAACATGTTCCACACACACACACACACCCTTCCACGCGTCTGTCTCTCCCCTCCATCTCTCCCCCCTCTCCCTCCGTCTATGAATTTATGTAATGCGCGCGAGATTGCGAGGGGGAGGGGGAGGAGGAGGAGGCGTCGCGTCTCCACGGATCCACAACAGCGGCGCTCTCCGAGATAATGCGAGGCGCCTGGCCACAATCGATACGTTGCCAGGAAATTTGCCGCCCTCCGGAATTACCGATCGCGACCTGCCCTTTCGAGGCAGAGATCCTGGCTTCCTTGGAAGGCCAGCCAGGGGAAACGTCCACGGTTTCTATAGCAGTTTAAACAATCATCGTGAATCCCATCCCTTGCAACAGGCAATTAAACGCGAGTGACGGAAATCGGGTATCGATCGGGTGTTTACGGCTAAATTGGGATAAATTCGAACGCGCGTTTTATCGGGATCTTGGGAGAGAAAATTTGGGCGATCGATTGGGGAGATAATTAATAACTCGATTAATAAGGAAAAATATCAATTTTGAAGCGTTGGATTACCATCCGTCCAAACGAGATCCCGCACGTTGGAGGGGGCCCGCTTTTCCCTCGATTTGGGCGATGTGATTCTCCAACATTCTCTCCTCTCCAAAGTATCAATTATAGAGGTTCCGCGAAATTTCATTTACGCGCGAGCGTTATATACAGGGCTCGATGCCGTGGCGGAGTTTAAAGTAAGGTGCCGCGTTAATTAAACCCATCGAGGAAGCGCGAACGCGAATTTTCCTTGTTCGAAGGGGAGACGTTTCAACGAATGCTTTCTTCTCTCTTTTCTTCTTTGTTTAATCATCGATGATTCGTAAAATTAAAATTGCGAATTTTAATTCTTTGACGAAACGAATAATGCGCGAGCATTCGACGCGTTCGACAAGGGACGAGAAATTAAACGCGGAGAATGGAGATACGATATTATATGCATAATGCTTTTCTCCAGTTTTTTTCCTTTTTTTTTTGGATTCCAAGGAAAAGTTGCGAGAAATTTTTATCCAACCCGTGTACTCTGACAGAAAGGATTTAATCTCTGAATCCTTATATTCCGCGTAAAAAAAAAAAAAACCGTAATATTTCATCCAAATCTTCCGTATAAAGTTGAAATAAAATTGAATTTCCGCGCATTATCGTCGAGCTTAAAAAATTTATATCTCGTACGAGAATACGATGGGAGCAAGGTTAAACAGCATTGAAATCGCGCGTATATATAATATTCCCGGCTGGTGTGCATATGATGAAAATACCGGTTTGTCTGTCTCGGTATTCAAATAGATTTCACGATGAAATACAGTTATTTAGCTGCCACTGTACACGGCATACATTACAGGCAAGAAGCACGCCGTGTATTCAACCTTTGTCCGCGTTAGGATTCTTCGTTGCCTCTCCGCGATATTAGAGCACAATGTCCTTCGTTACTGCATAGAAATAGCAGCGACTTCGTTCGGGTCGCCTCACGAGCCAGGTAAATAAGCGAAACAGGGTCGCAGGATGCAGATGTGTGCAGATACGAACTTTACGTGTTCCCATAGTGGAAAAGGAGGGGGTTAGAGAGGAGGGGAGGCGAGATGAAAACGCGACTGAACGGTCTTCTCTCTCTCTCTCTCTATATATATATATATACACAACTCTCCCGAAATGCCTCGTACAAAGTTCTGTAATGAAACGCTGACGTGCGCTCGATCAACAGAAGCAAATTTGAAAATAAGAGACACGACGCGCCCACTTTCAAACGTCCTAATCTTATTCTCATTACTCGCGTCGTTCCTTCCCTCCTGCAACGAATCGGAAAAGTCTATCTCTCGCGCGACGAGGAGGTGATATTTTTCTTCCCCCCTGATGGTGGTGGGGGGAATACGATAACGACGCGGTTGGAAAAGTTTTCGAAGCTGAATCTCCATCGAGACAAGGCGGCGGCAGGCGCTGGCTAATTCGCCAAACCCGACTACTTCTAGCCGGGCGAAAATTGAAAATCAATGGATCGGTCGTTAGATATGCTTTATACGATTTTCTTCCTGACTGCGCGTCAGCCTGTGCGCGCTTTCTTCCCGGCTCATGAAAGTTCGCTTTAACGTCGCTTCACCCGATCCTCCCCTCCGTCTCTTCCGAAACATTCCTCCTTTCGATCCCTGGTATCGGTATATTCGCGACAATCGTTCTCCTCGAGATTGGATTCGGGCAGGGAAATCGAAAAAGAAATCGTTCGATTCGTTATCGCGATCGAGAATTTTGGATCGAAGGAAACGGCGTTGATCCGTGGAATACGGGCGGGTGTAGAGGTGGTCGAGGACATATGAAATAGCGAATTCCTGAAATAGCGAAACTGGAATTTCGGGGGACGTCGGGGATGCCTCGTGGCCGAGCATCGGCCAAGCTTTCACCAGCTCTCTTTGATTTAATTTAGTAGTAAGTCGTGGACGTATTAACCGAAGCATGGCTCTCTCGAAAAAGAGAGCTCGACTTCCGTCCCAAGTTTGGAACACGGTTGAAACATGGGGGAACCGGTTTAATTGTTAAAAATTGCAGTATTTTTGAGACGGCTTATGAAGGTCCGTGGAACGAGGTCACTCGAGTGGACACGTAGAGCGGTCGATTATTCTGGTACTCGGCTCTCATTAGGTGGTCGACTTGGATTCTTTTAGAGAAATGCGGGGGAGAAGGCGAACAATTAGGTCGTGTTAAAATTGTACAAGCCGTTTAGAAAATTTACTACGATCGTAAATTAATATCGTAGCGTGAAAGAGAGAAGAGAAGAAATCGCTATCGATGCTGCTATAGGATAAAAGTTTTAATTTCGGATCAACGGAACTTTTATCCTCCTCGAACGTGGATCAAAAAAAAGTTGGGTCAAAAGGTATAGTAATACGATATTCGTAAAAAGGAATCAAACGAATTCTTGTGAAAATTTTATTCCGTTTGAAACATTTGAAACATTTTTAATTTTTCGGCAGACCGATTTTACAATTTTATAAACGTATATTAGCAGTTTCCAGTTTGCGTAGAAAATCCAAATTACGATATACGGGTATAATTTGGCAAAGTTTATGATAATTCGGATATTTATTCGACGAGGTTAAAATTCATCCGGTTCACGTGGCAAAGTATTCCGCATCGACTCGATCCGTTTCGATCGATCGAATATAATTCAACTGTAATCTCTTTACACCGGTGGACACACATTTTAAAACACCGCATTTACACCGGTTAAATTAGTTTTCTTTGACGATCCGGTTAATTTCGCGCAACCGTTTTTCGCGACTTTCATTTGGATAATGGACTTTCGCGCGGATAATTGTCCCCATTGTCGGACCAACCACGTTTCCACGGATTTATTTCGATAAAGAGGAACACTTGCATCGATGTTCCAAAAAGGAAAACGGATAAAAAGCGAAAGAAAAGAAGAAAATTCGCTCGTACGATAATGTTAAAACAAAGAAAAAAAAAAAAAGAACGTGCGATTCGAATTCCACGATTTGGTCGCGTTTCAAAAGCAATCCATCTGCACTCTCCATCCAGCTTGGCTCCGGCGGATCGTTAAATCGCCACGACACGGTTAAATATTTATGTGATCTTGGTTTGGTGTCGTTCGCAACGACGGCCGTGTGACCATAGCCGTCAAAGACCGATGAAACGAAACAAGTACGACTGTTGTCGGCTGCCACATTCCCGATATTGACGTGACTCGCGTAACCGGTTTATACCGCGATCATAAGTAAAGCCACGAGGCTGCCCCTAATAAATCACACCTGCCACCATCAAGCGGGATCCCCCAAAGGACCGGTTATTATACCTCGTTGCACGCCTTCTTTATCGGTTTCCAGCTTTGTCGCGTTCGGTTGTCGCTCGATATTTACCGCGATTGTTGCACGCGCGACATTTGGTCGGGCGAAACTGAAGGGGTGCAGGAAACGGCCATTAAAAATCTATCTATAACCTCGGCAATTTCGTCGAGGTGAGGCCGTTTAATGGGTTGGTAACGTTGGAACGCGGTATCGGGCCAATATATCAGCGAGCCGTGCCTGTCCCCCTGACGAACGAATCAACGAGCGACGAGGTTGGGAGAAGGGAAAGGTGGAGGGAATTTTCTCGAAAAAGCCCTTCCCCGGGGCAAAGTTTCTCGTTGAATCGACAAAATGATCGGGCCGGGACGACGTTCGACCCCATCGAAAACCCATTCTCTCCTCGGCGTCGGAAGTAAGGACCACTCGTTTTTTCGGATAACTGGATCCCCGGTTTATTTTAAAGAGAGGGGGGGATTAGCGCGGTGAAACGAATCGACGCTTTCGAGGGTAGCTTTCGAACTCTTCCACGTTGTACAGAGAACTTCTTCCCTTTTTCTCAAAGGAGAAGCGTGGAAAAAAGGGGGAATGCTTCACGAGACTTATCCTTTTCTTTCAATTTTCGAGGAACTTTGCCTCGATTCGATCGAGACACGATCGAGAATCGTAAAAGAGAGACGCAACCAGGCATATCGAAATAAGGAGTTTTTCGATCGAGTCGAATCGCGTAGGCTTACCAATCCAAACTAACAAGTTTCGGGTCTAATAAAGTTGTTGCGGAGAAGCAAAATCTAGGATCGTGAGTTTTCGAGAAAATTAGGTACTCGGCTCTCGGAGTTCGCTTTTTAACCTCGCGTTTCTAAAATTCGTTAAACATCGCTCGATCCATCGATTAAGACTCTCCCAATTCTTTCTCCTTCTTCGCGAGGGGACATTCTGAAAGTGAAAAGAAAAAAAAAAAATCATCGCATGAAAATCGAATACGAAAGAGCAACCAACGATGAAAAGTTTTTGAATTTTGTAAGCATGAAATATACGGTAATGAAATTAGTTCGAGCAAAGATGAGTTTGATTTTCGTTATTGAATAACGAAATTATTTCTATTCGTTCGAAGAAATTGACGATAGAGAGAAGGAAAATAAGAATAATAGATAGAGTGAATGTGAGAGCACGTTATTCTCGATAAAATAAGAAAGATGAAACACGTGAAACGACATTTTGATTTTAATATTAGATTTTAATATTCGATAAATTTTCTTTCTTCATCGTGTATGTAAAGATACACGAGATATTAAAATATAAAAGTTTTATTAAAGAGATTCATCGAACGGGTGCGGGAAATCGGAGTTGTTGGTTCGGCCGAGCGAAAAAAGGAGTGGAAACCGGCGAATCGATGGTCTATCGAAGGGACGGTGATTGGCGAGCATGAGAAACGACGATGAGAAGTAGCGGACTTTCATCGTCGAATTATCAAAAATCGAGCAATCGAGAATCCGGAATCGGTGGAACTCGCGATGGAAGGACGGCCGATACGTGGAGAGCCATTTAACCGCGCGAAGTGCGGTGAACAGTTCACGCGTAGAAATCCACTTTCGACGCCCGAGCCGGGTTAATTGATATCGATCGAGGCCACGCTCCCCGTGTCGTGTTGTATCGCGCGCAATTCCCTGCGATCACGTGACTCGTCATCCTTAGCACCTGGGATCTCGCCGCGGTTCCATTAATACGCGATTGGCGAGAATCTATTCGTGTTTCGAATATCGGGACACGACGCTGTATAATTCGAATCCAACCAGATTTACCGTTAATCTCGTCGTTTATCGAGGGGAGCACGAAGTTTCCAACGCCGCTCTCTATCATTATAAATTGAAGCAAGCGCAATTAGATGCGCCGCGACGACCGTGTTGTCGTTCTTGTCCATTGTTGATCGTTGCGAATCGTTGACGACTTGGGTTATCTCGAAGGGAAGCGTTAAGATGGCGAAAACTGTCGAGGGAGAGAAATTCTCCGGGGAAGTTCGTGCAAGTTGGATTATTACGACATTTTAATCCGTCGAATTTTCCTCGAGCGATGTGGTGGAGAGCCGGAGAATCGCAAGTTTCGGAGCGGAGGAGGCGACCCGACGGTCCCCCGCGTCTAATCAAGACTAAATACATAATTAGAGTGTTAGTCACGCGCCGTGTAATTGAACGGTGAGAGCTGTGGACGCGTGGCTGTGCGCCAGTCAGCACGTTTCGATTTTAAGTTACACGTTCGGTGGTTCTCGTCGGCCGATCACGTGTCCTCTATTTGCACCGGCCGTCCAACTTTAATCCCGCAAATTTTCGGATATCGAGCCGCGATTGGTGGATCGGTTAATCGAAAGGAACGGGGGAGAAACGATGGAGGGTCTCGCCTCGATCAATTATCCGACAACGTTATCAACCAACCGGCCTATCACCTCGATTTCAATTTTTCCGAGCCGGCGATCATCATCATCCCCCGCTATCCCCGTTTTTATAATTGTCACGGTAATTCGTCGGTACGCTCGTTCATATTCCCTTCTTTATACCGTCCCTCCCCCCGTTGCTCGATTCGACACGTCGGATTGAAACTGGGGGAATTACGGGGCTTAACGACATTGGATTTCGGAGAAGGATTATTTGCCTCTCCCAGACAATTGGACTAATCTTCTTACTTTTAATCTACGATTAACTCGTTTCACGTCCCTTCGAAATTGTATCGAGGATCTTCTTTAACCGGGAGGGGAAGAGGAGGGGGAAATATTACATCACAAAGGGTATGTGTGTGTGTATATATACATATTACATCGTTGATGCAAAAAACGAGGAACGAGCGATGGATTTTCCGGAAACGGGTAAAAACGGGCTGGCTGTCGGCTCAACAGATATCGTAAATTTTTTAACAATCGCAGCGACGCGGTATTAACCTGTCGTAAAGCTGGCAGGAAATCGGAAAACAATGCGCTCGATCGTGGCCAACGACGTGATTCGACGATCCAAGAGTTTCCTTTTCGTCGGAAGGAGGAATCCATCCGAGTGTAAACTCGGAGTGAAATTACACCGGCTGTTGTTGGATGGCAACCCGGCGTTTCGATCTTACGTTCAGCAGCGCGGTCGATCGGATGCGAGGGAAACGAGTCAAAGATAGCGCAGTCGGCTGGCTACGTCCCGATATTTGGAAACTCTTGATGGACCACGTGGAAAGAAAATATATACGTTTATTTTATTTTTTTTTTTTTCCTACTTTTACGTAATACGAATAATCGCCGTTACGACGAGTCCGTCACTTACGTTTTCTTGACAACGATCGAGTTTTAAATTTATTCGAGAGAGTAGAATATTCTCGGAATGTTTCGATTTAACACACAGATTTGTTCTGGGATCGGGATTAAAAATCAATTCTTCCCGACATCGATCCAATGTATTCGTCGACGTTTCGGCCACAACTTCGAATTCCACGGATACTCGACCGTCCGATTAAGTCTTAACCGACCGTACGTCTTCCATCGATGCACGTTCGAATGCTCGGAACGTCTTAATAACGCGCGAAAATGAGAGAATTTACGGTAGTTTCACCGATTCATAGGTGACACGAGTTTACATACAAATGGAGTTCCATACTCTTCTCCCGTGGAATCAGAGAAATCGTGGTTCGAAGGGCGGTGACGGGCGATCTTATCGATCATGCCACTTAAGCGCAATAACCCCGTCTGGTTACAGCTCGCTTGACGTTAATACGCGAAATCATACTTAATTAACTAACATCCGGCTAGATATTCGATAACCCGTTATCGACATTCCGAGCATAATTCGGCCCTCAATCACGAGGAGGAGACGGTCCGTTTCCACGTGGAAATTCCACGGACGAAGCGTTACGAGAAGCGAAACTTCTGATACGTAAGCTGGATTAAACGAATTCGACGAAGTCTGGCGAGGCCTCGACGAATACCTCACTCGTATTAATACCCGGACGGATTTAGCGCGAGGCCGGTTAATAGTGGACGCGCAGCATGCCGCGCTTAGGCACGAACTTAATTAGTATAATTACCGTTATTGGTCATCGGTCGCGGGGACACGTGCGCACGTGTTGTAACCGCAAATTAATTACGGCCTATCCGACTAGAACGACGCGGCGCCGGCCCACAATTAAGCGCACTTTTCGAGACCGATCCTCGCCGATCGATCTCCGCGCCGCAAATCGCACCTTCCAAGACACCTCCACCGATAACTTCCACGTATCGACATTTATAATCGGTTGAAATCGATTGGATCAACCAAGCCAAGAAACGAGGACGACTCGTTCGACGATTTATCTCGTGTTTAGACTCGTAAATTACCGGTTTTTTTTTTTTACCAGCGGAGCAGAGAGAAACAGGTATAGTAACCGCGCGGATAAAAGGGGCGAGCGAGGTGAAATTTCGGGTGGAAATGCAGAATGCGGGAGCCGAAGGGAAGTTGTGTGGCCGCCACTAAATAACGATAATGTTACTTGTGCGACAGTTTATAACCAGTTTAGATGTAGAGATCGCGCTAAGAGGGGAAAAAAGTATAACAAAAGGGGGACGATTGTGCGTTCCCCGTGGGCGAATCGCGATAAGCGGGAATAAATCGTCCGCTTCATTTATGTCTACGTATATAATATATGTATCATCCTTGTTCTAATGAGATATATCGTCGAGCACGTTTAAGGGGGAGTTAGTCGAATTATGTTAGTTGATCGATCGGCTACGACTACGTGAATTTTCAAGGAAAAGGGAGAAAAATCGGATGGAATGGGAGCAATGTTCAGTATTATTTTTTGGGAGGATACAATTTCCTTGGATCGAAGATGCTCGAGCGTCAGGTACGAAAGAACACGGATGCCTAAGAACGGATCTCCAGCCACCAACTCGAAACTGAAAGATTCGAACTGCCCCTTTGCACGCGCGATGCACGAACGTATTAGAGCTGATGCTAATGTTGTTGATAAGGTGTGTCCTTGTGCGGCGTTCGATCAAAAACGCGAGGAATGACGCGAGGGCGCGATGGAAACTCGTTGAAACCCGTGGCCGTGCACCGTTCTCGCAAACTTTCCGCCCAATTACCGCCGTGCCCGCTCTAAAAGAACGTTAATCGGATTAGCCGGTCGAACGCGACGAGATATCGAAGGGGGAAAGACGCTCTCCCTCCCTCTCCCCTCTTTCTCTCCCCCTTTCACCCGTTGATCGTCGGTAAACGAGAATTTAAATCTATTAGGGAGGGGAAACTGGGTCCATCAGGACGGAAACGGGGGATGAAAAGAGAGAGGAAGTCGATGAATCGTGAAAAAAAAAAAAAAAAACAACGGGCTGGCGATCGGATTTATGGGTGAAAAGGGAGGACAGTTTTTCTTTTTTTTTTTTTTTTTTTTTGAGATATCGCGTGCTCCATGCTAGCTGATAAGAATGGACGTGTAAGGTGGGCGCAACATGCGGGTTGTATCAAGGATTTGATTAGCCTCGGAGCTCTTCCATTCAATAGCAGAAGTCAATAGCAATGTTCTCTCTTTACATCGGCTTGGTCCACCCGCGCTCGAACCGAGCGAGCTCGATTCGATTCGACTCGCGTTCCTCGATTTATAATTTCCGAACCCCAGCCCCAGCTTGAACTGGCTGGCTCGTTCACCACGAGCTATTCGTAAACACTGGATCTCCATTCGAAACACACGCGTGTGTGTATTCGAGACGGTGAAACTCGTTCCCTTATTTTCCAAGTGAATGCGAATTTTTTCGTCGATCTATTTCCCCCAATATATATTCCTTTTTAATTTTATTTTACTTTCCAGCGCAACTTTCGTGTATTTTATGCGTAACTCCTTTTTTTTCTATATATATATACATCGAATAATACTTAACGGGTCAATAATACAGCGGGAGAAGGAAAAAGCGAAAACCAAGATGGATAACCTATTTATTAGAATTTCCAGCCATTTTTACGTTTTTCATTCGAGAATGAGCGTCGCGTCACCATCGTCGAACACGATCGGTCGAATTTTATTTCCGAATTGCCCGTTCACCAACTCTCGTTTTCTCGCCAAACACAAACAGCGGTCCATAGAGATCCCCGTCGCGAAACACACCGATATCGAGTCGTTTAATTTCCAGCCGTCCAATGCTCGGGATACTTTTCCAAACGATTCTCCACCGGTTCGAGCGCGACCGATGATTGCGCCGCGGAATAAAACGGAGAGCGTGGCGCGTGGTCGTATCCAGGCTTTTCCATCACCGATCTCTCCTCTTTCGCGAGCCTAAATATCGGAGAGAAACACGGCAGAACGCAATCAAACGGTGGACGCCAATCGCCTCCTCTAAGAGCGACGCTTAGCCACGGCTATTCTCCGCTTTTGCGGCTTGATTGAGGATTGCTCATTCGATTCAGCGTCGATATCGAGGTTTATTGTAGTGATTTAGAGCTTACACCGGTCGTTACACCCTTTCGTTCCTTGTATCGAATCCGGATATCCCGATGTTTTCGGCCGGTTATCGAACCGACAGTTGACGCCTCGTTTCAGATCTCGTTTCGAGTGAGCGTTTCGAAAGAAACTTCGCATTGCGCGTGATCGCGAAACTTGAATCGAAAAGAAGAAGAAAAAGCGGGATTATAACTCGGATCGATCAAAGCCGGGAAATTTCTTAGCCTCGATCGAAGGAACGCGAACCGCCTGCATCGTTAACTTTTCTATCCGACCAAGATTATTTATAACCAAGTATTATCGTCGAACTTCGCTCGGCGAGGATTATGGGATGAAAGATTAACAGAGGGGGAAAAAATTGGAGATCATCTGTTTAGGGAGAATAAATCGAAGAATCCGCGCGATCAAAAAGTTAATTTAAAGATTGCGTATTTCTATCGTTGGAAAAATTCCACGATCGAGTTTGATTCGAAACCGTCGTCGACGAGTCGAAAAATATATACGGCGAAGAAGTTTACCAGAAGAAACCAAAACCCGATTTCCAATTTTTCGCTCAATCCATAATTTCGAAGATCCTAGCCTTGATGATTTTTCTCCTCGCAGTCCTTTGCGCTCCGCAAACATGACATCGTGGTTTCTGATTCGTCCCTCTCACGGAAAAAGAATAATCGTATAATAAACGATGTTCATCGAGTTCACACGAGATGAAACACGAGTCCGCAAGTTTGAAAATCCAATTTTATCGGGGCATCGTTACCCTTTCTCGCACCTTAATCACATTCAGAGATCGCAATACTCGCCGCCGGTTGAAAGATTAAAGTTCCTCCTCGATCGAATCGTGTATTCCTTTGCTTTATTTATTATCTTTCGAGCATGGTGGATACGAGTTCGATAAACAACGGCGACGCGCAAGTTCGACGAAAAACAACAAAGTCGTCTGTTCGAGCAACGCGTCAGAGGAACACGTTTTTTTTCTTCGTTTCCTTCCGTTCGAACGCCCTCCAGAGGCGATATTCGTCGACAGCCTTCAGTGGCACGCGACGAGAAGAATGAAAGAGGAAAAATCGGAGCGGAAGTAAATGAAATGCAACGGATGGTGGAAAGATTGGAGAGAGAGAGAGAGAAAGAGAGGAGAGAGATGTCTCGTCGAAATAAGACTTCTCGTGCGACGACAATCGTGAAAGGCGAAAGTGATGGCGGAACAACGTAATGCTCGCTCGCTTCCCGCCAATGACACTCGATCCAATAATTTTCGCTTGCTCACTTCGTAGACACCTCGTAGACACAAAAGACACAAAGTCATTAGCCGTGATTAAAAGCGCTCTCGAGCTCTGTCTTTCAATTGCGAAAACCTCGTTAAAGTCGCAAGCTATTGCGATATCGTGCTTCTAAGATTGAAGTGGATCACTCGAAACGAGGATAAAGTAATTTCCCAACATCTTCGTAACATCTCTACGTGGCTACATATTCCACGCAAATGTACTTGGACAATTCTCTTCGACAATTACCCGAGTCTTCGGTCCCGAACTACCAGAATCTTCAGCGCCAGAATGTCCATTGAATCCATTCAGAGACCGTGAAAATACGACAATCTATTTGCTACGTATATCCCGATATACGGAGCAAACTGCCTTGCTAATTCCGAACACAGGTTTAACCGAGTTAGTCCCTCTTCGCGCGTACCACGGTTCGAAGCAAAAGCAAATCCCAACACTCGGTACAAATTAATAAGCTCGGTATAAGATAGCAGGGGTGAATAACGGGAAACGTGCGAATAGAATGGTATGAATCCCGCTTGAATTTCAATAAAGATGCGATGACCGTATGCACAACCCAGACAAAGAGAGAGAGAGAGTGAAAAATGGAAGGAACGATGCGAGAAAGAGGAACGGATAGGAAGATAAAGGGCGAAGAGGCGAGGCGAGGCGAGGGAGGATGGTGGCTGTGGAATATTCGCCATTCCCTCGTAAATTGCGAAACGTAAATAGAAAAATACGCGCGGTATCGTTATACACACGGGGGGAGGGGTGTGTGTATGAGCGGAAAGAGAGAAGCGGCTTGCTTGAAGAAAATGCGAATAAGGGCGCGAGGGAGAAAGGGAGGGAGGAAAAAATGAGAGTCTACTATACCACGCTCATACACACACACACACTATATTCTTCGAGAAAGTTTTTAAGGAGAAACTACTACGTCCCGATAGAAATGTCAGTTTTGCGGAAATGGATGGGGCTTCGGTTCGGTTCCTCTTTCCTTCTTTCTATCGTTGCATTATGCCACCTTTGTCGACCACGAGCGGGTTAGCGACGCGTCGATGCAGGCCTCGGGCTCTTCCTCTCTCTCTTTCTCTCTCTCTCTCTCTCCAAGCGATCGAGCAACGAGGGGGAGCGCGAAGCTTCGTCACGCGCCAGCACGACATCGTCCCTATTCATATCGAGCAACTTCACGAGTCGAGCCTTTTTCTTTCTCTCGAGATCAAAGGGGTAAAGTCTCTCTCTCTCTCTCTTCCTTAGCCTCGTTGATAATTGAAACGAAAATGAAAGTCGAGAATCGAGATGAGAATCAATAACGACTCTCGAGGAAACTCGAGGAAGAGAAATCGTGATCTCGATATTCCGGACGGATTGTACGTAGAATTGGAAGAGAAGCCGCGAACGGGACGAAATTACGAAGAGGAAACACGTTTGGGGATATACGTTATATGATATAGGCTTCGAGACAGAGCGTTCGAAGAGAAGAATGTAAAAAATGTAATACTAATTTGGATTGGGTCGCTACCGACACGCTTCTCACGAATTCCCAACGGGGGATAGGGATCCGATGGAGCGCAGCCTGGCTGTACATCTCCCGGCGGCGGACGTGCACTTCGTCGAAGAAGAGATATAATCCGATACGTAACAGCGGCGGTGGGTGGAAGAAAAAGGAAGATAACTAAGGGGGAGATGGGAGGAAAGCGTAGACGGTGGTACAAGGGAAGAGCGCATCCTTTGGACAGGCTAGCATCCCCCAGAGTGGACCGGCCGATAGATCTAAACCTTCCAAGCACCGCTCTACTACGCTACAACATCGGTACCCGAGAGCAGCACCCGTTCTGCCAACTACGAAATGGACCCAGGAGTAACGCGGCCGATAAATTTACCGACCGGTTCGTTCCAACCTTCCGATTCGAGACAGAGAGAGAGAGAGAGAACAGTCTTATCTCCTCCTCGATGAAAAAAGAACAGCCGCTACTTCTATACAGTTCGCCACGTTGTTCGCCCCTTTCGATGTTAGTTACATCCGATACTTGTTCGATCCGTCGAAGCGAAGTATCTTCGAAGGAGGAAAATAGGGGAAACTTGGCGAATAGAAGGAAAGAAAGAAAGAAAAAGGAAAAGTCGCGATTGAAACAACGCGCGATCGACGATGGAATCGTTTGAACGGTGGTGGTCGAACGATGATTATTATCAGATTGAACAGGGCAAGCAGTGTCATCGAAAACGAGACGCGACACGCGTCAAAAATGGAGTTCGGGTGAATGACGGGCGAAGGGGCGATCCGTCACATACGGCGAGATGCGCGCAAGCTGTGCGAGCACACTACTGTGTACACACGGCTGTGCGCATTTCCAGTCTCCTCCATCCACCTTTGACGGGCGTAAATTCGATAACGCCGGTGACGTAAATCGAACCGTTGCTAATTGACGATTCTGATGAAGAGAGTGGCCGTCGCTGTCTCGCGGAGGACCATTCGTTATCCCTCTCCGTCCCGTCTGCTCGGGCTCTCGATATATCTCGTCGTAGCCGCCTCGTGATCCCCCGCTCGATCCGTCTTTCGAGACGAGGTCTGCGTCGAGACGACGCGGAAACAGAATTTCTACGACGCATCTTCGACGTGAAAGAATTGCTCGCTCGAGAAAACGTATCGTGAAAGAGAAAGAAAGAGAGAGAGAGAGAGAGAGAGAGAGAGAGAGAGGAGAGTGGGAGAAAAAGTTAGGTCACTTTTTTCGCAGTCATATTTTTCCACCAGTCGAGTTTCGCGTAGATATTTTCCACGAGGTTTCGCGGGTAAAAGGTTCGGAATAATTCCGCCGGTCTTAATTACAATTTCGCCACCGGTTTTCGGACCCGCGTAACATTAATTAGCCACCGCGAACGAACACTTAATAACTCATAACGGGCGATTCTCGTCTCCGCGAGTTAAAATTCCTTCCGAGAAGTCGATAACCAGCCAGCCACGGGGGGATGATGGTAGGACTAGTTAGGAAGGGTGGAGGGGATGGAGGAGGCGCCATCGCCCTCTCTGGATTCCATTACGATCCTCGCGTTTCCGGGCAGACGGTGGCCCGGAAAATGGAAAAGAAACAAATGGCAAATTTACCCAGCATAAATGGCCGTGAGAGTCGTGAAAATGGCGGGAAATTTACTTAGTTCCTGGGCGTGCCAACCGATCCAATTGCATAATTCCTGGGAAAGAAGCGAAACGGATCCTCGAACGTCAGAAATACGAACAAGCGGAGATATCCTCTTTTTTCCTCCAACCCCCCTCCCCCCTCCCCTTTCCTCCGCCTTTGCCCACTTTCCCCTCTTCCCTCTCCCCTGGAACCGGTTCTTCCTCGATCCTTTTCTCTCCTATATGTAATATATATACGATATATCGTTATGGATCGTTTCCTCCCAAAATGGGAAGCAAACGTCGTGAAATTTAATTCGCGGCAAGGTTTATAATCGATAGTGTATAGCATCTTTGTTTTCGATGAATTCGGCAAACGATTGTTCGAACTCTGGTGGGAATAGATCCGATAAAAGAATTACGAGGGAGAAAACCATCGTTCTCTCGTTACGTGGAATTAAACGAACCGACGTTGATTTAATCCCAAGTTTTTTCTTCCTTTTTTTTTTTTTTTTTTTCCCTATCGACGTCTCGTTTAATCGACCGTTATTTAATAAAGATCGTGCTTCGCCACGGTACACGGCGTTGAAGCGCGAACAGCGCATTAATAATGCTCCGTTCCGTGGGGAGCATTTTTAATCGCGCCTTCTTTACCACTCGGCCGGATATCGCTTAATTAACGCGTCTCACAATTAACCACCTTGCTTTCATCGCGATTTCGATTTCTGGAATATCGAAGAATCGGAGAAGGGAGGGAGAGATTCGAAGATTATGGCCTCTCGGATCGATGGCAATAATCCGGCCGACAAACAACGTTCCATTCTATCCAACGATTGTCTACGACACGAACGTAGACGCGACAACTCGACTTTCTTTCTCAAGTAGATGGACGAGAACGAATATTTCTCCTTCTTTCGCGCCAACCGTCTTATTAAATATTCACAAGGGTGTCGTCTTTCGGCAAGAATAGACGACGATCTTCGTCTTCGCAACGTTTCGATTACGTAAAAGAAATATACATAATGCATGGGGACGGAATCGCTGCTTGATTTTGATTCCCGGATTCGCAAGTTATTCGAAAACAATGGACTCGATCGAACGTGTGTGATTCGCACACGTGATGTCCACGTGATCCTTCTCTCGAGCAGAACCCGTCCAAGGTTTAATCGCTCCGGCATAAAAATCTTCCGTGGTCTTAGATCACCGAGCGAAGCGATACAATCGTCGAGATTTGCCTGTGATCAAAGTGGAAATCGGTCATCGTGAGATAATCCATTGCGCTATGTCGCGAGACAAAGGTACGTACGATGCTCCCTCGTGATTGGACGATTGAAGATTTGTCGTGATAGGAAGCGAGAAACATAGGAGAGGTCGAAGCCGAGGAATTGGTGGAGCTCGAATGGAAACTCGTCTGCGTATAGACGGGTCGATCGTCGAATCTGTCACACCGAAGAACTGCTGCGCAACACCTGTGCAAGATCCACGTCACCTATTCCCCTATCATCCGATCCAACTCGGTGATCTCTCTCTCTCTCTCTCTCTCTCTCTGCGGAGGGATGATATCACACGTGTTATCCGGAAGATCGCATCGCAAAGGCAACGCCGCTGCTAATTCCATCGTCCGGAGTAATTATGCAAGTATAACCTGTGTCGGGGGCAGGACGGGTCTCCTGGAAACTCTGTCGCCAGGATTGATAATCGGGGCGCGGACGTTGAAATCTATCCACTCGGAAACGCCGTTATTGTCCGTATAGGATTGAGAAGAGGGAAGGACGCATCTGGGGAGACGGATTCGGTTGATAAAGCGGTGTGGATCACCGAAGGGATTGGTATTCGTCTCGAATTCGAACGGATATCCGACGGGGAATAAACAGGGGAAATTCTCGAGGTATCGTTTCGAACGGTTGGATGCAGCGCGGTTCCGCTGTTCGTTTCACCCGCGTGCGAACGTGAAAAAATAAAAATCACCGGGCGAGAAGAGCGTTCGACCGTTTCACGGACGGATGGCACGCGTCACCGGTGACGTCAAAAGCACGGGACGTCGTCGAAATATCGTGGAATGAAATTTCGCGGCCAGCTCGCCGCGCCGTGTTGCCTGGTCCGACGAGCACAATCGCGTTACACGGGAAAAAGAGAGAGAGAGAGAGAGAAGAGAAAGGGAGGGGGAGAAGCACGGCACGGGCCGGGAAGCAAAAGTTCGCAGAGAGAAACGCGGAATGAAAACACGTGATCCGCCGGGGTTTAAAGTTTCTCGTTCCCGGGAGGAATTGCTCGGTTATCTTGGAAATTGAATAAGAGGAGGGAAAGGACGAGAGGAGGATAGAGGAAGGGCCGGCCAACGTGAAATATTGAAATGCGTGCGGGAGAGAGGTTGGGGAGAGCACGGCATAAAAATAATTACGCTGATAGAAGGGTGGCACGATGCCAGCCGCGGTATCGCGACCCTTGCCAAAATCGGATAGCCCCGTTGTTGCGTTGTCCGGATGTATTATTCGACGAGAACAACGAGAACAATAGGTGGGGGTGTGGCGCGCGTGGTGACGGTGAGGGACACGCGAACCGAGACGAAAACACGGTTGGGAGCGAGCATATGACGAATCGTCGCCCGTGCGCCGCTTTTTATTCGCGCCACCTGCTTTCCCCGCGAGGTTCAACCGTTTGCTTGCTTTCGCAACGGCGAAACGAACCGCGGAAACGTTAGCCCGCGCACTTGCACACCCGAGCCATCGTGAAATATTACTCCGAGCTTTAGCACGTGCTCGCAAGATTTATTATGCTGAAAAGGAGGAGCGAAGCTTTCCGCGCCAAGATAAACTTGCCGACGCGTCGAATGGAATTTTCACTGATTACGGTTATATCGGCCGTGAAAAAGTTTCCGGATCAGTTTCCGTTGTTTTTTTTTTTTTTCGTCGCGAATTTTTAATCTCGATACGATTGACTCGAAAAACGCGCGTTTTCGAAAAGATTCGATGACAAATTCGTACGAGAGAAAAAATTAAGTGGACAAATTATGGAAGCGTACTAAGCAAAGCGTCCACTCCCTTTTGACGTCGTATCCCTTGAAGAAGATGGATCCATTTGCGAGAATATCTTGGCCTATTTCGACGAAGGTAAAAAGTATTTCTTTCCAATCGCGCGCGTCCAACCCTCTCGTTTTGTTTCGAGAATGATAATGGTCGGTTAAGCCGCAAAAAAGCACCGATGATACCGTCGAGCGTATCCGTTTATACGGTTTAATCCCGAAAACCTCGGGATGCTCGCGTGTCGGTCGGAGGGGTGGTGGCTATAATAAAAACGTTTCGAGATCATATTCCAATCAATTTGAAACGAGCCATTAAAAACGAGCGTGCATCGAATCGTGCTACAATCTATGCCCGATAATTAACGGTAACCGATAGAAAAATTGATCGACAAAGCGACAAAGCGGAACAACGACGGTGTTGTATCCGGGAATGAAAAAAAATTTGGTGAGAGTGGAGCAGGGTCGCAGAACCAGGGCGGCCAGTTTCTGGCTTCCATCAATGAGCACCTGCCGATGATTAATTGCTCGTAATTAGTCGGGTCGATAAGCGGAACGAGAGCGTGATTTTATCCCTCCCCCCCCCACCATCCGCAATTTATCAACGATTTATCCCATTTTCAAGGGGAGCAAGGAAGGAGAGAGGGAGACAGGCTCGAGAAGGGGTTCGAACCACCCTGAGAAAGATTCACGATCGGGGATATCGCGTGCGTTAACGCGACGGAGTATAAATTATGAATAATTGCGGATGGTGTCTGGCGAACGAGTTAACGTAACCGCGGCAAGTGAATAGTTTCGTTAGGGATGGTAATAAATCGTGGCACTCGCTTCTATGTCGTGACCGAGTCTATGTCGGTTTAATCTTAAGAAGAGGGGTTAGGTGGTAAAAATGGCAATTACGAATTCTACGGAATCGAACGAACGACGTCGAACAAACAACGAATAGTCGTTTCGATGAATTCATCTGATAGATGAAACGCGGAAAGAAAGAAAGAGAGAAAGAGAAGAAGAAAGAAAAAAGATTCTCTCGTCGTTGGATTAAATATAATTAATTGAAAAGCTTATCCGACGCGCTTTTTATTACGTTGAAACGCATTATCGGCAGTCCGTGTGTTCCAATTACGGTAACACGATCTTCCATAGGACGCGACGTTGCGGTTAATGAATATTAAATTAGCACAGGGCGACGAAACTCGGACTTCTCCGCACGGAACATCCGTTGAACACGAGAGTATGCTCGTGAAGAAGAGGAGAGATAGCAGAGATACATGGGGAGAGAGAAAGAGGGAGAGAGTGGGTCGATGTGGCACCGGCGGTGGACGTGGATAAATTTGCTCGAGTCGGACAAGTTGAGAGCAAGTGGGGAGGGTAGGTTAATAGAGAAACTTGAGGTCTGGACTCGGAGAAGTCGCGCGGCGGATACTTTGATCTACGCGACAAGGGCGGAATATAATGTATCAGGATCACCAATTGGATTTTCTGATCAATTAGCAGTTAAAGCCAAACTAAGTGTCTGTCGCGGCGGGTTAAAGTTTCGACCGGCCAAGTTACGTGGACTCGCGATCGGTTAAGCCGCGCCATCGATATCGCATCCACCCGGGATATCATCATCGTTTGGCGGAATCACTCGTTCTCTCCCGCGTCTTCTTCCTTTCTCCCAAACGCAAAATCCCGTTTTAATCCCTGCCCGTCTTATCGGGTCCCTCGTTCATCCCGTTCGTTGTTCCAACCGACGATAAACATCGCCCTTCCCCGCTCCAACCTGGACAATTTAAACTAGAAATCATAACGGAGACAGGTTTTATTTACTCGTCCCCGTTCGAGTACGTGATCGTCGTGAATAGCGAATCGGCTCGATACGCGAATGGAATATCGAAAAGTCAGCGTACCGTTACTTTTGTCTCCCACCTCCACATCCTCTCGATATATCCACATTCCTCGATATATATACGTGTCTTCTCTTTCTTTTTTTCTTTCTTTTTTTTTTTTTTTCTTTTTTTTCATTTTTTCGGCTTCAGTCCGTCCGTCAATCCCGTAACTTGGCGTCGAATCGATACGGCGGATACACGAGGTCGGCTTCTCCCCCTCCCCGTTTATTTATGATTTTGTTGACACGGAAGCGTGTACCGTTGACGGCCGACGCGAGAAATCCTAGATCGGCCGCGGAGGATATAATACGCGGAACACAATGGCGCGGCCCGTTGCTCGTTGGCCCGCGTTTTGCGGCCGTAAACGGTTCGGCCGCGTTTGCCCAACCGTGACCGAGCCGACCGTGGAAAACGCCAATCCACCCGCCGATTCGTCCATACCTGGCGCTCGGATTCCCTGTTATTTTATTACCCCTCCGTTGAATTATGAATTATTCACCGAAAATCGGAATAATCGTCCACCTTCTTCTCCGATTCCCACCTCGTCGAAAACTTTATGCGTGTGTTGACGATGATGCGACGATGATGGAACAGGACTCGTCTCGACCAATCGAATGTATAAAATGTATAAAAATAAGTTACAGCAAGACAGAAGTTTTAAACTTCGGAATTATTCGCTTCGTTCTCGCTTTTTTCGCGAAAATAATAAGAGAAACGATCGATCTTGTTAAAATTACGAGCAAATACACTCGTGGACACAGCTTTAAATATACGATTTCTCTTCTCAGGGGCGTTGGTTTGGTTTAGAAATTGAAAGAAGCAGGGCTCGAGTCGAGAGGATCGAGACGAGAATCGTACGCGGAAAGTTTCCGTTCCGATTGTTATTCTTCCATTTCGGCGGTTAATAATCATCGGTCTGGACTCCACTGGAAAGTGGAGATTAGCAAATTATCGATTCCCCAGGCTTGGAAGATTCGTTCGAGGCGGGGCGGGGCGAACAAAAATAAGGGGGAGGAATCGAACGCGCCGTTTCTGCATACGCGGCACAACGGCCACCTCTCGTCTTGATTCACTTTGGCCGGGAAAATATTTGAAAATTTACGATCGGATCCTCCTTTCCTCCCCCCTTTCTTCGACTCGGCCATCTTCGCCGTCTCCCCCTCCCCTCTCTTTTTCACCCACCCCGTGCTGAGTCGAGCAGAACCACCAACTCGGCAATTACTCTTCAACGATCCCGGGCAAACGGGAAACAATCCTTGTGAGCTTGTAGACAGAGGTTGACCACCGGTTACGAAGCTCGGTAATCACGAGCTCGGCAATTCGAATCTTCAGGTGTACGTGAAACGTACGTTGCGTACGTTTGACGTGGACAAACAACGGCGAGAAATTAATTTTTCTTTCTCGACGGTTATTATTATCGAATATTGAAATACGGGAAATATCGATCAACGCCGGGTATCAACATTGACAGAAACCAATTATTAACGTGGTCTCCTAATTCTATGGAAAAGATAAAAAAATCGATATAAAAAAAAAAAAAACCACGTACGCAGCGAATTTTCCTCCTTCTTCTTAACCGATCGAACCTTATCGAAACTCGGTCAAAACGGCGAACTCGAAACACAATCGCTCGGAACGAGAGCGGATCCTTAAGCGAATCGTGTTTACCTTTTCATATTCTCGAATCGAGGCGGTTGGAATATCAAATTTGCTTTTTAAGTGGGAAACATGTAATATATTTCGTCCCGGTGGTCGCCATGGCTGCGCACCCTCTCTTCGACACAGCGCGGGATATACGTGACACGGCGCAGAAAACGTCTCCCGGCGTTATATTTGAAAGGCGGATATCTCGGCGTAGAATCCAACGAGTGGTAAAGGGGGGTAGTGGAAGGGAGGGCGGGGGGAAGAGAGAAACTCCTATTGAACCATACATTGAGTACGATCTCCGAATTTTGACGCGCACGCGACTCCTGAAGGGAATTTGAATTCGCGCTATCGACCTATCCCTGAATGCTCGCGCGTTTAAAATTCACCACGCTCTATCCGCCCACTCCCCTCTCATAACCTCCCCACATGTATAATCGATAAGCACCGCCGCTCGAAAACGAATCTCGCGTAACGCATCTCGGTGTCGGGTGTAATCTTTGCTCCGACCGAGACGACGGGGGTCAATTGGGGAGGGATCGAATGGAACGTGAAAAATTGATGGAATATTCGAAATCGAGGATGGATCCGGCATCGCGTTGATTACAATACAATACGCGGATGGAGGGATATGCATATGCACTTTGGAAACGTCTACGCATCCGCATCGCCAGTTGGAAATCCAATATCGGCGAGCACCGTTATAATCGAGCGAGTATAACCGATATCGGCGGGGATGGGCCAATAACGAGCCAATAACCCCTTTAGCTTACCATCCACGAAACGCTATGAAATTAGCATAGATTCTCGTGCCGCGAAGATCGGCCGTATGCGTGTATATACGATGTATTTCTGCTAATGCAGTCGAGGAAAATCCGAACACGGGTGTTTGGCGACGCGTAAACGCGTATTCGCCTGCGTGTAACAACCGTTCCGCGCGTATCCCACGGATACAATGGCCGGTCATCGATGCCGGATCGTATCATAGATGTACGGGGTTATACACGTGTATATATATATATATACACACACACCTTCGTTGAAACAACAATCGCGTTCCACGCGATTTCGAATCGCGCTCTTTTTTTTTCGTTTTTTTTTTGCCGCTCCCTACCCCTCTCCGCTTCGAACGTGAATGGGAAAAAAACTTTTAAACGAGAACTTTGAAATCAAGGCCGATTGTACGTCTTCCTATTCGTCGTCCGCACCGTATGCTTCTTCGATTCGATGCTTGGTCGAAATAACCGAGGAAAGAGATAAGAGATCTTTATAATTTTGTTCCCCGCGGTACAACTCTTAAACCGAGTCGAAAAAAAATTTCCAAAAGTTTCCCGTGATGAAATAACGCCGCACCTCGGGGCGATTTATTTCAGCTACATTATCATCGCGAAAAACGGCCCGCTCTGCGAACCAAGCGCGTTTCGTCGCAACGCTTTAAACACAAATCAGCGAACTTTCGGCGTGTGCGTGTGTGTTTTTTTTTCCTCCGAAATCACGGCTGCCGGTTAAATCACCCGATAAAATATCGTCGAAATCCACTCGTTCCCCAAACAAAACATTATCGAATGAAATTAAAATTTCGCGTCTCCATATAAATTATGAAAAAAAAAAAAAAAAGAAAAAATCAACAAAATACATTATCCGATTATCCGATTGCGCCAACGTTCAAACGAAACGTTTTAATTGCTGATATTTCATCAAGCGATATCGTTCGACCGTGTTAACCCAACAAAATTCGCAATTCCGAGGCGCGAACGTCGTCTACAAAAATCCAATTGAATTCAAACAGGGTCTGGTCCGACCGTCCCTCGAAAGTCGAGGGACGTCACTTAACATGTACGTGTCTCGTGCTCGGAAGTTATGGCCAGCCAAGGTAACTAATATTCGCGTCTCGAATTTATCCGCCGGTCTGTCGGGCTTTATTCTCCCGGTGTTGCTCTCCAGTTTGCCTTTCCGTATCTATTATGCCGTGGCCGCTACGAAAATGATCCCCCCGGAGAAGGAGAAAGTTTCGGGTTGGCGAGCGTTGTCCCGAGGATAAGCTCGATTAACGTTAAAAGACGAGAACAACGAGACGTTGCGACGAATTCGTTACGACGGCGCGACCACATCTGCGGAGTGCAGCTGTCGCCTCGTTTCCAAGATGGATTCAACTTTGGCGGAGAATCGAACATGGTTTGAACATCGTTGTTGCAAAAATGGATCGGATATAAAATTGTAAATGAACTTTGAAAGGAGGAAAAATCGCCTATCGGACTTTTCTTCGAACATGGAAATTAGTTTTTTCCCGAATATTTGTGAATTCATCCACGATTACTCGTAATTTTAAACGAACGAGAGAAGCGAAAGTGCAGAGTGCTTTTTGAATCAGAATCATCTGGAACAGGATAGAGGTTTCTCGCTTCAACGTATACTCTGGTCGAAATCCATTCCAAAATATCTGAATAGTGTTATCGAAGAGAATTAATTATGCTTTTTCGGGAGAATTTTGACAAATCGTAGACGAATCGTAGCGGGCAATACGGTAATGGTTTCATTTGGTTATTGGCCGATTGACGGGGCTCGTAAAAGGGTGGATGATCGGAGCGCGTGGGCAAAAGCGCGAGGTAACCGGTGAAGCGAGAGGAAACGATCGTAAAGCCACGTGGATAGAGAGATGAACGATTGAGCAGATGCATTGGCGCGGTGCACGCAATAGAACAGATAGAATGCAACTCATTAATGTTGTACCGCGATAGCACCTGCTCGCAGCTGATAAGTTCGCATGCGTTCGAGCGTGGCCTGTACTCGACCACCTCTTTCCACCCATGCGTGGCTTTAATCTCTCGTCCCCTTTCGCGATTCCTTCCTTCGTTTTCGCCTATGACGTTAATTCGATTCGATCGTTTCCTTCGCCCATTTATCGCGATTCTGTTATATAAAGTTTCGAATCGGTCATCCGATCGAATAAGCGAGAGGACGTAGACGAGACGATTCGACGATATTATTAATTTTCCGAAATTAACGTCGATATTCGATCAATTAGGAATGCAACGATGTCGATACGATGTCGCGTATCCCCTGGTCGGAATTACAAATCAACTTGCACGCATCCGACCAAACATCCAACCCCATCCGTGCAAAGATTGGCAACGATCCTCGCGTTGAGAATATAATTATAACGGAATAACGGAACAGGTGTGGGGATCCGGTCTCTCTAATTATCCGGATTGCGAGCGGAAAGGTGCGGTGTACAAAGCGAAACCATACAATCAGAACGATCGCGAATCTCTCTTAACGAAGGATCCGAAACTGGCAAGTTGGAGAGGAAGCGTGCAAATCTCAGGGATCGTTCGCAATCCGGACACTGCGACATCCATTCAATTAGGCGGATGCAGGGGACGAGCACTCGGGAGGGGGATACCCGGGGTCGAGATATTCCCCGGGCTTCTTTGCCGCGCATCGTGCCGCGTGCCACGTAACACGGCGTAACACATATTACGCCGCCGCGCCAGTTATAAATTGGATCGCGGCGTATGCATTATTCATGGTTCCGAAGGGCGTCAAAGCTCTTTGATTCATTTCGTATCCAACCGGTAGACAGGTGAACGACTACTACCACCACACCTTCTAAGACCGTGTATCGTCGCCGTATCTCCTTCGATTCCTCCCCGCCATTTCAAACCGTGGTCGTTTGACGGCGACAAAACGATCCAAGTATATTTAAATCGCGAGGAGAAGTCGCGATGAGATTGTTCTTTCATCGTTCTTCCACGTTACCTGTGAACAACTCTGTGAAAATTCGAATAAATCTTTCATTCTTAACCTACTATTCTCGCCAATTCGCTCGCGCTACGTTTGCCGAGGGAAAATATCTAAAACAAATCGCAATTTTTTCCCATCGTATCCATCGTTATCGCAGGCCACTGGTGGATTCTACTTGGACGATGGGTAAAGTTTGAAAATAAATTTCCGGCCTTTTCCCGCGTAGGATGAACGTGTCGGGTCAAGGCGGAGGTTAAAGGGGCGACGATTTTATTCGAGACAGGCTCTGCCCCCCTCGTCCCTTCACCGTACCCTTCTGTTTCCTGGGCGAAGGCGCGAATTTATTGCGCCCTCGGTGAAATTGAGCACGCCGTACACACACACACACACACACACATATATATATAGAACACGTATACTCTTTTAATCCGGAACGCAATTATGCCGGCATTTTCTATATTCCCTTTTTGAATGTAGATTTAGAGAGGCGAGGCCCGGCACAATGTGCTTCACCCTCGCTTTCGAGCCGCCGGTTTTCAGACCCGGAGAATTACGAGCCCCCTACCCTCGCGCTGTCGTGGCCCAGCTTTCGAGGATGCACCGGTGTTTACACTGTAGAATGTAGATTTTAGACCGCACCCTCGTTTATCCAAAGACATATTCGCCAAGCCGTCTTCCCCCCGTCGTGTCGAGACAAAACTTGCTTCCTCGAGCTGCTTCGAGGAAGCAATTATTCGAGACGGTTTATGGAAAGATCGAAAGATTTCAGAAGAGAAGAACGCTCCTTAAACCACGTCACGTTGTGAAACACGGGTGAACAGGATGTGCAACAGGAATATATTTATTCGTTCGAGATTTTCGGAAGGGATTCGTTCGATTCCCTTCGACCGGGTGATTCCCCGCACCGATCCAGACGAAGAACGCGGAGAGACGTGGTGGGTGACGAGAAAATTGTCCGCGGGACAACAGCAATCGGTGCACCGATAAAACTTGGAAATCCCGGGCTAGTAGGATTCGAGCCCGCGCGCAAGCTCTAACTTTTCGCCCTCCCCCTCGCCCACCTGCTGGAAAACTCATCCTTGTTTCCAACTATAAGCTTACGCATTCCTGAAATTGAATCTCGCGGACCTTATCGATATCGGCTCCCTCCCGTGGAATTCGGATTGCATCGCGAGACCGGGATAACGCGTTTCCACATTTCGATCTGGAAACTTATGTGCGCACGTGTATTTCTCTTATTTTCCACCGATCCCTGTCGCACCGTGGGATCAAGTTTCGAAAACATAGATAATTCATCCGTTGACTTTGCTGAAAACTAACTTCGAACCGCTTAAATAATATAGCGGATACGCGATGAGGAGCAAAAAAAAGAGAGAGAGAGAGAGAGAGAGAAATGGCGCACTCGTGCAACTTTTAACTTGGCGCAATGTTTTCAGCAACACCGAGGCCCCTAGTTTAATAACTAGCCGGGCTCGCGCGCTTCCGTGAACGGATTAACGAACGAAATTTATTACGCGACCAACGGTAGAAGGAAGAAAATGTTCCCTATCCGGAGGAGGGAGCTTAATGAACAGTAGCCGTTCAGTTATCGTTACGCGGAACGGAGAAGCCGTGTCGAAAATACGAGAGCGCCTGCTCGGATCTTTCTAATTTATGACTCGGTTCTAGGAGCGGCCATCGACGACATGTTAATTTGCATTAATTATATCCCGCTGTCGAGCAACCGAAAAACACGTTGCGCGTATTCGCGATAAGTAAGCGGATAGCTTCCACTTCCTTCCTTCCTTCCTTCGTATCGCGAGAGGCGGTTTCCTTTCTCGAATTTTGCTCCTCGAAGAAGGAGAGAGAGAGAGAGAGAGAGAGAGGTGGATACGCGATAAATTGGATAACACGCCGCATTCGCAATTTGTTTAATAATACGCGAAATACACGGGGATTATACGCGAAACTAATTGCAATTAAATAGACGATTTTTGAAACGTCCTGCGCCGAGCCGTAATGAGAGGATGATGCTTTAGCGCGGAAATAATTGCATCGTCGATATCGTTATGCCAGTTCTTTGTATTTGTTGTGCCAACAGCGTGGATTATTAACGTTGTTCATCCGTATATTATACCGTTCTCCGTGCATGATGTAATTATCGATACGAGAAACTAATATTTCAACGGAGAGAGAGAGAGAAAAGAGAGAGAGAGCCGCGTAAAGTTCGGCCCGGGAATCATTCACGAGTTAAATTTTTCACGGAATTTACTCGTGTTCGATTCAAACAGAGCGAATATGTTTCGTCGCGTTTATCGTCGATGTCGCGACGACGTCGTCGCATTCTCGGGACGAAAAAGCCGTGTAAAAAGATAATAAAAATTGATAACGGGATTGGTGCAATCGCCTATTGGCCTAGCTGTTTCGAGCAACGCGTTATTCGCGATGCTTGCGAAACGTTGGAAATAAAATTCCTCCGCTCGCATCGAACAATATTCCATTATTATTCCACGAATGCACTTACAACGAATTCGCGTATTGTCCCACGAAAACCTATCTGCGCCGCGGCAAAATAGTTTTTTTACAAGCTCGCCGCGGTGTCACGGCTCGTAACGAACGTGGGTGGCGAATATGCGGTCGAGATCGGGGGAAAAAACGATGGAAAATTGCAGCAGCGCGTCCAATCCCGTGCCAATCCGCGTTCCCGACTTTGAAACAGAAATTCCGATTCCGACCACGGCTAATTTCCCTCCCCTCCCGTTGCTCGATGAGAATCATCAAATTACGGGAAATACGAATTCTCCTTTCAAGAATTTAATATCAAATTCGAGTCGAAAGATTGGGAGAAGAGTTTAGAATTCGCGATATCTCGAACGGACGAGAGCGTATCAGGGACGATACTCGGTGGCCGATATCGCCCCCGAAAACCGACCGTGTTTCGACCACGTTACAAGTACGACCACGAGCTGCACGTACGTGATGTACGTGAGCTATGAGGTCGATAACTGGCGTGTTAAACGTTGACGCGTCAAGTTAACGTGCTCCTGGTTTCGTTGCTTATGGAAATCGAATTGCTCGTCGATTAAATAGAACGATAATTTCCCCGTGTTTTCCATTTATCACGCGTATATACATACAATTACATCTTGATTAATCGTGGATCGTGACCGAAAACACGGTAAAAAGGATTAACAATTTTCGAAAGCGCAGTGACGCCGGGAGAATAATAATCGCGGATAGGAATCGGGTTGATTTGGTTGAAACGCAAAAACCTTTGAGGTTTCACCTGGCGACGACGATTAATCGGTGAACCGAGCGTGTCACCGGAACCGGTGAACGGGTTTAATATCATAAATCGTGGTTTCAAACGACGCGGCCGGGGAATTCGCGTCGCGTAAGTAGATTACTCGATATGAAACAGATTACGAAAGTCTATCGGCCGTCTCCTCCTCCTCCCGCGTGATAATCCGCGTGATCGATCATCCGCCCCGCGTTACGTTGTTTAATATACACTCGGCCCGTGCCGTATACCAGGTCGCGTATATCGGTTATAACGTTCGTTACTGACGTCATTTCGTAATTAGATCGCGCGCACGTTTGGTGGAGGGGAGGCAAAATTATATCTTTTTCTTTTTTTTTTTTTTTTGCGAAATTTATTCCCCTCGGATATTTTGCTCCGCGCATTCCGTGTATTTTTCCATTTTCTTTTTTTTTTTTTTTTAATTTTTCATAAAACGCGATATATCGTCCGGCAGTTTTCATCCTCTTTCGATATTTCAAAGACAATTTATTACGGTCATTGTTTGATGCTAGAATATTTGTCAGATTTTTTTTTTTTTTTTTTTCTGTTGAAAATACGATGCGAATATACAGCGATACGCGTTCCAACAAGTTGATAAGAACAATTTCGGAATACGGAAAGAAATCGCGAATACGGAAGATTGAAAGAAAGAGAGATAGAGAGAGAGAGAAATGCAGGGAACGGTGTTCTTTTCCACCGAATAAAAAAAAGAAATGCCCTTTTGCGGGCAGAAGACTCGAAAGCTTTGGATAATCTCGCGGGGCGTCCAACCTGTCGGACGTTACTTTTCATCGCGCTCGTTTGAAAAACTCGCGTTTTACGCAACTGGCCAAAAGAAACTTTCCTTTCTCGCCGATACTCTTATACCAGCTCTATTAAATTATCGTGCTTTCTTCTGCGAGATCGGAAGAGAGAGACAGAAAGGAAGAAAGAGAGAGAGAGAGAGAGATAAGCGAGCAAAAGCGAAAGCTCTTTGTTCCTGCCCCCGGGAACAGAATGCAATTTTGTCGCGGCGTTTTTACTTGTGGCACGTTTGACGCGTGCTGGAAAAGCTCGACGCCGGGGCTGAAACGCGCCGCGCCCGCTAACCTACATTCCTCTTCACGACCTTCCCTGCGTTATTGAATTTCGACGCGCGACCAAATTCCCGGGCTTCGGCTGAATTTACATTTAATCCCGACCAACTGGCTGAATGAATAAACAAACGTCAAAGTGATATTTCTCGCCTTTTTCACCTTCCTATCTCTCGCGAAATCCTTCGAAACATGGCCTTCAAAATCTTTCGAAGCTTCCAAGAATAAAATCAATCTATTCGAAGATGACTCGTTCGAGCGGAAGAAAAAGTTCGACACCAGTCGTTCGCCCTCAAAATTATTCGTGGCCGTTATCAGTTAACAAATCTTGCTCGCGTACGAACATTGATTTACCAATAAACGATGAATCGAAAAAGAGAGGACACAACTGGCTGAACAAACAAACAAACGTCAAAGTGATTTCATCTTTTCCCTTCAAAAGGTGGTCTTTAAAATCTTTCAAAGTTTCCAAGAATAAAATCAATCTATCCAGATCGAAGACGACTCGTTCGAGGAAAAAGTTCGACACCAGTCGTTCGCCCTCAAAATTATTCGACCGTGGGATCAATCAACAAATCTTCCTCGCATACATCAATAAACGACGAACGAAAGAAAGGATGTAACAAACGGATTTGAAGTATTCGAATAAAAAAAGCTGTCCTTACGCTGCGCAACCGTTTGACTTAACCATTCGATCGACCTCCCCTCGTTCAAACCCTCCTCCTCTAGCTCAACGTCAACAACTATAACAAGAATCTTTACGCAGAATACTTGGAATAGTCGGACAAGCATCCAGCCAAGAATCTCTTCCACGTCCCTCAAGCGCAACGCTGCGCGCAAAAACGATGTCCGCGCGGAGGAGGGAAGAGAAGGGAGAGAGAGAGAGAGAGGGAAGCCAGGTCGAAATAAAAATGCGATAAAAATAGTAGGTAAACGGCCGCGGAGGGCGTGTTCTCGACTCGAAGGACCCGAAGACGAAACTATTCCGTCCCGTCGAATTCGATGCAGCCACGTGGATTCCTTCGCATGCATATATTCATGGACGGTATGTGCATAGTTTGGCGCGCGTGCAGATGCAGCGGGGTAGACGCGACGCGAATTTATAGTCGCACGTCAAAACGTAGAGGCGCGTAGGGTGCGCGATCCGCGCGAGTTCGCTCGACACCGACTCCACAGTCTTCCACGATCGTTCGACACGCATCCCCCTTCCACGCGGCGGGGATCTCTCGAGTGTCCCGAAAGACGCTGACGAGACGAGAGCGTTGGATCCGTTCTCGATACGTCCCCCCCTTTCTTCCACTTTGAATCAATTTCGAGCGACAAAAGTAGGCGAAAGTAGGCGAACAAGATGAGGGCAGGCACGCAGATGATTGTCGGATTATAAATATTTTACGTTCCCTGCGACAAGTAGCGCTGGAAAAGATAGAACTTTATACAGTTTCTAAGAAGATTTAGGAAACGAAGATAATCAACGAGCACTTTCGACTTTACAACGCGTAATACGAACGATTCTTCCGAGTGTTCGACCTTTTAAAGCAACTTTGGATTTCTCGCGACGTTAAACGAATCGTAAACAAAGCTGTTTCTTTACAGACTGGCAACGGTATACGCACCTTTCGTTGTATCATTTTATTGATAGTTGGTCGGGTACTCGAACGAGTTTAGTTCGAGAGTCCGATTAATTTAACAGTGTCGCCTTCCTGCTAGCCCCGCTACGACTCGCTTTGACGGATCTCGCGATGACGGGAAGGGAGGAGGATTAATTAAGCCTTGACATTTATTTCGGGACGGCTGCCGTTTCGCAGCCCCGACTCCCAACAGGGGAGGATCTCCCTTCCCTTCGATATACGAGGATTTCATTAGAGGGCAGATTAGAACATGGATTCCCGATTATGTCCAACCAGATTGCTACCAGCCCAACACGTAATGGAACACTCGACTTGATCTCCTAAACGATTCGATCTCGTACCGTGAAATCCGTAATATGAGATTCAAGGAGGGGGAGAGGAGGTCGGGGGATGAAACTTTTCAGGCGATACTCGTCTGAATCGATCTGAATTTAAACCAGATCCAAAATAATTCATCGTGCGCGAACAAGGCCGAGCGTCAATTATGGAAAAGACACGGCCTGCTAATCTCTCGTTTGTGCGCGCATCATCGTTTCTTACGACGACTCGAGTCACCGCTCGATCGTTCGAATATTCGCACAGGATAAATTATATTCGCGCCACGAGGGAACAATACTTAGAGAAGGGGAAAAATTTGTAGTGGAACGATGACGCGCACGTAAGATGGTCGCTCGATTGTTTTTCGGTTCTCCCCTGAGGCGGCGAGTGGCTCGCCCATCCTCCCTTCTCCCCTTGCTTCCATGAAATTCGAAGTAGCTCGTGATCGTGGACGGGGTCGGAATTGAATGACATTTGACTGGGTTCGAAGCCGTCGCGTGAAAAGTGCTCGAACCGGGTCGAGTGATTGGTCGAGGGTGCATTTACGTTCGCGAGCAAAAAACAAACGGGCGTGAAACAATTTTAACGCGAGAAAATAAAATTTTCCTCGTTATATACGTGCTATAACTTTCTTCTTCTTCTTCTTCTTTCTTTTCTTCTTTTTTTTCCTCTCTCTTTCTCCTTAACGTTCTTTATCCAATTTTTTTGCCGCGTTTAACGATGGCGCGAGAACGAGAGAGACGGAAAGAAAGAGGGGGAGAGGAACGCACGGCACGGATTGATGAACTCGAACAGCAAGACGAAGATTCGAATTCTCGATTCCGTGGTTTCGGCTCGAATAGATTGGTCGTTGCGCACGCAGTTGGGACACGTTAATTATCTTGTCTTTCGGAGTGCACGCACCATGATGGAGGCAGCCGCTTGCACGTATGCGCGTTACACACAGATACGATCTCTCTCGTTCATTATCTCTGTTGCCGCGCAATCTGACAGACAATAAGCATTATGAGACAACAATGGATCGAGATTCCTCTCGGTGTTCGGTGATTCGAATACGATAATGGACTGAAGGAAGCATCACCGCTTCTCAAGGAAATTATTCAATTTTCTCAATGGAGAGCGCTCAACAACGCCTGAAAGAAACTTTGCCACTCCGGAGAGGAGGGAAGGAGGAGTTACGCGCGAGGGTTACAACTAGGAAAGGATCGTTTCCTCTCGTATTTAACCTTGATTAAAACGATTGTCACGGGAATAACGCGAGATATTATGTAGAGAGAGAGAGAGAGAGAGAGAGGTGACCAGCACATCACAAACCTCGAATATACGACAACGGGGGATTGTGATACGAGATCGTTCGCTATTATCGTTCGCGACTGAATGGGCGCGTTTCAATTCACCGCCCTTTTTTTTTCCTTCGTTTAATAGCGTTTCACGTGTACAATATGGCGGAGCGGGAAAATTCGAAGAAAAGGAAAATTCGAGAAACTGGAAAGGTCAGTGGTCTCGAAATGAACGTCTGGTTTAACGACACGGTTTCGAGAGTCCCTCCGCGATCTCTTCGTCGGTCATTTTGCCGAACGTTATTCTCCTCTCCTCCTCTTTTTCGTAACGAATTTCATTACGAAGCACGGTTGCCACGGCAATGTTGCGAGAATCCGAATCGAAACTGGGTCGTTTATGAATCCAGAGTGGAAAATTTCCCCCGTAGTGGAAAAGTTGATTCGTTTATTTAACGCATCGAACGGACGCGAGGAAAAAATTAGCGAATTTCCCCGCCTTTCCATTTGTTTCGTGAAATAATGCATGCATACAACGAATGTATTTACCAACCCGATATCAATGGTGGATATTCCTTTCTTTCTTTCATTCTTTTTCTCACCTTTCGTTCGAACGAATAAACCGCAGCTCGGAACGACGCTTAATTCCCTATAAAATTACAAGGGAATCTCGCGAGGGGGTTGAAAATTGGAGGAGCGAACGAAAACGTTCCCTTTACGAGACATTAACGCGACGCCCCCGTTAAAGGTAACGACCGATCGATACGGATTAACCCGAATCGCTTTAAACACGGGATCTTTTTTCTACACGTGTCTTCCACGTTATTAAGAGCGGGCTGCAATTTCGACGACGGATAAATCGACCCCATCCTCCCCCCCGCTCGATCATCATCCAGTCCCTGTTGTCTCGCGTGATCCAACCATTCGACCAACTTCCAAGAAGCAAACAGTTGGCAAGCAAACAAGACTGTGCGTGACCCCCTTTTATCTGATCCCATCCTGATTACTCTTCTCTCTCTCTCTCTCTCTCTCTCTCTCTCTCTCTGTCGCTCCATCCCTTTACACCTATCTATCATTCGTTCCCGCGACGAGCTATCCGATTAATAATACATATGCGATTCGCGGAAGGAAAAAAAGGTGTCATCGTATTTTCGTGACACGTGTCCTTCGATTAGCTCGAGCTATTCGCAACGCGTTAAGGTATATAATTCGAACGGGAAGTTGGGAGATAAAATGGTTACCACGTGTCGTTTCCGATATAAATCGGAACTCGTTCTTTTTAACCGTGGAATTATCCGGCGAGGTATATATTTTCAGGTAAATATCGATCCGTGCATACGTGGAGGATCCTATCTCCAATCTCGATTCGAATGGAAATCAAGGTGTTCACCGCGGGGATACTACTAATGGCGATCGGGAGATTCACGGATGATCACGTCAAAGGCGATTCGTCACCTCGTCGACGTGATCCCATTTCTGAGGGGGATATATAATTCCAAATAATAGAATCTCTTCGAGCAACGATTACGCCCCATTTCGCCTCCCTTTTTTTTAAATTTCAAGAGGAGATTAAAAAAAGGGATTCGATTGAAATATTAATTCGGCCGTTGTAATCGGATGACGATACGATGAAAATTCCTGGCCGATATTCATTACCTTCCACTTCTATTCTCCTCTAGTTTCGAATATGGAAATTGTGCGCGGAGCGTTTGAAATTCTTTGTTCCTAATAATTTCCCGTTATTCCGACGAAGGGCGTTGGGAAAAGAATAGCAAAGGGGGGGAAGGAGAGGGAAATGGCATGGAATGGAGGGAAAGAGGAGGCGATTCCGCGTTAATTCGGAAACGGTAGGGGAGTATCGATCGACTCATCTTTATTTCGTCGTAACTGCAAGATATCGTTTCGCTCACTCATTACCGGTAATTAACTTGTCCGATGCAATTACGAACTTTCGTGGTCAAAATGTGCCCGGGCCCGTTTTAACCGCGTCTGCCGTCCGTTAAACGCGTTACCGTACCATAGAATTCCATCAATTTACGATAATTAACGTCAGGATGCGGCAATAATTTCATTTGTACGCGATTATTGTGACCATCGTCGACGCGCTCTCGCCTCACGACGCCGCCTCCGATATAAACGGTATCCAACAACCTTCCTTCTCCTCCACCCGAACCTCCCTTCCAACTTTAGATTTAGATCGATTGCCTTCCTCCCACGCGGAAACAACGAAGAAAAGAAACGGTGCGTTTCGGATTTACGAGTGTCTGTTATATTTCGATACAATGGAGAGAGAGATAGTTTGTCTAAAAGAAATAAAAAGACAGGAAAGAATCGATCCACCCCATCCATCCACGTTGTTTCAACTCGCCGTGTTCCTTATCTGCCGTTTCGATTAACGGGCAAAAAACGCTACAAAGGATCGTCAAAGACGCCACCGAATTTCCCCTTTCACAGACGCGGCGCCCGAGTCGTTTAATTAACTAACCTCGGATAGGTTAAGCGAGAGGGACGACCATGCGTCCTTAAGGCGAGTTCTTATGGGTGGTATTAGGGGTGAGCGCCATTCAATGGGAATCCGCGATTACCATTCCAGAAATGGGTAGAGAAACCTTCGCCGCAGAATCTGAAACTATCGAGTCTCGTGAAAATTCAATTCAAATTTAATTGTCTGTTTCGAGGCGTGTAAGAAGTATACACGTGAAAGAAGCCTGCGATATATATTTCGACCGCTGTCAGAAATCGAAAGTCGAAAATATTTCAAATAAAGCAAACGAAAGCATCGAATCGCTATATAAATTAGCTGTATATTCCTACTTTCCAAAAATGCCCTTTTTACGAAAAAGTATACGTGGAGAAACGTTCATTTCTAAAGTTGTCGATCCGTTTATAGATAGTACTATTTCTATACTGTACATCGACTTTTCAATAGATCTCGACTTCCGATATCACGGAAATCAGATTACAGCTTCCTATTCTTGTTTAATCCGCTCTGCAACGAAACGATCGCCGTTTATATATCCATAAAATAAAAATTATCGTTCCCTCGAACAAGATTAGAAATTGGAAAGAAACCCGAGTTTCGGATCAAAGTATGTTTAATCCGAATCTCGTATCAATGGACGCGGGCATGTTTTCAAAGCGAGCGTCCTGTTTATCTCCGCGTTTAGCCGGCCCACCAGCTGTCCGTTGTCCACAGAAACCGAAATAATTGCTCTCTCTATCCCGTAGCCGAAATCTCTGTAAACGAACCGATTACGATATACGATACACACACACGCGCGCGCGCGACACTCCGTTTCTCTTCTCATTTCGTGTACGCGTAACTTTCCATTAAACGTGATCCAAGGACACGATTAAAAGGAGGGCGGACGAAGAAAAGGCGCGCGGGGACGTTGAAAAATCGAAATAGGATCGCATTAATCCCGCCGCTCCCGTCCTTTTCGCGGCCCGATCCACGGGAAAATGGATTAAACGGGCGGTCCGTGGGGGTGTATTAAGCGGCGGAAATGGGGGAAATTCGGTTAAACTCGATAGCCGATACTCCATAAAAGGAAGATTAACGAGAAGAACGGGGAGAGAAAGAAAAAGAGAGGAAGAGGGAAAGGAAAGCTCGATGGACGCGGTATTCGTTTAACGCGGCCCGCTCTCCGCCCGGTTGAAACATTAATAAGAATTTCAGGATCCCGAGGAAGGTCCGTCTCGAGTTGGAGGCGGATGGGGACACGCGGCAAACTTTGGTCGCGCGAGCTCCAACTTTGGACGCATTAGCCGTGTGGAAGGTTCGCCTCGCAAACTGCCTTCTTACGGAACTTTCTCATTTGTCGAACTCTTGGTTCGGCGGCCGAAACACCGGTAATTTGTCGTTAATGTTGAAAACGGCAATCCTTATCGAAGGGAAGGAATGGACGGAATTAAGAGTGGTTGCGTGTCGGGTCGGGAAAATGGATTCCGATGTCGCGTCGAGTTTTGCACCCGAGTTACGAGAATAAGAAGATAAAAGGGGGAAACGTCGTCGATCGCGTTCCCAGCTCCGTGTTCCAAGCAAAGTCTTATTTTCTCTGGGACAAAGTTTCGGCAAACGGAGGAAACTAGCGAGGAAATATATGGAGGAGGGTAGGATAACTGGAAAGAAACGCGGCAACTCGTGGGACTTTTATGCTAGATTTCGTTATCTCCAATTAACAAGAGCGCGCTATTAATTCGTAAATAGATTCCTTGGATCTTTATTTCTTTATTGTAGAATCATTTCACTTGTCGCGCATGCGTAAAATCATCTCGAGTTCGCCCGAGATGATTGAAAAAGTCGTCGAGCGCAAAGGGTTAAGGGTTGATCCGATTTAAGTTAGTCCGAGCATGACTCGTCGATTTTCGCCCCGTCGTACATCGTCGTATTTTCCATACTCAATGTTATCTTTAACGCATATTCCCCCGTCACGCGCGTTGACATCTCGTCGTTTCTTCGATCGATCGGTTTTCTAGTCACCGAGGAGAAAAAAATAAAACGGTGTATACACGGTGTTGATCTCGATAAAAAGAACTGAACGAGCAGTTTGGTATTCTTTTATCTTCTTTATTCGTTGTTTGAATTTCCAAGATCGGTGTAGATAGGGACGAAGATGGGAGACGTACACATCCCCGAAGGGAAACGGATCGTTAGAGCCGTCACAAGGCGTCGTGCGTGAATAATTTGCTGACTCGGGTTCCGTACGTCGTAATGACAGATGGACAAGCACGATTTCCGCGTCAACGTGGATTATCGTGCCTCGATTGTGGCTCCCTCCGGAGAAAAACTGGCCTCCGCAGGTGGGGGGATTGGCGCTAGGCAACACGGTTAACACTAATGGGTGTCCCTCCCATCGGTGAATTTTTAAGCAGCCATCGTTTGAATTTTTTTTTCTTTTCAAGGGAATCGTTCCATTTTATACGCGAACGCCGATATTTTATACGCGTTACCGATCACTTTTACATAGCGATATTTAGTTAACGCTCGAACGATCGGTGTTTAAGAGCATTAAAAACACCGATTGCGTGGAACTCGGAATAACGAACGGAAGGGAAGGAGGGATTAAAACGAGCACGTAAAACCGACGGGCAAATTTCCCAAATAATTGCATTGATTATTGCGCCTTTATAAATATTCCGCATGCAAAACCTGGAATATTAATTCGCAACCGATATACTTCCCGATTCTCCGTTCCTTCCAGTTTCGTTGATTACCCGCTGACCAAATATCATACACTCTACTAAATCGAACTAATTGACCAATGAAATCGCATGCAAACGTACGAAACTTATTATCGATGATACTATAAAATCAAGTTCCGATACTACAGAGATATTCTGTCCCGAGTATCGAAGTTGAATTCCAAGTTGAATATAAAATTTCCGCCAATTTTAAACCTTTTTACCAACATTTCCGAATAATACGATAATATAAGATATTCGGATTCGAAGCAACGGGAAAAATTGAACCGGACGACGCGATCCAACCCCGGTTGATCTATAATTAACCTCTCTCCCCCCTCCCTGCCGTCGAAACATTGTATCGGGACGGGACGCAATGGGAAACGAATCCATGTATCCATTAGTCAGAAATTACGGAAATGCCAGGTGAAATATACCGATGTAACGTGGACAAGTATCGCGCGACGGCGCAATGTGTGACGCGCGGAATAATTGGAAAATCAAATAGAGAAGTTACGTTTCCAATCGGTTGGCCGCGCGTGCCAAACGTTTGACAAACAATCGTATTATTTTCGGCCGGGCGTCTGACTCGAATTCGCACTCCGGATCCGTGGATAAACCCGTGGAAATAATTTCTCCATCGATTCGAAACGCGATATCTCGTCTCGCCGAATGACGAATTAACGCGGTCGAGGAGAAAAGCGGCGGGAATTCGAAGAGGGGTTTAAGAGCGGACGAACGAGAGCGCGCGGGTGGGGGCCGCGATTTATGAGTCGCCCGGGTCGAGATCGCGAAACACTCGGGGCGTCCAAGTTTCTAAACCGAGTTCCTAGTTGTTTCTAACAGGGTGTAACAACAACAGCTCCCAAATGGCACCAGGTAACCGACCTGCCACCAACCTTACCCTCCACTCCGTTTACGGAATCCGTCCGTTCAAATAATCGATTCGAGATTCTCCGTTACACATCACGCTTTTAAAGAAACGGTTTTTAACGCACTCGTCACCGATCTTGCGTCAATCGTAAACTGTATCGACTTCGGAATAAAATCGGGGGGGAGGAATCGTTTCTGTCCTTACGCATCCGATCCACTCGTTCCTTCGATCAATTGGCCGCGTCGATTTCGATCGTTGCTCCGCTTTACGACGCCGTCGCCTCGTTCCGTCCCAATCCCCCCCCTCCTATCCATAACCCCGTTCCGTAATATGCCATTACTGCTTTCAGTTGGCGGCATTATTCTCCAGTTCTAAGCTTTACGATCGGCCGTAACAAGGTCCCGGTAATTCGGGAATTCGGAATCGCTCGGCTACGTACCACCTCTCGTTTATTCCGCCGCTATAATTTGTACCCGCTTTTGTTCGATGGTTGCGCAACGCACGAAAAATCCTTCGCGACTTTGTCCGTTCGTACGAGGCTTCGTGCCCCGCTACTTTAACCGGGCGGAGGAGAGTATTTTGACTGGAAATATCCACGAGGAGAGTCGATTTCGTTACGCGTCGTTTAATTACACACTTTTTTCCCCCTCCCCCCTCCGCCCCCTTTTTAATTTCACTTTGAATTTAAAATTCCATCGGGGGAAAAAGATTTAAATTGGAAATTTTGAAAATTCAAATTGGAACGTCCGCGTTTGGGCTTTGAAATGAAGTAAATACCACGAGTGCCGTTTCCACGTATATACCGTGTTAATTCTCCATTTAGCCAGACCCTTTAAACCAGTCACCGAATACGCGCCGATCGAAATTCAAAATTGTGGCCGGGTATCGAGCATTCCCATCGGCCAAACTCGTATCGCGAAGAGCGATTGATACTTAATCAAATTTCGTTTGCGGTGTTTATAGGTGGATAGAGATGGAAGGAAATGGAACGGAGCTAATAGCCAACTGTCGTAAATAATAAGGTTAATCGATCCATTCGCGGTCTTCTCGTCCGATTTTTCCTCGCGGTCTCTTCGTCGCGAAATTGTTTCCCCGAGATAATTCGATCGAGTTTTCCTCCTTCCCCGACGAAACTCGACGCTTCGTCGCGATAATTGTCGCGAACGATTTCGTTTCTCGATTTTCATTCGAAGGAAACGTGCGAAAGTTTAGCGGCCCCTAATTTCCTCCCCTTCGTAGCGGTGTTCTTCCGTTCCCTGATTATTGCCCTCCCCGCGCGCGCCGAGGAACGCGCGGTCGATGACGGTTACAAAAATCGGTTATAAAATTGGAAAACGTATCGTCGACGCTTGGCCGAGCGTGATAATAAACGAGAAATTGAAACGTTATACACCGGTTGTTGGCCACTGGTGTGTCCAGTAGAACGTGAAATGGAATGTTAAATAAGAGGATGATATCGATAATTTGATTTCAGTTACGTTTTAATCATGACACTTTTGTAAATATTTATATTTGTAATTAATATATACCGTAATTATATTGCAGCATAACCCGGATGGAGGTTGCACGCACGGGAAATTAATGTCGCTAGAAACCAATGGCTTCATTTAGTCGCATTCCGAACGTAATCATGATCGACATGACAAGATTACATTACCCGTCCATTGCATTCTCATCATCGCTCGTCAATGGAGATATTTTCCCGCGCAGCATTCCTTCATCCGCAATTTCGCTCGGGAACAAGCAAATCGAGGCCAAATACACGCGTACACGCCAGTAGACAAAAATAGCCGCAACAACGTAACTCGAAACGTCGCTCTTCTATTAAATAAATCGTAGATGCGCTTCGATTCGATTTCGTAAACACATCTCTTTTCGAACAAGAGAAAAGAAATAGATTTTTGAGATATCGATGGAGCAAAGAAAAATGAAAGAAAAAAGGGAATTCAACGAACGTTTCATTTATTAAAAAAAAAAAAAAAAAAAAAAAAAAAAAAAAAAGAACCAACGGCGAAAAACTCAACTCGGTTTAAATCTCCAAACCAAATATCTCTCTCCCCACGGAGAGATTTAAATTCACCAGTGTCGATCCCTTGCCGCCGTCCTTTTCCGTCCTACGCGGCAATTCGGGAACAAACACGCTCGTATTTTGGCACGGGGATCGAGGAGAGACGCGCGAAGAACGAATTTGCGGTTAAAATAGAAAATTGGCGACGGTCGTCGTCGTCGAGTCTGTCGCGGCATCCTTCAAAACAGATTCCCTTCAACCCGGGAAGAAATTCACTTTCCCGTCGCGAATGATTCGTGATCGATGCGGAGGCGTGACTCGTTCAGGGCGCAAAGGAACCCCCATTTCTCTTCTCCCCGTGTCGTGAAAGAATCGCTCTCTCACGGTTCATTGGTCGAGAATGGAAGCTTGGATCAATCGCGGCTGCGATTGACGAGTGTTTGAAAGATTTCGAATGAGACGTCTTTTAATCGAAACCAAACAGGCTTGTCGAAGAATAATCATTTCGTAAGGAGGAATTGTCGATCTTCGATACAAATACGATCTCTTGGCCGATATCTTGTCCTCGAAAGCGGCCACCAACCCATTCGAGGATCCCTCTTTCTCCTTCGATCCGAATATCGCAACCTTTCGAGCAACCTTGTTGTAGGATTCTCCCCGATAACGATCGTCTGGAGACTGGAGCTCGCGAGGAGCACCTTGAACCCGAGAGCGGCCTACATTTTCGCTCGGCGTGGCTTGTAGTTGGCAAGTAGCGGCGCGATAACTTCATAGTTTCGCCAGTAATGGATTTCGAGCCGGCCAAATGGTTATGTCGGCGAACTCTCTCTCTCTCTCTCTTTCTTTCTCTCGGTTTCGATTCGTTCGCTCACCTACACACCGTTCACCGAATAAATAGCAATTTCACGGTTCGAAATGCCCCCTGAAGAGACTTCTACGACATATTTTATATATATACACGCGAAACTCGGCCCCGCCGACATTGTTAGGAGAGGGTAAAAGGAAACGGGAGCTCCTCGAATCTTCTATACAATTGAAGCTCTACGGAAATGAAGTAATGGATCGCTATTCTTGGAAGAAATTCAAAACAAAAATTTTAATCGAACGAATTATTTTCGTACGATATCGAGATTCCTGAAAATTAAATTCTCCTTCGATTAAATGGATATTCGCGTTGAGGGATCAAAATCGGAAACGTTGGATACATTATCGAAAACTTGACACCGCGAATCCGTCAATTATCGGATACGTTTTCAACGAACAGAAAAATCGGGATACACGAGTGGCGGTCTGCCTATTCACGTTTGTTTCCCTTACGAGTGGATTCCATCGATGGAACGGCTGTCCGTGCAATTCGTCCGGGAAACGTCTCCGGTAATCCCGCTTCTAAAACCGTAACAAATGCGTCGCAGCTGGCCCTCTCGCTCTCTCTCTCTCTCTCTGTTTCTCCTCGCTCGAAGATCGATTCGACGCTCGAAAACAAAAGGAAAACGAAAAGGGAGAGGCGAAAAAGAGGAAAGAGAGAGAGAGAGAGAGAGTTGTGATCGAGAACGCGCAGTCTACCGTGGACTCGAGCGAAACTAGAGCTTTACCTAGTTTAACCGCGACCGACCACCACCCGAGCAAAATGGATAGAGCATCGAGGATGTAAAAGCTTTCGCGCGGAATATGCGCCGCCGCGTGAAAAGCGTTTCATAAAATGGTCGAGCCGATTTTATAAGATATCAACTTCGTGTACGCGTATATATGTATATATCCTGTAAATTACATCAACGTTTTATTAGCGGTGTAACCTTCCATAATCGACGCTAATTGTTCGCCGAGTTCCCACCTGGTCGGTTAAAGCGGCCTTAAAAGCATCAGGAAATTCCTCTGAACGGACCTTTTAATTTTGTTTCCCCGTTTCTCTTCTCTTATTTTCTCTCGTTTCATCCCCGACAAGGTACACCGCGTAAACCTGTACACTTGGCGGTGTTCGTTTGTACGCGGTTCGACGGGGGTGAATGAGGGGGAGAGAGAAAAAAGAAAAAAAAGGGGGAGAAATCCCCAGGAGAACGCGAAACAGTTGCGCGGTTTCGCTCACGCGCGCGAAATTCGATTGTTCCCGGTTGAACAGGAAAGGGAGAATAATTCGTGACGCCTTCGAATCCTCTCCTCCAGTTTGCGCCCCGCAATTCTCTCCCCTTCGTTTCCATATCGGTCGTGGGAGTCGCTTTTATCGTCGAAACGATCCATCATCCCATCGCGGTAATTAATCGAGCTCGCGTAAACCGCGATAACCGAGTGGTGTTTAACGGCCGATCAACTTCACGGGCCATCGTGTTCCGGAAACAGTGGCGAGATCGCCGTCACCCCGAAGACGTTCGATATTTATCGAATCGCTCGACTCGTCGCCCCACCGCCGTTTTATCGGCGATATTCGACGGGTGTGGAAACGCTTTGGAACACGGTTGCTGCGACGAAGCAAAGCAAGGGTGGGCGCCGTTGGCGTCTCGCCGCTCGAAAACACTTTGCTCTCCCGGTGGGGGTCGGCCGGAGACGCATCAATCAAGATCGCCAACTCTGCAAATGGCTTCAGACGCCTCCGCTCTTTCCGGTGCCGGGCTTCTATAGCGCCGCTCACCCGCTTGATACACTGCGACGACGCAATCCCTCCTTCGCGACGACAATGCTCTCGATATCGCGAAACACGACTTTCGTGGTATTTCGAAGGTATTTGCTCCGTTCCTTCCTAAAGTATGTCCACTCGGTTCACTGGCGGTAGGAAATTTTTATCTTCGCGACCGGATTATTTATCGGCTTCGAAAATCGATCGAGGTACACCGAGAGACGCGACATCGATTTTGTAATTAACGCGTTTTACGTAATTAACCTATGATTCAAACTGCGATTAAAGACGTGTATATATATCCTTTATTTTTTCTTTTTTTAAGGAATATCTTCGAACGGCACGAGTTTAACAATCGCAGAGATTAATCCCGATTCCCCCTCCCCTCGTTCGATCAACGATAGAACGATTTGAAATATCGTTTATTCCATTCCTCTACTACCGATTTCTTCATAAGCTCGTTGATCGAATTAACGAGAGCCACTCACTGAAAATTTGCTCGCATCTTCGAACGGTACGCGTGATTAACACGGAAGAGGCTTACGAATTACCCCCCCATCGATTTCCGTCTTCCTCTTTCAATCCGAACGATTAAAGCACAATTAAACCGACGATCTTGGGGCCGACGATCGAGGAAGCGTTCAAATTTCGAAAAACGATATTCGGGGAGAGAAGAAGTGGCAATTGTCGAGGAGCCGTGGCGGAATTAGCGCGATAATCTGATTGTTCGGGATACGAGCGTGTAACGCGATACCGGGCGCGTTGACTAGCAAACTCGATACCTCGTTACGGAATGGCCGCGCGACGTCCAACTTGCCAACGATACCCAGCCGAAACGAAGTTGGGAGGGGGGAAGAGAGGTTTGGCGCGTCGAAACCCTCCTCCACCTGTCCCCGCGCCTCGATCAACATCGAACCGCGCAAATTTTAAACTTACGTCGAGCCACCGAATAATTATATCCTGTGCTGCTAAACTGGCTATGTAATCAAGTTTAACAACGATACTCGGAATACCGGGGGGATCCAGTTTAATCTGCTTAAAGCTATGGAATTTGCGGCGTATGCCGCGTTCGACCGACCGTTCGTCGCCGCGTCTACCGAACCTTGCGAATTCGACGAATTCCATCCTCGTTCGTGTATCATACGGGATATCATCCCTCTCCCCTCTTCCTGATAATTCCGTTCGGGAAAATTTTAAGTAACGAGAAAAGAGAAACTGTAGAGGAACTGTGAGTAGAGGGGAGGGGATATTCATCCAATTTCGTTGGTTAAAACTCGGAGGAAAGTTTCGATAAAAACACGGGGGCGGCCGCGGCGGGTTCTTTGTTTCTTTCTCAACTTTCCGATCAGCTGCGTCGATAATGGGTTTATTGTTAAAGCGCAATTAGTAGTCGCAGCGTGTTTCTTGGAAATAGCGGCGAACGAGAGAGGAAAAAGCGGGGAGATAAAGGAGAAGAGCGGAGAGAGAGAGAGAGAGATAGAGTCGCACACGGGCGAATCCAGTTTATCTAGCCCGCAATTTCCAGTCGCAATTGTCGCAAGAAAAAGGACCTCGAGCAATGAAATCCTGCAGTGCACAGGTAGTACCCATCTGGCGCAATTTAAATTGCCGTGCGGGATCTCCCTGTTGGCCATTCGATCTCCTCCTCTCTCCCTCCCTCTCCTCGTGCGATTCTTTTCTACAACCGGGTCACCGTTTTCGCAATTCGAATGAGCGACCACTCCGGATTCTCATTACTCTCATTAGTCGTGAACCGGTTCGAACGGCATTCGTAACGTCCGATCACTCTCACCCGTGCGCTTTGTCATTTGGGAGGAGAGATTCTCCGCTCTGCCTCTCCATTCCATTCCTCTTCCTTCCTTCCTCTGTCGATCGTTCGTCGATCGTGAAATCGAATCACGCGACGATCCGATTGTATCGCGATAAAAATAGGTATAGTTTCCCCCCTCGATAACGGTTATAATCGTGGAGAATATGAATTTTAAAAGATGACAATTCACTTTGATAAGTGTTCAGTCAAAGGGTAAAAGTATTTAAATATCGTAATAGTCGAGAACCCACTCGATCAATTTTTAAATATGATTACCTCCAATTTGTAACTTCTGTGAAATGGAAATTTCCACTTGACTTGAATATCTAAAATTACGTTTATACGTCTATCATATCATTATATCCAATATATATGTATATATATATATATATACCTCTATGTTGTAATTCATATAGTTTTCAATATATACATATATACATTATGGTAATATATATCGTGGATAGTAATACACACATGGTGGTGTGTATTAACATATTCATATTTCATTTTATTAGCGTGATTATTAGCGTATAACAAAATTTCAGAATATTTAAACGCATTTACGCTAGTATATTTGCAATACAAACATGATTTACCAAATTGAACATATAATAATAATAATAATAATAATAATAACAAGGCAACACGATAAATTCGATAAACTTTACTTAAAACAATTATCTCCTCCAATTCAATAAAAAGAAACAACTAATGAATTAAGATTTTCTTCTTTTTTTTTTTTTCTGTTTCATTCCCTCTTCTCGATATTTCCCGGCACGCGTGAAAAACTTTTATCGAATATTTATTCGCCCTTGTCAGTCAAAATTCGGACCAGTTATTTCGTTCTAATTCTAACTATTAATAATCGCCCGATAAAAAATAAAATATCGAGTATAAATTAATACGCAATGGTATTATTTAATCTATACATCAAAACACACATTAAAATACAAACAATTCACATTTTCCATTACCCACCTTTTACTCCCTCTGTATTATAAAAATTCGATACGAATCTCTCTACAACAAGCGTCGTTCGATCGAAATTCGGGAAAAATAACAGAGAAACGAGGAAGCGAAAATTCTGAAGAATATCGAGCCGTTGCTACACGATGATATAATCCGATCGGTCGTTTCGTTCAACAGGTAATCCGATTTGTCCGAGTTGTTCGATTCCGCGAGGGAAGCGGAACAGGAATCGGTTCGTTCTCGAGCCACGTCTTTCCGTACGTGTTCCGCGGGGGGGAATGGTGGTGGGAACGCTCGCGGCGCGAGCAAACACGCAAGGATCACGGTTGACGAAACACCGCGATGTGTCAACAGGGGAGGAGGTCGAGTTTACCCGAGGCGCAGGGAGGACGACACCGACCGTGGAATCTTTCGATTCGCGAGAGCACTCCGCTCGAGTCAGGAAACGAGTTGTTCGATCGGATCGAATTAATTCGCAACGATCTCGCAGCGCGAAGATGGGTAAATATTGAAAAGATGGGATGAAAACGCGGGATAAGAAACGCCAACTTTTTCGTTTCGATGCGTGGTATGGCACGTTGAGCGAATCGATGGAATTACTTCTATTTTTTGCCCACGAGATTGACACGAAAGTCTAGAGACAGATTCGAAATCTGTTAATAATACAGATGGAACGCGAAAAGAGAAGTATGAGAACGAAGTGGTTAAAATAAAACGTACGTTTAACAGTTTCTATAATTATTGAGATATCGAGAGCGTTATTATTGGTCGGAAAAATTTTTCGAGAGAGAAATAATTTCGCGAAACTTAGGTAAAAAATATACTTGAAAGTATAGGTATAACAAGATAATTCTTGAAATCGAGATTCTCTCGGAGATATTCTCGGAGTATTTGCTTCGGAGTTGGTAACTCGAACTCAAACGTTTACTCGGAGTTTATAATAAAGAGAAATTGAAATTCGTTGGAAAGAGCGAGTTGGAAACGTTTAACGATGTAATCATCCGCGCGCAGGCCAGGCCTGTTAACGCGAAATCCCACGAAGAAACAAGCCGTCGCGTCGAAGAAGACAAAGATAAGAGGGGGATTTCTGGACCGGCGGGATAACGGGTCCGAGTTAAGAGGCGACGTATGAATTTTCTCTGTCGAGAAGCGACATCAGAAGGTAACTCGGAGGCAAGGAAATTCCTCCCGAGTAACGCTTCCTGCCTAATCCTCTTCCCCAATGCAGCCACATGAATTTCATTCCCATGAAATTCCCTGTGTGTACAAACGCGTTTCTCGTGGCGCGCGTTATATATACACCGACCACGCTCACCTAACAGGTGAACCACGGATCTTTTAATATTTCCGCCCACCGAATCCAAGTCGAATGAAATTTTCGATCGAGAATCTTGCCGATACGATACCGATACTTGCGAAAATCGATCTTTCCAACTTTCGGTAAAAATCTATTCTAGAAGAATTCTGACCGGATCGAAAAGGGGAGAGGGAGGGAACAACGATTTTTCAACCTTCTCTATATTCGTTTCGAACGTTCCTAACCCAAGTTAAATTCGGACCAAGTTTCGTTTGACCAGTTTTGATCGAGTTTGAAACGAGCGCCCTCTTCGCCGGGATCTGTGAAACTCGAGTGTCAAATGCATTCCTCCGATCGAATCCCAAAAGTATCCCTTTGGCGACCTCGCTTTTCGCCACGCACTCGCGAAAATTGCTCGTTACGAATCCACGAGAACTTTTCGCTCGTAGAAAATACGATAAATATTACGTAAACTGGGGAACGATGTAGCGCTGATGTAAAAGACACGGTCGATGAAATGTATTATTTCTCGTGTTCCCCGGTTGAACGGTGGAGGAGAGGCGATATCCGTTTTTCTTTCCAAGTTCTCTTTGGCGCCCGCCTGAATTCTAATCAGCGTTGCTCCCGACAGAAGCAGGGGAGAGGAAAGGTGGAAAGTGGCTAGTCGGAGATAAAGCTAACAAATAGGTCCCGGCCACCGACATCATTCAAGATTTTTATGACGTTTTTAATTTCGCTGGGGAACCGTTCCTCGAACGATCTCGTGGCAAAAAAACCAAAAGCGAGGGTAGCACATTTGCATTCGCGAAAATATCTCCGCTGATTGATGCGTCCGATTCACCGGTCGGACATAAGTCACGCGGAATGGCCTGGTAAAACTTGTAGCCTGGCAATCGGAGTAACCGATGCTCGTCCAAAGTCACGCTCCGCAAAGCGAAGGAACGGGTGTGAAGGAGGAGAAAGCGGTGGCCTATGGATAACACGATGTCTTTTTACGTCTTAGCGGGTCCCGATCATAAATTATTCTAATGTACTCCCAGGGCAGGTCACCGATTACACTGATTTACCAGGTGCCACCCTCCTTTTTCGACGATACCTCATCCACGGCCCTGGGGATGCATACGAGACGTGGCCTGACGCCTTAATGTCCATCTTTTCGCTAACACTCCACCAACTTAAACTGCCTCCCCTTCATCTCAAACCCTCTTCCTTCCCACACGCCGTCGTCTCTCTCTCTCTCTCTCTCTCCTATCATTTTTCTCTCCCATCCCACTGTCGTCCATTTTCTTTCATCCCCTTCCACCTTTTCCATTTCGCCTCTTCCACTCTCCTGGCTCGATCCTTCTTCTCCTTCTCTCTCTTCCTTCTCCTCCTCCTCCTTCTCTTCTTCTCGACAATCCACTGTAGGTACACTTTCGCGTTCCAATCCCCACCCGCGAGGATCTCCTGCGGGAGAAGTTATAAGCTGAGTTATAACGAACAATTAAAGCTGGTATCTATTCCAAGAGGGAGGGGAGCGAGCATTAATGGACCAGCTAGCCGCGGGACGTAACGAGCGCGTGGAACGCGTGAACGATCAACGGGGAACAAAGGGTTCGTTTCTTCCGGCGAGCCACCTTTAAAAAAAGACGAGAACCGACCCCGATGATGATGATGATGATGATGATGATGATGACATAGTCGGGAATTATACATCACGCTATTACCTGGCCCCGGATGAACGTGCAACTCTCGCGTGACAATCCCCCACTATTGTGATCCTTAATCCTCCCGAGCCGCATTCCTTTGTTCCACCGCCAAGGATAATTTGCGATACGATCTTTCAAAAGGCGCACCCCTCCCTTTCCTTCTTTACTCCCCCTTTACTTGGATACCACCACCACCACCTCGTGAATATTTCTATTCAACCGTAAAATTCGAGCTGTAACGAGAATTCGAATCGAACGATAAAAAAAAAAAAGGAAAAATGAAAAAAAGATCGATGGAATCGCGGATAATTCGACAACCTATCGATTGGATGGACTTGGAGGATCGTTCCCGCAATTAGTCGAAAGTTATCGGTGTTTTTTTCGCTTTTTGTGTAACACCGGAAGGGAGTTGGACGAATCACTCGCTTCGATGACCGCGTGCCGGGGAAATAAGGTTGAAATTGCGCGTACGTGTCATAAAAAAAACTGTGCAACATCCGTTCGACGATTCACAGAATCAAATTCAGTGGCGACCCGATGGTTTCTGCGTCGCGGTGTAGTGTTTCCCGCATTCCGATCGATTCATCATTTCGAAATTAAATCGTTCGCACGATGACAATGTCGTCAATGATCAATGTCGCCTCGTTAAAAACTACAGAGGGGGGGGGGGAGAGAGGATCTCTCTCTCTCTCGATCGAGCGAAAGTGTTCTGGGAATCTCGTTTCGATCCTTCCATAAACGAGCCGATTAAACGATCGATCCGATTTTTTAGAGTTTTACCGGAACACGCATCGGATATTTAAAAAAAAAAAGGCGGATAATATTCTCAGTCGTCGAGGGAATAATTCGTTTCGCGTAAAAATAATGCAAAAATAATTCATCTCAGCGATGGACGAATGTGACGATTTTTCTTCCAAGGCGATTCTGAATCATCCCCGCACGAGTTTTCCGAATCGAGCAAAGAGTAATTTTAATTAATTTGGAAGAACGGTAGAAAAGATCTCGTTTTAAAGGGAAGAAGTTGGCAAATAATATTCTTCTTTGGGAAAAGAAAAAAAAGGGGAGGGGGGAAGGGAAGAGAAGATGTGAAAAAGCGAGATGAATTAGAGTAGACGTTTCCAGGGTTAACCAGACACAAGTAATACGTCATAATTATAAGATAAATCCGGTTGGCGCGCTGTAGAAAAAAAATTACAGCCACCGTGAAATTGGATGATCGCGGCGTCACGTCCCCTCCGGGCAACTGCAAAAGGCGGACCACCGCTCGGTCGACTAAATTATAGTCCGATAAATCAGCGAGCCGATCACTCCAACTTACCCTGCGCGAAGACGCATTCTCTCTTCGATCTCCTGTCTTTCCTCCTGTCCCTCCTCCTCGGGGATCCGCCCTCGCGTTAAAACTCTATTTGCCTCGCTTTGACACGCGTGCCTCGCACGGGGAGGAAGAAAGCGACGAGAGAAGAATCGCGAGACGATAAAATCGCGCGCGCGCGTGTTCCATTTGATCGCGGAACCGGATACGGAAATGGCGCGGTGCGGTGATCCGTGACACGTAGCAAAAGAGGTTGGTGGCCGTGCAATAAAGAATAGGCGCGAAGGCGGTATACGACGTGATTTCTTGCGAGTTTATGCGATCTGATGCCAGTTTACTCGTCACGGATCTGAATTTCGCGCCAAGAATTGTACGAATGGTAAATTTGAAAAAGAAACAACGAGCGCGTGTTGCAAACGAAGATATAGATTCTGAGCGAGGTGCTCAACGAGGCTCGTTGTGAGGGAAAACACGTGGAAGTAAAGCAGCATCGAGGAATATTTCACGGGAGCGAAATCCTCGCAAATCCTTCTTAAATCGAGCAAAGTTGCGTTCGTTTTGAATGGAGGAGGAGCGGAAGCGCTCTGGCCGAGTAGTTGTCATCCGAGTGTCTCTCGAAGAATCGGATTCCCAGAGATATTTTTAATAGGGGCGAAGGAACAACATTGGCACAGGTGCGCCAACGGGTTGGAGTTAACAGCGCCACTGGTTGGGAGCTCCATCAAAGTCAACCGGTTCATCGCGCGTAACTGTTATGCTTTCCTGCGGGGGTCAGTTTTGAGCAAACAATACACTGTCCAAACAACGATCCAACTTGGCCCGATTTCGGGCTCCGTTGTAAGTGCAGCCTGTTCGAGGGTTCGAAGCTCGAAATCCCGAGTCATTCCGCGCGGTCACGGCCGGGTTATACCGCGATTCCCCCCTTCTCCCCCTCTCTCTCTCTCTGCCCCGGTGATAAAACGAAAAGGTTAAGTGTCTCGGAGGAAAGTTACGCCTTAAGGAACACGGAATCTTTCCAAGTTCCTAAGCGATCCGGCAAATCTTTCGCGTAACTCAATATCGTTCCAAACTTTTTTATACCACCGTTATTACGTTCTATCCCGATTTTTCTTCCTGACCGATACCGATTTCGAGCTGACTCCTCCGATTCGGCCCCCGCGAGAAGAATCCTCGCGCTCGGGCGTTTCTTCTCCGGCATCGAGAAGAGATACGGGTGCGCTTATTATCAAAATTAAATTTTGCGCTGCCCAAGCAATCGTGGCCTCGTTGCACGTGTGTGTAATCGTGCGTTTGCTTTATACATACGCGAACGAACCGAAATGTACCTATCTAGATATATATATATATACGTGTTGTATATACGTATATATATATGTGTGTGTGTGTGTATAGGTAATGTATACGTACATAGAGGCAGAGGACACGTATGTAATTCCTACAAGGGCAAAAGGTTCAGAACGATAACAAGCTCGGATAAAGGAGGGTGAGCACTGTTCATGGCGATCCAAGCTGTGACCCCCGCTATAAATTTCCCGAGAAGCCTGACGCCTGAAAATTCCAACCCGTAAGAGCGGGCCGGCGCGAGGCTTTACCTCCTCTCCGACATCGTTCTCCTTTCTCTACTACGGGCTGTAATCCCGTCGCTCGAGGACTATCATCGATCCGAAAAAAAGGTCTCATTTGCTCTCCCTGTGACGCCATTTTGTCACCGCTGACAGCGTTCCCGTAATATCCCTACTCACTTTTTAACGCCAATTTTCCTTCCCTCCCTTATACTTATTTCTCTCCCCTTTTTTTCTTTCCTCGATAATATAAACAACAATCACTCCATCCAAATGGCTCGAGATTTTCTGGAAAATTCGGTAATCCCAAGATTCACTTTACGAGAGAATAGAAAGAGGAAGAAGCGGTCGGATAACGATGGATTCGGTCACGTAAACCGCGTCCTCTTGCACGGATAAAAATCAAATATTTTCCCAGGAATCCGATTCCCCAGCCGGACCAGCAGATGTATTCTCAAAGCTTCGTATTTCCCAGACTTATTCTTCGGGATGTTCGCGTCCCCGTTTCTCTCTTCCCTTTGTGTTCGCCCTCGATAAAAATACTGGTAGGTGTACTCGGTGTGTCCGACTTTCCATGGAATCGCGGCTAATATTTTTCAAAAGTTCGTTGTTTCCTACGAACGAGCGATTGCCGTGGAAACGCGAGTTCTCGTCTCCGTATTCGAATAATCTGTTCGAACGTGCGTGATAACATTCTTTGATCGTATCGAGCCTCTAATTAAATCCCTTGCTCGCGCTTTCCCTAAAAAGTGTCTTCGCTTAAACGTTTAATCACGAGCTGTTTGTGTCTCGTTGTGCCCCTCCACCACCGCCATTTTCGTCAAAGAACGCCGTTTAATTTTCGCGTCGAGTTTGAACGGAGAGAAGCCGGCGTAATTTCCACCAAGAATTCCACTTCCGAAACTGATTTCCCCCATGGACGATCCAATACCTCGAATAATTCGTTTACCCCGTGTTCCCCGTGGAAAAGATTAATTTGCAGAAAGAATGCGAAAGGAAGAGGAAAGAGAGAGAGAGAGAGATGGAATAACGGACCGTTTCGAGAAGTGTTAATTTCGATTCGAAACTGCGCGCACACACACACACACACATTTACACACACTAGTCAGTCCATCTACACCATTCGACGAATAATCGTGGCGCACGACAGGGTTCGTTACTTCCTTAGCGGTATGCGCACGAAGCTGGCTCGCGCGTTCATTAGTTGGGGAGCCGGTAACACGAGCACGCGTGATGCCGTTTTGCATAGTGGGAATCGACTGGCCGGTCGTTGTAATTGGCGAAGTAGCTGCGCCGGGTAATTGGCAAAGTAGGTGTATTTGAGCGACGAAACGGTCTATATTGGGAGGATCTGATTACCTGGGGAAGGGGGGGGGGAGAGGGGTCGAAGCGCGTTGTTATCGGGGTCTCCTCACACCGTTTTCCATTGGCCGTCACCATAATTCGACACTGTCGGGTGCCGGGCCGAATTTTCAAATTTCGAAATCGATCCGAAACTTGGACGAACGATGGGCAAATTCTTGGAAATTTGTCGTTCGTAACGACGGGACAAAATTCGTCGAGAATTACCCCCTCCCCCCTCCCCATTAAGAATAAAATAGCCATTAGATAGAAAATCTGTCGGATTGGACGTCGGAATAATCGATACCTCGACCGGAGCCCAATCAGGACTCCCGCAACCGTATAAATTCAATATCGACGCGTCTACCGGTTCGCGAGGCATCGCGATTATTTTCCCTGCCGCGTGCACGGGAAGGCATCGTGATTGCCGTCACGAAAATTCGATAATAAAATCGAAGGGGGGGGGGGGAGGAGGGTCGAATCTCCGATACGTCGACGCGTCGTCCGCAGGAGAGAGAGAGAGAGAGAGAGACGGACAGAATGGAGAGGGGAGGGGAGGGGTTCGCGTACGACGCGCAACGTTGAAACATCCAATTTTGAGAGGAAACGGGTTGGATGTAGCAAGAATTGTCCGAGAATAATGGTTTCCTGGCATCGGGTTTCTTTTGTGAAATAGCAGAGCGACATTTTTCTGGCACCCATGGATATTGAGTTTCCCCTCCCTCCCTCCCTCCCTCGCCACGTGGAAGCCTTTGTGTCATCGCGACAAATCGATCGTTACCGCGCCATGCATCACGCCCGTTGACACCTTGATTTTCCCTCCCTCTCCTCCCCCCCCCTCCCCCCGATAATTTATGTCGGCGGACCTAAGAAACGCGCGGGGGTTCGATCATCGCGGTTTCCCCTCGAAAACGATGGCAAAGTGGAGGAGGAGGAGGAGGAGGAGGAGGAGGATGGTCGGTGACGGGGCGCCGCGACGCGCGAATAACCGAGGAGGAATGAAATTCCCCCATAAATCGTTGGCGGGGGGGAGGGAGGAGGGGTGGGGGTGGGGGATGTGGGCCGTCTTCACAGGGAGGAGGGATTTTTCGCGGGAGATGTTTGCGAATATCCGCAACTTCCGTGGCGGGACGGGGCGGTATAAATCAAAACGCGGGACATTCTTTAGCCGGCCGAGTCCCCAGACATCAGAAATAAGCCACTTCTGTCCGCGAAACGCCTCGACATATATTATCTTTCCTATAAATTCCAGCGGGAGAAGCCCTTCCGATTCTCGTCTCGCCTCGCCTCGCCTCGCCACGCTCTTACACGTACGCGCGCTTTTCCTTCTCCACCCAAACGTGCGCCGATTCTCGCGCGAAACGTTTTTCCGGAACGAGAACACTCCTATCCCGCTTCTGTAAAGAACTTTGCCCCTTTTACCATCCTTCCAACGTGAATCTGCTCGATGGATATATATATATATATATATCAAACCCAAACGAAACTCTGCGTTTCTTGTTGTAAACGTCATTCGTACCCTCTTCGACGAAATTTCGAAACTTGAGAATCAACCACTGTCCTCGTTCCATCGAACGAATACGAATTAAGATTAATTACGGAAGGTTCTCCCGTTCGATCGACGGAAGAAATCATGGACAAGTAGTTTGCACAAACGGGATGGGATCGATAAAAGCGTACGTACGTGCGTTCGTTCGTTGGATTGGATAAGTGCGGTTTTTAAAAGTACGATGAGGCCCGATGAGGGGAATTATTAGCTCGTGGTGAAACGTGGTTGTAAAAGGTTTATGAATCGTTAATGACACGAATTTTCCGCGGTAATGGATATTATATAACTGTCGCGTTTCGGAGAACTGAAGCGCTAATGCTTTACATTATCGCGAATTATCGCGCGCCACACCCGGACACGTTTTCGCGCCTTTTATTTTTTTTCATCGCGCACCCACGGGGTTGAAATTCGAGTTCCCGTACGCGCTCGTCCCCAGAAATTTCGCGAGGAGTTCACTCGCTCCACTGTGATATCACGTTGGGTGCAAATCGGAATTGATCGCTACCTTTTCGCGCAACGAGAGAAAAATCATTATTGAAAACGCTTCGATCAACGTTTCCAACGATCGGATCGAAGCGAGTTCGAAGATACGAGATCGAAACCGAGCCATTTCGATCGTTCGCAACAATTCGGATTTGCAGCGAAAAGTGGGCGAAGAGACGATCCATACTCGAGGCAAACTCGAGTTTAACTCGGCCACCTATCCCTATTCGAGCCGGTTCGATTCGATTGGGTTGATATTCAATTTCCCTGGGAGAATAAATTGTGGCGATAACGGTCGGTTAGGATTGTTGGAGAAGTTTGTTGGCCGGGAACGGTGAATCTTGGGTATCCCGCTTGGGTATTAGACGGGTAAAGGGTAGGAATGACGATTGGATGGGTCACGGAGGAGCGTCGCGGCTGCGGAGGAGCAGTCTTGACACTTTTGGCAAATTTCCACGCCGAGTCTACGCGTTATCTTTTGTCTCGGAGTAATTGTTTCCCCCAGGCGGGTATGCGCCAACAACGACGACGACGAGGCGACTACCACCAATGCAACCAAAGCCGGTTTCGAGACGAACGGTTTCGGGAAGAAGGAAAAGCAGAAGGCGAAATGTGGGGAGATCGAGGCGGGGTGCACAACTATCTCAGATATGGACGCGGACATTTATGTCGTAATGAAACGTCAGCCAGTTCCGCCCAACCGAATTTTGGAAATTCTCTCTCTCTCTCTCTCTCTCTCTTTCTCTCTGTCCCCGGTTGTAGATGCTAATTCGCATCCGCTCGTATTTCCAGCTAGAAATCTCGCCCTGCCCCTATCTCCTGGCAAATTTCTGCGCCCTAGGTCTCGCTATCGGTCTCATTTGCCCAGACGGACGATTTCACTCGCATTGATTTCGCAGACTGCCACCCAGACTCGTGGACCTCGTAATGGATCTTAAGACGAGATCGAGGCAAAATGTTCGGATATCAAATTCCGCGTTAAATAATCGTAGGAAAATATTTTGCCTCCGCCTTTCTCGCGTTCCATCTCGTTCGATTGCTCGATGGAAAAGAAGCAAGAGGATCTCGAAGCGAAAATAGAGAGGAGATGATCTATCGTTGAATCTTCTTAGCGATCATCAAGATCCCCCTTTTACGTGTGTACGATTCGTAAATGAATAATTCGAGGAGGAATCGAGATACGAGATAAAAAAAAAAAAAAAAAAAGAAAGGAAAGAAAGGAAATTCCAAGCGAAGGAAGAGGATATATAAGAGAATCTTATAGACTAGTCTCGCTCGATAGTTAACGTTGTAACGTTTTCGAGATGAAAATTGTGAAATAGTAATTGGGGCCATTGGGGGAAAAATTAATGAATATCGTAGTAGTTGAAGAAAAAAAAATCAACAACAGCTAACGGTTAAACGCTAATTACAACGTTAACGATTATAAAAAGAGGGAACCGAGAATCCATTACGGCGTTCATCTCGTTTCTGTTAACCAAAGGGAAGTTAAACGGTCGAATAAAAAGAGATTAATTTTCCTATCATTTCTAATTTTCTTCTCTTCACGATATCCACGCGACCGGCGATAAACGACTCGTAAACCCTTTTTACGAGGGTCGAAAGAGTGTAACCACGTAGTCGCGAGAAGCGACTTTCAGTAGTATCGCCATTCGATTTTATTAACGCGAAGAGTTTATAAAACAGCGCGAAATTGAGCGGTGGCGGATAGTGCGACGAGAGCAGAGAAAGAAGATCCGGAAGAAGGGTGGCTTCGAATCAAAGAGCAGCATCGATGGCGACGGTTTTGCACCGCTAATGTCAACAATTATCCCCGCCGCGATTAAAATCCACTCGCCGTTTCCACACCGCCTCCTGCTGCTCCCTTCTTGCTTAAACTCTAATTAAACCTTTTCCTAGCAACCCCTTTTTATACCCCCTGAATCCCTTTGTGGAACTGGACGACGTTTTGTCCCGGTTGAATCGCGTTTCAGTTAACAGTAGGCTACGATCCACGATCGAAAAACGAGCAACCGTTTTCCCCGCCAATCTCACGATTGTTTTGTCAACTCTACCTACCCTCGTCGAAATGCACACACAGACACATACACTCTCGTTTCGATCGCTTTCAATCTTCTCTCTCTCTCTCTCTCTCTCTCTCTCGTATTTTCCGAGGCAATTTTCCCGGTAACCCAATTTTCTAACGTAACGAGATAATTTTCTTACATTCCACACCATTCTATCGTTTCATCCAATTACCATTTCCCCGTTATTCGTCACTCTTTCTTCGCGAGAAGAAGAAAAAGAGGTCGTGGCGCGATGTATTTCCGGGCGATGCATTGCACGCTGTTGGCGTGAAAAAGAAAAAAAAAGAAAAAAAAGAAAAACGGGAGTTTCGCGAAATTGCATTAGAAGACGTATGCGAGGGAAGAGAGGGGAGGAGGCAAGGTTGGAGAGGTCGAGGAAAATTTCTCCGTTCGTTGGTTTTTATCGGGAAACCGCGAGGTTTTAGCATAAGCTTCATTTACGGGGCTAAAGGACGAAACGGATGGGCGGCGGCACTGTTTGCCGAGCGGATCCGAAAATAAATAGCGCGCGCTTGGTTGGTCGGAGGCGGGACCGGGGCCGAGACTCGTTCACAAAGGAACGACGTTTGAACGACGGGACGGTGAATGTTTAATCGCGTTCCCGCGGTGAAAAATCGCGCGTCCGTTTACCGATGTCGAACTTTGTTCCCCAACAACGCTGTCCCCGCTTTTTATAATGCTCTTATCGTGGATTTCTCCGTGGGAAATTGATGTTTCGACGACGGGGGGTGTTGCGAGGCCGGCCCCTAGTGATCCAGATACGTTTAAAGTGATTTCGTTTCTCGCCATTTTTTCTCCTTTTCCGTTTAGCTCAGTTTTAAGCAGCTTTACGACCCGTTTCGAAGCCAAGATTTCGAAGCCAGTTCAAAAAAGACACTTTTCTCCCCCGTAACGAGACGATATTAAAAAACGTGCATAAAGCTTCCCTCCGAAATATTCATCATCCTCTCTCAACATTTTCAATCTTCTTCGCGGCCATTAAGACAACGTCGTCGGCGGTGTAATGTAAATAAGATTATCGATGATATTCGATACGAAACACGACTGGTTTGCACGCATTTTTGTTACGCGTGTCATTTTCCTCGACGGTGCAGAAACTGCGCGAAGAATCTTTCTCAAAGTGAATTATCCTCTCGATTCAAACACCTTTCGCCAAGACCGTTATTAAATCATCTCGCACAAGGACTTTATTACCCACCAGCGACAAGGTTGCGCCGTTCCGGAACCGATCCACTTCTTGCGCTCGTTACAAAAGGGGTTGTTACCCTTTCTGAAAAGTTTCGTCGTCGTCGTCGTCTCGTCGTCTTCGTCCTCGTTGTCGTATCCGCGCCATTATTTCGTCCAAGCTTTTTCGCTCGCGACCGCAAGTATTACGTCGCACTAAACAAATGGGTTATTCGCGGCAACATTTGTCTTTGTACTTCAGCCACCGTACTTAAAGCATCCGAGACGCAAGTAAAATATTTGCGGGAGCAAGCAACCGCTCTCCCCTTAGCCCGCGATTCCTCTTTTTGCCCCTCCCACCTAGCCACTATTCCTCTGTCTTATTCCATCCGGTTGTCCCAGCTAAATCCCGTTAACGTGTATTTTTACGAGGGATTACGGATCCTATCGGTAATTCTGTCTAAACTATTTGCACGGGAAACATCTGGCTACTCGTGCAAACAAACGATTCGCGGAATCATCGTCGTTCCGCTCTTTTCGTGCCTTTTTTTTTTCTCTCTCTCTCCTTTCTTTACGATAATTGGAATTAACGCAACGCCGATCACGAAAATTATCCCGATTCCTATTTCTTCTTTCCGCCTTGAAAAATTATAAACACCCCGGTATATAAAGATAGGGTCCACGCTTGAATTGAAATCGTATCGATCAAGTTGATCTAAAGGGAAAGAGAAGGAAGGAAGAAAGAAAGAAAAAAAATTAATCAGAGGAAATCGCGTTTCGGTGTTCCAACGCGCCAACGTCGAATAATAAAGTATTCAAGGTGGATCCCGGCGCCAACTCGAGATTTCCCCGCCTCTAATGCGCTGTTTTATATTCGATTAATTCCGTCCGGTTTCACGCGAGATCCGACCGCCTGGAGGAAGAAGGTTGGCGGCGTCCAAAAAATTTCGAATTCAGATCGGGTGGACTGGCCGACCCTATCGGGCGAACTAACCGCTCTTTCCACCGCGATATTCGCCCCGTTTCTTCGACGAGGGTCGTTGCACGCTTGTAAATGGAACACGAATGCGATGCGCGCGAAACGCACGATCGAGGATGCTACGAGGATGTCGTAAATAGACCGACAAAATCATATACGCGCAAACATGGGTGCTGGAACGCGTGTTGTGTCGCAGCGACAAACATATTCACGGGCAGGTGAACAAATATTACGCGTACAACACGTTATAGCGTGGGTTGGATAATAAGGACGAGGAACGAAGAGAGAGAAATTCTGCAAGGAATCTCTCTTTCCAGCATCTGGGACTCGAATAGAGTCGTTCGTTTCTTGGCAAACGTATTTCCCGTTTTCCCTATCCCCAACTCTTACAAAAATTTTATTCTCGCCCGAAAAATCTGTTCAAACATCGGATAATTGCAATTTTTCACACCATTTGTTGTAATCCACGTAACAGTAGAGCGACGAGCGAGCGAGAAAGATTTAGCAAAAGTTTCCAATATCTGTCGAATTATTACTCAAAGAGAATAATATACCCGATAATATTCATCGTCTCTCGACGGTGCGTGTATCGTCGCACGAGGAGGAGATTCTCCAAGTGTTCCGAAGCCTTTTACACGCGTTCACCGATTTTTCCCGTCGTTCAGTCATCTCTCTGCCGTCGCTGCATCAATATCACGGTCTCTTTATACACCTCTGTTCGCGGATAGAGCGGATATTTGCCCAGCGTTACGCACATATTGCATTCTGAGATCGTTCCACGACGAATCGTTACCTCTGTTCCGAGTGAAAGCGTTCGCCGCGTCTTGAAAAGGTCTTGATCACACACACGCGCGCGCGCGCGCGAGGACGAAATATGATTCGATTTCGAAAACTCCGCCTATATCGCAAACACGAGATCCACACGATCCGCGTTTCACAACACGGTGAATATCTCACGGTCTGTCGGAAATCATGAAAGGAAACGCACGAGATCGTAAATCAATCCTGCCACGGCCGAAAATCGAGCTCTGAATTTCCTCGTATCGATCGGTCCAAACGACGAACCAAATCCTTTCCTCGCGGCTAACGAATAAGGCTTATCGGGAAAAAAAACCACGTTGCGAGAATAAAATTTCCGAATAGAAGAGTTCGTATAAAGGGCGTAGAAGAGGGGGCATTAATTTCCTCCTCCTCTCCGGAGTTTACGATGAGACGCGTACGCGTTAGTATCCCAGAGAAGTGTAGCAGGGGTTGCGGAGAAGCAAGCGAGCAAAAGCCACCACCACCACCGGTTCTTTTCTTCCGTTTTATCCGGCGTCCTTGGACCTCGATTTTTGTCGGAGGTTGGATGTGCACGGTTCCCTAGTTAGGAAAAAAAGCTAGGAAGGAGGAGGAGGTGGTGGTCGTGTTTCCGCGATCCGCAAAAATTCGAACGGGGAAAGCTCTGCCTCCGGCCTCTATCCCCGGGGCCACCCATCGTGCAACCCTCTTCAACCTTCCCTTCCCAGGGATTTCTAGTGTAAAATACGGAATGAGCGTGCCCGTTGCGGTGGGAAATTTCGGGTAATATCAGCGGTCACTTCCGGACCCGTGAGGAATATTAAACCTTCCGCCACGAGATTTTTCTCCCCCTCTTCTTCCTTCTTCTTCCCGTTCCTCGCGAGGCGAGCCAACACGAAATTAGCCGGCCGATCGAACGATACGTTGCAACCACGTAACGTTTCATAGAGTTTACAATTTTTTCCCCGAGCGAATGTTTCCTCGTTAGTTTTTTAATTGGATTTCGATGGTCAGTTTCGATCCCCCGTTCGAAGGAGGAGGAAGGAATCCCCGATCCGTTAATTATTATGTTTTTAATGAAGGTAATCGAGGTGCGCGGGCGAGGAGATTTTTCGGTCGGCCTCTTCGGGCTTATTAATTTCCCAATGCGAAAACAATGTCGATTGTGTAAATCTCGGCTAGCCGTTCGCGATAAATTCGCGGTCACCGGGGGAGGAGGAATAGCGAAACGAGCGCAAATATGTGATTTGAAATTTACACCGGTCCGGTTGTATTATGTTCCGTCAACGCGGTATAAACAGGAAAATATTACGCGGCGGCATTACGTTAACGAGAGGACGACAATCGGTTTGAAACGGATTGAAACGAGGAAGAAAATAAATGCACGCTCCGCGTGGATATATCCAACGATTTGGCATCGTTGTAATTTCGATTCGGGATCGAAAAGTCGAGCGCGTTAACGAAAAATAACGCGGCACCATTCCGATCGACGAGTTGCGGTTACACGTGCAATTTATCGCGACCACGCGAAAATTGCATTCCACGCTCTTTCGACTCTCGATCCTCTTTCCTTTCTTTTCCTCCTCTTCCTCTGCTTGCATTTTTTCGTCGTCGTCCAAGATATGGAACGACTGAAAGAATAGAGGAGGGGGAAGGTCAAAGGGATGGATGGATATGGATGGATGGATGGACGAGAGAGGAAGAGGACCTCCTCCTCGTTGCAAAAGTGTTCGTGAACGGAAACTAGGTTCTATTACTGGCCTTCGATCCACACCTGGGTACCAAACCTCCCTTCTCTACCGCGTAGTAGATCCACGCAAATCCTGGCGTGGATCGAATCGATATCCTTCCCCGAAGGAAGCAACGGCCAAGAATGGACCACGGGCCAATTTCCTCGGGACAGTTTGCGATTTTTCACTTTGCACGCTGCCCTGCCCTGCGTAATCCCGTTTCTCCATCTAACGATAGTCCCGGGGCCACCCAAGGGGAAAACGTCAGCGTATATCCAGACAGAAGGGAAATATCGCAGCGCGTCTGGTCAGGTTCACAGAGGGACGACGTAAACGTCGGCGTATCCGTGTATTTATCAATCGGAAATATCGCCCCTCTCCATTGTCGCTTCTCTCTCGACGCGCGTTTGTGATTATATTTTTCGCGCGCTTTTTTAATTAGGAACTCGTAATTACTTTGAACTAGAAATTCGAAAATTCGTCCGATTTGAGAATTTCATCATCGATGGAAGAATTTCGGGAGAAATTGATGCAGACGAAGTTAGAAACTCGAAAACACGAAGAAACGGTAGGGTAGAAAAATTTTGATATACACGAGGAACGACATTCGATGATATCCGAATCCGGCATATGGCAAAATATCCGGAAACTGGCTCGTTCGACCGATGCTACGGAGGCTTGTCAATACCGAGATCCGAGCGTTTAGAAGGCGTCGGAGTTTCCTCGATAGTATCCGCGACTGAAGAGGGATATTTGCGGATAATACCGGGAAATCTTTTTAAACTTTTCGTTCCGCGTGGGTGGGTCGCGTTAACCGAACCTCCTCCTATCGGAAACAACTGTTTGTATTTCCGATAGAGAGGCGTCGCGCGCTCCGCATCAAGTGGATGAAACCTTAACAGACGGTTTATCCTTTAAAGTTTATCCCAACAAGAGACGATGCTCGCTCCTTCGGTTCTCCTTTGCCCGCGAGAAATCGATTCCGCCCGCGTTCCAACCAAAATTGCCCACATCCTTTTTTCAAATCTGCTTTTTCCAACGCGTGGCAACGCTTTGAATCTTTCGCCTGCACCTTTAAATCCAACTTTCCCCTCCTGAATACGTAATCCGTATCGCGCATCTCTTAAACGTAGAATAAATGTATATCGTCGAGCGTGGCCATATACGACAACAACCGGAGAGAAGCCAGCTTTCGAATTTCGTTGTATATATATATATATATATATCCCAGATATTTTTTTAATTCTACGCGTAAAACCGAGAATAAAATTGCTTCGTTTAGAGGCTTCATTTTTTTGAGAAAATTGAGTTTGAAATATTCAAACGGGAAATATGAAGATTAGACGTACGTGTTACTCCACGAATTTTCAAAATTAGATTTTTCCCGGAAATTTACTCTCTCTTTTTTTTTTTTTAACCGGATACTTTTTTCGAACGAAAATATTGTATTCTACGTTATTGACGTTCTTTTTTTTTTTTTTTTTTTTTTTGCCGTTGAACAATCTCCAGCCGATTATCTGCCTAGCTGAAAATTAGCCAAACTGCATTCAACTGTGTGCGCGCGCGACACAGGTTTACACAAACTCGTTTTTTCTCCTCTACATACACGTACAGCTCGAAATGAAAAAACTTTTGCTTCCTTCCCTTTCCGACATATTTTCACGCTGTTAAAATTAATAACGCTGCTGTTACTACGTGTATATATAACGCAATCCCATTTACGATCGATAGGTTCGTTAAACCGATCGTTAAAATCTGAACAAACGCATCGCGCTCGCCACTATCGGATAAATAGAAACATTAGGGGAAACGTAGAGGAGAGAGGAGAGGAGAAACAATATCGGGCGGAAGTACGTCATGCGGAAGCGTGAAATGTAATAGAGACTCAGGTGGTACGGTATCGATAAGGCTCGATCGAACCTCGGGGAGGGCACGTTACGTTATCCGATCAGGTATTATTTGACTCGAGGAAAATTCCGTGCCGAAGGAAAACTAACGTTTAAAAGATGCGACGCAGAGGCAAGTGTATCGACACAGGGGAAAGATCGATTCGCGTACAACCATTCGATACCGAATGGATCGCTCTTCGACAAATAGACTCGTCGCCTCGTTCCGCTGTATTTACGCGTGTAACGCTTCGATAACCTCTTGAGAGACGGCACAAAGGGAAAAACCTTGACGTTTTAATTTGTCTCAAGGTTTTTTTCACAGACGATCGACAATCGTCTTCGAAAGGAAAAAAAGTTGATCGTTGAGACGTATATATGTTGCGATACGATTAAAAACTCGTTTTTTCGACGAAGGGACATGGATTCTGTGTCTATCTGCACGTACTACCAATACTCGAATCCCTAAACCTTGACAATTTTCCAACCTATGCGAAGTGACAGTTTCCCCAAAAAAATTATTTGACTGGTAAAAGCTTCTTGTTCTCTTTAAAGACCTAAGTTTTTAAAATCTGTCAAAACTGAGATCAGATTCCCGAAAGAACACGATCACAATATTCGAAATCGAAACAACGCTGGTCGATCAACGATCGTTCGATTCTTCCTCCTCTCCTTCCTCCTCCTCCCGTTCATTCGATTGGTATGGATCGACATAGAACGAAGTTTCATCCGTCGGATGTGATCGCGTTGCAGCGAGAATGATCGATGCGAGGACGAGAGGAAGAAAGGGTGCAAGAAGGAACGGGTTGAGACGGCGCGCATTTAACGACAAAACCGTAGCCAGAGATATTTACGTGGGAGCCATATGGTTGAGCAAAGCAAAACAGTTCTTAAAATGACGATCATAAATTTTGCTAAACGGCCTCGTTGGAATTTATATTCCGCGTATATAGGAAAGGGACGATGTCGTCCCTCTGTGCGGTATGCAACGTAACCTATACACACACACACACACACACATATATATATGTACGTATAACTTCCGGTATCAAGCGGATCCTCGTTACCGAGGGCAAAAGACACATTTCGTGGCGCTAGTTCCGGTAACGCGGTTGACTCTAATTGAGAAAAATTGTTCGTAAAACGCCCCTCACCGGACAAAAGAGACGAGGGTAACCTCCCCCTCTCCCCACAATTTATTATACGATTTCTTCTTTGCGGAATTTACCGCGCGCCTCCCGCCAATTAAACTCGCTTCAATTTGGATTAATCTCGAGAACGTGAAGAGCTCCCCCGGCTATCTTCTTCCCTTTTTCTTCGCCCCGGCCTCTCCTTTCTCGTTTCAACTCGTTCGAGGGACGTTACGTTAGGGCGTTACGCGAGCGGAGAGCGACCTCTTTTCATTAAAAAGTTCTATCACGGTTCCCGAAAGAAACGTTTACGTTGATATTAATATCTTAAATATACAAATGATTCCCTCCCCCTCCTCCTTCCTCTTGTCCCTCGGATCACGATTGACCCATCCCTCCCCCTGTTTACGACGTTATAACTTTTCCGAGTTGAAGAAAAATATAAAATATAATATGTGTATGTATATATATATATATATATATATCTGCACGCTTCGTTTAAAAAAAAAAAAAAAAAAAAATACACGGTACACAGAACCCTTTCGAGAGTACGTTTTTGTTTTTTCGAAAAATAAATGAATGACGATATATATCCGAATGTAAACAATAATGGTAAACATTCGAATAGCTATTATTTTAAAAACGTGCTTTCACGATCCGTCCATTGGAAAATATGAAAAAACAAAAGGTAGAAACGATACGAGAACCCCGTCCCTTTAAACGGTCCGTTCGAATCTATCTCCCTCCCCCCTCTCCCCCGTTAACCATCGCGATGTTTCGATCGCACGGACAAAAGCGTTGGAGAAACGAGACGGAAGGTGGGCCAGCCAATAAGTCCGAGAGGATTCGATCACGCCCCGTTCGCGTTTCCATGTCCGCTCGATAGATAAGATCCGAGCGCAAACGAGCCCGCATCGTTTTTTGCTTCTTTTCTTTCTTTTTTTTTTTCTTTCTTTCTTTCTTTTTTTTTTTTTCTTTTTTGTCCTTTTTCTCTTCGAGCACGATGACTCGACCCTGTCGAGAGGCGATTATTTTTCCGCGTCCCCTGCAACAGAGAGGAGAGATCGAGTTCGTTAAGCCGTGACAATACGGTTTATTTTCGCTCCTCTTGGCTGATGGTCGTTTCGCGTTCACCTTCGTGACGCGTGCCACCGAGGAAATATCAGCTGTGTCGATCTCTCTCTCTCTCTCTCTCTCTCTCTTTCTCTGTCTCTCCGTTTGCCGCCGTTTCTCCGTCCTCGTCTAGAAATGACGTGAATTATTAACGAGGGGATGAATATTCGAAGCGACGCCTCGGTGCAAGACTACGTTTAACCTGTCCGCGAAATTAGCATGCGGTTTTTCGAGCCTTCCCAAGCCTCGACCTAATTGTTCGACGATCGGATAAAAAGAGGGCGTCAAAGGCTACGTATATAAACTTGGTCGTTTATCCCGGATCGTTGACTAATTATCGATGCATCAGGTTGCCGAGATTATCCGAGGAGGTGGAATTATTGGTATCGAGAGGGAGGGGAAGGGAAGAAGAGAATTGGAATCGAAATCCGGATGATAATGCGAATTAATGAAATTCTTATTAATTTCTCGTAGAAACGGATATACGAATAATCGGTAATTATACTCTCGAATAGACTATCGCGATATTTAAAACTCGCTCGATACGAGAAATTAGTAGTATTAAAAATCAATAGCCAGGCGCGATCAATCGGTTCTCTTCGAGAGATAAGATTAAAGCAGTCGCGTCGTAATATAGCGATCATTTACAGAAAGAAAGAAAGAAAGGGAAAAAAGACGTGGATCAATAGGGGATAATTCGAGGTTAGCCGACGAACGATACGAGTGAAAATCTAGGCGAGAGTGGACGAGGGAAACTATGTTACGTTGTGTTTGCAACAGGCGTTTACAATGGGCGATTAATTGCTCGAGGCTAACTGTGACCAGCTTTTCGCCCCGCTTTGCAAAACGTTCAAACGGCCGAGGTCAGGGGAGGATGATGACTCCATCGTTGCGAGGCTTGCGCACCCCTTTCTCATTTATGATCTTATGCAACGTGCAACGCAATGTTATATCTACGTGATTCGTGGCGACGCATATTAAACACCCTTCACCTCTACGGTCAACTATCGGTATTTCTGACCGAGGATTCCTTCGGAAAATTTCTCCTCTTCCGGTAGACGACTCTTAAATGACTCGATGAAAGAGAGTGGGATCGAGGAATTCCTCGCCTCGAAGACGATCTCGAGCATATAATATTTCTCGGAAAATCTTCGTTTTCGAGAAGAGAGAGAAAGAAAAAAAGGAAGGGATAGAGAAATAACGTGACGCTTGTATAACGAAGCGATCTTAAGGAAATTCTTTTAACCCGCGGAAAAAATAATCGTGCCGTTAAAAAAGTTTCTCCCTATCTCCGTTCTCTTAATCCAAGTTTAAAAAAGTTAAGATAAACTCGCGCTCACGCTTAGCTCGATTGTTAGAGAGTAAGAATAATATTTACATGTAACGAGAGAAGGAGAGATATGATACAGCTTGATAAGTTACACTGCGGGGGTATATAAATGTACTTTACTTACCCCCCCCCCGCCCCCTCCACTTCTCTCTCTCTCTCTCTCTCCCCCCGCCCCCCCCCCTGTAACTTAAAGTCGTTTAAAGACCGGCTAAAACTTGGAAATTTGCTTTCAGATGTGCCTGATCCACCGGACCGCCCTCTCATATCCAACTTCACCTCGAGATCCGTGCGTCTATCCTGGGTGGCGAGTCGTAATTCTCATAACAACCCGATCTTGTACTACGTCATCGAAACTCAGTAAGTCCTTTAAATATTGACTCTACACTTACCTCCTTAGATAAGATTAGCCTCTTTCTCTCTCTCTCTCTCTCTCTCTCTCTCTCTCTCTCTCTCTCTCTCTCTCTCTCTCTCTCTCTCTCTCGAATCGAGAAGGAAATTAATTTCGCCCGGAACCGGAAGCGAGAGCTGTTTGAAACACCATCGACGTGGATCCAACGTTCGACGTGTTATCCTTCGACGAATTAATTTCTTCCCATCTTTTTCCTCTTCTTCCTTTTTCTCCTCTCTCCCCTGCTTACCCTCCTTTTCGTCCATTGTGTCCGCGATACGATGATATTTCCTCTCGGTTCGGCTCGAAAGTAACGACACAAGAGGGACAAGGGGCGCGGTCCAAAATAGCCGTCTGCATTCGAGTACGTCTCGGAGAGTCTGATTATCTTTCGGATACAAGGTACGAGTTCGAGGCTTTAGCCCCGTGGCCGGGGGAACGGAAACGGATAAAATAAAAGGAGTTACTAGGGATAAGAACTGCGGTGTCGATAAGCACCCTTTGTTCTCCCTCGCTTCCTCCAGCCCCTGTTATCTTCTCTCATCCTTCCTGCCCCTTTCTCTACCCCACCTACCCTCTTTCCGCTTCTTTCTCCCTGTCCAACTCGCCCTTCGCCGACCCTTCGCCTCCTCCTCCCTCTCCTCTCTCGTTCACGTACGAGAGGAGAAAGAAGCCAACCCACGCCAACTCGCACTTATCCCACCCCGCGTTCCACCATTTTCCAGAAATTCGCTATCGACATTTCCGATATATATATATATCGAACCTTGACCACCACTCGCGAGGTTTGCACACGGTGAAATGCGCGCAACGAAATTGGACTTGAAAGAAGGGAGCGCGTGAAAAAGCGAGCGAGAGAGAGAGAGAGAAAGAGGAAAAATCGTGGAGAGATCTTCGTTCCTCCCTTATCGCGAGTAACCTCGCTTTTCACCGATCATGGCCTTTCGTCGGCTGCGACATCGGGAAATTCGGCAGCGGCCGTAATTTTCATCCGTGGATGGAGCGCGTAAATTTGACCGAGTCCAGGGCTGGGGAGGGGGTTGCGAGTAACGTCGGTTTAATTCAATTTGCCGCGACTGTCATCGTTCTTCATTCGTGGGAATCTACGTGTATAGTAAACACAACGCGAATATGCGATTCTTCTTGTCACCATCGATTTTATCCCCCGTGACAAATTTTATTTATCCGGAGATGGTAATTTGATTTCGTTGTTTCGGTGAGTCGAAGGCGTGAAATAAAGTGGAGAAAAATACGGATTCGTCGCCAGTTGTTGGTTCACGAATCGTTTTCGAGAAACCAATGGGCTGTGCGTTTATTATTTCGCTCGTTACCATTTACCGTGTTTCTTCCCTTTCTCTTTTTTTATCGCGAGCCGTCAAACGAAGGAAAAGCCGGTGTGGAATTTCCGCGCAAGAGAAAGGAAAGATGAGCGACGAAAGGGAGAATAAAAGAAAGAAAAAAGAGCCGTGACGAGAGCCGGTCGTGGAGGAGAGAGAGAGAGAGAGCGTTGCGCGAGGAAGAAAATTAGTTAGAGTCTTTGGAAAAGAGAGACAATGGAAGGCCGCCCGCGTCTGCGGCTTGGAAAGTAGACCTTCGATTTTCATCCCTGCCACGTTTTCCGTTTCGCGGCGGCCGGCCGCGCAACGCTTCTTCGTAAATAGTTTTAAATTACGCCGCCCTCCCCATAAATCAATCCTATAATAAGATTCCCCGGTTAAAATCCGCTTCCCCGTTTCAAACGCCTTTCAATTTCTTCCCAACAGCGCCTCTCCTATCGTCCTCCCTCCCCGATAACTCGATGCTCGAGGTACGCGCAATCCGATATTCGGATATCGAGATCGTACAACTATTGGCTGACGATCACGTTTAACGGGGCGAAATTTCTCGAGCGACGCGCGAGAGAGATCGATCGCGATTTAATTATTAAGTTGGAATCGGACGACACGGGTCGAGAAGGCACGTTGGCGGCACGTACGATCGTTCGTTTCTTGGGGAGAGACGCCCATCCCCGGTCGGGGAGGATGAGAAGAAAAAAAAGGAAAAGAAAAAAAGGAAAGAATGGAGGAGAGAAGGGAGGAGAGAGAGAGAGAGAGAGAGATCGGGTCGGAGGAAGATAAAGCGGAGGGTTCAGAGGGGACGGAATTCTTAATCAAGTTTCTTTTCCGATCCTCTTATCCCGCTCGTTCAACGGAGCCAGACAAAGCCGTGAGAGTGAAGAGAAGTTATAGGAAATAATATATCAGCCGGGTGTCGTTATGGTCGCCGAATATTGAAGTTTCGCCCGCGAACCATTTCGCTCGCCTTGCCGCTCTAGCTGGCAGGCCCTTTCAGAAAACTATCGTAATACCTCATAGAACTTGGAAAATATTAGTTTTATAATAAAGTTCGAACAAACTTCCTTCTTCCGTCCCCCTCCCCCTCCCCCGTCTCTCTCTCTCGGTCCTTATATCTCTCGCTCTATTCCATCCTCCGGGATCCTCCATCTTTTCCTTTCTCAAACCACGCGGAGTTTCCATCGAAGCTACGAAGAAGGAGGTCTACAGTCATTTCGCCCGTTGGATTATTAATCTTTGAAGAAATCAAGCGGCGAATTTTGACGAAGAACTCACGACCACGATTCTCTCCTCCTCGAGCGACTCGTCCCCAGAATGTCGTCCCCAACTTCTTCTCGAGGGATAAGCGGCGGCTGCCTCGAATTAAAAATTCGACGTCGGCTGACTGACCGATGGGGACGTTTGTCGTTCCACAGATATCTCGGCCGTCTAATTGACCGAGAAACTCTTTGGAAATTTTACTCGATAACGTTCGATCGAATGAACGAATTCATCGATCTCGCATCGACGACAACGTTCGCGACAACGATTACGGTGACATTTATAACGGGCACTCCCCTCTAGTGGCGAGAAAAAAAAACGGGGGAAAAGAAAATCGTGGAGAGCGAAGGATTTTTTTCGAGCGCGGAAAGAATAAAAATCTCTCTTAAATTCTCATCGAGAGTTTTATTTCTATGGGGTTTAATGAACTGTCGACGGGAAAGTAATCCTCCCGCTATATTCACGCCCGTCGGACTCGACGGACTATCAATCTTCGTACCTTCACGGGGAGCCAATCAATTTCCTCGAATAATTCATTCGCAGCCGCCCGTGTAACGCGCGTAATATCGTTACATTCGTTCAAACTTTCTTGACATTAACCGTAATTGACTCGTTACGAGATTACTATAATTTTTCGTTTCGATCGAAACGAAATCTTTTCTTTTTTCCTTTTTTTTTTTTTTTCATTCTTCTGTCCAAATAAAGTCTTAAAATCGTTCGTGTATAAAGAATTTCTTCTTTTCTTGTTCAACCTTCGAACAAGAAATCGAGTAGAACGTAGTTCGAAAGTTCGAAGACATCGATTACGATTAAATTTCGCCGAGAAATCGAACCACGTTGCGCGATATTTGATCACGATATGTGGGACACCCTTTGCGCGGCTGCGAAGGATCGGGGTTTGTTTTCACTAGCTACACAGAAATCGATCCACTGGAATAAGATCATAGGCTGCTTTGTTCCGATTCTCGCAAAGAAAGAAAGAAAAAAAGAAGCGCCGAACAATGAACATCCACGTCTTCGAAAGCTATATAACAAACACGCGACAAACAATACACACTTGTCGATTCTCTTCTTCGTAACCGAGCAATTAGTCCGCTCGATACGGTGGGAAAAGACGAATTATTGAAATACATTATTCAAACACGGGGGATAGAATTCATCGAAAACAGGAACAGATGATATACCACCGAGCGATAGTTCGAGCGGTGGAAAAAATAAATATTGCACAAGCTCGTTAATTTTCGTTGCGAGAAATCAAAGAGTCGAGGAGAGTCGCTTAAAAAAAAAGAAAAGAAAAAGGTGGATTAAGTCAAAGTATAAGGAATGATGTAATTCGCGTAAGAAGTAGAGCGGTAAGTAGAGTTGCCACGATCTCGACTTTTTTTTTTAATTTCGACGCGATAAACACGATTTCAACGCGGGCGCAAGCTACGTGACACGTTTTTCCTCCAAGTTTTCACCCTTCACCTTCTTAACACCACTTTTCCCCCGTTCCTTTCAAAACGCGCAGCGTAGCAGCAGCAGCGTAGTTCTGGCGGGGTAGTTGTGCAGCTGACGCCCGGATGAGGAACACGGCCGTATGAAAAATTCCTCGGGGCTTAATGGATATAATTTCATCGTGGAGGAACGGCCAGCGTTCTTCCCCACGCTCCGATTTGAATAACGGATTAATGACAGTTACGTGACGCGCAGTCGAATCGCGATGAGAAGACGACGGCTTTGACCTCTCCCCTTCTCTCTCTCTCTCTCGAGATGAGAGTCGTCACCCCACTCTGACCCCGTTGATCGTTCATTAAGTGGCTGGCTCGTCGTCGATCAATTGTATCGAAAGAATCTCGTTAATTTCGTTTCGACGTCAACGGGCTATTGTACGGCCAATCATTGACCCGTTTCACTCGTATATTACTCGTACCCACGCTCCGCTGAAACAATGCGCCGCCCAGGGGCACAATGGGGGCGGATGACACTTATGAAAGTAACATCGAGAATGTTCACAGGCATCCCAGCCTCCTTTTCAATCGCGTCGCCGATCGAGTGGCCCATCCAAATTTTCCTATTCCACGATATCATCCGTCGCGGATCGTCTCGATCATCCGCCGAGCGACGCGTATTCGATACCGCTTTTGTTTCCAAGCGACAACATTTTTCTCGTCGTGACACCGATCCTCTGTTAAATTACGATTAAAATCCGCACGAATGTGAACGATCGAGGGCAAACGTTTCGATTTATCACCTATCTAGATTATAAAAAAAAAGAAACGATTGTCTCTATAATCGCAGTTTTCTTAGCCGAGCAATCCCCGTTGGAATGACACGCCGAGAGGACAGGACACCGCTATTATCGAAAATACGGAACGAATTGTCGAGAAGAGGATTGGCTCTCGATACGTTTCTTCGGAGATCCGAGGACGGAGGATTAAGGCGGATACGAAGAAGGGGGGAAAAGAAAGAAGAGAGGCAGAGGTAAACGTCCCGATCGTTGTCGAAAATCCCCGAGAGATTCGCCGCTTCCATCAACGAGGAGTTCCTTAGTTGCGCGATACCTGGCCAGGGTCAGCCGACTTAATTCCAGAAATTGTAGTACCGTTCCTATGTTTATAGAATACGAGGCGGGGGGAGAGAGAAGAGGGTAGAAACAACGCTGGTTAATCGACCATCGCGAAGATTAGAGGGAAAACTTAATTATAAAGATCCTGATTGGTGGAAATCTCCGAGGACCAGCATCGCCAACTCCAAGAAGACGGACCTATTCCACCGCCAATAACGCGGAGTTTCGCGGAATTGCATACCGGCAATGTTTTTCGATGTACTCTTATCTTCGCTCATTCTATCTCGGTTGGAATCAATCGGGAAGGCACATTTTCGATTAATTTCGTTTCTTTCGATAGGAAAGAGCACGAAAAAGTTCACGATAAACCAAATTTCCAATCGAAAAAAATCGAAGTGACAAATTTATCGACGATTCAGATTCGCGAGATATCGATCTCGCCTGCCCTTTGAGCAAATACGACAACTTTTAATTACGCACGAAGGTGTCCCCGCCGCTTCAGCATGCGTCCCGACACCTTTCGAGATGATTTAAAAGGCCGCCTCGCGTCGGGAAGAGAAAGAAGGAGGAAAGAAGGCGACGAGGGAGCGGCAGCCGAGAGTCGCATAGAACAAGCAATTTCACGGTCCACGGAAATGAGAGAAAAAAGAATGGAGACGGACGGGATAGGCGGACGTGGATACATTCGCGCCAAGATGCGGAGAAACGTAGAAAGGATGGTCTTAGACCCGAGATGATGAAAGCGCGTCGACTCGCGCGTATTTTGTACGTTCGTTGGGGGGGAAAAAAAAAAAAAAAAAAAAAAAAAGAAAAAGACGCGAGAAGCTCTTTGGACTTTGCTTCTCGCAAAGATTTATCGAGACGGAGGGAAATTTATTCGACCCGATTAAATGCCCACTTTATCGAGTCGGTCGATTTCGCCGACCGCTCTCCGTTCATCAAAGGGTGGAGCCAGCACCAGGTTCTGATGGCTTGTTTCGGCGAAATCAATTTCAATCTTACGAAGCGAAACGTTGAAAAATTCGCCGTTACGGTGTAAATTTACCGGATTCGATTTAAATTCTTCTCCGAGCCGTTCTCCGAAGCACGACGCAGTTTCGCGTCGAATTGTTCGTTTCGTCGCTTTTATATTATACACCGATGAAGAGATAAGAAGAAACGAGGGAAGAGGGGGGCGAGTGTTTCGTTTGGAAGAGAGGCGGGAAAGAAGAAGGAAAAGGAAAAAGAGCGAAGGTCGCGTATCATCGACAACGACGATAATAAACGGTATAAATCTTGTCGCGCTCGATCGATTTCCGTGTTGGAGGGAACGCGGGCTGCAATGACCCGGTTACACGCCAAATAATAGTTACCGCGTACACACACACACACACACACACACATTGCACCGTACTACGATTCAATTGACGTTATCAACGTTTAACAGAAACTCCGCTCCTGTGTATACAGCACGCGCGTGTATCGGGGCGAAACCGAATCAAAATAGCGGCGCGTGTAACTTAATTCACCGTCTGAAACGAAAACCGGTATTTATATAACGAACAAACGTGGCTGATTTCGCGGTGAAAGTCGGCTTCAACCAGGTATCGATCTTTCGACTTTATTACCGCCCCGCTAAACACCATTGGCGAAAATCGATCGATAAGCGTAAACGATAAGCGGGGGCAGGCTGCTCGTTTGCATATCTGTATTATGCGCGTCCTCTCGCGGCGACCTTTTATGGACAGATTAATCCACGGCTTAACGATACTTTCCCAGATTTCAAGGGTTTTAAATCCGAGCTCCCTCCGTTTTCCTTCTCGATCCGCTCTTCCCTTTTTCCTCCCTTAAGCGCGGCTTCGAGGAGGGAGAAGACACGAAGAAGCGTGGGGAGCCGCCAAAGTTTATGGAAAACGTTGCGGTACGATGATCGTTTGGAAAGGGATGAAATTTTGACAGATAGATAGCAGTGTGTGGACCGGGAGTGCGAGAGAGTTGGCGCATCGTAATTTACAGATTTGTTACCGAAGCGTATTTGAAATCCCGTTTTCCACGAGCATTACGACCGTTGGTAATTACGGCTTTTCGACGAGTTGCTAATTCGCCGGATTTCTACGCTAAATCCAGTTATTAGTGGCCCGTTCCAACATCGGATAACTAATTATCGGCAATCGAATTAAATCTTTATTTCGTTCGTGGCGATACAGGGCAGGGCGGTTGCGCGCATATTGAAAAGTATCTATAAGCTGCCGATTAGAGGATTCTCGCGACGCGATTAGATTTCCCAACCTATGGGAGTATAGACCTTCCATCCTGCGAAATTTGCTGCTGCTGCACGAGATTGACTTCCCGATCGATCGCGATTACCTCTCCTCGTCGCCCTCCTTCGTGCCGTGCCGTGGCAACCATTCGTCGAGGAGCGTGGCCGAATCCACGTATATAAACTTCGTTCGTCTTTTTTTCGTCGTATCTTCGAGCGCGTATCGCGATAAGATCGAATCGATAATAATTGAAAATCGACGATGGAAAAGAAAAATTTCCCTGGCTGTTTTTCCATTCTCGTTGAAACACGTGGAAAAGACTCGACTTTAATTTTCACCGGGGATCAAACGGGGAGAGAAAGAAGAAATTGCCACCGCTCGTTTCGCGGATTCTAATCTCTCGACGGGGGGTGGAAGTCCAGTCAAACCCTGGGCGCAGCAACGACCGAGGGATGATGGAGGGATGAAGGAAACGGAAAAAGCCGCTGAACTCGGCTCATCGAGGAGTCCCGAGGTAAGCGTCTGACGAATCTTTATTGCGGCCTCGTTGAAATTCGAGACGATCGTCGACGTCGATACCGTTTTACCGTGGATACAGGGAGGTGCCTTACGGTGATTATCCCTGACTGGTTAAGCTCCGTGGCGGGAACCTCTCCAGGGGATTATCTCTCTGTCTCGACCTCTATACACCCTTCAGCCGCTGTCGATATTTCAAAGCTCTTATCTTCTCCTTCGGGATATCCATTGGAATCGCGCGCGCTCCCCTCCCCCCTGGTTATCTATTGTCGGCTTAATTAGGTTACATATTGCGCACCGATGGACCACCTCCTCCGTCCGCCTTTGCTCATTGTTCCCCTTCCCAACGTTTAACGAAAACCGCCTCGCCCGAAACCGAATCGAGCTACTATCTCCTTGTATTTATCGCCAACTTGTCAAATTCGTGGTTTCCGCTCGAAACAGGGTTGCCGCTCCGTTTCACCGAAACAATCGAAATAAGGAAACGGGGATCCTTCTATCTTTCCATATACCTCGGAATATAATATAGAAACTCGACGAACCGGGGTTAAATGAGATTTAACGAGCCGAGAATTATCATCATTCACGAGCCGTGGCCGGATATCGTGGGAATTGAGCAAACAACGGATGGAATCGGCCAATATTATTTCGTCTGATCACGGTTGATCGGCAAAGAATAATAAATCCGAACCGCGACGCTTTATTATCCTGACGCGTTCGTTCCACTCAGAAGCCATTCCTTTTTTTTGTTTTTTTTTTTTTTTTTTTTTTTTTGGTTCTCGGAAAGATTTCAAACGATCGTACGTCGCGACGAAAAACACGGTGTTTTCCAAAAGGAGAGACCGAGCCGGGGGGGGGTTCACCCGACGCCCGTATAAATAATGCAATTATCTGCGGGAGCTGCGGTCGGCAGACAGCGGCGCATGTCCGCCCCGGATAATAATTGTCATTAACCTGAAAATATGTGCTGGAAGTAACTCGTGAAATTTGTGGCCGACCGAATTTTCTCCTCCGCTATCATCCTCCCCCCGCTCCATTTTCGTTTCCAGTCGACTTTCGTCTTCCGCGCGTGGTCCGCTCTATCTCTCCTCCCTCCCAAGTGTTTGCCGAATTTGCTTGCTCCCTCACCTTCCGCCGGCTGGATAGAGTTATGCGTTTTTAACGACGAGGCCTGGCAATTTTTCTCTTTCTCGGCCGATCGATTTTCTCCGCGTGGAAAAAAAAAAACATTTGCAGCGTAAATAAGGAGGGAAGTGTCGCGTTCGTGCAACGTTCGATCGTGCTGTTATCCGAAGAGATTAATAGGATATACGGGATTCGAAACGTTACGTTAATGACAAGTAAGAAAGATCCTTTCTTTCTTTCTTTCCTTCTTTCTCTTTTTTTCTTTTCTACAAACACAACCTTCGTTTCAACCCTGTTGAAATCTCCGCTCTCTGGAAAAACCATCTCCCACGAAATTTCTTGTTCACCGTGGCGGAAAGAGCGGAGGAGGAGGAGGAACGAGCGAATCCCAAAAAATAAGGGTGAAAATCTGCGACGCTTGACCCGTGTGCTCGAAAAACCGTAACCTCCGACTTACGACGGCGGTAAAAGTTGGTAGGTGTAGGTACGCGTTCCCGCAGCGAGCATCCAGCGATACGTCAATGCCGGATATTCATTCTTCGCCTTTTTCTCCCCGGTTTTTCTCCCGACTTTTTCCCGCGCGATCGATCGCACAGCAAAGCGGAGAGGAAAAACACGATCGAAGAAAGCGAGAAACGCACGGATCTCGTTTAAGAAGAGATCCACTTGGTGGAGGGAGAGGGGACACGAGTCTGAAGCGACGTTCGAGATTAGGCGGTTTGGAATTAGAGAAAGAAAGAGAGAGAGAGAGAGAGAGAGAAGGTAAGACGGTGCACAGGAATGGAAGCGCGGGGTGAAAGCGTTTCACGGAGGAGGCGCGGGGTTGTGTCGCCTAGCAACCGGAAACGGTCCCCGCGCCGCCTGTCCACCGCGATTAATTCATTCGGGACGCAGATTAAACCGTCGAGTTACTTTCCATTGTTCGACCGTACGATTAATTGTCAACGTCGCGGTGTCCTTCGCCAATGTCCAAGATAAACCGCCGCGACCGCTCCACATTCATCGGTCGATCGGATACGGGTGACGGAGAGGCAAGGAAATTAATCCGTCTCTGATCGTCACTGTCTCGAGACACTGGCAAACATTCGTCCAAAAAATTTTCTCCCCTTTTCTTCGATGATTCGTGGAGAAAGAAAAAAATTTACTATTTTTAACGAAGAAACTCAAACTGATGTGTGCGTTAATTGCATAAACGTTAACAATAAATGGAGTTTCATGCCGAGGATCGAGATCCGAAATTATTATATTGACAAAATAAGTATATCGTGATATACATACGGTGAGAAGATAATAGAAGAAGAAGAAGAAGAAGAAGAAGAAGAAGAAGAAGAGATTAAAGGGATGGATCCGTTGAGCCGCTCTCATAAACCTAACGGCGGCCGGTTACCGTGTACGGGTATCTTAAAGTTTTCGCCCGAGGCGGCGCTTCGGGCCTTCCGTAATTACCTTTATTTTCGCGAAATTCCGACGGGTTACTTTTTCAACCAATTTAGAAGGAACTCCGCGCGGGAGAAAGAGTCAACGACGCTTTTAAGCCCCTCGTTTAAACGAAATTCTTCGCCCCTTATTTTTAATTAATCAGTCCCGGTATCCTTTAAAGCTGTAGAAACCCGAGGAGGACTTCATTCAACGCTCTATCACGATCAGAATGCGTACCAGGTATGTCTGGCTGCTGCCTCGAACAGAGATTCTGGGCGAAATTAATCTCCTTCACCGACCCACTCTCCCCTTTCTCCCCTCCCCAACAATCCGGATTCGAGAGGGTGAACGGTCACGGCCAAGCTTTTCGCGGTTTCTTCAGGGTTTTGCGACGTTGGAGGAGGAAGCGGTCGGACAAGCTCCCGGCAAGCGATCGATGAAACGCCGGCTGCCTCCTCTCGTCCTACCTAGGCTGCATCAGCCGTAATTAAAAAATACCGTGCACAGCTTAAGTATTCCCGGCAAGTAATCAGCGCAAGATGGAATTAAAACTAATGAAAGACGCCCGGGGAAACACGTCGACCGAACACAACGACAATGGCCGCTATCTCTGAAAAAAAATCAAACTCTTATCGCGCCACGCCGAAAATTCCTTTCATCCCTTAATCCCGCCCTCTCGTTCTCCTCCTCCTCTTCTTCTTCTTCGAGTCGAATCGAGTCGAGTTTGAACGAAAGAAGCAAGAAATTTCGAGAAACAATGTAACAGGGATTGGATCGTGTTTTTCCACGTTTCTTCCTCGAATATCGAGGCGAGTATCGCGTGTATATGTATCGATTATAGAGTGAAAGGTATGGGCGAGGCCGGCCCACTACCTCGTCGAATTTGAATTTCAAGCTCGGACGCGTAGATAGATTCAATTTTTAACGAGCCACGTTGTCCGTCGCTGCTCTCTTCCTACCTTGGTTGAATAATGTTGCAGCAACCCTCCTCCTCCTCCTCCTCCTCCTCCCTTCCCCTTCTCCACCGATCCACCCGTCCATCATAAATATAAATGATCGGTGTCTATCGATCGCGGTCGCGGATTACGCCGGAAGATCCCTGCGAGAACGATCTCTCGGTCTCGTCGAGAGGAAGAAAGAAAGAGAAAGAAAGAGGGTGGGGAGAAAACAAGGTCGGAAATCGAATGGTAAATCGTCCGGGGAAATTGGCGCGATTCGGGAGGGAAAATGGTCAACGAAACGAAATCGTATGGGCGCAGGATTTTTGATTCGCGGAGGGAAGAATTCGCGCGGTTACATGCAAATTCCACGCGTTACGCCTGGTCGTCGTGGATCCTCCCCCCTCCCCCCTCTATTTCCTAACTCGATTCGTTTCTCTGTTTCGTCGGGGATAAAATCGGTGTCGGTTTCGAAAAAAAGTGGGGCCGGATTCATTCGGCACGAATGAATCATCTTTAAAAGATTCGATCAGAAGATTTATTCTTCCAAGAGAGGGAAGGAGGGAGGGAGGGAAAAAAGAAACTAGGGAAGGAAAATGTATAAAAAAAAAAAAATCGGGCGAAAAAAAAAAGGAACGTGTAACTGCGTTTGAGTTATTATGCGAGATCGATAACGGTGGTCACGTTAAACTCTATTGTTCGCCGGGCAAGGGATTTTAATGCGAAACGGAAATGAAAAAAGGGGGAAGGGAAGAAAAAACGGCCGTTACTCGCGGGTGAGGGGGGGGGAGGGGGGAGTGGAAATGGAAAAATGCCGGTGGAATTCGTGAGAGCGGAATGAGCAGCCCTGGGTTAGAATTAAGGTAAAAGGAAGGCGGGAACATTATCGGGCGGGTCCATAAATTCAAGAAGATTAGTCCATGGCGAATCTTCCTGGCCCCGCCAACCCTCAACCGGGGGTATTATAAGCCTTTGGATACTTAAAACCTTTTAAACTGCGGGTACAATGACGGGGCGGATACGTTCGGGCCCTCGTCGATTCAGATTTTATTTTTCTTCCGGTGGACAAATTTTTATTTCTATTTTATCTTATTTTATTTTATTCCTTTCCTCTCTCCTTCTTTTCCTCCGTTTTATTTTACCCCTCCCTCCTCTCCTCTACTTCCTCGCTCCTCTTTTTTTTTTTTTTTTTTTTTTTTTTTTTTTTTAATTTTCGCTCTATAATTAAAAAGAGGGAAATCGGGGATAGCGGAAGCCTAAGGGAGAAAGTTAATTAAAACCCGGTTGGGAAAAAATTGCGCGATCGGCACACACACACACACACACACGTTGATAAAGCTTGTATCTTCCCCTCCGGTCGAAAATTAATTAGCAATTAATTCGTCATAAATATCGATTACTCGTTAAAAGATACATATTCAATCGATTGCATCGTCGAAACGATCTCGGATCGTGTGCGGCGAACGATATCCGAGTGTGGATTAATCTTTTTTTCTACACGGATACGGAACGATAATAGGATTGCGCTTATATATATATATATATATAGAAGATACTCCACCCCTCCCCTCGCCTCCCGTTACCTCCCGTTGCCGCATTTTTATTAATTATCGCTAACGCCCTAATTATTACCAACTAACCACGCCACCACGCCAAAGTAATTTCGACCGCTATTATCCGCTACTTTTCGCGCGCTATAAGCCACCACCCACCACCAGCCAAACCTATTCCGCCTGAATGTCCTCTCCTCCCCCGCGATATTTAAGCCGACGTATATACTCGCATTAAAAAATTGTGGATTCATTAACGCGGGTGGAATAATAATGCCGTTCGTCGAAACGTTTCTCTGAAACGCCCCCTTCTCTCCCTGTGATGTAACGAAAGTCGTTTGGGGAAAGACGTTGGAAAGGATGGCTCGTTAGGAAGAAGGCGAGATAAGTATGGAAACGATCGAAATTCGATCGAAAAATCTTGGCGAGACCTCGACGAGCTACCAACGTCGAGTCACCGTTAAGCCGTTAAGCGATGCTAGGCGGAGGGGTTGGAAGGAGGAAAGGGTGAGATGGGAAAACGTTGGAGAGAAGAGCGGGGAAAGAGAGAGAGGGAGAGAGACGTCGGTTGCACGAGTAGATAACCAGATAATCCACCGAATCAGCAATTAGTACACATTGGAATAATTAACGCCGCTTTTCCCATAAACCTCGTCGAGACATCTCCGCCGTAGTTCTCAATTACGAAGATCAATTGCTCCGTCTCGTTTCGATGGTCGATTCTCTTTAAGAATAAAACCAAAAGGAATTACGAGCGTAATCGTTCCGTTCGTTTTAAAAGTTCGAAACGAAGGGAGCGACGTTTTATCGATCGAATCGTGGGATGAAATTCCCTCTTATAATTTCAAATGTTGCATATAAAAATTCGTGTACTCGTGAATAAGAAAGATAAGGATACGATTGATAAAGAGCGGCTTACTTTTTTATCGAAAATTTTTCACCAGAAACGAATCGACGAGTGGAATGATTTTATGGTTAGCATTGCCGTCAAAAATACCGAGGTTTTCGATGTTTTTTCGATTGAATCACGATAACGGTACTCGTCGCGGGTGGCCATTTTTTTTTCTACCATTGCTCATTCCTTCGTCGATCGTTGTTCACCGACCGACTATTTATTACGAAATCCGTCAGCGTGCATAGTCGAATAAGGACTGGATATTACAATCGAATCCAGCGCAACCCATTCGAGAATCTTTCCTTCTGGAATCTCGCATCGTGAAAGTTGAGGCATAACTTCCGCGACACGACAAACATGGTCATTGCTTTTAACGGTCTATCGAGCACGCTTAACCCGTCTGGATTACGCACTTTCGCGGTGTTTTCGAGTATGGTTCAAGTACCGAGAACGATCGTAAAGCGATGGTTATTTTCCAATGTGTCCACGCACCATTGAAGACAGCAAGAAACGATTCCATTTTTGTGCTTTTGTGCGATGAAAATAATTGAAAGAAGAATTGCAAAGATCCACGAGTACCATTCCAATCAGGTGCAATGGTTGGAAATGTTTAAATTAATATCGAAACGACGATCGCCACGATTTATTCTTATATCCGCTGATCGTGAAGACAAGTAAAATAAAAAAGCAACGATAGATGTATAATATTCGATTAAATGAATTAAACGTAAAGTGAATTGAACGGTTTTAACGAATAGCGAAATCCGAACAAGTAGGATAGGACGAGTGCCACGATCAAACGTAGATGGTCAATTCAATTTACAATGATCCAGAATTAAATGCAACTGGTTTAAATAGAGTTTACGTAGCAGTTTACCACTCTAAAATAAATTTACCATGCTATTTATTTTTTAAATGGAAAAGAAACGAATAGTACGAATTATACGATACATCTGGACATACTACATACTTTCGATCTGTCTCTATTTTACTCCTCTCATTCGTTGCTTGCTTGAAATTAATACGCTTATAATTGCGCTTCGTAATTTTTGGCTCAGTGAACGGAACCCTTCAGCGTTTCTTCTACTTGGCCGACTGCCAGATTTACTTCTACCACTGCGGATTCAACCAACCTACCAAGGACACTGTGATCTTCCCTAATTACGTGGAAATTAGCTCGAGCCAATTAATGCGAATACATCATCCTGTTAAATTAACGCTAATGTCCACCAACTTTCTTCCCGGGCGATAACGTTGATCCTAGGGAAAAATCTTTTCCAAGTTTCTTCCTTCTCCTCCTCCATTCTTATTTCTCTCCTTCCTTTGCTATCTGCGTGTTAGTTAACGAGAAATATCACGGAGAGAAATATCGAAATATATTTATACACACACACGCGCGTTGTCAAAGCATTTTTTTTTTCAACAGTATCACCATGAACAACCGTCAAATGTATATATGTTTGTTTGTTTTTTCGTGCAGGTTGATACATTTTTCTCGATACAGTTCCATCGTTATGCACCAGTTAATATCCGTTAATGCAATTATTCTACACGTTTCAAACACCGAATACAAACAATACGTTTCGCTCCAATTGTACTTTTGGTTCCTTTTTCACGTGTGTACGTATGTATATTTTTTTCTTTTTTTTTTTTATTTATTTTCCTTTTTTTTCTCTGTTTTCATTCCGTTTTATTTTGATTCAACGACGAAGAATCGATGCCATTCGATCTTGCTCGCTTTTATCGAAATTAAATATACAAGAATGGGATCGATCCGACAATAATCACGAAAACTGAAAACACGCGTAATGCGAAACGCTAAAATTTGCTTAATTTTTGCCTGTTTCATCTCCGAATTATAAAATGTAAAATCGTGTATTTCCTGCGCCTGTATTCTGAATGACAAGAGAGCAACGTTTGCGATCGCGTTCTCGAAGTAACGATTCGCAAAATGATCCAATGCCGTGACGAATGGACTGATCGACACGTGTTATTACGCTTTAAACGGGCCGCTACTCTTTAAATGAATAATCGAGGTGATGAATACGAGATAAAATCGGGATTCGCATCGATACATTGTTCCATCACCGGCGTATTTAAAATGCATTCGATCGAGTTTTCGAGAGTATCGGCAATCGAGAGGTGAAAGGTCGGAATATTCGGCGAAATAGAAAATGGGGCTGAAGACGACTCGTTCGAATCTATTTCCACGAGGAAAATTCAATTGGATGGCCCGTCGAGATCAAGTTGGATACGAACTCTCAATATTTCCCTTCGGTTCCTTGGCTTGTATACTTTTGCATTAGTTTAATTAACCTCTCTTCTCCGCGAGCTTTTTCCACGGGTAGTGACCTAAAAGTTGGACGATCCGAACCGAGCAAGCTGAACGCGATCCCCCACCTGATGATCCCCTTAATGAAATGAGTTTGAAATTGAGCTCAATCTTCGGAAATGAAGATCCCGAACAACTCGAGCAACACCGACGGAAACTCCCTAACCTTTGAATTGTTTAACGGTAACGCGGTCGTCTCTCGTAACCGAAAATTGTATCGTATCGAAAACTCTCCTCTTTAAAATATTCTCTTTTCCTTCTTTCTCCCTTTGCCATCGTATCAACCCCTTCTTCCATTCACTCCTTTCCTCCCTCTTTTCTCGTCTCCTTCATTCTCTCTTTCTTTCCCTCTTTCTTCCCTCGTCTCTTTTACCCCGACGCGCGTACGAGATTTCCTTTTCACGTCGCGACCTCGTTTCCAAATTCTCCGCATCATCGTGCAACAACGCAGGTTCTTTAGCGGTGTCCGCGTCTGTGCGGAGTCGCCGCGGCATCCTTTCATCGCGAACAATCGCCGCCCGGGTGTTCAGCCAACGTTCAGAAACTTTTCCATTGTCTGGAACCGCGTCAAACGCGATTAGTTCCCGACAATTGTGCGTGGAAAGACGGTCAGAATTAACTCTGCTATAACCGAAGTCACCGAAGAGGAAGAAGAAACGGATCGGTGGACGAGAAGAATTTTATTCCCCCTTTCGCTTCCGACTTTCAAACAACTTGGCTGGCAGAAAAGTTTAATTTTTTTTTTTTCTACGTCGAAGACGGTTGTCGGACTCGAGTTCGCGTAGTTGAAATTGCGCGGAACGCGTATTGTCGTCGTAAATCGATTTCGACGCGCACACCGCGACTCCCCGGCCAACGAATTGCTAATTATAGGGGGCCCGCAACCGGAAATATCAAGCGAAGAGAGACGACGTAAATACAAGATTTTTCCGAATCTGACGTTAATTTGCACGTTGCCGCGCCTCGGTGGAAAAGCATTAACATATGAACGGGCCTATACCGTTATTCCGAATTAATGCTCAATATTCATATGGAAATTTCAGCCGAAGAGTATTATGTATCTAACAACCCGTGGATAAGCTATTTACATAAATGGTGGCATCCGCTCGATTTTGTTCGTCGCCTGTTTCCGCCACCGCCGTGCAGGAAACGTTAAAACGTTTCCAATACGAATCGATTCGAAACCTTCTCTCTCTCTCTCTCTCTCTTCCCCCGTGTTTCTCCTACCCTTTTTTCCACCACCACTTTTTCCATCGCTTCTTTCCTCCCTCTCTTCCTTATCTTACGTTTTCTTTTATCCTCCACTTACAAAATTCTCACGTTTCCCCCGCTTTTTCGCACGTTTCCCGAGTCACGGGTCCGGGAAGCAAGAAACCTCGAAGAATCTCGTCACTTATGGAATCTCTTTCGAGAGACGATTATCTTTTCGTGTCGTTATCAGTAATGCACGGGAATCTCGTATTTGCATTCGTACAGGTCGATCGAAAAGCGGCAACCTCTCGTCGCGATTCCTCGCCTCGATCGAGAGAAACCGTCGCCTCTCCTTCTTCGAAGACGGACGGAAAATCCCCGACTTCCGCGAGGCCGAACTCCCCCGGCGGCTGCTGCTGCACTCTCAGCCGCGAGTCATCAGGGAGTAATTGTAAAACCCCTCCCTTCGTTCGTCGTCGTTGTTAAATAACGGCGCAGAGGGCCCGGCGTTGCAGCACCCCGACGCCGTTATCAAACCGATCTCGACCGATCGATCTCCTCCACCTCCCCTCTCCAACGTCCACCAACCAGTTATCCTGGGATTAATCCGCCGATGAAATTTTCAGTTGGCAGCCAACCGGTCGGGAGAAGAATTACTTAAAATTGAACGGAACACGATGGCCCGTTTAGCGGAATGGTTTTGCGGCCAAATTCTCGTTTGATCGATCGTTTCCTTTAATTTCGTCCGCGCCACTCGGCGGAATGGTCCCCGCATTCCAGGAGGAGGCTCCCCCTTCGATGGCTCGTCGAAAATGGACCGAGAGCACACACCCCTCCCTATCTAGATTTCAATTTTCCTTTTTCTTCCAACACCGCAGGCTTTTCCATTCTGTAACCGAGTCGATTAAACCGTTTCGCTGTTCAATTAGAAGAATCGAACGTATTCGTTGGGAAGACGAGCCGGAGCGATAACCCGTGCCGACGACTAACAGTGCAGACCGATGCGGAAACAATTAAATAACGAGGTATTGCGGCCGCCTGTGGTGTTTATTTTCCACGGGACACGGGCCGCTCGATCGTTCCGAACGCCAATATTTTTCACCCTCACGACCATAAAGCGTCAAAATCGCGACAGCCGCGTGACACCAGTTTCGCCAATTAACTTTTATGCCACGACGAGGCCGAAACGTGAAATTGTGCCGCAACGTTTCGTCGCCCCTCTTCGAAAATAAAACGGGGAACGAGAATGTTGCCTCTTCGTTTAATTCTATTATCCTTCCCACTCGTTCGACAACGAAACGGACAACTTTCCCCCCCTCCCCGAATCGGTGAACGAATCTGAAAGGTAGAAGAACGCGTCGATTCGATGGGAAGAGGGAAAATCGAGAAAGGAGAGTAGACGTGGAAAAAATCAGTCGCTTTTTTTTGGGGGGGGAATGAAAAATATCAAAAGAGAAGTTCTAATTTTGTAACGATAAATGACCGCGATTATATTAATTATCCAAGTTTTCATTTATCGATGCGAAGCGGCACGGTAAAAATGAAGTCGTAAAAAGTTTTCGGAATCGAAAAACTTTTATTCGTTTTCTAGCCCTGATTCCCTTTTTCAACCACGAATCCCTTTTTTCCCTCCTCTAATCGATCCCTTTTTCCCCCTTCCAAATTAGGCACCGACCGAAAACAATCTCTTTTTTTTTTTCCTCCCCCCGTATTTCCTATTCCTGATTCTCATTTGACGAAATGTCAAATATCCGATATCAGAAAATCGGCAATCTACGCTCCCTTCGCTCGATCCCTTTTCGCTCCGCGAAGAGAAAAGATAAAGAGGTATAGCCGATAGGCATCCTAATAGTTTAAACCTGATTGGACCGCATCGAAGAAGATGTCGGATGGTTGGAAATGTGACGATTGTCTTCCGTACGATCGGCGGAGGAAGGAATCAATTTTACCACTTCCGTGAAAATTAACCCGTGATGAACAATAATGGCAAAACTTGGAAGCCTATCATCGGTCCAATGAAAGAGACAGCGCCGATGTTAATTCCACGTTCGTGACCCAATCGTTCACGAGACTCGACTCCTTTCACGATTTAATTCATCGATCGCGCGAATTCTCGTTGACGCTCGCAACGACGACGACGACGACGACGAGGACGAGATGACGATTGCTTCGCGAGAATCAATCTCTCCCCTTTGAGTCTTCATCCCAGCTTTGACGTTCTCACAGATCATTTTAGGCAATCGAAGGAAGAGAGGAGTTCGATCAACTTCCTCGAAGGTCCTTAATATATCTCCAAGAGCTACTTCCACCCTCGGAAGCCACTTCGAATTGAATCGAGCGCATTCTGCAGGTATAATGGTGAGAAAGGTTAGGAATTGGGGGGAGAGGGTGGGAGAGCCCGTGAAATGGGAAGAAAGAAAGATGTAGAGGTGGCGATTCACGAGGAAACGACGCCGATTTATTCAGCCACGGTTCATGAGATTGAATAAGAGGCGAATAATAGGCTCGTGACCAAATTGTCGGACGAGAGACACACCTGACACCTTTTTCTATCCACTCCACCAGGTGATTCCGTCGGGGAATTGGAACACCTTCCAACCCTCCCCTTCCATCCGCTTGCAATAACGTACTATTTCTCTGTGACAGCGGTACATCGCTTCGAGATGATGATGCCCGACGAGAAAGGATTAAACAATATTGGAAAGGAAGAGATCGTACATTTGCCGCCAATTATTTTTATGCGTTACAGATTGATATAATTTATCGTAATATTTTTTGACGTGCGCATTTCTGATAATAGACATTATCAATTGTTTTTTCTTTCTTTCTTTCTTTCTTTCTTTCTTTTGCAATATCGCTTTATACCGACATTTAACGAAACGCGCGATCAAACGATTAAACGTCAAAGAACGATGCGAAATCGGGGGAAAAACAGCGCACAAAGGAAACGAAATTATTCCTTCGTACGTTTTCGAACGTCCCTTTGTGACGGCGCGTCGTCGTACGATCAAACCCGTACGAGAAATTAAAAATGCAAACCCTCCTCTGCCACCGTTTCCAGCATCCATGTATACCGTGCGACGAAACGTCCCTCCCCCTCCTCCTCCCCCCCCTCTCCGCCCCGGCTTAAATAATTATTTTCACGCCGAACGAAACGGGCCCTTGCCCTTGCCCTCCCGCCCCAAACGAACAGGACAGGAAATTTCTGAGTGGCGCGGATCGCGTTGCGTTTCATTATTTTGATAGAGCGAGGTCTTTGTCGGGATCGCACGGGCGAAAAAGGGGGCGGCTCGAACATGAGCGGCGCTTTCAGCGATTTACAAGTCAAACGAACACCGAAACACCGCTTCAATTCCCCCTCCCCCCCCCTCCCCCACCCACCCACTCGCCGCATCGGTTCCAGCACCACAGCCACCCGTTAATCCCGAAATCTTCGAAAACGTCACCCGTTCGATCCGCCCTGCCGTTTCCCTGCTAATTACACGCGTATCACTCACTAATTGCGTCCCGTCCGGTGCAACGAGTGCCTGCCCCACAAGTTAATCGATGCACCTGCGCCCCGAAGAAACTGAAGAAACTGACGAAGACATCGTAAAACGTTGGTAAAACGTGAAAATTCGCAAATTCGATGAAACGATTCAATCGATTCCTCCTGTTTTTTTTTTTTTTTTTTTTTTCCCTCCTCCCCCTTCTTCCATTATTCGACGAAAAACGCGCGTAACCCGTCGCATCCTCGATATCGTTCGCTCCGTTGACGTATCGTCGCGCTCGAGAGCGTAAATCACACCGGCAACCAACGATGGACACGCGCGCGCGTAAACACGCGGCACGAGGGTGAAGCGAGCGAGCGAGCGTGTGTACATATGTGTGTACACGGGTCGGTCATCTGGGCGGCCGTTACCATACGTTATTAGAGCAGATGCGAAACAGAGGTTCGAGATAGCGGTTCGAGATCCCCGTGTTTCGACCAGTTATGGCAACTGGATGGTCCACGTTTGATGCGCATCGGTCAAGAACGATCACGCGCGATCCCGCAGTAACGGGGCAACTATAATCGCTATCTTCCGCCGGAGATTTTGCGTACGTCAGATATTTGGCTTGGCTCGGCTTGGCTTCGCTTCGTTCGTACGTTCGTTGCGCGAAGATAGAACGAGGATACTTGAGGTCCGAGTTTTCAAACGTCTCATACGATGCTCATGGCTGTTCTTTATCGAGGAGTTAATACCAATGAGATCCAGAATCACGAGTCGAATTACAAATCGTACGAGTCTTCGTTACGTGGAAGAATTTTTCATTTTTCAAAGGTATATAAATTGTGATATTTTTTAATAATTAGTTCGTACGCGAACGCCGTTGATGTACGAAACGTTAGTTGATGATTCGGTGAAATAAAAAAAAAAAAAAAAAAAAAGAAGAAAAAAAGAGTAACAATAATGAAATTTTCACATATTTTACAGCGTAATTTCGAGGTTATTTCAATCAAATTGTCAAGACTCCTTCAATTAATTATTTTAAATTAGTACGAGTAGCAATGAAAAATCGAGATATAATACGAATATTATTTTACATTACACACGATAACAAGGGTAATAATTATAACGATACGAAATAATTTATTATTTTTTATCGAAATATATATATATATAAAAATTTCCGCTTCTAATTAAAATTCCATTGAACGAATCGTAATTTTTGCCTGTGTGTAATTATATCGTCTATTACGACGATCTTTGTTTTCGTCGATCTCGAAAACAAATTGGAGACGAATTCGAAACCAACAAACTCTTTACAATTTCTCGAGCGCGTATCCTTCTACGTTCGAACGATTGATCATGTTAGCGATAATTGATCGAGGGGGGGGGGGGAGGGGATTGACGGCAGCTCGCTCGCGTATCTCACGTCACGGAATCGTAAATATTGCAGAAACTCGCCCCCCTGTAACGTACAATCCCGCAGAATCCCATATCCGCGTAATAATGCAACTCGTTCGTGAATTATTCGAGTTATGTAGAATCGAGCAAATTCACACCAAGTGAATTCCGTCCGAAAATTGCATTCGTCAGTTTACACGTCGTTTTTGTTTCTTTTTTTTTTTTCTCCCCTCCCCGCCGAGAACAATAACAACAACGATTCCGTCGATCGCGTGTAGAGAAAATTCTTCTCTCGTGCCATCAAGAGACGACGACGACGACGACGACGATGCTGTTAAATTGAAAAGGGACGAAATTTTCGATTCCGCTACGGAATTATTCAAATTGAACGGCCAAACGATCCCGCGATCTTAATCCGTTTAATCCAAATTTCATTAGAATGAATATTTCTCATTATTCACGGTTGGAAAACAATGGAGGGGCGCCGCGTGAACGAGTGCAGCAAGCCTTAGGCGCGAGGGAATTATTTCCGCGGAGAAACAACAGCTGACGAAACAACTTCTCGAAAAGAGGGAACATCGCCTTGGGCCGGAGGGGAAGGCGTCGGTTATCCGCAACGATCCTCGTTAACGAATTCTACCCGCCGGGTCGAAACGTTCGGTTCGGTTAACAACGGAGCCGCCAATTCCACGCCTCCGCCCGCCACTTTCGATTGGATTTTCCGTTCGATTTTTCCTCTCCGTTTTTTCTTTTTTTTTTTTTTTTTTTTTTTTTTACTCTATTCGACCGCCTATTATTTTTGCCGCGCCACCGATGAGATTCGGTTCCGGCGAACGGTTTCAACCTAGTCGGGGAAGCGAAACATTCGACGCGATTTCGCGGGATCCACGAGGCGACCGCAAACACTAACAATTATCCGTGGCGAGTGAAAAAAAAAAAAAAAAAAAAGAATCGATCGATCGATCGCGTGGAATAACTGATTGGAGGAGGAGAAAGAAGAGAAGAAAAATCATGGGATTTGGGGATGACGTTCCTCCCTCTCTTTACCTCTCTTTAAGCCCATCGAAACGAGTTGACCAGGATTCGAAGAGAGAAAGAGAGAGAGAGAGTGTGGATCGTATCGATATATACGATGCGCAACGCTGCAGAAACAAGCAATTTTTATTTTCCTACTACCGGGGGAGGGAGTAAAAATGGGGAGGGACGATATCTTTGTTAGGATGTTCAATGGCGGCGTGTTTACGTCAGATCGACGATTTCGGATGGAAGGGCAACAGGAAACGCCTAACGTTACTTTCCTGGAACGAGCTGTTTTTTCTTTTTTTTCTTTTTTCTTTTTTTTTTTTTTTTTTTTTTTTTGCAACGAAAAACAAGAGAAGCTCGTTCGAAGCGAAAATAATTGCTCGGATCAACGGTGAATTTATTCCCGCGTTCCGGCCGGCCCTCCGTTCCTAGTCTCTTTCGCTAGATTTCGTTTCGGTCGGAAAATATCCCTCCCCCTCGCCTCCAGAGGAACAGAGCTACCACCCGGTTCCAATCTCGTAGCGACTCGGAACGGCAAATATTTGGAAATGTTTAGCGCTCCTTCCCTGCGCGCTATTCCGAGAATTCGACCAATGAGATATTGCACCGACCGTTTCGAACTATACCTTGCGGAGGAAAAAAAAAAAAAAAAAGACAATGTCCGAAAGCATTTTATACCGCTTCTTTTCCCAAATATTTCCCTAATACATTACCCACTCGAAATCTAATATCTTCCGTTGAGAATCATTGTTTCTCGCGTTTCTTCTGGTTCGACGACATTCTATAGGGGCGTATAGATTTCCCACCCCGTTGATTTATAGAATCTGTCACGCGGCTCAACGCGACCATTCACATTATTTTTAACTCGAATGAACTCGATCCGTGCTATGAAATTTATATTCGGATCGAGTTTGCGGGACGTTTTTGGGACGGGATCGAATTTGGAACGTTTCGAAATTGCCGCTCGAATTTCGAGACAAACGAAATCTCTCGATATAAAAGAAAAAAAGAAAAACCGTATCCTCCAATTCCTCCAGAATCGAGAAAATTCGCGAACGAGAAATTCGAAACGAGAGGAAAAAGACGAAAGGGAAGACGAAAATCGAAATGATCGCGCAGAAACAGATTTCGCGTTGTTGTGCGTGGAGGGACAAGGATTGCGGACAAACGTGACGCGTTCATCACTCAAAATTAGAACCCTGCCGCAGGATTATCATTGACGTCCCGCTGATTCGTTCGAACAGAAGGTAGAAACGCGATACGCGGTCGGCCAGATAATACCGTCCAATTTACTATTCCAAGCTGGCATAAACAGCGGTCCTGGCTCGCCGGTGGACACTGGACTATACAGAGGTCAGCGCGTCGCTCCAGCTATCTCTCCGGGTACGTTTACCACGTATACCGCCCTGCAACAAGATCCACACAAATCCCTGACAGCCACCGTGACGAGACTCGAATCGAGCTATCCCCGCGTTCTCCCATGCCGATCTCCCTCCCTCCTTGCCTTCTCTCTCTCTCTCTATTTCTCCTGCCATTCCAAAGGATAATTCTTGCGTCAACAATGGGAACCGTGTTTTTCTTATCTAATCTCAAGGGAATGAAAAAAAAGAAACGCGCTTCTTGTTAACTTTAATTATTTTAGTTTTATAACGAGCTTTTACTCGCAAATATGTATATATATATATATACATCGACGATTTGATATTTTTTTTCCCACCTCTTTTTTAGTCGGTGTGTCGTTCGACGCGAAACGATTTCAATTTTAATAAAACGTACGCACTATGTAATTAATGAGCTGTCACGTTTCCAAACGATTCCCTTGTGCGGCTCGACACTGTTCATTTAATCGAAATAATTATCCAACGTCGGACAACGCGGGCAACGCTCCGTGTTACGCGCGAAACGAAAGTAGTCGTCCATGGGAAAAACAACGATCGTTCCTACGAACGATTTAACAAAGCGGTTATTAATCGGGATTACGTCCAACTCGCGTTTCGAATCCGCCAGTCGAGCGGCACAGATTGAAATTCACCGATTTTCGAAAAACCCAAGTCGAGTCGATCTATAATTCTATAATTATCATCCATGTTTCCGACATCCGGCCCGCGATTCATCGCACCCATTCGAACGAGTGCTCTCCTTCGAGGAAAGACGAGCCCGCCTGTAAATATGATAATGATATGATAAATTGGAATAACGTCGATGCAAAGTTTTAAACTCTTCCTCGGAACTCTACCGTGAGAAACGCTCCATATTGCGCGAATGTAACGCTTACAAGCCCCTTTGAATCTTTCCCCTCCTCCCCCACCTTCTTTTAATCGGTTAACGAACGTCTCGTCTCATCGTATCAACTACACGAAATCGCACGAGTTGGAGAAATTATTTCTTTCCACTCTCGCGAAAACGGATTTACAGATAAATTTGTATTACGAAACTCTGTAATGTGCAGAGAAGGTAGTCGAGAGTGTGGATAGTTAATATCCTCAAACAACTTGTTACGCGCGTAGGTTAAAGTTAACACGAGGAAACGACGTTTTACGCGCGACAACTGGTAGCGGTAAAGGAGGGTTGGAAGCTTGTTCTCTGGAACGGTTAACTAAGAATATAATTGAGATCATTTACAGAGCTCTCTCTATCTCCGAGACGGGTTTGCCCGAGTTCGGGTCTCTTTGTTTCACGGAGAAGGCGGGTGAGAAGAAGGGAGGTGACCTTTCGCCAGGAAGATCGGAAATAAGTGGGGCCGAGAAATTCGGCGGGCGCGAGAACGTGGGACGGGCCAATCAAAGAGATAACTGGATCCCCATTAAACCGCTCCTAACTTAATTAATTGGCCAGGCTAATGTAGCACGGCTAACCCCCGTAGATAGTGTTCTCAGAACGCGATATCACGTGTAACGTGATTTGCTCGTTAACCGAACTTTGGCAAGTGGAATACGTTCACGACATGGCAACGTCGCGCATTTTACGTGCCATTTCTCGCCACTCGTGTACTCGAACGAGTATCGTTCTTCTTATTCTTATTTTTATTCGTATTTATGGATCGAGTAATATCTACGACGATACATTTGTATCGTCGTTTTGTGTTGACGATGCGAAGAAAAGTAGAAGGGAAAACGTATTATCTGTTCTGGATCCAGTGTGAAACGAACCCTCGATATGTTAAATATATTTCGAATGAATCCTGAACAATGCAATATTGGTATTATTTAATTTTTATCGCGGCGATGCGAAAGAAAGGAAAATAAAAGGGAAGATATATTTTGTTCTGGAAATAATTATTACATTATAAAGAGAGATTATAAAATTTTCAGTCAAATCTACTCGATTAAATTCCTAAACAATTTTTTTTAACAAGTTTCAACTCACGCATCTCGTTTTATTTATAACTTCTTGGTCGTAGGGCGCAGCAAACCCTATAGAATAGAAAGGCGGATTGAAAATTTCTGTGAAACCGACCTTGACAATTTACAACGAAAACGAAATTCAGCGAAACGAATAGAGTGAAAAGGGAATTGTTAAAAAATGTCTGTCTGGGGCGGGAGGAGAGTGACGAGAGGACAGACGGGCGGCGTCAACGCGTCACGGAGGGTGAATTACGCGAGGTGGCGCTCGCGGGACAGTTTATTTTTACAAGATGGTTGTCAATGATGATATAGTGCGCTCGTAACCGCCCCTACTCCCCGTTCTATCTCGATATATACCGAGTTTTATTTTTTTATGGATCGTTTCGTTCGTGGAATGATTTAATAACACGAGTATTACGAAGGGGGAGAGGGAAAGAGGTTCGTCAGGGATGGATCGTTGATTTTCATCGCGCTCCACACACGGACGCGGACATTTGAATCGCAAGAGGGGAAACACCGTGTGATTTTTTTTTTTTTCTCTTAGTTCATAGCCAGTTCCTCTTTGTTTCAGCTGTAACTCGATGAGTTTGCTTGTCTCGCGGTTGTATAGCTTGAAAATATCCGAATATATAATATATATATATATACACGAATCTATTTTACGTTTCACGCGTGAATAACGTTACTCGAGAAATACAAAAATGGAAAAACAGGTCGAGTGTGAATTTTTTTTTTTTTTTTTTGCTTTCGCTACTTGAATTTCCGTATGAAAAAAATGGCGTTACCAAACGAGCGAAAACACCGTCACGCGAAAGGAACAAGAAGATGTGGTGGATTTTATAGTTTTCGGTGGCGAAGCGTTTCGATATCTCGCGGCGACGGATCGTTTTTTTTTTTCCCCCCACAAATTTTTATAAAACTTCATAACTGTCCGTTCACGCACAAACCGTGAAAACTCTTCGTTATCCCAAGTGTTTACGATTTGCGCGCATTTGAATTCCCGGCCGTGTGGGAAATTAAAAGGAATAAAAGAAGAGAGAGAAGTTGAAAACCTGGACAACGCGAGACTCGTCGCGAGTAAATTTAAGCTCGATTCTTTAACGTTGATAATCGTCGCAAAATACCTTTTTCATTATCCAAGCCGATCCGAAATGAAACGAGATATGACGCGAAAAAAAAAGAAAAATGGCACGATCGCGTTTTACTCGAATACTTTTATTCCGTGCGCTCTCTGTTTTTATCGCGATTCCTATTAAGATCGCCGTGTACATTTTTCATTCTCGATGAATGATAAGGGGGGAGGGGGAAAAAAAAAAGGATCTTTGCTCGATCGAGGATAATTCGTTCGAACGCGACGGGGAAACAGGAAATTTCGCTGTCATCGACATTCACGGAGAAGGATGACAATCCCCCGTGTGTATGAAAATTCATTTCACCCCGGCGTATTACCTACCCCGATGCGGTATTTCGATCGGTTCTTCGAAATCCGCAACAATCATCCGGGAATTCACGATATATTTGCCGCTCGCATGAGCGGCCGTTCAATGGCCAATCAGGGTATTAGGTCGATTCAAAACGGGCGAGGATGCCGGATTTTCCGAGGGGAGGCAAATATCGGTCACTTTTAATATCGAAGTCTTTCGTTCCCTCCTCTCTGTCGTCTGTTCCTCGCGCGGATCGACGCAATATTCGTCGTCGAATAACTGGGGAAGAAAAGAAGAAAAGGGACATAGGGGAGGGGAGAGAAAAAAAGAGGGAGGGAGGATGAAAGCAAGCAAGAAAGAAAGAACGAGAGGGAAAGAAAAAAAAAGAGGGAGAGGAACGAGTTTCCGCGCTCGAACGGAATCAAACAGGTTGCAGAGTTTCACAATCGTCGTTATGATAATCACGCTCAAAGAACTGGTCATGGCGTTATTTTCGCCCGTGATACACAACCGACATACCGAGTTTCCGTACACGCAATATCGAGTTGCGCGACGTATCTCTCGTAAACAGTGGACAGCCCCGATAACGCTCCTCGGGTCACGGAAAAAACAACAAGCAATGGTATAATATCGATTCTTCTTCGTGACCGCGGTAAATCTAGATCTCTGGTGATTCGGATGAAACAGCGCCATTATCTCTCTCTTTCTCTCGTTTCTATTTCTGTTTTCAAATGAAATCGACAAGTTGATTCCTCTTTGATAGAGATCAAAAAAATTCGAAACGAAAGGGAAAAAATAAAGGTAGGGGATATTCGCGAAAGTGTATTTTCAACTTTCTCTCGATAAAAAGCGGCTCGATATTATAAAATCGACGAATTTCACGCATCGTTTGAACTCAGCTTCGTGAAAGGGCGAACGACGGTGAAATTCGAATTCGTCACTCTCTCTCCTCTCTCTCTCTCTCCCCCGTGAAAATGCGAATCCTTTATTTCCTTCGACCGACGTTTTTCTCCTTCTCTTAAAACGTTCGTTGATCGAAAAGTTAAAGAAGAGCGATTTATTTGGATTGGGGCGGGAGGTGGCGGAAACACGAATCAAAATTTCTGATACGATGACTCGGTTTCTTGGAAAACGACCGAGGAGGGAGAGCATCCCTTCGAGGGTAAAACTTTCTCCGTCGGCCAGAAACCGACGAAAGAGTTTCAAGAGCGCGAAACTGAACGGGCGAACTGTCACTTCCATACCAGTGTCGAACTTATCGAAACGAATTTCGAGTTTTCGCCACCTTTTCGCCGTCCAAAATTTCCCTCCCCTCGTACTCGTACTCGAAACGACTGACTTATCGAATTTCCATTTTTCAACGACAACGACGGACCACGGATATAGATAACGAAATCGAATATACACAGCCGATAAACGCGGATCTAATAACAAGTAGATGAGGCGGGTGGGGAAGAGATAGTCGAAGGGAAAACAGTCCTGGTGAATTTAAATCGACGTAGTACAACGATATCGATTTCGTGCACGGTCGGAAAAGCCAGTGAATGATCGTGTCCCGAGCGTGACCAAAATTGAAATGATCTGCTTGTACAAACGATAAGCAAATCGAAGGGGCAAATAAACGGCGGCCGAGTGACGTTAATTGGAAACGAGTTATCGGCTTTATTTCTTTTTTTTTTTTTTTTTTTTTGCACCGTTCCCGCGGGAACCGTTCCTCGCGAGTTGGAAATAATTTTTATGCCCGATTTTTACCGTCAGCCCGTCGTGCTGCGCCGATTTTTTTTTCGAAACGTTGATGGAACGATCGCGCGGCATGAAGAAGGGATAAAATTAAAAAATATCTCCTCCCCCCTCTCCCGTACAATCCCATTCTCCCCGTTTCTCTCTTCACGACTATTGTTTTGGGAAACAAGTTTTAAAGATGACAGATAGTATCATAAATAAATCCGGCGGAAAATTCAGAATTCTAATTTCGATTTGTACAATTTTCGACGGGTAGAAAAATCGTCGAGTATTTTTCTTAATAACAACAATGATGAAAAAATAAACATCACCGCTGGATCGGTATGAATTTTTTTATACATTGTAAGAATAACGTAAAAATTGTAAAAATTGTAATCGATTTCGTCGACGTGTCGCAATATCGGGTCTCGTCGTTTTTATCAATTAGATAATACACTGATGGATCGTTCCCTGATCCTGATTTCTAAAATAATTGTTTCGAAAACACGAATCACGCTAGAAATTATCGATATTGATAAACTGCGTAACGCCGTTGATACCAAATTATCAATACCGAACCATTTTGGTTGGAACTGTCAGGGAGCGTGTTTCAACGTATTTCCAAATTTCATTGGTAATTCGAAAGTTGCCAATACAGCCTTCTACACGCGATGCTTGTTATCCAGAATCACCGGAAATGTAAATATACCGTGAAGCTAATACAAGCTGCTCCATCGAGCGTATTCAATGATCATGTTTCTGAAATAAACGTGGTTCCAATTTCCATTACTAGATCCAGAACTTGAAAACATATATCGCGTTACAGGATCGAAAAAAAACGAACGCGTTGAAAACACATGTAATATTTTTGTCGAAAAATATTAATTTTAACTCAAAATAGCGTAGTAGAAGGGGAAAAAAAAAGAAGAAAAAAAAAGGGAAAATACCTTCGGGATATCTGGAAATATCTCTCGAGAATGACAAAAAATCCGAGAGGTGAAAAAATATTTCTAAAAATATTTCTAGTGAATATCAGTAAGATCCGTAATTGCTTTAAACTACGGTTGAATGCGAAAACGAATAAAATCAGTGGACGCATAAAAATTTTCCAGTTTTTCGATTTTTTTTTCTCTCTCTCTCTCTCTCTCTCCGAAATCAAACCGAAATCGAGTTTCGAAGAATGAAACGAAAAAATGAAGGGAACGAAAACTCGGATGCTCGTTATGAAATTCGCAATGCGCGCTCTGAAAAGAGGAGGATTCGGACTCGACAAATGTACAGATTGCGCAGAGATTTCAATTAGAACGATTAGAATATCGCGTACAACGAGGGGAACGAAGAGAAAATGCAAGATGAGCGAAGTGGAAAATCCGTGGAATATTCTTCTCGACGGAACGAATTAATTAAATCGGCCCTTTGAAACGTGAAGTGGAAATAAAAATTCCATATTTCGGTTGCAGAACAACCGAGAATCAAAGACCACGAGATTCGAACAAACGATCGGAACTCGACCGCGGGATTCCCCTCGAAAATCGAATAATTTCCCGCGTCACCCGCCCCGGCACTTCGATTCGAAAAAGGATCCCCCCCTCCCGTTACGACCAAGGATATTTAATCGTTTCTTTCTTCTTTTCTCGAGCGACGGCTTGTTAATTTAAGGAGCGACCAATCTCTCGAAACGAGCGGCAAAAAAGGAAGAAAAAAAAAAAAAAAAAAAGAAAGCGGGGCAAAACTGTGGCAATTACTCGTGGCACAGTTGCCAGAAAGTTTCCGTAGCGGGACGATTAATGGGTGGTATTAATTAGGGATAGGGGTGGGAGGAAGGAATGGAAGAGGAGGGTAAAATCTCGCGGCCGGTGTCGCGTCTTCGACCGCTCATTACTCTACGTCGAACGATGTTTCCGTCGGATCGGAACTTAGCTGGAACGAACGGTGGGCTCGTGGCAAAACTGTATTGTTTGTTCGAGGGAAACCGTTCCCCATTAATTAATCGGGTCCACGCAGTTGATTTGCATCCGATCCGCGAGCACGATACATCCGGATTGTCAGCGATCCATCCCTCTACCATTAATGTCTAAATACAATCGTCGGTTTCTCTCGTCGACGAACCATTGAATTCTAATCAACCGCGAAACGTGCCGTCGCGAGTTACGATATTTCAAATCATGTCTCGTAATTCGACCGGGCCGGAAAACGGGTTTTTATCTTTGGCGGGGGTGTGTTTTCGAATCCATCCCCCGACGCGGACGAGAGGGAGGACATTCAAAGGACCATCGATACATAGACACCCGGTTTTTTTGAAAACCGGTTTTTTATTTCCCCTATATACCTATCGGAATAGAAAGAATATTTTTAGCCGGCGAGTTGCGTGTATAACAGTCCGTATATTTCGAAACTTCTCCCTACACGGTTACTCTATATAAAAATACTACTGGAAAAAAAAAAAGAGGGAAAAAAGCGCGAGGATGAAACAACAAAAGCTTTCAGTATGTACCAGTTTTCCCTGTCAAATCAACGGCTCCCGCTCGCACGACCTTCACTAACGATAGCGCAATTGTTTGCAGGACCGGGGTAGGTGGAGCATGGAACGCAACGGAGGAAATCGTAACACCGAACAACGATACAACTTACAACATCGAGAATTTGCAGCCGTTCACCGTCTACAGTTTTCGCGTGTCAGCGGTGAACGCCATGGGAAGAAGCAAGCCCAGTGAAGAGACCTTCCACTCCGTCACTCTTCGAGAATGTACGTTTCCTCTCTCTCTCTATCTTAATTCCTCGATTTAAATTAAACTTCCATCTTACTTATTACGTATTAATCATGTACGATATTTTTCCCCATCGTATAAGCAATTCCTATAACTTGGAGAGGCGCATTAGCGGAAAACACGAGGGGGGAATGATAACAGACATAAAATCCAAGGGAAGGTGTCCAAACGGAACGAGTCCCTCCGGGGCAATGCTAAAGCTCGCGAGAGTAAACGGGCCGAATATAACGAAGGGTAGAGCCGTAAAAGGAGGAAGAAGAAGAAGAAAACGAAGAAGCGAGAAGAATGGTTTGCACGGCCGCCGGTTTTCCGCGGCCAGGCACCAGCGTCACGAGATTGACGCAGCCAACTAAGGAGGCGCTAATTGCAGCACCGGAAGGAACGGTGTACAATCGCGCTTAACTCGAGCAGTCCGTCCACCTTTTCTCTCTCTATCTCTCTCCTTATCCCCCTTCGTCGCGCGAGCAGCTTGGAAAATAGGTTGAGCGGGCGCGCGAGCTCAGCCCTATAAATTCTGTCAACGCCGCCGGGATTGGTCGACGCCTTGTGTATGTATACCCACGACAAACTTTGCATTCGCGAAACTATGACGAGGAAGATTACGACGAAGGCGACGCTAACAAACGGGCCGCCGATGGTGGAGCGCGCGCCAGTCCCCGATACCCTCGATTCCCATGCGTATCGCAATGGCAATTAGCGCGTTACACGGTCCCCCGTTGATGGAATTAGCTGCGAGAGATTCCCCACACTCCTTCCCCTTCCCACTGAATATTTGATCTTAGGAACGGATGCATTAGTTTGCTATACATGGAATTTCTTATCGCCTTCTTGTTGTTCGAGGACAATTAGTAAGGAAATTGGAACATGAGGGGGAAAAAAAAAGGAGAAACGTTACTTCTTCTGCTCTTCCGGTGGAGTCGAAATTGGTGGAGGTTTTAATATAGATAGAATTTCTTACAGCGTTCTCTGTTTTTTGCTCCTTTAGTTAGATAGATAGATAGATAGATAGAATAATAGGGAGTAACGGTATGATCCTTTTTTCGTCTCGTCTGGGGACGGAGGGGAAACCTCTGGCTGGTTTTTCGCGCGGTTCCAAACTCGCTCGTTGATCCAATTAATTATAATCATTAATACACGAGGTAACATCGGCGGAATTACCACCTGTGGCTAAAATTACCACGGTCACAAACGGTTAAAGAGTTTGCTCAGAGTGTGCATTTGCTTTTAGAAAATTGATACGGTTTTACCGAATGAACACGGCTCGATCACATGATCGGCTAATATTTATACTGCTTTCGCCGGTTACAAACGCGTTCAATGCAAACGGATCTCTTTGTTTTTGAAAAACAAGATAAATACATAGCGCGCAAGTTTGCAAACTTCGCGGGTCACCGCGAATATTATTCGTTTATTGGCGAATTTATCGATATGAAAAATTAATTTCGGGGGAGAAAAGAAAAATGCGAAAAGAAAAATTCGCCCGATTTTCCTTCCTTCCCCCTTCCCTTCGATATCGAAAATTACGGAATAATTAATAATCTACGAGATGTATCGATATATCGCGTTAATCATTAATATCGCATCTCATCGTTAACAAAACTAAACACACGAATTAATTAAATCTGTATCCAACGATTTTATAGAAAATTTAACGTGTGAAATTTAAGTAACATATGTATTCCGTGCAAATATCGAGTTACAATGAGTCATCGATTGATATATTGTATTACTCGATTAATTCGTTTGCCTCGCTACGGAATAATCCCGATAGATTGGTGGAGAGAAAGAGAGAGAGAAAGAGAGAGAGAAAAAAGATATGATTAAAACGTAAAATTGCCGATACTGGATGCAGTCGAAAGCAATTTATTATCGTGGTATCAATTGGACGAAATACAGAGTGGTCGAAAAGAAGGGGGGAAAAAAAAAAATATATATTCCAAAAATTCTCGCATCGGCGAGTTTTGTACAATTCTGCGCAAAAATATCTCCGGTTACGTTAACGTTTCGGGCTTATAATATAATGGTAACCGGAATAAATATATTTTTCAAGAAACGTTTCCCCGTGTTATCCTCTTATTTCTCTTTCTACAGTTTTTACTTTTCTTCGTAACGTTGATACGGTTTTTCCCAAAATTTTGGACGTGCCGCCACCGTAACCAGATATCTGATGCACGAACTTGCATAAAACAAACCAGAACACCAGAGTATAATAATAAAACAGATTTTCGAGACGGAGAATGTAACGGTGGAAAACGCGAAATGAGTTTATTAAAGCTTATCGAGAGACGAAACAGTCTCTCTAGCGCGTATTATCGAGAGAGCGTAACATTTTCATTCTCTGGTTGATTTAAGATTCCGTTGCGCGGAAAATATTTTATCATCGCACGTTATACACCGCTATAATAATCAAACGATTAGAATTCACGCGTACATTCGCGCAAATGGCTTTTCTATTCCATTGACGCGAAATATCGATACCGTTTCCGTTTTTCGCGCGTTGTTTCGAATTAACGCGTGATACGCGACATATCCACGTTAGAACGTCAATAAACCGGTATTGGTAATAAGCTCGTTGTTCAAATAGCGTAATTAACGAAGCGATAACCGCACGTTTAATAAACCGGCTTACCGAAACAGATTAACAACGGGGACTATTTCTGCATTACGTATTAATCTTTCCGCGCTGTGGAAACGTGTTTTCTGTACGGATCGATTACCCTGCATTACAAACAACGATAATTGATTGAATCTCGTTAAAAAAAAAAAAAAAAAAAGGAAAAAAAAAGTGATTCCCAACTATGATGCGATAAAAACTCGATCCTTAACTCAAATACGCGATACCCGCGAGATTCTTTTAAAAAGTTTTCCAATAAACAACTCGCGGCGGATGAATCTCGTGACGAAAGCAAATCCGCGCGCGTTAAAACGGATCGTCGATCGGTCGCTCGAAATCAATTAAAATCAGGCCGCGAAACGAGCATCGAGAGCTTGACGGGGGGTGAAAAAAAAAAAGGGGGAAAAAAAAAAGAAAAAAAGAATCGCGGTGTGGCAAACGTTTGTCGGCGTGGCAAATACGGGCGAAAATGGTAGACATCGATGGATTTGGAAAATCTAGCCAACGATATGTTTTCGATGCTCCGTCGAATCGAATCGAAACACGGAAATCCCGGTGATCGGTTCCCTCCAACTTAATAAAGAGACACGAAATCGGTCCTGTTGAACGTATAAATTCGCACGCAAATGCATACACGCGCACAGCCAGAGTCAGAAAGATGGATTGATCGCGATAGCGGTAGGCGAGGAGGTTGGAATAATTATCGGGTTATTTTTCCAAGAATGGGCCGCCGCATTTGGACGATCGCGTGGATTCGCGCGTCAATAACCGATTTATAAATACCGGGGGATCGTTGTCGATGATACGAATGCATACGAGCGAATGTCGAGAGATGGGGACCGAGAAAAAAAAAAAGAAAAAAAACAGAACTAACAGAAACGTTACGAGTTGTTAAACCGAACGCGATTATATTCGTTTCACGATATTGCACGCCCCGGATCCGTTTTGTTTTTCTCTACGCTTTTCCCTTGCCGCCGTTTCCCGATATTGCGATCGGAAGCGAAGTTTAAACGCCGTTTTCACAGGAATCGTCGCAACAATAACGTCGCGCGATCGACGCGAGCAAAACATTGACACGGTGGAAATTCTAACGTTTAAAAAAAAAAGGAAGGGAAGAAGCTTGGAATTTTTTACCGCGAATGAAAACGCATGGGACTCGATCGAGTTGTTTTTTCCCCCTCCTTGATCGCGCCGCGAATAGTTAATGCGAGAAAAGTCAATTTGGTTCGGCGTCTATTACGAGAGGAGATCTGTTCTGAACGAAACGATCGTATCGATCGTCAAGGGAAACGTGATTCTTTTCGACGATAATACACGATGCACGAGATTGGAATCGAAATGGGCCGATGTATTCGCCCGGATTAAAATTCAAGCTCCTTCCTCGATTCGTACATGCCCGATCAAACAGTGAGCAGATATGAGTAATTCAAGAACGTAATTCGATTGGTCGTTTCGTGTGCTCGAATCACGACCGACTGATGTGACATTCTATCTGAAGATCGATGAAGTCTTTCCGGATCCGGAGTGAACACGCGTTTGAAACAGGATGACAAACCTTTGCTAGATAGCGAGCGACGAGTAATACGTCAACCGTGACAGGATGCTTTCCTCGCGACGAGACGAATGAATTTTTCAAAATCGCCCGATCGAAGGAAAAATCTCTAACGCTCCATTCCCGGAAAAGTAACCATCGTCGTCGCGCCAATGGATCAAACTCCAAAATTATAATAATTTTTTAATAAATAAATACACAAGTAAAACGTGTTGATGATACGTGTTGTGAGATTTGAAATTCGAACGCGTAAAATCGAATTTCCATGTATAATTTCTTGACGAGACGACATTATGCGTGAAACGAGTGGAAATATGGATATGTGTAACGATACAAGGAAGAAGGGTAGTTAATTTGGTAAAACCGTGAAATTGCGTGAAACGTGAAATATCGAATGATCGATATCGGAGGATCGATAGAATAACGTCGAGGTTGCCTTTTACTTTGCAAACACAGATAAATGAACGGTTGAACGTCGATACACGGACGAACGCATAAATGAAACATCTAGGTTAGATGGCAATGATTGCGCTGCAATAACGAGATAATAACCATTATCAGGATAATAAACAGGCAATTAATAGAAGGCCGTGTATTTAATACCGTCAATAGAGACGCGTGTGCGTCGACCAACGTAAAAGCTAATAAATAGAGAGATCGAGGGGGATGATAGAATACGAGTCAATTCGATGGAAACAACAACGTCGATATTATCGCCAGAATCGCGTTGCCGCGAGATTTGTTATTCAACTTGTTATCTTTCTTAAAAACTACGAACGAACAACTCTATTTATGTTTATGCGTTTCTTTCTCTTTCTTTCTTTCTTTCTTTCTTTCTTTCCTCTTTTTTTTTCTTTTTTTATAATAAAATTTCTACTAGTTTACCGAAGTGTTTCTTTGATCTTCGCCTCCGAGAGATTGAAGGGAACTCCTCCAATCTCTTCGCGCAAATAGATACACCTTCAGAGAATAATTAATTTCGCAGCCGGTAAACGTTCCACCCCTTTGCAGTCGTTAATGAGATGCTACGAAACTTTTCCTTTTTTCCTCCCTCTCCATCTCTCTCTCTCTCTCTTTCTCTTTTTCTCTCTTCCTGGCCCTCGCCCGTTTAACTTGGCGCACAACTACCCTTAAGCGGCACGCGGAGCGTCGTATTCTCGATCCTCGGGCGATAAATATTCGAATTAGGTGTTCTCCCTACCTGAAAAAGACACTTTTCGGAAAATAGCCGGCCTTATTGTAACATTGACCCACATTCAAACGCGGGGGAAAAATCGTTTCGCTCCTCGTTTCCAATTTCTCTCGAACATATTCTTCGACCCCGAATCACCGGTTACAAACCGGATAGGATGGAAACAAATGAAATTGACGGGTTGCACGATTAACCGATAATACGTCAACATCGCGTTCGTTAGCGCAATTTATCGCCAGCATATTCTAATTCGCGATACTAATTGTTCGGTACACAAACGTACGTACAACGTGTACGCGTTGCAGGTGTGCAAAGGATAGGTGTGAGAGAGGGAGAAACGCGCGATGCCCACGTCGCTGGCGGTGTACAGGAATCCACGGGCTGGCTTAAATGAAACGCTGCCCTTTCTCTGTCTCCCTCCCTGCCCACCGCCACGCTCTCTGTCTCACCCAGATCAATAGGGTCTCACCGACCAAACTTCTCCTACCGTTCTAGCCCAATACGTACACCGACACCCCTCTCGTCCCCTCCGTTTCCGAAGGTCGTTGCCGCCTGTCCCCCATAAATATATCGCGTAACAGAGCCACCAATTAGCCATCGGGACAGCCGTGTCGGCGTATATACACGTCCCCACACAGGGCTTCCAAGTTTCGTGAAGGGGAGGGGAGGGGGAGGGGGTCGAGTCCGCGCGAGAATTGGAAAATTCGTGGTCGCGCCACGGCTAATTTCGGCAACATCCTCGGTCCGCGAGTCGGTAATCAGCCTGAGTTATGAACTTTAACACGAGGAGCGTGGTGGATCGCCTCGCTTTTATTTCCCTTCGGGGCCGATAAGAAATTTCACGGGTTCGTGGAAATTCCTATCCGTACGTACTCCTTCTCCTCCTCTCTCCAACTTTCACGTCTTCTCTGTCGGTCTTCTTTTTTTTTTTTTTTTTTTTTTTTTTTTTGCGTTTTATATCGCGCACCAGGATGTGAAAAGTGTAATTCGCCAAGTGGCGGCGACGTTTTTATTGCGCGAGTATCGCGGCAACTGCGTCTATTTAGGTTATAGAACCGCTACACTTTACCTAACGCGCCACACTTTATTATCGCGCGGGATATTGAATTAGTTTTTTCTTTTTCTTTTTTTTTTTTTTTTTTTTTTGTAACTTCGTGCGGGGCTCGAAGAGAAAACGAAAGAGGCTTCGAACGAAAATTTCGAAGGGATATTTGGAAAAAAAAGAAAAGAAAAGGGAAGAGAAGGGATCGACAACGTCGCGTGGCGTTTTATCGCGAGACAAAACGTAAAGGCAAGCATAGCCGTCGTAAACGTAGCCCTGGCACAGAATCGTAATAATTTAACGCAGATTTTGCGACGGTAAAAAAAGAAAAGAGAAAAAGAGAGAAAAAAGAACGCGTTGCTCGCATTTATTACGAAAGCTGAATTACCTCGGCGAAGTGGCCGGCCCAGAATCGCATGAAAGACTTATCGCGCTCACCGTATACCACGTAATACCTGACCCACTACAATGTCTTCAGCTAGGCATTAATAATTCTGGTTGTTTCGTTAATTGACTGCCACCGCAACGATGGTGGTCGAGGGAACAGCGGTTTTACTTGAATTGAAATAAAACGTGACTGGAATAAGAACGAATGCCCCGAAGCTAGTAAACTCGAAAAAATACAATCATGATGTATAAACCAATTTGCAGATATTAAAAGAGCTTTCTCGTATTCGCGATAAATTTTTTTCTGAAATATAACCTGTAAAATATGTTTACCATTGAATTTTATTTTCCTTTTCGAGAAATACTTTTGAACGTAATTGGAATCATCCGTCTGAAAATACATTCTAGTCTGTTTTGAAGAGCATGTTAATTTAAACGACAAAAAAAGAACTAGAGAGCTAAGAAATCCTGTGAAAAATAACGTGGATGAAAATTAACTACTACTAGTAATTATTGGTGAAATGGAACATTGTTCAACTTATGAATAATTGTGCGAAAAAGGATCATCGGAAATAAAAACTGACGGCCAGTCAAATGGAAAAATTACTCGATCGTTCTACGCGTGTAAAAAATAACATGATCGCGAGTTAAATCGATTTTACCAACTCGAATATTGACGAAATAATCGAGAATTTCTAATGTAATGTAGGTAATTGATTCACCGAAGAAAACCGTCCTCTCAACCGATCATTTTTATATTCGAAACTCGAAAAAAAACCTCCGACAAATACTTCTTCATCTTACCATCTCCTTATTTGTAACTAACATTTGGTAATAAAAAAAAATAAATAATCACTTTGATGCACACAACCGTTTCCCAAATATCTCTCAATAATTCCCTGTTGTTCCTAATATTCGTCCAGTTAATCTAACCCACAATAATATCTCGCGATTTCCCCGACCGACACGAATTTCCCTGAATCCGCGAAACAATAATAACGGGCATCGCGATTCGTCCGAGCAATTTCTCCGCAAACCGGCCGACTAATCCTTGTCACTGGCAATTATTCACCGAAACGTTCCGTTCGAAGTTTCGCTCGGGGCGCATTAATTATCCGTCGACTTTCACCCGCGGACGCTTTATTTTCGCGGCGGTTATCGCCACTTCGCGGCCAACACTTATAGCGCACGGAGTCGCTAACGAGTCGCCGCAAGTTTCGTACCCGCCTCCTGTCATCGAGCGTCGCGTGACGCGCATTAAACGTCTTCAAATTATTTCCAAGCCAATCCCTCGGCAAGTAAACACGGAACGGAACTTTGACAACTTTCCATCCGCGAATATTGGCGCGCGATAACGGCAACAAGCCTCGCCAACGATACGGACGCCGCTTAAGTTAAGTTGGGCGAGACCGTTTGGAAGGGTCGAGGGTACCGTGATCTCGGTTGCTCGAGATAACAGGGAAATGGGAATTAATAAGGACACAAGGTTTCCTGCGAATTAAAAGGGTAACGCGAGTTGCTTAATGCAACGCGATCGCACATTACGTAAGCTCGTCGTGTTAGCATTTTAGGAAAAACGTTGTTGGAATTATAAGAGTATAAAAGCAGACGTATGAACGTTACGTGTGCTTGTTTTTTTTTCTTTCTTTCTTTTGAGAACGTTTTTTTCTTTCTTTCTTTCTTTCTTTCTTTCTTTCTTTTTGACCTTGGAATTTCGTTGTGTATTCCGTTACAGCGAGAAACTGGTGGCTAGAAGTTTCGTTGTTACAATGTAACTTAGTATTCGGTGGAGCAACGTCGGCGCCAAGAGCAAAGTAATGAAATAACATGTGCTTATGAAATGTCTTGGTAGTGGAAATGCAGGGAATAGGGATGAAGAGAATTTTAAAAAGGATATATTAAACCCGGAAGTCGGATATAGCTCGGGGAAAAAAAAAGAAGAGAAAAAGGGGAAAAAAGGCGATAGCAATGAAAATTTCTATTCCATTTCATTGGGTAGATTCCGCGACTGCGTTGGTCGATAAATTCTTCGAGACGTTTGTGACAAATAGAGGAGTCGAGATGAAATAAGCTCGATCGGATCGTATTTTTTCGATAAGGGGGTAATTGCTATTATTTTTTGAACGGAACGATGGTACCGTTTTGATCAGCCAGCAAAATTTGATTATGCGAAAAGTATTAAATTACACGCGCACGAATTTTAAACGAGTCGAAAGCTATCAATTGTTGAAAATATTACGACAGGGAAGGGTCCATTGAAATGCGTGTACCTGGATCACAAACGAGAGGGGATGGAGGGAAAGAGAAATAATGGGAAATACGATTAAGCGTGCTTGTTCGAATTTTATTCGCGACGACGGCCAAAGGTAGAAAATAAATACGATCGATCCGATATTTATTGCGAGCTGATCATCAAACAATCATTGCAAATACGTTTTTATCCGATGGCACTCGTGTTGATCCGTCTGTTTCGATGTTTCCCGCCCCTCTATCATATGTCTTCAACTAGTACATTCGAAACGTCGATTTTTTTTCATTATGTATAACTCATATATGATGATGTTTCGGTTGTTTTTATTCTTCAATTTCTTTTTTTTTTTATTAAGTAAAAGATGAAAACAAATAAACGAGTAAAAGAAATTGAGTAATAGAAAAATTTAAATCTTTAACTTCGATTATTGGAACGTTCGAAAAAATTACCAATTACGAAACTAAGTTAGAAATTCAGAAAAAAAGAACTCATTTTCTTTTTTCCTCTTTTTTAGATTAATCCAGAAAATTTACGAAAATATCTATTAATAATGAAAATTTTTGTTGAAGAGTTTTTACAATACTCGATAAAATATTTTGCGAGCATAAAAGTATCTTATATATATATATATATATTTATTTATGCAAAAATATGATAATGCGTGTGTTTCATTTTCTCATTTTAGTGCCATCAGGAAAACCTATAATTACTAGCGCTCATAATACATCCGCCACATCTATATATTTGGCGTGGAAAGCGCCCAGCCCTGACACCATTCACGGCGAATTTCTTGGGTATCGAATCGGGTATAAACCTCGAGACAAACCCTATATGGAAGAAAAAGAAGTATATATACGCAATCCAGCCATTGACGTAAGTCGAATAAAAATTTGTTCGGATATCTTTTATTATCCGTGTTGCGTTTGATTTTATATCGATATTTTGCGTTTAATTAAAAAATTTCGCATGTTTCATTGCAGAATCATACAATCCGCAATCTGCAGACGTACACCCAATACCTGGTGTCATTACAGGTTTTCAACCCGGAAGGACATGGTCCTGCAACCACCATCTCTGTAATGACCGACGAAGGAGGTGAGATTAAAATTTTTTTATTTTTTACGATTAAATATTTAATAAAAAGGAAAGAAATTTAATTGATGTTCGTCTATGTTCAAAACTTGGCGCTTTAAAATTGAAACTATCGATAAAACAGAACGTTTTAAAAACTTCTATGTAGCTTCGGTCGATAAGCAGAACTTTGCGGATACATACTTTAACAGAATTCAGAAAGGACGATTTCTGTAATAACGCGTTCTTATCATAGATAAATGAGATTTTACAAGATTTTATATCATATATTTTGAAATATTAATTTCAAAAAATAAAAAATAAAAAAAGTAAAACTGAATAAATAATACTTATTTAAATAGAAATAGAATAGAATGGAAAGATTCTGAAAAAATTATATAAAATTTTAAATATCTTAAAAACTTTTCCTATTAAATGTATAAGAATTTCTTTTTATAAACTCTATATACTTATTTAAGATACGACTAAATATTTCACACATTTAGTAAATCTATAATAAATTCTATTGAATATCTAACATTTATTAGATAAATAAAATATTTTTATTTGAAAATATATAATTAAATTCAAAAAATACTATTAGATTATTTATATCTTTCATTTTTTTCAATCACAATTAGATAAACTTAAAATAATGTAAATTTAAATTTAAATTTAAAAATTTGAATTAGAAAATTTAGATTTGAATCTGATTTGAATTGATTATTTCATTCTATTTACAATAATTTAAAAAAAATAATATAATAAATGAAAGATATCTATACTACAAATAACAAATAAGTACATTTTTTAGTAATATTTTTAATAACAAATTTTTACAAGAGGAGGCTTTTTATAAAAAAAAAAAAAAAGGGAAAAATAACCAGAAAGACTACTAAAATATAATAATAAATCCACTTAATGTGAACTCGAATAAACCGTAAGTGGAATTTCATTGTTTCGCAACATTAAATATATTAAATTTTCAAAAGGAACTGCGAAAAATGCTTCATTTTATTTACAATACAAATTAATTTACGGTAAACGGTAAAAAAAAAAGAAAAGAAAAATTCGCGAAACAATTATTTATAAATGCAACATTAGTAAATATTACTCTATGCACTCAAATTTCAATACACAATACTAATAATGAAATATTTATTATTATTTATGCAGTTTTCTTAATAAATCCTGCTAGTATAATCCCTCGTATTTTAACTACAGAAACAGGAATTTACACAATTCTAAAAGCTTGGGCATTCAATATTCGCAATATTAAAATAAATAACACGATTATTATTCAACGCAACACTAATTGAAAAATAATAAAAATGGATTGAATAATGCGATGGAACAATATTCTTAAAAAATTTTTTTTTTAAATTATTACAAGGATTAAGAAGTTATAATTAAAAAATTTTGGCAAATGGTACTAACTTTAATATTATTATATAAGAAATTATAGCAACTTATCTAATAAAAACACGATATCTCATGATTAGCAAACGCGATTTTCATTTTTACTTTTTAGCGCAACGCTAATACTATAAAAATCGCGATATCCATGACGATTGGATAATGGGCCAGCATGCAAATTGGCCGAATAATACAACAATAATAACCATATATTACTAAAACGAGCACAGTGACAAAGTAGAAACAATGACTTCCCATTCTTTGGTGCTAAACAAGATCCAAAAAATGAGAAGCCATTCGTTGCAGCCCTCTTCGTGACAGTTTGTCGGGCCTCTTCGGTCTTCTTTCTTCGGGCGCGATGCCCGCTGAAACTTAAAACTAGGCTCGAGATTTCCTAATCGCGAACAAAAAAAAATAAAAAATAAAAAAAAACTACATCACGAAAGCTGAATGAACGACCAGTGATCGCAATGATCGTTATCCGTTCATGCGCAGAATCTCGAGCGCAACGTTCGTTTCGAAACCCATTTCGCGACCGCGACCGCGGAATTCGAAAAATCGATGAGCGAAACCAGAGACGAATAGCATAGTCCATTCATCCATTCTCTTTACCCTCGATTTTTCAAATGTTATCTTCTGAAACAGGTTGTCACGCGAAAACACGCCTACCCGATAAGAGACTGCGACAACCTGCCCAGCCCTACCTACTTATAATTAACACTCATACCAGAAAACATTCTACCTATCTTGCTGCTACTTATCTTAATATTTAAACCTATATTTAAAAAAAAAATAACAAGCCAGACATACCAACACATTCATTCCACGTTTCTCACGCATAACACTCGGGCGCAAAAAGCCTACACTGGGGAAAGCGTCCCGGGGCGCCTCCGACACCCGAGCTTGGCACACTACTCTCATACTCTAACTTTACATACCTTTTTCCTGAAATCGACTAACGATGATTAATGATGATTGCGTGTATCGCGATAAAAGATTGTAAGTCAATTTTAATTATCAACATTAACGATAAAAAGAATGAAGTATATAAATATATAAGAATGAAATAATATATGTATGTTTATATATACATTATATATATATATATATATATTATATATATAAATAAAATTCTTGAAATAAGTGATAAAAATAAGAATAATATTTATAATTTGTAGTCATGTAATATTTTTATTTTATTGTAAATTGTGTGAATAAACATATAATCGAAACGACGCAATTCCACAACCTAACCACACACACATACACACACTATGTGAAAAATACGTCGTGCACGATACATTAATGCAATCGTCAGTCGCTGAAAAATTGTTATAAACTTATGAACTATGATCATCATGCCCATTGCCTCTTTCTCATTCAAATAGCATCTGAGCATGTGAATGAGATCCTGGAAATGGACATGGAAAGGATTAAATCTGAAAATCCTAAGCTAAAATAAGTATTAATATCATTTTCTAACGGGCTAAGTTTTTTTGATTTAACATTTTACTCTATTTTGACTTTAGCAAATTTATTTCATAATTAATTTCTAATATTGAAGAAGGAAAAATATATATAGGCTACGAATGAGGAATTTATTTATAAGAATTAATGAGAAACTTATTTTTAACAGCTAATAATTAAAAATAATTGACTCTATATGAAATATCAACCTCAGGTGATTTCTTCATCAAAGTAAATTTTCAAGAAGTCCAAAACGTATTGCTTTGATTCCGAAATCTGCCTGTCGCGAAATGTCTCCTTGTATATAAAATTTCATACATTTTTATATGGAAAAAATAAAATATTCTATCTATATTTCAAATTATATTTAAGCACATAATAAAAAATTAAATTGTTTGTTCCATAATGTGGATTGTTCCATACGTTAAAAAAATTATTATTTTGATTATTATATAATAATTAAAATTTTTTAATAACGAAATCGGAGGATATCCGATTTCTTCACTATATAATATTTAATTAATATTTATTTTTTATTCATAAATGTATATTCATTTGACTTTACAAATATTCATATGTTAAATATAGTTTGATTTTACAAATTATTGTACCAAACACACATTCAAATTAATTATTAATATCATTCACAATATTATCTTAATAGAAAATTAACTATCAATATTATTTTTTAACAACTCGATATACAAGAAGACCTATCCTGATCTAATAAATAAAATAAATAAAATAGATATATTACTACTCACGGGTATAAATAATACCCGCGGTCACTGTGCTCGTGCAAAAATCTAAATATATAACCAGGCACCCGTGTCGATTCGGACTTTTCATCCTACGACATGATTGAGTGACCATAGGAACAAAAATGCATGCAACTCACCAATAGATGCGAAGAATCTGCATTGCCATCAATATGGACCATGGAAAATCATCATAAAAGTTGAAAAATATCTGCAACAAAACATGGAATATAAATTTATAAATATAATGATAAAGATTGAAATTCTAATATAATATAAAATATAATGTAATAAAAATAAAAATTAAAATCTTAAAATAAAATAAAAATTTAAAAAGTGGAAGGAATTTTATAATGATTCAATTTTTCAATACAAGAATAAAAATTTAAATAGAAAGAAAGATAATTGTCTCTTTGCATAATAAATGACCGCCGTATTTTTTTATGCACTGATTTTAATATATATCGAAAACGAATATTAAAAAAAAAAAAGAAAAATAAAAGACTGTTGGCGCACTAATTGCAATTGGCGAACAAGCACTGACTCTAATTTATTGTAATTAAATTTACTTAAAATTATTATACTTTAAAAAACATTAAAAACTATTATATAACAAACATTTTACTGACCGCCATTACTACCATTACACGCGGCCACAAATTCTCACAGTAAAAATAAAATTGTGTTGATGTAAAAAATGGAATAGAAAAAAAAAAGAAAGTTTATAATATTTTTCTTTTTCTTGAAAGAATGTTCTTGAAATGTTTTGTTCCAAACAATGTTATTATTCTGAAATTTCAAATTGATTGTTAATTTTTCAAAGATATCAAATATATAATTATATTAATATATATCATATATATATATTACCATATATATTATCATATATATATATAATTTAAATAAATGCTATATTATGAATTAATACTGTGATCATTAATAAATGATCCAATAAAAAAATTAAATAATAAATATAATGAAATATAACGAATATATTATAAACTTTACCGCGTTTCCATAAAAAGACATATTGGCATCCATATTGTATCTTTTTCTTCGAAATTAATTTATATCAGCAATCGATTAATAACCTACATAAAAAAATCAAAATCTTTGAATAAATATATATAATGTACACAATTAATCGATCATATTAAAATAAAACAATAATTAAACATAAATTCTATCTTAGAAAAGTATAATATAAATTATCTGCAATACTAACCTATAACTTTAAGACAGACGAATAGAATGAATAGAAAAAAAAGAATAATTTTGTCGATTTCCGATTTCGATTTGTAATACAAAAATCTTTGTAATAGATTAAAAATATATAAATCACAAAAAATAATTATGGAAATAAACACTGTACAGCAAAAAATCACAAACTTGGAGGGAAAAATGACACGTCTAAACACTTATTACACAATTATCGATACTAAAGTAACACCTCGTGATTCGATTTCGATTATCGAAAAGGATTAAAGGAAAGAGAGAAGATATTGTTTACCATAGTTTACCAATAAATCGAAATATATCGAAACATGTTAAAAATATATCGAATGTAGAATGAATGCAAACCTCAATTTCTTGAAAAAAATATATGATAAAAAATATTTATATCCTCGAGAATAATATAGAATAATATAAAGAAAGAAAGAGACAAATATATAAATATATGCATTTAAAAAAGGAAAATGTATTATTCAAATAATTTAATTCAATGCAATGAAATTGATTATAATGAACCATTTATTGTATTTCCGTTTCGCTATTAATAAAAAACGGATAAAAACCTGTGTTAAATACGTCTATTCTTGTGGAAAAATAGAATAAAAATAAAATTTTACCTGATATATAGAAAATTTATTGTACCGTAACATGATATAAATCACTATTTCTTCGATATTATTAAACGAATCAACAATTAAACGAATAATTTAGACAAATAAAAATCAGAATGATGCAACAAATGTAATATAAATTTACAATGATATTTAAAATAAAACAAAAATTGAGCTAAAATAGATTACAATATATTATAACCTATCGATAACCTCAATAAACAAATAAAATATCGAAAGCAAAGAACAAAGAAACTTAAAAGATTAATTAATTTCATTCTTATAATGCTTAACGGATTATTAAATAAGCCAATCTGACAATAAATTATATATTAAATAATAGAATTACTTACTGCGTAATAGAAATCAAACAGCGAATCTATGACGCATCCTGTCACTATGATTTTCGGCAGATAAATGATGTCGCATGCTATAGGTTCATCTAAGTCGCTTCTAATTGGCTGGAACGGCGCGATTCTTTGTTTACTTAAACCGCGCGAAAATTGAAGATCAGTATAATATAAATTAATTATAAATTCCTATAGTATTATAGTCTAGCAAACTCTGTTTATTAAAAATACAATAAAAATTAAAATTAAGAAAAATTAAAATATAAAAAATGAAATTAAGCGTTAATTAAGTTAATTTGATATCACCTTTTAAAGAATAATAATCTTTGTAAAATTTTTAAAAGGAATAATGAAAATTTTTTAAAATATGAACTATGAAAAGCGATATCAATTACCAGATCTCACCACGAGATCTAATAAAAAATGCATTGAGAATATAAATATAAATATTTTTTCAAATATGTTTGGAAAAATCATAAGAAAGAAAGAAAATTATATAAAAGAGTAAAAGAAATTAAACAAATTTGATATATAAATATTAATTAAATTAAAGAGGCATGCAACAAATAAAATTTAAATATGTATATTAAAAAAACGTAAAATGTAAAAGAAAATTGAGAGATATGATAGAAAAGGCTGAAACAGAAAAATTAATGTAAAAATTATAAATATAATTCTTAAAAATTTTTTCGCATTATCACTATTAAATCACAATTTATCACTTACATTATAAATAAATCATGTCCACAAATCATTCACATTGAACACTATAAATTACAATAAAAAATTAAATACTAAATTCCAAGTTGTCCATCGTCATTCATCATTGTCTCACGTCATCCATCGATGTGATCTTAAACTTAATCTAACTTAATTTAACTTAATCTAAATTAACTTAATACTAAGTTTAAAATCTATTTGCAACATCCGTATCAAGAATACTCTTGTCCAACTTAAAGCAAAAGAACAAAATTTTAAAATACATTTACAATTTAATTAAAAAATAATCGTAATGATCAAAAAAAAAAAGAAAACTCAAAATGTGACTGCTCAAAAGAAAAATAATGAAAAGCGAGTCAAGAAAAAAATGAATTTTATAGAAGAATCTAAAATACGATAAAAAAAGAAACTTAAATAACCTCTTCTCATTATCGTTCTCACATCACGATTTACGTCAATTGACTTACATGAGTCGCCGAGCAGATGATACTTATCAGTCGTGACCAATCAAGGGTTACGATAGCGGTCTAGCAAAAAAACGATTTACGTTCTGACAACACAAGAAGAAGCAAGGGATATTAGATTCCCGACCACCGGAGCCGATTTACGAGAACATTCGATCACAAGGCCTAACTCTGATCAAGTACTCAAAGGTACCAATCGAACAGAATGCGGACCCTCGATTGGCCACCGAAAATAAAACACCTCCATCCAGCGACTTCTGCAATTGTTGCGTGATATATAGTTGATAATGACTTGAAATAAACGACAGAAAAATAATAAACAGTAAAATAATTATAAATTGAGGAAAAAGATAAAAAAACGATCGAACCGTAAAAATGGAAATTTGAGACGAAAATAATAAAAACGAAAGAGGAAATAAAATTGAGAATTTTATCTTTCACTTTAAGTAGAGAGTATATCTTAATACGGAATGTGCTTACAATAAATCTTAATCTAATTGATATTCATTTATCTAACATGTGTATCAAGAATATTCTAGTCTTATTGGAAAGAAAAGGAAAAAAAAGAAATAAAGTTAAGTTAAATTTTGTCAAAAATTGAGGAATAGAATAAAAATGAAAAAGAGTTAACGAGAATGTTCTCGTACTGATTTTAGTACCTGCAGTCTACTCTATTAATAAATTGAACAAAATAATTAAAGGGAATCATATTTTAGACTAGACTGCTGGTTGTGCGTAGTTCTTGGCTTGCCATCACTTTTCTAAAACTATTACTGATAAAATATCTCGTATTAATAAATTTAAAATATTTCGAAAATTTTCTGAAATTTGTAAAATATTTTATAAACGAAAAAAATTTTTGAAAAGCGATGCCAATTACCAGGTCTCACCAACGAGGAGGTGACTACGCATCGAGACCCAATTGAAGCTAAAAAATAAAAACGGGATATTAAAATTAATAATTAATTTAAAAAAATTAAAAAATATAAAATATGAAAACATACAATATAAATAAATGATAAGTATTAAATAACTTAAAATAAAGTAAAACATACAAAAAAGAAAATATATAAAAATTAAATAAATTTGAAAAATCTGAAAAGAAATATTAATTAAAAATATATAAAATGAAATAATTGTCTAAATTAGTATACAATTGTATTTACAATAATCTTTACAAAAATCTTTTACATTCATCGCAATATCACTCGTAAATCCCACATTATCCATCGATGAGATTAACTAAACTAACTTAATCTAAATCTTAATACCAAATCTAAAATTTATAATACATGATATTTATTTGCATCATTCGTATGAAGAATGCTCTCATCTGATTTAAAGCGAAAAAAAAATGCAAAATATTGATCATTTATATCAAAAAGAATTACAATGCTCAAAATACAAGTGATTGAAAAAAACAAAATCAATAAAACGCGATTTGAGAGAAAGATAAATATCAAAAAAAAAAAAAAAAAAAACAAAGACCAATGTGACGAATAAAAATGAAAAAGAAACTTAAGAAACAACCCCTATAAATCACTGACGTCCTCATATCACGATTTACATCAGTGGACTTACGAGAGTTGCCGAACAGATGATACTTACCAATCGTGACCAATCAAGGGTTACGACAGCGGTCTAGCAGAAGATTTACGTTCTGACGACACAGGAAGGAGCAAGGGATACTAGATTCCACCGAAGCCGATTTACGAGAACGGTGTTCGACCACAAGACCTAACTCTGATCAAGTACTCAAAGGTACCAATCGACCAGAGCGCGGACCCTCGACTGGCCACTGGAAGTAAAGCAGCGATTCTTGCCACTGTTGCATGACATGTGGTTAATAGCGACTTGAAATAAGCGAATGGAATACCTGCAGTCTATTCCATTAAATTAACTAAAATAATTAAAAGGAAAATAATTAAAGGAAATATTTTAAACTGAACTGCAAATATGCATAGTTTACCATTGTTTTTCGAAAATTATTATTGATAAAATGTATCTTACATTTTTAAAATTTTTTTAATGTAAAAAGTTTTGAAAAAAAAAAATTTGAAAAGTGATGACAATTACCAGATTTCATCCACGAGGAGGTGATTATACATCGAGATTACACTTGTAAAAAACATAACAAAATATACATAACAAAAAGTGATAAATTTAAAAAATTTAAAATAAAAATGTTTTGTAATATAATCATTATCTATAAATTTAAGAAATCTGAAATATAGAAAAGAAATTTAAAATTTAAGCTTATATATATATATAATATTAAATTAAATTAATATATTAAAATTAATATCTCTAGTGATTAAAAAAAATATTTTATTTTATCAATATAAAAAACAATTTAATTTTAAAAATTATATTTTATGAGAATCAAATTACTAAAAATATTCACGATATCTCATAAATCATCATTATTTTTTGCAACTCTAATTAAAAAACCGCAATTTGGTCATCGATGACCACTCGTCTCAGCTTCGCTTTCGATTTTCCAAATTTTATTTCCAGAAATAGGTTGTCATGTAATTTCGCATTATCCATTTAAGGATTTAAAAAAAGCTTTTACGAAGCGAATACTGGCTCTAGTGATCGCATTGCGCCTAATTACAAATTCTGCTAAAAGTAAAATTGGATTAATAAATTAATAAATTAAGGAGAGATATGGCAGAAAAAGAAGTAAAATATTCTTTCAATATTTTCCATCCTTTTTCTTACCAAACTTTTGTTTAAGAAAATACTGATATGAATTATAAAATATTTCTTAATATTCAAAAATACTTATGAATTTTATGAATTTAAGTGACAAATTTAAAAAAATTACATGATTAAAAATAAATAATAATAATAATAAAAATAAATAATAAAATTAAAAAATAAATAGATAAGATAAAAATGTAAATTAAAAACGTGTAAATTAATAAATAAATTAATAAGTATTAATTAATTAGTAAATATATAAATAAATTTATAAATAAATAAAAAAGTAAAGTGAATAAAAAAAAAATAAAAAAAAGTAAAGTAAAGTAAAATAAATAAATGATAATATAAATTAATAAATAAATCGATAAATAAAAATATAAATAATTAATATATAAATAAATGAAGCAATAAATAAATATTAATTAAAAATTAAAATGAATATATAATATATTTAAAATAATATCAAATGTTAATTTAAATAATTAAAAATTATTTTCTATATTAAAAGAATTTAGTTATTGTATTATAATTTCGATCTATCTGTTAGGAAAGATCGTTGGGTAATGAGCTCTCCGTCGCGACCTCCTTTGTATTATAGAAAGTCGCGACAATCGAAATTCGGCGGAAACAAACGAATTATACCGATTAAATTAAAATCGATTTATTGAACATAATAATTTATCAAGTTTTAGATTTTTATTATTAATTTGCATATCTAACAATCTTTAACAACAATATATATAATAATTAATATATATTTTTAGAAACTATAGCTAAATTTACTATTTTATAATATTGATTTTCGACTTTTAATAGTATTAAAATTCTAATTAAAATTCTAATTGTTATTTTACATGGAATATAATTACAAAATAAACACAAGAAGAATTTATAGTGGTCAGTAATTTATCAATTTTGAATTTTCTATAATAACGTTATTTCTAACAATGTATTGCAATAATAAATATATTAATTGAAACATTTTTACAAATTAAAACTATATTATAGTTTAGTTATTATATTAGTTTTTTATTCGTAACTATGCTAAGATTTTAAATGCCATTTTTAAAATAATTATGAAATAACAACAAATTAACAATACCAGTTAATTGAGAATAATTATGTAATGAAATAAAAATTAATGGTTAAAAAGAATTAGAAGATATTAAATCTATTTCGATCTATTTATAAGAATATTTTATAACAATTTATATATTTTTTTTTATCAATAATCACTCAATTTGTATATTTTATGCGCTGATAATAATTTTTATTTAAAATAATTTTATTTAACCAAATTTTTTAAATGAAAAGAAATGAATGATTGTTTAAAATTTAAACTTTTATATAAATAATTAATTTAATAAAACATTGAAATTTTTTCGATTTAATAAAATAACTATATTGAAATAATTTACTTTTGATTAAAAATTTTAATTTTAATTGAACAAAACAATATATACTTGTATTCTTTCATTTTAAAATCAAAAATAACGAATGATATAGAAGCAAAACACGAGTTTAACATTTTTTTAATTTAACTAAAAATAAAATCGAAATCTATAAATTATTCTTTATAAAAATTTTTGAAATGACATTAGCAATTTAAACAGAAATATAAGGAAGTTATGAAATTGTTATGAAAGTTATGGAATTGTTGAAAAAAATTAGATATTAAAGTTCATGGTAAACAAGTTTAATTAATTCATCGTAATTGAGTTTCTATTTAAGTTCCAATTATCATATTCAAAAATTTATTTAATCCATTAGCAAAAAAGCTAAAACGTGTGATTCATTGATCGTATAATCGAACGATAAAATTCAATAAAAATATTTTGATAACTGTTGCTTCGTATTCCGTTTGTATTCATTATCATTGTTTGAATTCTTTACTTTTAATATTCTGAACTTATTTTCCAATCAACATTCATTAAATTAAAATAAATAAAGAAAATTAATAAATTTGTTTTAAATTTTGAAAAATTGAAAATTATTTCAAAAATAATAATTCAATAATAATAGTAAATGTGAATAAAGATTGAAAAATTAAAAATTAAAATAAATTAAAAATTTAAAATTAAAAACTTAAAAAAAAAATAATTAAAAGAATAATTGAATGAAAATTTAAATTAATAAATAAATAAGTGAATAAATAATTACATAAATAAATTAATCAATCAATATATGAACAAATAAATGGTAACATAAATTAATAAATAAGTCATTAAATAAATTAATTAATAAATTGTTAAATAAAGAAATAAATATTTAAATGAATAAATAAATATATGGATAATTAAATCAGTAAATGAATTAATAAATAAATTTATAAAAAATTAAAAAAATAAATCAAAAAGTAAATATTAAAATAAATAAGTGTATAAAAGAATAAATAAAAATGAATTATTTTTTAATAAAATAAATTTTAATTAAAAAGTAAAATGATAGTAATAATTGATAGATTTATATAATAATATTAAATATTGATATGGAATATTTATTATATTGTTATATATGAATATTATAAGCATAAATGATTTAAAATTATTTTCTATTTTAGTAAAATTTTAACAGTGTTATATTTCCAATCTCTTTTTCAGAATGATCTTCTTCTCGAATTTAATACCTATATGTATAAAATATTTCTATAATTGTCACGAAGTTTGGCGAAAATGTATGTTTATCAATTTTATAAAAAATAATTTTTCGAATATAGAAATTAATTATTTAAGTAATGATTTTAGCAATTTTTAAACGTTTTTATCATTAATTTAAATATCTTACAATTTGTTATAATATAATTATTCATAATTGATCGATATAATAATTTTAATATATTTTTATATATTATATTTTTATATATTTTCATTAATATTAATTTTTGATATATAAATATGCATTAAAATATTTTAAATACTATTTAGGGGAAAAATAATTATAATATAATCATAAGTTATAAAATGACCGATAATTGGTCAATTATGAATAATTTTGATTTGAAATAAAAGTTCCATTTTATATTAAATTAAAAATAAAAAGATAACGTAAAAATTGAACGATTTTTCATATTATTTTAATTATTTTAATATTTATTATATAATATTCAAGATATTCTCCAATAATTTATAAATTCTTTAATATTTTATGATATACTATAAATTATATATATAAACTTTGAAATTTTTTTATTTATATATTTTATAACAAATTACAAATTTTCTTAATTTGTATGACGCGTACATTATTTTCACTATTTTCTGTTATTTTAATATAAAATTTTCAAATTTTATTCAAAAGTTTTATCTAAATTATTTAAATTGGTAAAATGTTTTTTTTATCTTAGACTAATATTTTTCTTTACTTTAAGATTATAAAATTATAAAATATTATCATATTTTATTTATGATTGTATAGTAAAGTTAGATTTCTTTTCCAACAGTTGCTAACATTATAATCTCGTTGTACACTCTATCGGTAAGGTTGGAAATGACAGTAAAATGATAAGGAGTCTCTGGAATATTGGAATTCTTATATCTCGTTTGTGTTTTTACCAACAGTCACATAGAATCTAAAATATCTAATCTAGAAATATATTGTATCAAATACTTAAAGTCTTAACAATTAATGGAATATTACTAGAAAAAAAAACAAGCAAATATCATTAGTAAAAATTATTGCTAAATTTTATTAAGTGTCATCTAATTTTTGCTTTACAATTTTTTTTTATTCATAATAATAAAGGTGTGACTTTCATTTCATAGTTTATTCTAATGTTATACCAAGATCATAATAGTTTTATCTTTAGTACATAAAAAAGATAGGTTACATAAGACATTGAAAATGAAGAGGTATTCCATAACATTGCAATTTTACTGCGCTTTGTAATCATTCGGCTGAAAATAGTTTAATTGTGTGCTCTAAATCAATTTATTTCTTTGAGTCTGTTCTGTCGAGTACAATGATTATGCGAGAGAAAGATAACACGTAACGTAACACGAGATAGTGTACAATCTTCTTGTAATTGACGCAGTTAATATTATTTGAATTCACCAAACACGTATCATTTTTTCCTATAGTATAGTCGCAAAGATTATGTTTCATAAATTTTATATAAATGTTATTATTTCGGAATTGTGCCTTTGCATATCTTTCCTGATGGTCCATTTGTTTGTAACTACGTCCCTGATTTCCGTATGGTCTTTAATTTTGCCCCCCTTTCTCATAGCTGTCACAAGCCATATTAGCTTTCATTAAATTTTAAGGTTTTGAAACATTTTACTTTACTACATAGTGATCTTTCTATAATTCTTCCTTAACGTTCGTTGAATAGTATATTTTTTAACCTAACTTTATTATTCTTATGTCTAAACGTACGGATAATATAATGTGCGTTAGATAATATTACTGATAAATTCTTGCTCCTTTCTTCTTCTTTTTTACCATCATGTTCTTAAGGTCATAAATCATAAAAAAATTCAACATAAGAAAAATATATAATTTTATTCGAGATGAACAGTCTCATTTCTCAACTAGCCTTATCAATTCCAACTATTATCATATCCACGCTGATACGTAATTATCGGGATCTCGATGTCTCGGAATTTTATTTTATTCTTTATAATTACAATTACATGTATAACTGATATATATATATTAAAGAATATATTCCGTTATTGATCTCAAAAATCTGCTATTGCTTGATTTCAAATCTACTCACTTGTAATTTTTTTTATCAATCAATGTGAAATTTTTGCAACAAGATCGATTATTTTCCAAGGAAAAATGTTTCGGAACGAAGCGACATCTGCTCCAAAATCGATATGACGATCGGAGCGCCGATGTTACTCCAACGATATTATCACGAATGATGCTAGAGATTTTTATCGGCCGCTGAAAGATTGCCGGAGAATACGTAATCAGCAATCGAATCACGTTTTTGACAATGACAGTTACAGGCCACGTGGTACGATGATTGGATTTTACGTCCCTGAAAGCTCAGCAGCAAGTTTCCAGTTGCTCTTCTCCTTGTCCATCAACAACCATCGTTGTATGTCGGCGTTTCGCTCTCTCTCTGTCTCTCTCTCTCTCTCTCGAAAGAGAGAAGGTATGGTCGGGATTTTCATGGCCATCCGCACGTTTTTCAGTGACCTATCGTTATCGTTTCATGACTCATGCGAAACAAGATCGTGTGAAAGCCGATTATTCTTTGCCGCGATCGCGAATCACGAATCGTATGAATTTTCGTTCCTCGGATTCTCCGAAAATTGATATAAAAGAGTAGGGACGACGGAGAGGCAGTAGGCAAAATATCGGTCGCACAACAGAGCGAAGAAGAAACACAGAGCGATGAAAAACAAGAACGGAAGATCCGTGAACAGAAGAGAAAGAAAGTGCTTAGAGGGAGGGAAATAGAGAGAAAGTGAGGGGACGAGTCGGGATTTGCGAGAGGAGAAGAGATAGACGGAAACGTTGGTATAGATAAACGGGGAGGAAAATGAACAAAGAGGGAAAGGAAGAGGAAGATGGAGATAGAATATACAAAGAGGTATGGAAGAAGAAGAATGGAGCGAGAGAGGCGGGCAAAGTGGGGATTGCCACGCCGTTTCGGTCGTCGCCACCGGCGCGCCTCTTCGTTCTACGATCGATTTTCCACGATTTTTCACTCCAGTGTGCGGTGTCTTCTCGAGAAGAGGAGTATCGGAGTACGTGGTGAACGAGACACGACAAAGTCGGCTCTCGTCTCGGCTCGTGAAGAAGACGCGATAAGCGAGAACAGGCGAAGGAAACGCGTCTACAAACACGGCACTACACACACGTATATAACCAATAGTCGCGCCTTCTCGCGTGCGACTGTGTAACGTGTTCTCCACATCCCCTCCTCCTGCCCGTTCTCCCTCTCTGTCGCCACCTTTCTTCCTCTCACGCACATTTCCTAGCGCACGTGTATACCGGCTTGCTCGAAGTAGTGTGTAGCGTGGTTGGCAGTGCGCGCGCGCGTACACCCATGCATTCTCCCTCTTGCTCCATCCCCTTTGCACGTACACGTTTTACACACAGCGCGCCAGTGTTTCGAACCTGTGTTTGTCAAGCGTGAGTTTCTCTCCCTCTCCGTGCCTATCTGTCTGTTTTCTTCCCGGCTGGGAGCAAGTTGGAGTAGCGAGTGTAGAGAGCCGGAGTCACGATTTACCGTACGCGCGAGAACGTTGTACGTTGGTAATCGTGAGAGATAGTTGTGTGTGCGTGCCAACGTTCGTGTTCCTCGCTGGAGAGCAGTGCGTTTTGTCACTCTCGCAGGATCGCAACAGTGCTCCCTACTGCACGTCCCGTCACATCGAAGGGATCAGTTTCGATCAGGTCTTTTCGTGGTTGATCGCGATTAGATCCATCGTTTCGTGATATACATGAATTCTTTGTGTAGTTGAATTTGAAATGGCGTTTGATTCACCGCGCAAACGACGCCTATCCAGTGCCAGTGACGCCTAGTGTGAGAAAGTTTGCAGTGATTCGCACACAACGTACCGTACAGTAACAGTTACATTTTTCTTCTAGCTGGACGAGAGAGATACGCGAAATGCAAAGAATCGCGTGGTAATGATCGGGGGGTTATGATTCGGGTACGAGTTCGACATGGGCGGAATCGTGGCTCGAGGTTGAAAGGGTCGATATGGCGTAAAAGGGTTCTTCGCCAAAACGACGATAAATCAAACGCCTGAGTTTTAATTAATCGAGCGATCGTTTCCTCCCAATTTTTCTCAATTTCTCCGTCTAACTCTCTTAGATCGTAATTATCGTAATTATCGCGTTGATGCCGTGACAATTCGTAGCACGTTGTCCTTCTAAAGTATCGATACAAACGTGTACGAAAATATTATCGTTTCGTTTCATCCGATTGTTGTTGTATCGTATTGTATCGATACCATAATTGTATTAATAAAAAATAACTTTCCATCTACATAGCATCGCACGAGATACATGTCAATGTCATCCGCTTTGATAATTTATTCTCTCTGTATATCCGCCAATGTATATAGCATATCTTAATCGATCTTCGCTGTCGTGTAATTGTACGTAACCTCATCGATGCTTTTCTCTCGAGAATATTGGAAAAGGGATCGTCGACGCGGTGTCAGGTATGAAGTATCAGCAGTAAAGTACGAGTACCATCGACGACAAAAGGCAACACCCTTCGCCCTCGAATCTGCCCGTTTGAAGAGAGACGTTTTCGCACGAAAAGAAATCGATTCGTCTTCTATCGTGGTCGATCGGTGTGATCCCACGCGACACGATGCCATCGATGCGTGCGACCTATGCAAATACAATCGTTGCATAATACCAGTCGCTTCGTGGCCTGAGTTTGAATGTTTCCCGATGACTCGTCGCGGAATTGGATATTTCTCGTCGCGAAGGATATTGAAATCGGAAGCAGCGAGCGCTTCTCTCAACATCTTTCTTGCGAAACGGAAATAGGCAGGAAATCGTCGATAGGATCGTTGTACGAACAATATAACGTTTACTTTTTTTTCAATAATCTTCAATAATCCATCCGAAATAATATATAGAAATTATTTTCACGAATGAGCGACACAAATATCGTGTTAATGAACGTACACACGTGATATTTACACTTGAAATTTTGTATAAATCACGTTCAGAGATACACAGGGTGATCGACTCGTGAACAAACGTAAATTAAACTTAGAAATGGAAAAATATTTTGATATTAAAAGCGGTGTACGCTTACAATTCGGAGAAAAGGATCAAACGATATAGTGCCCAGTGCAATACGATTTTTTATCAATTTTAATATCTCGAGTTTACCCTTGAACCGATGCTCACACGTTACGATACACCCTATGTAGGTGCATTCGTCGAGGCGTCGCACGCCAGTGAGTCATCCTTTATTGCGGAACTGCTTGAATTTTCGTTCCAAGATCGGCGGAAACGTTTTTCCACGTTTATATATTCTCGCCGTCCAAGTTGGTCGAGACTCTCGGTTGTTTCTTTCCACCTAACTTTCCACGCAACTAGGATGAACATAGGACGTTGAGTTTCTCCGTGACGTATAAATGTCAAGGCTCGTGGTTCTCGTGCATGCGTGCAGCGCCGCTGCGGCCGGCTCTCGGTTAACTTGCGGTTGATATTGCAATCGTTGAGTCATAATTGCGAGTCGTCCATTTGCTGGTACCGTCTCCTAAATCGAACGTAAACAATTCCTCTTTGTCCTCAGGCTCGTCGTTATTCCCTGCCAAACGCCGGCACAATTCTTTTACGATCAACCTCGTTTCCATCTTCTCGCACGAAACTTTCTGCATCGCCGACTCCCAATCGCGCTGCACGAGATAGATAGAATTACATCGGATAGATGGAGAGATAGGGGAAAAAAAAAAAAAAAAAAAGGAAAGGAAAAAACTGAGATGCGCGTTTCCACGATGATCGTGGATAGCTTTTTTCGGACAACCCCTTTTCGTGGAAACGCGAGACGGACGTTGCTGGATCGTTGCTCGATCCACGTCGCGGAGGCGTTCGACCGCGTGTCCCCTCGATCTTGACGTACTAAAAATATAAGGGGAAGCCGCTTTAAAACGTTGCAGAGGGGCCGTGTAATTATTGCTTCGCGACCAGCGAATAGCGAAGCTGATGCGCTCGTTGCTGCCGCCGGTCGTCTCCGCTGTTGCTACCGGCGCTGTCGCTGCCTCTCGGTGTTCTAGCTCGACGAGAAACAATCGAGGTCATAATTCCGACTAATTGAGGCACTCGACGGCGCAATTAGGACAACGCGCGAGCCGGGAACCGGCGATGATCAAATTTATTTTTTTCACCGCCTCTCTTCTCATCTCGCCATTCCCACATGTATTTATCGCGGTCGAGCAGCAAAGGTAAAAAAAAAAAGAGAGAGAGAGAGAGAGAGAGAGAGAGAGAGAGACAAGTCCAACGGGAGACAAACCAAATTGGGCTAGCCAGTTCGATCTCGAGCCACGTTGATATTCCGGTCACGTTGCACGGACGTGTACGTGGCGCGCGGAGGTTTATCGGGTCGCCAGGATGCAGCGCGAACGCAATCACTGCTTCGTTAGCTTCGATCCTTACCGTCCGATACGCCTCGACAATTTCCTATATTGCCTCCAGGCGAGCGAGGGACAGGCCGGCCGATCGATCGCTTTTCCTCTAATCCCGTGCCCCCTTCCACCAGCGGATTGAGGAAAACATTTGGAAAATGATCATAGTGCGCCAGTAACCATCCCCATTCGGGTCGAACGTTTCCGAACGAGATCGGAACTTTCCGAGAGGCGAACTTTCGCTTCGTGGTTGGAACAATCTCGTGCCATGAGACGACGCAAACTGACGTGAACTCCATTCCCCCCGTGGAGCACGGGCACCACGTTTTGAACGTGGCGCTGCACGCAGAGGCGGAAAACAGCGATGAACATTCGCGGTGGCCGGTACGGCGGACCATCCTGTCGCGTGTTCTTCTCGTGGTTGGTGTGCGTGCCCCGAGTGGTGGCGAGTGGTGTATCGAGGGTGAAACGAGCGCGATGAGAACACCGCCAAGAGCGACTAGGATGGACGAATTCGTGAAATAGCCCGGTGGAGAGCGAGCGAGCGAGCGAGCGAGCCACGCCGTGCGCCACGCCACGCCGCGCCACACCGCGCTTCACAGCTGCAGCTGCAAAACGAAAATGTCGTGGGCCAGGATAGCCAGTGCCGCTCAACTCGCGGCCGCAGTGGCTGTCATTCTACGGATACTGTTCGCATCCGCGGACCCGATCGCGTACACGGACGAGCAGACTTACGACCAGACCACCTACACGATGCCGATCTCCTCCACGGAGAACGACACCGATGTCTATCAAGGTAAATGGGATTATTCCATTCGACCGTCGAATATTTTCCATCCCGATGGGAACGAAAAAATTCTTACTCTTTCTGTTTAGATTTATCTCGTGAGTACGTAACAACGAACGATAAAGATGATAATAACTTTTTTTTTTTCTTTTCTTTTCGATTTAAACGATTCGATTTTGCGCGGAAGAAGATTGAAGCAACTTTTTCACCGTTCTCTGGAGTAGAGCGGAATGTTTTCGCCAAGTAATTAACGTGAAAGCAGAAGTATATCGTAAAAAAGAGTAGACGGAAAGAGGCATAAAAGGCATCAACGAAACCGTGACAAAGTAGTAATTTCTATCGTTAAAATCTCTGGGATTTGAGATTTTACTATCAACGACTCCTTTATACGTGTCATCTTTATACGCTTATATCTATTCCAATATACCGTACAGAAGAAAGTTGCTCCTATCCTATAAACTCATTTCCTTGTCTCCCCCTCCTCTCTTTCATCTCCAATTTCTTTCAATCACTCCCATTCTATATCCATTCTATTCTATTCAAACGGATATCAAAATTTCCCTAAAAAAGAAAAAAAAAAAACATCCGACAGGATCGTCGATAGCGCAGGTCACGTTACGCGTGGAGAAAAGAATTTTTCCACGCGTCGTTTCAGTCGTGCGTTTGCGAGCACACGATTCATTTCCTTTTCCGTCTCGATTCCGAGGTGCACTACCGCGCCTTGTACTACATTTCTCTCGCGGAATCCACTTCTGCCCGTCGGCCAGCACGTTATCCACCTCCCTTCGGCTTTACTCAGCTTCCCCTGAAACGCAGCTCGCTTCGTTACGTAAGCGGTTTTAACAGCGGATTTGCGGTATGCACGCTGTCATAAACGCGTGAAAACACCGCGTTGCGTTTCCTTCTGGCCGCGATCAGGTTCCGAACCGTGACCACGGAACTAGTTCTCCTCGCCGCGCGAGGAAACGGCGCCGAGAAATCCTCGTCACTCGATCCTTTGCCTCCCTCCGCCAGGAAGCGAGTCGCGTTTCCGCTCGGTGGAACAACCGACCCGATCCCCGAGGAGGGGCCGCTTTTTACGCGCCGTTTCGGTCCAGTTTCGCAACCGCCTTACACAGATCGTCACTCGCGTGATCCGCGTTCAGAGAAATCATCGCGATTTCTCGTTCGCGTCTCGTTCGCAACAATCTCCGATCTGACCTCGTGCCATCGAGCAGGTATAAAATTATAGAAACTCGGCCGTGGAAAGGCTCCTTTTTTTCTTCTTCCTCTCCTCCTCTCTCGTTTTCGGCCCGTTTCTTTCCAAGTCGGAGCACGTTAACCGTACACGAGGCATTTTCAGCCGGTCTATTTTTACGCAGAAGGCACGAGGACATCAAGGACGTCTAATTCGCATCGACTCGAAAATGTTTAGAGCTCGCGCTCGAGTTTGTCCATCTCTCGAATCGATCGGACCTCTTAATGTCGGCCTTTCGCCGCGCGACAGTCACCTTGCTCCCACGTGGACGGCGGACGTGGAGGTGAAGTTCGATCCTTTTTTAGTCGTTGGCGCGCGTAGTAATATGTGCAATGCTCTTAAAGTGATTCTCTTTCGTTGGAAGGATGGAGTATGCGCAACGTGATGCAATTGTTTCCCGCTGACGCATTTTTTTTTTTTTTTTTCTTACTCGCCACACCTTTGTTAAACCCGATTAATTCAATTCGATTCTCCAATAGATTTGAAATAAATACAAGTTTGAAAATGCTCAATCTCGCGAATAAATAAATCGCCAGTTTTCAATTCCATACTGAATATTTCCGTGTAGCAGTTCCGTAGCAGTTAAATATTAGATTAGATTGGAATTCTAGTTTCCACGGAGTTGGAATTCAGGTTTGAGGAGTGGCATGAGTCACCCAACGCGTTAAGACAGCGAGCGTTTTTGCCGGGACACCGGTTCGAGGACGAAATTGCAACGGTGCTGCAGGCTTTGCGACGAGCGGAGATGGTTTCAAGTTCATAAACGTTTCTCGTCGAGGAAGAAACGAGAAAGCCAGGTAACGAGTAGCAGGTAGCCAAAGATCCTCGCTTTTCTTATCAACCTTTCCTTTCACTCAAACGTTCGTTACGTATTGCGAACCGACCCTAATAATACAACTTTCGCCCGTACCTGTCTTACACATCGCACGGATCCGTGTCTGGGTCGGTTGTTTCGGTGAGAAGGAAGATGGAAAACCTATTGTTCCAGATAAGCTGTGAAAATTGGAGGAAATTTTAAACGAGGAGATCGAAAATGATTTTTGATTTCTACAATATAACCGCGTATAATTTCACGACTCGATACCATATTTCCGTTTCGCCAAGCCAGTTTCTTTTTCTTTTCTTTTCTTGCCAAGATTATTTTGAAAGAATCGTTCAGTCGTGAGTCGTTACCAAAGAACCAACTTCCAATCTTGTACGTTATATAAGATTTTTCTTGCCGAACATTTCCCGATCAGCAGTGTTCCAAACCAGTCTTTCGTCCAACTTCGAAAGAAACTCACCTCTAAATTGCAGCCAAGGGGTAAAGGGATTGAACAATATCCTCTTCCTCTACGTATTATTATGTCTGTAACTTTAATTCTCGATTCAAAATACGTAAACGGAACGTAATTCACGTGATTGATATTCGCTCGATCAAAGGAAGGATGTTCACGCGCTTTTATCACGTTCGCGCGGGATTCGAATTTTCGTCGTTCTTTCTCCCTTCCTTAATTTCCCTCGAGCTCGATTCGCTTCGAATCTCGCCCCGTTCGAGACCTTTCCTTCCGTTCACTTGCATACAATTTTTTCCAGAAGCCGCGTATATAAATTTTTATCGCGATTCGGACGCGAATTCTAAAGATCGTCGCGCACGTTCTCCCCCCTCTCCGTGAATGCGAATGGAAAGGGAGGTTCTCTTGCTCGAGCTTGGTTTTTTTCAACGGCGAAGAAAAGCCGGAGGGAGAGAAGCTTGCGTGAAACGAGACGCGTCGCGAGACTCTTTTGCGACGAAACGTCACGGAAAAATCGTCGAATACGGCGCGAATCTGCGGGGGGGATCGAGCGCGAAACGCGACAAGTCGCGTGGATACGCTTTTTCAGGTCCTTTTAAATCACGTGAGTGATCGTGTCGGGGATAGAAACGGCGCGTTCGTAATTCTCGCAGCTTTGGTTCCCTCCGTTAGGTTTCATCGGGTGAAATTGGATATTTTCAAAAATGGAAATTTTGGAAAATCGCGCACAATTCGTTAAAAAATTTCAATCCCTTCTCCCGTTATTCAAGATATTACGCGTTCGAGAAGACAAATCTCCGTGTAATATTAGTCGGTCCAATCAACCGTTCACAAATCGCTCGAATGTACACGTTCGCGCGACTAGCGTGCCGTTGATGCGTAGGAGTGTTGCGTTACAGAGAAGCACCGAAGGGTATGGCTGTAATTACCGAACTCCGTTTCGTGCGCGTAGAATATCGATTCGCCCGATGCATCGTTTCAAGTAGAACGTATACGCACGCGCGAATACGGGAATACGAAAGCGAGCGAAAATTTCAACGAACCGGGTGCATTTGTTATGTTCGATTTCGCGATATCCGATCTCTCGATTCGTTTGGAACAGAAACGAGAACGAGTGCCGATGAGAAAACGGTTTGTAACGCTGCCGTTTCGTCGCGTTCATTCGTCATCGTTTAAAACCTGGCGAAATTCAATCGCGAAGCCAGATGCAGACGACGCGCGTCGTTTCGCGTGTATTCCTTCGTTTCGTCCCCTCCCCCTTTTGCCCTGAAGCGAGCAGATGTTTCGCCGGTGGATCGAAAGCGACGCGATAAAATTCGATCCGCTTGAATCGTTTCTCTCCGCCGGCCACCAGTTATACGGCACTTAGGTTTTGGCCTAAGAGAGGATGAAAGCAAAGCCACCGTCTTAGAAGTTGTGGCTTCGCTCCGTACGAAAAGTGAATGGTGTCTATAGAGTTACTCGTCACGGCGCGAGGGGGTCTGAGAAGACACTCGAGGCGAAATTAATTATTCAGACTTCGGCCGTGGCAACCTCGCTCTTGTCTTTGTGCGCTGAAAATTGGAAAGCCACCTTGGAAGATGATAAGCGGCCGACGAAAAGGAAGGAAGGAAGGAAGGAAAAACTGACACGAGTGCATCGACCGAAAAATAGTTTACGCTTCGCCTCGACAAAATCGTTGTTTTCAACGATCGCTCGCGCCAAACTTTCCTCGACGTTTCTTCTTTCTTACGAAAACACATTTCGACGATGTAATAACGAATACTCTCGTATATATACGAGAGTCAGAGAGCGATTCGCGATACGCACGCGAACTTTGTTGAAGTTTTTCGTTTTTCGTTTCAGTGCCAACGAAACCGTTAAACCTATCGTCTCACGGCATCACCTCCACCACCATCGAATTGTCCTGGGCCGAGCCTGACTACGCCAATGGGATCATATCCGGTTATCGCATTTACTACATGCATTCCAATTACACCGACGTCAAAATGTACAGAACGGAGTACGATGGGCCAATTATCGAATTCGTTTTAAAGGAATTGGGTGAGTATTCGTTCGTTGAAGAACGAAAACAAAATTGAGAAACGGGTTAAACGGGTAAAATTCTTTCGTTTCTCCTCTCTTCTCTGTACCGGAGCTAGGCCTCGGAATGAAATAAACAATCCTGATAACAGTCCGTTTCGAGAATTGTCGTTCGGGTTAAAGGAATAGGAGACAGTCAGTACGCGTAGCTCGACGATAAACCGGAACTCTTATCATCGCGCTGAGTTATATGCTCGATGACTGCAGGTGAATGCATCGTTAGATAATACGTTGGTATCTGGGTTTCGTGCAATGAAGCACAAATTCGATCTTACTCGCGAGATAAAGCTTGCGTTCGTTGCAACATATTTTGCAAATCGATCGAAACTAAACTCTCGTTTGTCTCGTTTGCTTTCGATCACAATCGCTCGATCATTTGCGAAATACGCGCATTGTGGATATCAAATATCAGATATTCCATCCAAACGTTCAACGACGCCAATTTCATTCGTTTATATTTAAATATCTGTTTTCTGTTGCAAAAAAAAAAAAAAAAAAAGAAAGAAAGAAAAGAAAAAGAAAGAAAAATTATGTTTACTCGTAAAATGGCTGCACATCCCACGTTGTAAAAATATTCGATTACAGATCGCGATATCGAATCGACTAATCGATAATCCTCTTTCAGAACCGTACACCGAGTACGAGATATGGGTAAAAGCTTACACGTGGAAGAACGAGGGCGAGCCTTCGGAGCACATCATTCGTCGGACAGATATTTCAGGGCCGAGCGCTCCGTTGATCTTGAACGTCACTTGCCCGACCCACGACTCCGTCTACATCCAATGGGCCAGGCCGAACATCTTCTGGGGCTCGATCGACTACTACTTCATCAATTATCGGATCGAGAATGACAATCGTTACGAAGAGATCGAAATGATGACGGAGAAAAATTATCTCGAGAACGCGGTAAGTTTTTTAAATTTTAAACTCGAATGGCCGAGTGCTGCGACAGTGATCATCTCTTTCCACTTTCTTCGTTCCTTGCGGTTTCACCGTGAACAGCTCTACGAGTACTAGAAAAAAGATTCTCAATTTCTGAGAATTAGCGGGGTGGAACTCTGTTTCTATATCTGGCGAATCTTTTCCCGGCCAATCGACTATTTCTTTAACCTTTCTTTGGATAAACGATTTTTTTCTCTCTCCTTCTCTCTCTCTTTCTCTCTCTCTCTCTCTTTCTCTCCTATTCGATTCCTCGATGGTATTTCAGATAAAATTGTTTCGAACAAGAGGCGATTGTTCGAAACGGACACGAGTTAAGCTGTTGCGAAAACAACATCCTTGAACGATTAAAACGTTTGTCGGTTATCGACTGCAGACGTGGCGGAAATGCACGGAGGGACAGAGAGAAACTTCGTTATCTCGTTGAATTTCGAATTGAAATTTTTACCATGACTCAACGAGGCTCTCGTGTAGAGAGAAGTAAGGTTGGAGGGGGAGTAGAATCGGGAATTACGGAGAAACTGCCACTACGCAACCGATTAAGCTCGATAAACGTTGTTTTATCCACAGATGATCATACCCAACCTGACGATGAACAGCGTATACGAGATCGTGGTACGCGGAGGCACGCGGAGCGCTATCGACAATCGGCTGATTATACGCGGAGAAGGCTCTGCTCCACAGAAGGTGCGCGGTATTCGCGATTGCAACAGGGCACCACCGTTATTGCCACACACCACCATATGGTTCAGCAGCGGAGTGATCGCCGGGATGATCTGCGCTTGTCTCGCGGTGATGCTGATGATCACCTCCTTCGTACTGTGGAAGTGAGGATCAACCGTTTATTTTCCTCTCTGTATCTTTTATTTTGCACGATATCGTTCTTCCTCCTTCTTCTCCTCCTTCCTTTTTTTCCTTTCTCTTTCTTCTTCTTCTTCTTCTTCTTCTTCTTCTTCTTCTTCTTCTTCTCTTTTTCCTCTCAATTCGCGAATTCGCAATTCGAAAAAAGCGATACTCGTTCCTCCCGAGCCTAACGACAAGCACGCGATACGCAAGCCGGCCGATACACGCCGATACGGGCTCGTGTTCGCTCATTCAACTTTGCGAACGCTATATCTCTGCCCCATCGCACGATAATAGGCATTCGTTCGTCATCGTGCAATTACAAACGATCCACGATGCAGTCACGCAGTATTAAATGGCACGCAGTCGGTGCGCGATTAGTTGGGTCGGCGAGCGCTCAGCAGTATACCGGCTGGTCTCGTGGTATTTAGACTGACCGCGCAATATCATCGTTAATGGGACAGGGGAAACAATTACGCGAACGGTGAACATTCGCTTCTCTCCGATTCACGGTTCGCCTCTCTTCCTCCCCTCCTCCCCCCCCTCCAACCCTTTCTTTCCCCGCAATCTTTCTCCTTCTCTCTATCGCCGGCTGACCTCTTATCGTTCGCGATAACGGCAATGTAACAACGGCGAAGCGAGGCTTCCTTCAGTCGTACGGCGGCGTTTCGTTTCGAGCGGATCGTCACGTTTCGTTCGTTTCACGCGGAGAGTGTGGAGTGTCTCGAACGATCCCGATAGTCGTGTGCCAAAACACGTGCCGTCGCGTGCAATCCCTCGTAAATTTCGATCATCGCCGATTCGCTCGAAGATATATATTATTCAAGGACGTCGATTCGACCGTGATACCTGTGCGCGATCATACTCGCGAGGGAACGATTCGTGTAAAGAAGGAATATTTTCTGGGTCACGGACGGCCAGCCTCGGCCTGTGCTCTCTGCGTTCCTCGCTCTCCTGGTCTATTCGAGGAACGTTTACCTTACCGTTTCTTCTTGCTCTGCCGATCTTGGAAATTTTCTCTCTGCAAAACTAGAATGGATAGTGAGAGAAGCTCGTCGACGGGATGAAGAAGTTCCTCGAACTGTGAGTTGTGAGAGTAGAAACGGGGAAACGTTTCGTTTCTCTCTTGCGAAAATCTTTTTTTTTTTCTTCTTCTCCTCCTTCTTCTCCTTTTTTTTTTCTTCTTCTTCTTTCCATTACGAAAAATCGTCGATGAACAAAGAATACGAAGATTTCTCATCGTGCATACGCGTCGGTTGTATGTACATCGATGGATCGATCGTAAACGATAACGCGAAAAGGAAACAAATCGTAGGTAAACTCGTGTCTTTTATCGCGTTCAAATTATTGCGCTTTGATAAGGATACAAGTTTTACGAAAGAAGGTCGTACAACTTTTATGCGCCTCGATAATAAAAAAAAAAAAAAAAGAACGTATTCGATGTTCGTTTTCTCTTTTGCGTCCGTCCCCCTCCTTCTTCCTTTTCCTCCTTCCCGTGCCCGTCTCTCACGTTTTTTCGTTCGGAATGCACGCTTATGACGAAACTCATTAGGCCTTGCCTGAGGCCAATTTTCAGGAAATGCTTCCACACCGCGTACTACTTCCTCGATTATCCGCCTCGCAACGTGCCCACGCTTCAGGAATGGGAGAACAGCGAGCAGGACGGCGAGCGTACCGCGGTCGCCATTCAGAAGTTCGTGCAACACGTCGCGAGCCTGCACGCGGACGGGGACATTGGATTCAGCAAGGAATACGAGTTCATTCAATCGGAGAGCGGCAAATTCACAGCGGAGAATTCCCAATACGTGGAGAACAAAGCGAAGAACCGATACTTGAACATATTAGCCTGTGAGTAATCGCATCCATTAGAGCGCACGTGTAAAACTTTGTTCCTTTTTTTCTCCTCCTCCCTCTCTCCCTCTCTCTCTCTCTTCTTTTTTCCAGCGGAACGAGAAGTTCACTTCGTGGAACGAAACTTTATTTCCATCGAAGCGCACGCGGATGGTTTCGACAGGTCCACCGCTCCTGTTTTTCTTCTCCCGGCCCACCAGCGTCGAGCTTCTATTTTTAAACCCGGTTTCCCTTTCATCCTCGCGATATATCGCGACGTTTAATTTCGTTCTATCCGTATCGTGGACGACACTCAGCGTTATCTCTACTCTCGGCAACACCGATCGAGCGCCCCGATTAATCGATTAACTCTGGCAACTGGCACGTTTCCGTTTCTTCAAGGTTTCCTTCCATTCGTTACTTACGTTTGTTCGTCATCGGGCACACGCGAGGTTTCACGTACGCCGAGGCAGAAACGCACAATGCCGGGGACAATTGTAATCGCGGGGATCGGAAATTCGCAATCGTCGTGGCTCGACCTCGCCTCCTCCTCACCGGGGATCTATCCTCAATGGAGCTGAAATCGAGTTCGTGCTCGCTTTCCATTTTATCCACAATCCGTCTCGTTTTCGAAACGATTCCTTCCTTCGCTCGATCCTAGATTAACCTTTATTACCGTTTACTCCGCGTTTCTCGATAAGAAAATTCCTCCGTTATTCCCGATAATCGATCGTTCCTTATCATATGGTGGAATCAAGGCCGTCTATTTATGAAGACAAGCGCGCATCAAGTGCACGTTACATTAAGATTCAACCTTCATTCGCCATTCATGCGCTCGTAATAATCGTATTCAATTGAACACCCGAATATCGTTCTCGCGATAACATCTCATAATCTCTCTCTCTCTCTCTTTTTTTCTTTGGAAAAATGTCGAATGAAAAATTTCTCGCGATTTCTTTATCGATAACGTATCGATAAGTCGTTTTTTAAGATAAGAAGAATATTAATCGTGAGACTGGAATTAAAATCCCGCGATTATATGTCAAAATTCGCGAGCCACTTGCCTCTCGGCCAGTTTCACGATGTTATCGGATTAACGAGCTACTCTCGTTCGTTTTTAATGCGAGTGACTGGCAGCACTCGACAATGAGGTCACAGATGTTTCGCGGCACTGCTTGTTAATGCCTATCAATGCTGATGATAGATCAGAGAAAGAGGAGAGAGAGAGGGAGAGAAAAGGAGAGAATCACCTGGACGATTTTTTCTTTTTTTTCTCAATATCTCGCTGCAAGTCGTTCCACGTGGTAAAGAGATTCAGAAGGAAATCTTTGTTCACAGATGATCACACGCGAGTTCAGTTGTTGTCGTGTGGCGGAGGGCCGCCGAAGAAGGGTCACGATTACGTGAACGCGAATTACATAGATGGTTGGCAACGTACTCGCGCGTACATCGGTACGCAGGGTCCGTTGCCACCAACTTTCGATGGATTCTGGCGGATGGTGTGGGAGCAGAGAGTATCGATCATCGTTATGATTACGAATCTCGTTGAACGTGGCCGCGTGAGTATCGTTAATTGCGTTTCGTGAACGCAAATTGTGAACGTAATTTTGCTCTATTTCGCTCGTCTACAGAAAAAATGTGATATGTACTGGCCTAAGAAGGGGTCCGAGACGTACGGGTGTATTCAAGTGACTCTACTGAGGGAGGACGTTATGGCTACGTATACCATTCGTACTCTTCAAATTCGTCACATGAAGGTTGGTATATGTTTATTATTGAGAATTGATCGATCAATTTTTCACGATGATTTCGTTACTTCAATTTTGTGTAAGGTGAAGAAAAGGAAGAATGGAGTTAACATGGGAGAACGTATCATTTGGCAATACCATTACACCGGATGGCCTGATCACGGGGTGCCTGAACATCCGTTACCCGTTTTGAGCTTCATCCGGAAATCTTCCAATGCCAATCCCCCGGATGCGGGGCCTATCGTCGTTCATTGCAGGTAAGAGACGATCGATCGGTCATCGATTCGACGGGGAAGAAGATATAAAGAGCGTATAAACACGAATCGAAATCGTTGTCTTTTCAGCGCTGGCGTTGGACGTACGGGTACATACATTGTTATCGATGCCATGCTGAAGCAGGCTAAGTGCAAGAACGAAGTGAACGTGTTTGGATTTCTAAAGCACATTCGCACACAGAGAAACTTCTTGGTTCAGACCGAGGAACAATATGTGTTCATTCATCACGCTTTGCAAGAGGCTATTGAAAGCGGTGAAACCAATATCGAGGAAAACAATTTATTAGAATATGTGCAAGACATGTTGAGTCCTAACAACACCAATACCGATGCGTGGAACAACCTTGAAGCTCAATACAAGGTTGCCATTCGTTAACGATAAAATGTTATATTCCCCGGATTTTCTCCAGTATCTTAATCTCTCTCTCTCTCTCTTTTAGCTGGTGACTTCGTGGAAACCGAAAGAATTCAATCTCGTATCCGCGATCAAACCGTGCAATCTTCACAAAAATCGGAATCAAGACGTGATTTCGATCGAAACGGCTCGCGTTCACTTGACGCCGAAGCCCGGGATCGATGGGAGCGATTACATCAACGCTACATGGATCGCTGGTAAATGACGAATCTCGTATTATTCACAAGCTCGACGTAACTTGGAATATGCAAAGCGTTCAAATTCTCAGGCTTCCATCGGAATCGCGAGTTCATCATCAGCCAACACCCAATGGAAAACACAATCATGGAATTCTGGCAGATGATGTGGGATTACAACGCGCAAACTGTAGTCATGTTAACCGAGTGCGACGAGGTAAAGCAAATCGTTCGATATTTTCATCATTCACGCGGTAAAAAAAAAAAAAAAATGTTTCAAAATTTTCGATCCGCAGGAGTATCCGGAATTTTGGCCTACCGAGGGAAAAGATTTAGAGTCGGAGACATTTCGCGTTCGATCGTGCGGAATCAAGGAGACCGCGAGTGGGATGATCCTGCGCGAAGTGGCGGTCCGATCTCTGCAAGACGATTACGAATTGAGTGCCAAAATCGTGCAAGGGCCGCGATCTCAGCCAGGCTTCTGGCCCCACAACGCTAACCCGCGACCCCTCGTAACCTTGATCCACGATCTACATCGGGATTACCAGAACGGCCCTATTGTCGTAATGGATAGGTAATAGCAATCTTTCGCATTACGATTAATCGAGCTACTCGAGCGGCGAATGAATAATGAATAAAAATGACATCGATCGATTCGACGTTAGGTTCGGTGGCGTCGAGGCTGCAATCTTCATTTTGCTCACGACACTGAACAAGCAATTGGAGTTCGAGAAGAGCGCCGATATTTATATGTTCGCGAAATTGTTGTACATGAAACGACCCGGAGTCTTTCGATCAAAGGTAGCACAATTTATATACGTATCTAATAAATGTTGTTCAATATTTTTCGAAATATTCGATTTCCTCGCAGGAGGATTACGCGTTGTTGTATCAATGTCTGGAGACTATGCTGTCGTCGAAAAGTCACGACGAGCCGGATCTGTACTCGATGGCGAACGGCCACGTGTCCACGATAACGGATCAGGCGGACGTGGCCACCTCGTCGATGCAACACATGCAGATGGATTATTCACCGAAATCGACGATGATCAGGGAATACGCGACGGTGGAGGTGAACTCTATGTCCGACTATTCTATCCCGATTCGAGTGGACCACTCGATGGAACCGTGCAGCAGCAGAAGCAGCGATAGCTGTATGTTCACGCATACGGGGAACGAGCACGAGAAAAACATCGTGATGACCCATCGGAACGTAAGCTATCACAACCATCCGGGCAGTGTATCGGTTATCGTTGACGCGAACGGTTACGTGACGAACGGCAGCATGCGTATGAGACCAGAGGGTATGGAGTCGAGCTGTAAGATGTTACCTCAATGATGCCTGCCGATCTTCGGTTGCAGTGTTTCCTCGAACCGGTCTGACCCGCTGTAACCGATCGAGCTCCTCACTGCCCGAAGTGTAATCCTGATTCTGTGAGTATTCCTCCTTCCATTTCAACCTCTCGTCTCTTCATCCCTTCGCGCTACAACTGTGATCCTATCGTCTCCGCAAGCGTCAAAAGTATATGTATATATATTTATATATATATATATTGTATATTTCTTTGTCTCTCTATGAACATTGGCGTATAGGCCACAGCGCAAGGAGTTCCAAATTGGACACGTCTTCGCACAAACGGAATAACGGCTATTCGATCGTGGGATCAGCCTAAAGGGGATTCTCTCTACAGTTGTACTGTAAATAATAAATCGTTATTTAGATATAGGATAGAGTGTACGCGTACGCTCTCGAGGATGTCGGCGAGGATGTGCGCGTACACGTAAAATATAAAGAAGAAGTAACGAGGGTTGTCCGTTTCTCGGTGTCGTTGGGTGCCAAAAATCATTTTTGTTAACGCACGCCACCATGGACACCCTCGTTCAACCTCGTTCGTCATCAAGTGTGAGTGTACACTTCTCTCGTTTTTTTTTTTTTTTTTGTTTGTATATACTTACCCCGACACACATACACACACACACACACACACACACCGTTCGCTCGCATACGTGCACATTTACATAATTCATTTATTCGCACACTTGGACGGCGATCATACATCGCGTATAAATACGCGTGTATTAATTTAAATTTACACGCGTAATATGCGTACTAATACGCGAGTTGGATCATTCGACCACTTCTTTACCAAAGAATCGTTTATACTCGTTATTCTCGTTTCGTTTTAAGTCCTTTCCTAAAGCGGTTTCATCGCTTTAGCCGCAAGATCGAGCGATCGAACGCCGACAGTCGTGCACGTTTTTTATTTTTGCCATCGTCGAAGAAAAAACGATTAGAAGACACGCGTTCCTGTATAACGCCCTTTCACCCCTCTGTCTCTTTTCATCGCAGCGAATATGCAATGTCACAAGGAATTGAGGATCCAAAAGAAAAAAAAAAAAAAATGTTGTAAACGCGTCGTCGTGCCTCCCATTCGATTTTCTCGAGGTTTATTACGAAATATTCGACAAGGAAGCAAGAAAAAATGTTTAGAGAAAAAGAAGAAAAGAAAGAAAGAAAGAAAGAAAAATATATCGAAACAATTATAAGAGAAGGGATAGGCGATCAAAGTCGATTTGCGAGCATTTATGATTACGATTAATCATGATCGATGAGAATGGTAATAAACCGTGATGAATCGTGGCTGTTAAATCGCTGTTAAATTAACTCGATAAAAAATAGTTAACAGCTAGCGAGCGTGAAATCTGTTTTTGTGTGTGACTGCATGCGAAAGGGGAAAGAGAATGAAAGAGAGAGAGAAATGAGCAAGCAAACGTGATCTATCTATTCATCTATCTGTCTATCTTCCCTTCTAATTAATTAATGTCGTAATCCATTTCTAACATCGTGTAACATTCGAATTAAACGAAACGTGAAAGATGTATCGCAGCAAAGATAAATTTGTAATTTTAGAATTTTCTTCGTCGCGCGTGAATTTCGTTGCCCTTTTTTCTCCGTTTGTCCGATCAAGCGTCGAAAATCTATGGCGACGGCAATTCGAGACGTTCGATAATTAACGAGATTAATTTCCAATCCTCAAAAATCCCCGCTCCGGTGATATCGGGGATAATCTAGATATATGATTCAGCAACTTTTGTATATATTAATAATGCTGTTCAAAATCATGTGATCCAGTGAGACTTTTTTTTTATTGTGATATAAAAGAAAAAAAAAAAAAAAGAAAAAAAAATGAAAAAGAGAGAGAAAAAGAAAAACACAAAAATTGGACACTTTGTTGTACCCGAGTATATCTATTCTAGCCACGAGTTCCTTTGCCGCGCGATCATTTTTTTTCTATCGAATACCTATCATCCGGAAGACTGTTCTCTCACAAAATAAAATTCTTATATAGTCTTGTACCGTACAATTAAGATAACGTTACGTGATACGGAAACGAAAACTGCCTGTGACACCTTCGATCCATCTACTGTGCGTGTTTTTCTACCGTCTTATATATATATATATCGTGACTAATCGTTGACGAACGATCGATCGTCCTTCGTTTTTACCTTTTACTGCTGATTAATAAATCGACGACGTGGAAGATTATTAACGAAAATGAGGGGAAAGAGAAGAAAAAAAAAAAATGTAAGGAAAAAATTAAAAAAAAAAAAAAAAAGAAGAAGAAGAGAGAGAAGAAGAAATTATACGTGTGTGCATGTACATATATGTAATCGTGTCCGTTTTGATAAGACGTATGTAACGTATGTAATCCAGGATTGAACGATCTTTTTAATAACTCGTCATCGGTTCCTTTAACTCGATGTCAATGTAACCTATTTAACTACGTAAAAGCTTGCTTCTTCCTTCGGTGGATGAATCGACGCGATGAAAAAACCAAATGTCTTTTTTTTACCATACGGCGAAATCATTCACTCGTCACTCATCGATATTTTATTAATCATTCGACGAAATTTATTCTATATCGAAAAAAATTTATCGAATCGCGCAGCACGATTGAAAGAAAATTGATTCAAGGATCCCGAAGGAAGATTAAAATTAATAAAATTTAAGATTTATATATAGTTCGCGTGTCGGAAAGATAGGAGATAACAAATACTAAAAGAAATAACTGAGATCTAAATTCGGCGTATCGTATTTTTTTTTTCTAACTTTCGGACACGTTTCGAAGCGAAGCTAAGAAACATAATTAACGAAACATAATTAAGCAAAGAGAAGAGAGAGGGGCCATAATAAACGATGTGTACGACTACACGACGTTCGATCTTTCGCATTTCTTCATCTCTTCCATCACCTTTTCGGTTAAGAGAATTCGATCGTTAGACGAATTCGTTCGTGATTTTTATCGGTACACGATCGCGAGTCAAGTCTGGTATCGTTTCGATAGACAAAGGAACGTTGGTCGATGATTCATTCAACCGAGCGAGCATAATCGCTTCGAGCCTTGCGATGGAAGAAGGCTTCTGACGAATCAGAGAAACCGAGCCGACGTCCAGTGTCGAGCACCACCGTAATTAATTCGCGGGTATTCGTGATCGAAGAACCGTTCGTCTCCCCCTCTCGGTTATACATACAACCGGGAGCGTGAATTATTCGAGGGAAAGGAGATATCTTGGCTGTAGTATTCGTCACGAAAATTCGATCGATAGAGAGGGAACGAATGGTGGTTGGTTCTCTCGCGTATATATTACCCGTCGAAATATAAAAGCATAGGTAAAACGCGAGAAGCTCGAGCTGGACAGAAACAACACGATGTCTTCCTCCTCGTGAGCGTAGGATGGGGAAGCATCGCGAAAGTAGATAATTCCTCTGGACCGATTGAACCAGCGAATCCCTCCCTATGACGAGAAAAAAGCTAAACATTGTCTGTACAATACGCGAATAATAATAATAACAATAATAATAATAATAATAATAATAATAATAGTAATAATAGTAATAATAATAATAATAATAAAATTAATAATAATAATAATGATAATGATAATGATAATGATAATGTAATATCGGTTCCGTTATTGTAATTAGGGATAAATTAGAACGCGAGAACAATATTGTTGACTCGTGCAAAGACGTGTCTGGATGCCAACTGTACACCGTATATACATATAGATATGCACATTGTACACAAAACCACGGATGCACATTGTAAAACCGATTATAAAAGTCCATAGAGGATGAACGATGACGAGGTCACTTGGTCTTAGCCTCTTTTAGCAGTAAAACGATCGTAGCGCACCACCGAATCAATCGAATGTTATTAATTGCTTAAAACGAGCGAGTAAGGATCACACGACAAAACGCATACATAAACGTATACATAAAAAGAGATAAAATATATATATATATAGATATAAATATATATATATAAATATAAATATATATATATATATAAATATATAAATATAAATACAAATATAAATATATATATATATATATATATATATATATATATATATATATATATATATTATATTCAGATATTTATAATACGAGTGAAAACTACGCATTGAATTGCCACGCGAGATACCGTAATTGGCATGCATGCACGCGCGTTTCCACGGGTGTTCTCGAGAATTGGCCGTGTGATAGTTTTGTTGGCAAAACTCGCGTGGACACCGTCATTCCAAGTCCCTCCTATCGATCGCGGCACACGGAGGAAAATTAAAAGGGATAGACAAAAAAAAAAAGAAAAAAAAAGAAAAAAAGAAAAAAAAAAGAAAAAAAAGGAAAGAAACAATCGATCGAAAACGTATATAGATTTTCTTCCCTTGCATATTGCCACGGTACCTCGTCGAATGGCATCGAATACGAATCTGTACTGTATTTTACCATAAGCACCGTAAATTCTGAATGTACCTATACGGATACAAAAGAATGATATATAAAAATGAGCAGAGAGAGAGAGAGAGAGAATGGGAGTGCGCGTGTGCGTGAGAAAGTAAATAGGGGCGTGCAACGGAGAGGGATGCGTGTATATCGATCGATCCTTGAATCGGTTCGATGCATCGTTTATACATATATAAATATTATACATAATTAATTCGGAGGATAACGGAGATAGGTGTGTATAGAAGAATAATTTAGACTCTAGTCAGCATAACACAATCGTAATCGAGGACGCACACGTTTTTCTTGTTCATTTCGGTTTCCGTTCTTGCATTGTCACGGGAGAACGCATCGCGTTCCCATCGTTGTTTCTCTGTACTCGACGCGTTCGGGTTTTTCCACACTTTAGGGACGAGTTGTAATGAACGCGTGGCTGCGTTTACGGCTGTTCGTTTGCTCGGAGGGGGTGCGTTGGCGCGGTGAGGGTCTCACACATTGTGACGTGTTCGTTATAGTAGACGTAATCGTCGTTAATTCTCGTTTCCTAATCTTATCTTTAATCTCTTTTCTTTTTCTTTCTTCCTTTTTCTTTCTTTTTTTTTTTTTTGCAATCATTTCTTCTTCGTTATCGATTTCAAATTAAAATTAAACTCCTTACACGTTAATAAACGCTAAACTCTTATATACAATCGAGTTTTTACATTGGATTTCGTTGGTTATTATTATTTTTTTTTTTTTTGTTTCAAATTTTTTCAAATTCGATTATAAAATCAAGTGACGAGATGATCGATTGGAAAATTGATCGTGATGAATCGTTTCTCGAACGACGCGATGAACTGACTGCAGACGCAGCCATCGAAATAATCCGATAGAAAGATAAATATACGTTCGAGGGTAATGTAAAAAAAAAAAGAAAAGAGAGAAAAAAAAAGGAGCGCGAGGCACGCGTATCGAAGGCCTACTACCACTGAACAACTTTGACACGTGATCGAGGTGATCTTTTTTTCTAATGAATCGGATATGGTAACGAGCAAAGAAAAGTCGAACGCTTGATCGTACAGTCCGACCAAGAAAAAAAAAAAAAAAAAAGAAACAATTAGAAAATTAGCGGGACGAAAATATATCATCGGGGAAATCATCAGTTAGATCGGCAATTTTCGGGTCGAGCATGATGTCACGTTATTCGTATTAGAGTATCCGCGCGCGGGGAACGTACAACGTCGCACTGCAACAAGACTGCAACAACAAACGAATTAAGAAAGAAAAAAAGAAGAAAAAAAAAAAAAAAGAAAAAAAAAGAAACGACTACGAGAAGAGGAAATCGCGACCGATGAAACGGTGTTTTTTATGATCATTATTGTACCATTATTACGATTATCGTACGTTTCTTTTTTTTCAACGTGTTAATTTCCGCGGCATCGAGCCAATCGACGCGCGACATTTAAATGCAAGTATTCGCACAGGCCTACGATAAGAGAAACTCTTTATATACGTATCCATGATGTTTCACGTGTACACTAAATAACACAAGCATTAATTGTCATTCAGCTAATCGACGATCGGACGACATGCGTAGCGCTCTAGAAAGAGAGAGAGAGAGAGAGAGAGAGAGAGAGAGAGAGAGGAGAGAGAGAATGAGCGAGCGAGAGAAGAGAGAAAAAGAGAGAGAGAGAGAGAAAGAGAGAGAAATGGGATAACGATACACTGAAAAGCTTTTGCCTCCTATCGTAATGACGGAACGACTTTTCACTCGCGACTTTACACCGCACGTGCAATTGGCCTAATTGATCACGTATCCTATTATCTCTTTCACCTTTCTTCCCTCGAATCTTTAAATTTTTCATAGCACGCTACTTCCGCTACGTACGACAATATCGTAATGAAACTGCGTAGGAAAAACAGAAAGAAAATGAAATATCGCGAGGTCGTTTTTGTTAATTATCGGTTAATTTCGCAGTTATGCGATCAAACTGCGACCGAGCGCGTACGAATAATTATTATCTTCTACGATAATAGATTTTACGTTCATCGTTTATAATCTACTTACTTTTGTAATCGATAATTTTTACCTCAACAATGGGATTAACTTTTTCATCACGTTCGCCACGGTCAATTGTGAATTAACTTCTAACTTCGGAGAAATTGTGCGTTCGCAGTTGCATTACGATTAGCACGCCCACCTTTTCAATTCGACATAGTACAAAAAATGTTTGCAAAGTTGAAACAACTCGTTGAACGAAATGCGTACATATAATTTGAATGAGAACAACTAGAAACTCGAACTAGAATTAAAGAATTAGCGACACGTTCGATTATTAATTTTGGAAGAAAAAGATCGAGTACGAGATTCCGGTTGTTGTCACGATCACGAATTTCTTTAAGAAAATGCGCGACTTGAGAAATGCACAAGAAGAGAAGAAGAAAGAAAAGAAGACAAAAAGATCACGCGTATGTCCTTTCATCGTAAACAATATCTTGACCAATTAAATACTAAGCTAGCATGGATGTATAACTCACACCGAGATAAATGTTAACCAGTTACCTGCGTAATACTCAATGTTAAGTGTCGAACTGATGCTCGTTCAGATTTTCTCGACGACTGTCCTCGCTCGTGTGAACCTCACGATTTTCTTTCTTCCATTTGCGCGAAAAAAAAAAAAAAAAAAAGAAAACGAAACATTGCCAACGACTGTCTGCCAATCATCGTTTACGCGAATTTTTTAACAAACGAAAAATAATAAAAAAATGAAACGAACGGAGTAAAAAAAGAAAAAGAAAAAAAAGAAAGAAAAGAAAGAAAAAAAGAAGGGGAAAAAAGTGAAGAGACATTCCACGCCCATTTTTTTAGACGATCAACGAAAACGAAAACATTGTTTGACTGCCATATACGTATTTTACGATAATTTTATAGACGTGAAAACGGGGTGGGCCGAACGATCAGGCACCATTCCGCGTTCGATACAATCTATCACGATTCGAGTGAAGTAGTTTCCGTTTTTTCTATATGCGACTTTTCTTGTAATCTATCCTGGTGAAAATGAAAAAAAAGGAAAAAAAAAAGAAGAAGGGAAAAAAGAAAAAATGCAACTACACGACACACGTATTGATACGCGAACAAATTATTGTCACAGCTAATATGTGTGTATTTTTTTCTTTGTTGTATACGTATCCGCCGTGTAGAAGAGTAGAAAACCCCCGCTCCAGCTCCCCACCCCTTCTCTGATGCGATCATTGTTGCAATCGATATCCCACAAGTATGTTGTAGTAATATACACTTCTTACTATCGAAAAAAATCTTGAGTTTTTTCATTACATCGATCATGCTGTAGTACATCGATATTTTCTTCTTTTTTTTTTTTTTTTTCACTCGCCATTGATTTATTTTGCATTTATCAAAAGTAGATTATAGATTATCAGAAACTCTTCTCGATGTTTGCTTATATATATATATATAAGTAGTAGTAAGAATATCGATTTAAAATTTTTCATCATTATCTATGGTAAATATTACCTAGAAAAATTAATCTAACGATTCTCATCCCGTTGTTTGCGTTTGTTGTCTCGTATGCTTTTTGATTTGGAACGACGAGCGTAGGATTTATAATAATTTCAATCGCAAAACTTAACAGATCTCAAAAATAATTTCTTCTCGTATAAAAATCAGACTCTCTTGGTTAAGATTTTTAATTGATAGATTGGTAAAAAAAAAAAAATCATAAAGTTCAAATCAGGTACCGATGCCATCTTTTGAGCGCGTAAATGTAAAGATATAGATAAGGAGAGGAAATAATGAATTGGAGAAAGACAGAGATAGGGTAAAAATATTGAAATCAACGCCATCTTCAGAGTGCCGCAAACGAAACACACGTAGAAAGGATAGAAAATAGTAAGAAAAAGATAGAGATAGGATAAGAATTAACTATCAACGCCATCTCTTGAGAAAATTACTTCTTCAAAGGTAAGATAAAGAAGAGTAAGAATCGAGGATTAACGCCATCTATCGAGTCCCGGAAAGAAATATCTTTGAATAAAGCTCGAAAGATGGCGCTGACGGTCAATTCTTATCCTATCTCTATCTTTTTTCTATTATTTTCTATCCTTTCCACGCGTGTTTCGTTTGCGGCACTCTGAAGATGGCGCTGATTTCAATATTTTTACCCTATCTCTGTCTTCCTCTCACTATTTCCTTTCCTTGTTTATACGTGTTCCTACCGCGTAACCACAAGCACGGTTACACAGGACTTTACAGGACCGAACAATTTTATCGTTTTTTTTCTTTCTCAAAACTACATATACATCTTAATATATTTAATATAAAAAAATATAATAACGTTGTCAGCTTTAAAATATATTTCTAAAACGAATTCGCAAAACATCGATACATCTTAATGATGCGCTTCGAATGTTCGAAGTCTCTTTATTAAATGGAAAATTCAAGTTCACAGTAAATTTTACTGTATATATAATTTTTAAGAAGAATCGAATCGATATCAAACGGATATAAAATCGGTGAAACACATTCGAACGTATCGATCAGGAAGACAAACGCAACGATTCCGTCTCCAGACAGAATCGAATTTCTGTCCCGTAGAAACACGACTGACGCGCAACTGATAAGCGTTGGTAATTAAGCTGATTGACGTCTCGTTTATGACCGCGTCTATGGCCACAAATTGTCATTTTAACGAATCACTGTCCTCGCCAGTGGGATGGGAATCGGGCGATCGATCGGTTCGAATTTCCAAATTCGCTTCGATGTTATCTACTCGATCGCCGTTAACGAAGTACCACCATCAATTGTCGATGAATTTAAACTTGAAATCGATAAACTTCGTTGACATTTAGGGAAAAATAACACGGAATAATAACGTTCTTCGACACGTTCGTCATCGCGTATATTATGGGAGATAAGGATTGACGAAAAAAAATCACTCAACGGTTAACTTCTTTTCCGGTTTTTCTTACAAAAATACCTCTTTATTGTAAATGGATCGTCGACGGTAGTTACACGGAAAGACAGTCATCCATCCACAGAGAAGCGTTGGGGGATCCCGACAATCTCATCGGCGAGGAAAAATTTCATTTTGCGTTTCATTTTTTTTTTTTTTTTTTTTTTGTTTACATTTTTGCTTTTTTGAATTAACACTCATCATGCTTTGGCATCTTTATTTAATTTACGTGTCTGTGTGTCTGTATGTACGTGCGTGTATCTGTGTTCCTTATGCGATATATCGTTTTTTTTTTCTTTCTTTCTTTCTTTCTTTCTTTCTTTCTTTCTTTCTTTACTCGTTTCGTTAGCGTTTCGTTTTTTTCGTTTCGTTTCGTTTCGTTTTTTCTTTTCTTTTTCTTCGAATATTTGATTAACACAGTTAGACAGTGATAGTGAAGTCTTTAGGTGATTTGGAGAGCGAGTTAGAAGGAAAACCCGTCCTCTTCCTGTGGAGCTTCAGCTTCATGTCGATATCGCACTCGGCCTCGCTGGTCTCGTGCGCGTCCGTGAAACCTGTCGGCGGTTTCAGTTCCAACGTAGACAGCTCGCTGCCCCAGTCCTCCTCCCTCCTCGCCATTCTGGACGATCCGGGCTCCTCCAGCAGGCACAACGACTCTACCGACTTCCTCGGGCTCGGATCCTTCCCCAGCCGATCGCAGGACCCAGGCCTCCCACCCTGACTCGGCGACCCTCCCCTCGAATACGAATGCATCCCGGAATCCGAGAGCTTCATCACGGGCCGCAGTATCCCCGGCACTCGACCGTCCATCCCCATGTCGGGCGTTGCTCCTTGATTCCTGGAAATCGACGAACGAGCATGGATCTCGCCTCGTTTCCCCAACCAACGGCGTTCTTACCTTTGCTTCTCGAGCCTCGGGAAAGTCTTCCTCTCAGAAATTGGTGACGGCTCGGTTGATGTACTTGATTCGTGCGTGTGGTACAGCACATCTGCGCGCGAGACACGTCGATGCGAGAAACGTGATGCGTTAGTGGCGGCTTGGATCGCTTGTTTTAAGGCTGTTGCCGGCGTCGACACAGAAAATCGAATACTAACTTACTATGATGAACCGGCCTCGGGACAAGGGCTAGTCGCTGCTCCCTCTGCCCGATCGAATTCGGCCCCGGGGAACGCGTCATTATCGACGCCGGACCGGAGTCGTCCAGGTGGTTCGAGGACTCGGTCCGACTGCTCGTCCCCACCTCCGTGTCGCTGTCCGAGCCCAGGGTGTCGTACTCCTCCGACTCCGACTTGAACGACTTCGACTTCCGCCTCGCCCTTCCCCGCACCTTCGTGTACTGCTCCATGTCGCACTGAAACGCGTCCAAACGCTCCTTACTCTACGCTCCTCCCATTCTCTCCCCCATTTTCTTTAAATTAGATTTCCACGCGCCTTCCTGGAAACCCTCTCCCTTCGTGTGTCGAGATTCATCGCGTAACGAGTTTCCCCTCCCCTCGAAGAGACGTTTACTTACGAGCCAAAGTCTCCACTTTGGAGGAGTAACTCGCTACTTTCACGGGATATATGCGCGTGTATGTAGAAGCAAATCGTCGCATCGACTCGCTTACGCGACGAAGATGCATTTCTTTGGCGCGAGACGAAAGAGGTGTTTCTCGATGGATTAACAAATATTATAGGCCGCGCGTTCGTATCATTGCTATTTATCGCACCTGATTGCCTTGCAGCATGGTTTCGCTGCGTTCGTAGTAGAACGCCTGTCGCATCGGGTTCGCCGACAGGTTTTCCTGCTCGGGCAGATTGAAGGTGGCGTACGGATAAATGTCTTCGGAATATTCGGGTATTCTTTCCAGGGCGCTCACCTCGCGACAGGGCGACTGCTGCCCCGGCTTCCTCACCGTCGCGTAGTACTGTTCCCTCTGCTCCATGTTGTGCTTGTTCTCCAGCGCCGCCTGGGTTTGCGAGCTCGGATCGTTCGCTCTCCCCGATCGCTCCGCGTCTGAAAATCATCCGTTTATACAACAGAACGAATCTCGTGAATTGCGAGGAATATATCGTAAGTTTCTTTCTCAACAAGGGATGACTTTTATGAAAATTTCGTTGGTGACAGAAAACTCTTTTGAAACTTTTTTCTACGTCGTTCATTATGGATGGAGGAAGCATTTGAGGCGTGTTGTCCTTCGTTGCTTTGAAAAAAAGGTAATAGCGCAAACGATAGTGAAAAGGAGATTTTTGTAAAACCGTTTTAAATCGTCCACGATTGGTATAAGAGATTTGGATGAACGCTATATGGAACTTTATCGTTGCCAAAATCCCCGATATAGCGCGAGATAGTTAACATTTCCAGGACGACATAATCACCTGATCGATCGATGTCAAGTTTGTACTTGTGAATCTACGCGCGATTCGTTTCTCCAGCGACACGAAAGAGATCCTTTTTTAAAGAGGCTTGTCACCGGAGACGAGACTCGGATCAAACGTGCATCGAAAACGCACTTCCAAGGAAGGATAATAGATTGTCGCGAAGCCTGGACTTTAAACCGTTCTTTTGTTCATTTGGTGGGATTGGAAAGACTAGTACGAGCTCCTTCCTCAAGGTGAAACAATCGATTCTGTCAAATACTGCAATGAGATAATGATAACTTGATAAATCGAAAGAAAAACGGCGTTTTTTCATCACGGCAACGCGAAATCGCATATTGTAAGAGAAAAGCTGTATATAATAAAAACGCATCTGAAAAATATTTCGCAAGTAAACCTCACAAAACAATTTTAGAAGATGATAGAGCAGAACAATTCATATATAAATCAATCTTAAACAACGAATATCGTGTTCGTTTCGTATTCGTTTCGTATCAAAAAAAAAAAGAAGAAAGAAATTTACGAGGCACTCTAATAAAATCACCGAATCGTTTTACCAAACGCTCGATCAGAACACTGTTACCACCACCACCACCGCCATCGCGTTACCGAAGAGAAATTGGAGCCAGGCTTTCATCGTCCAACCATCAAAGTGTTTGAAAGCGAACAAAGGACTCGCGTCGATTAAACTTGTAACAACACTTATCTTGAAAAGGAGATCGCGGTTATCTCGTAAGTGTACAGCGTCTGCCATCTATCGAGCGGGATCAAATTTTCGCCGGAGAGATTCCCCGGCGGAAACGAGGAATTCGACGAGTGAAACGACGTCGTCGTGTCGCGTTCCACTAATCGCGGTCGCGTAAATATTTGTCGGATCCGTTCCACGCGTGCCGGGGGAGGGGAGGGGACGATCGTGGCGCGTTACCGTCAACAACCGGTTGATATAATTGCGTGGAAATGCCTCGTTCGCTTTTAATTAATAATCGAATCTGTTCGATTCGATTCGATTCGAAGTAATCGCGTCCACGGAGGGAGGAGGGAGAAAGGAAAGAAGGGAAGGGATCAATTTTAGCCGGACGATATCTCGAAGCCACCCCTCGAAGAGCGCAGGGTAATTGGAGCACGATATCGCGACGTTTAGCCACTCGATAACGACGAGTGGCACGAGCGTGGCGCCAGCAACACACCCTTCCTTCCCTTAATGCAAATTGCCGCCACCGTTGAAATCCTATCCATCGAAACCCTTTTCGTCTCCCCTTTCCTCCGAGAAATGAACGGCGTTCTGGACGATCCGGATCTGGATGGACTCGATGTCCTTTGATCGATCTTCGATTTTGTACCTACTACGATTCGATCAAGGGAATTGGAGAGTTTAGAGGAATTGGAGAGTGGCCGATTGTTGGATCAGAGATGCAATCGTAGCGAGGTTAGGTCGAGAAGCATAGTTTGCGATTGGGTGGGCAAAGCGCGAGAACGCATCGGGTGAATTTCGTTTGTAGGGACGAGGAGTGCGATTCCGATGCAACGCGGAATTATGCTTTTCGATGGTGTGTGCACTCGTGTTTTATATCAATATATTTAAATATAGGCAATTAGGATCGTTAATTGAACATCGATTCGATGGTTCTTTGTTTGATATCGCTTGTTTCAATACAATGCGAGATACACATCCGCCGGCGATTTTAATTATATGCACGGTTATTTGAGCATACGCGATAACGCGGAAATGAATTCGAATTTTCGGTTATATCTATCGCCTTTTCCCAATCGTAAAAGCGTGAGTGTAAAAAAGTCGCTCGATCGGATGACGAGATCCTTTGGCGCCTTGCTCGATCCGATCCAGAGATTTATACCTTTGATATCGGTGAGGGCGAATAATACGAATGGAGGACTCACGTGTTTTCAAGCAAAAGCAGACGCCGGCCACCGTGAGGAACACGGCCAGAAGCGAGATGACGCTAGGCGCGAGCACGTGGGCGTCGAAGAGAAGCGAGGTCTCCTCGGTTTCGGGCGGGTGCTCGTCGTGTATTCGATTGCTACCGGTCGGCGACAACGTGGTGAACGAGTATTCGGCCTGCGTCGAGCCCGCGTTATTGTACGCAGTGACGCGGAGCTCGTATTTGGCGCCGCTATCCAGGTTCACTATGGAGAATCTCGATTGTGGTTGCACGTTGTTCGAGACTGGAACAGAGAGTAAGGCTCGTTGCGTGAAACAGATCGCGACGACGCGTTGGCTGGGAACATTCCGGGGACAATTTTCGAGCCTTTCCACGTTTTACCGTTTTACCATAAATATTTTCGGCTTTGGCTTTTCGGGTCGATCGATCGACGAGAAAAGCGGGGGGAAAAATTGGGCGATGAAATTATTTTATACGAGGGAATCGAATATCGAAGTGCAACTTACAGAGCAACCAATCACCGGGCAACCTCCTGTATTCGACCACGAAGTAGAGCAAAGGACAGCCCCCGTCTTGCCACGAGTTCAACTCCAACGTAACGAACGTTTGATTCGCTTTGATCAACTGATGCTTGACGGGCGGGATCGGTTTCGTCCCATTCGTCTTCGCCGTCTCGATCTTGCTCGCGCTCCCGCTACCGATCCTGTTGAACGCCGCCAACGTGAACTGGTACCTGGTCCCGCACTGCAATCCTTCCAGAAGATACGTGTTCGCCTTCCTGTCGATCATCACTTCCTCCCACTCGGAGAACTCGCGACGATACGCCAGCAGGAATCCCTTGATGGGGGCGCCCCCGTTGTCCCCCTGTTTCCATTGCAGTTGGACCGCGTCGGTCGTGGTGCCGGTGGCGAGCAAAGTCGGCGGAGTTGGCGGCACTGCGCAAAGTTTACACACGCGCGATTAACACGCCGGTCTCGAGAACGGGGCGATTTCGAACGAAGAGAAGAAGAGGGAGAAGAAACTTCGAAATTCGATCGCATGCGAATTCGTATGCGTTCCACGATCGAAAGTCGTGACGTTTCACGTAACGAGGAGTCCGAACAGTGGCGCTCGAATTTTCAACCAGCGGAGGAATTATGCGGGATAATTGTGTGCGACCACCGCAACGAAAAAACGATTTGGTTTTTGCAACTTTTAACGAACCCGGTCGGTGACAAGCTTTTTCACCCCTCCTGTGACCCGTTCCCGTTCATTACCGCGATAATATCCATGCGATGCGCGCGAAAAAGGAGTGAAAATTTCCCAGGGAGGGGGGACACCGTTCCCCGTGTCCTGTCGTCCCGTTTTCGACGGGAACGCGACCCGTTGACCCGATTCGCCACCCCACCGTGGTTATTCGTTTCTCGCGAGAGCTAAAAAACACCATTTACGCGAGCGTTTCGAGTGGCGAGAATTTTATATCGAATCGAATGGGGAAGAGAAAAAAAATTTTTGTAAACGTTATCGTTATTGAAAGTTAATAATAATAATAATAATAATAAATGGAGATGCGTGCATCGTATGCGTGAATTCCATCTTTAAACCTCGACCTGTATGAGATACAATTTCATAATTAGCTTTCACGAGAGATAAAAATATAATATACCAAAGGATTTTCCAGGATATTTCGCAAACAACGATGGAATCCGTGTCCCTTCTTTCATCGAATAACGGGAAAATTATTCCCAAACGATCGACGAGGGATGAAGAATCCCGATCGTTCGACGGAATCTTATCCTGGCGAACGATCAAGTTCCACGTACCTTGTACTTGGAGCGTGTACACGATTTCATCGGAACCGAGGGAATTCTTCACGTGGCAGGAATAGTTGCCCTCGTGAGTTCTCTGCACGTTCCTCAACGTCAACGCGTTGTCCGCCCCGATGTCCGACCTGTCCGATGAAAAAAGGAAAAATAAGAAAAACTCGGTCAGCGATCAACGCGATACAGGATATATATCCTCGGATTCCACCACTTTCGCCACTCACTTCTGCTGCAACTTGACGTCGCCCCGACGCCATTCCACCGTGGGACGTGGAATACCGACTGCAAGACAGGCCATATTGACGTCCACCCTCCAAGGCACCACGAGCGGCACTCCGAACGATATTATAGCTGCTGGAACTAATTAAAAGTCCCGGTTATCCTTGCTCTTCGTTAAACTTGCTCCAGCTATGATCCTCCGTGTTTGAGTTCACTTTCCAAACTTCCCTCCTCCTCTACCCTCCCCTTTTCCTTTCTCCTCCTCACTTTGTTTCTCTCGAATTATGTATATGAATATGTGTATATATATATATATGGGGTAGGAGGGGGGAGTTTTCGACGAAAAACAAAACTCGTGCACAGATTTCTATTAACGACGACGCGTGTGAGAGGGTTATGGATTAAAATGCATAATTCTCGGAACTCTGCGCCAACTCTGTGCATATGTGTATATGTATATATATTATTCGAGCTCGTCGATCAACTTTCGCCAACTCCGTCGAACTCAAACGCAAAGAATCGCGGGAACAGGGTCGATTGAATATCCCATGCATACGGAACGAGATCGGGAGCGAGTGCCTGCAACGAAATCTTGTTCTCTTAACAGCGAACTTGTTCCGTGAAAAGTAGTATGGAAAAAGGATAATATGTTATTGTATCGACGTTAATCACTGGTTCGGTTACTCGATGATCACCGGTATTTGTGGCGCGAAGTATTCCAATTACTCGATCATTAGCACCGTGTATATCCAACAGTTTCTTCACGTTCGCACATCGATCTTGTGTATCTCTCTCGTTGTCCAAAATCGATCCATCGTAGGATCGTCGAGCACGCGATACAAAACCACGATCGCGCGGTCTCATTCCTCCGGAGAGTGGGGAATTTTTCATAAAAGTTGCACGTTTCATTGGCCCAATTTCCTGCCGCGCGTTCACCGCACCGATCGTTGGCGAATCGAGCCGTTGGAAATCGATTCCTCGGGGAGCGAGTATAGCGGGAGGAAGAAGAAGAGAAAGAAGGAGGAAGAAAATCCTTCTCCTCTCCCCGAGGAAAGTTTGGCTTACCGGTATTGCTCAGTTGAAGTTTGATGACCGGAGTTCTCGGTCCTTGCCCTATTTTGGTGGAGGCCGTAACCCAGGCCTCGTAGGACTCGCGCTGCTTCAACCCGGTCGCCTCGTGGTGCAGGTTCTGCGCAGGCAACGAACTCTTAATGGTCTTCACCTCCTGGCCCTGGTCCAACACCCGGATATGGACGGTGTACTTGGTGAGAATGCCGTTCGGCCGCCGCGGCGGCAGCCAAGATATCACCACCGCGTCCTCGTTACTGGTCACGGCCTTCACGCGCTCGGGCGCATCCGGAACTAAAGAACGGGTAGCGTTGATCACTGCCTTCCGGATATGGAGCGGAAGAAATGGAAACCTCGCTTTTTCTCGTTCATCGATCGAAGGGGAGGAGGAAGGGTCGTTCCCCTCGTTTTTAATTTTGGAAAATCCAAGTTTCGATTCGATCGCGGAGAATAAATATAAAATAGAACGAAACGGTATTTACTCTAATCTTCTCGGTTTTATCCGATAGAATTTTATATACGAGGAATACGTTATTTTCGTAACTCGCGTTACGATTCTTCGTCTTTCGAGTTACTTGTTCTTCCTCGAATCGTGATTTTTGCGCCCTACACTACTCGGTCACTGTCGCGGCAAATGACCAAGGCAAAAAGCTTTACCCTTATCACCGTCCTTTACGACCTTTCCTCCTCCGTTATTCGACCTATCATCCCAGTTATCATAGCACGTCTCTGTCCACTCTTTGGCGAACTTCCCTTTATTTATCGCTCCATCAAAGCGCAATTAAAAATCTCCGTTCGTTGAACGGAGGCACGCGCGGAGTATTTGTCGTTGACGAACCCATCCGGCGCTTTTCTTCGCGATACACGCGAAATTTCGATTACAGCCCGAGCGTTATTACGAGTTTCGCGATAACGCGATACAATTATTCGCGACCCATTTCGCGGAATTTCCGCCCCAACGTGTGCAGCTGCGTTTAATGGAAAAGCTAGCTCGAGTTTCCACGACGAGGGGGGCGATTGCTCCTCCTCTGGATATAACGTCGCTTCAAAGGAGCGGCAAAGTTTCCGTCATTGACTCTTTGGTCCATGTTTCCCCGCTCTCGTTAAGCAACGGCACCCGACGATTCCCCGAAATTCACGAGCGCCCTCCCCCCGCTGTAAAGCGCACCCGTTCCCACTCTCGAACACATCTTTGAACAGAAATTTTCGACCGTACGTGACGCAATTTTCCCGCGACCGTTCTTTCTCCAATCGAAAATGGTGGTTAAATGATAATATTGTAAAGACACGCAAAAAAAAAAGTTGTCTCCGATTAGTCCCGAAAAATGGGAATCGAAACGATCGATTTTAACATCGATAGCCAACGGCGACGAAACCCATTAACGTTTCGACGACCCGGCTTCTAATCGACTTACGTCCACGATCCTCTAACAACCCCCATCTGACAACCCCCTTCGATCTGCGGGCCAAAACGACAAACTGGCCGACGATCCCGTGGACATATTGACCTATCGAAACATCAACAGCACGGCTCGTCGTGAAGCATCCACGATGGAACCACAACTCTCTCTCTCTCTCTCTCTTTCCCGATCCGGTGGACGCGTGGAAAATTTACTTCTGTTTGCTCGTGGCTGTCGCTCGTTTGTCTGGCGCAGAGGGAGAGGAAACTCGACAGCGAGCAAATGGTTTACCAGTTTCTTCGGTGGTGCAGGACACAGGGCTGCTCGTGACACCCTCCCCGGCTCTGGTGTAGGCGAGCACCTGCACCGTGTAATTGGTGTACGGGCTAAGTCCGTGCAGAACGGTGCTCAATGCATGGCTGATCTTCGTCTCTCTGCCCGCCTGCTGCTCCAGAACCGCGCTCCCCGCCTCGTACAGCAACTTGTACCCCTGAACGACCCCGTGAACTTTGTCGGAAGGCGGCGGTTTCCAGGTCACCTGGATGTTCTGCCCGGTCAGCGCGGCGCACGCCACGTTCTGCGGCGAGGCGCTTGGAACTGCGTCATAAAATCGTGGCAATCGTGAATCGGTCGAGAATAAAAAATTAATGTTTCGTGGAGGGAAGGATGGCGAGTAAGGGAGAGTGTCTGTGGAAATTCGAGCGGGGGCGGAAGCGACGAGGGGAGAGTCCGCGGGTCTCTGGTTACCGATGCGCGCAAATGGCGCGACTAGGGAGTTTTCAGTTTCGAGAGGAAATTCGAGGACAAAGAGAAGAGAGGTAAACTGGTGTCGAGTGGATTGTTTTTGCGTTGCTGATTGGAAGGCTAGAATCCCCCCGAGTGGCAACTTCTTGAAACGAGGCGAGGAAGAGAAGGAGGAGGAGAAGGAGGAGGAGTGGAGGAGCGATCGATCTGTCTTCGCTTTTGCCCGAGCTCGTTATTCGAAAACGACGTGTTGTTGTGCGCGATGTTTGCCACGACTCGGCTGTCTCGTTAACAGCGCGCAAGTTTTTCCACTGGGTCAAGTGTCAAACGTGGCACGCGCGTTGTGTCCATCGCTCTGCGGCCGCGGTTTGCGCGAAAGGCCATTCCTCTTCCTCGAGAAAGCTCGTTCGATGGTTATCCGTCTCGAATTCCCACCGTCGACGAGCAAAGCGGGGAGGAACGCCGAGCATTTCCGCTTTCCTCTCGAGTAAACTCGCCCAACTGAAGTTTGTTCTTGTTCGAATATATATATGTATAACTGTCGAAACGTTGTTACAAATTTTCTTTTTTCTCTCCCTCTTTCTCTCTCTTTTTTCTTTACACGAACGGAACAGATGGAGGCAGTATTGTCGTGGAGCGACATTTCCTTTGTTGGAAAATGCGTTTCGACTGTTTCCTCGAGTGTTGGCAAAGGAAACCGCGCAATTAAGCGGCGCCATTGTTTCGAGAGGAACGGACCACGGAAATGGCGCGAGCGTTGAACGGATTTCATGCATCGCGGCCACTCCCCGTTAAACTCGTTCAAACTTGAACCTCGATTCGATGTTTGGCGGAATGTTTCGCGACCTGGACATCTCTCTATCCGTCACTGTTCGCGAATTGATCGATCCTTGCAACACCTTTACGACACAGATCTTTTCGCGTCTTTCGAGAAACAGGACTAAACTATACCCGTTATTTCGTATCTCGTCGCGAAGATCTTAGGAAAAAGAAAAGAGTGGAAGAGGAATTTCGAAAAATTCGATCGATTTCCGAAACAATTCTTTTTTTTTCTTTTTTTTTTTTTTTTTTTTTTTGTAATCCTGTGCACAGATTTCGTGAAACTCAACAAGTTGGAACAACAGGTCAACCGATTAAAAAGTAGAGATATGTCGGTTAACGAGCCCCGCCTTGCGAGATGTACGCAAATTTTTTACATCCCCTTTCTCCGTGCTGTTGCGGATTTCTGGATGTAAAACTGCACCCGTGAAAATTAATTTCACCGTTTCGCAGCGGGGCACGAATCTCTAGCCTCATCAACGCTCGAGAATGCGCCGCATCTCGTTCCATATTACTCCGAATACCGCTAAAGTCTCCGATTATCCTTTATTCCTCGAGCCAAGGGGGAGAATATAGTTGTTCTATTCGATAATACGATTTATTTCTCATTTAAGAGACGTTCAGATTGAATTCCGGGCAAAGAAGCCGTTGTTCCACTTTGTCGCATCACACAGGAGAGATTTTGTTAATTTATTAAATAACCATGGAATCGAAATAATTTATCAGAGTTGCAATTTAATCGCAATTAATTCGATGACCAGGAGGTTTCGAAAAATTTTCAACGTCGAATAGAAAAACGACAGAAACGAAAAAAGAAAAAAAAAAAAAAAAAGAAAGAAAAGAAAAAGGAAATAACCTTGATGTCGTTGTTCGCTCACCGTCTTCGAGAGTCTGCACCGTGACCGGGTCAGATCCTGGGCCGTCTCCTTTATTATTGAACGCCTTCACCACGATGCTATATTGGGTGTACTTTCGAAGTCCGGTTAGCCTGTAGGAGCCATCGCCGTTTTCCGTGATTCCCACTCTGGTGATGTTCACCGATTGATCATTCCCACTGAAATAAAGCCACGGTCCGTGTTTCTCGGGGCGGAAAGATAAAGCGCGAGAAGGAACGCGCGGAACTCGACGATACTTAAACCCATCCCGTGAAAATTGGAGCGAAAAATAGTCCCCTGATTTCCCCCTCCACGTTTCTCCCCTCCTCGATATATATATATATATACAATCCATTCCAACCCGATATCAAATTTCCTTTCCTTGGAAAAGGAAGGGCGCGTTTCCGCCCCTCGCCTAACGAACCGGCGCGCGATTCTTCGCGAATTATAATCGAGAATCCCAAGAATCCCAACGAGGACCAAGACTCGGAGAGAAATTCCATCGTTTCGGGACGGTTAACGATGAATTTTATTCGAATCCGTCTTGTCCTTCTCCCCGCCGAGATTATTAAAGTTCCACGGAAGTTTTCCTCCCCGAGCAAAATCCTCCTCGAGATTCGTTATACGGCCAAATTGGCCTCGTCGTTCGTATAACCCGATTTAATAATCGTAAGTACAAGGAGGAGAATCGGACACGGCCCGTCAAACGGGGGGAGGAGAAACGTTCGCGAAACATCTGTTACGGGGGTTGGAGAGAACAATCGCGCGGCGATTATCCGCGAGTCGATCGTCGTCCATTGTGGATATCAGCATAATAATAGGGCAAGGCTCGACGAGAGATCGGCTTGTTCCTTCTCCTGCTAAATTCTATCGTCTTCGAGTGTGCTTTAGAAACTATTCTAAACAGCCGTTAAACGGATAACGATACCCTAGATTGGCGTAGCTGATGGTGTATCCGAGAAGTTCGCCATTCCACAGGGATCGATCGGGTGGTTGCCAGGTGACCTTCACTTGCTGCGGCCCTAAGGGTTCGGCGATGACGTGTCTGGGCGATCCACCAGGAATCTCGCCGTCGGTCTGGGCCTGTCGTTGTTGTCGTTGTCGTCCAACCGTGGCGTAGCCGTGGTGGCGGTGGTTTTTGGGCGCAGGATCGAGTCACGAGGATCGAAGAGTGAAAGGAGAAATACGATCGATACGCGTTAAACAAAATGGCGAAAAAATGTTCACGTTCGATCATTAACGAGTCTAATATAAGATGGATAAGCGATATAATGATAATTTTCTTTCTCTTTTTTTTCTTTCTTTTTTTTTTTTTTTTTTTTTTTTGAGATATGCTGAAATGTTTTTTTGATACTGACATGAAGGATGTCGCTTGGCGCTGATGTTCCAAGATGATTTTCCGCTAGCACCCGAAAGTGGTAGGAGGTCGCCGGTTTTAGGGGCGATACCAGCGCGACCGTGTTGTCCCCTGCCACCATCTTCTGCGTGTTGTGCTCATGCCACACGTCTTTCCAGCAAAAGGCAACGACAAGGGCTTAGAGGGTTTGTGTGCATCGTTGATCGCTAAGGTAATCGACGAATTTACGAACCGCTACGAGTTTCGCGCGTTACCTCCGCCTTACTCCCCCGAGGCGGTTACCCAATGCTACCGCAATTTCCTACCATCTTATACGCGTAAGAGGATCTGTAGACCACGGTTAAAGCGTCTTAAAGCCGGTTACGCACCGAATACGAGAATTCGAAAAATGGAGAAGCGAAGATCGCGTTCTTTCTTCGTCGATGACCTTTCCAAACTTCCGAGATGAAAGTTTATCGAAATCAATTTAAACTCTACGTGTCCGTGTTTAACGTCTGTTGTTGCCTATATTCGAGCAACAACATCGAGAAACTTCTTTACCACAAAGCTTTACCCGGTCTGAAGAAAACTTTGGAAAAATAAAGTTTTCACGGAAGACTATCAAGGCCGGGAACGTTTCCTCTCACCTTGGTGTTGGGGCCGACCAACTTTTGCCTTTTGGCTTTATCATTCGGCTCGAAAGCGACGAGGATTCGTCAGTGGCGGCACGTGAGCCGTTAACCGGCGTGACCAGAGAATTAGTTTTTGGCCGATAGTCGTGGTCGGGCGTAGAGTAGCAGCGGGTAATCCGCCTCGAAGCTGTCGAAAAATCGAACGTGCGAACGTGTACGGGAGATCGATGGGAGGACGAAGTGGAGGGGGGGGGGAGAGAGAGAGAGAGAGAGAAAAAAAGAGCAAAAGCGAGCGAAAGCGATGGTACGCAAGGTTTCCAAAGTTTTAAAACAAGTTAATCAAATGTATCCCGCTGCGAGTGAGCAAAAAAAAAAAAAAAAAAAGGAAAAAAATAAAAAAAAATAAATAAATGAATAAATAAAAAACGCAAGTGCGTTTTTTTATCACGCGCCCTCGATGCTCGTTCATACGTGTAAAAAATTCATCGCCATCACGCTTTACTCTGGAAACAAAAGGGAAAATGAAAGAGAAAGAGAGGGGGAGGGGGGAAGGAGAGGGGAGGGAGAGAATCGAAATTAAACGCGTTCATATTTAATTTCAATCCCGTGGCCGTGGCGTAAAGAAAAGAAAAATATTATATATATATATATAGTACGCATACATATCGATCGATCGCGTATGAATCGAAGAACGATCGCACGTTCGCCGATACGATCGATACACATCGATTGGGGATGGCGGGAAAAAGGAATCCCCGGCGGTGATATATCCGACCCGGTGCTTGCCCTGTTTCACGCGCGTTCACGCCACGACACCTCGCTGTGTCCCCCCATGTGTTAAGTTCGATAATTTAGCGGTGGCCACCCGATTCGAGTCGATTAGGCGTAAATGAGGACATCCGAAGTTAACGAGCGAGTTGGGATCCTGAGGGGAGGGGCTGGTTGCGAAAGAGAGGGAGAAGAAAGAGAGGGGTGGTATCGCGTGGGGTTGATGCTCGCTTTCAAAGAGAAGTTTCTCCCCAACTTGGGGAGAAAATAAAAGCACGAGACAGAGAAGAAGCACGGCGTCGACTTCGCGGCCAAACTTCGACTTCCTTTTCGTGGCACGCTTTTATGAAAACTCCGACTTACCCCTCCTCCCTCCCTTCCTCCCTCCCTCTCTCTCTTTCTCTCTCTACACTCCGCTCGATATAACACACCCTTTCGACCTGACTCTGGTTGCTCGCGCCGCTCGACGAAAAAAAAAAAAAAAAAGAAACGAGTCATTCCACGCGGCGTAATTAAATATCGCGAAATAATATCGTGAAATACAGCGAGCCGGTCCTGTTCTCCATCGACGACAATACGTTTGATTCGAGCATCGACTCGAAAACTCGGTGACGGCTTTCACGAGAATTGAAAAACTTTCGCCCGGCCAGGAGGACCCATTGCGAGGAGAAAGAAGCTGAGAGCCAAGTAAAAAAGCTAGCGACGCTTCGAAATTAATTTTTCCATTAAAATGTAAAAACCGAGGGGAGGGAGCTCGAATTGGCTCGCTTTCGAGAGGGGAAGGAATGGTTTATTATTTCGTTTCGGTCGAAAGTTGGTCGATCGGCCGGCGATCGAGAAGTCGAGGAGATAGAAAGCTGGGGGGGGAGGGAAGGAATTGTACGCGGAATTGTCTGTCCAATCAACGAGCGAAAGAAACGGAGCAGCGATCACGGTTCCACGATCACCGGCTTCGGATTGATTATATATTGTTTGCCATATTGCGCTATAATTTCATTCCCTCGATTGGCTTCGGAGCCAGGCGGCCAGGCTATTGATTAAACTTGAGATCCAGCCTGACAGTCCAATAATGGAGTCTTAATGTGGCATCGTCGAGATATTACGAATCAAACTCCTTCCGACGTCCGGATGCTCGTAATGAAAACGACGATCCGTTGACCCCGCGGATGGAAAGCAATTAAAATATAGGCAGACGGACGAAGCTACTTCTTCATGTAAACAAAAGAAATCCAAAATGAAAAATATTGTCGCGTTCGATGATAATGAATTCCTCTTTCTCCCCTGCGCGAAAAGAATCGATCGAGTAACACTGTTCGCGAAATCGGCCTCGACGATTTACCGATGAAATACGCGAGAGAAAAAGGTCGATCGAAACGAATCTTTGAGTTTCCCTGGCCGAACGGCTCCACGCCCTGGATATTGCCCTCGATATATCCAAAAATCTATAAGAACGTTTTGCCTGGTGGCGGACCTTGTCGAGGTTTCGATCGATCGAAAGGTTCGCACAGCGTTTCTCAAATTTCACCGAGGAGACACAGAGAGAGAGAGAGAGGGAGAGAGTCGGAGGAGATACAGGAGGAGTCGAGTTTCGCGATCGATTAAGAAAGACGGGTCGGAGAGAATTGGACGGAATCGATTCGAAGAACAGCGTGGTAAAAAAAAAAAGGACGTTGGAAAATAGCAGCGGTGAAAAATAACGAAGACGTTTTCGAGAGTGGCGAGATACGAATAACGTCTCTGACACGTTCCCCACGGAAATCGTTATGAACGAGTCGAACGACATCGGCAGAGTCGAGGAACCGCCGTAAGATGGATCTTAGCGACGCGATGGATAACACCGTCACGAGCGGTAAAAAGATCGCTATTTGAATTCCAAAGAATCTTTTCGGAGAGAGTCTCTTTCCCGGCGCAGATGTCAAAGCGATAAATCATCCGCCTCTATGATATATTCCGTTATCTTTATACGGGTACAAGGAATGGGATTCTCGGAATCGATCTCTTATCCATTTAATTAATTTACTCGCTAGCCTGGGTGGTTTCGATTTTTCCAGATTTTTTCCCGATCACATCGAACGCGAACGAGATGAAAAATGATCAAGTTTGAGAAACGCTGCACGCCTTCGTGAAAAGGAGCCGATGTAACGTTGCCAAACTCGGGGAACTTGTTTGGACTGCGGTCCAACAACATCGGCGTATCTATTTCCTTCGTCGGCGTGTCTGCTTTCATCGCGTTACGAGAAGCCACGTAGAAGCCAACAGCTGCGTGAAACGATCGAGCATCGGTATTAAAAAGTCATCATCAGGATAAAGCGATAGCTCTGACTCGAGACACACCACGATACGTACGTAACGGGGAAATAATACTCCGCGAATCTCTCTTGCCCGTCTCCATTATCAAAATGGCGGTTCGCAAGTAGGCTGACTCTGGAAAAGCCTACGAGAGTTGTACAATGGAAATAACAGGCCTACTGCTCGCGAAAACGAAGAAAGAGAGGCGAAAGTCGGTCACTCCATTCGACAAATTCAAACCCGATGATCCCGGTACGCTAACTTTCGACTCGAAATCGGTCTCGGCCCAACATCCGCCAACATTCCTCTTTTCCAAAGTTAAGTAACTCGTCAAAGAAGAAAATATAGCGACGTGAATACGATGGTGGAACGTAACGAGCGAATATGCACTGTGAATATGCGAGTCTATTTAGCGATAGGAATGAGTCAGACATGGTGTACGCGTCATCGTGAGCCCCGATGATTCCCATTGCCGATTCACGAAACCTCGATCCATCGATCCACGAAGCGTCGTGCATGCGCCGTACATTTGACCACGATCAATCGAAGTCAGGGTCGCTAGTACACGCTCCCGAGACACGCCTCTCTGTCTCGAGGCAAGCTGGACCGTCGCAGCATTGCACCTCGGTCCATTCGCCTCCTCGTTTCCATCCCATCAAACGGAATCACCGTGCCGCGTCCAATCTCATCGCGAGGCCGCCACGATCGAGTTTCAATCCATTTCAATCACCTTTGCATCCGGATTAATATACCGTACCCGAGAGATATTCGCGGAGAAAATTCGTGGCGATGTCGTTCCCGATAATGATTGGTCGCGTGATCCGATCGCGGCGAACAAAGCGAATCGTCCAACCTACCCTGCGCCTCCTTGTATTGCACGATGTATTTGGTTATGGGCGAGCTGGCGTGCGCTGGATCCTGCTCGCTGGACGGCGACGACCAGGCCAACAGCAGCGATCTGCTCCCTTGCTCGGCTACGTGTAAATTCCGGGGGAAATTGGGTGGCTCCTGCACCAGCAGCTTGATACCGGCCCTGGCGTGGCCGTAAGCGTTCGTCGCCACGCACGTGTAGTCCCCACGGTCAATGTGGTTCGCCTGGGTGATGCGCAGCTCCGAGATCACCCGCCCGGACACCTTCTGGTTGTCTATCGTGTACCTGCGGAGAGGGAGAGTTTCATCGATCGATCTTTCCATTCGTACAGCGAAAAAGGATATAGGATTTCTAATACGACGATTCGCTGTCGCGGGCGAATTATCGAACCGATGCATCGCGTCGAGTAATTTTGCGTGAGCGAAAGTTAGCGAGGGATGATGCGAGAATAATTTCGTAACGAAGGAGCTGTTGGGAAAACGTTCCGTCCACACGCTCCGCGGAGTGGAACCGACCGAATGAATCCCTCGAGGAAGCCCGGAGGGAAGAGGGCGCGTCTAACGTCTGCGTCGCAGTTTTTAAAAAGATGGAAATTTCGGGATCGCGGACACGCGTTCAATCAGATCCGTCCGCGTGTTGTAATTAAGCCGCGTCACTTCCCTCGTCGATCTCGATCGAGATGTCGCTCTCATCGATCGTTCGCCGCAGCGAAAGCCAGACAGCATGCACGGGAGGGAAGGGGGAGGCTTGATTAATTTCGATACAAACCTAACATCGTAGTTGGGATCGACTCGGCTGTCACGCGCACGCCAGCTCAGATCAAGAGGAGCGTCTCCTTCGGCCTCGCAGCGTAACGTCACGCTCTCTCCTCGCCTCACCGACTCCTGCTGAGTTTTCACCGACACTTGAGGGCCCGCTGCTTCCACAAAACATGTTTAACATCTTTCTTATAATCGTTTCTCTCTTCTTCTCAGGGGAACGCCAGTGAGAAAAAAGTGAGAGAAAAAATCGTATCGTATTTTCGCATATCGTATACTTTTTGATCCCGGAACGAAATCGGATGAGACGCGTTCGAAAAATCGTCGATCTCGTCCAAAGATATATTATCGCGATCGAACCGATGAAACCGAAATTTCCCACGAATCCAGCTCCTTCCTTTTTTCCAAATTACTCCGCGCGTGTATCGCGTTATAACGTTTCCCTCGATTCGTACGCCACAATACAAATATATATGTAAAAGTGAAAAAAATCACGATCGACCGAGTAAACGCAAATGGACGTGATGGCTACGCGCACGACTCGTCGAAACGGATCGTAACGAGGTTTAAAGCAATATGCTCGTGAGTTTCTCACGATAAACAGACTGTAACGACGACCTTTCCCCTCCTCCCCCAATAGGCGTTCCCCTGTGCATGGATCGGTGGAGAAATTCGACGGGACTGAAGAATTTCGAAGTCAAGTTCGCGGGTCGGATCCACACTGACAGATCCACACTCGTAACGCTGGGTGAATATTTTACCGTGAACTGTTAGTCGAATGAGCTTGCTGAGGCCTGGCCCGATCCCGTTGCTCGCCTGGCACAGGTAGAAACCGGCGTGATCCCTGGATACCCGCGAGATCACCAAGGATCCATTCCCCGCGACCCCCGCACCCTCGGTCCCGCTGAATCCTAGCTCTCTATAGTCGCCTGGTGTATCCATCCCTGTTCCAAGAGAGAGAGAGAGAAAGAGAGAGCAACCATTAAGGGAACCTCCAAAGTAACTCCCGTATGATAATTCTCCGTCTGTATTCCGCTTGTTATCCGAGATAATGGTAAACAGAATTTGGAACGCAATTCTATTATGTTTGTGAACGGGGGCGGAACGAAATTGGAAGAATTCTTACTCTAACTCGAATTAGATAGAAACGGATAGAATTTCGATGAATTTGTAGGAAAAATAATAGAGAGAAGCATGGAATGATTAATAAATTAATTCATCGACGTCTTGTCGTCTGGTTTTCTTTTTTTTTTTTTTTTTTAGATAGAAAACGTTCTACCATGAGTAGTTGCTCGTAGAGTTAATCCACTTCGCTCAGTCAAATTATTCAACGGATTCGTATCGAACGTCTCTTTACTCGCGATAGAATTTTAATAGACTGTGTGGATTAAGCAGCGATGCGTGGATTAATCTTACGAAGCTGTCTGTCTTCCCTATCGAACAAATTTCAAAATTGTAGAGATTCTGAATCGTTGCAAAATTAAAACGTTCGATGTCTTGATTTTGATAGAGAGACAAAAAAGAAAAAGGAACAGAAATTTCGAACATTTATCGATTCGTCACAATCACAGGAATTCGACGTGGCTAGTGAGATAGGCATTTACGATGTTACAGAATTTTACACAGCCGGGGAAATATCGTTTCGGAATTCGCAGTGTCGCCGCATTCTCCAAACGACGGAACAACGTTACCACCGCGGCGGATCAACATCACTCGACATTCTTTCCGATACAATAAGCATCTGGAAGGGGGCGGGTAAATGTCCAAAGAAGATTCGGCGTTGCGTGAAAAGATACAACGTGGGTGAAAATGCGATCGAGAAGTACGCTTTCCGACCCTTTCGATGCATACGTAGGGCCACGTTGTCGTAGGTATCGATCTTTCTTTCTTCCAAAAAAAAAAAAAAAAAAAAAAAAAAGAACAAGAAAAGAAGAAAAGAAAATCCCAGCGTTGGATGCGTATTAAATCGTTTTAATTGATAGACCGCGGCTGATTGGCCGGCTCATTCGAAATGTATCCCCCGCTTAATGAGCAATTTAACTTTCGCGAAATTGGAATAGGGAGTGGGACGAGAAATGGGCCGCGATCGAGGAAAAAGGGAAGAAATTTCATTGGTGCGATGTAACGTTCGTCCGTGGACGAGCAACGAACCGGTGAAACTAATTGTACTACCGTTTCATCGGGCGGAGGGCTTATTTCAGATTGAACGAGACCTGGCTGGAAAGCTGGCCGATCAGCGAAATTTCTGGATGGATATCTTCGTCAACCAGCCTCGGGTTAAATACACTCGTAACTCGATGAAAATGGTCGATCGATTCGCGTTCAAAAGTCGGCCGGAATTATTAAAAATCTCCTTCCGAAGAGGAAGAGAAAAGAGGGATAAGGGCGTGTAAAGAAGAAACGTCTGGAGGAAATTTCTTCTGTTTCGTTTCGGCTAATAAATTTCTACGGGCGAAAAAAGATATTTATAATCGGAACAACGTTCGAATAGATTTTCCCGTCGTTGCTTATAAATCGAGGCGGAACCGGCTCACGAATCGATCCCATCTGATAGAATTTTAAATTTTCCCTTACGGTAGGATTCGCCATTTTCCTTTCATTTCCTTCTCTTCGAAAAACATTATACAGAATTCCATGATTATTTCCTTTTCTTTTTTTTTTCCCCTCCTCCCAACCGGAATCATCATTACGACGCGTGACGCGAAATTCTATTCTTTCGTTCGTCGACAAGGAAATTTTCATGCCACGCTGTCGTGAAAGAGAAAAGAATAGATAAGAGGCATCGACGTTGCCAATTAAACAAACTCGAGGGAAACCATTAAAAAGAAACAGGAACTTTTCGAAAGGAATCACATTACATCCCGGATGCGCACACGTGTGCGAGTTTATAAAGATCGATGCAGACGAGTTTCGCGTAAAGGGGAAACAACCCGTCAAAAAGCGAGCATTGAATTCCGCTTATTAAGTGGTATCAACCTCTTACACCAACTTGCCCGCGTACTCAAAACGTACGAGTGCTTGTACGAGCGCCAAAGAAATTTCCCGCAGTGGAATGCGGTATCATATCAATCAGCCGACGACCGTGTGACGTCGGAAAAAATATCGTGGAAAATACCCGAATTTAGAAGAATTTAGAAAAACGATGCTTCTCTCTTTAAAAAAAAAAAGAAAATAAATAAATAAATAAAACCTCGATCCACACAGATATGCTTCTAAACACATATTAAAAACAATCCATGTACTACAGTATTTCGGAAGGAAAATGATAAGTGCGAATCGGGGAAAGAACAGGATTAGATAAGAAAGTTCCTCCTTAAAGGGTGACTAATCGCGTCATCGTTCGTGATCGATGTCCGACGTAAGTCAGCCAACGGTGGTTTCCCGGTAAGACAGAGGGCCAGTTTTTCGGTACCGGCGCGGAATCTTCTCCGCGCTGGGACGATGGATACTCGGGGGCAGAGTCGTGACTTACCGATCGATTGCTTCCAAGTCACCGTCGGAATGGGGAATCCTTCAGCCTGACAGGGGATGGAGACGCCGTGACCTACAACGGCGTTCTGGTCGATAGGTTCGACCGTCCAGCGCGGCGGCACTAAAAATACGATCCAATTGGCTTAAAATCTTCCGGATCGCCGGTTCCCCGCGGGCCGGCGCTTCGTCTTCGCCCGATCTCTCGGACGATCCTCGTCGATCGGCAACCCCCGCGATTGCACCCTGTCGCCTCGCCCTTCTTCCTCGCTTTGTCCCGGTCGTTCCAGACAATCGCCTCGTTTTCGCGTGACCGGCACACGCACCATGCCACGTTTTACGAACCGAAACAGACCGTTCTTTCGAATCAGGCGTGCGGGAACAAAGAATCGAAGAATCGAGAGGCGAATGCGAACGATGTAAGAAGGAAAAGTATCGTTTCGTCTCTCGAATCGATGTCCCTCCCGCATTTTTTAATACGGAGAATCGAAATTTATGAGGGTTGGGACACGTGTGAGGGTCGATCAATCCGCGTCTTCTCCGATCGAGCTAAGCGAAATCTGATATTTCGTTCGAACTAATTAGCCATTGTTCGCGTCGATCCGTTTTTGTGGAACGGCGTGCGAGACGAGGTTTTTCGTCGACGAGGATCCGACCGATTTCCGAGCGTTTTCTCACTACGATTCTTCTACAATTGTCTTTGCTGTCGCGTGTTTGACTGTTTTCTGTAGTCGCGTTTTGTGTACTCGTGTGTCGTGTATGTCGTGAGAGACGCATGCAATTTTTCAAAACGGGTTTCGACTGTTACTGCATACTTACTTACTCAACGCTAGTATAATAAAGTACGTGTGAAACAACAACGTGTGTGGCAACAAAATCGGTGGTGTCTGTGTTTGGACTACTTGAATTGACGATGTCGTATTCAGATGAGGGGAGGGGGAGTAAGATGTTCATTCATTCGTCGTTGTTGTCGATTGTCAACAAGGTAACAAACTAACTAATTTATCAGAAATAACATCGAGCAGTGATTGATAGAATGAAAAAGAAGAAAAAAAAAAAAAAGGAAAAAGAAAACAATCGTCGAATCGTGAAATTAAAAACCGTGAAAGAAGGGGGGAGGGAAAAATATGCGTGCGTTTGTAATTAATCTGTAAATTACTGAAATGAAAACGTGCTCGGAGAAATTAATTTGCAAATGGGGAATTAAAAATATACACTCGACAAAGAAGAAGAATGATAAAACGAAATTATAAAGTGTCTCGAACGAATTAAGGGAGAGAGGCAACCGATACGTCGTATCGGTTAGATAGAAATAGCATTCCTTGGATTAATTATAAAAGTATATCGTAATTATCGGGGAGGGGATAAAGTGTTTGCATGCAAGAATCGTTTCATTTTCGAAAATATAAAAAACACGGCAGGCATCATTCCAAGTAAAAAAGATGTAATCGAATAATAAAGGTTTTTTTAAAGAACAACGGACAAAGCAATAACGGTATCCTATCTTCAAAGAACGTTACTTATAATCAGTGTAAATACGAATAAAAAACACGCAGAGAAAACTTTCGAGGCACACAGTAAAATAACGTAAACGTTAATCTCCAACATTCTTTCCATCGTCATTCCAAGTTGCTCGTATGTATATAAAGATAAAATATATATGGTAGGCGAAAAAAATCGTACGAGAAAATGTTACTGAAACCAGTAAACGTTAACTACGCGAACGCATGCTTTTACATCCGTCACAGACATTTTGTTGCATTACACGAGCACAATATAAGTAATATCTCTCGGTACACGAAACCGCACACTACAAAAAGGAAGAAAGAAAACGAGAGAGAAAAAAAAAGAGGAAAGAATAGAAAAAACGAAAAATAGAAAAAAAAAAAAATAATTAAAATAGGAAAATAGAAAACGACACTATAACTATGGATGAACACGCGTAAAACAAAACGAAAGATACGAGAAAAAGAGAGAGAGAAAGAGAGAGAGAGAGAGAGAGAGGGGGAGAGAGAGAAAAAAGAATAATTCGTACGCAATTAAAAAGAAAGACGACCGAACAACAAAAACGTTCTAATTCTAATCAGACATCAGCACGCTCAACTTTCGAAATCTACAAATCGAACTCTTTACAAATGCTGATGATCAAATGAGGATGTACAGATATATATAGTAACGATGAAACAACGAGAAAAGAAAGTAATAAGTAAGAACAATTAAGTTTCGTTCTCATTTACTACTTCAGCATCTTTCTTATTTCTTACTACTTTTCTTTTTTTTTTCTTTTTCTTTTTTTCTCAATTCGTCCATTTTACTCTTTCCAATTTTTTTCCTTACCGACTCGTCGCCAATGGATCTCAACTTGATGTTGCTTTAACCGTTGCTCGTTGGCGAAACGTGCTCTTCCGGAAAAATCACACGAACGAAAGAAATTCGTGTCCTCGAATTCGTTGCGGTTAACCGGCACGTCGATTGGCATGCATTAAAAACGAAGGACAGAGAAAGAGAGAGAAAAATAGAGAGAGAGAAATAGACAGAGATCAAAAAAAAAAAAAAAGGAAGATAAATCGTACGACTCGTAAGCCTGCCGTCCCTAGAAAATATTCGTTCTTTTTCTGTGCTGCGTGAAGGAAATCCTGGACTTCCGGCTTGTGTGCTATCACCTATCGTGTCGTATATACTTATACATATATATATATAGATATCTTTTTTCCGCCATCTTCTAAAAAAAAAAAAAAAAACACTCTCTTTGCGCGCAAGTGCTGTCGCCTCGAAGAGGATTGGAGTACCTGTGTCGCGTCAGCGTTACGTGGCTTCGAAACCTTATGCAAAATCGAGCCATTTTAGCGAACGAAAGGTATCGGGTTGATAGGATGGACACGTTTCCGGCTGGACACTTCGACCCATATTCAACTCGATTCCATGCGAAATCCCTGCGCGAATCTCTCTCTATCGATACTCGAGGAAACAGTGTTCCATCGAAATTTCGATACCTAAGTTTGTAGAAGATTCCACAAAGTTTCGAAGAAATGGAACTACGTCGAATTTTTAGGATTTTTTTAACAACATTTAATTCGAAATGAAACGGGGAACAATTGTTTCGAAGAGGCATTCGAAGAACGTATTCGAAGATGTTATCATCTTGCCTATCGTGCTTACCATTTTCCCTGAGGCTGAAACACGGCGAAGGACGAAAAAAACAAAAGTGCGACGTAACCCGTGCGTACGATCTGTTGCGAAAAAATGATGGAGGAAGACGGCGCAGGTTGACGAACGGCAGGACTTAAAAAGCGCTTGCTACTTCGCGGCGCGATTACACAGGGATTCGCTATTTTGAGAGAAGCTGCGAATAGGAGGAAGGAAATTCGTTTCGTATTTGTCAGGGACGAAACGAAACGCGAAACTTTGAATCGTCGATCGACGAGATCTCGACAATTAATTACTCGTGAATGCGGCACGCGAAAGGCTCGAGTAAACGTTACCCGAACGATAAAGATTACCAAAGGCTGTTCGTTGTGTGTTCGTGTTGGCGGTTGGAAATCGGTTTCCAGTCGCTGGTTTCTACGGGAACGAAGATAAATAAATAACGGAAGGAACGAAGCGAAATGTAAATAAAACGCGTTAGCGTCTGTTTTATTCCCTTGTTCCAACAACAATAATAATTTGTTGTCTATCAATTATAATGACGAGGGACGGAGAAAGATCCGTCGTTAATATCGAGAGTACGTAATATTTATCGCGTTACGTTTTACGTGTGGAGAAAAATACGATTTATTTTTATCGATTTCTTCCCTTCCTTTTTTTGCGTTGTATAAAGCGATCGAAATAAAGAATAATCGGATATTAATTTCACTTTTTTCCGGATATTGTATTTAAAAAGAGCGAGCGAATCAAGCCGAGGAAAGAAAGGTTGAAAATTAGCCGGTCGACAATCACGGAAATAAGATGAATATAATTCACCGTGCGTTTTAGTATAATTCAGTTGAAACAACTTAGCGAAGACTCGGAAGTCTGGAAACAAGCTTCGCAACTTTAAATTACTCGCGTTCCTCGAGGGAGTTGGGATCGTTTATATGGGTGGGGGAGGAAAGGAGGGAGGGATCCTGCAGGATGCGCGCTCGGGAATGGAATGGCTTTCGAATGACGAGTAGTGGAACGTCGTTTTATGCGCATTAGGACACGTGTATCCGATAACGCGCGCGTTTATCTGTACACGTCGCCGTTTCCGTTTCGCTCGCTCCATTCCGCACACTCGGCCAGACGTTATTCGGATCGTACCGTCCTCCAGGACAACGCACGACTATGGCACAACCGGCCGTAATATCCCGAGGCGAAACAAACGCGGGGAAAGTCAGGTGTTTCTTATCGCCCTCTCCTCGGAATCGTTGCGCCGTCCGTTCCTCTTATCGTTCCCAAACCTCGATCGCCGAGAATCGAGCACTCTATTTTACGCTCGATCGACTCTTGTTTCCTTCAAAACCCCTCTTAAATTCCCTTCCAAAAACTTTCTTATTGGCCAACGAGTTTCGCGACTTTCCATCGATTTCACACTCGAGTCGCGCAACTCCTCCGCCCCTCGTGAAATTCTCCTCTCTAAGGAAATTTCACGATCGATAGAGAGACGGATCGTTCGAGTGTCCTCGAGCCTGCGTCGATCTTGCCCGGCCTAAGTATTATAATTCGAGGGTTGCGTGTTCGACGATTGACCGGCGACGTTTACAAAAGACTCGATCTCCTTTCGATCGCGTCGTTAAGTTCGACGTACTCGAACGAGTTTAATTTACGATCCTTTGTTTCACGAGACGTTGAGGCCGCAAAACACGTTTTGCCACATCCGCTACTACGTCGAATCGAGATCCGTCAATAACAAAGCGAGAACCCTCGAACAGTCCTCGATGCGTCCTCCGATGGTTTGGTCGATCGATGGAGCGCGCGGATGTATCGAGCAGGGTTGGTGGAATTTCTCGAAAAATTCGAGATTTATTTCCCTGCTAATCATCAGGAATACGCGCACTCGGAGAGAGAAAGAGACCGTATTTTCGAGGCCGGTGAAAATAGTTCGTTAACGATATCGGAGGGGGAGGGTGTCGGACGCGGCGTCGAAAAACGATGATATCGAAATCACGGTACCGCCGTGCTATCGCGCTTGCATCGACTCGTAACACGGCTAACTCGAATTTACGGTAGTTTTTACGCGCGACCCAACGACCCATCCCGGCTCTTAGTGAATATGAATGGGAAGAGCGGAAGAGAAACATTGCAACGCGTCGCGTTTCGCGCGTGCCTTGGAAAACAACAGAGCGTCTCCTCTGCGGTTACCTTCCTCTTTCTTCGGAGCGAGCAACGTCCCTCGAAAGAATTAACTTCCGGTTAACGAAGATCGACGAGGGACACGCGCTCTCTCTCTCTCCGCGTCGTTATTTACCGAGATTGTTCGCCCGCCTCGTCGTAATTCGATCATCATCCTCTTAATGCGAGAAAGTTGACGCGCGTCAAAGAATGGAAGGAAGAATCCGTCGGAACGAAGATAAGAAAGTGATTCAGACCGGATGGTGGCGAAGGAACGAGTTGTCGCCGACTTTGGGAACCGAATCATCGACCGGGTTGGCGAACTCGTTGAAAAGTCGCGTTACCGCGGAAACTCGAAACTAATTTGCCTGTGCGAGGCTGTATCCTCGCGAGAGGCCGCCGCGATCCGACTCGCGAGCAAACTTCCGGGGAAACTAGGCTTGTAACGTAATGTTCGAAGGGTGGAAGGAGGAGGAAACCTCGTTGGGGAGAAAACGTGCTCGCGTTGGTGGAGGAAAAAACGTGGTCGAACGAAAGGGAGGAGGAGGGAGCAGCGAGGAGAAATGTAATTGCGAGACGAGGTGTCTTTGAAGGAAACGTGAGCCATCTGACTGGGGTTATCTCTCGCTATTTTCTTTCTCTTTCCTTTCTTTTTTTTTTTGTTTCTTTTATAAGAAATATTCCACCGGTCGGGGAGCGTTATCCTCCTTAAATAGACCTTTTGCCGCTCTTCTTAGCGGGATAGGGAAAAAAAGAAGAAGAAGAATCCCCCGGTAACGTGATATCATCATATCCACCTTAATATTCTATCTTCGCGCGAATTCGTTGGGAAAATAAGAATCCGAGCTCTCTGTATTCAGAGAGCAAACTCGAGAGCGACCGTTCCACGAACTCCGGGGCTTTGCGTGGAAAATTCAAACGGATCGAAACGCGTCCCTCAACGCAAAGACAAATGTATCTACACTCTCGAAACACGAAACATTCTTTCCCGGAAAGAACGATTCTCGAGTTAAATTTCACGAGATTTCGATTTAATCCATTGAAACATCCACGTGGAGCATGAAAATTCAAAGGTGGTGAAGGGCGACGAAGAACCGAGGAAGATGGGATCACGTCGAGATAAGGGGAGTGGAAGTGTCATCGCGAGAAAGGAGAAAACGCGAATCGATTCCAATGTCGAAACACACACTCCGGTACTCCAATCTTCCTTGTTGGCTGTTCCGTATCTGTGCCTTAATATGTATATACACGCGTGTACGTATATATATAATTCATATGTATATACATATATACAATGTATAAATAAACGTATATATATATATAACACACATATATATGTATATATATATACATACAGAGAGAAAGACAGTCAGAGACAAGTATACATCTGGCTGGCACACGGTTTATGTACACAGGTTCTTACAGCTACCATATGTCGATTTTTGTTGTTGCTCGTTTGAGACACCAACCAGCAACGGAGAGGCTGGTCGAGTATTCGGCCAGGCCAGCGACGTTGCTGATCTGGCACGTGTAGTTCCCGCTGTGCTTAGCGCTGACGTTATTTATCGTCAGGATGCTGGAAAACGGCGGATAGTCGCTTATCTGTATGTTGTTGTTGCCCGTCTCGAGAAAGGCCGCGGTGAATCCGCCCGAGGAGGAGGAGGACGACGACGACGACGACGACGACGACGACGACGACGAGGACGACGACGACGCCGAGGACGACGCCGACGCACCGTCACCCGATCTGACCTGAATCGGTTTCTCGTCCATCAACCATGTGATGTTGAACGGCTGGTCACCCTGGCTCGTGGTACACATTAGCTGTGTCCTCATCCCCTCCGTCACACCGTTCTCGAAATAAAACGGCGAGATCCGCGGTGGAACTATAAACGTGACGTGTGATAATAGTATGTACTACCTGCATGCCGGACACTAACCGTTTCTCCTTATTAGCGTATCTCGACCAGAGATTACGCTCCCGTCTTCTTTCCCTATTTTTTTCTTTTCTTTTTTTTTTTTTTTCTTTTCTTTTTTCTTTTTCGTTTGCAGTGGAAAAAGGTAGTTTCGGGAGTATGGACGACGAGAGGGGAGTTTTGAAGAGCGACGAGTGCGCGACGAACGCGTCGTAGGAAAGACGTACAACACCGCCGTTGCGCGACGAGACTCTCTCCATCCCCAATATTATCTTCCTCGGGAATTTTCGTTCGATTCTATCTCTTATCGAAAGGGAGTCAAGTGTTAGGCCGCGGGGAAATTGGAAACGGCAAGTCGGATAATTACATCGAAACGGTGAAACTCGCCGAGACTGGAGAGGAGCGGGCCGGAATTAATAGCGGCAGAGAGTTACGCGTCGAAAACAACGGAGAGTTGATAAATCTTCTTCCCGAACGTCTGAAATTAACATTAAAATACAAGTGGCGGATACAAACTGCTCCGAGTTTAATCCGTTGCCCGAGGACGGGGGCTTAATTAATGTTCCTCTCTCGGTGGCGAATTCAAAAAGAACGCTATCTGCAAAAAGAAAATCCGTATTTCCCGCGTTCGATCCTCTCGCTCGATCCCCTCCTCTTTCTCTTCGAATCGAAGTCTCGTCGCGGAACGGGGACAGGAGGTCACGAAATTCGCGACCACCGTTGTTTGATCGAATCCGCGCCGATCCCCCAACGTGAAATGGACACCGGTGGTTGCTCCATTTCGTCGTTGTCCGACCAAACACGGACAACCCACCACTTCCCGCCCCACGGACGAATTTCGAGCAGCTCGGGGTTTGTACAAGAACCGAGCTTGATAACGGCAATAACTTGGAGTTTCTGCTACGTGTTTCCCGCTACGTGACCTCCGGAAACGTGGACGTTGGACAGGTGTGGCCCCAGCGGCGGCCGGAGCACGTGAAAAATGGCGGCTCGACCATAAATATTCGGTCGCAGCGCGCCCACGTATACCTCGTGGCCTGGAAAATGAACATTTATGAGCCGGGGTAACTGCTAATGTTCAGACCGATGCGTCTTTACGAGGGTGGTCTGACGAGAAAAAGTAAAGTTGGGAGAACCGAGAGACGATCGCGCCGCTCCTTCTCTTCCGATCACCATTTTCCATTGGAGAACCGTTCGATCTTTGGCTTCGTTGTTCGCTTCCTCGACGCGTGTTTTTCGCGCGAAGCAGATTCGAAAAAAAAAAAATTATTATATTATCGATATAATAATCATCGAATATAATAATTTATGATTGGATCGTTTTTATTTTTTGTTTTTCGTTTTTTTTTTTTTCTTTTTTTGGCTTTCTTTTCTCATTCGATTTGATTAACGATGAACTACTTACCATCACTTGTATAGGGCCTGTATCGAGCTGATCAATTATCGAAACGAGCGTGAAAACTAAATATAGGGCGGAAAAAACACGAGAGAGAGGTGGAAAATTCGGTCGAAATTTCGAGGATTGTTTGACCGATCGAGTTTCTTCAACATGATTTAACGGTATATCGAGTTCGTAATGATACACCGTCAGGATCGGTTTCATTCGCGCGGATTGAGAACTCTGTCTCTCTCTCTCTCTCGTATCGATTTCCCCCCCCGATAGAAATATGATTTACTACTACTGGTCCCAAATATAATATTTGAATGGCAATAATGATGATAATGATGACAGTAAACAAACGATAGAGAATATCTCGAGCGTAAACATAGCATAGTCTTGATAAAAAGATATACTGTACTACTGGAATAGTGATGTATAATATAATGTGACTCGGTCAGAATCGGTCAAAATATATATATATATATACGTGATTGATACACGATATACAAGACAAATATCGAGAGAGCAACAAAGGTGGACGGTTCATTCGAAACGGGACAAAAGAGCACGATTCCTACTGTATTTGCGGATCGTGTGTTCGAGGTGTCGTTGTTCTACAACGATCCGACTAGAAAGAATACCATAGAAATTCCATATATATACATATATATACTATAATGCGAATAATATATATATATATATATAATATAAAACGCAATATTCAATCAAAACATTACACGAATCTCTCGAACATATTAATGCTGAACGATGCAAAAAAAAAAAAAAGTACACACGCGCATGTTGTGTTGTGCGAAGATTAAAAAGTCAGCACGATACGTTTACGTTTCACGTGGAAGCGATCTCACGCTGTGACATCGAGCCCGATCCCGCGGCTGCCGAGCGCAAAATTAAACGAAAAATCCTAATCTGACGCTGGATTCCCGTTTAATTTCGCGGCAGCCAATTCGAAACCAGTCCGAACACGAGTTTCTCCGCGAGCATTTGCCGGAGAGAAGACAGGAGAGACGGACGGACGGATGGAAGGACGAGTTAGAGAAACGTAGAGAGAGAGAGAGAGAGAGAGAGAGAGAGAGAGAGAGAGAGAAGAGAGAGTAGGAGACGGAATGTACGTACGTGTAATTGCAGGGATTCTATCTACGTAGTACGCGATTGAACGAGTGTTTGTAAATATGTGATGTGTGTGCGTGTGAACGTAAGAGTCGGAGCAACGAGTCGAAACTCGCCCCCGAAGCAGATTTTCAACGAGCATTTCGATGTCACAGATCGCAATTATATAAATATACACGAGCATATATATACACTTTCAAAAGTCCGACTGATTCAGCCCGATTATTGCGCACTATTTAGATTAAAAAAAAAAAAAAAAGAAAAAACGTTCGTGAACGACGACCAGCACGTGGAAACACTGTTAACTGTTACATACACAATATTTACAATATTTACACAATGTATCGATATAGCGTTCGTAGGTATTAATAATAATAATAATAATAATAATAATAATAATAATAACAATATATACACATACATTTATTCGAGAAAAAAAGGCGTGCAATTGAGGCGTGCAAAAGAGAACAGCGTGCGGGATAGAGTCGTCATGAGTACCTCACCGAGGGTGTAAAAGAAAAAAAAAAAAAGAAGGATAGAGACAGAGAGTACGGTGGGATTAAAAAATCGTAAGGAAGTAAGAGAATCGAAAAAATTCGCGGCACGTCCTCACCGGGGACACGCGGCACACACACACTCTCTCTCTCTAACTCCCACAGCGGGGGCAACGAATCATCTCGCCGTCTCGATTTTCACCCACCGCCGCCACTTCTAATCTAAATTGAAATCTAATAATCCACGACGAGACGGCGCGCGGCACGTTTCACCACGCTCGATATCCTTCGCCTCGCGATATTCCTTGGGAACCATTTTCGAACTAACCGTTGCTAGAGAGAAGAAAAAGAAAAGAAAGAGAGAGAGAGAGAGAGAGAGAATTTAAAAAACGAGGTTAAAGAAATAGAACGGTTCACGAACGGTGAGTGGAAAAACCGTGGCGGTACGAAAAAGCAGAGAAGTAGAGAGAGAAAAAGGTCTCGCCAATTGTCGCCGGTCGAACGTGCCGCGTTGGGCGTGCACTTTGGACTAGCATCATAGCAGAAACAGGTCGCGTCGAATGACTTCGGACAGCCGGTAATAATCTTTCGGGAGGTCCGAGATCATTCTCGACGATCTTCAGTGTACGTGGGTGCTTAAGAAACTCGACTCGCGAACGACGACAGAGGTGGATCTCTCTAGGAAATGCCACAAACGAATGAAAAACGAAAAAAAAAAAAAAAAAAAAAATCTCTCGGCTTCTTCGATACGCGCGTTTGTAACGATGATAGCGTCTATGGACTTTAAGGTCTCTCGATCGATTCTTTCGAGAAGGTGACGCGAAAGTGACGCGATCGAGTCGAAAAATTCTCTCTCCCGGAAGGCGGAATGGAAAATTGATCGCGTCACGGGTTCGAGGAGTCGCTGATTGATCGATCGCGCGTGTACCAAAGTTGGATTTCGTTGTTTCTTTACCGACCGATCAATCAGTTAGTTTTCCAGCGCGAGCACATAATCCACCGGGTTGGAAAATTGCCAGTCTGTCTTTATTATGTTCCACGAATCGCGAGCTCGGCTATACCATATATAACTTTGTTGCTCTAAATCGATCGAAGCAAAGTATAGGGTCGGTAAGGATGATCGCGGCGTATCGACTAGAACGCCAGGACGAAGTAAGTCGTTCGAATTTTTTATCGTTTCTCAAATACGCTGAACCGATCGAAAGAACGAAAGTTGAGAACATAATAAAATTGACGATCTTGCGACGTGTCGGGACGTGTGGGGAGGGAGGGTGCATGCTGACACGTCGAGATCGATGAGGCGGGTTGAAATATCGGGAAGAAAATAGCGAGAGGGGAAGGGAGAGAAAAAAGAGAGTAGGAAAGCAAGCGTCACACCTCTGCGTCGTAGTGAGAGCGTGAACGAAGAAAGTACACCAACGGTGTGCGTTTACCGTTGACGTGAAGGAGTGCAGAATGAGCGACGGTGGCAGCGCCATTGGCCACGCGACAGGTGTACGTGCCATTGTGCGCGGGTGCGATCGTGCTAATGCTCAGGGCGCTGGTAAAAGCGTCATATTGGCGGACGGTAATGGCCTTTCTCGGGGACTGTTCGGCCTGGCCCTCGGCCTTGGGGCCCCGCTTGGGCCCCTTAATCGCGTCTCCAGGACCGGCCGGGGCCTGAACGCGGCTATGGCTTGACGGCGGAGCATCCTGCGACGTCCTGATCTCTATCGGGACGTTATCTTTGAGCCACGTGAACGTCAGTGGCAGATCGCCAGTCACGACCACGCACTGTACGCTAGTACGGTCCCCTACGTTTAAATCGCGAGCAAAACTGAAAGGCGTGATTTTAGGTGGCACTGAAAGAACAATACAAAGACAAAAGATGGCATTCCAGTAAAAAGCGGTTCAGAAAACGCTATAGAGAATTCGCGTATATATATATATCTATATATATTTAAAATTGTTTGTGTGTGTTCGATGGTAATCATGGGACATAAGTGATATATTTTCATGGAACAGAAAGAATTCGGGTTGAGCACACACATCGAACGGACGGTTTTTTTTTTTCTTTCATCGGTGTCGTGGAATTTACACGTCGCCCAAAGGTGGAAACGTTGAAAATTCTGCAACATCGGTCGAGACAGGAAGCTTGTGCATTTAAGACACTTGGCGTACGAAACATTACGAAAAACACGATTACTCGAATTAAAGAAAAAAAGATCATTTATCGGCATTTCGATTGGAAATTCGATCGTTGCGATCCAAGTGTCTTTAATGCGCGAGAAAATCGTAGGAAATTGCGATCATCTATGTAGAAACAAATAGCTTGAAAGAGATAGAGATAGAATCCGCGTTGCGGACATCACTCGGCCCAAGCACCAATTTTTCCTTTAATCCCCTATTTCGTTACAAACCACCCGACATTTGGTTAAATATTCTTGAAGCTTCGATTTCTCTCGCTAATTTTTCAATCCTAGCGTTACGAATTAATCCAATATCAGTAGAATAACTTGTTTAATTGGATGAAGCGGGCGTAGCAGTTACTTTTTTCTTTTTTTTTTTTTATCGAAATCCAATGAACAGACCGTTCGATCGGTTACGCAACACGCGTTTAATCCCTTCAATTAAGAATTAACTGGCGATCACCGTGCGCCGTGCGGAATCTCGTTGGAGGCCTTCTCTCGCGCGTTCCTCTCTCATCGTCATCCATCGAAGAAAAAAGAAAGAAAGAAACAGATAAAAATGGTATAATCGCAAACAATCCTCTCCTCCCATAGAAGGGAAAATTTTGCCGTTTCGACAAAATTCATTTTCGTTCGTGTTGTTTTCGTTAATCCGGTCGAGTTAATCCACGTGATAAAATCGGCGTGATCAAAGAAACGCCTGTTAAACTCGTTTTTTTCAAATCACTACATATCCCAATTCACGAGCCGATAATTATATCTCTTTGACTCGGTGCTCGTTCGCGCCATTTTTCCCCCCTTTTACAAAGCCACGTCGGCTACGATCCTCCTCCCTTTTTTTAATATCGCGAAACGATCCCGCGATAATCGTATCCCGCTTGTTGTAACGCGCTTCTTCCTCCCACGAACGAATTTCGACGAATAAACTGGCGTTAACGGTGGAACAAGGGCGGTAATTGATATTTAACCGTGGCCAACGACACGGCGTACAATTTTTCGTCGATCGCTTTTCACTTTTCCATCCCCGCGTGGTGGTGGCCCCTGCCCCCTCCACGGTTACGAGCGGCACGAGAAATTCGCGAAAAATCCACCCTCGCCATGGATCGTATTAATGAACTCGACTCCCTCCCCCCTTCATCGATCCCCCGTTCTTTTTTTTTTTTTTCCCCCTACCTCGTTTCAAAGATTCCTCTCGCCTCCCTCTGGCCGCACGCTTGTCGAATATCTCGGCCGACAAGCTTTCGCAATTAATTCGCGGTGGCTCGCCGAATTGAAGCGGTATCGCGCGCGGCGCCGATAAACGGACTTTCGCTGCCGACGAATCGCGGCAAATTCTCGCCCCGTGGAATACAATCGATCGGTTACAACCACTCCGGTTGATTGCTTTCGAGCCGTGATTCAGCCGCGTTTATACATGGAGCAAGAGGATGGGGGGGGGGGGGGTTTCGCGCTTTTACACGTCGTGTTGCGTGCTCCTTTTTCGGCGTCGATTATGAAAATTGCCGGTGAAAATCGAAGCTTGTTGAATGAGAACGAGTGGGTAATATGGTAATACGTAGGAGGAGCGGGGAGGTGGTTAATACGGGGGTGCTTTCGGGGCCGGTGAAGTGCGCATCGCTGGGCGAAAGAAACGGCGGCTCGAGTCACGTTAATAGAATATCGATGCTTCGACAACAGCATATTTATGTACAAGTGGCACGTGCACGTGCGTTCTCGAATATGAGAACAGGCCCCCCCCCCCTCCTTCAGAGTTTGAAATCGCGCCACTCGATCGGTTCCCTGTAACTTTCTCTGCACTCTGACGACTGAAGTGGGCGGCACTTCGTCTATCGACTTCCCTTTTTTCCCTCCTCTTCCTTCCGCGGACGATACGTCCACGTTGGACGATCGCGGGACGATCGGGGAAACGAGCGATTTCGCCTATTTTTCGAAAACGTGACGGTCGATCGAGTTTATCGAAAAGCATCGGTTACCCCGGGCAAAAATCTATAGAAACTAAACTGGATTTCGACGAATAAACTTGCGCGATACTTCAGCGTAACGATTTCGACACGTGATCGAAATTTTTATCTTCTTACGATTCTCTCGATTTCTAAATATAAAAAATTCTTCTTCTTAGGAAACAAGTTAGTAGAATTTCGAAACTCTCCTTTCGTGATTCTACGATTTATCAAAAAAAAAAAAAAAAAAAAACTAATAAACTCTCTTTAAAGTATATTAGATAAGTACGAAGTTTACCTTTCTTAAGTAACGAGGCATCGTAACGAATATCACGGTGTGACGCGTCGATATTAAGCCGATCAGCGATATATTTCGCTCGGCGGAGAGAAAAAAATTTGTTGAAAGTGGAAGCAAGCGTTCTCGCCCCGATTTCTCGACGCGATTAAACGAGGCGAGATCCTGTTTCAAGGGAGGGAGGGGCACGTGCACGTGCACGATCGGCGCGCTATGAATTTTTATGTACAAAAGTACACGCACGTAACGTAATAATATACAGAGAGCAGAGTTTAGGCGAGCGCGTGCAAGGACAGATGCTTGAGCGATGCAGTGAAGTGCTGTGCTCTTGGTGCGTGGGTTCGTTCGCGGAAAGTGTTGTCAAACGCACGGATATCCGTTGACGCACATATAAAGAGAAGATAGAAAGAGAGATGGATAGATAGATTGAGAGAGAGAGAGAGAGAAAGAGAGAGGAAGAGAGATAGAGATAGATACGCAAATACACGCACACAATACACACTCTAGTGCACATTTATGTATATATATATATACATATATATATACACACACACACGTTGCACTGTGATCCCTGGTCGTGCACGATCGTGTACACGAGGTAAGGAGTTCTATTCCTAAGAAACGTCCTGCTCGAGAAACTGTTTTTCATAAATCTGTTTCCAGAGATCTTGGCCTCCGTCGCGTTTCGTAGAAGCATTCTTTATGCGCGTCTACATCCTTCGATTGTCCCCTCTGGTGACGCTGTCATACGTAGCTCCGATGGACGATCATCGAGCGTAAGACGGTCGTCGAGTCGATCGTTACGCGATTTCTCGATCGATTCGGAAAGCGATTATCGTTGCGGTGTTGAGGTAAATACGAGGTATGGGAGGAGGACGAATAATGGTTTCGTCGAAAATCATGTAGGAGAGAGGGAGAGAGAGAGAGAGAGAGAGAGAGAGAGTTAATTAACTTTGGCGTTGACACGAGGATTATCGATTCCATCGTATCACCTCCTTCGTTGACTCGGTTTGACGTTTAATCGAATTCCCATCCCTTTTCCCATCTTCGTCTTCTTTTTCTTCTTTCCTCTCTCTCTCTCTCTCTCTCTCTCTCTTTTCCTCGCGAGGAAACGCGAAGCAAGCGATTACTTATTCGACTCTCGGAGAAGATCGCTTTTAAGTACTTTCTCAAAGTATACAAAATGGCGGGTGGGTTGGAAGGGAGCGCGATACCAAGGCGGGTGCACGATTAAGAGTCGCGGCAACGATATTCCAACGCTCGACCGGTGAGCCGGCGACCAAAGAGGGAAGATCCTTTGAGAAAACTTGGGGCAAGTTTCTCGAATTTTTCCAACTTGCGTCGCACTTTGCCCGGGATCATAGTAGTACGTATAGATCGTTGGCAGGCAACGTCTATTAAATTGCGCGCGATCCTCTCTCGAGTGTTTGCTCCGAATCGAATTTAACCCTCCCAGATCCGTTTTCCTTAAACGTTTTCCATCCCAAAATCGATAAGGTGGGAAAAAGGGAAAGGACGGAGAGGGGACGAGGGGAGGGGGAGGGGGACGTGGGAAAATCGCGAGATATCGCGAATTTAATTCGAGCGTGTATCATCGGTTTAACGGAGGGGGGAGGGAGAAAAAAGGGATTGCGACGACGCAATTAAAGGACGATAACGGAATACGGTTTCGAGAGGAGATAAAAGTGGTTGGCCCGCGGTTGTTACGCCATTTTGAAAATTTCGCGCACGACTCGATGATAAACACGACTCGGGAAACCCGAAGCAACGATGCTTGCCGCTTGCGTTAACTAATCTCGGCCAACGATGAACAATGGAGTTATAAACGGAATTTGCCTCCGTAATACCTAATACAGAAACATCTTGCGAAGGTAAATTTGGCGGCACGCATCAAACACGCCGGTATGTTACGCATACACGAATTGTAATTAATATGCGATTGCCGTAGGGATTGGAAAATTACCGTAGAGGAAGGAAAGGAAGGGGGAACAAAGGGACGATGTAACTTCGGCTATATCACTGTTCCGATTATCCTGTTGATAATCGGCCTCTGATACGTTGAATCGGTCACACGCGATATTCTTTTTGGTTTACTCGAAGATCATTCTATTTCCTTTTGGATTTGCGTCACGATTTCGTATTCGAATCGAAACGCAGAAAAAAATCCACGTTAAATCGATATATCAGTCTCCGCCCGAAATTATAGAAATTATACAGGTTCGACGTACCGCGCGTGACCGATATTCAGGATATTCAGATATCGTGGCATCTGGCACTGCGAAACCCTGCAAAAGAGACCGGTATCGGAAAATATTCGTGTGCAGTTTACTCACCTAGAACGCGCACTTCTACCGAGCGTTGAGAGGTGAAATTATGCTTGTTCCTCGCGGTGCACGTGTACGTGCCCTGATCGGCGGCTCGTTGCACCGTATCGATGAACAGGCTGCCGTTCGCAACCCTCTGTCTCATGTTTGTGGGCAACCTTACACCATCTGCTAACAACGTGACCGCTCAATTTCCCTCCCCCGTGATCGAACGAATCGGGAAATATTTCGAAAATAAATTCGACGCGAGTATCTAAGAAAAGCGTTTTTTTTTTTTTTCTTTTTTTATTCACGAAACGAAAGGGGAGATTAATACTCACCTTTCTCCCAAACGATCGATTCGATGGGATAACCGGCGACCGGGCATTTGATGTGAAACTGTTTCCCAGCGACCGCCGAAACCGTCGACATGGGCCTGACATATGGCAAACCTGCGATTGACAAGCAACGAAACATATATTTCGCTTCGAGCGATTTCCCCCCCTCCCTCGATGTCCTCGCATCGACACGATCCTCCGTGTTTCCAATGTCCCTGAAATTATAAGACTCCCTATTTTTTCTCTTCTCTTCTCTTTTCTTTTTAAACTAAACTCTGGCTAACTCTCGAAACCCTATGTCGGAAATTTCTCGATGCAAGAATTTTGCCACCCGCATACGGCCGTACAAAAAAAAAAAGAATAAAAAGGAAGAAAAAAAAATTCGTTGATAAAACAAAAGCTACGAGCCAATTTTTAATTAACAGAAATCGCCCCTCCAACGATGGTGGTTAATGACAAAGGATCCCATCGAGCCGATATTCCCGGCGATCGATTCGAGCCACGGAGAGGGAAAGGAAAAACGAGAGAGAGAGAGATGGAACGTAATATTCCCCGGGGTTTCCAGTCAATTTCAATCGACACCGGTCCACGATTCTTCTCCTTAACAATCTTTACCCTCTCTCTTTCTCCCTCCTCTCGCCCCGTGAGTACTCACCATAAATATTGAGCCTCGCCGAGTGGCTCGCCTCGCCAGCGCGGCTGCTCGCGATGCACTCGTACTCGCCCCCGTCTTCGGACTTCACCGACGAGATGTTCACGTGCGATATTACGTCCCCGTACACGGTCACGTACTGGCCAATCAGGAGTCTGTCGTTTTGCGGAAGCGGAAATCCATCCAGCAGCCAGGAAATTTGCGGCGTCGGATTACCCGCGGCGCTGCATTTCAGAGAAACCGATGGACCGGTCTGCATTGTCTGCTCGATAAACCTGTAGACCAGTTGCGGCGCGATCTCTGTTAACAGACGTTACGTCACGGATTACACGTATCTCCAAGCGTATCCTCCTCCAACCAACCGTTCCGCCAACCACCTTTCCCCTTCTTTTTCCCTTCTCCTCCCATTTCCCCTGCCTTTTCCTCTCTCTCTCTCTCTCTCTCTCGATCCTCCAACTCAACCATCCTCCTCCCCTGTACAATCCTCCCCTCGATCGAGCTCTCTCGATTCTCTCCTTCGCTAATTACCACCTATTTCTGCCCCGCCACCACTCCGCTAATATCCGGCTATTTATTTACGAGATAGACTTCTACCCTCGCCCAATCTTCGATCGTGCTCGCTAGATTAAATTCGCGTTGGGGGAGGGATCGTACGAATAAATACGAATCAAAATCGGAGGGATTTTCTTTTCTTTTCTTTTCTTTTTTTTTTTTTTTAGTTACGACGGATATTTCGATCGGATGGAAGATCCAGAGCGAATCTTCGATTCGACGTATCTGGGTCAGTCGCACGCTGTGGCGCCGCGATAAAATTTATAATCCTCTCGTGCGAAACGGAAAGAAGAAGATGGCGGCGCGCGTCCATCTCCTCGATACGTCGCATCGTTTCTCGTTAAGTGGGCCTTAATAAGCGGCTGGATTTTCCATTAAATAATTGGCCGGAAGATTAATGGAAGGGATTAAGAGCAGCGCGACTTAACGAAGAAACATTGAAAATAACCGTGGCGCGTTCGCAGGCATATACGTTCCAGTTCCAGAAGGGCTCTAAATGAACGTGCCACCCCGCGTAACGAGCCCTCTCGGTAATGAATTCATGAACTTCATAAGCGCGAGCACGTCGACTACGAAATAACAGCCGACTTTCCTACAACTTTTCGTATGCATACCTTGATTCTCTTGCACGCCATGTACCATCAACTTTGATGCTGTACGAGGTGTCGCGAGGAAAACATCGAGTGGGAATTTTGCGGTTGCTTCTCGTCTCGATATTTTTCTTTCTTCTTCTTTTTCTTTTTTTCTCACTTTGCGTTTGAAATTTCCCGCATAATAAGATTTATTTCTTTGAGGATAATTGCTGCGTACCTTCGAACGAAGGTGGTAGAACGAGTGGGAAAGATCCTTCTTGAGAGCAATTTCAATTTCGAGTGGAAAAGATTCGCGTGGGATAATTATTCGAAACGAAATCGAAAAGAATCGCGTTACAGATATTTCACGGAGCATCGTTCGTAGGGAGCGATGATCTCGTTTCTCGTGCCGGCACGGCGTAGAAACTTCGTAATGAAAATCACGGCGGTGCGAGAACGGCGAGAACGTATAATTAAAAGACTGCCGGACCTAGGAAGCTATTAGTAAATTAACAATTACGTCTGTCCAATTAGTCCGCCTCGTTATTTCGCCTTCGAAGCCCGGTGCAACTTTGCGTCCTTGGAGGGCGAGGAATAATCTTTAAAAGCGTCCTGTTTCGAGGTCGCCTGTTTACCAAGGTGGCTCGGTGGTTCTCTCGGAGACGAAAGAGAGAAAAATCACGGGCAATCCTCTACTATCTCGTTCATCTATTTTCTTTTTTCCTTTTTTCCCGCTTCTTCCATTTTCAAACGGTCAACGGATGAATTTCGAACTCATTGTCGAGCGATTTTTTCGAGGGGAAAAAAAAAAAAAAAAAAAAAGAAAGAAAAAGAAAAAAAAATTGCACGAAATATTTCTGAAATCTCGTTCCACAGAGTTTAAGAGTTTAATCCGACCACCGACCAACCGGTCCCCGCCCCGTATATAATAATATAAGACACTCTCGCGCAGGAAAAGCGGCGGTTCAGCGAACGAGGTTGATGTTAATGAAACGTTAACAGGGTAGACCGCTTGTTTATCGTTCGCCTGGAAAGAAAACGAGAATCGCCGTGTAAATAATAGCCGGGGCTGTCGTCAAATATAACCAGTACTCGTGAGCGTTCCTCTTAGCCGGGAGGGGGGGTGATTGCAATTTAAATTAAAAATCTGCGGAGGCCGACGCGCCTCGTGGAGAAAAACTTCATTTCCCTCCTCGCCCTCCCCCTGCGAGGGGAAAATTTCATCGTTTCCCGACCCTGTTTAAGGCCCACCTTTTTTCCCCGACTTACCTTTATCCAACCAACGTGACCAACGTTTCTTTACTTTTTTTATTACCACGATCCAATCCTTCCTCCGAACCGAACTTATCTCTTCCACCGAAGTTTCAACCGAATTTCGTTTTAATCGCTTTGTTTCCAACACGCTCGCCAATCCAATTGGCTCGAGGCATATCGCCGCTCGATAGATAGTTCATGATGTCAATAATCCCGCAAAAAAAAAAAAAAAAAAGAAAAAAGAAAAAGAAGAAAGAAGAAAAGATATCACGCGCTCAATAATACGTATACGATAATCGGTAAATATTTGGAGCGAAATACCTGGTCTCGATATACGATCGAGAGGCAGGCAATTGGCGGAAATGCGGTTTCTGATACGCGAATTTCGCCGTAAAGTGGAACGACACGTTTAATAGAGGGAAGGACGCGCGACATTCGCGAGACTGCTACTCGCGGCAACTAACGCTACTAACACGACGATCCACTCGCTCTCCAAACCCCATTTTCCACACGGGTATCCCGTTCCCTCTTGCGGGTGACGTGCCTTCTTCCCTGACGTATCTATGACGCATAATAAATAGACGCAGGCAGTGGCGCAGGATGGAGCGGGATCGTGCTCGGCCGGCATGCAAAGCATCGGCAAAACCGCAGGAATCTCGTTAGCGTATGCAAATCCAGGCTGGCGGTACTAACTATCCCATCGTGCTGCGGGCAATCCCCACCTAATGTACACTGTACGCCCTGCAGCTTAGAAATCATGCGACCGAGAAGAATTCTAACGGCCGGGGCTAATGGCCACGAATTTTCCTACAGCGGAAAATCGGAAAAGGGCCGCCTCGTTGATCGCTCGATTCCAGCCGAAAAATTTCCTTCCAAATTTCCGGATAATCGATCGAAACGATATTTTCGAATGTTTCCTAGAAATTTTATATTCAGAGAATTATATTTCTCTCTCTTTCTTTTTTTCCGTCGTCGATTGTCGTGATTCTCGAATTTTTTCAATCATCGATCAACGATGATACATAAATTTATTTACGAGGATCGAAGTGAAAAGGGGGGAAAAAAAGAGAAAAAAGAAAGAGCAAGGAGAAATCGTAGCCACGTTTAAGGATAATGAAAAGTCGTTTAACGGTGTAACCGGACGGTTGCGGCATGTTATTGCGGCCAGATGCAATTGCGAGCGAGCCGTTCAAAGGTTGAATCCATTACCGTTGTTTGCTCCTGTTCTTGTTTCTATAGCGGGCCGCCACCAAGAGCAGTGCCTCACACTCCCGTTCGCCTCTTCAATTACCCCCACGCGATGGAGCGCCAGTTGCGAAGGGAGAAAGAATAGTTTCGCCCCTCCTCGATACCCTCGTCCAAGCTTGATTGTCGGATCGAGGGTGAAAGAAAGCTGGCGCCATTGTATCGTTCGGCCACCACCGACGTCAATCACCGTCCACGTTTCTTTCGCCCGTGGGAAAGAAAATTTCAAGTTTCAACGGCCATCCGAGTTGCCGGCGTGGCTAATGGCGGGGAAAGTACGTGGCAAGTTTCATCACCGGATACAAATCGTTCCGGAAAACCTTTCCGAGGCGAACCGGGGACGAACCGTCGTTCTCGAACGAAAAAAAAAAAAAAAAACGAAAAAAGAAAAAGGGGGAAAAAGGTACGTTTGACTCGTTCTTTCAACGGGGAACAAGAAACAATCGTTCGATCGAAAGTCAAGAGATGAAAACGTTTACCTTCGAAAATTCGAGACGAGACGAAACGAAACGAAACGCGGTTTGTTTCCACGCGTATCGTTGTAAAAAAACGAAAAAGAGTGAGAGAGAGAGAGAAAAGAAAAAAAAGAAAGGGGGAAGGGGGGAAAACGCAGGCGCCGTGAATTGGCTTGATTGTGTTTCCCGGGATATTCGGGTATCGCGTGGTTCTCGATAGTGTATTAATGCGGCACGTTGGGATGGTGAACGGTGGACAGCAAACGAGGCCATTTTCGCGCAAAAATAGCGCGTGATGCCCGCGGCAGGATGGGAAATACGTTACGAGGGGCGGGGGGTTTGGAGCGATAGCCGCGAAAATGGGGGTTGAAACGAGGCCTCGATGCCGGTCGGTCGGGCAGAGGAAGCTTTGCCGGGCGCGAAATCGCTCCACGGACACTTTATTCCCTGTAACCGTGCCCGGGGCCGGCCGAAAGGCAATCTGCCGCGGTAAAAGTGTTTTAATTGAAATCTTCGGACCCGTAACTCCGATCGCGGAGGCTCGATGCTCCGGTTAATGGAAAAAGCATCGCGGCCCCGCCCGTAACCGAAATATGACCGGTATCGATACGTATCGTGCGTGGAGGGGAGGGGAAAAAAAAAAAAAAAAAAAAGACAAAAAAAAGGAAAAAGAACAAGAGACGGTCGCGCGTTCGTTCGCGGCTGTTTTACATCGAAATGACAAAACGGAGGGGCGGGGAGAGGTGAGATGTCGCCGCTTCATAGCGGCAAAGCATCTCGCAAGCGGAGGAGCCTAGACGGCCACGACGACGAACGAACGGTCGATCGCAATCGTTTGACACACTTTATCGTGTCGGCATCGGATGAAAGGAGAAGAAAAAGGTTTTTCTTTTTTAGGGCGACGAGCGAAAAGTACTTTAACGTTTTAACGTTGCCTCGACCGAAGCTTTGAATCGCGTATTCTATCCTATATATATACGTATATACGTACACACACACACACACACACACACACACACACACACACACACACACACATATAAATACGAAGAGTAATCCGGAATGGAAATCGCCTTAAGGATCGTGGATCGAGCATTAAGCCAGTGGTGCTACGTGACTATCGAGATTCGATAATTAAAAGCGTGGAGAGGATAGGAAGCGGGTAGGTGCGGCGATTAACGGGCGGCAAACATCGGTCTCCGGTGGCGATCGGGAAAAACGATGTGGCCATTTTCGCGCAAAAATGGCACGTACTTCGCCGGAGAAAAGCCGGGAAAGGGATCCGGGATGATGGAAAACGCGTTACGATGGAGTGGCACGCAAACCCGGGATGGATCGTACGGGGTGGGGAGAAGAGTTCCACTGCATTAACCATCGGCAACCTATCACCGCGGAACCATTCGCTCGACAAACAAGTCCTTCTCCTCCCCCTCCCCCTTCCTTCCCTTCCTCCCTAACCCCTTATGGACTCGTTCTCTTTCCAATTCGATCTTTCAAACCAAACCTATTCCGACCGAGATGTTCCAAGATATTCCCGGAATCACGGCCAATCCGTGGATGGACGGATTTTTCGAAAGGGGAAACGACGAATCCCCCAAGACGATCCCGAAAGATTTCCGATCCGTGGATAGCCCGCGCACCGTGTCCGCAGGATAAAATGCAAATTCCTCGCTTTCGCGATTTAACGAGCGGTCGAGTTTTAATAGCGCGCTTTAGAGCGGAGCAATTGAAAACTGTGCGACGCGATGTCATTAGATGGCACGTCGGAGTAGCGTCTTAAACGTTTCATTTCGCGGAACGTTCGTTAAGCTGTTTCTGTTCCAACGAGGGAAAGAGGAAGGGAGGGATAGGTGAGACGAGGGTTGCTTAAAATCGTTTAAACGGTATAATGGATATTACGCGGATGGGCCGAGATCCTCCTCCCTCCCCCATTTCGAAGAAGCGAAGAAAAAGACGATTGTCAGCACGCGAGAATGTAAACGAATGTATCCTCGGAAACGAAACGGACGATCTTTCACTCGGCCAGCCTATTTTCCTCGGTTGGCGGCGCGGACGGTGGGCGCGACGTAATATAAAAAAAAAAAAAAAAAAAAAAAAAAAAACGGCAAGCAAAACAAAGACTCACCGCCCAGCCGCAATTCCGCGATTCCTTGAGCCATTTCATACTCGTTCCTCACAAAGCACTGGTACATGCCGCGATCCTCTCTCGCGACCGACATCACGGAAATACGTTCCCTGGAAACCGCCCTTATGCGAGCGCCCGTTCTCAATGGCTGGCCGTCCTTCAGCCAGTACAACGCCGCCTGCGGAAATCCACTTGCGCTGCACGTCTGAAAAGCAGTTTAGAGAAAAAGGGACTTGATGAGAACGGTGTCCTCGGATCTCGCGCCCCTTTCCTTTCCCTTTTCCTTTCGAGATTGCCACGAGCGCGCAAAAAGCGCGCATCCTCTCGAAACCCGTGGCCTCCTCCTAAAAATCGGATTATCCCGTGGATCGCGGCGAATGGCGAGCGAACAATTTGCCGGTAGACCAACCAACCTCGAGATTCAGATATATTCGCGGCTTCTTCTGTTCGTTCGCGGTTGGAAAAAAAGGTTGGCGGGAGAAAAAAATGTGTTGGAAGGGCGGAACATTTTTCGCGGAGGGAAGGGAAATTGTCGATTACCAAATGAGCGGCTTTCCCGAGATCAACGGTCTGGATCGATGGTTGGACGTGCACGTTTAATGGCGCAGACACCGTTAACCTCACTTCCATGGACTCGCTGCCCTCGGAATTACTAGCGGTGCACATGTACGATCCACCGTCGCTCTCCTGGACGCCTTGTATGATCAACGAACCGTCTCGCACCACGTAATGCCCGGACGAATCCTCGACCGGCTCCTCCCTCTGGTTCCTATTGTAGTACCACCTGCGGCAGAACAACCACATGAGAACAATCGTATCCACCCTGGATTCTCCCCAGTATCGGAAAGATTCGCGATAAAAGGGGGACACGATGTCTCGCGTCGTAAAGAAACGGCGTCACGATCGGAAATTCTAGAATTCTAGAATTTCGCCAACCCGGTTCCAAATCCCAACCGATTTAATCCACCGAACGTAAATTTCCACCAAAGTTTTTCCTCCCTCGTTTATAGAAATATCCACGTTCGTATGGTTTTCATCGATGTTAAATTAGATTCCATTTCGACGGTTCTCCTCGCGAAAGGGAGAGTCGATAATCTCGGGAAGAAGAGAGGAAGCGCAACGAGCGGCACGAAGATTCCGTCCTACGGCGGAATGGGATACATCACTGTCGACTCGAGCGTACGCTCGCTTCACTGACTGGCCGGACTCGATGAATCGTAACGTTCCATCGTTGCAGTCAACCGTCCAACCAACCAGCCAGCCAACCAACCAACCAACCGATCCACCCGTCTCGCTGCGATACAACGTTACATTACGTTCGATCGTTGCTCAAGATTCAGCTCGGTGGCGAGGGAAAAATAACAGCGCAATAGCGTCGGAGCGAGAAGGCTGGGATCGGACGATATCGCTGCCTCGCTATCCGACCGAGCCTTTCCATTCCAACCGTGTATCTCTCCGGCGCACTCGCCGGCCACAAAATAACAACTGTTTCATTGGGAAGACTGAATGCACACGCAACGCACACGGCCGTGAATTGTGCCCTCCTCCCTTTCCTCCTTCTCCTTTTCCGCTTTTTCTCTCCCCCTTTTCCGTGTCTACGCGCGGAACCCTCCCTGGCACGTTTTCAAAACGTGCTCGCGCTCGAACAAGCGGATGGATAAACTGCGGTTCCGCGGTGCATCGGATACACAGAGAAATCGTTAATACCGGCGGATCTTTAAATAAAGGGGATGGACGAACGGAGAGAGAGAGAGAGAGAGAGAGAGAGAGAGAGCGTTTCTAGCGGGCCACCACCATATACGCGAAATCCCCGAAAATGGTGAAAATACGGGAGACGGGAACGGATAATCGAATCGATGTTCGGCGGGCACGCGCGACCTTTGACCCCGCCAACACGCCGCTCGAACACAGAGCCAACTTCGATCTCGGAGAACTATCCCGTTTTTAAACCTGTCCTAAAATTAACCACCGCGTTATTAATACGCCCCTCCCTCCCCGTGGCGACATTTCAGACGATTGCTCGCAGCGATGTGCAAAACGAAGGGAAACATTTGCGTTGCGTTGAAACGCGCGCGAACGGCCGCGTCAATATTTACCGAGCCGAGCTTGGAAAATAAAGTTTTCGTCGCGGCCTCTATTGATTTTGTTCCCTTAAGCGGCCGCGATTCGACCATTTGCCTTTGCGTTGCCCCCCTCCGATAAATATTATTCTTGGAAACTTACTTTTGCACCACCCCTTATCTCTAGCCTCGCAAAATCATTCGAGCATCGTCCGAAAAACGTGGGGGGGAAAAAAAAGTTGGAGAATCCGCGACGTCTTTACCGTCCGGGATCTCGAATATTTTCCAGCCTATCCAATCTCGGTGTTAAGGTAGCATCCCTGGGGAACGTGTAGTACTACTCCTCCTACTGCTCGGTCCAAAAACGATCTTCCTCCCTCTACTACCTACTTCTTCTTCGGCCGGTGATTGACCTGCACGCGTGTGTATACGGTGGAGGCGGCACGGTGGGCTCGCGGAAGGACGCCGATGAGGTTGTCGAAGAGTCGTCGGACTCTGGCAGACTCGAGGCGGAGGACGAGACACGGTCGAGGAGTATACCTATAGATAATCGAATTTACGGAGGGAAATTGGCGGAGGGAAGGAAAGATAGGTGAGCAGAGGTAGGGATCGAGCGCGCTCCCTCTCCTCGTTTATCCGTCTCCCTCCGATCCTTTTGCTTATCCTTTGCCGCCTCCCCTCCTTCTCTCTCTCTCTCTCTCTCTTATCCCCCTATGGCTGCAGCCTCTCCTCCGTCAACTCAGTCAAGCGAACGGAAGAGGCGGCGGGACAGAGGACGAAGATCCAGAGGCGAGAGAAGGAGACGGTGAACACAAGCACGGAATACTCGGTGACGTCGACGTAAATGCGGAATATTTGATGGGCTGTCAGAAGCAGTCTCTGTAATCAGCGGTCGGTTTGTTTGCGCTACCCACACTAAGCGCCTCGCGTCTATGTACCTTGGAACGGCCTCACCTTGCCGCATCCCCGACATCCACACACGGTCATGCGTATCACTCCTGTCTCCCTCTTTCTCTATCTCCCCGCTTTCTCCCGCTAATCGATTATTATCCACGGATGGAGAAATTCCTTGGAAGGCGGCGATATACTCGTCTCGTTTCTCGCGGCTATCGATCCTAATATCGGTCAATGGGGGATTGATTACTCCGATGTCAAACATCTGGGAGGGAGGAAACTGGTAATAAACCGATATCTCGTTGTTTGTACCTTCCGCGAATTTGCATACCCCGACACAATGCGCGTGTGTATCGCTATTGTAACGATCCTGCGAAGGTCGAGACCTGTAAATTTTGCCCACGTCACGATTCGAGATAATATAATCTTGGAACGGTAGGATACGAGAAATCTCGATTACACGTCTGCGCCGGTATGAAGGGAAGAAAAAAGACACGTTTTAATAATCCTGTCGAGATCGAAGAGGAGCGCATGTGCATGAAACCGCTGAAGAGGTCGTTTCCTCCTTTCGTTTCGAGCTCGAATAATAAATACATTAATACGCGATCCCTTTGCCATTGCACCCCTTTCCATCCCTTATTTCTATCCTTTTCCATCTTCGCGAGCACTCGAATCCGCATGGGAAACGAAACGATCAACGAAAAGAAAATTCATCTAGGCTTTCCTTTATTCCCCGCTTTCCCTTTGTCCCCGATTCCACGATTCCCTGTTGTATGTACCCGTGGTTTCGTTTCTTGTACACGCTCGAGTTTATTGGATTCGTCGCGATGAGGAGAGAGAAAGAGAGGAGTCCGAATTTTCAGAGTTCATAACTCGCGAGGAATCGTGCAAGGAAGAAGCGAATCTTCATCGATATCGGCCGAGTAACGAGAATAAACGAACCATTTTCATCCGGTTTCACGCCTGTTTCTTTTCAATTTAATTTAAACCCGTTACATCACCGCGAAAGACCAATCCATGCCTCTCTAATTCCAACTCCTTCAAAAACCATCAAACTTTCTTTCTTCTCTTTCTTGCGGATTTCCTTTCATCTCTTTTTTGGGGGGGGAAAGCTATTCTTTTAACGCGCGTCTCGCTTTTCGCGGTCGAAATAACACACGGTCATGTTCGAAATTAGCATTAATGCAAGAGAAACACGTAGATTCCGCGCCTCGTTTCCTTCGACGTCGTTTATTATTATCATTCGCTACGACCTCGCTACAACCCTTTTCAAACGAAATCGTGAAAATCCTGAAACCCAATCACCATCACCACCACGCGACGAAACAAACGCGGCTTTTCTTCTCAACGGAAGAACCCTTTCCATCGCGAGACTCCTCTCGAAATAAGCGTTCCTTCAGCCTCGTATTCGAAAACGAAGAGACGGATCTCTCATAATACGTGGAAATTGAAATTTTTACTTTTCAATACGGCGGAAGAGAATTGAATCATCAACGATTTTTAAAGGAATTTTAAATCCGGAAGTGGTGGTCGGCAAAGCGAAATCCGTGACCGGAGACGTCGTGTTAATCCAAACAGCTATCTTCAATTTAGCCGTCTGCGTGTCGCGCTCCGCGAGGCAAGCGTAACGCAAGCCTCGACCACGGCGAAAAGTAAATGGTCGTTTACCGGTTAATTGCGCGGCGGAACATCCGTTTACTCGAGGGAGGAAACGGAAGAGAGAAAGCAATTTGAGAAGAGAGGAGCGAGATGGGGTGTGTCGCGATATTTTAAACCTTTCTCGCTAGGAAGCTTACCCTCTCCAAAGGAGGCGAGTGGACGACCAACTTGGAGCGAAATATTTTTCAACGGAGGGGAAAGCCTCCTCTCCTCTCCAGCCGCCGAGCCAATTAAACTTCCCCCAACCTCGTTGTATCGGGAAACTGTTTGCCACGTAAGTGAATCGTACTCGAGTTCCTCCGCGAAAGTCGGCAATTACGGAACACACCGGAATCCTTTTGTTGAACCCTCGTCGAATAGGGTGGTGCATTCAACTCGGTCAAAGCTTCGACGCTTGCTATTCGATACGAATCGTCCGATTCTAATCATCATCGCATCTAATCGTTTCTAAACCAAACGTCTTCCCTTTCTTTTCTTTTCCTTTTTCCCGAACGACACACTTTCAACTTCGAGAAAGAAAGAAAGAAGGAAGGAAAGAATGGAAGAAAAAGTTAAGTTCTTGGAATTAAACGAGACTTTGTTCAACGAAAGGGATCAATAACTCGTCTCGATAAAAGCGGCTCTCTATCCTGTAATCAAGATAAGTGAAACAAGATGCTAGGAGAAAGCGAACCGAACCGCCTCCCCCTGGAACGACGACAGATTCGAAACCGGGTCGTAAACGTTGCGGGATCGATGCGCGTCACGCGTTCTCGCGAAATCCCGAGGATCAGCACTCGTCGCGTCGTCACTTCCCTTTTTTCCAGAAGTTTCGTGGGAGCGCCGATAGTAGGGTAGGCAGGGGGAAGTTTACGAGGGCCGATGCGAAAAGCTACAAATTCGTGCACACACGTACAACGCGTATCCCGTTGGTGACGTTGGTTCTTACCTGTTTGCGGGGGTTGGATTCCCGTAAGCGACGCACGGTATCACGACGGTGTCTTTCAGCCGCGCAGACGTATAAACCACCTTCTCGTTTATCATCGGCGGCATGGTGCTGCGTATCTCTGCAACCAGAAAAACCCAGAAAGGATAAATCCTGTAATGATAGCGAGGGGGGAGGGAAGGGGGGGTGGAAACTACGCGTGAAACGATCGAGAAACGTATTCATATATGTGTATCTCTTCCGTGGACGAGCCGCCGCCGCCGCCGCCGCTCCCGCTGCTGGAAAAGATAAAATTTCCAACAAAATTCTCGTGAAATTTCTCGGGACGATATAAAGGGAGGTGATAATTTCTGGCGATATTCTCCCCCTGGAACAAAGCTTATTCCTTCGACTCGGCCCTACATCCCTCGCCGACGAGGGACCAAGTTGGACCAAGTTTTTCCCCGCGACGGGAAATATATTCCTGCAGGGGGAGAAACGAGGTGAAGGAGGATGGTGCTGATGCTGCGAACGGAAAGACCAAGGAGGTCGAGTTTAATAAAACGAAGAAGGGAGAGGAGGGGCTGGGGGATTAAAAGCCAACCGCTGTATATTACGAAATGAAATTCTCTTTAACGACGATCGTTACGTGTCGTTCCTCTCTCTCTCTCTCTTCCTCTCGCGGGACGCGCTCGTCTCGAGAAGCGTGGAAAATACGATACGTGGAAAATAAGGTGGAAAAAGCGGGGAGGGAAAGTATTGGATTACATTGTTTGGAAAATTGATAGCGACAATATCGGTGAAGATTTAACAAAAGAGAGGGAAGGAAACGACGGTGGAAATACATCCTGCGCGAGATCGCCCGGCCGGATCTTCTCCCTTGCACACGTACGTAACACACGATGAAACACGGTGGGTTAGTTTGCGGCAAGACCGAAGAAAGGCCCTCCTCCTCCTCCTCCTCCTCCCTCAGGACGAGTTCATGTAAGTTTGTTCCATGATATACGGGAAATGTTTTCCGCGGCGTATCATATATAAATAGCCGTCGGCTGAAAAAGGAACGGGGGAACAAAGGTTCTTCGTGGCGAGGCATATAGAAGGGGAGGGGAAGAAAAATGAGAGGACGAAGGGAAGGAAGGAGAAAAAGAGGGGGGAAGGAACGCGTCAAGGCAACGCATTTAATGGGGAATTATGGTCGGAGATAGCGGACGTGGCGTACCGTAAAGGGACAGATAACCGGTGTACATATCTCGTCGCTGCACGCCGACAATTTCGCTTCTCGATATTTATTTATCGAGGCGACGTGTCGATGAAATTATGCCAATTAACCCGTTCGCACCGTTAAGATTTCATCAACAGATATTCCCGTAATTAGCGTCGGTTGGAACGCGACCGGTAAAGAGGAACCGAGAGCGTTAGCGGGGAAGTCGGGCGAAACGACATCGTAATAATGCGGCAATGAATATTACAACAAAACGGAGATAGTGTATTTGCAATGAAAACGAGGGGCCCGCGTAATTAAAGCGGAACGTTTTTCGCGGATCGAGATCGCGCCATTAACCCTCTTCCTCCGCTCGCTATTTCTCTCGAAATCCAACCGAACTACCACCCGATCTGTCCGCATGTTTCGCAGCTTTTACAACCGAGTGACACGCGGCATCGATCCACGCGTGATAACTGTTTCCCAACGTTTTTCGTGGCGATCGAGCGCCACGAATTAACCGTTTGTTGTTGCATTACCCGCAATCGTGTCACGTCGCGATATCCACCCGATGGAAACAAGATATTGGCGCGAAAACTTGCAACTCCCGAAATTAAAAGGGGTAGATTCTTATCCGCGCGACGACGCGATTAAAAGCGCGTAAAATGCGTGCCTGTCCGTGCGAGATTTTTTTTTTTTTTTATGAAAATCGATCAGAGATAGCACAGCAGCCTACACGATTTCAATGGGATTATTTCGCTAGACACGCGTGACCGTTCGGACGAAAATTTCCAGCTATGGCGAAGGATAATTGTGAAAAGTTTGCTCGTTATCCCGGAAAAATGGTGTATCTCTGGAGTTTTCGATGTTAATTTACCATCGTGTTCGAAACGAAGAGGGGGATCCCCGACGATTGTCCGGGAATATGCAAACGATCGGGCACACTCTGCAACTTCGTTATTAAGTTGGCAAGTACGTAAGCGCGCTTAGCATAAATTCTATCCAACCGCCAAACCCGGTCAACTTGTTGTATTATACGTGGATGGAATACGTGTAAAGAATAGAGCAGCTGCTCGTTTTTTTCCCGCCAAGCTTCAAAAGCTTCTCCTTCCGATTCTCTGTCACGGAAAAAATTCAATCGAGTAGTTCGCTTTTCGTTGAAAAATTCTCGTTCTCTCGATTCGTTCGCGAGAGATTTCGAGGAGTATGATACGACAAATATAACGAGTCGAGAAAGAGAGAGAGAGAGAGAGAGAGAGAAAAGAAGTGAAAACGTTCGAGGAATTATCGCGCTCCCGCCAGAAGCGAGGAACGCTTCGACGATCACAACGGCAGTCCGCCCTTAGAAAAATTACAGTCTGTAATAAAGTTTCGCGTGAGTTACGTCTCGAATAATTTTGAACTTGGCGAATTTCGCTCGTTTACCTACGCACAATGATTACCGCGAACCGGAAACACTGGATGGAGCAACTAAAACGACGATAAAATCTCTTTCCACTCGTTCGCTTTTATTATCTCTTCCCTGTTATACATCTCCCTCCTCCATGCCTCTCCCCGATAATCCAAATTCTGTTCTTCGTTCCCGATTCTCGTTGTACAAAAAAAAAGAATGGAACGGGCAAACTATAAATTATTCCGGTCGAATCGTTTCGTTATTATTATTATTATTATCATTTTTCGTAAATTAAACCGTTTCGCGCAGAAATACAACGAGTGAGCGTGGAGGGGAGGGCGGGTTAAACGAGGAACCGATTGTTGTAAACAAATCTTGAACAACGCAAAGGCAACAATTACGCGCTTCTGCGTATCGTTTCCGAGACCTGTGTGCGCTGCACCGGACTAATAATAATTTGCAATCCGGTTAGAGGTAATCATCGTTTGCACAGCGTTCTGCACAGTAGAACGCGGTGCGGTGTTTATTTAGAAATTCTAAACAATTGTTACGCGGGAATTTTCCATCCTGTTCGGCCAGTTTCCATCCAGGCCGGGATCCCGCCAGGTAAACATCACCCAGTTTCGGGATATATCTCGTGGGGACGTTCGTCGATCGCGATAAACGATCGCCTACGACCCCTCTCTCGCTTCCATTAAAGCGGAATCTCCGCAGAGATGCACGATTCGCAAATAAACCCGCCGGCCATCGATTCACCACGCTCTGTTCCGAATTTTCCTCTATCAACGTGTAACCGTTAAATACCATTCGCCTTCTCTCTCTCTCTCGTCTTTCTCTGAACATTTGGAACCTTCGGGTTTCTTTTATACCCGATCCGATGTTCTCTCTCACGTACCGCTATTGAGAGATACGTAGAGATTGTTACTGTAGTTGAGAACACCTACGGGTATCCGAACCATGTTTCGGTTAAACATCCACGATAGAATCCAAGCACAGAATCAAGTTTACGCGAATATATTCCACAAATCGCGAATCGCGTTCAATCTTGCATCGCATCGAGACATTTTTCCTAGCATTTAACACATTTTCGCCGAGGTTTTGTTGTCCATCCGTCGGTGCACGAGCAATAATTTTTATGATTAAACATAAATAAAAATTTCGGTACGGAATCGATTGGAAAAAATAATAAAACGTAACTCGCTTATCCCAATTTTCAGCGCACTTTCGTTTACCTTCGACTTGATTACGCGGCGTATCCATGGCTCACAATTAAGCCGCCGGTGTATTAATTATTCCCCGTCATACCTGCGCGGACTTATCGACTGAACGACAGATCCATATATATATATACAGGAAGTCAACGATCGAGAAACGATGGAAGAGAGAAAAAGAGAGAAAAGGAAGGAAGTAAAGGAAGGAATGGAGGAAAAATGCGAATAATGCGTATAGGAAATGAATTATGACGCTTGGTACGTGCCAGGGGAAAAGCGGTAACGAAGAATGTCTTGCCCGTTTCTTCTTCTTCTTCTTCTTCTTCTTCTCACGCATCGTGTACAGGCACGTCTGAAGCTTCAACACGAATCTGTTGAAGGGTTAGGCGAGGCATGCGAAGAGAAGCATCATTAGTTAGCCCGGCTCGAGTGGAGATTTCTCCCCCTTTCCGCTTCTTCTTCTCCTCCTTCTCTCCGCTTTCGCCTCCTTTCCGCCCCTATACTCCTCCCTTTCCTCCGCAGTGGCCGGGCGCGGAACCAAAGCACGCGTTACAACTCGCCTCGGTAACAAGCGATGCCAGAGACTCGAGGAAACCTTTTCAGACTCTGCTCTCGATCGCGGGCCTCGCCACAGACCCCTCCTCCTGCCAATTACGCCCGGCCTGAGAGAATTTTTGCTTTGATCGGGCCTCGATCATCCGATGCCTCGTTAAACCCTTCGACGCGAAATCGAGGGACTGGGATATCGCGTGTCGCGGAGATTTACGGATTTTTCGAATCCGCAGACATTTTCCCTCTTTTTCTCCCTTTTTGTGCTTCTTCTTTTTTTTTTTTTTTACACGGAGTGATTCGACTAATCGTGTAGTAACGCGCGATCGAATAGATCGTTTTAATTATTGTATGTATTGATTGTTCGTTCATATTGCAATCGAATAATCCTTCCACTTTTTTTCATTCCGTTTAAAGGAACAATCTTTGATCCCATAGCGTTATCGGCGGTGATTGACGCGAAATAAGGCGTTTAATCGGATCCGTACGACCTCAACTCGGCGTTCAACCTCTTTTTCCCGCGCTTCCACGATCGATCGCGAGATCGAATCGGAAGACGACGAAAGAGACGAGTTTATCGCGCCGATCTTTGCACAACAAAGACACGGGGTTCGCATTTTGACGCGAGGGAATCTCGAACCTTGAAATCCGAGAATAATACAAAATCCCACCTGTTTATCCCCTTACAGATTTATCCACGAGACGTTTGAATATTCAAGCGATAAAGAAAAGAAGAGTGAAACGGAAAAGAGAGTGGGGGAACCCGAAAAATTCCCTCGATTATTTCTCTGCCAGCCTCTTCCCTCTTTTCCAACCACGTTTCCCCAACGATAATAATAATCGCGTACGAAGCGCCAACGTTTAATCGAAATCGGGCGAAACTCCAGAGTCCACCGATGGCGCTCAGTTCAGTACGAGGAAAAAAAAAAAAAAAAAAAAAGAAGAAAAAAAAGGTCGAGAGAATGTCCCGCAACGGTTAGCGTCCCGTTTCTCTTCTGCCCGCCTTGCCCCACTTTGTTATTGAAAAAAAATTTAATAACCACCCGTGCCTTCCCACGTTAAGGAGGGAAAGAAGAAGAAGAGTGGAAGGAAGCATCGGGTGAGAAACAGCCGCGGTCTAACCGTTTGTCCAATTACAGATTCGGGCGTTTGGAGGAGCTCGACGGCCTGGATCTCCGTGGCCTCGATAAACGATCCGGAGGGAAAGGAGGAGAGGGGAAAGAGATCCAAAAGCATCTGACGCTCTCCCGGCCGAGGGTAACCGGCTCATAAATATTCAACGGTCCTCGCGAGAAATTTGTAAATATCGCATCCGGCTGCAATAATAAGTTTCCGTTCACGAGTATCCTCTCGCCATTCTCTCGAGGCGATAAAAGGCGAAAGTTCTTTTCCCCAGCGCCGATGGGATCCTTCCAAGAACGATGCCTCCTCCTCCTCCTCCTCCTCCTCCTCTTTCGATAGTCTTATTAATAGTATCCTCCTCGCGCTAAAAATCTCCTCCTCCTCCTCCTTCTATGCTCTTCGCCCCACGTTAAAACTTTATTAGTCAGGTTAACTGACGAAGCTTGGAGGGAAGGCGCGCAAGCTTTCGAGGAGAGAGAAAGAGAAGAGGGAAGAAAGTGTGTTAACGGACAGGAAATATCGTTTTCCTTCTTCTCTCCTCCCTTTCTCCACTGTTTGCCGAGCTTCGCTTCGTAAGGGAAGGAGGAAAAATATTCAACTCGCGTTACATCCCCCATGATCCCGTTTGTTAATAAACCGAGCATCTGCATCTTGAGCCGTTTACTCCACAATTATTATTATTGCGTAAAACGAGAGAGAGTATATCTTTAAAACGTTCTCTCAAGAACGTTGATCTCGAAATATCGTCTCGAATAAAATCTGGATGAATGTAAAACACGACAATGACATTAATTCGCATCCGCATCGATCGGTTGGATGAATTTTCGATCGCGATCGTTATCTTATAGGCCGCGAAATTTTAACGCGTACTCACCGGTCAATTGAAGTCTGCCGACGTTGCTGCTGACCACCGTTTCCTGCGTCAAACGGTGATGCGTCCTGCACCGATAAGTCCTTTCCGCGTCCTCCCGCGTGATGTTCAATATCATCAGCTCCCCGCTCGAGAGCATGTGGTATTTCCCATCTGCGGAGGGGAGAGAAATCACGCCGGGTATATTTCGTCCGACAGTTACGGAGTAGCTGGGAATTAGCTTCAACTTTCATTTCCGTTATAAATTCGGAATTGAAATTTAATTCGATTATACAACTCCCGAGATTTTCAAGTTCAAATTCCCAAGGAACGATAATAACAACAATAATGATAATAATTCTCGCTTTTCCACCATTTCAACCGCGAGTTCGTTCAACTTCGAACCCGACGACGAAACTTTGGTCGCCTATTATCGATCGTCTTGCCCCGATCGATGAGTGTATTAACAGATCCGGCTTCGCTTTATTAGCCAACACATTCAGAGCCACGCCGCTATCCAACTTCTTGATAATTAATCAAGTTTCGTTAACGTTTCATGCAGTGAAAAGTTTGCCGCGATTCGCGCACGTTTGGCGATCGCCAATTATGTCCTCGAGAAAAACCTACGTTTTCTCTTTCTTCGCTTTTCTTTTCGAGTCGCGAGTCCACGAATTTCCACCGAGTCGGAATCGAATGGAAGAGGGTGGTCTGTCTCGCGAAACGAGGCTAGAAATCGAGAGATACCGTAATCTGGGGGATACGTGACGTTGACCCGCTTCGAATCCTCTCCAAGTTACATCTCAAGGAGGAGATACTCGCAAGACCGGTTTTTCGATCTTTCTTCCCCAAACATTCCACGAAAATCATCTCCATTTCCACTCCGTGATCCAATTTTTATCCCCGTCGAATTCGATCCTGGAATAAAGGGTCGATATCTCTCTCTCTCTCTCTCTCGCGAGTATTCATCCCTCTTCTCATTCTTATTTATGAGCGAGCGTCGTTAGAGGATAAAAGTTGAAGATTGTGTGCTCGCTCACCTCCCATCGTGGAGGGGTAGATGTTGAAAGACGGCTCCTGAAGCCAAGACGTGATGGTGACGTGATCGCGAACGAAACTGGGCACGTTGCATCGCATAAGCACGTTGTTGCCGAGGAAACCGCCGGGACATTGCACTTCCGGATCGTAACGCTGATTCACCACTGAAACACGCAAACAACACAGCCGCTCGAAAAAAGAGCGTCTCGAAAGCGTGGAGCTCCGACAGGGGCGGATTCGTCGCGCTTGAGAAACCTCTGAAAAACCTCGCGTAGTTGGCTAGAAAAAAAAAAAAAAAAAAAAAAAAAGGAAAAAAAAACGCGAGAGACGAAGAAATATTTTCGTTTTTCTCCAACTTTCCATTTCTTATCGATTTTCGTTGCGCATTTTTTCTTCCTTTTCTTTCTTTCTTTTTTCTTTTTTTTTTTTTGTAACAAAGTAAAGAGAAAATCAGATGAATCGGCAACGATCGCTTTATTCCGACGCTAATGAACGAACAGTTGAGTTTCATTGTTAGGGGGGCCGTGCAATATGGAGCGTCGATAACCGAACTTTGGTAAACGTAATAACGTTAAACGGAGCTTCATTAACCGGGGCTTCATACGTAGGCACGCACCATCCCCGATACATCCCTCATAAATTCATGACGTATCAATTAAACGGCGGAAGCCGCGCGCGATTTCGTTATTTCATTACGAAACTCGGGGCTCGATGGAAAATTCGACAAATTCGTCTTCCGCCCGAGGCTGACGAGGACAGGGAGATCGGAGCGAATATTTTTTCTTCCCTCCCCTCTTTCCTACCACCACCACGCTTCACCCCCAACGAATAACGATCCATTTTTAATAGAAACGAACAGGTGACCAAATTCGCCACTTTTATCGACGTTTCACACCGGGCAAAAAAAAAAAAAAAAGACTAAATTATCTCGGCGAATCGATACGAAACTCTGAATATATCTGCGTTGTACACGTCGCCTAAGAATGTTGACCTCGAACAGAGGTGCAGAGGAACGGGAACAGACACGCGAAATTCTCTCAACCTCGGAATTCTCGAAACCGGGGGGAGGGGAGCTCGAATACCGCGTGATGTTTGTTTAATATAATTATGATAACATAACGTTAACACCGGCCAGCCAATGTATATATTATTCCATTTTCCCACCCTATGGGAAACGTAACCACCGGTGTACCACCCTGGTGGTCTTGTGCGTGGGGAAGATTGGTCTTTCTAACATTTTTCTCCCCCCTAGATTCCTAGGGAATCGTGCCGTGTAATTTTTCCGATACGTTCCGATACGTTCAAGTTCCATTTTCCATGCAATACGAATTACCTTTTACCGCTAATAATTAACAATTTTCACTTTAAAATTGGATACATATCGCGATACATAATTTGAAATTGTATTTTTTTTTTTTATATATTTCCATAATCAATTGCATATTTCCGTCTAAATTAAATTTACGAGGCATAATTAAATTATATTTCATGCGTCGAAAAAAAGAAAAAAAAAGAAATCGATGGAATATCAAATCCAATTCGATGCAAGAACGCAAACGTTTAAACGAATATAACGCGATAAAATAATTCTCCCAATTTCCAATATATGAAATCTCCCTCTCGAAACAATGTTAAAACAAATATAAAAAAAAAAAAAAAAAAAACAAAAAAACAGACGCGTCCCAACGTTTGCACGAAAAATCTCGTAATATCGATTCGAGGTATTCTCTTCGTGGCACGAATCCGTTCCTGAAGCCAGTCTGCGCTCGACATAATTGTCTACGCGCTAGAAGCTTGCTAAGGACACGAGTGGTGGAAAGGCGAAAAAAAAAAAAAAGAAAAAAGGAGAGAGAAAGAGAGGAGGAGAGGAAGAAAAGAAAGAAAACAAAAAAAAAAGGTTGTTAAGTGGCGCGGCGAGGGTGTAAGGCAAAATGGAGGGCGGCGATACCTCGGAATTAAATCCGGGGAGAGGCTTTGTGCGGGTGCGAGTACAAGATGTTGATACCCGCGTCGCCGCGGAATCAACTTTCACGGTTGAAAGCCGGATAAAAAAAAAGCGTGACGGACTCGAAATGAAGCGGAGCTCGACTCTTAATTAAAAAAAAAAAAAAAGAAAAAAGAAAAATCTCGATAGCAGGAAGGATCGTCTCCTCCCCCCCTCCTCGCCGCCTCTCAATAGGTTCGCGCGAGCTTTTTGAAAAGATGACGTATGAATGAAAATTGAAAGATGAGGAAGGGGCTGAGGGAGGAGAGACAAAACAAATGTGACGAATCCGCGTTCTTGCACGCAGGCTTGTATTAATTACCTTACCAAGCAAATGGATGGCGCGAGTACCGTCCCCGTCGAGATAAAGAGCTCGCGAGGAAAGAGCCTGTTTGATATCCCTGGTTTGATTATATTTCTATTTAACCAGAGTCGAAATGAGAAGAAGAAGGAAAAAAAACGAACGCTCCTCTTTCACGACTGACATCCATATCGAGGCAAGGTAGAATCATCGTTCGTGTTCGAAGATGGAAAGATTCGCCGATTTCGTCGATTGCCCTAGTAGCAAACCCGCTACCTTCTCTTCTCTCTCTCCACCTTCCCTTATTACTGGTAGGTAGGCAACATCGAGGCAAGAAAAATTTGCAAATCGATAGAGAGGTTTCGAGGTGAAGGAAGGAAGTTCGGAGGAAAGGATCGCGGTGGTATCTCGACGCGAAATCTCGAAGCTGTCCCAATCCGGCCATGAACTAACGTTCCGCGTAAGTCGATGGTCCCGGCTGAAAGGTTGGCAAGAGAGCAGAGGGTTGAAAGAGGGTGAAGCAAGGACGCAGAACGAGAAACCGATGCCGGAGAAAAAGACGGGTTAGAAGGGAGGGGAGGGGGTTATAGTCGGTGGAAAAGGAGGAGGCGGTGGTGGTGGTGGTGGTGGTGGTGGTGGTGGCGAAAGAGGCAGGGGTGGAAAGGAAAATGCGGTGGTGGTGTGTGTAGGACCCGGCTGTGCAACCCGTTTCGAGAGTCAGCGGAGCGAGGCACTCAGACTCCAGAATGGGGTAAAAACTCGGTGAGTTCGCCTCTGCCTTCCACCCTCTTTCTCTGCCTCCAGCGCGGGTTTCCAGCCTTGCCATACATCCCTCTCTCTCCTCCCCCCTCCCCGTATCACACGGCTCTCGGTTACGCGGCAACCAAGCCAAGCATAAACTCGGCAGACGTATCGTGGCAGGTAATATTTACAAACCATGAAACCTACGGGAAGAGAGAAACGACCGGCTATGCAGCCTACCCAGCCTACCTAACCCTGCACCTGACAGAAAGAGCGGGCCTCGCCTCGGCCACGAAAACCGCCCTCCTTTCTGCCCGCCTCGAATTTTACGCCGAGACGAGAGTCTACACCTTTTTCCACGGCCAAACCGCGTCGCGATCACGCGTCCTCTTCTTGCCGTCGTTCGCTCGTCCTCGACTCGGCCTGGCCAGGCGAGCAGGACGAGGGATCGATCGTTGCCCGATTGTATCTGTGCGATCGGTAACGGATGCGGAGTTAGAAAAGTTATTGAAAAAAGTAGAGAAGAAATCTTACAATATAATTATAATATCCGTAATACACGTAAGCTCGACAAATAAAATGTTTAACACGCGTTTGACACGAACGATAAACCATGCAGGAGGATATAGGAAGAATAGGTAGTGGAATCGAATAGCGTTGGGAACAGCGTGGAAATTAATGAACGAAGGGTATTTGTCGGAGAGCGGAAACGAAAGATGAAAGGGGGAGAACGTGTGCGCTCTCTGTGACGAAGTTCAACGCTCGTTTAGCCAAAGCGAGCCCGCGTCGAATTAGATCTACGATGTAACTCGACCCCGGGGCGAGTTTAATTATTTCCGTATAAAATTTCCGCGAATTTCTTTCTCGCTTCACGGAATAAAAGAACAAGCCTCGCGAAACTGGAAAGAAATTTTTCGCGTTTAATCGCGTTGAATTAAAAAATATACACGTCCCTTTCTCGTAAGATTTGGCGCAACGAGAAAAGTAACGGGGGGAGGGGAGGGGGGGAGGAGAAAAAAAAAGAAAGAAAGAAAGAAAGAAAGAAAAAGGAAAGAAGCGAACGACCGTGCGCTTCCAGGCCCGAATTTATACCGTGGAATTTCATCTTCCAACGCGTGTTCGAGTTTCGAGCGCACACGTAGCGCGGTTACGATAATAAGATCACTTTAAGCGACTTGTTACGAGCACGTCGAATATGCCACGTAGTGTATCTTATGTCGCGCGGGAAAAGGGGAAATTCCGCCAACGTTTTTCGCGTGTCGGTGAATATCAAGAATATCATAAAAAAGTGAGCCTCCGCGTATTCAGATCGGCGAGAGCGCGCATTACACTCGAGCTTTTCAATTTCGTCCAAGAGATATCGTGTTTCAGTTGGCAAGGGATCGCGTTACGACGAGCCAACAACTTTGCCGCTTAATTACATCGAATCCTTTCTTCGCTCGAAACGAGCACGCGCGAAAGAATTCAGCAGGAATTCACGAGTCGATCGATGATATATCTTTGTCGACGAACGTAGCGTATCTTAATCAAGGCGTGGCGTTTGAGAAGCGAGGCGATAAACAATAAAACCGCGTACGGTATTTGCGTTAACGCCTCGTCGAGATTTCTCATTACAGCCCAGCCTCAAACGCTCCCTCTGCGCTGCGCTCGAATTAAACGCTCGAAAATTTGCAGAAAGAAGAATAAACTCGAGTGCAGAGAGTAGATGGGTGGAAAGAAAACGTCTTAGACGAACGACGCGTCGACGATCGAGTTGAAAAGCGGCACGTCGCTATCGGCGAAGGCGAACAATACGCTTCGCTTCTTGTTTTTGTTAACAAACGTCGTTAAGCTCCCCTCTCCCTCCCTCCCTCAAGCTTCCTTCACTTCGACGGTATTTTCGCGGCGTGTTCCGTGGAAAGCCGATATTAAACGGCGTCTCGTCGACTCGCTACAGACTCGATTCTCCTCCTTCGAGGATCCAACTTTTTATCCTCCCCCCCAGATACTCATCCGGGTCCGAATGGTTTTTCCCTTCTCTCCGGTCGCGTTTGGCCCATCGTCCCACCGATCGGAGGAAACTATCGTTGTTTCGAGGCAAATATTTTTCTGGCCGTGGAGGGAAATCGAGGCTGTTGAGGCCAGAGCTGTTCGAAACGGTACAATGTAATTTTTATTTATTACCAGAGTGTGTTTCTTAACGAAACGTAATCCGTCTCTCCTCCTTCGCGGAGAATTAACTTTGATTAAAGTTCTTTGGCGCCCGCCACACGAGGATGGTTCAACTTTAAACAGTCGAAGGAAACGAAAAATACGAGGAGGGATACGTGGCGCACAAAGGACTATGGATATCTTGCCCGCTTTAAATCCGCGGGATGACGGTCGTTGCGCAACACGGTTTAAACGGACTACTTGTCGGCTACGAATTTATTCCTCGAGGGAAGTTTAGCCCGCGCAGGGACTGGTTGTATACTTTATCGATCGATCCGAAAGCGGAACGGTTAAGAAAAAAGGAAGGATCGATCAACCATCCTCCTCTTTAAAAATATTTTAAACAATTTAACGAACACGCGCTCTTCGATCCAATTTTCTTTTCACGCCACTCCTCTCTTTGTATCGATCTGTTGGCCTCGTCATTTGGAAAGGTTTATTCGTAAAATGATCAAGCGAATCGTGCGAGGAGAGTTGGAGATTGGGCAGCGGTTAGACGAAGAAGCTTGACGAGAAAGGGGAAAACGAGATCTCCATTGTTGTTATTCGATTCGCGATTCGAGCAGAGTCAGCGGGTTGCGAATGCATACGTAAGCCAGCCGCCAACGGTATGGCGGCCGCCTAATCATATCCGTTTTGCTTCGAGGAGTGCGCTTATCAATCCGCGCTCGGAAAGACTTTTCTTGGTGGGGCGGGGAAGGAACGGAGTCAGCGAAGTTGATCGGCTCGAAAGGAGGTGTGGAGACTGGAAGGAACAAAGGACAGGGAGGCCCTGCTGTGACAGAAGCTGACGTGGCAGGGGTAGCGGGCATGAATCCGAAGAAAAGGTATGGGCTACGTTCACGCGACGATGATTTACGGGCATATTAGGTCGATAAGATATCTTCCGGTTCGTTGACCCGGACCAACTTCTATTTTTAAGACGCGGAGACACACCTCTTTCCCCCCCTCCCTCCATGGTGCGGATCCCTGCCCAACCATGGATCTCGTCTCGCTGGATTCCGGGCTCGTCCCATAAAACAACCAGAGGAAACAACCGTGAATATATTTTTTGGAAAACCAGTGCAACCGTGGTTCTAATGGCGATACGACCGTCGAGGGCGAGGCTTCGATAAGACGGATTATTTTTTTTTTTTTTTTTTTTTTTTAGGGAAAAGTTGGAACCAATTTCATCTCGATCGAGGGAGGGATTTCCGAGCGGGGCGCCATTAGGCGAAAAAAGAAAAAGAGAAGAAGGAAGAACTCGATGAAGGAAAACGTGTTCGTTCAACGTTCGTTTCAACAACGTGTCACGATTCTCGACGGACAAACCATCAACGCGATGAGTCCATATTCTCCACGTCTCCTCCGGTTATGGAGGAGGTGCATCAAAGCGTCGGGTACGAAGCAAATCACGGGGCCGATGGGAATAAATATTTCATAGCGTCGAAGACGTACCATCTTCCGATCGAGAGGATGAATTATTCCGTGTAAGGAAACGGAACTGCCGCGTTCGTTTCACGCGGCCGCGGACGCGATGTGCTCGAGGGGATGTTTAATGTAAAACGTCGTCGTCCTCGAGGATCTCGCCGTTGAATCGCGTGACGAATATATATTTTCTCACCCTTCAACGGCCATTAAACTTTAATACTCCCCAAACGAGGTAGTCTCCGCCGAGGTACATCGCCGAGAAGAAACCGCGAAATCGAAATATCTTCGCGAATCGATGAAAAGACGAGGCGAAATTTTTCCCTGGAATCTCGATCTCTTCCCTTTTTTTTCGAGTGAAAAAAACGAAAGAAAGGAAGGGAGGGGGGGTCAGGGTCGAACAGGATCGAGGGAAGGAAGGGTGGAAACGGGTTGCTTGCAGGAGGAGGAGGAGGAGGAGGAGAAAGGCGGGTGGCGTAATGCGGATAACGAGCGAGAAGTTTCGCGTGCCTGCTCTGACAGTGACGTCTCTGCTAACGATGGCACCGACGCTGTTCACGGCGGAGCACTTATAAATAGCCCAGTGGACGTCCTGTCGGAAGACCTCGGCCTCGAAGCCGGGAAAGTGGATGGTCCCGTTGCCAAGGACGTGTCTGATTCCAGGGATACTCGTTATACTGCCACCGTCCGCCGCCAGCCAGTCGACGGTAGGTGCCGGATTTCCTCTCACTATGCAGTCCACTCGGCCCCCGTTCACGTTCGTGAATTCCACCCGCGACGGTGGCTCCGACACGAAGCTTGGCCCCTGCATCTCGTACGAGGCGTCGCAACCTGTAACAAACCAGTAACGCGTTGTATTCTCCCTGCTTCTCCTCCTCCCCTCGTTTCCTTCCTTTCGCAATGGAATGGACCACGCTACGAATTCTTCTTTTTTTCCCCTTCCACACGTAACGCTCTCCACGTCCGTTCGCGCTTTTACCTCATCTTGCGGAACAAGAATATTAGCGTAATATCGTACGCGGTTGGTAATTAGATCCCCAACTGTTTCCCTCTCTTATACAATTCCCCAACTAATATTTCTAAAGAGAACCGTGGAAACGTGGAGGATGAAGTATTCTCGGAATATAATAGTTGTCGATATTTTTAGACGAGTCGCTGCTTCTCTCTGCTTTATCGAAGAAAAATCCGAAATACGGTAAACGAAGAAATCCGTACTAATCCATCGATGGTTATCAACATTAACTCAATATTATAAATATTATTGGTAATCGGGCAATGGGTACTAGATGAGAATAAATTTTCTTTACCGATTTTCGAATCGACGGTTAGAAGGACATTAATCACGGCCGTACGTACGTGTACACCACCGGTTGATGAATTTTTTTTCGCCTGGGTTCAAAGTAATTTTCCGAAATGTAGTAGCGCGGGACGCGGATGGGGCGCAGTGTATCGTGGACGGGACACGAGCGAAGATAATACGGGTGGCCATAAATCACACATTTAACGCTGAAATTCGGCCGTAATAGCTCGCCATAAATGGAGCGCATTGCGTCCCCCGCGAACCCTGTTAACCATTCATCACCCGAGTTATGTTGATTTAAGTAGGAATGCCGGCCCGCCTCGATGTATTCCGCATTCCGTCCAACATTGCCCATCTGGAAGCCGGCCCAACGAACTGCGCCCAATACCCGGAGGAACGAACAGGGCACGCCTACCTCGCCCCTATCCGCCGTTACGTTTTAGTTAATAATGTCCACGCTTTCGCCGCCTCCTCTCCCAGGAAAAACCCATCTCCATTATTATTATTATTATTATTATTATTACGGAACATCTCCGCGTGGAGATTGAGATTAATCGAAAAACTTGAAACAGTTGTCCAGTGCGTTTTCCTTCTCTTTCTTTCAGTGCTAGTTTCGAGTAAAAGATAAGATTTCGCGAGAGATAATGGAATCCAACGCGGAGAAAGAACAAGCAACATTTTTCTTCCCCGCGAGAAGTCAGCGTTAATTAACTTCCTCTTGACTGAGGGAGGTTCAAAAGGAAGCTTCTTCGCTCGGTCGCGACAATCTTTATCCTCGCGGAAAGGAAAGACTTTTCGAGTAATATCAAGTATTTCTGCCGGTTGGATTGTTTCCAAGATGCGCTCGAAACCAAACGATTCGAACCGTCCCAACGATCTTCTCGAAACTTGATCGTTTATTCTTTCCAAGAAAAATGAGAAATAAAAAATAAACCGCGAGAGTTGTATTATTATTCGAGGGGGAAGAAAAAAAGTCCGATATTCTTTTCCGCGATTTCTTCAACCTCCGGAGCTCGTTCTTTCTAAAAGCTTCTCGGTTCCGCGCAGACGGTAATACCTTATGACCTACATCCCGCTCGAATCACCGCAACAATTTTTCCTCGAAAGAAAAAAAAGAGCAAATCTCGCTCCCATCACCGGCGTAACTCTATACTCTTTCTCGAGAAAAGTTCGCCTCGCATTATAAAGGAAAAACTTAATTTTCTATATAACGTCAGACGAACCGGTCGATCGAATCCTCCCTCTTTCGATATACGTTGTTGCCTATATATACGCTTCGAAACGCTATCGCTTCCTTCCGCACCCCGAACAAAATCATCACCGTTTACGAAGAGGGATGATAGAGAGAAAAGAAATCGGTCGAGTCGAACGGTGGAAATTGCAAAGTTTACGAGAAATTTCCATATTCGCCTGCTTTTTTTCGTTGTACCATTCTCGGGCTCCGCCTCCTCCTCCGCCGCGCGACTCATAATCCGGATTAACATGGAGAGAATCGAGTATCACGGTAATTCCATTTTCCCTCCCCGCGCTGTGTGGAAAAAAAAAAAAAAAAAGGAATCGGAAGAGCTCGCTCGCCAAAGTGGTATTTTCAATTTCGAATAATGGGATATAATCACGCGCTAACAAGTGAAAACACGCTTTTGATCGAATAAAAAAGCGTTTTCCTCCGTGTCTATTCACCGTTTCAGCTTTTTACTCGAATAAAATGGAAGAACAAAAGAAAGAGAAATAGAGGAGGAAGAGGAGCAACGGCCGAGCGTTGAGAGAAAGCCGGGGAGAAAAAGGGGACGGGGAGCCGTGCACGGTATTATTGGCCGACAAGCAAAAATAAAACTATGTACACATATATGTATATATATACACATGTACGTACAGACTTTACACGAAAGAAGAGAAAAGCACGAAGAGAACGCGTCGAATCATCGATCGATTTCTTTCGTTAACAATTTCTCGGTCCGTCCAATTTCTCTTTGTTGCAACAACGTTTCATCCTCTCCCCATCCTCAGAAAGGAATCGTTTACGACGAAGAATCAACGAGGTCCTTGCACGTGAAGTGGATATCACGTGAACCGAGAAGAGATGGGATAGCCTTTGAAACGCACCTTCGCGGTTCAGGTCCAATTAACGCCGCGTCCTATCCGGATCGAGATGACGATCGCGAGAGAGGGGTAAGAGCGCACGTGGCCGAAAGGAAGCGATGCGTTCCCCGATATAATGGCCCGCTCGAGTGTATTTGAAATGTACTGGCTCATCAGAATAACTAAACAATAGACGGGAGGAGAAGCGAGGCCCTGGCAGCAGCTACTCGAGAACTACCCTCTTCGGGGAGAGTAACGGTGGAGAGAGAAGGGAGAGCCACACTCTCGGGCACGCGTGTGAATGTGCGTTCGCCATCCCGAGTCGTACGCGATACACGTCGAGTGGGCTAACCTTAGTCAACCCTCGATGTCATCGGGGAAGAGCTCCTCTCGAGCTGTGCACCTCTGTTTCTCCTCGTTCGAGGGACGAGACACGGCCGTCCATCGACCATCCGCGTAATGCTTTGCGTCAACATCCCTTGCCAAGACTCGCCAAGAGTGCGCGTCCCCTCTGCGCTTTTTTTCTCTTTCTTCTTCCTCCTCCTCCTCTTCTTCTTCTTCTTTAAGCGCGCTCGCGTAACGACCAATCTCGTTTCCGACCGCTACGTTTCGCGTTCATCAATGGGATCAAAGTTCCTCTCCCGCCACTTTTCACCCCTCTGCCACTGTCCGCCCACCTCGAATGCACGTACGTGCGGATCGAAATTAAACTCGCCGATGCTGAAAAATGAATCGCGAGGTTGACGGACGGGGATGAAATATGAACGACCGTTGCGAATCGCGCGGACAGTGATTTGCAGTTTTTTGTTCCTTCAAAATTGCCGTGCTAAATTTTTCGTAATTTCGCGACAGGTTCGGCCAGAAACGGTTTCTAAAAATTCCGATTGGCCGCTGAATTTCGCGCCAAGACGAAAAATTTTGTTCGATCTCGAAAGTTTTGTCCAAAAAAAGAAAAAAAAAAAAAAAAAAAGAAAGAAAAAGAAGGGGTGGAAAATTATATTTCTCGCGTAATTGATCCACCGAGATAAACAAAGTGAACAAACGAGTCTACGAGACCCGTAACTCGTCGCGATTTAAACGGGCGCAACATTTTTATCTGTGGCGCGCAGCGGGAACCGGATTGCGCAGAAATCGTTATATAATTTCACGGGTTGCGTCGTCGGGATGAAAAATATCACGAGCGATCAAGTTTACGCGTTGGTGGAGACCGTGTCGCGCCGTGAATGGGACACTTAAAAAAAAAAAAAAACCGCACACGGCCGAGTAGTATTCATTCGCGATACGCTCGGTTATTGTATCCCAGCCATTGTTCCTCCCCCCCTCCCCCCCCCGCCTCCCTGGAGCCATTGTCTGAAAAGTATCTTCGCTCGAACCTCACCGTCGATAGGAAAACATCTTAAAAATTCCATCCGCTCGAGGAGCCCGCTTCTCTCTCTCTCTCTCTCTCTCGCTTCTCGAGAGAATGCGGCTGGCCTCATGCCTCCCCGCTCTGGATCACCCTCGAGAGGGGTGGAAGCGACCCGATTAACTTATTAAAATACGCTCGAAAGGGAAGAGGAGACGTATCCCCTCCCCTCCACTCCAAGACTAATTGCCGATGCTCGCGTCGTGCGTGCTCCGTCCGAGCCCAGGCGCCTCGACACCCGTACGAGAAAAAGAGAGAACGGCGAATGGAGCAGTCCCCATTCCGGAATCCGCGGCTCATCCGCCGGTTTACAATCCTTTCTTTCAGCCGGCCGATGGGGAACGAGGCGGGGGATCCCGTCTCTTCGCGGAGGGGGAAAAAAAAAGAAAAAAGGAAAAAAAAGAAAAGGAAAAAAAGAAGGGAGCGCAGGTCTGTGCACGACACAGAGGGGATATGGAAGAGAGAGAGAGAGAGAGAGGGAGAGAGAATCGGGCACACGTACGTAGCCCACAGGCACAAAGGGTAAAAGGCAGGAGACGCGAATGGAAAAACGAGCGTGGAAAACGTGGGAGGAGAGGGGAGGGAATGGAGAAAGAGGGACGCGGTTGGAGAAGATAGGCAGACGCGAGGCGGTTTCCCCTCCGCGTGCACCGCGCCCGCTTGCTGTCCGACAATGCAAACCAACTTTCTCATTTCAATGTATTGTTTCCATTGTTCGAGGCTGCGAGGGGTTGTTGCCAGTGATGCTGGAAGCGAGGTTGGGCAATGCGGGATCTTCTTTCCACCACCGATCGTCATCGCGAAACTTCCCCTTCCCCCCCCCCCTCTCTCTCTTTCCGCCCCGTCCTCGTGCCTCCTCTCCTGTCTTCCTTTCCAAGATTACGAATAATTTCGGGGACGGGCCACGCTCCGACTATCACCAGCCAAAGAACCGCTATTGAACCTGCCTGCTTCCATCTCCCTTCTTCCTTCCTTCCTTCCTTCCTTCCTTCCCTCGCGTTCTTAACGCGAATATTCTCCCGCCGAGAATATTTAGAATTCTTCGCTTCCCGCGGGGATCTCATCTTCTTGGGCGAGGAATCATCGAGATTCGCCGCGAGTACACGAGCGGGGCGCATGCCTCGCCTAAACGGAGCAACTACGTTTTTTACCCGGCCATATTTCGGAGGGACGAGATTCTTTCGAACCGTGAAAATCTTCCTGGATGTTTTCTTCGCTCGTACCCTTTCTCGAGAGAAAGAGAGAGAAAAAGAAAGAAAGAAAGAAAGAAAACAGCCGGTAAGTTTCGCGTTTTCTCGATTAAGAATCGAGAAAAAAAAAAAAAAGAAGAAAAATTGTCAAGATCGAAACTTTTCAATTTCGAACGGCGTAACGATTGGATTGGAAAAAGTAAGTAGATAAAAATGCTGCGTTTAACGTCCGATCCCGGATGTTGCGACGAATACATCAGCCTAACCGCTGATGGCACAACTTCTTGGTTGCCTAAGCTCGGAAACGGAAATCCCCAGGATTTGTTACGTGACGCAGAGTCACGCGCAACCGTAGGACCCCGTTAATTAGCACTAATTCGTTGTACTCCATTAGCAGCGGGTTCCACAGAGGGGGGGAGGGGAAGGGGGGGAGGGGGGATGAACGAGTCTCGCAGCGCACGCGGCTTCCAACACGCCGCGCAACCGTCGCTTCCGCTCTTTCGCGTTACTACCTCCGTCGACGCGCGCGCGTGTTTAATGGCCTGTACCTCCGCCTGCCTATCCAATCCTATGCGAATTAATTTCATCGCAATTACCTTCCCTCGCCCCGAATCATAGAATCTGCGAATTAAACACCCCCGATATCGCCACCCCGCGCCGCTCCAATTTTTCACCACTCACGCTCCGCCTCCCCGTTTTATCCCTCGATAAAGCCATCTCATTTCTAACTTTTATTAACGTTTTCTTCCCTTTTTTTTCTGCCTTCTTTTTCTATAGATTATTATCAGTTTACCTGGAATATTAAAATTGTCCCAATTTCCTCCAAGTTTCTCAATACTTTTTCTCTTTTTTTTCTTTTCCATGTGTTCGATGCGTTCCATTAAAACGTCCGCGAAGATGCATTCGAGCACTTATCGCGATCATTTATGCACGAAGCCATCCATACATACATATATAATATACACGCGTGTCGCGTGTGTATATCGCGAGAAATTTTTCTTTCTCTCGACTTTACTAGACTTCCCCGCCAGGTGAAATTTAACGTTGTTCTAGCCCCCGGGGGGCTCGACGTAATCTAGTACCGCAACCCGATTCGAAGACGCCGGATGTTGCAACGAGCAACAAGGACGTTTAGATTGAAAACTAATAGGGCCGGTAGAAGATACGGGCGGAATATTCCGCTCGCTCGCTGATACAACGATAGCGTAAACTGCGTCGAGTTTCGTGGCATTAATATTCAGGAAAGAGGCGGTTACGAGGTTACCGTGTTTCGCAACCCCTTCCCCATCCTCAATTTTGTTCTATCCTCGATGCTCGAAAAGTATGGCAAATTTATGTGCGCCGGTTCGACGCCCGTATTACCATCTTAACAAGGCCTCGAAAACCGTGGCGAAAACCGGGCCAAATATTCAAATATTCGTAAAGCGTGGGGAAACTGGCCGAAATCGGCCGCGCACGCAACTCGTCGCCCAAGGAATTTCAATTGCTAATGAAATTACGGGAACGTATAGGTCGGGAATTCGTCCCGATGGATTGCCGCTGGGTTTCGGCCTCGTGACATCGCGCCCCTCCCTCATTGGACGACGACCAAACACGGAAACGCGTATTGCGCGCCAACGTGTTTGCGGCCGCATTGTTTCGCCCCCGAAATTTCGATCGCTTTTCCGGGCCGAAGACGCGGTTAAACGAGCGAACCGCTCGTTTTTCGCCCCACCATTTTCTTTTTCGATTCGAAGAGTGTTATTCCATTGTATTAATCGCGCTACGTTGGAAACTTTTTCACGAAACTCGCTGTTTTCCACCGCTGTTTCAACACCACCAAGAATTAGAAACGCGAAAAATATTAAATATTCTTCGTCGCTTTAAATTACGTCGGTTTAAATTCCGTTTATTCCTCTACACAATTCTCTCTCTCTCTCCCTCTCTCTTCCCTGTTTCATCCAACTCGGAAATTCGAATTCTCCCGGAGAAGTTAAGTTACGTAAATTTAAATACACGCATAATGCTATCCCCCGAGAAAGTCGGGTCAGTTTTAATTCGCTTCGACACGTTTCTCGGGTATTCCGTCTTATTTATTACGATCTTTCGAACAAAAAATAATCGGACAACCGATCGGATCTTCCTCCTGGAAAAAAAAACGAGGGAAATACACCATATCGCGATCCATCTTAATCGCGAGCAGGGAAACGATCGTTCCGAGCCAGTGGCCGCGCTTCGTGCCGATACTTAAAGATCGATCACTGGTGCTCCTTGGCCGAGAAACCCTACAAAGACTCCTCTCTCTCTCTCTCTCTCTCTCCTTCCCTCTTTCTCCGAGTTTCTCTAAGAAGATAAACACCCCCGGCAAACCGTTCGAGAAGCTCGATATATATGTATATATACCCGATATATCTTGCGCGAGTTCCGCAAACATTTAATCCCGCATCGCGTTATCGCGCGATTACCGTGGAGAAATCATATCTCATCGCAGCCAACCCTTCACCAGCTCCCAAATTTCCCTTTGCGTCCCGTCGATTTAATCCCTCTCGTTTACAACAGCCGAATCTCGCCCGATCTTCCTTCCGATGCTGAATTATTAACCCGAATCTGGCCCGAAACTGCTCCTCCTGGCTCGCTCCTCCGTTTATCGATCCTTCTCTCCACCTGGGGACGACGATCTCCAGCTCCGTCTGCCAGCCCGCTCGCTCTCCGCGATGTCTCGAATTTAACGCGATGCTCGTCAACGACCGCGTCCAACCACTCCGACAGCCGATCTCTCTCTCCCTCTCCACTCTTTCGAGTTGCTCGAGTCCGTTGTCGAGAAGCAGCCACTCCTCACGGAGAGAAGGCTGGTCCACGAGCCTCCCCCCTCTTCGCCTTTGTCCGCGAATTGAATTAAAACCGCGCGGCGATCCCAGCGGGGCGCATTATTTATCCTTCAATGAAACAATGCGGGCCCGAAAATGAGCAGAGAGGCGAGGAGGGAGAAAAGCGGTCTCATTGTCTCCGTTAGGGAATATATATATATATATAACAGTGTGCGTAATATCGAAGCTGGAAACGATGAGCGGCACGACGAAGAACGATCCCGTGGAATTTGGGAAATAAAATAAAAGATCCCTTAGCGTTAAATCCGTTTAGTCGAACGGTAATTCACCCGGCGTTCGAATGGCAACTCGCTATTCCCCCCTCTCCCTCTCACGGCCGGGGAATTTAAATAGGATTTGAAGCGAAGCGGATCCTACGCGGAGCCCTCGAGTACAATCGGCCGGGATTTTTATCGTTCTTTATATATATATATGTATATATCGGCGAATGGTTATGAAAAATCGTCCAGAGGAAGGGGAGGGGGAAACACGTTGAACAGGAGGAGGAGGAGGAGGAGGAGATAGAGCGTGGATCGTTCGTTTTCCACACCCTCTGATCCGTGAATTTTAAACTCGTAACGCGAACAGGTGCTGTCGGGGAAATTTGCGATCAAAAGGTGCGAATTTACCCTTCGATACACTTTCTATGCTTCCGATTCATAAAGGGGAATCTTTCTCTCTCTCTCTCTCTCTCTCTCTCTCTCCCTTTTTTTTCTTTTTTATTTTTCAATTCAGAGGCCACACACACACACACACACACACAGAGGAGAGAAGGGTAATTGAAAGGTGGAATCATCGATTTCGGTTAAAACGCGGTGTTTCAGCCTCGCGATGCTTGATATTCACTCTCTTTGCGATGGCCGCAAAGTGGAAAGTTCGCCACTGATAAATCGAATGTTGGGCGAAATTAACCCGAGCCCATTATCCGAATCGATAACGTAAACTCGAGGACAATTGGGGAGGGAGGGGAAAAAAAATCCTTTAAACGTTTTCCATCCGAGTCGCGATGTTAATCGATCGATCGGACGGACGGTGAAATGACGCGAACGATGATCGCCGTTATTGTATATCGTTAATGTATATATATATATTCGCGGAAGGTAGGTGTAAATTCGAGCAACGCGATATAACTTGCGTCAGCAATAATACGCATCGATTTAACTAAAGCCCGGAGCGCCCGCGATCCCCCAACTAATTATTTCGTATCATCGAGTGGCTCTGCGTATTAGCCGTTCATTATCCTGTCTCCGCGATTCAGCATGATTTCTAGCTGAACGGCTTATCGTACCGTTTTCGCGTGATCGTGGCCAAATCTGTTTACGATATTAGCTCGATCGAGAAAGGACCTCTGGATTCGAGATTCGAGGAACAGATTCGAGAGATGTTACATACTCGTTCCTTCGCATCCAAAATCGGAAACGAATTTCGACGAATACCCTTAAAGTCGCGATAAACTGCGGTTACGTTATTGTTCGAAATTGGAACGGTGAGATCGGAGGAGAGGATTCCTTAAAAAAAAAAAATTGTATCGAGAGAGGAAGGAAGGAAGGAAAGATCTTGTTCTATGCAGAACAGCAGAAATCCAATCCTGACCCGATGCGTCGCCGTCAAAAGGGTCGATTGTCGCGGAACGGTCCATCAACGGCGAAACGAGGACGGGGGGGGAGAGAGGAACGACGACAAACGCGCGAGCATCCTGTCATTATTTCCGGCACGCAGGAGCCACGTGCCGGCCCGTTGGACCCTGTATTCAACGGTCACATGTTCCACCCTCGTCCACCAACGTAAACAAAATAATAATCGCGTTCGCACGTTGATCGGGCGGTCGAATCGGAGCGTATATACGCGCAATCGCACGCCGTTTTTAATTGCGACCGTATCTGTTATCGGCAGATGGCGGGGATTCATCGAAGGAACGAGTGGAAAAAAAAAATGAGAATATTAAAAAAAAAAAGAAAAAAAATTAAAAAAAAAAAAGCAAGCGGGAAAACGAAAATTCGCCGGAAGCCAGAGCTGTATATATATATATATATATATTCGGAAAAAATATTTTTTCCCCGCGGCCAACGTGTGTCGCTTTATACCCATGAAATTTTCCCCGCTTCAAACGTTAATCCCCTCCCCCCTCTCAAAGTATCTCGCTTTTGACTTCGCTGCTTTTCATACGGTGGAAATGCCCCCCCCTCCCCCCACCTATACGACCAATTTTCTACCCGCCACGCACACTTGTATCGGCGAGTTAAACGACGTTTTTGACCGGAACGCCGAAAGAGGGAGAGAAAGAGAGAGGGAGGGAGGGAGGGAGGGAGAGAAAAATTGCTCGCCATCGTGGACCGGTGGAATATTAAAACGATGAGGTAAAACGGTCGCTCACTCGCGGTTCACGCTGTGAAACCAAGCCCCGGGTCAGAGGCTGATTCCTCTTCCGAGGGAGGGACCTTTCGTAACTCTACTGCTACTAGCAGCAGTGCCGCGAAAACTTTCTCCCTTGCCTGGCTTAAATCCACTCGTTACCAGCCGTACCTACGTACGTACGTTCAAACGCGGAAAACCCGGTGAAACTAATTCGTCTACCCGACCGCGAACGCCGCACTTATCTTCTCCCGTTCCCTCCGCTCTTTCGTCTCTGCTTCTCTCTCTCTCTCTCTCTCTCTCTTTCTCTTTCCTTTTCGGGAACAATATTACGCCGACCCCCTCCTCCATTCGCTTTCCCTCCAACGTTAATCGACCAACGTTCTTTCATTGCCATTACCCCGCCGGGTTAATACTACTACTACCACCCTCTCGATTATTACCTCTTTGTGGCTAGGATTAATTTCCGGTGATTCGACGACGAGGGTGTATCGATAAATACACATCGTCTGAAGCGATGCATCGATATGCGCCTCGCAATCGTGTTTTTTTTTTTTTTTTTTTAATATATTTTATTGGACGATACGACACGAAGAGAGGAATTGTTACGTTCCGTTCAGTATTTTGCGTTAAGTATCGATGAGGGTAATTTTAAAGAGGTAAAATACGGATGTAATATCACGTTGGAATAAATAAGATGATCGAAGGGGATTGAATTTATATATCGGGGGATTTGTGAAAAATTGCTACGTATATTGATAATTTCGTTAATCGTAATTATTAATACGTGATCTTTAATTCGAAAAAATTGCGATGATATCGCAAAATCGTAATTCGGTTAAATACGGTATTGCTCGAAATCTTTTTTTTTTTTTTTTTTTTTTTTAAACGACCGAGATTCGTCGTATCAAGTTTTAATTCCCTACTACCACCGATGCTGCAATTTTATTCTCTATCCCCGGATCCGTGACAATGGAAAGTAGCACGAAAAATGATTAAAAAGGGGAAAAAAGAAAAAAGGAAAAAAAAAAAAGTTTTTAGAGCCCTCGTATTTTATATAATATAAAAATGCATTGTGCGCGTCGAGTCTACGCTGTCAGAGCATTATAACGGAATATCGGGAATGCATCAAGTTTCCTCGCGATAAAGCGACATCATCGGCGGTGTTGCGAGTTTTTCTCGAATTGATTTTTAACGCGTTTGTTTCTCGAGGGAAGAGGAACGTGGCGTAGTGTGGAGGCAATCGCAGACGACGAGAAACACGATAAAGGGCAACAAGGGGAACGCAAATTTCTCTATGAAATTTTAATGCAAAATATCAGAACATTGCACAATCACTTGGCGAAAGATCGTGTATAAGCAACGTGCATCGCGCAATATAGATACCGACAAATTGATATTGAAATAAAGTTTCAAAGTACAAAATTCTATATTATAAAGTGGATAAGATTTTTTCTTTTCTTTTTTTTTTTTTTTTTTTGATTAATCTCTCGTCAAAATTTTTCGACGAAATGAAATTGGTTAGGCGGAAAAAACAACGGAAAACTACGAAGAGCGGTTTCCTCGAGAAAATCGACGAGTTAAGCGAAAACTTGCGTACTTAACGTGACAAGCTTGAGGATACGGGCACGCAACGAGCGATATTTCCGGATTTACGCAATCAGCCAAATCCTCGTTCGTTCGTTCGATTTATCCGAAAAGTTGGCGCGGCGCGGTTAAATCGATCGCGGGGTAATCGTTTAAATGATACATAAACCGATAAAAATCCTTTTGTCCTCCGATCGAACTTTATCTATTCGGCGGAATTATTTCGGTGATTGTCCGCCGGATCAAAATACAATGAAACGAGAGACTCCCCTCCGATTCATGGTGGTGGAAAAAATAAATAAATAGATGAATGAACGAGGAATCGACGAGGGTTGAAACGCGAGATTGAAACGGGCGTGGGATGCATTACTGGGTACGCGCGATTTAACGCGATGCCTCGTAACGCGATAGAAAATAATGTGATTACGGTCATCGCAGCGCCGCATAATTTCGCGTCACGCGTCATTGAGCGACCGCGCGTTTTCGTAAATGAAATTCAACCCCCGGCTTCACCGCCATTGTAAACTATACGCGTGTAAACACGTCGCGAATAAACCTTCCTTGGCAAAGAGGAATTAATTGGTTCCGTTACGCGGTGGGGGGGAGGGGAGGGGAGGGGGGAGGGGCTTCCCCTCGTTCGATAAATATTTATTATCTAGATTAGATTTATTATTCTTTCGAAGCGTTGCAAATTTGATGAGAGAGAGAGAGAGAGAGAGAAAGGGAGGAGGGAAAAAAAAAAAAAAAAGGAAAAAAAGGGAAAGAAATAAAGAAGTTGGGAGAGAGAAAAGAAGGTTAAATTTTTTAAAAACGGTATATATAAATTATCGCGAGGATTTGCGACTGGCCTGGAAAAGACTGACACGATTTAAAATGTGAAACCGAGGCGCGCGCACGTTCCACGATGGTTGTTAAAAAAATCATGAAGGACACTTTCACGGGAGAACCGTGACCACGAAATGAGCGGTTGTGTGTTTCGTGGAGTCACGCTTAAAACGGAGTTCCCTCCCCGTTCTCCTCGGGGGGAAAAAATTATCTCGGTGGAAATTCGGAAAAGGCTGATCAACGGGAGGGAAAAACGGTTTCTTTGAAACTCTCGACTGTACCGTACTGTACTGTACTGCACTGTTCCTTTGTCCTGGACAGAAACGATCCCCTTTTAAAATTCCACTCGTGTTCTCTTATTAATTCGAGCATAACTGTCCACGAAGAATTACCGCTCTTGAACTGCTGTGCATCAAACGATTCCCCCTCCCCCCGATCATTGGACAAACAATTTCAACTCAATTTTTTTCTTTTGTTTTTTTTTTTTTTCGTTTTTAACGAACCAGTCAAAGATCAAACTACAAATCGAATGGGGATACAAGCATTCGGTGATACATCCGATTCGAGGAATCGATAACGATTTATGACGAGCAAAGTTGTTCAACTGGTCCGGAAACTACTCGAGACAGAGTAATGGGAGTGGAATCGTAAACTCCGATAGTGATTTAAGCATGATTTAAACGGAAGTTTGGCAAATGAGAGTGGTTGTTGGACCGCGTGAAACCTTGACTGAATCGTGTGAAACGTAACCGCAAGAAGGAGAGATTAAAAAGGAGAGAGAGAGAGAGAGAGAGAGAGAGAAGGGTGGAAAAATTTTGCGAAATTACTGGCCCATTTTGTAAGGAAGGATTTTATGAAAGGTGGAATAGATAAAAGCTGTTCAATTTAAAAGTTTCGCGCGGGGCTGATGAGAAGAATTTTGGCGCCGGTTCGGTGATTAATTTAACGGGTAGGGACGTCGCAAGTCTTGAACTCTGAGTGGTTTAACGATGATTTACAGGGCAGTCGCGAAATAGCGGGCCGCCGTCTCCGTCACCCGGCCAACTCGGAAAAAGTGAAAGGAGAATCCTCGAAAGAAGTGGCGGGACGCGCCATTAATGGCATAGAAAATCCATCCCGCTATGTCCAAGCGTGGAAGCGTTAAGTCTTTTCGGGTTCGGAGGAAAAAAATCCAGTCGTAATGCTCGAGTGGATTCTTGATAACGAACAACGTGCGGGAGAAATATCGTCCCCGTCAGACTGGAGGGGCGTCTTTCCGACTTTATCACACTTTTCACAAACTTTCTTCCCTTTCAACGAATCCCAAAGCCCGAGAAACTTTGCTGCGATCGTCGAACACGACTCTTCGAATTCAAAGTCTTTAATTTCCTAAGATTCCGTATTTTAATCTCCCCGGACGAGAAAAATTTTAATTATCCTACATCTACAATCGAGAATAATTCGAATCGTCGAGAAAATACATAATTAAAGAGTCGTAAATAATTTCCTGTGAAGATCAATTTCCAACGTGTCTGAAACGTAGCGAGTCGTCGGAGGATTAAAACGAAACCGCAGTGCGGTCTCGCGAGAATGTCGCAAATGCGAGACGATGCGTCCCTTCGAGTCGAGGGAAAATCGTGTCGAGGAAAGAGATCAAACTCCTCCGACGACCACCCTTTCGTCTTTCTCGACAAATTATTCGTACTTATGCCCGTGCACCACCAACCACCGAGACGAAACTCGAGGAGAGATTTCGGTGTTCTCTCGAACTCTCGCTACCTTAACGATGATTTAATCCCAAGTTTATAAATACCGACTCGCATGATAGTTGAGGGACTAAGAGAGAGACCGCAGTGCGGTTAACAGGACGCGTAGTGGATCCGCTGACCTGCCCGTATGGAGTCGGGTCAACGTTGAAACTCCGACCCGAGGGGAGGTGGGAATATAGAAACACCGAATCAAGCGTGGGCGAGGGAGAAGGAAAGGAGAGGGCAAGAAGGAGAACAGAGGGTTTCGATAGAGAGAGAGGGAGGGAGAGAGAGTAAAGGAGGAACGGTGGATGGATATGGTCAAACGAATAACAAGGATGTGTAGAGGAGAGAGAGAGAGAGAGAGAAGGAGAGGAACGGAGGGAGGCGGAGAAACAGGAGGACGAAGACAGATGCACGTGAAACACTAACAGGGACACACCGGTACAAAGACCGAAATGCAAATACGTATTCTGTGTACTTAGGAAGCTGTAGCTCCAGTGAGCCTCATGCATAGAGATTGTACGTTGTCCGTGTAAAATCGACCCTCAACCACGCCGTCGGTTTCCTCCCCGGAACTCCCTCTCTCTCTCTCTCTCTCTCACGCTTTGTACATCTGTCTTTATCCGTGCACCATCTCTCGCACGCGTTCCGCTGATATTTTCGAGCAACGAGCTTTGCGCACCAAAACCGCACCAACCCCCTCTACTCTAAAACTATCCCTCCTTTATCCGGCCTTCGATTCGACTCGAGTTTCAACAACAGACAAATCGATTCAAATCGATTTTACGACAGGTTACGTTCGAAAGAAACGTTGCTCCTCTTCAGAGTGAAGAGAAGAGGGGAAGCTTCCGTATTAACTCGCGCGGGTATGAAAGTTTATATCCAATTAGAACCATCTATGCGAAAATCGTTAAGTAAGTCCTGCTATCCTTATCGTGAATTATTCATCGATACACGATTATCCTGCATTGTTTTCCTCTATTTTGCAATTCGATCCCCGAAAAGAGGGAGGAAATTCCCTTTTAGCCGAAATTCCCTTTTATTCTTTAACTCGATCGCTCGGTTTCTCTCGTTCCACGCTCGTCTCGCATTTTCGTTCGGCGCAATTGAAAGAAAGAGAAAGGAAAAGGCGAAAAAAAAAGAAATACTCGCGTACAAAACGTGAAAGGTAAATAACAAATTCAATCGAGCCCCTTCAAGGGAGCATTTAAAAATTACGTATCGCGCGGACGAGTGTGGTCGATCGTTTAAAAAGCAGCCGCGATTCCAAATAGGTGGAATGGGCGAGATGGAGAGCAGCAGCAGCAGCAGCAGAGAGAGAGGGAGAGAGAGAGAGTAGAGTAGCGTGTATTTTTAAATGCGTCGAGTGTTCCGTTGACGTTCAATTACTCTTTCAAGTTCGCGAGGCGAAACGGGGAAAGAGGCGGTCGGGGTAACGAGGGAAGAAGGGAGAAAGAAAACGAGGCGAGCGAGCGGCCGCAAGCTGGCATCGTATCCGCAGCGCGTCTTTTGTAAGCTTCTATCTCGTTTACGTATCTGGTAGCGAGGCCGGCTACAGTGAAGCGTCGCCATAACGACGGCATTCTTGTCTATCACGAGCAGACGCGCCGCTCTCGCGAACAGAAATGTCTATTTACCGTCGGCCGGCCTCCAGAAACTCTGTTTTCCCTTCTCTCTCTCCTGGACAACCGCCCTTCCCTTGAATACGAAAAATTCCTCCGCGATTACACGTTTACAATTATATTCCTCCTCGTAAAATGAATGAAAAAAAAGATAGAGGGAGAGAGAGAGAGAGAGAGAGAGAGAGAGATAAAGAGAAAAAGAAAAATATATATTCCGAACGTTTCGTTTTAATGCCGTTTCGTTCGACCGGCGGCCGATATTTTTTCGCCACGACGAAACGAGTTCTTGCTCGTTTCCGCTTGTATATTTTACCACCCAGTTACCAGAGATGCGACAACGCGACGAGTGCTTCTATATTTAATTGGTTGTTAACGTTATTTAAATATACGCGACGCTCCGGTTATTCCAAACGCCGTGTTTCTCGCTCAGCGACAAACGGTAAACACCGCGGCGAGCATTACACGATACGCCGGATGAATGATAACTCGCAACTCCTTGGATGTAACTCCTTGGCGTAACGCGTCGTACAACCGGTGATACACGTCGCGTCTTAACGAGACTACCCAACTTCCCGCGACGTAAGCACCCCCTCTAAACACCAATTAAAAGTACTTTAAGCGGTTTATCGGACGAATAATACGCGCGCGCGGTAGATTTATACAAAGAATAAATCTTCCCGTTGTAGAGGCGTTTATTAAACGTTAATAAGGCGATGAAAGGAGGATGGCTAGGGTTCAAGAGCGGTTTCGAGAACGAGGAAGAAGAAAAGTGGGCAGGAAGAGGAAAAGGAGGAGAAAATTAAATTCGTCGGTGAATATGAAATTAACGGGTTGGAAGAAAGAAAGAAGTGCTTCGCGCGTTTCCCTCGTACTTCTCCCAGATTCTTTCCCAGAGCTGAGAAGAAAAGATATCGAAGAAAATTCCGACCGAACGGGGAAATCGCGTATTGTCGAAACGGCGCGTTTGAAAAGCGTCGTGGCCGCGTTGTACGCTCGATATTCGTTCAATTTTTCAAATCCGCACACATGCTTGACACAGAAATCAGTAGGCGCGCGAATCGAGATGGTGCACGCGTCGTATTTATACGACGAGAGCGGACAAGAAGGTCGGGACGAGTGTGTTCGTACACACCGGTCCGGAAAATTACGACCCCGTCTTTTCCTCGCGATCGAGGCAAATACAAATTCAGCCGCTTCGTCCTTTTCAAACTCGTTCGACCACCGCAAACATCGGGTTCAAACACCGGGTAAACTTCGTCCCCGCTCGAATCGAACTGGAATTCCAACGAATAAACGCTGAATATTTCTGAACGCGGGGAAAGGAGACGATTCTGTTCGCGGCCTTTCCTTTTTCCGCGGCGGTGGAATCTTTCTTCGCGCGAGAAAAACCGTCCAACGGTGGGAAAAAGAAGGATAGGATAGTTTTTCGCGCGAAGAGCGATTGGAAAAGATGGTTGGGGGAGGAGAGAGGGAGGGATGGAGGGGGGAGGGAGAAAAAAGGAAGAAAAAAAAGAGAGAGGCAACGTTGTTTCGAGGGTTTGTTTCAACAGGGTTCGAGAGCGCATCAAAATAAATTGCGTGTATCGTGTCCGCGGCCAAAGCCACCACGGCTTGACCGGTTCTTTTGCGGTCACGGAATTGCACCCGATCCCGTCCCGTCATCCCCCGGGGACCGACGAAAATTCACCGTCCACCACCGTTTTCCAAACCCGTGAATTTTAGGAAAAAACGTAAAAACTCGTCGAGTCTTGATCCCGATTGAAAAATTGTAAAGCTCCAATCGTTAAAAATCTCTCGCTTCGCTACTATTATCCATTCTCGATATATGATTTCTCGATACACGTTCTAACCATTTTCTACGTTCACTTTTTATATATATATATGATTTATCCCATTTTATCCCACTTGTCCGCATAAATCATTTTCGCCGAATATTCCCGCGATTCCAGACTCTTTCCATAAATCAAGCGCACTCGATAATTCATACACACAGTATGGAATTCGATGAAATACCACGGAATATCGTATCGCGTTTCCTCCTCCGTGAGGAGAGAAGGATCGCGGTGGCGATCAACAATCGGATACTCTTCTCGAACGGCAAATGGATACGCGCGTATCCCCGTTCAACGGCACGGACAGGATCACAGGAGGTAAACGCGGAGGTAGACGCTATCATCCCGTGGCACGGCGTAGTTTTCAATGACGGTTGACAAGCCGGCGACACGGCTCGGTGCGATGCTCGACAGTGATTTGCTTTGCGGTCCCCCTCCGAATGAATTTGTGGCGGCGTGGCCCGTGCCCACCTGCGGTTTCGTATAATTACGCACTTAATTGCTTCTATTGCCAAGACCTCCCCCTCCCCCGAATCACGACAGGGGCAACCGTCATCTCTGATTAGCCCTCTTACCAGCGACCGCGTTTTCATTTCATGCATATTGAATATCGTGTCGACGATTCCGTGTACATCGACGATTAATTTCGTTCGACGCGGTTCATTTAAAAAATGAGGGAGAAGAGAAGGGAGCGAGCGAGAGAGGAAATGATAGAGAGAAAAAGGAGAGAGAGAGAGAGAGAGAGAAATAAGAAAAATGAAGCGAACGATTCGACGAATTAAGTACGGTCCTGTGACTTTTCCGGGGGAAATTTTTCACTCGCATTGGGCCGCGCCGTGCATCGTGCAAGGCAACGAGCGATGCCCTCCTTGAAAAAGTGCGGCGTTTAATTAAAATCTCATTAAACCGGAACGAAATCGATTACGAGGCGCGCCGTTTCACGCGAATATTTGCGCCAAGGATAGAAACGCGTTTCATTCACCGGCTAATAAGATTGCGAATACGTCGGTTGACAAACGGCTCGGATCGGCCGTATCAGCCACGCGTGCGTATCCTCTTAATGATTAAAATGAAGAACTTTCATTCGATCGTCGAAATAATCGAATCGTTTCATTTGCGAGGCAGAAAATTACTGAGTCGATGTTCGGAAATATCTAAGAATTTTTCGATTTATCGACAATTCCTCCATATACGTCGGTTAACAAACGAAACACAGTTCAAGCGTACAAGTCACGCGTGATCCTCTGATCAAAACGAAAAATTTTCATTCGATCGACGAGGCAAAAAATTACGTAATCGATCGTGTTTTTCTATTTCTATATACAGGAGAGTAACGAGTCTGTGATAGGTCGATGATCGAAGCGAAATATCTAAGAATTTTTCGATTTGTCGGCAATTCCTCCACGTACGTTTTATCGCGGTGCGAAAATCTAGGAACAATTTCCGCGAACGCTCGCTTACTCCGGTCGTTTCGCGCATCGTGTACCAAATGTCGGATCGACGATCCCCGTTGGGACACCGTTGGAACGATAGCGCTGGTCGTCTTCCACCACGAGACAAGATAAAACACCGAGGTCACACCGACGATTTAATCCGAACAACGTCTGCCCCGTATCGAGTCGGAAATAAGTTTCCGCAAGTTGCGCGGAACCGGAGGAAATCGTTGCACGGATCGGTCCTCCCTCCCTCCACCCCTCCATTGACCCGGATCGCGATTCTCCTTTCGTGATCGTTTTTCTTTTTTTTTTTTTTTAACCACCCACCTCGAACAAATTCTCCTCGAGCCAATTATAACGGATCGATATTCGATATTCGAACGGATCCACACGACTTGCCTCGACTAGTTTGGCCAAACTTTGCCATTCTAATCTCCCGATATCCCCGCGGTTCTCGATTAATCGTCACGCTTCTTGTCTCGGCCAAGTGAAACGATATTGGTCACGCTTAGGCGTCCAGCTGTTCCATATCCGAGGATATATAAAACGTATAATTGCTCGTTACGTCGTTATCGTGTATCGCCCTAAGCACCACGGACTAAGTTAATCGAGCTTGCGGATAGCTCCTAGTAGGAGGACTCGGCAAACAGGGAATACTGCTCTTCGAATCCCTCCCCTTAGCGCAAACATCGAACCTCTCTCGTGCGCGAACAAACGGAACAAGTCCGGGTTTAGGGTAGTTTAAGAACATTGGGTAAAGATGGATGGGGATACGTAGGATAATAAATAACGGGGGTATATATAAAGGGGTCTTTTTATCGTTTCCAACAAGCAGGAGTACAAAATCAATAGCAATCGGTGGACATCTCGAACTTTATAGATCGAAATAGATTTATAGAGGAACGAGTTGATCGTGTTTTTCCTTTTTTTATACCGGATACGAAAACAGTGTTTTGCAACGATACCACGAAAGGAACGAAAGTTATTTAAGTTAGCCGAGTTATTCCGCGAACAGGATAAGTCGCAGGCAAAAATAAGTCGGCTGAAAGTCTCGGGTGAAACTTTCATTTCGACAAGATTGAATGGGACGAGGGAGCGAAAACCTTTCCCCGTTATCTTCCGACAACTAGGGGAATCGATCAATTTTTCCGCAACCCGATGGACGAACGCGCGCGCGAGAGAGAGAGAGAATGCTGATTTTACGATGATAGGATCGCATATCAAACGGGGGATGATAAATTTCTCGAAATCAGGAAGGACGAAAAAGATAACGCGAAAAGGTTGGAAGGTTCGCTCAACGATATCCATCAACGTCCTCCGATTCGATTAACTTCTCTTCGAGTATCCGCCAGCTTCGATGTTTACGGAAACATCCGGAAGCGGTTCGTCGTTGTCGTTGTCGTCGTCGTCGTCGCTATGGCGCGCCAATTACAGACGAAGTAATTACGTTACAATAACCGTCACGCAGATCCATAATTATCCGTAAACAAAGAGACAAACGGAGAGTTTTCATCGAATTTCGTTCGATCTCGAAATTTTCGAAACAACAGGGGAAACGAATTTTCTCTCCGACGGTCTCGATTAAACTTGGCTCGAGATCTTCTTAGAGCCGCGTAATCGAGCAGAGCAGAGACACAAATAAGTTCGTTCCTCGTAATCAGGGGGAATTTTAGCCGGGAGCAACGGAACCACCGCGTCTCGATCGCGAGATTTCCTATTTTCTTCCGATCCAACTTCATTCCCCATCCCCCCTCCCATTCCAATCCCATCTTCCTTTCTTCGGTTCGCCCTGCTTTCACCGTGCACGCGAGGAAACTCGGCGGGGAAAAATGAAGAACGAACGGTCGAAGAAAAAAGAGGAGGAACGTCGGAGTACAGAAAAGGATCTGCCGAGGTGGTGAACGTAATTTCGATTCCCTTGCAACTCTTTGGGACGAACTCTTTTCTCCGCCTCCAACCGACCAAACTTTCTCTCCCTCGCGGAGAGAAGTCTTAGAAACCTGGCCGACAGGTGGATGGAATGCCTTCCCCCGGCATTCCAATCGTCCAAGAATTGGGGGACCGGTAATTGTTTGCCCGTACCTGGAGCTGCTTCACCACCACACAACCGCACACTTCACGATAACGAACGTCTCGCGATACACCTTGGTTGGAGGCGCCACACCACTGGCACTAGAGCGCGGTGGTGGTAAGAGTGTCGACGAGGCGGATAGGGTGGTTAGGTCGAGGGTAGTGGAGCAACGGTAAGGTTGATTGTAAAGAGAGACAGAGGCGGGGAAGGGCTTGGTCGTTCCTTCACCTCTCGACTAATGAGACCGCGCGGTTACATCAGAGGCCGGCGACAAATTGAAACGTACGAGTCTAGAGGGGCCGAGGAAGCGAGAGAGAGAGAGAGAGAGAGAGAGAAACTTCGTAATGCGTGACTATGAGAGGAAGCGAGCGGAACATCCGCTCCATGTACCATTGGCGCATTAACGTCCGTCCAGCAATCCAGTCCATCTCCGTCTAATTTCGTCTCGACGATTAACCGTGCGCCAAGCTTCGTATCGAGGTCACGCGAATATTTTCGCGAATAACGAAAACTCACCAAACAGCGAACTCGTGTAGGAGCAAAAGTAAGAGGCGCGTCTCTTTATGCTATCCCAGAACGAGGGGACGCGTGGACTTTGGCGGAAGTAGAAAAAAGGAAGGAGGGCGTCTTCGAGCAATAAGTTTCCAAAGTGATTTATGTGTAATCTCTTCGCGAAAAGCGTCATTATTTTCGCAACAGCCGCTCTCCCTTACCCGACCCGACATCCTTCGTCCGCGCGAGACGCTTCTTTTTATATCCTCGCTGAAGATGGGAAGAGAAGAAACGTAGAGAGGGAGAGAGCGCGATGAAATACGTTGGGCGGGAGAGGGAGGGGCCAAGAGAGGGAGGATTATACCCCCAGTCAGAAACACACGGTTGGGAAAGAAACGCATAAAACTCAGCTATAAATTAAAGACGTTGCCTTAATCTTAATCTTTACCATTCTTATATATATATATATATATATAACCGGGCGGCGCCAATTAAAAAAGCCGGTTCGCCATTAACCGACCTTTCTCCTTGTCGGTCGACGCGTAGGCGGAAAGTTGTTACCGGTAATTGTCGTCCATTTCCCGAACAAGGGGAATTATTTTTCCACCGTTGTTCTCTCGCTCGTTCCGCGAGAACGGCAGTCCTCGTATCGGGGACACGGACAACGAAAATCGTCGGGGGTTAAAAATGGAATCGCGTTTTCGAGCAGCTTCCGCCTCTCCTCTTCATTGTCCCGGTGACCCATATTAAACGAGCCCGTGTTAAAGTGACGCGCCGCGTTATTCGAAGCCAATCAAATCCACCACCATCAGAGATCTCTGCTCTACTCGACTCGGAGTGGAGTGGTTCATAGACATCCTCTCTCTCTCCCACTCTCTCCATCCTTCCCGGATCGACAACGAACGCGCCTTCCACGACGGATTATACGTGGAAACCATTACTACCGAGACCGAAGATGGTAGCTGAAGGTCGAGATTCCGAATAGAGAGGACCTATTTCAGGAGAGGAGGAGGGATGTATTCGGAATACCCGGTAATTGATGAGACTTGCATCGCCTGCAGGGGATGGCGAAAGCCACCGATAGGCTTGGGATGAGAAGGTAAGAGAAGGTAGATTACCGAGTGACGCGACATCGTCTGTGTAGCGTCGTCGTGAGCAAGCAACGTGAGCGTAGCGGGGAAGAAACGAAGGAGGACGAGTAAGGACGAGTAAGGAGCAGGAGGGGCACGGATGGAAGAGAGAGAGAGAGGGAGAGGGCGAAGAAGAAGGATAGGAATGGATGTAGCAGGCCAGCAGTCTAGCATGCAAAATGCTGCGTCGACGTTATCACGCCGCCAGAGATTAAGGGGCTGACGCGGTGGATACGGGGGCGGCGGCGACGGCGGCGGCCTTCAGTCTTTCTATTTTTCGCCCCGCTCTGCCGAGTTTTACTTGGCAAACACCCCGCGCTACCTTCGGGGTCCTTATTGTTCGACAACGCCGCTCTCTCCGCTCTCTTCTCTCTCTCTCTCTCTGTTGCGTGGCTCTCCGCCACCATCGTTTCTTCTCGTTCGGAATACGCGCTTCCCCGAACACACGCGCATTCCCTCATTTTCCTCCCTTTCCTCTCGCCCCATCTCCCTTCGAGACGACTCGCGTTTATGACCGGAACTCATTTACTTGCAGTTCGCCGGTTACACAAAGGAACGTTGCTTTTTTGCCTGGCTTATCAGGGGATCAAATGCGCGCGGGGATTAGCGACGGGATTCGCATCTTCGATCCTTTCTCTCTCTCTCTCTCTCTCTCTCTCTTTCCTCTTGCGCTCTCTACCTCTTTGCATACTTGCGAGCATCGATCGAAAAAAAACGCGGCAACTCGACTGTTTACGTTGAAAAAAAATCTGACGGCGAGTTTTACGCGAAGCGTCTCCGTATTTACGCGGGATTAAAGGATGAAAACTCGGTTTAATCCGCGCGCTATTCCCGTCCCGTTACTCGGCCAGATAATTAAGAAGAGTATCAAAGCGAGAAAGATAAAAAACGTTTCATCTCGACCAATCCCAAATTGACAAGGAGAAAGTTAGAGACGCGAAGGGAGAAACGGATCGTATTTCTGGTGTCTCGAAACCCGATACCCCATTGTCCCGATCGTACATAATTCGAGGACGAAACTCGACTCGTCTCGATCCGAGACGTCTCGAGAGATTGCGGGAACCGAGCAAGAAGACAGACACGTACCATCCTGTGATTAGCGAGAGATATTTCGGATCCTCGCCTCTCTTCCCTTCGCCTCTCGCGCGATCTCTGCTGAGCTTTCATTTGGCAAACGTTCCGTATTAGTCGCGAAGTATTGTTCGCCACCGTTTGAGCGCGTATATCGTGCCTCGACTAAACCGTTTCCCCCTCCTACTTCCCGTCCAATGCAGTCGTCCCCGTTGTCGTCTGCTGCTACCGTCGTCTCCGCCGCTGATTTAAACCTCCACGCGTCTCTTCTCTCCCCGCGAATTACGCCTGTTCATGATCGGAATTTATTTATCCCACCGGCAGCGTCACGTTTCCTCCGCACCCGTCCACCTCGAGAAAATTCGGGGACGGAGAGAAAGAAACGGGCGTGATTAGATAGGCGGCACGCTATATAGGAATCGCGATATAGGAATCACGCGGGAACGATAACCTTCGAATCCCGATCTTTCGTTTTCTATTCGGGGAGGGGAATCGAGTCCCGCGGACCGAGAATAGATCGAAGTAACTTCATTTACCGAAGGTTAACGTACGTTCGTGAGCGGCATCGATCGTGGCGCCACGAGCACGGCCGCTCGTAAATTTCGCTCGCAACCTCGCCCCGATTTCTCGATTTCCAGCTTGGTTCACGAGCGGGGGCCGTTCGAGGGGCGATGATTTGTAAAAATTTTCGAGACAGAAATAAATGTAGAGGGAAGGAGGAGGAGGAGGAGGGAGGGAGGGAAGAGAATCGCGAGTCGTAGTCGGTGCACGCGTGCCACGGATAAATCGAGAGCTCGCATTAAAATTTCACGCGTATTTCTCCACGCGTTCTCGTAGTCAGCAGTCGGACGTGAGAGTTAATACCGTTTCTTGGCTAGAGCTAAAGCGAACCGGGGGAGGGCGGGGGGGAACTTTAATGTCGCGGTGAGCCCGGCGAGTTCGATGCTGAATCAGCGCCACGTCTGGCCATATTATCGGTTCCGACTACTGAAAGAACCACACGCGCATCTAGCGAGGCACGTACGCTCGCCAAGGGGACGAATAATTTCACGGCTAACTACTGAACATTCGCCCACATTCAACGCGTTCTCATTCCCATTCCGATCCGAGGGAATTTCATAATGTCTCTCCCACCTTTTTAATCATTGTATTCCTCTTTTCCCGTTTCTCTCTCTCTCTCTCTCTCTCTTTCTGGCTTTAACGTTTAACCACGTAACTCGTTTCCCGTTTAACAATTTTTTTCCTTTTTTTTTCTTCCCCTCGTCTCTTCCGTGTTTAAAGATCTTAATTAATATCCGTTAGGAGAGCGCGCAGGAGGATTCGTCAGAAGCAGAGAAATTTAAAGATAAATAAAACAAAAAAAAACGCATTGCTCGTTTCCCGCGAAAGATAAAATTACTTTCGAGCGCGCAGATACGTGTCGTATCGTACGATATCATTAACGTTTTAATCGGATAATTTTTCAACAACGATCGTTCGAACCAAGTTGAAATTCGATTCCTCCCCCGATTTTCCAACGGTTTAACGAACGAAAACTTTCATCCGAGGCGCAATTCCGAATTACCAGTTGAAATTTTTCACAACAGAAATATTAGAGGCAATATTCCGCGTTCGTAACCCCGAATTACGATCATCACTGCTAGTTAAAACGATCCAACCTAGTTGGAAAAAGTTTTCGATAAACGCGCGGTTGCTTAAACGCAGAAAACGAAGAGAGGATCGACGGGGGCAACCCGGGGATGATCCCCGGAGCAACATTCTTCGCGTTCTTCTCGAAAATTCTTTCTCTTGCTCGGTCGGTAAATCCGAGAGCGAAGTGGCGCGTTTAAGCGCGTGTGCCAACTACTCGACAAACGGTTGCAGCCTCGAGAGCAAATCTCGTCAATCATTAGCGACGCTAACGAAAGAGAGAGAGAGAGAGAGAGAGCGAAGAAGAAAAAGCGAAAAAGGAAGAAAATAATCGTAGGCGTTTAAACGTGGCGGGAGGTGTTGGCGGCGAAACGCGTATGAACGCACGAAGCGCGAACGCCAACGGTAATGATTCGGTCCAAGAGCCCTACACGATCACAAAGAAGGCGAAAAGAACGGTCGACGCCGGGCGAATTTCCACCTTTCTCCCGTCACCTGTTCGCGCGAATTTAACCCCGAATCGCGTTGACGAGGAGAGACGCAGGGTCTTCGACTCACCCGACTCTCCCCTATTATATCGACGTGTATTTGAACCCGTGGCGAGGGAGAAGAGAAAAAAGAAAAAAAAAAAACGCGCGCACAACAAGAGAAGCGTGTCACCGACGCCGTCTTATTGCGAGTCGAGACTCGCTCGTCCTTATCCCGCTCGCACAAACGCAATCGGTTTTTTTTTTTTTTTTTTTTCCTTTGCGAGACGCGCCGCACCGTTAAGGAGGAAAGAACACAGCGGGGCGGTCGACGACTCGCTGGTAGAGAAAAGAGGCTTTCCTTTTTTCTTTTTTTTTTACTTTGACGTGTGCTTCTCATTTATTTCCGTGGTGTGGAGGTCCAAGGGCGGAGGTTTGGTATGCCCGGCCACGATCACGACCGCGACTACGTCGACGGCTACGAGGAGAAAGAAACAGCGAAAGAGAGAGAGAGAGAGAAAGAGAAATAACGGGGACGCGAAAGGAGAAATAAGAAGAGAAGGAGAAAAGAAGGGGGAGAGAAAATATGCGGTGCGGTAAGGAGCGAGTCGGAGAAACGAGAAGGGTGGCGAGGAGGGAAAGGTAAAAAGAGGTGAGTTTCACCTTGGATAGGGTTCTCGTAGGCCGGAGAAAAGATGGTGGGATGGGGGAGGTAAGGTCGGTGGAAACGAGCGTGGAAACGAGCAGTGGTGAAGGCGTGGGTAGCGGGAAGAACCTCGACGCCGCGGGGGGAGGGGAGAAGTTGGGTTGCAGCTAAGGGTGATGGGGTTGTATTGTTGTGCGACGGCGGTGACCCGTGGAGCGTTTGCAACCTCCTGTAACCTCGTCTCCGTCTTTTTCTTTCTTCGCCACTTCTTTCTCCCTTTTGCCTTCTTCCTTCCATCTGCTTCCCCCGTCTCGCTTCTCCTTTCTCCCCGAAGAATCTCCCCCTTCCTTCCTTTAACTAAATGCTGCCACTGACAGCAACCACCCGCCGCTTCTATCGTGCTACCCGCGGAAGAATAAACGAGCTAGGAGGACTACTACGCGCCGATATCGCGCGCCAACCATAGATCCGTGATTGCATAAAGATTGTCGAGCGACCAAGTCGTCTGCCTCGATAATTGCTCCCGAGAATTCCGATTGTCCGGCTTCCCGCAAATTCACTCTCGTCCAACTTTGAGACGCACTCGAGACGAGCGTAGTAAATAAATTCGATCTCCACTCGATTCTCCGATCGATTCTGCGTCCGATAAACGATAGATTTCTTACGACTTCTCGGGATATCTCCTAATTAGAGTCAGTCTCGTTCTCGGATCGAGAAACTTATCGACCACGTTTGCTAATTCTTTCATGCGGTTCGTCGTCTTTTCTTCTTCTTTTTTTTTTTTTCTTTATTCCGCAATCTCCCCTTCCCTTCGTTCTCTCTTTTCATTTCTTACGTCTCATTCTCGTTTTATCTCATCTCGTCTCTTATCTCGCTCGCGTTCCTCCGTTTCTTCTCTTTCACGACCGTTCTCTTCCACCGACGAAAGAAACAACAGAAGATTCTCGGTAAAGTTGGACCGAGATAAACGCTGTCAACGACACGCGGCCGGTTTTATCGTTTACGAGCAAGTTGTAAATGGAGGAGGTCGGTAATATCGGAGGTCGGAAAGGGTGAAGCACGATGCCGTGGTGGTGCGACGGCAGTGGTGGAGAGGAAATGATATTGCACCGGAGAGAGAAAGAGAGAGAGAGTATTGGTTCCCAATAATACTGGACGTAATTACGCCAGGAGATCTTTGATCGTTGGACCGAGCAAATCTGCAAATTGATTTTTTCCTCGAATTCCGTGATTATATCGCGCTAACGAATACGAAGACGAATAATTGGTTAACGACGGATCGAAGATTTATTAAGAATCGCGTCACCTCTGGATCCAGATTTTTTTTTTTTTTTTACACAAACGACGACGACGACGTTTTATCGAGAGTTAAAAAAGTTGTAAGAGCGATTAAGAAAAGAGCGAGGAGGAAGTGAAAAATTACCTCGTTATTTTTCTTTCGAAGTGTGCCAATGAAATTCCTTTTATTAAACGCGTCCGATATTTATCCACCGACGTTTGATCTTTCTTTGGATGGAAAATGGAAATACGATACGATTCGAGACGTAGCCGATTCACGATCATCTTCGCGGATATATATATATATATATATATGAGAAACGACGCGTTTAACGAAAACTCTCCATCAGTTTCGACTATTTTTTTTCTTTTTTCCTGGTAACAATAGCCATAGTTTTCAATTTCATCGAACAGCCATTTGTTCCTGAAATTTCGCAAAAACTTCTGAAGAGTTCAACGTTTTCCATGATAAAAAAAAAAAAAAAAATCCTTGTCCCGAACTTGTTCTCGTACGCGACAATGGAATTAATTATTGTTATTATTATTATTATTATTATATCGATATAAGACAACTGGAAACTCTGGAATAATTAATTTCAAAATTCAACCGCTCTCGAACAATTATATCGAAACTCGTAAATTTAAGCATTGAACGGAAACAATCCAATATTATAATCGTTATCGCGTATTTCGTGGATCCAATCCAATGGAACCGTCGAATTATTTCCTCCCCTCCGTGGTGGAGAAAAATTGATGCGGGCTGGAAAAAAAAGGGAGGGGGAAGTACGGGATCCTTCGAGCAGGTGCTCGAGGATACGTCGGGAAAGAAGAAAAGCGGCGTCAGTCATTCAACGTCATCGAGCTGTCACGTGACGCGCCACTCGACACCCACCGGCGAATTAATTAAACGACGCGTATTTCGAGCCGAGTACAAATTTCCGCTCGTCAAAAATCCGCGATTCGGTAAAATTCGCGCCAACTCGAATCGGTTATACGCTCGATTACACGATCGATGAACGTTTCGAGACCAAGATGGAGATGTTCGGTCGTTGCTCCTTCGATGGCGATGTGATATATTAAGATCGTAAGGACTTGTTATGTATCGCTTGTTATACTCGCGATTATCATTCGAAAAAAGAAAGGGAGAGAGAGAGAGAGAGAGAGAGGATTGTGAAACGCAATTATTACTTTACCGCGACGAGTTTAACGACAATTATTCGTTGGATGAGGAGGAAGAGACACTCGTAATTAGCGCGTAACAGTATTCAGAACGAAACGTATTTATTAAATTTCAGCGATGTTTCCGTATCGAAGCGTGGTATTTTCGCATTAATTAATTGTTCATCAAACGGGACGTGGCTTCGTTCGTTTATATCGCGTCGTAACAGTGAATTCGGAAGCAGGTTGACGATAATGAAGCGAAAAATCGACGGTCCTGGGGGGAGAAAGGAGGGGAAGGAAAAGGAAAGTTGGAGCAAAGGGCCGCGGAACTCGGATGAAAAATCACGGTAGCGCCGATGAAAATTAATTATCGTCGACCGTTTATTATATATATATACACGACCTGTTAAATTCTCTCGATCTCGTTTCGAGCGAGCCCCACGCGGAACGAAGCCCTACATAGGGGAAGAGAGATAAGCATCCGGCTCGCAATGGCGTGGGTGCAGGTGAAAGAACTGTCTTTTGATGGGCGGCTGGGGTAGGAGGGGGAGGGGTGGAGAGAGTAAAAGTCTGGAGGAAAAGAGCAAGAGGAGGAAACGCCTTGATACGATGCCTCGGGGTTAAAGTTCTTCTGGTTTTCTCTCCCGGTCCGTTGGCATGGGATAGGTTGTGGGCGGGTCTCGAGGAAAAATAAGAGTTAATGGAACAACGAAAAAGCAGCACCGGCTGGAATGGGCCAAGATGAATGGACCTTTATAGCATGAAACGTTATATCCATTGTACCGTGTATTTTTCCCGGCTCGGAGTCGATTGGCCAATGTCGCGTTCCCAAATCGATGTTAATCGATCGACACAACGGGGATACCCCGTTCTTATATTCCGTATTCCGTGTATGTAGGGGCGGAAGAATTCGAGCGATCGTGAAAGAATAAAGTCGTAGATCGAATTTATAGAGATCCGTGCTTTAGCCGGTCGGGTAATAAAGACTTATACTTGAGAAGGAATGGGTCAAACATGATCCGATTTCGAATTCCACGCGAGTCCCGGCTGGAGTCTCTCTCTCTCTCTCTCTCTCTCTCTCTCGCTCTCTCTCTTTCTTACTCGTGCGAGCGTCCCATGGAATTCGATATAAGGTTTCGTCGACGGATCGACGTTAATCGCGTTCGAAACACTTACCGAACACGGATCGTTCCTTCTTTCCTCGCCTCCTAACTACACGTACGCTTCGAATCGCTACTCCAACAACGCAACAAACAACGTAGCAACAACGTAGTCGTCTCGATGGAACCGTAAGTTGCCTGAGGCCTCATGCCTCTTCCACGAGTATATTTTCCAATTCCCCGACTAGGGAGTTGAGCCGAAGTTACGGCGGACGAGATCGTTGGTGATTGAGTCGGCGCAAAGATTTGGAAAGGCGGCCCGCATTCTTTTCCTCGGTAATGGAAATATATCTGTCCGGAAACGTACAAGCGGAGTCGTGCCGCCGCCGCCAGATCGGAAATACGCGGTGCCACTCCGTGCTTCCTTCGATTCGCGACTATTTCCACTTCGGGGCGAATTCGATCTTCCGCCCCATTAGACGAATCTTGGTGGGAGGGGGGAAGTAGTTAAATTTCTCCACGATAAACTCAAAAATTGACACCGGTTGAAATTGCTACGAATTCGGTATTCTGGAATTCTCGAATGGATGGAGCGATGGGCGGCCAAGTGTTCGCGGTAAGAACGAGCTTTTTCTTTTTCCGCTTTTAAATTACGTCAGACCGGCGCACGAGGGGAATATGGTAGCCGTGCGAGCATATTTTCCACGTCTCTTCCCAACCCCCTTCTTGGTTATGGGACGGCGGTTATGGAACGCGTACCAGCGATTCGCTCGACATGACAGCCGAGGAAACGGAAAAAGGGGAGGGAGGGAAGAACAATGGGTGACAGGGTTGCAACAAAACTATATTCCCACGAGTGACATGAATAGCATTGTTACGGTTTGGGGCGTAGGTTGTTCGTCTTTCTCCCCCGCCAAAGCCTCCTAAACAGCTCGCTCAAGACATACACCGCTCATGATTCTTGTCGCGTCACGCGTCCACCGACAACATGTCCCATCTTACGCGTACACGTGTACGCTTATGGGAATTTGTACCGTATTTGTAAATCGTCGTGCATAGTTACGTAGCTATCTGGAAAAAATTGCCAGTTCCAGAAATAAAGGTAAAACTCGAAGAAGAAGAAGAAGAAGAAGAAGAAGAAGAAGTCGACGAGCCGATTCTTTTATTTCCGGAGCTAATTCTATCTTTGCCGGTTCGATGCCCAGTTAGTCGGCGTAATTTAACGAGAGTGGAGGAAAGCTGGAATTTTTCCGTCAAATGATTCCGGATTCAGAATATTCGCGCGACCGGCTAATACGCGTCCTCCGCTAATCGAGCCGGAAAATCGGACCGCAACGATCGAAACGCGCTTTTTTCATTCCCCCACCCCTCGTTATCCCGATCTTGTTCGAATCTACGAATTCGATCGAAGCAAAATTCACGGGTTAACGTATACGTGGCCGATTACGATTATACATTTTAATTTTCACGCGTCACAAGAACGGAACGATCGACGCGCCCGTATTCCCAAAGTTTTGGATGGTCGACGCGCCTACAATCGCTTCCCGATCGGATGTGTCGGGATCGATTTTGGGGAGAAGAGAGTCGCGTGCCACGCGACGGATATATCGCGCGAGGAAAATCAACAGGCGGCCGGTTTACGCGCAGCTTTTTCCATATTTCCCCTTCCCCCTTCCCCTCCCCCCCCCCTCCCCCCCTCCCCCCCCGATTAACGGACGGAGGCCGATCGAGTGCCGCGTTGTGTCCATTTAGACGGGCCAACGGTATTTGGTTCAATATCGACGATGCCTTATCGACCCCCTCTTCTACACCCTTCGATTCGAGTCGTCCCGAATTGGAATTTGATTTTGAGCCAAGCGTCGACACGAATGCTCGAAATTCTTTGATCAAGTCGAGGATCAAATTTGGTTGGCGCGAGTATACTCGGAGGAATTAGGTTAACCGATTGGGCCCAGAACGGAGACATTGACGATTTTGAAGGAAAAAGAGGAAGAAGAAGAAGAACGTCGAGGCGAGGTTTAAAAACTGGGTTTGAAATTAATAAATAACAAAATTTCAAACGAAACCCCGTAACCTTGATAACGGCTCGGTTTCGATGAGCTGGTCGCGCGAGAAAAACGGTATTAATCTCGAGCCATTAATTTCGAAATGATCCAGACTAATGTAAAACACGTTGGAACAACAAAACATTACGGAACAAGTCTTCTGTTATTGATTGGCCGACCGAAATTTATGCCCCATTATATTCCACCGGAGTAATGTATTGCCGTGTAAATTGGACGGTAATGAAAATTGACGGTATAATAATTCAGTAAATTACCTAGGAACGATCGAGTCGCGGCAATCGAGCCCCGACCAACATTACAGCTTGTTTGCGCATTTACGGATCCCCTCGTGCCCCCGTCGCCGTCCACAAAGAGCCGGTACGACGAGCAACTCCTGCGGAAGGTCGAGGGAGAGCGAGAGACGCGAGCGAATCCCGATGTTCGATTAAAATTCTGCACGGGGCGAGCACCCCGTCATCGGGTGGCCGTCCTTGTTTTCGACCCATAAATTTCCGCCTGAAACAAGGTCGATTTCACGGGGAGGAGGAGGGAAAGAGAGGATAGGCGGCGAAACACGCATTCCGTCGATTCACGATTCCAGGTGAATCGCGATTCGGAAACGAAACGAAATCGAGGGACGATCTTAAACATTTCCTCGAATCGAAGAAGATACGATACGCGAGAAACAGGAGTGGAGATAGAAAAGTATTCGACGATATCTGCCTGCGCTCGTGCAGGGAACACGCGCAATTAACCGGGATAATGGAAGAAAGCGAATTTCGATTCGTGAAATTTGTCGCTTTTAATAAGGGTGCGGAGCACGAAGACCGATCTGTCGAACCGATCTTACAATCGGCAAAAACCGATAAATGAATTCCGAGCGGTAGCCTACCTTCCTTCCTTCCTTCCTTCCTTCCTTCAGAAAGGAACGGGTTATTGTAAAAAGAAGGGGGATTATTAGAACTGGAGGCTGGCCATTATGGAATTAACGGTGGAAAATCGTGGACTGGCGGCACTGATATTTGCCGAGGCACGTTTAAAGTAAGAAAAACCGATAGATGGGCCGGCCGGGAAGGTTCCAGGGCGCGGATACGGTTTTTATGCAGTTTCCATCGCAGTCGAGTGGCTAACTCGGCGAGAGAAAAGGCGGATCGGGGAGTGCACCTGCTATTCTTCTTATTAAACGACCGTTTAAAAATATACCCACGGACTTTGAAAACCGGGGTCGGGAGGGAAATATAGGCCGTCGACCTCTTTCGCGGCCGGGCAAAATACGTGTACGCCGAGTAAAATGGAGGCCATTATGAGATTTGTATAAAAAAGTATAGAGGCTCGCGGACACGAATCGGGTCGACAGAGCCGATATCGATCGACGATTATTAATTCTTACGATTCGACCGTAATATATAAAATGAAATCGTAAATCGTTGTACCCTCAAACTCGAAACCAATATGCTCCTTCCATTTACCCGGAAACGATAACGTAGAGTTTTCAAACTACTCCCCCTTCGATTCGATTATATCGAACCGCTTTGAAGAAGAGGTAGAAGAGCCTCGAGAAGAGAGGAGGTTGGGCGAAATGTATGCAAATTTCTAAAAGACAAACGTCGATGAAATTCAACCCCGTTCCCTCTTCTTCGTTCCAGCCCCGGCATAATAATAATGCCCTCCGAGCACCGTCTTAAAATCTTTAAACGAGATTATACTCCCTCCGCCTGTATAGCAGGGATACGGCCGCGTATCCACACCTTTCTCCGCCCCCTCCTTAAGCTTTCACGGAGCGTCGCGTCACCGAGCCATTAACCGCGAATTTAAGAAACCAACGTGCCACTTGGAAACATTTGAAAAGACGGTGTCCGTGCGACGGAAGCGGATATCTTGGTCACGTTTTGCATCGTGCTTGCCAGTCGTAACGACCGGACCGGTCGAGGCCGGTTGAATGGGAGAAGTCGAATGAGCTGGAAGAAACGCGAAGAACGAAAGAGCGGAGGGAGGGTGGGTGAGTGGGTGGCTGGCTCTCTGATCAAGAGGTAAATGAGCGCGGGCTCGGATCTCTCCCGACTCTCATTATCCACCTCCGAGTTATCATACGCGTTATTTTTTCCCTTCTCTCTCTCTCTCCTTCTCCTTTTCTCCTTCTCCCTTCTTAACAAGTCTCCAGCCGATTTCGATCTCCCAGCGCGCGAGGAAAATCGCGAATCCGTGCGTTTCGATGACCGATCGAAATGATAAAAATTCGAGAAAAAGTTAGTATTTATCGCGTTGCAGGAGATCGCGAATCAACGAAAAAGGTTATTCGTTCGAGCATTGTTTAATTGTTTCCAAGTTCGGGGGGAATTTAAAATTGAGGGGGAGAAAGGGTGGTCGGGACGAGACAAGTTTTTCCTTCGAAGAACTTTGTTTACGAAGCTCGTTAACCGGAGGTTGAATCGCAATGCGCGCCGATATTCTTGAAACAGGACTTTGTTCCCGACTCTGCCGCGTATAAAGCCGTTGTTAATTTACTAATTAATGCCCCGGTATTATATCGGCGGACGTGGCCTGTATTATACGCCGAGCATCGATTCAATCCATTTTCAAGCGATACAATTACCTTTCTGCGCGCGAGCTATCGGCTATGTATACCGGGTCGACGTTTTTCGATCATTAATGTAATCACTTTTTAAATAAAATAAATTCGAAGCGGGGATACGTGGTGCTCTCACATCGGTACGCGTCATCGTTTCGCCGATTGGACGGATGTAAAAGGATCGAACAAAAGCCGTATCGGGGAAAAAATCCCCTTTCGCGACATTCGATATTGTTCGATAAACAATAATTTCACCGCCAACAATTATTATTATCGACGAAATTGTTCGTCCCTACGACTCTACGAGGTTTCGTTTGCAAAAAAAAAAAAAAAAAAAAAAAGAAAAAAATATACGAAATGCCTCGAGAAAAATAATAATCCCTGTCGTATTTTTCCCTTCCCTCGTCCTAATGGAGAATGTCAAACATCGCGAATACGTGGAAACGGCATCTCGTAAGGCGTGTTCCGCCCATCCATCCGAGTAGAGGGGGTAGAGGCGATAGATCGAGGCTGTGCAGGCGATGGTTTACTGCATTCCATGTCGTAGATATCCATTGTGGCTCCAAGGATTAGCCGCTGGTTCAATGGACGCCGGGACTGGATCCTGTCTGCTGGTAGTTGTGCTCGGTATTAACCGACTACGGTAATTAAACACCCGATGTCCGGTAATCTTTCGTTCCAATAACACAGGACGATGTGTCTCTTCCCTCCTCCCTTTCTCTCCCCCGTCCAACTTGCGCCACTCTCTCCCCTCCAACGCCAAGAAACTTGTTTAATGCTCGTCAAATGCCGGAAGTCTATTCGACAAACAACGGGGCGCGCACTCGTCCGTCGTCGTTCCCTCCCATTCACCGCTTAAACTTTGTTCGTAGAACCCCCTTGAGAAGGGGGTTTGAGAAGGGGACGATGGGCCCTCTTTGCGGTGTATCAATTTAACATAGTTTCAAGAAAACGATATAAATATATATATATACGGACACAGACAGGAGAGAGGAGAAAGGGACAACGCTCGTTAAGAGGTATCGATTTTCGCCGTGTCGGAATTCCCCGTGTCGAGCTCATTATGGATTTTACGTCGCCTAAAGTATTTGCTCGCTGCGGGATAAAGACGACCGCGATGTTTGAAAGCGAGGGGATCCGTCGTTGCCGAAAACGCTTCGCGGTTATCCTTTGTGCTCTTTAAACGTTTACCCGTGCCGCGTTATCCGATAAACGATTTCGATATCGATCGGGGTCCGATGTCGTCGACAAAACGTCGTCGGGAATTCCTTTTGAGACGACGCGTTTTCGTGCGCGCGTTTCTTTTTTCTTTTTTTTTTACCCTCGACGGAAAAACGTCTCGTATCCGACGATCTTTTTAATTACACTGGAACGGAAGCAAGTGGTTGCCGCACTCGACCGGAAAGGCTCTCGACGCATCGGTGAGAAGAGAAGAAGTCATCACCATGGCGACGCGCAATCAAAACCCGAGCGTAAAGAGAAGACGAATGCGTCGGTCCAAGACCCCGAGAAAAATTCGCAATGGACGAAGGAATTCGAGCCGCGTATTAAATAGCTCGTCGATCGATCGATTTGAACCTGGCCGGTTTGCGGACGCGCGAACCCTCTCGCTAATTCGATCGTGCGGCACGAAAGAAAAACGAGGTATCCGACCGCTTGGGAAAGATGTGGGTAGCCGTCCGTTCCGCATCGAGCTCGGTGAATAGAAGCGGAAAGGAGATATAGAAGGATGGTTGTTTTGGCTGAATGGATCGGTTCTGAACGGGTCAGACGGAAGCGTCGGCTGATACTCATTATTAGTCGTGAGCCTGCGCCATTTCCATCCCCTCTCCCGGTTGCCGGAGAGTAAACACTTTGATTTATGCGCCACCGATAAGGATGAACCGAACCCTAGACGCCGGCTAAGGAGAATTAGAGGCAAGTTTCACAGCTCTACTCGACGCGTGCTCTACTCGATCCGACAACTCGCTCCCCTCCAATCTAAATTTTCCTATTCCTTCGCCTTCCCTTCCCTCCTCTTCCTTCCGTTTCCCATGTATCTTCCATCTCCGTCCCTCTTTGTTTTCGCTTTTGCATACACCCACGTATATCCATGTTTATCCCATTCTTCAACCCCTCTCTCGCCGATTCTCTTCGCCTCGACTCGCCTCGCCTCGCCTCGACTCGACTCGACTCTCCACTCGATGCATCGTGCTACATCAACAACCGCAAGCTATGTACACCTCGTATACGCACGCTGAATCCATTTCCCTCTTCTCTCTCGACGTTATATCTACGTCTATCCATCCTCGTCCCCATCCACAGGTATATCGTCGTGTGTACGTGGTTATTACACGGTTCCGTTGCAACCGGCACGCCTGTGCATCCAGACAACGGATATCCAACGTGCGCCCGCCAGAAAACAGTAGGAGCCTGCGAGCGACACTGGTTCTCGGCTTTTAACGAGGTACGCGGATCGCAGGGAATCGAGGAAGTGGCGTTTCATTGGTTGTTTCATCTGGCCAAGAGGTAGATAAAAAAAAAAAGTACAAAAGGAGGGAGGGAGGGAGAGAGAGAGAGAGAGAGAGAAAGAGAGGAGGAAAAAACGGAAGAAAGGAAACACGAGAAAAACGTATTCGAAACGCACGCGAACGTTTCGATACGTTTTTGGAACGATCGAGGCGAACCGCGAGCGATCACAAAACGAGCGACTAGAAACGAGATTTTTCCCTCCCGACGCCATACATTTTGACGATCAACCTCGCAAAAATTTCCCCAGGTTGTCGTATTTTGCGCGCGGCTTTTGTTTAATAAACAAATTGCGGGATTATGCGGCGGGAAAAAAAAGAGAGAAAAAAAGAAAGAAAGAAAGATGGGAAGAAAGGAAGAAATAGCGTGCAAGCCCATGGAAAATGGCGTAATTCGTCGTTGTTGTACAGGGTGCCGGTGCTTCGTGTTCCGGTTCTCATTTTAAAATTACCGTGTACTTCCGGTTACGCGTACGAATTAAGACTTTCGCGCGACGGAACGTTACTATTTCGCGAAATAAACCGAGCGTAGTATCTCGAAGGTCGAGCGCGTAAACCGCAGAGCCAACTTTTAACCGCGTTCAAAATACCTCGCAGCCGGGTGGCGATATTTCGAATGATTAACGCCGACCTAACTATTCCGTTCCTCGGAGAGTTTCTCCGAGTATAAGGAGCTGTATAATTCCGTTAACGATCCCGTGCGAAATAAACGAGCCGAAAAGAATAATCTCGCGAACGCGGAAGTGTCGAAAAATCGCGGGTCAAGAAGTAGGATTAAGAGGATTAACAGAGGGGAATTTTTTTAGAGAGATGAAATTTTCGAGATAACGTTTCGAATCGAATTCCTCGATTCGTCGTGGCTCATAATAAACAGGATTACCGTGTGATTTCATCGGGTCGGAATAGAACACGTACCAGCATCCCAAGCTTGTGCTTCTGTCTGCCGGAAAACAGAAGTCCATAAATGGCACTCGCTGACGGTGTTTAACGACTTTCACAAAACCAACAACCGAAAAGCAAGTTGGCGTTGCTCGTCAAGCCCGTTTTCGCTCGGCTTGTATGCCGCGTGATCGTTGATCCGCGAGTCTGGAATCCTCGGTGCATAAAATTCCACTTGTAAATACATTTCGCTCGGGGCAAATATGATTTTTACACGCTTTCGTTCCTCCTCCTGGTTTTACGCGCGTATCCACCTCGTATCAAATGCGACTACTTCGATAACCGTATCGAAAATCTACTTGATTGTACTCGATTTTTTTCCTTTTTCTTCTTTTTCGATTCCAAGGGACCAGTCATTTCTTTCCACTTTATTTCCATCTTTCCACGTTTTACTTCTCTCTTTTTTTTTTCTCTCTTTCACCTAGCCAAAGCTTTGTTCTATCCACGCCCACCGATATTGAATTTTCATCACGCCGGATTAACTTTTCTTTTTTGTTATCGGCTATCCCATATTGATTAATGTATCCATCTGTTTCTTCGTGCTCGCGCTTTCTTTTTATTGTTCCCCGCACGCCTTCTATATTCCGGCTGGCCATCGGTCGTTTTTATTCCTCTTCCCGTATCCGCCTTCCATCGCACTTTTCCATTTTCCACCCGCGCGGAATCCACGGACCCGATAATGAATATTCAAATTTCGAGACGAGGCTTGGCGGCCGGTGGCGCGCCACGCGCGATACAAAAATTTAAGAGCGATGGACTTTCCGATACCCGATGTCGGCCAACTCGATGTATCATCGATTACGCCGATTCCATGTATATATATATACCTTCTGGCCACGATTTAATTTCTAATCGAACGATATATATACATCGAGGCTTCGATCGATTATCGATCGTGTATCGCGTTCCTTTTTCTTTTTTAATTTCGTTTTTTCGTAATTAAAAAAAATATTCCGTATATTAACCGAACCGAGCGTTAACGAATATTTTCCTCTAAAGTGGGGAGATGTTGAGATTTTTTTTTTTTTTTTTTATTCTCGAACGTATTCGCATCCCTTGCGAGTTAAGAATGAAAGTTAAGAATGAAGCGAAGTAATCAAAGGCGAGAAAAAGCTGGAAAGCTTGGTGTCACTGACTCGATCAAATTGAGTGAGAGACGCGTGTGATTAAATGCGGATTCGTTCGCTCGATACACGCTCTATATATATACGGTTATTCATTTCGTTAACGACCGAGTTCAACGTCCCCTCCTTAATGCCCGCTTTAACGTTAATACGCATAATACTCGACACTTAACTCCCCGGAGCAAAGTAGTCGAGGCCTCTGTTAGCCCGACGGACGTCCGACTCGAGCCGATCTTATCCACTGCGTGGCCGATGAATATCCGATCCACGTACTTGCCACGTAAATACAGCTTGCCGCAACCTTCTCGGTGGAAGGTTATTCGTTTCTCGCGATTGATCGATGGTATTTTTATTTCTATCTGTAAATATTTCATCTTTGTATCCGATATGGGGCGATGTCACGACAAATTTGTAATGTTATATGTTTCGCGTTATCAATCACCATCGAGAAAGTTCGTATCGATTTTTTTTCAAATCGATGAAGAATTTACCCTTCGTATCAATTTACTCTCCCCTCTCGATGAAAGAAATGCATCGAAAATGCATCGAAAATGAATTTTATCTCCCTTTCGAAAAGTTTCGAAATATTATCAAAATATTTCTGAACTAAAAAATTTCAATTTATCGGAAATCCAGATCTTTTTCCAAGAGAGAGAGAGAGAGAGAAAGGGGAAAAACACGCCATTCCATTTTCATTCGTTTCCAAACTCGTCTAAAAAAAATCGTCACGACTTTTCCAAACGGTATTTCTTACGATCGCTCGAATTTTTTTTCCAAATTTTTCAAAAATCAAAATGTTGGAGCTTGAAGAACAAAAGAACGAAGGAAAAGCAACGATAGAGAAAAGAAAGTTCGTAATCGAATCGTAAAGATATACCGCAATTATCGGCGAGACTCGTCGCGTCAGCGGATCTCTCCCTTCGAAAAAGCATCGTTTAACCGCGAGATTTGATTAGATGGCTGCTTAATTTGCACGCTGGCGTCCGTTGCGACCAACTTTCGTCGAAAAGGGACAAAAAGCCGGTGGTAATACGCCCCCCACTCCGTATCGTTTCCTTCCATCCTCGAGAGCAGAAGATCGGTCGCGCAACGTCGAATAAATTTGATCGAACGAGTTAAACGGCGGAGGCGTTGATAAAACACGAGCGATTGGACGGCTCGATCGCGAAAAAGAAAGCACCGTGATGTCGCGTTAAACGGACGCATAGGATAGCCACGAGCGATCTTGCATCCTCCGTTGCATCCTTCCATCCCTCCATCGTTTCATCGTTTTAATTAAAATTAAACTAATTGCCTCGCTCGGGGGACGAGGGAAAAACGGGGAGAAAAGTGAACGTGGCGGTACGTAGGAACAGACAATGAAATTGGTATTGGTTATAATTGCGTCATTCCGATATTGTTTGCCCGATGGTTCGAATAACGATCATCCATTTCCACCGTACATTGTACATTGTCCAAATATTTGTCGAGCCCAGTGAAATCACATATATATAGCGATAACTTATAAAAACAACGTTTCTACGTTTTGCGCTGCACATAGTTAAATATTCGGCCGTGTACGGAGGCGAGCAACTTTTTTTTTTTTTTATTTGTTCTTCGTTAGTCGATATATAGTTGCCGTTTTTTCCACCGTGATACCACCTACGCCCGTTCGTTAAGATATCGCGCCGTGCAAATACTCGCCGGATTTCGGAATCGCGTTGAATGGAAAATGGCGGCGGTCGCCCCCGTTCGAATTATCTAATGTATTCAGCTCGCGTTAGGCAGGAAATTAAAGTTCACGAGTGACGGGTCGTGCGAACGACTTCCGTGAAATCAACGATCCTCGTTGTTCCACCGCGGCGTTCCATCAATTAGCTCCGTCGCTGGGGCGATAACGCGTCCCCGCAAATGATCCTAATCCCTGAAAATGTATTTCGCAGGACAAGCTATATCCATTTACGCCCTTCCTTCTCCCTTTTCTTTTCCACTTTTCTCTTCGTTTTTTTCTCTTTTGTTGTTTTGTTTCGTTCTTTTTTTAAGAAAGAAGGAGACGCATAGAGATTCGATTTTAAACGGAGGAACGAAGGAAGTAATAGACGAGAATGCCTAGACGTTTAAATTCGTTAAGAGGGGTGAAAAAGAGAGTAAGAAAGCAGCGTTGCATCCTCGGTGGATGGATTAAAGGAAGCGAGAATTTATCCACCGCGTCGCGGGAGATACACCGAGCTATCGACTTTCAAAGGCAGCCGACTTTATAATTCCTCGTACATCCAAGAGTTAATCCTTTAATCCAATAACGATGAAAGCGAGGTTCGGTGTTCGAACGCACTTGAATTGAAATCGGAAAAGGCGTCTCGAGATCGTTCCGAGCCGAGTGCGATAAGGAGAGCTTCTCAAAGGAATCGTGGGGAGGGGGAGGGGGAAGGGGGAAATAGAGCGGTTGCTCCATTTCAGCGGCCGCTCAAAGAAGAATATAAATGCTAAGTGTCCACTCTCTTTCTTCCTTCTTCTTCGCGCACGATATTTTTTTCGAAATAACGTTCCTCCTCCTCGACTCGATGGACGAGACAACTTTTCGATTCGTAACGCGTTTCAGATAGATAATTCTCCTTAAAAGACAATTATTTCTCTACACCAGCGACACGACGATTCGTGCATTCTCCATTAACGAAATTAGGCGGCCAAGTAGTAGTCGATCCGTTCTGGAATTGCCCTTCCGCAACGTCGTAGTTAACTTCTCCCCCTCTAATCGTCTTTGATGGCGGTAAATTGGGGATGTCGGGATCGGAGAAGCGAAGAAAATTTCGGGATGATCGGCGATACTATTTTCTTAATCGTTCGTGGAGATGTTAAGATTGCGATAACGGGACGGTACAATTCAATCTTTTCTCTCGAATCGGTACTAATTTTGATTTTAACGAAGCGAAATCTTTCGAAGGGGATATCGTAAATTTTTCATCGCATTAACTTTCGACTCAGCATGGAAAATGGGTATCGACTGCACCGAATCACGCAAAGTGATATAATACCATTGATATTTTAATAAGCGACGATGAAATTCCGAATGATGGAAATCTACTGCTGGAATTCGTGGAGAACGATGAACCGGGGGAAATTGGAACGAACATTTTCATATACCGATTCGGACGAATTAAATTTCGTACGTGAAGTAAACGTGATCGAGTTAACGTTGGAAACGAACGTTGGAGAGAAGAAAATTTGGAAATATCGAGTTTCAAGAAATTTTCACGATTTCCTTTACTACTCGCGAAAACTTCGCGATGTTACCCTCCCACAAAATATCCACAAAAACTTTCGTTTAATTAAGAACGCGTTCTCGAATTTCTAAACAAACTCGGTTAAACGACAAAATCCGACATCCGAATTATTTCAAACGGAGTGTAAACAAATCGACGGAAAAAAAAGGGGGGGAAAGATTCGATATCTGTTTCCGCAAATGTTTCGTTGACCTCGATTCGTAATGCAAATAACAAGATAAATTAGAGAGCGGGCCGGCTCTCGTTTCGGTTCGAAAGGTTCGAATCGACTCTCTTTCTCGGTATTGCTCGATCGAATTTATCCTCCGCCCGAACTTCCTCCCTCGCTTCGGCTTATTCGGTTCGATTCTCTCGAGGCGAAGTCGTGACCCTGTTCTCGCTATTCAAAAGTTAGATCCGGAAGTTAACTTCACACTCGAGGCTCGACCCTCTGCCGGACAGACTAATTTCAACGATGCACTCGCGTAATACGCGTACGTGTCTCGCGTGATTTCCAAGTTTAGGCTGCTTTTACACACCATCTCGGAAATGAGCGAAATTCGTCTTGAATTTTCTCGACGTGAACACTACTAGTAATAGTAGTAATAGTAGTAGTAGTAGTAATACGTTTTACAGAGCGACTACACGTCCATTGTTATCGTTTTACGTATTAAATCGGTAGCGATGCTACAGTTTAGAATCTCATCTCTGCTTGAACCGGTCGATTTCGACACCGGTTGGACGGACGGCGCACAAATGCCATCGATCAAACGTCCTCTGGCGATCCTATCGCCTCTGGCAGAAGGGAAATGGATTTCATTGGCAGGAGATCGCCGATGTTCCTGTCTCTATTCACGGTCTATCTACGGCCGGCTATTATGATAATTAACTTGCAGTTTTGGACACCACCTGAGAGGTAATCGACGCGAGACGGGGCCAACGAGACTAAAGCCTCGTTTAATTGGAAGACAGTAATACGATTTTATACACGTTTCTGCTCTAACGTGGTTTAACGAAGTACGTTTAATCTATTACAATCTACGCTTGTAATCTATTGGATCGGCAATTACCACAAATCGATACACGCGAACACGATTTCTGATCAATCCTCATAGATGATCTCGTCAAAATATACACGGGGTTGAAAACGAGAAATGGAGGTAGAGGAAAACAAGGTCTATCGAGAGTAACTCGTGGCCGACCAGTAGCAGGATTTCATTAGCCATCGGCTATTAAACTTCCGTAACGAAGCGGACAGCCTGTCCTTCCTGCAGGGCGCAATAAGTTCGCGCGAATCGAGTAATAAATCCGGCAACGATTCGATCCTTTGGTTGAATTTTTAAAAGAGCACGGTGATAAATCACGTAAATGGAAGGAATCTTGCGTTTCGAGGTAATGGATCAAGAAAAAAAAATCGCTTTATCGACGACATTTTTCGCTACGTTTTTGCTACGGTGTAAATCAACATGCTCGCTCATAATTATGTAAAATAATTATCCTTTTAACACACCGGCACGATCGTTCGAACCACGATAGCCACACATCGCGTAAACATTTGGAGAACACGATTCGTTTTTGCCGGCAAATTAAATAACCTACGAAATCTCTCGATACGTGCACTGGCACGCGGAAAGCCAGCGAGTCTAGAGAGGTGTTCGACACGATCGATCATTCTCGTTGTTTGCGGTAATCGTATCGGTTGTTCAAACAACGCGTTTCCAACGAGTCGTAAAAATGGCAGCTGCCAATCTACCTTCGACTCCCTTCGTCCCTGTTCCTATCAAGTTGGCGAGATTCGTTCGAACGCGGGTCACGGACTCCCGAGTTCGTTAGCTTTTTGTCCGTCCTTTTATCCGTCCGAGCTCGAATTCGTTTACCTGCCGTGGCGAGTCTTGCAAAAACTTTCTCCTTTCTTTCTCCTCGTATTTAACTCCCGACGATTCGATAACATAGAGGAGATTGCCGGCGAGGGGAACCGAACTCGTAATAATACGCGCGATAGGTTCGATGGGAATTTTCTCGTGGAATTCGTAAAAGAAAAATCGATCGATCGATGAAAAGTGATAAAATTTTGATGAAAGAAAGGGGGGGGGCATCCCTACGGAATTGAATCGGAACTGAAGAATCACCCAAGCGATTCTGCTAATTCGGAGGGAATTTGGCCTGGTCAGCGGATCGAGACGAAGATCGTCTACCAACAACGAGATCCTTTGTTGGTCGATCGTTCTCACTCGTTTGCTACTTCTATCTTTTCACCGAGATCTATCCGCCCCTACTCCCACCCCCTATTATCTAACTGAAACACGAGTTTAACCGACGGTTTTTCTCGTCCGTTCTTCTCGTCTTCTTCCGAATCGGAATAATCCCGTTTTCGTTCCCGAGAGTATCAAGGTGTATCGAATCAATCGTTAAAGGATCGCGCGTTAAAAAAAAGTGTGATGAAGAGTGGATCACTCACCGTTCAGCAGGATGACGAGGATCCAAAGAAAGAGAAGGGCCGGAGCCACGTGGCGTGATGAATCGGCGAACAGGCAGGGGCTCATCCTGATCCACGGTCGATTCTGTTCCTCGCGTGCCGCGGTCATCGGGCCTCGAAGAAGGGGGTAGGTGCTCGCGGATGGAAACTCTACCACCGTCCACTCCACCGGCCCTCCACGCAAGGATCGACTTTCTCTCTTTCTCTCTCTCTCTCTTCCTTTCGATGTTCAACCCTTATCCGTCCAACACACCAGATCTGCGCCTGTTCCTCGCACGAAATCCTGTCTCTCAAGGCACTCGCCGCGCCGGGCGCCAGTGAGAGACTGTTCGACTTTCGTGGCGCGCGACAGGTTCCCGCGGTGATTCGTGGTTCGTGCGCGGCCGGCTGTCCTCGACCACCTTCGGCTTCGCTCGAGTCACACACACACTCAGCCATCCTGCCGCACCATTACTCGCCCGCCACAGGCCTAAGTACTCGCTGCACGCGAGTATCCGTGTGCCGTGGGGGGTTACGAGAAGTTTCCAACCGCAGCTCAGGCTGCGCACCAGCGAACCACCACCACCACCACCTCTCCTCTTTCCTTCTGCACCGTGTGATCCTGGCCTGCGAACTCCTCTCTCGTCGCATCCTTATTCAGCGAACACCAGCCTCCGTCCATCCAGCCTCGACCATCGCTGTTCCGTGCTTACGTGTAGTCTTCGTATGCTATCGCCCTGGTCGTTACCCGTTCATCCGTCGAACAGCGCGGGGACCGGTGCTTGTTGTAACCTTGTAACGCGTCCACCATCGTGTCACGGACGAAAATTAAATAGTGCGCGCCGTTTACGTCGCCATTCTAAACAAAAATTCCGCTCTATTGTTTCTTTCGTACAGAGTTTCGACGCTCGACGCTGTTGGAGAGTATATATATATTCTTATGAAAAAAACAGGTTTTACGGATATTTAGAAAATAGGTATACGATGAAACGAGGTGGAAAATAAGGAAGCTACGGATAATCGGAGAGAGAGAGAGAGAGAGGGAGGAGGGATAAGTGATATTATTATTATCGGGTTTAAATTCTCTAACAGAGAGAGAAAGAAGCCGTAGAATTTTACGTAAAATGTTCAATCTATCGGCAAACGCGATAATGATTTTCCCCTTTAATTAAAATACATTCCATTTAACGTTGTATAAATATTTCTTATTAATTCCGGCACGGTATAATCGCGAGATATTAATACAGTATCGATAATCGTTGCGCGTGATACATACACGTTTGCCTGACGATGGCGATCGTTAAATCGCGGATGGGAATTAGATTTCACGGCGCGAATTATTTTCCAAGATTTCCAGCCGGCTTTTCAAATGTCAGAAGCAAAGGTGAGCTCGACAATCGAGAGCGAGCGAGCTCGGTATAACGTCAAAGAGCGATATGAACTGTTGTTCCACGTGCTATTGGCGCAGCCATAGGCACAAATTAAATAGCGATGCTGATCGGCCCGCTTTCGATCAAACCGAGCTTCATCTTCCGTTTCTTCGAATTCCCATTCCCAAAGAGCGTGCTCGATGCGCGTTTTTTTTTTTTTTTTTGAAAAATTACCCAAGTTCTATCATGCGTGAACACAGCGGCGGAAAAAAAAAAACGTGTGTTTCATCTTGCCTGAGTCAAAGTATCGAATGAAACATTATACGCGATTTAACGTATTTCGCGATTATAAACCGCGTATTGCATCGTATGCAACGGCGATACTGATAACGATACAAAAAACAAAGTTCGATAAAGCGAATAACGAAATCGATAAAAAACAATTCCACGATGACTTCAAACAATTGGTTACAATTCGTTGCGTATACGTTTGTATTTTTCTTTATTAAAACATGTATATAAAGTCAATTGGAATCCATCGTGGAATGAAATCTATTATCGCGTCGATCGATAAAAGAACAATAGATAAATGTAAAAGTATACTATTACAAAAATTTCTACTTCTTTTGAGCTATTTTCTTCCTGAACATGATGTTTGATAAAAAGCAGTTTGGTATATAAAAAGGTATTTAATAACTGATACAGCGTGTAACGATACGATTAAATACATGCATACGAGATAAATCTCTCTTTCGCAAATCCTTTGACATCTATTTTCGAGCTACGTAATTAAATTACGTACAATACTTACTTGACTTTTGATGTTATCACACAAACTCTTCGCAATTAAGCCAGAAGAAGAAAGAAGTCATTCGATATCATTCGCATCTACTGGCTGAAAAACAAGAAAAATATACGTGTAATGTATAAAGAGTAGATAGATAATATCTGTATATCTAAATAAATTTTCTAACTTTTAATCTGGCATTTAAAAACGAAACAGCCAAAGAATTAAACGAAAAAAACTTCTCATCGATTCTCTCCTCTCCGATCGTCGAGATAGGTTTAGAGCACCTTTTTTACGAAGAGAAAGAAACACGGTGAACATCTCGCGAACGATTTCAAAAGCTATCGTTTGATTCGCAAAACAACAACAGCCGCTATTATACGAATAGATTGGCGAGCAGTTTTTATTGGAAACTGATACGTCGAGCAGCTTTTTGTTTGAAACGAAATCCATTGACGCGAACTTGAGAAGCGGCCAGCCATGCAAATTATTTGGTACGCGCAACAAGAACGCACATATCCGGGGGGGGGGGGGGGATCATTTGTGGCCAAATCGCCGTACCACGATCACCTTGTTTCCGCTATTATTTGTTACGAGCGATCAGGAAGGAACGCGACTACCAACATCTCGGAAGTAACAGGCTCATCAGCTAACATTTTGCGGTAAATTAATGTCGAGGAATGGTAATGATTAATTGATCCGTTCGATGATGTTCGTTGTCCGTGATGATTCTTCTAAATTACAAAATAAAAGTGAAGAATGGATAAATGATGGTGCGATTCACATTCTGACGACGAATAAAAATTGGAAAGGATCGATGAAATTTTTCAAGAGTTTAGCGATTGAATGGAGGATTCGATAAATCATTATTAAGGTTAGATAAAAAGAAAAATTGATGATGGAGAAAAACTTGGATTTGACTTGTGTTAAAGATTGAGAAACTGTCTTGGAATCTTTTCCACTTAATCCATAATATATTACGCTAATCTATTTATGAATATTTTTATATTCAATTACATGCTGAAAACAACGTTATGCATAATTTAATGTTAAGTTTATTCTTGCTTCATATATATTAATGGCGCATTAAAATATACGTAATCTTTCATATTTACCGCTCAATAACCACTTCAGCGTGAATTTCGTCAAATAACGATATAATTTAATAATAGCGCAGTGTTCGATACGTTCAAAATACGATAATACATTTTTATCGATGTTATCACACTTTTTAAAAAATATATATACACGTGAAGATATTCGTTCTTACGAATCTTTTTCGAAGATGATTTCGAACGTGATAATAAGATTTGTAAAATAATGAAAATAATTTTTCAAATATTTATTCCATTCAAATGTTTGAAAATTTATTCGAAATTATAGCATCAACATTGCTTAAAATCATGTTAAGGCGTTAAAAAATTCTTCCAAAAGAATTGAAAAGATTCTACGAGATAATCATACAAGTATTATAAAATTATTATAATACTTGTTATTATAACGATGTTTTGAATAAAAAGCTACTTTCTTCATATATTATATTATCAAACACGTATACTAATTTACATGGTAATAATATTGTTAATATATTTTAATTTTAATAATATTTTTTAATCATCTTACTCTTTAATATCTATTGACAAAATAGATATGCATGTATGAAGATGTCTATAACTTCTACAATTTTCAGCGTAATAAATTCTTTTTCTTGGTATCAGTGTACATGTATATCGATGCATATTGGAAAAAATGGAAATGGAAGAGAATCTAAATTTGACAGATTATTTCTTGAAGAGTTTCGTATAATTAAAAAAAAATATATATATATATATATACATATAATATTATATAAATTTGGATATATAATATATAATTTTCAACTATTTCACATAAAAAAATAAAACTTATTTTTATTAAATAAATTTAATGATGCACTCATAATAACATACAATCTTTAATATAAATACTAAAATGAAGAAACTATGAAACTTCAAAATAATATGAAGTGCTCTTTATTAAAAAGTTATAAAATTTTTCATCTAATTAGTAGACAAAGAGAGGAAATAGTGGAAGAAGAACATAGAGTAAAAATATTGAAATCAGCGCCATCTTCAGAATATCGCAAATATATATAAAAGGATAGAAGATATTGAGAAAAGGATAAAAATATGATAAAAATGGACAATCAACGCCATCTCTTGAGCATGAAAAATACTCTTTTTAAAACATAAGAATAAGAATTGAAGAACAATGCCATCTATGGAATTTTAAAGATTTTTCTTCAAACATTTTTTATTAAAATAAAACTTAAAAAAAAAAATGACAGATTTAAATAAATAAAATTGAGAAAAATTATAAAATTATAGAATTTCTATATATTTCAATTTTTTTTGTAAAATAAATTTTATTATTATTATTAATCTTATAAATTTAAAAAAAAATTCAATTCCTAAATTTAAAAATATCCTATTTAATTATAAATCTAATTTAACTTGCCAAATAATTTTCTATAATTTTTAGATTTTTCAATATTGATTCAATTTTTACTATTTCTTTCTTTTTTAATATTATACTATATTTTGATTAAATCTTTGACTTAATTAAATTTTTAAATCGAATAATACAATTTTTCAAAATAAAATAAAAATCTATTTCTATGCTAAAAATTTATATATTTTTACACTTTACAGCTTTACTTTAAAATCTTCATTTTAAATACGAATAGAAAAATAAATTTTTTACAAATAATTAGTCAATTAGTTCATGATATTTGCTATATAATTTTTAATTGCATCACATATTATCAAACAATAATAATATAATGATGTAAATCAAATAATCAATACATATATATCATTATATATGTTATAATCATAAATAATATATCAAATAAAAATAAATCTTACCGCATGAAGATTGCTACGAATATTGAAGAGCCACTCTAACCACTCGATCGGATCTCATCCATTCTCCTTTAATACGCAAAAAATTATTCATTTTTATATAAATTCTTTCGGTGTATAATAATATTAAGAAAAAAAAACAATATTAACAATATAATTAAATATAAATTCTATTTTAAAAGTTCGATAATACAAGTTAATATTAATATACGAATATATGAATTAATAATCAAATATGAATATAAAAAATAAATTACTTCTCAAAGAATTATCGATTGTAATAATATTCAATAAATAAATAAATTGAATAAATGCGTATTAATGAAATAATATAAAAGAAAAAGAATAATTGTTAAATAAAGTATTAAGGAACAGACAGATCACACAAAAAAACAAAATGTCTAACCGTCACAAAGTTTTGACAAGAGAATAATACATCGCATCGCGATTTCGATATATATATAAAAAATGTTTAATTCTTATACAGGATATAATATATAAGAATTATTTTGGGCTTTCGAGTATAAAATAAACACAGAAATAATAACCCACGAATTGAACGTACAAATAACGTAATTAGATAAGAAATATATATATGTGAGAATATGTGTGTAATATACATATATATGAATTTATTATAATATTAATTATATTTAACTATTTTTATTTAACTATATAAATAAAAGAGATTTATAACTATGTTTTCGTTAAAAAATAAAATCTTACCATATTTGCATGAATTATTGAATTATCTTCTAATTATCACGATATATACAAAAATTTTTACTACATTCTTCCATCCCGTGTTCAAAATTCCAATCAAACAATAATATTCACAAAAACGTTTAATTCTGATATAATAATGATTAAATAAATATATATTAATTATTCAAGGCTTGATAATCAATAATTAAGCTCAATAATTATATTATAATATTCTATCAATAAAAATTATATATATTTGAATCATGAAACACGATCACCACAATTTTCAACTGTAGACTAATGTCATGCGCGTTATGATGTATATTATGATGCGCACTATGATGCGCATTGATTCGTTTCATCACCGAGCCTCCGAGCCACCGAGTAGTTTTTTGATTGGTTAGAGATGCGCGATTCTTTATTTCAAATCCATGCGAAAATTGAAATACTGTATAATATGTCATGTTCTAATTGCAATCAATCAAAAAATTCAATTCAATTATTCTTTATAATGTTCATATATTGACTAATAATAAGTTACATAAAATCAAAATTTTTAAATAAATATTTAAAATATATAAAATTAAATTAAAATAAAACAATAAACAAGTTTAAAATCTTAGAAATATGTAATATGTATGCCAAGTAAGTAAGTAAAAACGGATTTCCAATTTTTGAAAGAGGTTATAAGAAATGTTTTCATGCTTCAAGCATAATATAGATAAAAGATAAAGACAAATATAATGAAAATAACACAAATAAATATATATCGAAAAGAAATTTAAAAAAGAAATGTGAATCTCTAAAATAATTTAATTTTATAAAATAAATTAAATATAATAAATTAATTAATATATATTTTTTTAATAAAAAGACAATTAAAGCATATTCTAAATATATCTATTTTGAAAAAAAATATATTACTTGATGTAAATGAGTCATCAATAATAAAATTTCTATGATACGAAAAAACATTGAATGTAATCATGTCCATTTTATATCTTACCTGTTTTTTGCATTCAAGAGATGGCACTAATAGTCAATTCTTATTCTATCTTTATCCTTCTCTTTCTATTTGCTATCCTTTCTATATAACATTTATTTCATTTACCACATTCTGAAGATGGCGCTAATTCCTATATTTTTACCTTATTTTTGTTCTTTCGCTACTTCCTTTTTTATATTGTTTATATTTATTTTTAATGCGTGATCATAGGCATTATATTTTCGTTACTTTTATTTCTCAAAGTTACTAAGTGTCTTAATTGTTAATGTAAAATCAAATTACAATTATATGTTTCATAATAATTTATATAAATATAATTGAAATAAATATAAATGTTATATTTTTTATTTGTAATTTTATATTGAAATTTAATTACAATTGTTATTTTTCTTAACATTATCTTATTCCAAATCGAATCAATAACATTGAAAATGAAAAAGAGTTTTGATTTCCTTGAGATAGAAGAAAAAATATATTGAATATATCTTTTTCTTTCCTTGGTTATGCAATTCCTTTCAATAATTTACGTAAAAAATATAATTAAATATAAAAGAAAGAAAATAAATTTTTAAGAAAAAGTATAAATCTTTTCAAAGATAAAAATATTAACAAAATAAAATTTTTTTTTCTTATTATAAACTTACTATGAAATTTAATAATCCAATCACATAAGATAAGAATAAAAATTAAACTAAGAATTTCTTCAACTATTATAATTTGTAATCAACTAATATAATTATAACAGCATTATAAATATACAAAATGTCTAAATATGAAGATTTAATGCAAGCTATTGCATGCTTGAGTAAAAATATTTGTAATTTTCCAATTGGAGCAGTCTCTATAGAAGATTTTAAACCAATTGAAGAAAAAATTAGAACTACTCGAGAGTCATTGAAACATTTAAATGCCAAATTATTATTACTTAAAGCACAGAATGAATACAGTATGTTATAGAAGTATTATATACAAAACAAATTATGATTATATAAACATTTTTCAATATGATTTTAGAAAGAAATGAAGAGTTGGAAGAAGATACAGAAAATATAGTAACAAATTTACATGAAGCAACAGCAAATTCTCTTATAAATAATGCAGCAATTAAATTATGTCTGCATTCGTATGGTATACAAGCTATTTTAAGAGGTGAAGAAGGTGATCATGATATGCAAAAGTATGAAAAATCAAATAATTTAAATCTTAAAATTTTAGAAAAAAAAAAAAAATATTTAATAGTTTTATTATCTTTTCAGAAAAATTTATGCATGTATGTGTAAACTTTTTGTTTTGAATGATAATATTTTGTCTATAGAAAAAGAAATAGAAAATGCATTAAAAAAGCAATTGGAATTAAAAATTCAATGTCGAAATGCATTATTTGAATATAAAGATTTTTTAAAGGAACAGGAGGAATTACGCAACAAAAGATTAGAAGAAACAAATCCTCAGCATGCAATGTAAGTATATCTGTGCAACAATATATCAGTAAGATTTTAATTCTTTATATTCTATTCAATTTTTTTTTAGTAACAAAGAAAGAATAAATAAAACAATAGAAAAAATTAATATGATGAAAAAATTAATCGTAAATTTTATTGCTGCCTCAAGTCATATGTTAAATGAACCATTTTATGTACAAATGCTAGAAGATCATAGAGAATTAGTTAATTTTGAAACAATTTTAAAAATTTCTCAAAATTCAGAAATTACAAATGAAAACACCTAAATATATAAAAGAAAACATTATAAATGATATTCTATTCTTTATTACTTTTGTACTTTAACTTGTACTATGTTTTTAATGGAACAATTTTATGTAAATTTTAAATAAAATATATTGTGTTATCTTTTGAAATAATAACTTTTTTAACTTATTGAATACAAATTCTTTAAAAATATAAGTTTATATCACCAACTGATAATTTCACGTAATAACAATATGAAATTTTAATTTTTTTGAAATATTTTTTATATAAGGATAAAAAAATTTTAAGTACATCACATATTTTTTCCCCTATAGAAAAAATGTATACGTATATATGAGAAGATTCTTAAAACAAAATAAAAAACTTAAAAGTTAGATGTTTATTCTCTCTATTTACCGCATATTAATATAACTTGAAGCTTTGGAAACATTTTCTTTTTCTACAATATACGTTGAAAAAGAAGATAAAATATACTCGAAATGTATATTCGAGTTGTCAAATTATGTAAAGTTAAAAAGAAATCGTACAAGAAATTTAATAAGAATTCTTTTTGTTTGACTAAGTGCGCAGGCACAACGCTTATTTACAGGAAAAAATTTTCGCGCATTTTCAATATCTTTTTCAAATTCTATTAAAGCGGTTTTTATCAGACGGTTTTATGTATATATATATATATATATGTATACATGTATACATATATATATATATATATTAATCGATAAATAACAATTCGTAAGCCAATGATTACGAATTGAAAGATAGGATTTCAATCACAGCTTACAAGTACGATAGAAATGTATTATATAGGGGAGAGAGGTGCACATTTGCTGACATAATCAATAAAAACATGATTCCATTTCGTAAATTACATTGTCATTTATATTAAGTGAATATAACGCGTTAAATTTTTATGGTCCGGTGTGTCTTTCAGTCTCGTATTTCTCACCATTAGGATGCAAACCGCTCTCCACCCTTTATTCTTATACGCTTGTTAGCGTAAACACAGAATCCATTGGAATAGTATTCAAACAATTTAATTTCTATGTACATTAATCTTCTTTTTTTTTTTTTTCTTTAATAGATTATTAGTTTCGTAAGTGGAAAGAAAACGAATCCACTAATATAATAACAAAAGCATGATAAAAGTGAACAATGTCGTTTCATTAATATAATAGAATATCCTCGCTCAAAAACTTCCGACATCTTTGTCTTTGTGTTTGTAGACATGTATGAAATGGACAAAATATTTCAAAGCATCTTCGATACTTTTAAATTGTCTATAAATTAGCGAATGGAATAATTATTAGTGATTTCATACTCCTTCATCCAATTTCATCACAAAGAACACATCCACTTCTCACTGGCATCATTAAGATTACATGGTAATAAAATTAGTCGATCGCTGCCATTGCGAGACAGTGGTATTTACTGTAGTAACATACAGCTTATTAATCGTCATTATTGATATTGATATTGTTTATGCATATATGTATATATATATATACATATATATATATAATTTTATTAATTATGTATATATATATATAATTTGAAGCTGATACATCTCCCAACATCTGACGTTTCATATATTTTAACTTTTCATGTTTCCGTGTGCGTACTTCTATATCCACTTCCAATAATTTCTATTTACAAAAATTAATCGTCGCCCGATTTGTTTTTATTCTTCATAGCATAACGTCTCCTCACTATATCGATAAACTTCTCAAATTTTTATAACATCATCAATCACACTTATTACATGAGCATACTATCATTATGCACATGAGCTGCCAATTCCATACAAATGGCAAATGATCATTGAACACAAGCTATAAAATGCTCCAGCAATGAATACATAGAAAAACGAATAATAATTAAAATGTACATTAATCGTATATTATCAGATCACGTTTGTTGAATAAAATAAATCGCATGATCGAATAATTTACTAGAAAAAAAGTGCGACAATTAATAATATATATATATAATGCATTTTTAATAAACATTTCAATGCAAAACATTTAAAAAACAAATCGGAATTGATTTATAATAAATTGAAAATAGAATAATGAAGAAAGATTCCGTTCTTAGAATGCATGCAAAAAGTAACCAGGATTAAATAAATAACTGATAAACAAATATTATAATTAATACAAAAAAAAGATATTGAGTAAAATTTTTCAAAATTTAAATACATAATAAAAATACTTAATTTCGCTTTGTAATGGCTACAAAATAATCAATTGAAAAAAAAAACGCAATGGAAAGCACGTATTTTCTATGCATTATCTTGCAATCAGTTCAAATTTTACTAGAACATGAACGCATATTGTTTTCCTAATTGAGAAAAGAATAATACGTCGCGTATTATTGCAATTCATTAAAAGCGAGGAAATGAAAGACATATATGTATATTGATCTTGATCCGAATTATTCGCACCAATTTATAAATATACAAATATAATCGCTTTCAAACTCAATCATTCTTTCGTAGGTAAAGAACGATAAAATTTTTCATTAGAACAAGATTAACAACCTTTTTTATACATGAATGAATAAAGAAGAAAAAAAAAATCATCACGAAAAAGGGACATATAGTATATATCCTGAATAACGTAGGGAAACATTTTCTTGTTCGTTCACAACCATACTTAACCAGCAGTCAGTCGTGTTGTATTAAAACTGGTGACGCATGAAAAATCGACTAAAAAAAAGCTATAAACTAAATTGCAACATAGTTGCAGCATAATCGTGCCAACGATATGTGGCAGGATAGCCATATAAATACGAAGGCTCTCGTTCATTCATGCATTTTTCTTACTTTCACTCTTTTTCATACATTCTCATTCTCATTCTTCTTCTTTCTCTCCCTTTCTCTCTGTCTTCTTTCATAAAGATATTGTTAATTAATTTTGGAATTCATTATTAATGTATACTCTAATTGCGAAATTTGGTATATGTGCATATGTTGTATGTGTATTTTGTGGTATAAATATATGTTCCATCAAGAGATCATAATTACAAATGATACTATTGACAAAAAATAAGGAAACAAAGTAAGAAACATTAGTTCCTTAGCATTCGGATAACACGAAGATTCGTTCTCTTTCCACGTAAAAGCATACACACACCGAAGGACAACAAGATCCTTCCTCTTCTTTCTATACTATCTTTTAGCTCTGTCATTCCTCTTTTCTTTATTTTTTTTTTTTTCGATCACACATTTCAGCGGCCATTCTCTCTTCATAGCACTTACATTCGCACTCTTTTTCTGTATACAAATGTAACGTCTGATTGTTCGACGTTTACTTGCGCTGGCAAGTTTATAAAAGGAACAATACTCTTGCATATTTAATGGGAAGATACAGATAATAACGAGAGAGGAAATCTACAAAGTTAATGGGTTTAGTTCTCATCTCCATTTAAGCGTATTACTTCAAGACATCCGACGGTCAATAACAACATGATACATTCAGATGTGAAGAAGCTAGCGGCATAATGCTTTCTTAATATTTTCTCTTTTTTTTTACATAAATCATGATACACTCTCTCTTTTAATCCTGCTTTTTCTTTCTCGCTCTTTCACTCTCGTTCGCTCTAAGTACATCGAACGTCTCGTCGTCGGATGTGCTTGGCCATTAAATATTGAAACGTGTACGGGCACTCACGGTACACTAACACGGTACATCATATGGCTCGGCAGTGGTACGCAATCGTTGGCCAGACTAGTAGAAGTTCGGACCTTCGGACACGATAATCTTAGTATTCGCCATCTTCACGCGCAGACAATTTGTCAATTACATTGCCTCTTAATATATTCCTGCAAGAAGAAAAACATCTATGCTAACTAGCCGATTAAACAGACTTTCTCTTTTTAATTAATCGATTGCGTTTTGTTACAAATTTGTCTGGTCCTAAATGAAGTACTTTTGTATATATCAATCAACACGTCTAATTTATCCTTTCTTTTTATTTTCTATATCAACCAATGATTATCTAATGATGTTATCTCGACAATTTTTTTTTTCTATTATCATTATTATCTTTATCTTGTTTTTATTAATTCACTTATATATCGTTATACATGTATTTACTTTCATATCATTGGTAATCTTTTATATATCTTTATATATGAACAGTATTGGTAATATTTAGAGATAAGTACGTTATTTTTAGAAAATCTATTCTTTCTTATTCTTCCTATAGCTTCATTTTCGATACTCGAAATAGCAAAGGATAAAAGGACGTTTTTTTCCTTTTTTAACAATGCATCTTTTTTCAAATTTTCAAAGACTTAATATCTACATGTTGCTTAATATCTATATGTTACAATAAAATGCATTGTCAGAAAATATCGATCAATTTCAAGATATAAAGAACTTGAGATTAAATGTACTCCAATCTTTTTATTATTGATCAGTCTGCAAATAAACGAACAACAATAAGTTTTTCCGCAACAACAGTTTGCTCTAATAAAAAAATAAGTTCATTTAAAACGTATAACTTATTTTAACGAATGGTATTGCAAATTTGTAACAAAACTATATTATTAACATATTAAATATTCTTACTTGCTCGTTTAATCGGCAAGGCTGATAAGATTCTTTTCTCCTTCGTCTTCGCGCGCATTTTCATTTCATTTAAGTATCTCTTCACTGCTTGGATGAATTTTCAAAACATCCACGAGGATTCAAATATATCACGTCGCAACGCTCTTCTTCTTGTTAACTTCGTGGAACAAACATATTAAATAAGCCCTGAACAAAGTTCTCCCCAAGTGCACAATATTCTATATCTATGTCACGTACATTTTTATATTGTTTTTTTTATTTATTTTTTTTTTCGTTTTTTTTTTTTTTTTTTTTTTTTGGTTTAAATTCAATATCGTTCGCGTCGATCTAGCAAACAATGATTCGTTCCAAGGAAATTCCGTTTCATAGAGTTAAACAGAGACGGTAAAAGTTCTTTTTATTGCTTTAAAATCAAATCTATATTGATGTATATTCAATTACAAGCATACTTTGGTTCTCTTTTTTTGTTACAATTCTAATAATTATCTTTTTTTTTTTTTTTTAACACACGTGTTTCAAGAATAAAAAAGTTTGTCCGAAATGAACGGATCCTTTTCTAGATGATAAGATACGATTCAAGAAAGTTTCCCGAATCTTCGTGTTTTGATAGAACACGGATCAATTATATCGAATACATGTGTATAATATCTTGATCTACGTTCTATTCAATTTTCATGGTAGATATCAGACTCTACAGACGAAAATTTTTAATTTCTCTTTTATTTGTTTCGATATGTAATGTAAAATGTAATTTGTATGATTCCTGCGACGTATAAGCTTTTACATAATGAATTCATGGAAGGCATGAAACCGAAATCGGACAATTTAGAATTGCGATCGCATTATCCTTCCACTTTAGAATATATATTAACAACCATTTCGAGGTTTTTTTTTTCTACGAAGCTCGTTAAATGATATGCGATTAACTGAAATATTCGATACAAAGTATGTGCAGCTTCGTAGCAAAATATGTAATTCTTGATACATTTTATGTACAGTAGGTGTAAGGATTTCATATATAATTGTGATACTTATATAGAATAACAACAGGCAGTGTAGGCGTAAAATAAAATTAGTTAAAAATTGTTAACTAAAACGCGATAAGTGCAATTTAGCACGAATCTGCTGCTATCTACTAGATAGCGTTAATACTGTTATACTTCGTGTATCGTACAAAATAAACGTAAAAGGGTAATTTTTCATTAAACAAGAAATATTCGTTAGATAATTAATGGGAACAACGACGAGAAAAAAAAAAAAATATTCGAAAATTTGGAAAACGAGAGAAAGAACTCTGAAAACACGCTCTACGCGTTACGCGAATTTCGATTCGACTCGATTGTTTATTTCTCGTAGTCATTGGAAAGGAAAACAAAGGAAAGGCAGCTTACACGATCACGAATTTGAAGAACGCCATTGTATCAAACGCGCTTGGAAACTGACACGAGTTAAGCAGACGCGAACGTGTTTACTCTTTCAGTTTCATGCCTTTCCAGTCGATCAGACTTCATAAGTGTTATAAACTTCGATACAAGCAGGAGTACGCTACGCTCGTTATCCGGGACTTTGAGTAAAATGAGATCTTCAGCTTCAATTCTTTTACGATTTAATACACATATATCGTAACACATTTCGCAATGATGACGTGTTGAAAAGCGCGCCACCGCGGAACAAGATGAGAGGCACAAACACGTTCTTTCGCCATCCGTACGTCAATTCCTTACTCTCTTGCATATGCGTGTTACGTGGGCAGACCAATTTGCCGGTATTAAACGGTCGAAAATCAACGGCTCGACTATCTTCAGTCACAAGTTTACAATATATTCGCTAACATCGACATTGACAAACGATGTTCTTTTCTTTCATTTGAACGATGATCGTACACGAAATGACGATGATAATCATAAACGATAATAATAATAATAATAATAATAATAAAATAATAAAATAATATAGTAATAATATAATATTATAATAGTGATCGTAATAATAATCGTAAGAAGAAAAAGAAGAAGAGCAAAGTTAATCGTGATAATAATAATGATAATAATAGTAGTAATAATAGCGATAATAATGATGGCTGTGGTTTAATTTGATAACGACGGAGGCGTGACATCGTGACGATGATGTGCAGCACCGAATCTTGAGAAGCGGATCGACTTCCGGCACGTAGCAAGGTAACGGCCTCCCCTATTGCGGATCGGCTGCATCTTTTCTTGTCCATGGTCCTTTCACGCACTGCCGCAACACATTCTCCAAAAAAAAAAAACTTCATCTGCACTTCTGTTACACGCGCACTGTATTGTCCCCCCCAAGACTGACGATAACAGACAGTCACTTTTGTCTTCCACTTTTCTTCTTCTTCCGTTTGAAGAAACAACAGCATCTGCAAATAAACCAAACACTAATAGGACTTAGAGTCGTCTTCTTTTGATCGTTTTATTCTATGACACCAACATGCAGTACGACAAGGCATTCCAAAGCGGCGACAAATCGAACTTGTTTTCTCAAACCAATTTGCTAGTGGCTAGAATATTGTCCCGGACGGACGGTCGACACATGACTCACTTGTCAAATAAAACAACATAAAAGAAAACAAGGAGTAAGAACGATGATTCTAAGGTTATAGTCATACTGTGTTTGATTAAATCATGTGTCATCAATATTCTCTTCTTCTAATCTTTTACAAATTGTGTATTACGTAACGATATAAGAATTATTAATATAAAAAAAAGAAAAGAAGAATATTTTTAAACAGAATAATACGAATAATATGTATATAATTAGATTAGATTAGAATAACGATAATTAATAAATACTATATTTTTTCTTTATATTGTATAAAAGAAAATTCTTTAACGGCCACTTGTGCTGGGATAATAAATTTAATTCAGGGATCGATCTAGGATGATCAGTAGGCGTAGGAAGGCAAAAACTTCGGCGTAGGATTTTTCCGCATCCACGACAATGCTTTTTTGTCGGCAAACATTTCTTTCTGAAATAGGACAGATAGGGCGGTTAACATATATCATGCAAAGGATACGAGATTAAAGTTGTACGATGAGACAAGGATGTGACTTTGCTAATTTTTATCTACAATATTAGTGTATCGTTTTTAACGATAGCCTTTTTTTTTCTCTCTCTCTAAATTTCTAATACGTCATGCATTAGTCACATAAATATTATTGGTTCAATTATAATTTATTTCTTACTTATCAAGAATTCACAATCTACTAGTTATATTAAGAAAAAAAAAAAAAAAAAAAAAGGAAATGTATAACAAACGCAATACTAACTTCGTTTCGTCGACCATGTCTACTTCTTGAGGCGCAGTAATTGGCGTATTAGAATGTCCTGCTGTAGGATCATCATTGGCTAGTTCTCCATTCGTCGAAGATACCACCTAAATAATACATAAAACGTATTATCCAAAAGATTCTAGACAAATAGACTAGGAAATATATTTAATTATATGTAAGGACATAAAAGCTAATATTCATTTTTGAAATGTCAAAAATGAAGTTTCATGACTTACACCAGTAATAAGTGAAATTCAAAATGTAACACGTATAAAATGTAAAAGATATTGTAATACTGAACTAATTACATAAAATACGTGATATCTGTTTATGTACACGTGTATGTAAACCTCTACTTTTAGAGGACCAAGCCCATAATTTACGTGAAACAAGCGGCACTTTATATTCATAAGGCGTTGTTAATACAAACGAAGTGAAACTCTAAAAACATGGTACGGCTAATCAACTTGGTTAACAAGTTACTCTTCAAAAATCGCGAGTTATTTTATCGAACTTTGGTCAAACATTGGAATAAAGAACGAAGAAAAAAAAAAAGAGTATAAGGCGCGAGTATAAGGGAAATACATGAAATAGACTGTATTAGTGAAATAGTAATTGATATTAAAGAAGTGAATCGATCAACGAAACAAACGTTCGCATGCTGCAACAAACCAATTTGCAAATAGATTTCTAACTGACCATAATCCGGCGTTGCTTTGTCTAGAAATAGAGCGAACGGTTTACTTCGTGGACGCGTCTGCACGTCATCTTCTTGGGCTAAGAAAACGGGGGGGGGGGGGAGGACAAAAGGGAACAAATGGATAACGCGGACAGAGGCGCACTGTCTCTTCCTATTTAAACATAAACTTGCACTTAAAACTTTATTCGACGAATTGAATAAAATTACAAACACAAAATTCTAATACTTTTTTCTTTTTTTTTTTTTTTTTATCATAGAATATAATGTTAAAAAAATAAAAATATTTTCTTGTTTTTCAAACATTGATCAAACATGGATCAAATTTACGATCGTATAATCGTAATATTAATGTCGAGTATTTATCGATAAAACGAAATTTATAGATCAAATGAACAAAAATATACGATAAAATGGGGGGAAAAAATGGAAAAAAAAAAAAAGAAAGAAAGAGATATATCTTTGGATAGATAAATGAATAAGGCGGACACAATGGACTATACAAAGGATTGGCAAGGTCCACTCACCTGAACAGAACCGTGCCTATCAGCGGGTGTCAATGTACCACCAGCTCCTGATTGCTTCGCAGTATCTGTCCTCGAGGTTCCCACCCATTTACCGCCCCCGCCTCCCACCCCTGGTTCTGTCACATCCTAAAGGAATAAGCACTAAAGACCACTTTCCAACGGCAATGAAGAAAAAAAAATTTTTAAATACTACGGCGAATCTGCTTCCTAATGTAAAAATTACGAATGACATTTGTTTTTTTTTTTTATCTTTGCTTATCTTTTATCTTTTTTTTTTTTTATCTCAGCATGGTATAACTTTCTCGATCTCTTCGTTTAACTGAAGCGTACGATACATGAAATATACCAACAGATACTCCGAATGATATTAAATGATTTTCAATTTACTCGATATTTATGAGCTACGCAACTAACTACATTCAAGTTTCGTCAAATATATGATAGAAACAACACTGGGAGAATTGTCAACAAGGATTTTAAATACGATATGTTTCAAATTCCTTTCTTCACACATGTGTTTTAAATTTGAGATTCTGGAAAAATAAGTGGAATTGAAATTATTGATTATCGTTTCATCTTAATAATAAAAAAAAAAAAAAATCGTCAAAACTTATGATTTTGTTATATATCGGAAGAAAAAAAAAAAAGACGTTTTATCTATACACGATAACCGATCCTTGTATAGTATACATTCGCGTAACTATACTCTTTCAAGTTTTATCCGGGATGATATACGATAAGATAGTACATGCGTGAAGAAATAAGATCAGCTTATTACAAAAATTTTGTATGATGGCTTACGTAGTTGCCTTGTATTTCGATGTGAACCTCATCCATTGTGAGGGCAACATCTTCCTCAAAATCATCACATTCCTATATATCGTTGATTTCCATGTTTCGCAAAGGAACAAAATCGTTTATGTAACGTTCTTTTCCTTTCTCTTTCTCTCTCTCTCTCTCTCTCTCTCTCCCTCTCTCTCTTTTTCTCTTTCTCAAAAAAAAAAATAAAAAAAAATCAAAAATCTCTTTCCGATCGAAAAATCAAATTTTTTTTTCGAATTTTTATTATCTCAACAACGTTTCTTCGATTTCCTTTCGACAACTCAATTGAAAACAGTTTTCGTGAAAATTATTTTGAAAAAATATATGTGTATATCTATTCCGTTACCGATGAGGTGTATACTCATGCTGTTATTTCAAATAGCTAAGCTTCACACAGTCATGCTTTTACTTTTTTTTTTTTTCAAAAGGAAAAAAAAAAAAAAAAAGAAAATAGAAAATCGGTATAAAATCATATACGTACTTTGTACGGATGCCGATCACGATTTGGAGATACAATAATCTCTTGTCCAGTCTGCAAGGATCCGACAGGTGTAGACTGAAAACGAAACACAAATATTACGTTACAAAAGAGCGTATTATTACCAGGCGTGTATACATATATGATGAATTTCGTATAACATACTTGGTGACAGGAAAAGAACAATAATTGACGGTAATATTCAACATTATTATTTCGTACACTGTTCTTCGTATTGGACAGAATAGAACGAGCATTCAAATCGAAATAAAAACCGGATTAATATCATGATTAATATCGTCTGCAAACAGAAAGCATCCCAATTAACCGATAAAAACATGCTGTACGATTCATTCACAAGCATGAAAGAAGAATAATAATAATAAAGTAATAATAGTATAGAAGTGAAAATATAAAATTACAGATTAGAAATCTAAACTGGATTACTGGATGGATTAGCATGTATCAACGTTCTACTAAAAGTGAAAAGCTTTTTAATACGAGAATACGTGGCGATGGAAAGGATATTTGCTATTGCTACTGTTAAAATCTAAAGAATATTTCTAAACTGCGAGTTTAAATTAAATATAAATTGAATATAAAGACGAGAGAGGAAAGGAATGAAGATGCGCGTGCATAAGTGGTAAATACAACTTTTAAGCGTTTTTTATAAATCAGTAAATAAACGAATCTCGATCAGAACGAGATATCGTGTTTCTCGAAGGATATGATAAATAAGAACTTTTACGCTCAAGAAGATAAAAATCGATAAGTTTTCAGCATCGTTCCATGTGCTTTAACGATTTTGCTTCGAGCAAAAATACACTTTTTTTCTCTCTCCCTTTTCACAAATTATTTTGATGTTTCACAACGTCTTATTCTTTCGTGCACGTTAACGCGTTCTTACAAATAATTTCGATCAAACAGAGATAGATATATATTTGAGTACAGCTACATAGAAACGTGATCCTCGTGTACCGTTTATCACCCACCTTTTCGGATTTAGTTTTCCCAATGTGAGAGGGAGGTGCCATCTTCAGAGTTTTAAGCTGGTCGAAGTTGTGTGGCTAGAGATACATTGGAGGCAGCATGCAAACGTTAAAAATTAGTGATATATGATTTTCACTAAAAATCTCGGAGGAGCGACGTAGAGAAAGAATCCTCAGGACGACTTACTTACCCGTAAGAGACGATATCTCGAAGTTTCTAAGTACACGATATTGCTAAAACAACTACCACGTGCAATGTATAAAGAGAAAAAGAAGAAGAAGAAAAAAAAAAAAAAACATTCGACAACCCGTACACGATTGAGAAAGATAATCAAAAGTGTCATTAATAAAAATCTTTTAATTTACATAATCTAATGAATAATGTAGACATTATATTATTGTACATTGTGTTAATTGTAAATGGGAATCGTTTGAATATCAAAAACAAAAAGAAAGAAAGAAGGGCAGGAAAAAAATAACTTTGTTAATGGGTTTTTTTGATATCGACTCTTGCGATACGTGCTTCGTCTCTGGGCAAAATCAACCATCATGCAACTCTTCTATTATTCTGTCTTCCTTTCTTGCATGCATTGCGAAGAGATAAAAGAGAAAGTGACATATACTGGGATCACTTGGCATTGAGCATCAATGTATCACGTACCATCGTCTTGCCAGTCCAGTCGAATTCTTCATCGTTGACAAAACCCCGTTTCTCGTACAAATCGTTGAAGAGATTCCTCAGGTATTCGTAGTCGGGCGTCTCGAAGAAATCCAATCTACGCACATATCGCAAATACGTAGCCATTTCTTCGGGATGCCCATCGCAAAGAATCTCGATCGGTGTGTTCCGCTTCGTATCCCCGATCTTCTGATATCGTTCTTTCAGCGTGTCCGCTTTCAGCCCTTGCCACGGAAGGCTACCACGCAGGAAATACATCAGCATGTTGCCCAACGCTTCCAGATCGTCTCTTCTGCTCTGCTCTGATAATAAAAATACAAAATGAAAATCGTGTCGATACTATTCGTATACATTTCCGTCTATCGATCCGCTAGATCATCGATATTTTTCACTTATCTCAAATATTTTATATAACTTAATAACATTATTATATAATTTTCTCACACACACATATATATATTTTACTCATATTTTAACGGAATACAATCGGAGATATCGGCCACGTAACAAACAAACGTTCCTGGTGGATTTAATATAGCGTATCGCGACGCGTGCTCGCTTACAACTTTCTCCAGGACTCGACGGAGAACGTGCACGCGGCCGCCAAAGTTTTTTGAAAAGTTTGCTGCGCGGATGGGCCGACAGCGGGTGGCAATCGTCTCCTCGGATATCTAAAACGGCGAAGTAAAAGTTTTACCTTTTCCAAGGTGCGTGTTGATGCTCATGTAACGCGCTGTGCCCGTCAGGCTTTTGTGTTCCCGATACGGTATGTGTTTGTTCGTCTCCAAGTCTATGTACTCTTTGGCCAGTCCGAAATCGATGATGTGGATAATCTTTTCCCGTTTCGTTGTGGATCGTCCTATCAGGAAGTTTTCAGGCTTGATATCGCGGTAGATCAAATGCCGACTATGAACGTATTCTATCCTATAGAGCTGCATTAAAAAGGGAACGTTTCGATTAATATTTAAAAAATTTTAGCATCCAGTTTGTTATCAACTTTGTTATCAAGTTTATTAAACTTGTCAAAAATTATTTTATCGATTAAATTTCGCAAGTTTCCTCCGTAAAAGATCGATTTGAATCTTCGAATAATTAACGTTTTAAGAATTTAGATAGTTAATCTAAATGGAATGGAATAGGCTACTATCGATTAATTCTACTTACGATCTGTGTGGCGATTTTGAGAACGGTCTTTAGGGTAAACCTCCTACCGCAGAGATCGAACAGATCCTCCAGACTTGGTCCGAGAAGTTCCATCACGAGAGCGTTGTACTTCCCGCAAGGACCGAAGTAATACACCTCTGGTACACCCTCTGTATACAATTCGTTGATCGATTAAATTGTAAAACGTTCGTGTAAATTTAATTTAATTAATCGCGTGTTCGATAGATATTACTCACCACTAGTTCCTAATAATTTGTAAAACCTATATTCTAAGTGTAGCTGCGGCGCCTTTGACCTCATTGGTTCCTGGAAAATGGAAAAAGACATCGTTTCGAAATAAAAGCGTCGAGGTTAAACAGGGTGTATGTAAAGCTAATGTTTCTTTAGAGGCTTGTTACTTGATTCAACGTGAAATCGATTTCACTATCATTAAAAGAAAATCATGCTAACGAGATCTTTAGACAAATGTAATAACATTTTCGAACTCACCAATTTAATTGCTACATGCTCGTTATTGTAGAGGTTCTTTCCTGTAACAAACAATACAAAATTTATAAAATACAAATTCTATATATATATATCTGTTGTATTTATATCTGTTTCATTATCGTGCCAATTTGAATGAATGGCACTCACACGTGCTATGCTGATTTTATTAATATCATTTTTACATAGAAAGAATATTTTTACACGCATAAACGGTCTCTATTCAACAAATAACACGAACCGTGTGTAAATATTTAATTATACTCGTCCAAATTTTTGCAACGATAAATGTGTTCAATCGATATTTTGATTAGTTATTTTCGTGATAATCAATTGTATAGAGGGAAAAAAAAAAATTTCTTTAATTTTATTCGTGTTCACCTCCATTTCGACGGCATCGTAATCGCGCTATAATTCTCTATCTATAGAGATGACTCCCATCGTTGATTGTGCTTCGCGTGAGAAATTGGATTGACCAGATTTGCGGAATAACGTGTGCGGTCGTTGTGGTATTATGGTTACCGGTCATTAATGTTCACAAAGCTTCGTTGTCGCTTTTAAATTTATAATTCGATTTATACGCCATTTAAGCGGAACCTGGCACGGCCGACAAGCATGTTGGAAAGGCGCGACGCGAAAGTGGCTTCCGAAACATTCTCGAAGACATAAAATCTTGTCGTCAACCGAATTCGTATGCGCCAGAGGAAAGATAGAGTGACCTCAGGAACGTCAACTCCGTGACGAGAATCCCGGTATCGAGCGAGGAGGAGTCAAAGCCTCGAGAAGCCTTTACTTCGCGAGCTGTTTGCTCGTCGAAGAACAAGAAGAAGAAGAAGAAGAAGAAGAAGAAGAAAACTCGAGGCGTTCGAAAACAAAAAGTTGCTCGAATAACGAGTGGAAACTTTATTGGTAATTAAACGTGCATAATCATAACAATTGATAAGAATTCATTTCGTCGCCAATCTCTGCAAAGAACTCTGTCGAGAACACGTACCTCGCGAGCTTTCCAATTATTCGCTTAAATAAAAAAAAAAAAGTATAAAATATTTCGACGATCCTCGAACCATTCGATTCGAGAAGAGTGCGTTCGAACACAACTCGAACGAGGGATCTCGACGGAAATCGATAGGAAGCGTGAAACGGTTAGTTAAGAGTTTGCCTCGTGCCAAGTGTTTATTCCGCTAATCGGCATGGAGCGACGTTGATCGTTAGTACCAGGAGAGTCTAGAATTTAAACCCTCCGTATTCGCTATATCGACAAGTCACGGACCTAGATATGCGGTAAAGTCGTCTAAGCACGGAATCGACACGGTCTCCAAGGGGAATCTAGAGCCGGCGTACTTAGCCTCTCGCCGGAGACTTCACCTCTTCACGTGAACACGTGCGATTAAGGACGACAATTGGAATCTCGAGTCGCGGATCGCGAATGAATTACACGCGAGATGTAATTGACGAGTGCGCCACGGCGTTGAATCAATGCCGGATCTCACGTGCCGGCCGAGACGAGCTTAATGCGTGCGCGTGAACACGGACAGACATGGTTCGCGTCTAGCCGCGTGATGATATTGTACGTGAGCGGACACGCGGGGAGGAAATGCGTTTAGTAGCTGGAAATCGCGACGATGAGGAGGAGAAATATATATATATAGGTACTAGAACACATCGCGTGAAATATATTTGCCAACGCGTATCCATCCGGTCGGACATCCGTTCTGCCTTGTATCGATCCATCGGGCGAAGACGCGTGAAAAGTGTGCACGGTCATTGCACGAGGTTACCAAGATTTCTCTCTCGTTGCGAAAATGTGAAACGATTAATCGAGCGTCCCAAGACCGATGTCTAAGAACAGTTGCTAATTTAAAAAGGAAACGCGATCGATGATTTTTCGACGAAGAACGAAGTGTGTAAAAGATCGAAAGCAAAGAGTTAGCTCGAGAATCTGTTAAGACGATGAAAGTGAAAAAAAAAAGAAAAAAGAAAGAAAAGGGATCGTACAAGTGCAAAAGACGCGTACTTGTTTGCTGCGCCAATCCTTTTCCTATACGGGACAGCTGCACACCGATCCAATTCCGCTAAGGAGATAGTCGACAATGGAAAATATGTCAGCGGGAAAGCGCAAGACCCGCGGAAATTATTACAGCTCCGAATACCGTGGAAAAATTGATTTGTCCTCGAAAATAGGCCAACCCTCGCACAGTGTTGGCGATAAAGTTTGTGAAAATATTCGGAGCGCGTACGCGCGAGCGAGATACTTAAACGAGAACTCCTCCTCTTACGTATACGCTCTTGTTCTTCCTTCTTTTCGATTCGATTAGCCAACCAATTATGAATCATACTTTACTTTACGACGTAATTTCATAAAAAAATAGAAAACTCGAGATCGACGAAAATTAATTCGAAAATCCGAACGATCATCATCATTCCGGCCGAGTTCGAAAGAAAAAAACTTGAAACCTTGGAAAAGAATAGAATCGCGATTCAATTGTTAATAACGGCGCGTTAATTAACCTCCGATTCTCCTTTGAGAGAAGAAGAAGAAAAAAAAAAAAAAAAGTGAAAGCGTATAACCGTGGACGAGGTGCACGATGGGTTCTCGAGTCGCGACTCGCGAGGTGGTTAACGTCGAGAAATAAATAGTACGTCGAGTCGTGGCACGCTCGTCTCAAAACCGAATCGCCGTAACTCGCGATCGCTTTCTCCCGCTTTCGTTCCAACCTTCCAACGATCGATCCCAATTACATAAAGCGAGAAATTACGAAACGATACACCCGATATATCCCGATACTTTGTTTTTTTCCCGCGTTTTTAAACACGCGTAACCGCGTGAAACTCTCGTTTAAAAATTCGAGAGCAACCCACGCGCGTTTTAACGCGACAATTAACGCGACCGTGGCTCGTGCCCGCTCGCGCCACACACGTACTAATCATAGAATTAATACTATATTATCTGTACGCAACAAACTGTACTTTACAACAAACGTCTCCTCCCATTTTACACGCGTCTATACACGTGTGACGTTCAATTTGATCGTTCGGTCGAGCGTCCCAGGGACGGTAAAAAACGGTAATAACGACAGGGCTCGAAAAAAGGATATTACTTTTTTTCTCTCTCTCTTTCTTTTTCTCTTTTTAAGCGGTATCGATCTTTCCAACCGGACACCTTGTTTGTCGCACGATCGAACGTGGAACAAACGGTATTTGCACCAGCCCGTTCGAAATTTTCCCGACGATCGATCAATTACGATGCAAGTTTGAATCGCTGCGGGCCACGGGATCGATCCTTGTCCACGATATCGTGATTATCGAATTTTCCACCTTCCGCAACCTTGATGACGATGAAGTAACTCGTTCCGGAGTAACAGCTTTTTGGCTTGGTTTGGGAACGTTGGCGCCATCGAATTGCATCGAAACGTTGACACGAATATGGGACGACCTCCTATTACGTATATATTTGCATTGCAAGAACAAATGTATTGTGACGAGTTGAATACGAATTTAATACACAACAATCGGGATTCTCGTGTATAAAACGCATGATTGTTTATTTTTATTCCTTTTTTTTTTTTTTTAACATATGTCGAAATCAATTACAAACTTGTTGAATCACGATTCTAATTTCTCCAAGTAAAGTTAGTTAAATCAATTCGTAATAGGTAACAGAATCGTACGACAGATAATGGATTAACGTCCCTTTTCAACTCGATCTCGACTCGAAAGAAAGAAATTACTCGTTTGTTATTATTAGAAATATTTGCATACGTTCTGGTGTGCCGCTCGAAGACCCGCGTATTTACATCATCGATTCCATAATCCATAATTACGTTATATCTCCGTTTTACCAACAATCGTGTCGTTCCAATTAATAATAATCCCCGCTAATAAATAATTAAGCATGTGTCTGTGTCGGGCGAGGATAGGAGAAATATTAAACGAAAATCATAGAATGGGAAAAAAGTATGCAACAGATAGATAAACGAGGATCGAACGAGGTCCGTGCGAATAAACAAGAAACGGTGCACTGCCTCTTCTCTCTTTCTCTCTCTCTCTCTCTCTCTCTCTCTGTTCATCGACCGAGAATTTGAAATTAATACGCGAAAGGGATCCAGGTCAAGTAATAACGCTGAAAGAGCTATTGTTTCCAACGTTTCAGCAACGAAACAAGATTTTCATCCGCAGACACCCTGTCTGTCCCGAGAGGTCGACAAAAGCGGTCGACTCCGTTTCCCGCCCACGCGTATCGGAATCGCTCCACTCCGCCATCCACTGGATTCGTTCGGTATGCACTTGACGTCTTTGACCCAATCCGCGCAAATGGCGGATGCATACGTGTATCACAGTGATCTCCTTTGTGACGTGCACCGATAATTAGACTCAAAGTTAAACGTGCGCGCTTGATAATTAGGATCGGAGCCTAAGCCTATTACTCGCGTCTTCCGTCCTGCTGCATTCGAGGAATTACGGCTATCAGTGGGGGAAAGCTTGCTACTACTTTCGCAAGTTTGGCGAATTTTACTCGGTTCGATCTTTGTCCTTGTCTTTAACCCTTTCGCCACGGCCGACCTTTCTCCGGCCGCACCAAAAATGTGCACGAGAAAGATCGAATTGTTTTGACGGTGTTTATTGAAAAAAGAAAATTGACGATAAAAACAAAATATCGATGCCACGTTTCCAGAGAAAAGTACTCGACGCGCGATGAGTTCGATATACGCGGCATCTTGTGCAGAGTGACTTTGGTCGCCCGTAGTAGCGAAAGGGTTAAGGAGAAAGAGTTGCAGAATCCTTCTTCGCACTGAACGGAATAGCGATGTAGGGTTAAATTAAATTTGTTTAATCGCGGTCAACTTTTTACCTTAATCCGGTTTCCTGCGCGATTCTTACACGGCATCTTTCGGGTAATCGCCTTTCTCGAATCGAGGCAAGGATTCTCCGCCATAATGCAAAAATCCGACGATCCAATTACTTGGAAGAAGGGGATATCGCGGAAGTTGAGTTTGAGGGCGGAAAATGGAGATCCAGTTTGGCCGGTTCGCGATTGCTGGTCGGAAAGGACGGACCACGAATTTGCTTCGACTCGGCAGTTTTGCATCGTCGGCCCACTACTGCCGGATGCCCTCCTCTTCCCCTTTCCCGACACAGAACCGATAACGGAAGAAAGTGGTATAAAAGGAGCACCGAGGCGGCGAATAAATGCTCGAGGCGAGAAAAATTTCGAGCGCGAGCCCTGCTCGCTCTTCGGCTACTATTCTCGTGCCGAGAGAGAGAGAGAGAGAGAGCTGATCGATTCGATGCCCCCCTCTCCCCCCTCCCCCAAGTAAATAACCGTCTCGAAACGCCAATTTTCTTCCCGAAACGCGTCCGCGATGAGATATTTTCCTCCCACTTGCTTCCCTCCATCTCTCGATCGTTTCCATCGAGGAAAAGGAAAACTCGTGCCTTGTAACTCGTATCTCGTATCACTTCCTCCAGAAACTTTCTCGATCGAATCGGTTTTTTATACGAGTTTATATACGCATCCCATGCATCGTTTCCGATGCTTAAGTTCGGAAGTTCGGTGATACGAGAGAGAGAGAGAGAGAGAGAGAGAAATCGCAACCTTGACTCTCTCTGTCCGAACAAATTTACCTTTCCCCCGCCATATTTTCGGATAAATTCTCGGCACACGGAAGTCGAGGCGAAATATCGGACAAACTGGACCATCGGTGAACAACAGAAGCCGATTAAGATACAAAGCTTCGTGTTTGCTTCGGTTTGAAAAAGGTTTCCCACTCGGGCGCGGAAAATCTAATAAATAGACGAGCGGAAGAAACTGGCTCGGAAGTGAATCGTTCGTTTTAGCCTGTTGATCGCGAACGGTTTTCGTGAAAAAAGGAAACGGCAGTTGGTTATTGCGTTATTACGTAAACGTATCGCTGAGTAAAGGTGGTTGTTTGTCGACCGTTTCCATTACCGATTCGATTGAGCCAACGACGTACGTTTTATGGCTGCATTTATCGCGAGGATGTTTTTTCCCGAAAGTGTGTCAAGTACCAAAAAAAAAAAAAAAAAAGAAAGAAAGAAAAATTTCACCGAGGTGCTGCCAATTAATAAAATGTTTCGAGCACGATACGTCCCTTTGGACCTTTATTTTTCCAAGGAAAATAAAACTTCCCCCCCATTCTCACGCGGCCATTTCTTCTTGAGCCGAACATTTTTCGCGGGATACGATCGAGGATTCGTTGGAACAAAAGGATGCTTTGACCAACGATCAGATCGTCTATCAGTCCGACCGCCGTGTCGATTGCTTGCATTCAATTAGAAGAGCAGAAATCTTCTCAGAAAGTCGTAACCGCGATTCCAATTTAATTTTCTTCCGAATTTAATTTTCTCTCGAATGAGAAGTTTGCAAGTTTATACACGCGAATGCTCGATAATCTTGCACATCTCCACGGAATATTGGAACGAGAGACGCGGGCAGATATCGATGTAACGGACGAAAGTGAACGCGTCGTTGGAAGTTGGGAAGAAATTTCTGGCGGCTGGCCAGAAAGTTCCGAACAAGATATTTCTTGCGATCGAAGTCGTTGCTCGACGATCGTTTCTTTGGGACGGGAAAAATCTGTGCAACGCCGATATGATAAAAACAGATTCGGAAGAGAAAAAACACGGAGAGACAGAGAGAGAGAGAGAGAGAGAGAGAGAGTTATTCGCGTGACACGAATACACGTTCGAATCAAAATTGACGGAACGAAATCGCGTGAACGTAGAAATTCTCAACGCGTTACGTTCCATCGATTGCGTTTCCTTTCTTCGTGAAAAATTTTTTTCGGGATCGAATCGTTTCTAATCGGGGAATCGGGGAATTAAGGGATTAAAATGAAATCCTGAATAAAATATTCAGAGACGGATATTCGGATGAACTTTCGTGACGAAAGATATTCGTCATCGAGAGATGAACGATAAGGTATCGTTTAAGGGGAATATTAATTGGAAACGTTAGGAAGGCGGAGATATACAAAATACAGATGAATTTTACAGGGAAAAGTCAGTTTATATTCCGTTGAAAACGGTTTATCGATCGTAACTCTTCCGCTCGCGTAGATCCGCATCAGTGAAATACATCGTACACAACGATCTCTCACGCGATCCCGGCGTGCAGAAATCATGCGTGTAATTCCGTGTAATTTCCTCGTCACGATATTACCAATATTCCGTTCTATTCCTGTTTATGGAAACAGGACGATTATCGAATCTCGCGAAAAATATTATTCCTCCGCCATGTTTTCCTTTTGCCGTGCGTTCTCCGGAGAGCTTCCGCCGCTTTGAGCATCAACGTTCCGTGTCGAAGAAGGAAAAAAAAAAAAAGGGAGGGGAAAAAAGGCATCGACGATGTCCCTTTATCGTCGTTCGCTTTTTTCCCCTTCGACGCAAGTATTCTCCATACTTGCGACGAGACTTCGTGAAAAATTCGATTCATCTCGAAATTTTACAGATGTAAACCTTTTACACTTAACGTTCGAAGATGGCGAAGCTTTGAGATGGATGGAACGTCGTTGAACGTCGATCGAAAAAGATGGAAAGAGTTTCGATCCTCGAGGAATAACGATACGCACGGTGATTACGAAAAGTAGGATTCGGATCGGTGGAAAAGTATCGTGTCGGCGCGACGCGACGAGTGGCGCATTCCTGCGTCCACTTGCGACAGCCGACAATAGCGCGAAAGATACAGCTGAACGAGTCGAAAGAACCAGATCCATACATGACTCGGATGTCTTCTAGAGGCGAAGGTCGTTGACTCGCGGCCTGTAATTAGTCGGCGAGGCGCCCACCGACTGTGTCACGTCTAATTTGCGACGAGACAACGATTTCTGATAAACCGGCCACGCCCTTCTCTCCGATCATCGGTTCCTTCGCGATCTTAAGAGATTCCTTCGCGTCGTTTACGCGTTGTTCACCGATTTCCTTCCCGTATCACACTGCTTGCCGTCGTTACAATTAAACGACCAAACGTCCGATTCGTAAATAAATTTTCATCGATTTGTTCCGAGAATCGTACGCGTACGTTCGACGAATATGGAAAAGTAAATAACGTGAAAGCTAAACAATTATCAGATATCCAATGGAAAAGTATAATGAGAATTTACACGACTTTGTATCTCAAATCCATCGCATACATTAACGTGTGCGTGAACACACGTGTATGCGGAAAGAATCAGCAGTGTGTAGATTCGAAGATCATCGAGAAACGAAATACGAGGAAAAAAAGAAGAGAGAGAGAGAGAGAGAGAGAAAAGGTAGATGTCGTCAAGATAGACGGCAAATCTGTAAAACGATCGACGAAACGATTAATTACGTGGATGAGAACGCGTCGATGAGATTGCGAGTTGTCGGGAAGTCGAAAGCGAGATATCCCTGGAAAACTCGCACGCGTTACATAGTTTGGGAAACCTCGAGATGAATTGAATCGTGCGTTTCTCGAACAAGCAGAGTTAATTATCGCGAATAGACGAAAGGATTAGTCGGAGTGGAAAGTGTCCACGGGTTAAACATCGCTATCGCTCTCGGTCGGTGATAATGCGATAAAATGGGACGCGAGAGGACGAAAGAAAAAGGGTTTTCGATTTTCGATGAATCGATGGAGAAATTGAGCGCGTCGGGGATTGTAAGAGGAGCGAGAGAAAAATCAGTAGCGCGCTGGCGTTCTACTCGATTCGAAGAAACGAGCGATCGAAGCCGGGTGCAGAAATCCAGTGCAAGAATTTTATCAGGCCGGTGGTTCTGGGTGGATATAACCTGTCCTACCGGTGCAAACGAGACTCCCGGTAGACAAAAATCGCGACGGCAAGCTGTAAGAAAATCGAGCTGACGTTGCACAGACAGCCCGTTCTAAAGTGGGAAGAGCAACGTGGCGCGGCACCGTATTTAAGTATTCGGAACGGAGCTCTACTTATTTACCTGTCTCGGTGAAAAACAAGATCACAGCGCGTAACAATGTGACGCGGATGATATCGAGATTATATAAAGGAAAAGGGTAGCCGGGGTAAAAGTAGGCCACTCGAGAATCTAACAATCGACATGTACGATTCCCGTTTTAAAAGTGTGCGCCATGTCCTTGGCTGTGTCGCGAGAATAAATTTGCGGATTCGAGATAAAGTTGGAGAGAGGAGGAGGAGGAGGAGGAGGAGGAGGAAAAGAATAATAATCGCGGACGTGTGGAAATTTTCGAATATCCTTTGGAGAAACGGAAAAGCGGCGAGTTGATTCGGAATTTAAACGGTGACCGTGTTCCAGAAAATCGATATCCCGAGCCCTCGACGACAGTAATGCTATTTTAAAGCGCAACACGAAAGCTTAATAATAACAACGAGCTCGACGAGGCTGCGACGAGAGATACCGTGCACCGCCGTCACCGATCGGGGATAATTAAGAGAAGCCAAACGACGGTGTATCGAGAGAAACCGGATGACCAAAGCGAAACGCGCGACTGGACGCGACATCGGCGCCGGTATACATAGAGCGCAAGTAGGCGGTGAAAGGGAAAATTATGCCGTGGCTCGAGTTGACGTGGCCGAGGCAGAGATGCACGTATCGGTGGCACATTCGTGTCCCCGAGCAGCCGATAAGAGGGGCTCGAACGACGAAAGGCGAAACGGTCGACATCGAGTGGAAAGAAGCGAGTGGAAGAGAGCGGATGGACCGATAGGCAAAGTGGGTAGAGCGCGTGTCGAGAGGCGAAGGGATGGGTGCGCGTCGATGGAGGATAAAAAAGTGGGCCGCGACCGCGTGTTCACCATGGAACAGAAAGGAAAAGCGTCTCGAAGGTCCACGTGTTGAGAACTCGTGCGCGGATACTTTTAACCCTCTAACCTAGTCGAGAAGAGCCGTTTTATAGAAGCGTACATCGACCAACCAGCGTACCGACCAGTCGACCGAGCAACCGAGTCGACCCGGCCTTCCGACGACTAGAAAATCGAAGCGGAACGTATACGAGGAACGGAGGCAACATCGCTCCCATCGATCGTGGCCTACCGGAGAGAGAGCCTATTCCACCCTCCCTCTTCCCTCCCTCCCCCCTCACTCTCTCTCTTTCACCCTCGTTCTCGATCCTTACCCTCTTTTTACCCCTCCCTTCTTTTAATCTCATCTTTTTCCTCGCACCACCCTTACCCCCTTCTTTCCCTACCTGCCATCTCTCTCTCTCTCACACACACACAGCCCCTTTACACACCATCATCCCTTTGTTCCCGCATCTCTTTCCAACCTGTTTTTCGCGCGCTCTCCATCAATGGCCCCTCCGTGTTTCGAGTCGCCTCTCTATCGGGCTGCTCCCGCAATAACGACGCACGCGTGCCACTCCGCATCGGACGTTGGTCACGCTTTGCCCGTGTTGTCTCTGTTTCGCCGACCTCCTCTCTCCCGTATTCTTCTTCTCCCTTATTCTCCCCAACCTTCGCTCTCTTTCTCGCCTCCCCCCTTCTTTTTTTCTTCTTCGTCGATGGCCACACGACCACGCGTGCCACTTATCTCGATGCGTTCTTCACGATCGCGAGCACCGCACGAACGGGAAATCGAATTCATTCTCTCCACGTCGACGCAACATCGACGATTATTAAATCTTCGAATCGAATTTCAGCGAAATTGTCCCAAAATCTTCCCTCTCTTTGCGGTTTCGGGAGATAGGAGAGCGCGCTAAAAGGAATGCGCCGAACGAAACGAATTCCATTCCAAGTAAAACAACAGTATCGACGCCTTCCTTTCCGAATTTACGAATTTTTCCATATTCGTAAGCGATTTCTTCCCGAGCCGATCCGAGTTCCCATTTTATCTCACTGTAATATAAAATTATTATCACGTAAATACTCGAGTATTTCGTAATCCGATGAATCGACACGAGAAACGTGTGCGCTCGTTATCGGCTATCGACAACGATATATATATATATAAACGTACTGTCCGCGAGAGAGTAATCGGAGCTGAGAGAAGCCGGCGCTACGCAACGATGCGTTACCAACCTCGTTCCGAGGTGCGAACGAGGTTCCCTCTACTGACGGGGTGACATTACGTCCCCGTAAGAAAGTAACACGACTCCATTCGTCAACTTTTTCTCCGTGTAAATATAAAAGTTAACGAGACCTCGGGACGCGACCCAGTAACATTCTAATCCTATCAACGTCGTTCGCCAAAGACGGGGAAAAAGGTCGCGTGATGCTTTGAGAAAAAAATATATCTCTTTTTTTTTCTTTTTTTCTTTTTTTTTTTATTTTTTTTTTTTTGGCGTAACCATATCAATCGAATTGTTGAGGGGAAAAATTGTGAAAAATTCGACCGTTCGATCGATTTTCGCTTGTACGTTCGACCAATCGGAAGAAAAAAGAAACTCGATGCGGGTTGAACGATTCCCTCCTCTCTCTGGGAAAATCATGACAAACGTTCGACTAATTTCGAGCGAAACGGTTTAATCGAATCCGCGATTAGATACATAGTTCCATCGAACATCGCTCCATTCGATTGCTTTCAAACCAATTAACGCACGTTAGTACGCACGTAACCGTGATAATTCCCTTTTCATCGTTCGAAACGTCGACATATTTTGGCTCACAGCAAATTATCCAGTTATTTTTATTCGTGCCCGGTAATTTTTTTAAACGGATATTACAATAAATTACAGCCTATTAAAAGTATTTAATTTTCGCACATTTCTCGCGAGATATCATCGATAAAAAGATTATCCAAAACGTTGATAAAACAATATCGACAAGTCATAGAATAACAATCGATTAAATAAATACTCGAAATCTTCGTATCTGTATTCTTTTCTATATCGTTTTGGAAACGAAAATTTTGAAATATCAGCTCGTGTTGCACACGTAGACAAAAGGAAATCGTTTCCAGAACGTCCTACGCAACAAGCTAGGTAGAGAAGAATCTTTCGGTCGAACGAAAGGAAGAATTTTGAAAGTGTGGCGGCCAACCAAGGACCTTGAGAATCGAGGATCCCTCCAACCGTTACCAGAGACAGCTGTCTGCGCGTAATGCCGGCATAAAACGAGGCACCTCGTCGACGATGTTCATCCGTGGATGGCAACAAATGAACTAAAGAGCCAACGAGGAACGGAGAACAAGGAGGAAAGAGAGAAAAAGAGAGAGAGAGAGAGAGAGAAGGCACGCAAAGACGTGCAGGTGTCACGATCGAGACTTTGTGCGTTGCATTTCTCTCCCTTCCTCCCTCCATTTCACTCTTTTTCTCGTTCTCTCTCCGCGTCTTTCCGAGATCTCTTTCCCTCTCTGCATCGCGCTCGTTCCCTCGTCTCGTCCCCTACCTCCTCGTTCCAGCATTTCTTCCTACACCACATGAAGCCCCGTTCACACGATAGCTTCCTCGAGCTTCCTCCTCGAACTAACAACTGGCACCCGGGTCAGGGATGAAAAGAACGTTTTCAACCGAATTCTATTTTCCATGCCTTCTTAAACGCGCGTTCTTTTCCCCTAATAATGACCGATAACGTTTCTATTTTCTTCGAGCAACGAACGAATCGTTATCGAATCGCACGAGAATATCGAATATCCGTGAATATTTATAGGAATCTATTTATTAGAAAATTTAAAGGCGAGGTTAGTTTAGAAAGGAAAGTGGGAAAACGACGAGACATGTATCGAGCATGCTCTCAGCCGTGTTCTGAGAGATATTGGAGGAGAGCACGTGTTGGCGAAGCCTCAGAACATCGGCGAACCGAATCCTTAGGATGTTGTAGTTCAACGCGCTACGGAAGCGTCACGATATGTTGCGCGTGAAAAATCGCTCGACCGTGATCTCGGAATGTCACGATCCTCATCGACTCGCGGCCCAATGAAAAATGGCCGTGTCGTTTATTCCCTTCGACGAGTAACGGACTCGTCGCGATCCACACCGAGTCGAGTCGAACATCCGTTCTGGTCGTTACATCGAATCTGGAATGCGCGGTGAACATCGCTAATTTATCCGTGACGAGAACGAATTCCATCGATTCGAAAAGAAACGAGACGACGAATCGTCCCGAATCGCGGATGGAAAAACACGAGAAACTTTCGTTTTTGTTCGCCATTCGATGGGATCCGGTTGGCATCGCCATGATGAAAACTCGCTTAGAAATTTCTTTAACGCCATCTCTTAATCGCGTTTCCGAATCGCGGCCTAACAAGATGTACGCAAGCTGAGACTTTCAAAGCTCGTATGTACCTCGATGTAATCTCATCGATGACAACGCACCACCCGCTCGAGTATCTTTACGTTATTTATCGCGATGCATCCGATAATTGTCGAGATCATCGATCATCCTTTTCAAATTTCGCGGATAAATCGAGATTTCGAGAACGAGATCTTTGTCGAGATTTACAAGATTTCGATGTTTTCGTTATATATATATACACATTTATAAGGAGATAACATCGAATCTCGGATCGAATGCGCGATAACCTTGACCGATACGAATAAGTTGGGACAATTGAATTACAAATTAGCCCCCACCGAAGGTTCGGTAACTGTAAATAAATTAATTCGAGGACCGAAACCATGCAAGTCGTTATAGGTTAACCAAATTAGTAGAAAGTTTCCGGGACTTTATCCGGTTTAAACAGATATCGATAGATACGTGGAAGGTAATTGAAAAAGTCTTACACGAGCGTAAACAGACGATGTTCTGAGGTTGGAGCGGATATATCATCGCTTACGAAGCCATTACAAAGATCAAAATACAAAGCGTGCATTGTGAAACACGCGTCTAGATAGCATAGAATCACTAACACGTGGTCGGTTAATTAAACCGATCCAATTAGCAATAGTGGTAACTTGTTTATACTAAGACAATTAGTTGTTAATATATCGTATATCCAACTCCACTTTGGCGCGATACGAGAAAAGAAGGGGGGACGGGCGGCAAATAATACGGCAAAATTACACACGTGCAATTTCATCTTAATCCAACTATGGAAAAAAGTGTAATCTTCGTTGGGCTAACTGTAATTGAATTATATCGAAACCTGTAGCAGCGAACCTGTCGGCTGATGAAGTTTCCCGCTCGATCTGGATCTGTCGGTCCGAGAGGAATCGTCCACGACCGACCGTATCGAACGAGACGGTTCAACCGTAGATGATCGAACGACCAAACTTTTCCAGATAGGTCTTCGTCGAGAAACTTGCTCCTCCGTTAATTTTCCACGAAACTCTGATAACTCGTGTATTAAACTCGAAAACGAAGCTTGTCAAAATGCAAGCTTATCGATCTAATTAATGAAATTCTTCGTTCGAATTGCGAATTGTATGTCAACTCGCTTCGTCATGCTCGATGGGAAAAGATTTTCCGTTCAATCACCGTTTTTGTTCGACTGGAAACGTCGAAACGAATCTTACGAGATCGAATTTGTTACTAATGACACACACACACACACACACTCACACACGGGATGAATTAGTACGAGTCCCGTTCGACGTTACGGTGAACTGTTTGCTGCTACTTGACATCGTTAAAACATTCTACCAATCTGCATGCATTGACCCAAATCTACTTGGTTTTTTTTTTTTCTGAAAATTAAAAATTAGGTCGAGTCAGGATTAAATTACGGTTTAGTTTAATCTTGAATCAAAAGGTCATTGATCAAAGCTAAAGTCAAGGTTAATAAAGTCGAGATTTAAAAAAGAAAAAAAATGAGAAAAATGAGTTACGCAAAAATTTTAATCCAAGACCAAACATCTCGACGAATACGAGTTGCATCGCATTCGATTATTCGTTGCATCAACAACAAAGGCTGCAACCTAAGGTCTCGACGATACGCGAGGGCTTCTCGAGATTCGATTTATCGATCTTACAGTGGCCTCTTTTAACGTTCAAAAGTCAATTTCAATGTCGCGATGTGACGTTACCGGGACGACGAAACGGGGCCTTCTGTCCAAGATTTTTTTTTTTTTTTTTTTTTTTTTTTTTTTTTTTTTAACCAAACAAGATCAATGGTAATTACAGAAAGTGTCGTCGAGAATTAAGAGGAGGAAAAATTTTGTAATTACATTCGAATTAATTACGTTTCCTAGATTTGTAATCAAATCATGAATAATAGAAATTTCAGCGTGGCACAATTTCCTCGTAATAACAAGATTTGTGCATTTTCTCTCATTTTTTTTTTTTTTTTCTTTTCTTTTCTTTCTTTTTCTCGGCAATTTTATGAAAATCGTTCGGCGATTTTTACGGAAGCGGCGATGAAACCATTCCCAGATATTTGGCGGTTTCCATTGCAACTTCATTAATTGAAAAGCGTGTTTTAACGATGCTGTTATTGTCGTTAGACGCGAATAAAGATAATGGACGGCAGACGAGAAAGAAGAGCTGCATTATCGATTTACCTTCTCCCCTTTTTCTTTACGACCATTCTTTACGCTCTAAGCCTTTGATCTGATGCACCATAAGCATTACGCATTAGCTCGACGTAATTAATGAAAATAACAATGGAAAAAAGAAGGACCCAAAGATAGACCTCTCCCGTGTGTCTAGTTTGAACAACGATTCGCAATTGGAGGGTGAAGCTACTTCCGGTCTTAAGATCTATCTTTACAGGAAATCCTTGGTCGAAGAACAATCGTCACGAAATTTTCAAGAACGCGGAGCGAAATTTCTCGCGGATTCGAAAAATGCTATGTAAATTAATCCGGCCAACGAAACACGGTTTGAATAACCGTGATGAGAAACAAAAACGCGAACGAGTCGACCTGGATATAGGCTCAAGTGTGAAATATTATTCTCTATAAATGGCTAATGAAATAGTTGACTGAAAAAGGACGGAACGAGTGGTTCCAACTTAACGGTTAACTTCCTTCTCTCGAATAAGACGTTGCTTAAATATGAGCGAGCACGAAAGTTCTCGATAACGTTAAAGAGAGAGAGAGAGAGAGAGAGAGAGAACTCGAAACAAGCAGAAAATACATAATTATCGTTGCATCGAAACGGCAATGATCAACCGAGAAAGTCCTTCGACGAAGTAGCGGTCGCGAACTCGCTACTTTCAGATAATAAAAAAATCAGTGCTATCTAGCCGGCTTATCAACGCGAGTAACGAATCGACCGGCAAACAAACAGTCGTGACGTTAAATCACCGTGATTACGTGTAAGTTGGTCGTCGATCGACCAGCCTATGCGCTATTTCTGATCTGCTCTACAACACTTCTATACCTTTCTTTTTTTTTTTTTCCCCTCCCCCCCATTTGTTCTTTTCCATCGCCGATAGAACAGGAAGCAACAGGTTCGATATCCACGACGTAAATCGCGCCGACAGAAATATATATATACATATATATATTTTTTGAAAAAGATTCCATTTGGTTCGCAACGCGCGTCACGATATCCAGAATGTAGGACAGGAGAGGCAGAGCTAATTTCGAAAATATTAAATCAGAGCGGCCAGTTGCCAAGCAATCGGCGCGGGACGGTCAGACGATCGACCGTGGTCGTAGACATAGGTTTAGACGTAGGTGTGAATGTAGGTCAGGGTACCAGCACGTGCGGCCGGCCCATTCGCGCCGCAAAAGAATACACGTTACAAATGGGAAGTTCGCTCACGAGAGCCATTCTCCCCCCATGCCCGGCTCTTCTCCATAATACGATATCTCCAAGATTTTCGCCCGCCTCGAAACCTTGGGCGAGATTCGCTTCACAGATCTCATCCTCGACAGCGGTTGGATTACAAAACTAATCCCTTCCTTTTGGGAGGCATCGAGGGATCGATAATACCGACGGTGGTGCAAGGATGCAATCTGCTTCGACGTTTTCATCGTAGACGCGCTTGTTTCTCGAACAGGTATTATCGCGCGTTCGAAATCTACTCCAAAATCTGTTAATTATCGCGTTCGATTAGAAGAGTGGCGTATCCAGCACCGTTTACGGGGGATTTAGTCGGCCGCTAAATAATTGGTGCAACCGCTAATAAATCGTGCAACATTTTCTCTCTACGTAAAGAGGGAAAGAGAGAGAGTGATGATACGATATTGAAATATAAAATAACCGCGATAAAAGCTCGCGAGAGCAGAGTCTACGTGGGATAAAACCATTTGGAGAAATTACGAGTTAAATTTAATCGTTGGCGAATGATTAAAAAAGGTTGAAGAGGGATTAAAAGATATTGATTAGTGGTATCAGCTACGGATAACCTTATTAGAGAATATTGGTTTATCTATAAATTTGTTGAATATTCTTTTTTTTTTCTTATGTTCCATTTAAAGTTTTTATTTAAAGGTTATTGGAAAAAAAAAAATTTTTTCTGAAATTTGTTACTACGAGATACTTAAATATCAGGCGCCGCTGTAATCTAAACGCCACGTTCAATTATTTAAATAAAATTACCAATCTGGTAAACCTTTTTAACGAGTAATCTGCTTCCGTCAACTCTTTCCTCCTATAATCTACCAAGCTTAATTCAAGTATCTCGATTCTCATAATTGGCAATCTTCTCGCGGAGGAACTCGATACGAAGAATTTTTCTTCTTCCACCTCCCTCTTCTTTTTTCCTTTTTTTTTTTTCTTTTTTCGTTTACATTTTGAATTTTGCACCAATAATCCTCGTAGGCCATGTAGGTCACGAGAACAATTATAAATCATCAAAGTCCAACATCCAGTAGACAGAATTTGAAATTAACGATTCGAAGGAGGAAACGATAGCGAGGCAAGGCGTTGCCTCGATAATTCAAATCGCTCGGGTCATTAGCCTTAATTATTTATTACCCTCCCCCCCCCTTCCCTTCTTTCCTACAAATAGACAACAACGATTCGAATATAATTAATAATGAATCGGAGATATCGTTCTCTGATTCAACTGTGCTCGGTACAGTGCTAACGATATACAGAATAGGAAAGGGATGGATCGATCGATCGGTAATATTTGTCGCTTAAATTTCGCGAAACAACTTGCATACCATTATATTCTTTAAATAGAATATCTACGTTACAAGCGTTACCACGTTTCGAACGTAATGATCGATCTGCCTCATTCGAACTTTCCAACGATTTAACTTTTCATAAATTCCATTAAATTGAAAAGCGAGAACCGTGATTATCTCCGATTTTCTCTGCTCACCATGTAGAATACTTTAGAAATACTTTTAGAGACTGAAATTGAATCGACAATTCGACAGAGATTTGATTGACATGCGAACGAAACACCTTCTTCGCTACGAACCTTCGAACGCGTTACGTGAATCAAAATTTCGAAAGGGCGGGGTCCTTCTTCAACGTTGTAACGACTCGGGGGAAGAAACAGATCCGTTGGTATTCTCTTCCATCCGTCAATTGCCTCGGCTACTACCTGAATGATTAAATTTCATTGCGGCAATGTGAATCGGTTTACGAGCCGAGCTCCTTGCGCGACACGTTCAATTTTTCAATTTTAAAATATATAACGGTATTTAACCATGTTGATGATCGAGTTGCGCGGAAATAAAGCTCATCTCCCTTTATAAGGCGTTTCACTTCGTTAAAATATCCACGAATTTAAGCGTTTTCTCAGATCCCCTTTAATTATGTTTGCGATGGAATGGGAATGACGCTAATTAAATGCAGATTGATAAGGCGATGGGTGTTCGAATAGCAGGATAAGATCCAATTAGGGAGGAGTCCGCAGGTTCAATTACACGCGAATCTACGAGGAACAACTTCTAATCTTCTATGATATTTGCCATTATAATACGATCTAGCGTATTAAATTAACAAGAATTATTATACAAATAATCGCCTTTCCTGATGTATCTGTATACGCGAAACGTATACATTTTTACAGTTAATTAAATGGAGCTTAATATTCATTTTGGACAAATATTAGATAGAATAAAAAAAAAAAAAAAAAAAAAAAAAAACTTCTTTAACGGTGAATTTTCAAAGAAGGATTTTTATTCGGAGGAGAATATCGGAAAATCTTCAGGAAAGCGGATTATACGAATACGCTTACGACACTTCGTATTTTTCCTTGGTCGACAAAACGTAGAACAATTGGCACGAGAGAAATATCTTTCTCGTGTTGACATTTTGATCTCGAATGCGCACCACCGACTCTCTTTCTCGGGATAAAATTTCATTAGAAGAACTGGCTCTCGTATCGAGGTTAGCTTCGTTAAACGTGGCTCGTACGAAACGTAAACGCCCCGCGTTTCCATCGTTTTTACTTTTTCACGTGTAAAGAGAGAAAGGGAGAGAGAGAGAGAGAGAAAAGAGGGACAAAGGGAACGGGGTAAAAGACACGGGGTATTTATGTTTCCTTTGAAATAGATAATGATAGTAATTAACGAATAAGAGAGAAAAAGAAAATTGTGTAAAGTTTGTCCTGCACACCTTTGATAAATTTCCATGAAGATTAAGTTCCTAAGTGGGGAGGACAACTTGCGTCGTCACTTTAATTGACCCTATTCGAGTATGTGTACAATAAAAAAGTAGAGAGAAAAAAAAAAGGAAATTTGTTCTACAGAAGATAGATGCGGAAAGAAAAAAATAGATTTTTAGAATTTTAACGAGACACAGACGATCAAACTCTCGCTCTACTCGAAAGTGAGGAAAAAGCTGACTCCGATTTTAACGACTGAACGATAAAGCGAAAGTAAAAGCAGAGAAAACGAAGGATTTTCAGGATGAAGAATTAACAAAAGAGAAAGTATATTGTAATTATTCGATGGATTCCCAGCTATCTATTATAATTAAAAACGACCAATCAAGATAACCTCATTTTTTACACATTTTTTTCATTTCCTGTATCTTCTCCTCTTTCTAATAAGAAGAGAAGAGAACCGAATGAACCGAAATGGATCATGCGCCAGAGTCGGCGCATTATGATTCCCCAACAGGGATTTCCAATGAAGCTATCTTATGCTGCGAGGAAATTGGAACCGATGAAGAAAATTCTGACGGGACACAGCTGTTGAGGCGTTTGATCTTGTAACAAGAGGAAACGCAGAAAGAAGCAGAGAGAGAGAGAGACGAAACAGCGTGAAAAGCGTCGAAGTTGAAATGCCGCCAGCTAGAAAGAAAATACGAATGCGACGTTGTTGTCCGCAAACAACGAGATGACCGAGGAAAAACAGAAACCCGTCTAGTAAAAATTAGAGCTTCGAAAACGAGACGGTAGATACAATAGTATTCTCGACTCTACATTGAAACCGTACACCCTACGTTTTTCTAATTAAATTCTTGATGATATTATCTTCAAGGATCGATGTAAAAATAAATTTTACATCGAAAAGGAAAAGACGAAGTACGAAGCAAGCAAGACTAAATGACTATTCTGAAGCGAATCCAAGGAAATCGATAATATTCGATACGAGAACGAATAATGGAAAGGGAACGTCGTTTACTTATTTTAATTTTATTAGATACACAGAGGAGGGGGGGGGGGGGAATATAATAATACCAAAGAGGGTCGAGTCATCGACGGCTCCCTCGGAATCCACCGTGCATTTCATTTCCACGACATTAATCGAAGGTCACGACGAGTTGCAAGGAGCAGGCCTGTATCAACGAAAGGTAAAGTTTACATCGCGTACACCGGTTTGTATATTCTCGTCCCGCATTAAGTATCAGCTGAATAGTGTAAACTATTCGCGATGCCTCGTGTACTGGGTGTTCCAGTGACTCGATCACCGACCAGCTGTGTTCATAACGCACTACCGTGCATTTCTTTTTCCCAATTCCATTGTTCGATGACGCGTGCCACGACGTGCGTTACGACTAATACGTTTGTACATAGATTATTTTTTTAAGCTCCCTTCACCCGTGTAAACCCTACTCGAAACAATACGCGAATTAGAGGTTATAAAGAATCGAAGCGTGGAATGACGAACGAGAACCAAAATAAGAGGGAAAAATTGCAACGAACGGAATTTCGAAGCTATTCAAATAGCCTTCAAAAATATAACGATAAATTCATCGACGATTCTGCCTGCAAAATAATCGTAAATATCGTAAGATATACCGTTCTTAAAACGAAATTTAAAATTCTCGCTCCAAAATTTATCCTGTCATCCTGTTGTGTTTCGAATATGCAAAACTCTGTTATACATACTTATGCTAGGAAACTGTACGAAACTGTTTCTCCCCCTGTTGAAATTTATCGATGAAACCAGGAAGTACGAATAAGTCCATTTAATTAGCGGCGATAAAGTGTGAAACTGAAGGAGGTATCGGTGTCGCGACATCGCAATCAACGAAAAGAAACACGATACTGGAGTACACCCTGTATACGAGTTTGCAACTTGGAAAGCCAGAATTTCTGTGCGTGCGTGTTGTTCACGTTTAGAAGCCGCCGAGGCCGACTTTGGCTAAAGAGGCCATCGACGAAGACCTCGGTATTATGTGCGCGCATGTGTTCACGTGCGTGTGCAAAAAGCGATTCGCCTGTTGACAAAGCGAACAGAATAGGCCCCAACGAACGAAACCGGCTTTGTTCTTTCAAACTTTTCCCTCAAAAATTCCTACTGAATCGAGCTGCAACGAACATATGTTTCCCTCTCGCGTTATACAATAATATAATGTTTTTCCAAATACGTGTAATTTTAGGGATAAATAAGAAGGGCCGAGAATAGATTGCGCGATTGTAGCAATAAGAAGACCGGTAGTTCGTAACTTAAAAAGCACGAATGATTAAATTTTCCTCTAGAAGACAGGCTTCTTCTTGTTTACTTCTTGTTCTGAATCTATTTTATCAAGTTCGACAAGCGACAAGGTAGACATTATAAGACTATGAATTAATGAAACGCATACCGTAGAGCGGGAGAAGAATGGGAAAAGAGAATACAAAGAACGCAAAGATGCCTCTATTATTGCAACCCAATAATAGCAAACGGTCGGTTTGTAGTTTCGCGACTCGAAAATATTTCAAATCAAGTCGTATTTTTAGACCGTGGCTAGCTTCTGCATATACGCACAGGTGCATCGGGATGATTGCAACAAAAATCAGGAGGAAATCGCTTCCCGTGACTCAGAGGAACGTTAAAAATATCGCGAATCTATTTTCTTTTCTCTCTCCTTCCTGTTTTCTCTTTGGAACATCGTTTTATAACTTAAGAAAAGAAAAAGAAAAAAACACGATCAGAAGAATTGCGTTAGACGCTTAATTCGAAAAAAAAAACTCGTTCCGAGTACTGTGAGTACTTGTGAGAATCGAGTGAACAAGTCCACGAGTACATAGAAAGGGAAAAAGATTGTTGTCGAACCTGACCTTTGGCAAACGCCATCGGGAGAAAAGATATTCCGTTTACATGTTTCTCTATTGACAAAGAATAAAGGTTATGGTTAATTCAAGGATAATGTTGCACGTATGTTTTTTTTTTCTTTTTCTTTATTTTTCCTTTTTTGCAATATTAATCCACAGATCATTTCAAAGAATAGATAAAGGAAAAAGTAATGCAAAAAAAGAAAGAAAGAAAAAAAGGGAACGTTGAATGAGACGCGCTATTAACGTGCTATTACAACGCCCTCTTTGCTTGTCAACTGATCCCCAAAGACTTCCGGTTGCGGGAAACCGATGTCACCGATGTGGTATGAGGGTTTCAAAATGGCGCCAAGATAACGATCGTCTCATGATCGTATCATCTTATGGATTATTCTATATATTTATTCTAAATTCTTATGAAATATATAAATCAATGTTCAATCATTGATATAGCCGATACAAAGATATTTTTCTATATAAACAACAAAAGGGTCACGATAAATCGAATAGAATAAATGGAAAAATAACGAGAAGAGAAAGGAATATATTTTTTCTTGTCTTTTTTTCCCTTTTTCCTCTTTTTCTTTTTTTTCTTTTTTTTTTTTTTTTTAACGTTTGAAGCATGATAGTCCCGTTAATCAGAGCTCGACGCACGAACGACCTAGTTTTTTTTTTCTCCACGATCAAACGTTTTACCAGGATGCTCGGCTGGTTTAAACAATAGAAGGAATATCAAACCCGTCTGGCGGGCACAGATAACCGAACTCGAACGCGGCCCTGCCCGATATACGGATACGAGAGGACACCGCGATCCTAATTTTCCAGAACGGTGAAGTCCTCGAGAGCTTAATGGTTTTGCTATACTCGCGGCGAGCCACGCGCAACGACGATCCACTTTTTTTAATTGGAAAAGTTTGAGACGATGTTAGATGTTGGAGCAGGAGTGTAACTACGAGATATCTACCATGATACTTTCCTCCGTTTCTCAGAGCCGTTCCGTTCCTCCGCAACGCATCACCTTCTCCGCGAAACGCATTCCTATCACGTCCCGCCACTTGCTTCTCGGGATGATTACGGATGTAATCGTTTCTGTAACGTTATGTATTTGCAACGACCTCTGCACAATAAATCCACCGACGACAAGCGTTCTCCCCCGATTATGTCATAAAGCAGAAGACTCCGGTGTGCCAAGTGGTTTGCGCTAATAGCGACGATTCTTGGAATGTATTTAAACGTAATGGACTAGACTCGAACGACAAGCGGTTACTTCTAAAAAAAAAAAATTTATGCCTTCCGGTTGCTGTTTATATAATTTCATAGAATTAGGAAATCATCGTTAGAAACGATTTTGATATCTTCTCAACCAAGAACGAAAGGAAGAAAGAAATGAACGATTGAGGAACGATTATTCTAACGCGTATTTCGCTCGACGTTTTAAATCATCGACAAAGAAAAATGAAAATCTCTGAAACCGAATCATTTTTTTTTTTCTTTTCTTTTCGTCGAAAAGTATAGAAGAATCTTCACAACGCTTTGAAATTTTTTAGTTACTCGGAAAGTATCGAAGCGAATAATGTTTTCGCGTATTAATCGCGTGAAAATAAACGCAAGCTTTGCGAAACAACTTTGAAACAAATTTATCCGCGTGTAGAAATACAAGCAGATCCAAAAGAGCATTCCACGTTATCTCACGCGTAGAGGCGCGTTCAACGGACAAATGGTAGAACGGGTCGTAGAAGAGTAACATTTTCCTGCGGAAACAACTTACCCCGACAAAACCGCGGAATCTCTGCCAATACTCGTGGCCAGACATAAATCATTGTCAGTGGCATAAGCCGATGAAGGGACACGAGTTCCAACATCGGCGGAACGAAGCAAAAGGGAAACAACCGATCGCGCCGCGATTTACCGCATAGCTTCTGACGCGCGATTTGCTCACGCTTTTCGTTTCACACCACCTCGATGATATGCGACCAAAATTCGAAGAAAATGTGCAACATCGTGACAGGAATGTTGAAGGAAAACGAGAATATCGCGCGATGTCCGCTCAATCGTCGAACACAAAATTACTTTCCTATTCCCCTCCTTCTCTCATCCATCCATTTCCAAATGGATCGTCGTAATATCTCTACGTCTAATATCTTTTTTTTTTTTTGCTAATCAAAAAGAAATGCAACAACAATCGATCAATTTTACGTAAATATCCGATAATTTAATCTCTTATATCTTCGATTTTATGCTGTATCATGTCTGTTTTCGCCATGGCATTGTAATTCGTGAATTACGTATAGCAGGATGAAACGGATACGATTGTTACGGAAAATTACTTGCACGGAATATATACGGAATCATTCGTAACGAAACGTCACGATTAAATAAACTCGCAATTCGTCGATAATCGCCTAGACGATTCGTTTGTTTGCGTTGAAACTGGTTTTTTATGATTGACAAAAAAAAAAAAAAAAAAAAAGAAAAAACGCAGAAGCCATAGGGAAAAAAAAGAAAAAAAGAGGGGAAATGTTCGAACACGGAAGAATGGTTTGGGCGAACGAAACAAATCAAAGAGCATCGCATTTATCGAGTATCCGGCGACGAAACGATAAAGTAAAAGATTCGGTGAAACACAAATAAGATCGATGAGAATTGTTTTGACGCATCGAAAAGGGAAGTTAATTAACAAAGTTCATACGCGGCGACGCAAACGTCGCTGTTCCAGCCTCGACGCCAATTACCAACTTGAATCCCCGAACAATAAAACCGAGAAAATACGTAAGCCATGAAATATAGCAGACCAGACAGAATAAATATGAACACGTTTGAAGAGCATGAAAACGTTAATCCACTAGACTAGCAGGCCAAATATGGCGTAACCGATCGTTTTTAAAATCCGCCTTGAAATAACCACTTGATAAACACGAATTCCTCCTGTTTTTTCTTCTTCTTCTTCTTCTTCTTCGTCTTCCCCTCCCTCTCCCCCCTCCAGATTTAATACACCGCGAAGAAGAAGAGCAAACACATGGGACGCGAAACGCAATAACATCGAATTTACGTTCGTTGAACTTTAAAATCAGACGACGAACCGCGGAAATTCCAATTTATTTTCCTTCGATAATGCGATCGCAATCTCCCCCGTTCCTTTCATCTTATCGTGTAACAAGCATCGGATCGTCTGCCGATCATCGATTGTAATTCGGTATTACTTTATCGGCCCTTCAGACCCCCGAACACTCCATCCCTCCTCTGGGGGGACATGCCGAACGATGAAGAGAGGCAATTAAGAGAGGCGGATGGCGGATAACAGGTAGAGGCGACGGGAGGAGGCGAGACGGGAGGAGCAGCAGGAACACGCGTGGTGCGACACCGTTAATGCTCCGCGTGGGTCAAGTCCGAAGAAGTGGCCGTCTAAAAATATGTATCGCGTTTCCGTTGCCGAGTTGGCAAGGAACGTAGCCAGCCCACACGTAGGGGGTTGGGAGAGAAGGGAGGGACGGAAAAGAGAGACAGGCGAGGCAAAAGAGACAGGCAGGCAGGCAGCGACGAGGCGGCGTTAAAAGGACGTTACACGGTGTGCGGCTAGTCTAGCCGGATCCGGGGCCGAGTTCATTTCACTTTGCAGTCATCAGGTTCTCCTGAGTCACTCGAGCCAGCGAGTCGGCCAGCCAGACAGGTTGCTACCTGCCCTCCAACACGTTTCACGTGTGCGTGCGATACGAGTCTGTGAACGAGCGTGCATTTCCCTCTTCGATGCACGGAGAATTCACAGGCCGCTCGATCCATCGCCAACTGGACACTGGAAAATTGCGACCGTGATGTATAACGACCAGATACATCTCGCCACGCCACGCTCCGTCTCCGACCGAGACACCATAAGGGAAATTGAGAGAGTCAGCTGGATAGCCGATGTGAATCAGCTGACCGAAAACTTAACACGCGCTCGGAAAGTGGATCGGCCCGCCTCTTAGGAATCTCGAGAGATTTAATCCGAGCTATACCTAATTTCAACGAGACACGAGTTTTCTTTTGTTTCCCTCTGTTTATTTTTCGAGGCAAATGCTTATCTCGATCCGCCAACTTCGGAGAAGTTGCGTAATTACGCCAATGAGTACGAAAGTACGAACTCGAAGTATAAAGAATCGTACGACAAAATTGCGAAGCAAGAAGAAAAGTATAGAGAGAGAGAGAGAGAGAGAACGGAAAAAGAGATTCGAATTCTATTGCGAATAATAAAATCTAGCCTGGAGTACGAAACACGGCACGAAGGATCGGCAGAAACGCTGCCCCCTCGAAGGGGGATCGATCAATTTTTCAAAAACGTGACCGTGGGAACGTCATAACAGACACGATCGACCCCCTCAGGTACCGGCCGGAAGGTTTTATGTACACCGTTCTCTGGCCTACGGTTTGGAATTTCGTACTTCCTGTCCCCGGACGAGCACCAAAGTTCCGGCCAAATAAAGGACAACAAGCTTACAACCAACGAGAAGCCTATTCGAAACGTTCTATACCTCCCGTTCGACCGGTTTTACATCGGTTTTGCCTCGACGGTTTCGAGAACGAAAGAAAAACGGACGTCGTAACGTATAATTAACGCGATAACCGTCGACAATGAACGATTAAATTGATCCGGTGCAAGCAGTTACGAATGTATAACGAAGGGGCTCGTTCGACTTTCGAGTAGAATTTCGAAAGTTGTACGCCGTGATCGTGACCATTGGGGGAGGGGGGCTTTGCACCGTAATGACACGTCACAGCATCAGCTGATCGAGTTTTCCAGCAGTGTATCATAGGGACGAAAAGAGACGAGAAAGTTCCGTTCGGTCGTACCCATCTGCAAGTTCAGAGGGGAGGGGAGAGGCCCCGCTACGAACGTCTGTTACGACATGTAACACGAGCACGTGCGCACCGCAAATAACTGCGCTATAGCTGCCCGTTTCTCCGCCACCGAAAGCGGAAATCAATTCAAAACTCGGCTTAAAAAGAACCACATGGCGCCTTGGAAAAGTAGTGGTAAACACCACTTCCTATTGTAAACGAGACCCGACCTTCTCTCTCGAGAATCGATAAACGTTCACCGATAACGGGAGAGAAAAAGAAAAAAGAAAAAAAGAAAAACAGGAATTTATTAACTCGCTCGCATTTTCTCGTTGACGACGTTCTTCTTTCCGATGTGTAACCGCAATATAACTGGCTGCTGACTAAAAATCCTCGTGCGAGAGCACCGGTCGATCGTTAACACAGATTTTTTTCCCCCCCGCGCTGTCTTGGATCGATAAACGTTGCATCCTCCGCGCGAGTTATTCCGCGCGAACAGTCCACTGAACGTTGTCACGTGATGTAGAAGCCGATGCGACAGAATATAATCCATCGCGGAAGATGGCTCAAGGCACGTTCTCGAGAACACGAGTCAGTTCCCCCGGCCGTGAAACAACGCAACGTGGAGGGCAATTTACCGAGGACGCAATACGACCGATACTTCTTGGTCCGAACTCTTGGTCACCAGGCGAATACGAGTATCAGGGAGCGCGCAATGACCGCTAAATGCATTTACACGATGACGAGCCGCTAACCAAGCGATAAACTGATAACCGCGCGTGAGACAAAGAGACGCGAATGACGCCACGTGGCTCGGTTTCCTAAGATCGTTCCTAATTGTTTTCGCATTCTTTCGAACCGAATGAAAATCCGAAAATTAGATGACCACGATCCAGTTCGATGATAAAATGAAAATGGAGTGGTTGTCGAGAATCTTTTTTAATCGTTGGAAAATCGAGAAGATGATTGAATTTCAACGATAGATGTTTCTTGGATCGCGCAATTGATAAAACAAACTCGAGTTCTTCGTTCTTCCTCGTGATAGATAGATCGGCGCGCGCCAAGTTCGAACGAAGATGAAAAATTTGTTGTTTGGCGAGTCACAAATGATTAGAGATGAAAAGATTATTAAATTGATAGAAGAATAAAGAAGACGTAGAGATACGATGATGGAAAAAAGGACGAGGGCAAGATCTGATTATAATTTATCTGCGAATCTGAAACACCGGACTGAGATAGGATTATCGTGAGAAATGGAGAGCGATTGTTACTCGATAAAATTGAAAACAAATCCCGACGTTGGCTAATCCATTGTACAATCGCATTTCCATCGATTTCAAGAAAAATCGTAATAATAAGTGAATAAATGAAAGGAATGTTTCGCACAAAGTGGCCGACTCCTCTAAACGGACAGTTATACTTTCTATTTTTTTTCCTCGACCTCGAAATTTATCTTCGACAAAGGAATACACGTGGATACAAGTTTGCACAAACGCGCGCGTTTCACCTTCAATTACTCGTATCAGTCAACTACAACGAAATAAAATAATCTAAAATAATCGCGGATGAGGAACGTGGTGAAATCGAAAATTGTCCGGCGAGCGAGTACAGTTAAGAGCGTGTGAAGAAATCGATGCGATCCCTCTGCTCATTGGTGAAATTAACAAATTTTTAGTTTCGTCAAACAAATTTTAACAACGACGTGATAATCACAACGGCAAATCTTTTATAGTCACGCGATCGCGCCGTGCTTATTAGCTAACTTTATTCCCGCTGTAATGAAACGGGCAACGAACTAATCTTTCAAGAATACCCATTGGCTGGTTCGATGCATCATCAATGGAAGTCGGAGCATGCAACGTTGAATTCAAAGTACGAATCTGCAATTAGTATTAATGGAATAGCGGACAAACTGATGGTATATCCATTGCATTAAGGTAATGAACAATATCGTTGACTATCTTTCGATTTAAATATAAAACGATCGTTAAGAAAATCTATTAAATTTTGCGCATCTCTTTTTTTTAGACTATTTATTAAAAAAAAAAAAAAAAAAACACGCAAACAAAATCTGAATTTGGGAAGTTTATAAATCGAACGATTGTTAGATGATGGAACGATCATCATAGACGTTCAACGACGACATCGATGGAAAAGGAACACTTCACACTTGGATGATTTAGTCGGACATCCAATGTTCGCGAACAATAACGACGGTATTAATGTAGTACCTTTATCGCTACCTATGAAATCACTCGAATGTAAAGCGACGCCGACTCCAGACGGTTAACCCGATCGATGCGATCGACGATTTTACGATACCGCAAAATATCTCGATACCGGTGTATACACCCACAATTCAACGTTCAAACCGTTTGAACGAAAAGCTTTTCAATCGACCAACAAAGATATACTCCAAGATATCCCGCCAATGAGCGTGATATTCACCCCACGAGGACGATGATACTTTCCTGGGGGCATTATTAAGGTCACAGTTTGAATCCGCGCAGGACTATAAATTATGGAAGTCCTAAATCACGGATTATTTATACCAGCCACTTGGCCCGTGCACAAATCGATATGACGAAGTTTTGTCGCTGGCAGGGAAACGAATTGGAATCTAACCTAGCAAAAAAAAAAAAAAAAAAAAGGAAAAAGGAAAAGGAAAAAAAAGTACGAAAAACACAGGGGAACAAGGTTGCGATACGTTCGGCAAAGTGCAGCCATTGAACGAGAACGTAATCACGCGACAAACGCTTTAATATTAAGAATGAGTCATACGCCTTCGACGAACATCGTTCTAAATGCAACCAAACCAGCCTGGTATATGTATGCTAGCGCTAACTTATCAAGAGATAATGTCGCTAAATCGTTACTAGTGCCGTTATAGTCGCTCATAAATTACCATCGCATCTCGTAATTGCACGGAGATATATTACTAGCTCCGATTAATAACAATCACGATTTCTTTTTTCGATTAATCGTTATCTTTTTTAAATATTTGGTTAATTAATGGCTCGTGGGTCCAAATTCTTGTATAAGATTTCTTATATAATTCTTTTATTTGAATAATTAATGTTTAATCTCGAATCACAATTCGTTTTTACGATTTTCCGCTTGCAACGGGGATAAAAAATTAGAGAGAATAAATGAAGAGTCCTATTCGTATCGTATTTTTTCCTCGATAGATGACACTACTGTAACAAAGACCATAATATATAATTTATGGATCATTTAATACAATAATGAATATACTTTTGACTTCAAAATGTTTCAAAAAATATATCCGTGCATGACTGAACTTATATTGTTCTACAGCCAATTGTAGTTTAATATATTCATACTGCCAACTGATCAATAGAAATTTAAATAACGCCAGCGAAACGCACATTGATTTTTCAAAGGGTTGAACGAGTGAAAACCGGAATAGTCCTCGAACAGTAATAACCACAATAAGAGACTATGCAAGCGTCGTGTACAAGGCCGAGGGACTTTAAGGAACCGCCGAGGCAGAAGAACTAAATGGGGATTCACACGTGGCTGATCTTTCAGGGATGAATCACGGGAAGAGGCTAAATTTTTCAGCCTCCAATATATTCTCGCATCGTGCTCCCAATATATACAAGATACGGAGAGAAATATACCTGGAAATTAAGTTTTTTTTTTTTTCAAAAGGAGGACTAACGAGAAATTCATCGATCGCCTCCGTAAAAAAATAAATATATTCGAGTGGGGGGGGGGGGGGGGATCAAATCTGCTAATTCGTCAAGTTGACAAAGAAACATTTTTGCATTATACATTTCTGTTCGCGATGTCGAATGCAGACTTCGATCATTTCACGCGATTATTCGGTTCGATTACACTTTGTAACGAAATTTTCCAACATACGTTATGTTTTTCTTTTTCTCTCTCTCTCACAAACGATAAAATTCGATCGATTTTTCAAAGAATCTTCTTACGTCAATGATTCGTGATTCACGAGAAATCGTCATGAAATTGCTACCGTTATAAAAGCGATTAAAAAAAAATCTTAATTTAAAAGATAAAGAATCTTTAAAATGTATCACGCGAACGGTAAAATATTAATTTCGTATATATATTCGACAAACTGTACGCGATATGTCGGTAAAGTTAGCACGAGGGTCCATTCGCAGCTGGGCAATAATTCAACTGATAACGCGTAAATATAACTTAATGTAATACAGAGAAGATAGTATTTGTCGGAACGCTGAGTGATTTCCGAAAAACAACAGGGAAAGAATCACGGAAGTCGCCCTTTTGTCTGCGTAATAACCTAAACGCGTAATATCTTGTTTGAAGCTCCGAGAAGCATACACTTTAATGGCACTATTCTTTTTTAATATTTAAACAGTTGATACTATCCGAGTATGAATTTTGTGTATTCTGTAATGCTCTTTTTGGAAACAAGCTTTTAAAAGCTTCATTCTTGTCACAAAATTGACCGGATGATCGTGATCCAAAAGAGATTTACTATATATTATATCTAATATAATATCTATAAATATAATCTAATCTAATATATAATCTATAGATTACGTGTAAAAATAATATTATAAGAACGAAATGTTGTTATTGAAAATTTCTTAAAAATTTGAAAAATATAAAAAAAAAAGAAGTAATAAATTTTTGGACATATGATTACAACTACTGCTTACCATGATCCTTTAGGATTTCAACACCAATCCCTAAACTTCAATAGTTCTAGTTTCCATTGAAGGTAGGTTAGAGGTTTACCTAACTCGGTCTCTTTGAGGACGAGCCTTTGTGCCATCCAAGCCAAAGTGTTTCCATTACAGTGAAGAATATTCGATTGACACGAATTGATAGAATTCGTGGAAAATGAATTTTTTTTTCTTTATTTTTTTCAATGAGAACGCATATAACTCATACCATGAACGACAGCAACCACAAGAATCTTACATCTGTCTATTATACCGCGATGCAACGTGAGAGCCAGTGGTAGTTCTCACCAATGTGAACGAACAAAAGATAGCAAAAAAAAAAAAAATTTATACAAGATGTTGGAGGGAGCTCCAACAAATATTGACACACAATCGATCATGATTACACATAAAAATATTTGTACCTAATAAAATTCAATGTTTATTGAGAGAGTTCATTTAATCTTAATCGCGTGAAAGAACAAACGATACGATGTATTAATTATTTATCTTCAATAATATATCCTATATTATTAATAATATATATTTAATTTGTACATTAAAATCCAATTATTTTGGAATACGTAATAAAATCTGCTGAGAAGATGATGGCGGGTATAAACATCTCTGTATTCGGTGCACTCTCTCTTAGCATAGATAAAAGATATAAATTTATCACGGTAGAATTACGTCACGCGTAAGACCCGAACTTCGACGATAACTGAAACGCTTAAATTCAACGTCATTGTTCTTAATTTACGCGATGGTCATCCCTATAGTTGATTTTTTCGACAAGATAAATCGTCATAAATGACAGGAGGTATATTATAAATGATAATATGAAACGAAAAGGATAAAAAACTTTGCAAATAAATTAAATGAGATCAGTTGAATTTTATTTAAGATCTATCGAAATGAAATATTGCTTCAAAGTTCTATTCGTTTTCGCAACGCGAACATTTTTGAAAAGGTTAGAAAGAATTTTCTGATTATGAACGACAACACATGGGATGGCTCCATTTTAATATGTATCATAGAAAAAAAATTATTTCATACGCAAATATCACAATGGCTAGAGATGTTTTTAGAAGAAAGATATAAATATAAAAAAAAGTATATAATGATGATGATCATATTCAAGATCATATTCGAAATAAACGTATATATCTTGCGAAATTAAAAAGAAAATAAATATAAAGAAAGAAAAAAAAATAAACTTACCAAGTCGAAGTTCTCCAAAGTTGCCAGAGCCAATTTTCTTGCCAACACGGAAGTTCGGACCGACCATGAGTACATTAGAGGAGGAGGTGACACTGTACCTGGAGGAATACGCGTTGAATCTGGTAGCATTACCGCTACCACGAGAGATCCTCTTGGTCGTTTCCTGTTCGCGTTCAGAGCTACGCGCGAGCTGTAGCTGTGTATCTCTACCGTCTCTTTTCTGCATGGTGCGAGTGTCCTCTGTCGTGGCAGAATAATCCGCGACAGTCTGTTTAACGTGACAGAAAGGATCGATTGTATGATAAAAAATTGCCAATATTAGTCCCGGATCGAATTAATGATGTAAACGATGCACGGCATTTAATTGGGGATCGATCCCCATTCTTGACATATTTTCTTCTTTGGTCTTCCCTTGGATGGCCGCCGATGAAAAATAATACTCCAGCGGCTTCCTGGGAGAATACACATATGCACGCACACACACGCACACACCGTAACACGGCGAGTCGCAGGTGTCACGGTTTGTCGGTCGATGCCTTCAGGGGATCAATCCCCATGCTATCCTAACCTCGAAATGAATTTTGGGAAATGTTTACACTTAAAAACGTAATGAAGAGAGCAGATGAGAACACGCGCGAAACACACACAGCTCTATCTCTCTCTTTTTCCCTTCTTCTATCTCTTTTTAAGGGGCTAGTAATTATCACAGACGGGAGAGAGTGTTCGTCGTGTCGAGGACCCTGGACGATTCCATACCAATTTCGACCTGCCTCTTTCACCCGGCCGGCCGGGAGGAATAGTCAACGATAGATATCGCGTCTCAGTCAATACGGCGTGCATCGCCGTGACTGTTCTGTCGCACGGGAATACACTCGGAAACCTCCTCCATTACAAACGGCCCCGCCGCGTGCGATCGTGATCGTACTCAATCGTGCCCCGATAGTGCCGCGGCCTCACCACCACAGACTCGATTCTGCGGTTAGATTTGGGAGCGCCGCCGAAGCGGCTCTGAACTCTTTCCAGTGACACGCACACTAGCACATGCACTTTGCGAGCTTCGTATGTTCTTTCTTGCTGAAGGAAAATCCGCAATCGTGTCACCAGTATGCCCGATCGGCTATTATATGCCCACACACAAGCCTGTATTAACTATAGTTCCTTCGCAGTCTTCACTTCCCAAGTCTTCCCAAATTTTTATTTCGAAAACTGATTATATAAATATGATTATCTTTAGATATACCGTTTAATGATTGCACACACGATATTTGAAAGACCTGTCGAACGCGGACAAACGATCGCGGACAAGCTTACGCTCCTGTCTCTCGCGCTCGACTCGACATGGGTGAGATTTGTTACGAGGCTAGCAGTGCTGCCAACTTAAAAAGAAATAAAGCTGCGTTTTCAATATTATCGACCTTTCTTTTTAAATTATCTATCTTTATGTATCAGTGACTTCTAATTGTTTTTTTACCTGATGAAATATTTTTTTTATTTATATTTAGATTTCATTATAGACATATATTTAAAATTATAATAAAATAATTTAAAAATGAAAAATTAATTAGTATTAAAATTTGTTACTAGACCAGTATGAATAGTTATTTATGCGTCAGTATTTATTTAGTGATAATAAATATAATAAAATATGGCGTTTATTTAAATTTTCAAATAGAATTAAAAAAAATCTAATAAATCTAATATTATATGTGCAAAAATTTATATATATATAATCTATACTTTTTATAAATAAAATGTATTTCATATATATTTATATGAATTTGTATAATTTGTATGTTATTTATAAAACTAGTCTTTATCATAAATAAAAATATTATTATATTAAATACTTGCGTATCCATAGTAACCAATTTGAAATTTACGGATTTCTTTAATATTTATTAAATATTTGCTGAATTTATATTAATTATTTTTATGTATTATATTATGACGCAATGGGGGAGGAATTAGCAAATTCTGATGTTCGAGTTGTATTAAATATAAAGGAAGGTACATTTTACGATTATTTATTTATTAACCTTTTGATATGACATTTTCTTTGTATAAAATAATATAAAATATTATTACGATTAATAATCGACTATTTATTACTTATTATCATTTGCACAAAAATGATTTATAATGAATAAAATTTTACAAATGTTATTTTAAAAAGTTTACCAAATTTGATATTTGATGTTAATGATTTTAGGCAAAGGTTTTGAGCAAATCTTACTACCTACATTAATTGTTGCAACTTTAAATGGACATTCTTTAGAAACTGAAATAATAGAACCAAATCCAAATCCTGAATATGATCATGATTTGGTTTGGGAAGTAGATAAAAATAAATTACGAAAGTATGTATCATATAATATTTAATATAAAATAATATTTATTATTAAAATATAATTTTAACTTTATAGGATGAGATCAGGGCAAGTTCCACTAAAATTAGAATGTTTTGCCGTTAAAAGCAATGACAACAAAGAAAAATTAGGATATCTTTTACTTAGTTTAAGATCAGCCCAAGTTTTTACCAAATGGGATGCTAATAATGTAAAACGTAATTGGCATAAATTATTAGGTTTGAAAAATGAACTCAAAATACATAAACCTGAATTACTTCTTGGTTTAAGTATTCATGATCTGGAAAATACAGCAGGAAATGCTCAATTAGAGGTAAATTATATATAAATGATATATAAATGAATGTTTAATAATATATAAAATTATATATTATGAAATTACAGTTAAAAAATTTAAAAGAATGTCAACAAAGTATTCAACTTAATAAAGTAACACCAATTTTACTTCGCAATGAGCGTCTTATACAATTAGGTCCATTAAATATTTGTCATGAATTATTTTTAATGAATATTACTGCTATATCTGCAATGCATGTAGATTCATTATTACCAATGAAATATTATACAGATATGAAAAATAATTTGTATTTTTGGTGTAAGATATTAGAAAATGATGTATACTTTAATCAATCAAAAAAGGAATATGGAGATCTTTGGGCACTCAATGAAAAAATTGTAATAAGGATCAGAAGTTCATTAAAAATTTTCAAAGAATATTTACAATTAAAACCGTTTCTGTTTATATATTTGAAATATAAAGATAATATACTAGGTCAATCAGAAATAAATTTGCAATCATTAATTCCTACTGATAGTATTGAAGAATTTCTTAAAATTACTGAAAATAGTAGTAGTATTTTAAATCAACGATGTTACTTATGTAAAACAAATTTTGTTGAAAATAATGAAATAGAAAAAATTTGTAAAAATCCATACCTTGATTTACAATTAAAATTACAATATGTAGGTAAAACAAATGTAGGAATGGATGTTTCTAATGCAATGATTAATGATTTAATCATTCCTTTATCTAAGGATATAAACTTAAAACAAGTAATAAATTTTTTATAAAATAAATTGTGTGGTTAAATTATTAAATTATTAAAAGATTATCAGAAAATTTATCATTTTTAATTGTAATTGTAATTTTCAGAATTATAGTGAAATAGATTGTCATAGAAATCCTGCTGGTGATTTTGGAAAATATATTAATGGAATTCAAACTTTTACTACTTCAAATGAATATGATAATATAAATAAACATACTATAGATTATAACTTTATAAAGGATCAACCTGTTAATGCTATTTGTTCACATTCAGTTGACACATTCCTATGTCAACCTAATATTAATAATTATTCTAAAAGTGTAGAAGCTTATCATTCTTATTATTTAAATATTTTATTAATAGCAATTAAAGCAAAATCTTCAAAATTAACAGTACCAAATATGGAAATTCGGTATTAATCATTAATTATTATATGTTAATTTAATAATTAAAATTAATTTTTTAATTTATTAAATATTTTTTTTTTTTTTACTTGCAATTAAATATATTTTTTTTCTTGAATTTAGGTTTCATCATCCAAAAACTGGAGTTACATCAACATTTCATTTAAAATTATCCTTTTCTTTAGGAGAAAAAGTAAAATTACAAGATATAGGATGCAAATTTCAATTTATATCGGCAGTAGATGAAATAAAACAATTATTATTATCTTTTCCACCAAAAATTAGCATATATAAAATAGAAGGAAATGCTAAGACTTGTATATGCCAACTTAAAATTAATGCAAAGGAATTATTTTGTCCAAATAAGGTAATATAAAATATATAAAATATTATAAAAAATATGATATTTTATTCTTGTATATACTTGTTAAAGTTTAATAAATATATCTCAGCCTGAGTGCCAATATGATATACCATTATATGATATGGAACATAATAGTATTGGTAATTTAGATGTTTTATTAAATTTAGAAGATCATGGTCCATATTATAGAATTAAAAGAGTTATTCCTAGTAAGTTTATTTTTCAATAAAAAATTTCTTTTAATATAAAGAAGATAAAATAATGTTATAAAATAAATTATTTTGATTTAGATGAAAATTTAGGCCCACCAATCTTTGATGATACTTTAGCATATAAAATAGTAGATGAATTAGAAACTTGGAAAGAACGACAAATGGAAATATTTAAAGTTGAGGTAAAATGTTTTAATATAATAGAAAAAAATATATATAAAAATATAAAAATATAATAGATAAAAATATATAACTATTTTAAAAAAATAAATATATATAAATAAATATAAATAAATATTTTTTACAATAATTTAGTTAAAAAGAAAGGAAGATCGTCATTTAAATTTATTAAGTCAAGAATGGCAAAAACATAGAGAAAATTTAGAAACAAAACTCGCATGCAGCGTTGAGCAGTGTAAAATGCTAGCAAATAGTTTGAATAATGCCACAGAAGATTTAAGAACGCGAAGATTAAAAAGTCTTGAGAAAGAAAGTAGATTAATTAAAGCAAATGAAGATCTACAATGGAGATATGAAATGAAATTACGAGAACTTAAAGAATCATCTCAATTAGTTCAAGAAGAACTCATGACAAAGGTTGGTAAAAATTTATATTAAATAAAATTTCCTTGATATGATATATATTAAATTATACGTTCTTAATACTTTATAGATAAATATTCTTGAAAAAAGGAAAACAGCTTTAGAAGTACAAGAAGAACAATTAAGTATTGAAAATGAAAGATTACAGTCACTTGTAACAAAACAATCTGAAGAATTAGAAAATTATCAAAAAGGATCTTTAACCCAAGATCAAACAGCAAATTTATTACAAGAATTAAAAACACTTGAAGAAAAATTGCAAAATGCACAAGAGAATAAATCTTTTTTTAAAGAACAGTGGGCAAAAGCAGTTCGTGAAATACATCGTATAAAAATGGAGCATCAACAAGCTATTCAAATTCAAATTAAAAATAGTAAAGAAGAATTACAAAATTTAGAGTATGTACATTATATAGTAAAAATATTGAAATCATTCAAAAAATATTTTCTATTATTTTTTCTCTCTTCTTTTTATTTTTAGCCTAGAAGAAATATTATGTGCAGATACTACTGCTTTGACAAATGATCAAATATTATTAAATGAGATTCAAAAAGAAATCGATGTAATCAAGCCAAAAGCATATTTTATTGAAAAAGATGCTTATTCTCAAGTATTTACACCAAATTCTATAAGTTCCAAAATTTCGCAAAATGTTAACAAAAATACATTAAAAAAATCAGAAGAACAAAATGAACGATTGCAAGCATTACTTGAAGAACGTGATTCTCTTTTAAAAACGGGGAGTTATACAATTGACGATATGGTTATTACAAAATTAAATAATGAAATTAGATCTTTAATGATGAAATGATTTTTTATATAAATTATATTATAAAATATCTCAATACGATATAAAATATAAAATACTTTACAATTCCTTTTTACATGAATATATATATATACATACACATACATATATATATATATTTAAATAAATATATTTTATTTGATTTTTTCTATTAATTCTTATTGTATTACATATAAAATAATTATTTTTATGCAATTTAATTAATTAATTACAAATTTTAATTAGTTTTAATTTTTAAAAACAATATACATAAAAAAAGATACAATTTAAAATTTATATTATAACTTATTTATACTATGAAACATAATTATTTTTTTTTAATTTTTTAACAAAAAATATCAAGTTAAAGAAAATTTTTTTGATTGAATATCTATAGCTTCTACGAGATCTTTTCCAAGAGTATAAAAGTCTTGAATCATTGCCGAAATATTTAAAACTAATTGATTATTGTTATTACATTTTCGACCATTGATATTTGATGTCTTAAAATCCTTAATTTCTAATACAGAAGGTTTTAATAAAACTCCAATTATATCACCACCATAAGTATCATGAAAAAATAAGGCAAATTCATCATAACCATTCTAAAAAAAAAGAGAGAGAAAGAAAAGAAAAATTATACATTTATTATATTAAAAAATGAAAATATTAAATACTAATGAAATTTCATTTAAACTTACTCTAAGATCTTTTAAAAAATATTGCACAGGATCAAATCCTACAACTGGAATCTTTTGAGCTGAATGTCGTTTATATGGATGCCATTCAATAATAGGATGTGCATCATTGATATCAACTGCTTGTAGTCTTCTAGGAATCATATGTGGTTTTAAATATATCAAACAATCATATTCTGTAAGTGGTGGTCTAAATAATGGTTTAAAATCTAAAAGAACTTTTGTAAAAACTTGAACTTCATATAACTTTATAGATTGTTTAGCTAACATTGTAATACGATTTAAAATTAAAATAGATGGTGCTTTTTTAGTCCATAATGATTTTTGTTGATCATAAGGAGTAGAAATAAATAATGGTGGTAAAGAATTACGAAATGATGCAAAAAGAGTTTCCACTGCTATTATATCTTCTCCTAAATAAAATGAAATATATTAGATAAAAATAATATATAATAAGTATAATAAGTATAATAATACAATAATATAATAACAGTTTTTTTTTTATATCAATTGCTTACTTACTAGACATTTCATCATTGAAATTTACAATAATGGGATCTGTATTCCAATGACCTCTAGCAAACATTTCTAAGACTCTTAAAAATTGTACTTGAGGTGTTTGAGAAGATCTATATGGAATAGGTATTAAATATATTGAAGCTACAAGTAGGTCAACTACTATATCTGGTATATGAGAATTATCCAATAGCTGAGCAGATAACCAACGTTTTGTTAAACAACAAGTAGCTCCAAAAGATGGTTGTTGAGTATGTAATCTGATATGTAACAATGCTATATAAATAAAAATATATCAATTTTTTAAAATTAATCATTCTTACCCATGCAAAGCACTAGTTAGTTTCGGTAATTCGAATAATTTATTTTCTAATTCTATCGATTCTTCATTATCTTTATATTCTATAACTCCATTTTCAGTTACATGTTGTTTCAAGCAACTAATTTCTTTTTGATGTGATATTCTTAATCGAAATACAAATCCATCCTGAAAAAAAATTAATTTTTTTTATAATTTCATTATTTTTTAATATTGTTTTTTTATTGAATTTTATTCAATATTGTTTTTTAATAAATATTTTCTTATTTAAAAATAATAACCTTATATACATCGATATGCGAAAAGTTTGCATTTGTTTTTAACTTAAATTGTTTTCTAAGACATTCTGCTATTTGTATGTGAAAAGCGGCTTTTGTTTTTCTAAAAGCTTCCAATTCATCTGGCCATTTTCCACTAGTTGATAATTGCAAGCTCACTTCAAGTGGACTAACATATCTAGGTGCTATTGTTACATTTTTAGACAATATTAAACAATTTTTAATTTTTTTAAATTGTTCAGTAGGCCGATAAACTGTTGCAAGTGGTGGAAAAACATCCGTATATCTAAAAACTGCGCTAGATCCTTGAACTCCATGTATTGACAAGGGAATGTCTGTAAGAGACATCAAATCTTTTTCAAAATGATTAAATACATTTATTGCTTTTAGAGCTGCTTCTTCTCCCGTTCCATAAACAAAATGCGTTATTTTGACCTAAATATTGTAAAAATATTTAATTTATTTATAAGATTAAAATTTATAATAATTTTACTATAAATTGTTACCTTTTGCAATTTTATAAGTTCCTCTATTTGATCAGCAATGTATGTAAATTTATTTTTAGGAAAACCTAATTTTTTTGTTAATAAAAAAGTTATAATTTTTTTACATATTATTCTTTTTCCTGATAATGTTTTGCCTTTTGACCAAATTACTGCTTCTCGAATAGTTCCATCTTGAAATCGTCGTAATTCTGATTTTTTGTTCCAAAATTTTCGAAATTCAATTGCCTAAAATATAATATTAAAAAATATTAACAACTAAAAAATTAAAACTATTTCTATAATCATATTTAAATTGTTTATATACTTCTGGTAAATTTGCTTCAGGGCCTTTAGTAACAATATTAAAACAGTGTTCTGGATTTAATTCTAATCCAAGAAAAATCTTCCCAATATTATCGCAATTATCCTCTGTAAATTCCCATTCTGAAGTTTCTTTTGGTAAAATACAAATTTGATGGACTCTATTTATCAATCCTTTTTCAAAAATATTGTAAAGAATTTTTATTATTTGAGTTCGATAATTTGGGCCATAATTTAACTTATCCTTGTTACTTGAATTAGCATTTACTATATTTTTTAATACTTGTGGATCCTCAAACCTATACATTTGTTTAGTTTATCATATAATTAATTAGAATATTTTTTAATTTATAAAAATAATTACCATATAAAATGATCAAATGCCATATAAAATGGTATTTTTCTCATGAAAAGTGATTGAAAACTATTTGCATGTACACTATCCAAATGATTTAAACAAAGTTGTGCTTCTTTTTGTATCCATTTATATGTAGATTTAAATATATGTGTAGTAATATTATAATAACCAGTGCTATCCAAAAGTACACAATCATAATATTTATGATAGCTAAAAATTCTATTTTTACTATCTTCATTTTGATTCATGGTTACTCCAGATTCACACCAATCAACTTGTACTGATAAAATAAGCAATATCAATTAATAATAATAATGAAAATATCAAATCTTTTATATCTTTCTAATATATATATATATATATATATATATATTTGTGTGTGTATATGTGTATACAAAATATCATACCTAAATAATTCCATGCATTCCTTATTATTTGATAACTACTCATAAATGTGTTTAACTTTTTTATGGATAATAAATACAGAATAAACATTGTTATTACATATCCATTAAAAGCTGTACAACCTTTTGATAATCCACGTTGAGTCAACCATATCTTCAATAAAATAATGCCATCTCTTAAATTTGGGTATTCTTTTATTATTTTCATATTTTCTGAATGTATTTTCATAGTTAAATCATGAAGAATGATAGAATTATAATATGGTGTTGGAAGTAAATCTTCTGTAACTATCATTACAAAAATAACATATATATAATATATAATATAAAAATAATATAAAAAATAGAATATATATATAATATAAAAAAAAGAAACAAAAAAACATACTACTTTTTTCCTCATTAAAAAACCATTCAGATCTAACATTATTTTTTTCTGGTAAAAATCTACTTAATTTAAAACTTCCTTCTTGGGCTGATATATATATAAATACATTCATTTTAGTGCCTAATTTTCCACTTGGTACAATTTTTAAAAATGGTCTTAAACTATCATTCATAAATGTTTTGCTTTTAGCAATATCATCAGTAATATTAAATGCTATGAATGCCAAATATATTGCTTTTTTTTTCATGTATCTATAATTTTGATAGTCTTGTTTTTGAAACATTTTGGCTGGCATTTCAATCATTATATCTACAGTAATATTTGGACTAATTACAGCATCAAACATATAAGATCCTATAATAGCAATATCTGATGGCTTAAGAAATTTAAATATTCCTTTTGTTTCCTCTGGTACCTTTGGCATTGGAATATGTATATTTAATTTGTTTTTCAATTCTTGATCTGAAATCTATATAATCATAAAATAATATATAAAATTTTTATTACAATTTTTAATAATTTAATTAAATAAATTTAATTACTTTATATTCTTTTGTTTCCTCTATGGATTCAATATTTTTCTTAAAATGTTTAAACCAAATATCAAATAAACGTTTATATTTTTCTTTAACTTTAATTTCATTTAACATTTCTTCTATTTGTAGTCTAAATAAGTTGGAATGAAATAAATTTTCTGTTTCTTTAAGTTGATTTAGTTCTTCTACTGTTGGTGGTTTATATAAATTTTTATCTAATTTTCTTTTCTTTTTTAATGAAATATCAATAGAATCATCAATAATTTTCGTTCTTTTTTTATTAGATATTAAGTGAAAATTTTTTTTCATTTTTTCTTCTTCTTCATTTTCTTCATTCCTATAGTTATTTCTATCAATTTCATTGTTAGAATGATCATTATTTTCAAACATGAAATTATTAGAATGATTCAAAAAATCATTTATATTTGCCTAAAAAGTTTATATGTATAGATTTTTAAGGTTATGTAAATATAATGAAACTTCTCTTTAAATAGTTACCTTATAAGATATTTTCATGTTTATTTTTTTCAATTAATTTTATTTTTATATAATTATATTTTTTTATATAAATATATTGACACATAAAAATTAATTTAAAATACGAAACAAAATATTTCATACATGCACAGTTTTAAACTTTAATAGACCACGTGAATTCGCAAATAGTAAATTACTATAATAATATCAACGACATTGTTAATTCATTATATTTCAAACAAATTACAAAACATCATCTGATGATGTTTATATTATAATAATATATAATTATATTATAATAATATATAAATATATATAAATTATAAATAAAATTAATTGTTAGCAAAATTAAAAAATCCAATTTTTTTGTCTTTTAAACTAAAACATATTACTTTTAAATAATTTGAAATTAAGATTTTTAAAAATATATAATTTTATTTTGTCTGCAAGTAAGACAAAATTAATTTTAAATTATTTCTAAGAATCTTTTTTTTTTTAAAGTCTTTATTTTGCTTCAAAAAATTTTAATTATGTCAATGATAATGATTAATGATAATCTCTATAAAAAAAAATATTTAAAAAATTTTTTTATAAATAAATTAATAAATATATTATTCTTCTATTATTATATTTATGTCAAATATACCATAATATATTTTAAATTATGAGTTATTAATTATAAAATAAATAATAGGAAAAAGATTATTAATTTTATATAAAGAATAATAGATAAGAAATTTTAGAATACAATTTACAATGATCTTCACTATGGAAGCCCACTTTTATTTAAAAGAAGAACATGGAAGAAGATATTCTTAAAATAAGATAATAATACTATGCACATGCATCACTATAAATATTTATAGTAATATGATTTTAAAAATTTGTATAATACAAACATATAATTTTACAACATAAAAATTATTTTACATCATTTTCGAAAGATCATCATATATAAAGATCTTAACATCACTATATATATATATATATATATATATATATATATATATATAGTATGAGAAAGATACTATTAAATTATATATCATATTTAATATTTGTTTCCATTATGAAATATAATATTTTGTGATTGAATAAATAGGTGAGATATTGAAAACTAAATGAGACAAATGTATTGCAATTAGCACCTTGTTAGATTAATAAAATAAATTATATAACAAACAAAGTGCATTTTGATAATAATAATAATATTAATAGTATAATAGTATAATAATAGTATAATAGTAGTAATAATAATAATAACAATAATAATAATGTGCAAACATATAATTATTATTAATGAAATTATGAAAATTTGATAGAATGAATTTTTGATAGAAATAAATATTACATTCTACTGGACAATAATCTTTTTGTTTTAAATATAACATAAAATGTATCTTATTATATTTTACTGCATAATTTTTATAAAAATAATTTCTAATTATTAAAAAATCGAAATAATTTTAAGTGTTTCAAAATATTGATATTTTTTAATAATTTATAAATTTTTAGATTAGAGATAAATATATTTAAAAAAATTATACAGTAAAAAATATAATATAATTAATTATAACTAAATAAAGTACGTATGAATTAATTTGAATATGAATATCATCAAAATTCGAAATAGTTAATAAATTTATAACAAAGTAACAAGCTGCACAAATAAGTAATATAAACTTTTGAAATACATATTACAGATCATTTTTAGATTATACAGATCAATATCAATGCATTGATCGCATTAATTTTATTAAGCGAGAATGCAAGTTTTTTTTTAATAATCAATTCAAATAATTTCATAATATATACATAATTTAATAAGTATGTTCCATTATACTAGTCAGTAAAAAATAAAACATAATACTCTAATATATATTACTATTTTAAAGCATATTATGATCACATCAAGTATTAAATTATTTAATATAAAAAATAATTATAATAATTCATTGCACCTTTTGAAAGCAAATAGTATTTTTTTTTTTTCTTATATGTACCAATATTTTTGCAGAAACATGAAGAGTTCATACATATTATTTTATAATATATGGAAGTTTTGTCTATTTTATATTAAGCAGAACATATAATTTTTTATTTATTAGAAATTAATAATTTAGTAATATCTGTTATGATATATGCTGCTTCCAATAATATATAAAGAATAATTGATTAAAATAAACTAGAGAGCACACACTATCATTAAAAATTAAGTTTAGAAATCAATAATACACATAATACAATAAAATCAATAATACAATAAAACATAGTTAACATAATAATTATTAAGATATGAGAAAATTAATATTTTTATATCATTATTGGTCCAATTACATATATTTTTTCTATTTAATATTTATTATTTTTAGGCCTAACATTGGAATTATAATATTTTCCAACCATAAATTTCAAAAGATTTTTGCACATTCATTTTTTATTCATATAGTATTTATTTTTTAAAAGTATTATATATTTAATACGTATAATCAGAATTTATATCATGACAAAAGAAAAAAAAATAATAAAATAAAATAAGAAAATGTTTAAACATAAATTTTACGCATCAATTTTGTTGAACATTAATATTTCAACTTAGAACAGTACTGACAGCCATATAGATCTATAGGTTCTTAATGTTAAAAGTTGCAAAAAATAGAATCTTTTAATATAGAAAAGATTTTTTAACATTTTCCTCAGTTATAATTTTATATAGAACTATTCATGGAGCAATCTTGTATTCAATCTCTTTTCTTAATCTGTATATACATTAATATAATTAAAGTTTTTGTAATTAGGTTCATTTATAATATTGTTAATAAGTTGACCTTTAATAAATTGTAACTTCATCTGCAGATATAGCTAATTCTTCATCACTCCAATCACTAATTCCAAATCCTGATGAACCATGGAAACTGCGTGATCTTGCAACATTGCTAAAAACAAAACAAATAATATTATTTCTAACTATTATAATAAATCAAGAAAGAACCAATAAAGTATATTATTATGTAATATATAGTAATGTTTTAACATGCTAGTGCCTTTTAAATCTATACAATAAGATTCTGATATAAAAAGATCTTAATTTTATTTATATTTTCATAAAAATTTCTATAAAATTATTCCATTAAATAAAATTTTCAGTTTTCTATTTTTTTTTTCTATTTTATTAATCATTTTAAAATAAATATTTATACATTGTGCAAAGATAAAAATATTTCAATATGCTTGGTTCTTTCTTTGATCATGCAAATAAAACAAATTAATAAATAAGACATAAATCTAGCTGTGTATTGCATTAATAAGCCACAACAAACTAGACTGAAATTTATGATTTGCATACTTATATAAAATAAGTATATATTATCTTATTTTCTAACTATCCTGTATACAAATAATATTATTTTAGTGAAAATCCATTTTTTTTCAATGTATTTCACTAAAATATAATTATAAAATAATTATATATATATAATATATATATATATATATATATATAAATGAATAATATGGATTTGATAATTGAAATATTAAAATATTATTTTAAAACATATATAATAAAGATATGTAATTCTTATATTCAATTATATCCATAGCATTCATTGATTAATAGTGCATTGGCAATAGATTAATATAAACAATAAAAAATACCAAAAAGCAGCATTGCTGCGATAAGATTTTCTTAAGAGACTGTAAAAAAAATAAAAAAATAAAAAAAATAAACATTACATTTTTTAATGAATTTCTTAAAAAAATCTATATCGCAAAATCAAACAAGTCATTTTCGTACCACTTGCTTGTATCGATGGTCTCTATCATTAGATTATCGATCGCTATCAGTCCTACCAACAGTGAAATAATTATTTTTATATTAACTAAATAATAACATGTTTTATATGATTTTTAGTTTAATCTATATAAATAAATGTTTACCTTGGAGAAAGATTGGCATTCGTATTTTTCTTTGCCAAACCTGCTTTTCTTCTTCCTTCCATTGCTGCTTTCATAGGATCATAACTTTTACGACGTTTCCAATTTTGCATTTCAACCTCTCTTGTATTTGGCGTTGCAGGTTTTTTTGTTTCTTTTGGTTTTATTTTAGATCCCTGCAATAAAAAATGTTTTTAAAAATATAAAAAATAAAAATAAAAATTATCTTTTATACATAAAATATAATATAAAATATAATATAATATAAAAGATAAATACAGTATTTGCAGTTCTGCTTGATCTCATACTAAAACGTCCAGAATCAGTTCTACTAATACTTGTAACAGATTCAGATTTTCGAGTATCTTGTATAATTGATTTATTCTTATTTATATTTCCTGGTACTTTTGTTGATTGTATGTCTAATCTTGCTCTGCGTAAACTGCAAATAAATACTTAAAATATACATAATGATATTATTCATTAATTACATTCATAAATTTTTACCTAAATGCTCGATTATATTTAGTATTTGAAAGAACATTCTGTGCATTAGGATGACGATCATCGCTGCTTTCTGTATCACTAGGTTGATGTAATGTTTTTGACATACTTTTATGTAAACTATGACTAGTGTCTTCATCACTATCATTATCTGAATCTACTAAAGGTGAATGACAAACCGTAATACGAGCTGACATAGCTGACATTACATTTTGTGTTGTTTGTAAATAATATGATGTTTCTATATCACTATCACTTTCCTATGTATAAAAAATTAAAGAATAAATATAAATTTTAGAAAAAAATATTTATATACATTTACCAATTGTGGGCTACATGGTGGAGGTACTTGATTATCATTTTGAACAATATTTATTTCGTTGTCAGACCATTCATTAGCTAATGAAAGAGCAGCACCAGTTCCATGAAAACTTGCTGATCGCAATACAGAATTATCATGACTAGAGATATATTAACAGAAATTTAAATTATATTCTATAAACATTTGCAATATTATGTTTTCAATATATACATACTTTCCTGAACTATCTTCTGTACTATGATGTTTTTTTGAATTATCTATTAATTTTTTTCTACCTTCTGCAGCTGCTTTCATTGGATCATAACTTTTTCTCCTTTTCCAATTTTGAAATTCTACTTCCTTTGATGTTAATGTTGAATTACTTCTACCAGATTTCTTTTGATCTTTAATTATTTTCTGAATAGGACGTTGTGTAGTAGAAGTTAGCTATAAAATATTATAAATCATAATTATATATAATTACATATAATTATATTAAAAAAGAAATTTTATAAATTTAATAGAACAAAAATATAAAATATGAAATATAAAAAAAAAAATATAGAATAAATATTTATAAAACAGTTACATGAGATGATTTTGGTGCTCTCATACTAAGTCTGGTACTATCAGTTCTTGATATAGATGTAGTTCTTGGTTTTATAGGCTCTGATTTTTTTAAAGATTCTTTATTATTTATATTCATATTAGTTATACGATTTCGATTTTGCTGTTTATTTAAAGATGTTGATTTTGTTTCACTTTGTGCTCTTCTGCGTTTTTCTTCAGGAGTTGTATTTGGAGTTGTATCAGATTCACAATTTAATCTATATATTATGAAAGAATTACAAACACATTATATTAGTGCTAAATTTATTATTTTTATTACATATATTTTAAAGTACCTAGCTCTTCTTATGCTAAAAGCTCGATTCAATTTAATTCCAGAAGAAACTGAACCTAATGAAGATTTTACTTGCTGTTCACCAGTTTCACTACTACTGTCCGAAGCAGGAAGATATCTTCCTCCTAAAGATGTTCTATCAATATCACTACTATTAAAACTACTGCGACGAGATGATTGGCTTTGTAATTTTATATTTCTAATATTTGCATTGCTACATGATCTTTGGATATTTAAATTACATTTAACATTTGGACTATTTTGAAAAACATTATTTGTTGTACTAAAGCCGATATTTTCTTCGTGATAATTTGCAGTACTATTAGATTTTCTTAACATGTATGGACTAAAAGAACAAAACGATTTTAGAAATAGAAATGAAGTATTTTCAAATTTTAGTTATTATTTATACCTATTTTCAACACATGTAAAATATCCAATATTTTTTGCTTGTGGAGAAGACTTTGCCAAATGTTTAGTTCTTTCCATCACTGGTGAATTAACAATTTTGGTAACTGTTTTACGAGTTATAATTGGACTATTTGTTAATTTTGGTGTAGACGGCCTTAAACGATTTAAAACTGGACTATTTGAATACTTAATTTCATCATCTTGATAATACTTCACACTATTATTTTTGGACGTATTACATTCTGCTGTATTAGATGTATACTCTTTCCTATATTATGAAAAATCAAATTACAAAATTAATTTAAATTATATTTTTTAAATATTGATGTTTTTTACCTGTCCAAGGAACTACTTCGTCTTCCTAAATGAAGAGAAGTAAAATCTTTGGACGGACTACTTAATTCTGTATTTATATCTTCAGTCTTTGATTTATTTGAACTTATATATTTGCGAATACTTCTTCTATTTTCGTTGGTATTAATTCTTCTAAAAAGAGATTCAGAAAGACTTCCTCTTCTAGCCAAAACTCCATGTACTGGTGTTCTTTGTGAACTTTGTGGAGGTGTATTATAACTATTACTAGTATCATCATCTGATTCTCCACCAGAATCAATAAGTATATGTTGATTTGAAATTCTTTCTTTTATTCGTAAATATGATTCTGCATCTAAACTGCTATCGCTTTGTTCCTGAAAATGTTTATTATAATTATATATATATATTTATATTGTTGTATAAGATATAGTAGATTAATAAAATTTGACAAAATGTTAAATTTGCTCTTATTGTAACACTTTGTAAGTATATATTGATTATATGTATATATATTGTAATAAATATAAATATTAACAATGAATACTTCATACATTGCGACCACGAATCAATCGTTGCGATCTGTTATGAATAGGAGATGGTATTTTAGAAGGACTTAGTGGAGGTGTACGACCAGTTAATCCACCAATTGCTGGTGGCAAAGAATTATGTTCTGCTACTTGAGTAGCCCATTCTGATATCCATGTATTATTATCCCTTGAAACACTCATCTTTAAAATAAAAAAATATTTTAAATAATAGCAATTATCATAATAATAATAAAATAGATAGAATTTACTTACTTTAAAACTATGAATACATGCTTCATTGCTTTCATCTTCAGTTAAAACACCAACACTAAATACTTTATCTATATCCATTCTAGCTTTTTCTTCATCTGTATAATCTTTATGAATTGTATATGTTCCTGCTTCACTAACTGCACCATCTGATCCTCCATCAATATTACTAACATTGAAAACATCAATATCTGTCTCAGTTAAATCATTAGGATTTACTTCCATTGTATAGCTAATGCTAGATAAATTAGGTTCCTTAATATTTATACTTTTATGTTTAATATAACTGATATTAGATACTTTTTCAGATACATCAGATGAATGTTCATATTCATCTTCTTGATCAATATTTTTTGTATACAACTTTTCATCATCATCATAATTGTTTGTTTGAATTCTACTTAAATCATTTATAGTAGCAGATTTTTGTGGTACCCAATATGATGTTGCATTTGTTTTCTCTGTATAACCAAGTTCTAAAGATAGATTTTTATAAGGAAGTTTAAGTTGTTTTGATTGTTCAAAAGATTTACTCATTATATCTTGTTTATTTTGAAAATTTGATACTTTCACATTAGATTCAGATTCTTTAAAAATATGTGATGGTTTTAAAAGTGATTTTGAACCTAAAAAAAAAAATAAAATACAATAATTATAAAAAAAAACTATAAAATTTTATAAAAACTTATAAAATAAGAGAGGAGAAATGTAAAATAATTTTAATGCTAAAATCTATGAAGTTAAAATTTTTTAATTCAATATATGCAACATAAAGTTTTAATAAGAATTCATATATGATATTAAAATCATTAATATTGGCAGTATACATACTGTGAATATATTGAAAGTACTTGAGAAGAATATTAAAAAGCATAGTAAAGATGACTTCATCATGACTCATACATTACAGATATAATCATATATGCTTCTCAAAAGAAATTGGTCTTTAATAATTATAAAAATTTTAAATGTTAAAATAATTATAACATTGTTTTAAATGTTAAAATTTTTATAATTACATATAATAACTACATATTTATCATAGTAAATTATTAAATTATATTAATAATTAATAAATAATTCTATTATAATTCAGATACATAAAATTTATAAAAAAAATTTATTATTAATTTTTATAATTATTATATTATGTTAAAAAAAAATAATTTATCATTAAATTTCAAAAATATGATATAAATTAAATTTTTAATATTTTTAGATGTAATTTTAAATTAAAAATATTACCTAGTTGTTTTAATTTTTTTGATAATTGATCTGTTTTTCGTCTTGTATCATCTTCACTACTAAAATAACCTTCAGAATGTATACTAGAAACTTTTTGTTTTTGCATTAAATTTGAAGAAACTAAAGTACCAGGTTTTTTTGTATTTATTTCTACCTAAAAATGCAATTCTAATTATAATTATAAATCTAGTTATATATTTCACTTATTATATTTTTATTATATTTTATTTATGTAAAAAATTATTTGATACATATTTTAATATTATATATTTTTATAAAATATATTTTATAATACATCTACCTTAGATGTAGATAAGTTTCTTTTATGTCTAGCATTATATCTTTCAAATAAATTTTGATATTTTGTTGTATCAATTTCCTTATTGCCAAAGTCAATTGTGAAAGCTAATGGAGCTTGAGATACATAACCATCAGTAGAATTTTCTGATGTTACTTCTATTTTTTCAGTCTTACAATCATTTTTTAAAACTTCTTCATCTTGTGATAATTCTTTTTCTTTATCTTCATCACTTTTTTCTTCTCTTTCATTGGTAGACATTAAATTATCTTCTAAATTTTTTGCATAAATTTGAGAATTTTCAACTTGTGCGTATATAATAGTATCGTCACATTTCTCGCTATCAATCGTTATATTTTTAAGAGAAGACAATGAATTCTCGATATCTTTAATATTTTCGTTGTCTATCTGAATATCATTATTAAATTCCATCGAATTATTTGCTAAAAGTTGAGTGTCAATCTCTTTGGATATATTCTTTTCTACTTCCATATTCACAGCCATTGAACATTCCAATTTTAAACATCCGTAATTAGAATGTTCACGTTCTCTATGACACTACTATCTATTACAATTAATTTGTAAATGCCACTTCTATAATTACATCTCACTATTTGACCGTAACGTCATATAAAATCCAATATAGTATAAAATTTCTCTGACACATCGACACAGTTGCGTCTATCAAACGCCATTGACGGCAAAAAGTGTCAACATTCGTGATTACCAATATGTAGAAGAAAATGTTACTAAAATAAAAGTATTATATTATTAGAATCATCCTATGAAATCGGATAATTATTAATTGTATGAAACAAATAATAATAATAATAACTTGATTTTTATATGAATAAATAATAATTATATAATATATAATATGGTATATTATAATTTTGATTATAAAACTAGATTGCTGTGGAACGAATGGCGTGATATACGCTACTGTATCGACGTTGATGTTTAACGTTTTTGGTTCTACGCGGTCTTCCTAGTTTATTATATCTTGCATGACGTTAAATTTACCCTTGTTAGGAGGGCGTGCAATTTTCACGATCTCCGTTTGCTTATTTTAGTGATAATGCCAAAGAGAAAGAATCACGCTCTTATAGATTCTGATAGTAGTGGCAGTGCATCAGAAAGTGGCTCGGATTTGGATAATGTAAATGATATAACCTTACATAAAAATTTCGTATTACACATTTTCTATTTTATGCTTTTATTTCATTTCTTATACAATGAAAATTAAACAAATCAATTTTAATATTAATATTACTTGTTTCATATTATTTTTTGAATCTTTAAAATATATTATAAAAAAATATATATATAAAATTTATTTTACATAACCTACTAATATATGTTTAGATTTAGGCATTCAAATAGTTAAGTTCTTAATTTGTAATAATTCATTACTTATAATTAAAAAGAAAAAGAATATATTTATATATATCAGTTTATATGTATTTTTCAGTTATACATTTAATAAATTTATCCATTTTATATAAAACAATTGAATTTTAATTTTAAATTTATGTATGTTTGATTTAGGACTTACTCTCACTTGCTAAAAAGAAAAAAGGAAAAGCTCAAGATGATTCTCAATCTAATGAAGAAACCAGTAATATTAAAAAAGATAATAAACATGATTCAGATACATCAGATTCAGATGATGATTGGGGTACAAAAGCTGGCAAAAATAAGAAAAAGAAAGTACCAACTAAAAGAAATAAACGAAAAATGACAAAGTCTAGTAGCGAAGAAAGTGCTAGTGAAAAAGAACCTGAAAAGATCTCGGAACCAGAAGAAGGTAATTATTTAAAGCAAACATTAAAATAAATTTTTTATATATTAAAATATAATTAAGATATATTTTATAATTCTATGACATTATATAATAATTTTTTGTTTTTAGGTGAAGTTTCAGACTCGGATGCTAGTGTTTCTGATTCTAGCCAAGAAGAATTTAATGATGGCTATGATGATAAATTAATGGGAGATGCTGAGGATCAAGCAAGACTTGCTCAAATGACAGAAAAAGAACGTGAACAAGAAATTTTTAAACGTATTGAACAACGTGAAATTATGAAAACAAGATTTGAGATTGAAAAAAAATTGAGAATGGCTAAAAAACAAGAATTAAAAAAACAAAAAGAATCAAGGAAGAAAGAAAAAGGTACAGAAGAAAAGAAAGTTGATAGAGCACCAGATCCTAAAGAACGGAGTAAAGATCGTAAGAAAACTATAGAGGAAAAACAAGATAAAAAATTTCATGCAATGTCTCTTTTAAAAGCAAGACGAGAAGAGAAGAAAGAAAGAGGTAAAATATTAAACAAATAATTAAATAAAGAATAAAAAATAAGTTAATTAGAAATTATTACGATTAAATATATTTTATTTCTTTTTGCTTAATTAGAGGAAAAAGAAAAACAAAGGATAGAACAACAGCAACAACAATCAAAGGATATTGAAGAAGAAGAATTAGAAGATGATCACAAAGGAGGAGCAAATAAAACAAAACTTAAAGCATCTGATATTTATTCTGATGATAGTGGTTCATCAGATAGTGGTGAAGAAGAAGATATTACTAAACCATCATCTCAACGTAGATCATCTTCAAGTGATAGTAGAGATACTGATTCTGACACTGATAAAAAGTCAGTTTTTTCTTTCTTTCTTTTTCTTTTTTTTTTTTTTTTATTAAAAGCATTAGTTAAATATTAATGGTATTAATAATCAAATAATTTTACAGATCTATTACCAGTAATAAAGCCAAACCAAAAAAGCCAATATATGTCAGTACCAAGGAAGATCTTAATAAAATTAGATTATCTCGTCATAAAATGGAAAGATTTGTACATTTACCTTTCTTTGATAGAGTGGTGCAAGGTTGTTTTGTTAGAATTGGCATTGGAAACAATAATGGTAAACCTGTATACAGAGTAGCTGAAATTAGTGGTGTTTGTGAAACAGGAAAAATATATCAACTTGGTGGTACAAGAACGAATAAAGGATTAAAACTAAGACATGGCGCTCAAGAACGTGTATTTAGATTAGAATTTGTATCGAATCAAGAATTTACTGAATCTGAATTTTTCAAATGGAAAGAAACTTGTGCTTTACAAGGAATATCAATGCCTACTTTTGAAGAAGTTGAACAAAAATTAAAAGATATTAAAGAAGCTTTAGTATACGAATTTAAGGAAGAAGATATAGAAAAAATAGTACGAGAAAAAGAAAGATTTAAACAAACACCATATAATTATGCAATGAAAAAAGCACAACTTATGCGTGAAAGAGATGCAGCTAATTGTAGAGGAGATGATGAAACTGCCAGTCGACTTAATCAAGAATTAAGTGAACTTGAAGAACGTGCTTCCGAACTTGATAAAATGCGTACAGCAACAATATCTAGTATATCATATATTAATGATCGAAACCGAAAAAAGAATGTTGAAGAAGCAGAAAAAGCAATTATGGTAAGCTATAAAATATCTACTTTAAAATATAAAATTATTAAAATGTTATATATTGTTTATATAACAGGAAGAGTTTAAAGCTAATAAAGGTAAAAAAGTAGATGATCCATTTACCAGACGAAGTACAAAACCACGAATGGTTTTTAAACCAGAAGATGAAGAAGTATCATCTACTGCTCTAGTAAATGATAAAGTAAGTCCTCAACAAACTGAGACAGTGACAGTATGTAATGAAAAAGAAAATGGTCAAGAAACAAAGAAAAAACAAAGTACTGAAGATTTATTTAATGCTCATGACTTTGATATCACAATAGATTTAGAAGTACCAATTCCAAGTAAGTCAAGTATATTTATATTTTTTCTATAAATATTTTTTTTTATGAAATATATATACATAATATTTATTTTTTTAGACAATCCTGTTAGCGTATTACCGAAACCTATTAGTAATATCAAGGATACTGGACCTCGACGATCTTTGAATTTAGAAGATTATAAGAAAAAACGAGGGCTAATCTAATTTTTTATTAGTTTTAAAAGTAAAAAAATCAGTCTTTGATGATCTGATTAATTCTAAAAAAAGAAGACGAAGTCTTGTAACGGTTGACTGAAAAAGCTTATGTATAGTTCTCATATATAATATTATTTTTTGTTATAAATAATGACTCCTTCTTTTAGAAAGGATAGATAGGTGGTTCCTACCATATAATTCTATTTACGAATTGTATTTTTTACGAAAGAATACAATTTAATGTTCATTAGAACATATTTGTTTTTTAAAGAACATTATTAAGGGGTACTTAAAAGAAAAGTATTACAATTTGAATTATTTAAGAACTTTAAAACTGCATTTGTTTTTTTCATTCAATGGTACAATTTTTTCTACCTTTTAACAAAAGTTCTACTTTTTTATTTAAAAGAAAAAATAAAGTCTATATTTAGAATTATATATAATTAATTTCTTAATATAAATCTTTAATAGATAATTTTAATAACAAAAATCAGCATGGATCACAAATATATTAATCATGATTTGTGTATATTATAATGTGACATTTCTTCTGTGTTTTATACATTAAAATAAATATTAATAAGCGGCCACCTTATAGTAAAAAACATATGAAAAATTATATATATTTGAACTGGATAAAAATATGCTTTTAATAATTAAGCTTATAATTAATTGATTTACATAAGAATATTATGAATACGTATAAATATTTTTTTATTCCTTACAGTGTTATAATATTACAATTGCAAAATACTGCCAATATAATTTGGCTACAGATGCTTGAATAATATGTTTTATTATAAAAATTTGTAAATATTCTCTAAACAGTTCAAATAATTTAAACGCAAAATTCTTATATATATACATATATATATTTCTGTACTAAATAATGATAAAAACATATTTTTAGATATATACTTTTCTTATGTCTAGTTAATCCAATTATTGTTAACTTTAATCTGTCAAGTTTGATAGATATTTATCAAGTGTATTAATAGTATGATTTTTATTAATGTCTAAAAATGATTACTTTTTTTTTTTTTTTCATTTTCCATAATATCACTCTTTAATATATATAATTTTAAATTAAATATCTTGAATAAATAAAAACTTCATATTTTATATAAAAAAAATATGCATTTTTTTATAAATACAAAATATTAATTTAAAAAACAGATCAATTAAAAAAAATTTATCTTTATAGAATAAATACATATTTTTGTTTCAAAATATATTATAATTTATATATATATATATAAGTATATATAATTTTATTTATCCAAGATGTCAAAAAATTATGTAAACTGATAAACAACATATATATAAAATATTAGAATCATTACTTTGTTGTTAAAACAAAACATGTTTGCTTCTATCCACAAATTCGCCAAATTGTACATATATGTACTTAGACAGTACTATTAAAAAATTTTAGAAAAATTCATATATTTATTTATAAGAAATAAGAATTTACTTAAATTGTCTGTCAAATAGAAAAAATTCTTTAAAAAAATTTAAATTTATTTGCCTTGCAAAAAATATTCTAGAATTTATGAAATGAATATTTATAATACTCAGTTTTTATACTAAAAATTATTACATATAAAAATAAATCAATAATAAATTAAATTTTGATGTGATTAATAATTTTTAGCATATATTATGAATTAATTATATTTTAATACTCAATATAAATTGCTTTAATATTTTTTAGTTTTTAATTTGTGCTTATAGCATAATTCATTATTTTATTTATGTATTATTATAAATTAGAGCAATGATCTAAGACTAATTGTATTAAAAATTATCTTTAAATGTATTGCATATACTTTGAAGCTGTATGATTGGCAACAGTATTACAATAATATATATAAACATATAAATATATACTTATATTTCATATTTCTTCAACCAAATATTTTATACAGATTTTAATATATAAAAATATTATATTTAATTATATTTGGCATATTAAGATATAGTATTTAAGAATAGTATATTTATAGAAATACAAATTATGAGTTTTTGTGCTTCAAATAATCATAATGTTATTTCTTAAATATAAATATGTCACATTAATATACTATATCTATCGTACATATTACTTGAAGTATCTATATAGAATTAAAGCTATTTAATTTAGAAGAAATAATATAAGTTTTTTTTAATTTAATAACATTTAATAAGAAAATTCATTATATTAATAATTTAGTATTTAATATAAAATTACTGAAAATTACCCTTAATTTAATATTGTATTAATAAAGGTCTGAATATTTTTGAAAATGTCAACTATATTGCGCGTCGTGCGCACGCAAAGCATGCAGCATGCGCACAGAACGACGCGCGACGGCTGTATGCGGTCGCTTGCATGCCGCTGCCCATATAAGGTAATTTCCCCACGTCCTTTACTATGATTGGTTGGTATGACCGGCAGATCACATCGATGATTAATTTCTACAAATTATATATCATTGCTCTTTGAATGACTTACATAGCTGTTTTATGATATTAAGAAATTGATTGATTGATCTTATCTCCAAGATAACCTCAGAAAAAATCGTATTCTAAACGAGATTAAATATTGTATAAATACCGGCATGACCGCATCACACAACGCTTGCGCATTAAAATAATTCTACCGGTTACAAAATAAAATTTAGGCTTGCATGTATTTAATTTGCTGATTTGTAGTAAAAAAGAAGACAGTATTCAAAATATACAATTTGTTAATGAATTTTTCTAAAGAAAGTATTCGTATAATCAATTATGAATTTTTGTTAGTCAATGATCAACCAATCAAGACAAAGTTAATAAGAGTGCGCGCGCGCAGGCGTAGGGATACAGGATTCGCAGAAAGCTAGCTAAGAGAGGAGACTCCCTTCCCGTTCGTTCGTGAGCCGCGACCCCCGCGACTGGACACTGCGCCTATCCAGTTCCACCAGACCAAGGCTCTCGCGAAAGTGTAGGTTAAAGTGCTTGTTTACGTGATTCTTCTCACCGGCTACTACATCACGAAATGGTAAATATTATACTGTGCATGTATCTATATCTCAAAAAATGTCAATGATCCTTCGGAAATTGATACAAAGCTTACTTTGTGGTTATGGCCGAAGCAGACGCGCCGGTCGCCATTTCTGTCCCGGCAATACGCCGCGAGAACGACTTTCTTCTTTTGGCTACACCAATCAACTGATATCATTTATATTGTACTTGTTTGAAATCATCTGTGTTATTAATTTTCATAATTTTAATAACGAACAAACAAAATTAAAACTTCTGATATAGGTGCATTTTTACGTGCCATTCGCGATTCCTTGTTTCCAGGAAACGGATGATTCATTTCCAGTTTCGTGATACGACAGTCAGACTCAAAGAGCAACTGTGATCGATATCGAGAAAAAATTATATATCGTTGATAAGTAAAAAGTTGCAATTATATTGTAACACATCGTTGCATAGTAATAGTTTCGGAATTCTTTTTCAGTTGTATTTAATTAGAAGGAAAGAAGAAATTTGTTTCTACAGTAGAAAGATGTTTTCCCGCTAATCTAACATTTTTGACGGTTAGTCTTTTTATTTTTTTTTATAAACATGTTTTAATTTAATAAATTGTTAAAATTATATTATTCTAATTTCTTCACTAAATATTAGAATAATTATTTGAAAATAAAATTTTATGTACAAATTTTATATAATGTTGTGCAAATAAGGATCTTCTCTTTATTTCTTATACTATATTGATTTACTATTTGACATTGATTTCATTGAATGCTATGAAATTCATTTAAATATTATTATTATGGTATAATTTTATTCTGAGTTCAAACATTTCTCAAATTTTCATTATAATTGCCAAAAATTTATATAACGAATATAGGTTATGCCAGATTTAAATTTCATACTAATCTTTATATACGATGTCGAAATATTGAACTCTATTATCGATCAGCGACAGTTTTAATTTGCATTTAATTTTTTTAAATTCCTATATTATTATGTTTTATTTTTTTAATAATTACTATAAATTTACTATAAATTAATAAAAAAACTTTCTTGAATCTATATGTAATAAAAATTTTACATAAATATATAAATTTGTACAAATATAATATATATATATAAATGAAAAATACAGTGTGCAATTTAAAAATGAATTATTTATATTATCAAATTTCATATTTTTGTATTATCTAAAGTATGTTATTTATTGTCATTAATTGTGATCATATTCTATTGCTAGAAATTATTTAATTGTTTAAAAGATATAATTAATAAATAGCTTTTTTTTTACTAATTAAGAATTCATGTTTGTAGAATGATTTGTTTTGTGAATTATATTTATCGAAGTTCCGGAAGAATTCATTAAGTAGTCGTGTTTCGTTTCCGGCAAATTGGCGACAGAGAATTAACCATGTGAAACTGGCACAAGTAGTAGTAACTACCGTTCTCTGAATACATTTTAAATATTTATGCTAGCTACCGATAGACGCTGTATCCTTGGTAATGAAGAGTTGAGTTTCCTTGCGAAACTAACCCTCCCCCTCTCTATTGCTTTGAGGATGACAGTGAACTACAAGAGTATGGCAGAGAGGGAAAAATTCAATGAGCCTGTAAGGAGGTCGGTTCTTGCAGGCCAGTGACTCTCAGTTCACTGACGCCTTCGTTAAACGTGATGAATACGCTGATTATTTTCAGCAATACAAGAATTAATTTTATTTATTATTTTAATTCATTTAATTCATTAATAATCTAATATTTTCTCTTTCTTATCAATAATTAAAAAAACATTGATATTGATTAAAATTTTCAATTTTTCATTTAATTTATTTTTTCTATATAAAATCTTTGCTAGAAAAATATTTATCATTAGAAATAAAAGAAATTAACATAATTAGAAATTAAAATTATTGAATATATTATTAAAGATAGTATAAAAAAAATTGAAAACAGTTATATAATTCTTATCGAAATTTTATACATGTTACACATTTTCAAATAGTATTTCATTTTTCTTTAACAAAAATTAAATATTTACTGACTTTTAATATTTTCGTACTAAAATATATATTAAATAAATAATATAAATATCGCATATGTAAACGAACTGTATAATCGACAGTTAAACAACCGACTATGTCGCTCTTCATCGGTGAATCATCTTCCGTTTGACCTTGTGCCACACACAAGAGACATTTACAACAACGCCCTAGAGGGAGCCAAGTCTGGCCCTAACCGGCATCCCCTGTCGTGCCAGAATATCGACCGAGGAATTGCATCCTCCATCCACTGGCTATCCTCCAACCATGTTACACTTTTCGTTAGACCCTTTTACACCCCAATAGATCCTTACGTTCATTATATCAAATAAATAAAAGCTTTAATTATTTATTTAAAAATTCAAACGATCAATTAACAAAAACGAATTAATTTTACAAATCTTTAAACAATATTTTTTATTTGTTTTATTAATTACGATCATTTTCATATATAAAAATCGTATTGATTTCATATACAAAATTCATATGTTATAAATAATAGTATGAAATATATTTATTGAAATATGTTGTGATATTGTAAATATAAAATAAATTTAGTTGAATAATTTTAAGTTAAATCATTATTATAAATAATTAAGATTATTTATTTTAGTAAATAACCAAGTTTAAGCAAATACATAGGAATTGTATATGTGGTCTGGCAAAGTATCTGCTTTATCTTCAAATATCGAATTACGTTTTACTCGACTAATTTTAGCGATCTTGCAATTTCTTGTTTATAGTCATGAACCTGTTTGTTTTGTCATGATTCCTTGCATTTGTCGCAAGATAACCTAAAATTTTTTACAATTTGAATTAAAAAGATAGATTTTCGAATTAAAAAACGTTTATCTAAAAGCTCTTTCAAAAATAACTATTCTACTTCGAACTTTTATTCTGTGCATGCCGCTCATCTGTATCGTTACCTCCCTTCTTTTCTTTCTTTTCCTCCCTCCCTCTTTTCTCTCTTTTCCTCCTTCCCTCTTTTCTCTCTTTTCCTCCTTCCCTCTTTTCTCTCTTTTCCTCCCTTCATTCTTTCCTCTATTCTGCTGCCTTCGCCAGAATCTATCCGAGTATCATGTCATAGTCGTATTTCACAAATTTCCACAGAGTGGAAGAAACACGCAGTCGGGCAGACCTCCGTATCGTGTGGCACGTGCCGAGAGCAAAGGATAACTTTAGAAATGGACGTCGGATCTCTTTTAGCATCGAATTCGTGCGTGGGAAGACTTTATTTCGGTACGTCCCCTACGTTTGCCCGCGAAATAAGCTTAAACGGCCAGACTAACATGACGCGCATAGTACTGATAGTACCGATACTGGCACGATCTCATCATTAGTCAAACACTTACTCATATATGGCAATGCAGAAAGATGTCCGACGCTCGTAATCTGTGTTCACACGATGCTAAAAGAAAAAGTTATTTATCTAAAAAAATGGTATTGAGAGATAAGTAGGGAAGTTGTTGAAAAGTAAGTTACTGATAAATCAACGAAACGAACAGCAAATGCAATTTCAATCGAATGCTTATAATTAATTTTCAATTATATGGTATTCAAATTATTATTGGATTTTTGATTATTTTAAATAAAATAATCTAACAAGATTTAAAATTCTAATAACATTTCATATTGTTATACACGTAATAAGGATATGTATCATAAACTGTATAAAGAGTTACAAGTTTCTTGTCACCGCTATCAATTTCAACGAGTACGATTGAGTTTTATAAACAATTTTTTTATCAGACTCTTATGCAACCTTGTGACTCATTATTACATTTGATTCGTCTTTATGATATCAACGATTGCATATTACTTCGATAAATTTTCATTTATTGAAAATTATTTGTTATAATTTAAAAAAAGATAATTTATTAATAAAAAAATAATAATTAAATGTATAATAAATGTATAATAAATATTATTAATAGATGTCTGTTTATTTGTTTAGGCATCTGGAGTAACAGTGGCTGACGTTTGTAAAACAACGTACGAAGAGATTAAAAAAGACAAAAAGCATCGATATGTAATCTTTTATATTAAAGATGAGAAACAAATTGATGTTGAAGTCATCGGACCTCGTGATGCAGCATATGATGCCTTCCTTGAAGATTTGCAAAAAGGTGGTAGCGGAGAATGTCGCTATGGCCTCTTCGATTTTGAATACACTCATCAATGTCAGGGAACTTCTGAGGTAGCATTTTTAATATTATTCGAAACATTAAAAATTATTAATAAATGTTAAAATAGATTGTTTATTTAGACTTATTATTTTTCTAGGCTTCCAAGAAACAAAAATTGTTCTTGATGTCGTGGTGTCCTGACACGGCCAAAGTTAAGAAGAAGATGTTGTACTCTAGTTCTTTTGATGCTTTGAAAAAGTCCTTAGTTGGTGTGCAAAAATATATACAGGCAACAGATCTATCAGAGGCTTCTGAAGAAGCTGTTGAAGAGAAGCTCCGAGCCACTGACAGGAATTAGGAGTATTTAAGCAAATCCAAAATTATTAATATTATTGAGAGAAATCAAGTGAAAAACAGTACGCAAATTCCCTTCCCCAAAATAATGCTCTGTACCGTCGTTGCATCGAACGTTCACGTTTTTACACATTTTTCACGTTTAAACGAAAACGATTACTAAGTATTTGTGCTACATGTATTAGTCATTGGGGAACGTAAACATTAGCAGAAAGGAACATAAAAGGAACAAAAAATATATAAAGAAAAAAACACTTTTCATACTGCGAACGTTGTGTGAATCTGTCTGATATAATATTAATATTATACTATTATTATAATTATAAGATACTTGTAAAAGAATAACAATTTACAACCAGTCAGGCAGTAAGAATGAAAGCATTACATTTTTGTCATCGGCTGTATAATGTTTAAATTAAATTCATTTCATAATGACTTATCGTGAAATCCCGTTAGTAAGTCCCATATTTTCCTGATGTTGTGTGAAATTCAATTGTTTGGTTTGTTGTAAAAGAAAAGGTAATTAGTAATATCGTTTGTATGATAAGTGAATTAATCGTTTTATATATGAAATAAAATTTGCTTTTCTATTATTTTCTATAATTCTTTATATTGAATTTAAGTATAAAAAACTTCTCAAATCATTTTTATATTATTTAATATACAAATTACATTAGAATTTTTGAATTCGTATAATTAAATTTATTATTTTTTTTGTTAAATTATTGAGATTTTTTAATCTTTATATTATATGATATAATGATATAAGTAAATCTTAGTTGATATATTTCTTTTTCTATATGTATATTATTTATAAAAAAAAAAGCAATACAAAAATATTATATATTTCTAACTTTGACATTTATTAATAATACTGAAATAAATTTGAATATTATCGATTTCTTTAATCTATCAGCTTTCAAATTCGATGTCGGAATATGAAATCGTGAAATATATCTTTTTTGTATATTAGTATAGTAAATAAATATGCATAACAACTTTATAAAATATGTTAGTTTCTAATAGTCTTAATTAAAATATAAATACTATTGATCTATAATTTTTCTATACAAAAATTTTTTTCAGTTTTGAATTATTACAATAATATTATATATATATATATATAGTTATTCAAATTGAATTTTGAAATATTATTTTTAAAAATTTTGTTTTTTTTATTATACAAACAAATTATTGTAATTTAATAAAAAATATTTTGTATTTTTCCTCATTTTACTTTTGTTATATCTTATATATAGTATATATATATATATACACTAGATAGTATATTTTATAATATTTTATTTACATCTTGAACATTGGTAATATATTTTTGATAAAAAACAATATTACATTTATAATTATATTATAGTTTTTCATAAATATGTGGATTTTTGTTTATATAGATATATGTAAAATTGAGATTTGATTCATATGTATAAAAAAAGGTAATTATCAAAAAGTTTTAATTTCTATATATATGTTATAGAAATATTATTAAATTTTTATTTCATTATATTATTTATTTATTTATTTCATTTATTATTTAATTTATTATTATTATTATTATTTTATTATTTTATTACATTTATTTCATTTAATATAAAATATTAATTTAATTTTTGATAATATTTAAAATACCAATATTATTAATTATAATATTGTATAAACATAATATAATTAAAAATTTATTAAATCAATTCAAAATTTCATATTTAACTAATATCAATCATTAAAATAAATCTAAAAAATATAATTTTTGTTATCGTCGTGTCTGTTCTATAGATGTGACGTGGTTTATGGTATCTAAAGGCGTGCACTGTAATTTTGACATAATTTGCCGAAATATGAAATAGTAAGTGGACTGTTAAAATGTTTGGTAAAATATTATTGTTATATATACGATAAAAGAAATATGATTTAATTATTGTAATATTTTCTGCAATTATATTAATTTTGTAAGAAGGTAAATTGGTATGTCATATAACATATTTATTATGATAACATAATACTAATTTTATATATGTATCACTTTCAGAATACTAATAAAATAGTTTATGTAGTTTATCATTAGTAATAATTATGCATATAATATTTTAAATGAAAAAGATTATAGATTATTTATATGATTTCATTAGTTTTGATATTATCAATTAATAAAAAATTAATCTACATTACTTATAATTTAATTTATTAAATACTTATTTAATAATATAAATTAAATATAATATTATATAAATAGCATACATTTACAATGACAACACCTATGTGTGAAGATGGTGGAACTTTACGAGAATGGGCACCTCTTGCTCTGCTTCTTCAACAAATACCTGCTAAAATTCAAACTGGACTTTTTACACATAATATTAACTTTACTTGTATTGATGCAGTGCCTGAATTTATAGCTATTGGAACTAATTATGGATTAGTATATTGGTTTGATAGAGAAAAGCAAGATTTACAAAGACTTCGATGTGAGGTAACATGCATAATATATCTATTCTTAATTAATTAATGATTTTATGATATTTAAATATTTTTAAGACATTTTTGTTTTTATAGAATGTTAATTCAAAAATTACATGTATCCAAGTAATATCAACTGTGGACTATATGGTTGCTGCTGGTAATGAACATGGAGTTGTAACTGTATTTCAAATACCTAAAAATCCTCCAGATTCATTACCAGATAGTTTGAAACCAAAACAGAAAAAACAGGTAGAAAGATATAGCATAAGTGGTTTACATAATAGTGCTGTAACAACAGTTGAATGGTCTAAGAATGGTATGAAATTATTTAGCGGAGATCAAGATGGTTTAGTTGTACTTACTGAAATTGACTTTTATATGGTATGTAATATATATGAAATAATATTATAGTTTTGTTTATTATTTTTTATATCTTTCTCTTATAAATATTTTTTAGCATTTATCAAAATCATCAGAATTGTTAAATGAAAAATATACAGTAGTACAGTTAAGTTATCAACAAGGTTTATTACTAGTTTCTACAACATTACGTACAATATTGGTAAATAGAAATGAGAATGGAAAGGTAACACAAGTTGGTCAGAAAGAACGTAAAACGTTAGTAAAAAAAGATGAATATAAAATATTTAATGAATTATTATTATTATTATTATTATTATTATTATAAATGAAAAAAAAATGATACATACATATATTTTAGATTGGGTAAATTAGGTGCTGTATTTGGTTGTAAACAAAATTATGTACAAGATTTAATAATATATGCAAGTAGACCTGGATTACGTCTATGGCAAGCTGATAAAACTGGGACTGTCCTAAAAACACTTATTTTTAAAGATGCTGTTCGATCTGGACATACGGAAGTAGAACTTTTAAATCCAGCACCAGAAAGTTGTAAAAAAAATCGTGGTGAACCTACATTTGGTGTTATTTTACCTTTTTGTGATGATTTATTAGTTACATATAGTGATGATATTATATATGTAGTAAATCCACAAACTATTGCTATAACATCCATTGTCACAGACTTACGTCGTGTTACCGACGTTGCTTGTACTAAAGATGAAATATTTATATTGGAAGGAGAAAGGAATATAATACGTATTGCATATTATCCTGAAACTAATATGTTCTCATCAGGTAAATTTTGATTAAATATTTCTTCAATGTGTTAAAAAAATTTTAACACATTAAAATTAATTTTTATTTTTAGAAATAAAAGACACATTAGATTCATTATCATCATTTGCTGAAATTAGTAAACCAGTTACAAATGGTATATTAGAATTGACTTCAAAATTAATGGAAAGCACAATAGTACCTGCAATTCCTTTTCACAAAATTAATCCAACTAATATCATTCAATCTGTGGGGTAAAGTATTTGAATAGAAAAGAAAAAATAAATTTATTTTGTATTAATAAATAACATTTAAATTATATATTTAAAACTACTATTTTTTAGAATTGTACCAATGGTTACTGTTGGTACTGATGTAACTTCAGTTACAAATGCAGAAGAAGCTGTTGAAATACCAGCAATATCAATTAATTTAAATTCTTCATTAATAACAGATAGTAATAGAATAACAGAATATAACGATGTTTCTAAAAGAAAAAGCGAACAAAATGAAAAACATAATGATAGGAGGCAAATATTTCAAAAAATTAGTCAACAAGAATTTGAAGATGTTGTATTTACTCCAGAAAGAAAAATTAAAAAATCACGTAATAGATTAAATGGAAATGGAAATTGTTCATCTTTATCTGATATTGATTGTGATTTGTCTGCTTTCAAAGACAAAATAAATGCTAATGATGCAAAGACGACACATTCTTCTTTATTAACACTTAATGTTGATGACGAGTTCATATTAAAAACTGAAAGAAATCTTGAATCGATTCAACGTGATGTAGAAAATAAAGAAAAACTTTTAGCTGATGTTCTGGATTTTGATTTATCAAAGTATATGAGCAGCAGTCAAATTACTACTACTAATTCTATTATATCTCAATCAATTGATACAATTACATATATAGATTGTAAAATACATTCCAATAATTCTTTCACAGAAGAAAAAAATGTGCAAAATGAATATAATGAACATAGTGATCATACAGAAACTGAATCTGGAGAAGAAGATGTCAGTTATCGTACTGAATTAAAAAAGTTAGAAGATTTAGGTGAATGTAGAAAAAAGCTTCTACAAGATAAATTAAATGAACCCTTACAACAAAATAATTATGTTGATGGAAGAAAAATGTTACATTCAACAGGTATGAATAAACATGAATTAAAAATTTAATTCTATAGCAAGAATAATAAAATTATTCTTCAAAAATATTTATTTCTAGTTGTACCAAATGAGTTTATAATATCAACTACACTTGAGGAAGAAGATTGGGTTTTAGTTAAAAGTGATGTACCTCCAGTTGCAATGTAGAATTCAGTTGAAAAGAAACTAATTTATTATAGATATTACTTCAATTTTTATGCATAATTTTTTATGTTTTATGCAGATGTACTTTTGATTTATTTTTGCACATTTAACTGAATTGTTTTTATAATTAGAATAAAAATAATCGTATATGTGCATTTTATATACAAAATTTAAACTTTAAATAGATAATATATTTTCTAGTCTTATTTTAGAGCAATTTATTTTGTTTTAATTATAACCAAAAAATTAGAAAATGTTCAATGAATACTAAATGTACATTTGGATGATATATATGCATATTTTATTGGGTATTGTTATCTATTTTATGAAAATTTTTTAAAAATATTATAAACAAATTTGTAACAAAAAAATTATAAAATCAATTTTTTTTAATAATTTATTATTATTGTTTTGTATATATGCACGCTTGCATATATTATTACACATTGAAAAATAATATGTGAATATTTTTTTTATGTGTAATAATTAATGTCATAACATTCCATTTAAAATTTTTATAAAAAGCAATAAAATCACCAATTTTGTTATTTGAGATTAACAATATACATATTGATCATATTCAAATATAATGCTAATAGAAACTGCAAATATATTATATATTATTTTATAAAATGTAACAATATTTAAGAGTTATATTTTAAATTCATTTGCAAATGCATATATGAACATTGTAAGTACTTAATATTTAAAATAAAAAAATATTTTCCAAATGGTATTCAAAGTTTTATTTTAACAAAAAATAAATGATTATTTTATTATTATGTAATCTTATTAAAAAAAATTCATTTTTATTTATAAAAAAATATAAAAATTACTTTTATTTATGGTTTAATATAAGAAAAAACAAACCTTTCTAATAGGAATAAATATATATGGAATAATTTATTGTTTAATGACATACACATTATTCATAAATTACTCTATATGAGTACTTTTGCTCATTTTACTGAATGTTATAAAAAGTAATCACAGTGTTTCAGCAATAATATCAGAATATTTTTTTATTTTACTAGCAACACTCATATCTATATATTTATCACCTATTGATATAATCATACCTCCCATAATGGAAGGATCAACTTTTGCAGTAAGCATAATAGATTGACCTTTACTTAAAAATCCTTTCAAAGCTGCTTGAAGCTTAGATGTCATTTCCGCATCAAGTGGTTTTGCAGTTATTAGTTCACAAGGAACTTCACCTCTAGTAGCAGCCATTAATAATTTAAATGTATTAATTACAGTGTTAATTTGTGAAAGTCGACCATTTTCTGCTAATAAAGCTAATAGATTTATTGTTTCACTTTTCAGACTAATTTTTCCTCCAATTGCTTTAAGTCCTTCTACTTTCTCTTTTCTTTTTATTGCTGGATTTTTCACAAATTCATTCAATTTTTTATCTTGCTTCATGAGATCCTAACAAATAAATATTTTTATCAATAATTTTAATTAAAATTAAATATAGCATTTATTATACATACTTGAAATTTAAGAAGATCTTTTTCAATATTATTTAATGTTTTTTGTTTTGAACCTGCTGAATAAAGTGCTGTAGCATATCGTCCTCCTATGCCAAATACTTGAATCGGAGGCTAAAAAAAAACCAATAAAATTTTTTTTCGTTATTAATAATGAAATTAACAGATAGTATTCTAAAAAAATCTCTGAAAATAATCATAATTCATTAAATATGTATTTTTTATAGTTATATATATATATATATTTTTTATAGTTATATAATTTTATATTTTTTTTAAAAAATACCTTAACCAATTGTTGGACAGCAGTACTACTGGAAAATGAGCGCACCTGATAAATAATAATATAATATAAGTTTTTTTTTATTAATTTGATATGTATAATATTCTATAAATTCAATGTTTTCATTCAATAATTGAATTATAGAGTTTATTTATTTTATTATTGATAATTCAATTCATTTGCATTTTTCTTAAATTTTAAGATTCATAATTAAATTATGTGTTATTACTTACAATTATTTTACTGAAAGACATTGTCATATATTTCTAATAGCACGTTTTAAAGTCCGAAAACGATAAACGAAATACTACAAATCCACCATTATATAACTAACTATTTCACAGATGTGTAAGTATATATATTTTAGCGACATCTCTAGAGGGAGCAATTTGTAAGTTTTAAAATTTTATTTATGCAATAATTAATATGAAATTGTACAATTACAATTTATTATTATATTTATTAATATGATTAAATTATTAATATGAATGAAAATTATTAAATGAATTATTAATCGTAACTTCAATTATGATTTCAGATTTATTTTTATGCATGCTTCAAGTTTCGATCATCATTTTATAAATGCGCGCTATATATTTTCTTGCAAGAGAATAATAGTATATTATTATATTTTGAGAAATAAGAGAAATAAATTTAAATAAAAATTCGATAAATATATATTTATATATATGTATCTATAAATATTAATTGGAGAATTTTTCTTTCTGTCAAAATCAAACACAAATTTTTAATTTCTAATGATTTATTTATTTATTATTTTTCATATATGATATAATATACAACGAAATTATTTATTAATAAAGAAAATTAGACGAAAAATTTAGTTTTTTTGCACCGCCAAATAAAAAAATATTCAAAGATTCATTAAATAGATGATATTCTTACGAATAATTACATTAATATATATGAATATTAATATTCAATTTTGCGTATAATTTTTTATAGCATCATGAATTTTAGTTTTTTTTTAACATGTGTATGTTCTAATTCAATATTCTATTCATATATTTAAATATTTAATTATTTTCAATAGAGCGATTATAGAAATATATATGAATACAATAAAATATACATATATACATACAAATATACATACAATTTAGTTTGTTTTTAAATTAATAGAAATAATTAGTATTTTATATAAATATTTTTTTTTGCGCAATATTTAAAATAACAAAACATTTCATAACATCATTAGCAATATATAAACCATGTACATAAAGATTTTATATATAATCATATACATACATGTATATTTTTAATATTTATACATATAATAATATATTTAACGTTAAAACGAATCGTATATCGTATCGCCAATTTGTTAACAAAAAATGATAACTAAATAAAATATTTTATCATATTAATTTATAAATAACAATTTTATAATGATAATGAAAAATACAATACTTTTAACAATAGAATATTTTTTAAAAGTTTAATACGATTAAAATTTTAAAATAGTAGAAATGTTTTTAATTACATCACTTTCATTGCATACAAATGATACGTTGGTCCACTATTGAAATAATCAACGTCCAATTCAATTGGCATTTATTTCCCTATTATCCGATGTGATGTAGTTTTTTATATCGATCAGCGATAAATTTGAGCTCGTTCATCACAGTTCGGATTTTGAATAATAATTATTTGAATACAAATAATAATACCATATCTATAATGATTGTTTTTTACATTGACTTTTCCTTTTTTTTTATAATATATTAAATATCATTCCATAGTTATTGGTGCTGATCGAAGAACAAGAGGAAGTATAATAAAATTCATCAAGAAATCGATCTTAATCGTTTTACGATCGTCGATTACCGATGTGAGACAAATTGCATCGTAAGTTTAAGTTAGATTTCTTATTATTATTTAAACAATTCCGCAATAAATGAAATTCCTTTATAAAAATATGTTTATTGAATATTTTTCTATATTAAGAGATTTGTACTTATTATTAAATAGTTTGTACTATTAACTAAATAAAATCTCAGTATTAGGTTTCTTATCGTCTAATCGACTAATTATTAGAATGTTTCGTTTCATGATTGCAAAACATAGTGAGAATTTCTCTTTATTTATGACTTATCCTTAAAATTTAAAATTTAAAACAGAAAATCTAACACAGGAGGAAATTAATAAAAATCTTTTGCAAAAAGATTTTTTGTAAAGAAATTTGGCGGGCAAATATGTCTAATAATTAAACGTAATTTGTTCTTGCTGCGCAACAAAAAAGATTCAAAGCTCCGCAAAAGTAGGACGATTGTCTGGTAGTTCTAGTAGGTCTATTATGAGTTTGGTTCCATCGGTGTATCCGTCTACCATTGGTACGATTACTCCAACTTCCCGCATTTTGTAAAGCCGTGTACTTTTCTGCAAATGAAATTCAAAAAAAATGTTTTTAGTTAGGTAAGCTTTATAAGCCAAATATACAGCCAAGTCAATGGCATTTCAACCATGGAATTATTTAATGAAAGAAGAAGTAAAAAACGTGATATTACTCAGTGGAAGCTCGAATCAATATACGCTTCTAATTTAAGGAATTCTCCATAAACTTTTTCTCGAAATTAAAACAAATAGCACTAATAATGGTTAATTTCTTTACATAATCTAAGAAAACTTTTTTTTTTTTTTTTACGATTCTATTAAAATTCTTCTTTAGCTGTTCGATCGTATATCGATTTTTATAATATACGACTTTCGATGAATAGCATGAATCGACATTAACATGTTTTTCTATTCCTAATTTTCAAAAAAATTTTTTTTCACTATATCTTATTTCAAAATATATTTTTAATGGGGAAAATATATTTCACAATTATATGAAATAAAAACATAAAAAAAAGATTTGTCAAATTGTAGCGAAATGTAAGCGTGAGCTTCTTACATAAAACATGATACATAAATATGATGATATTATTAATTAATAATTTTTGCAAAGTAGTACCATTTTACATAGTATAAAATAATACGAAAAAATCGTACAAGTTCACATGATGTTTCAATGAAAATGTGTGATTTAATTCCTCGATTGCTACGCAATCGCAATAAATTGGGATATTTGTTCTTTGAGATTTGAGATCCTTTCACGTTTGATCCTTTGCATCATCACGATAATCGCTAATGGTATCATCGATCATTGGCGATAAAAAATGTTTCGCGAATTTAAAAAAATTTAGTTTGGTTTTTTTCAAGTTGTAACTTAAATTAATTTATCAACGAATTATCGTCATAATTTTTCATCACATAACAACATTTTGTAATGAAAAATTTTATATTATCACACCAATATTTTTTATATATTATACCATCATATTTTTTCCAGTAGTCGAATATGAAAATATGAATATGAAAATGAATTCCACTCGTCCTTGACCTCAAGAATTGCATTACACAGTTGACGTTACGTGTACACATTAATTTTATCGCGACAAACAGAAGATTTGGGTAGAAAAAATGAATGAAAAGAACGAGTAGTCCATAGTAAAGTTTGCACAATCGAGATTCTTTCACAAATCGCGATTCGAATTGTTTTATCGGTTCATGATCGGACATATTTCCCTCTTTATCTTTGATTTTCCCACCCTTTTTCCGCGCCCAGCGGATTCTCGTTTCCTCTCGTGGAGAACGGAGGGAACGCAGGAACGGTTTCCATCTATCCTTGACCCGAGTTCTGTTTAATGTTAAATACTCGCGTACCTTTCACGTATTTTTACGTTAGTGCACTTGTTTATATATTTCGATATATATATATATATATATATATATACTATATTATCAAATCAATATATTATCAGATTCCCGAAATGATCAATCGAACGTCTTTCGAGGATTGTTAAAAATGTTGTCGTTTTCATTTCGACAAGATCTTCCACGTTGTATAAATACTACTATAAATACACGTACACATACAGATATATATATTTACTTTCGGCTCGGGAATAAACCATGCGTCTCTTTTTATTCGCGCTTCGCTTCCCTCCACCTCGTTCCTCTCTCGTCGTTTTGCACCGTTTCCCCGACGAATTCTCTCGACACGCCATGTGCACACCGCTACTCGACCTGTCCTTTCTCGAAATTCTACCTACGAATACAACGATTCCACTTGTTTTTCTTATTTTCCCTCGGAGACAGTGGTACGATCTTTCTCGAGCGTGAATTTCCCGTTCGTAACACACGGTGAAGGAAATCCGTGTTTCGAATCGACCTTGACCTCTTTCTCGTTCAATGTCAAATATCCTATGTCTCTCTCTCTCTCTCTCTCTCTCTCTCTCTCCCCCCCTCTTGTCTCTCTAGTTGCATCGTTATTCTCCTGATAAGCAAGCAACCAAGTTTCGAATCGACGTTCACGGGATCGAAGATCGCGGTACACGTGGTGATTTTCGTGCTATCTTTCTCCCTCCCTCTCTTCCTCCGAGGGAATGGGCTACGGGGACGCATCCAAATTCGCTTATTATATCGATAGATAATTAAGGCCGCCGTGTACTAACTGAGCTGAGAAGCGAACCACCGCCTGATAACTCTAGTTTGCGAGCTCTATCCTGTTGGAAGGTAATACGTTTGTTCCTTATATAGAATCAATGGCGAGCGCGACGAGGTAAGACGCAGTCAAAGAGACGAATAGAGAGAAAGGGAGAATTGTTCTCCTTTGAAATCCAGACCTTGGCCTCTGGAGTAACCCGATTAGAGACGGTTGAATAGATAGGTCGGGAGAGAATAGTAGAATAGGAAGAAAGATGGCCAGAGAAAGAAAGGTCAACGAAGCAAGGGGAGGTGTATGTATATCAGGGTGGCAAATAGAATAATCAAGAGTTCAAGTAGAAATTAGAATCGAATTAACCATTGGGGAACATTTATGTTTCGAGTACGATTCGAAACGTGGCTCGATTTTCTACCGTTTATTACGAAAATTTAATTTCTCCGTATTGAAAAGAAACCGTACTCGTGGTGGGACAAGAACTTTTATACTAACGATGTAAATTCGATCATTCTGTGAAAATCGGGTCAAAATATAGAGGACATCGAATGAGATCGTTGAAAAAATAAAATTCTAAGAGGTAGACGATAGGAAATGGAAAGATGCGATAAAAGGGATGGAAGAGAGAGAGAGAGAGAGAGAGAGAGAGAGAAAGAGAAAATGACAGTACCTATATCACCACTTGATTGAGGCATAAACTCTTGCAACTCGTTGATCAGACCACGAATTTCTTCGGAATCCTTTTGAATGCTGCACAATTCTTCCTCGTAGAAATCTGGTGTGATTTGCTTGCAGAGAACTATTTGTGAGATCACATTGCCGATGTTGGATGGGCCGGATCGAGTTTCTGAAACCAGAGAGAGAAAGATTTATGCTGATCGTTACTATGAATATTATTGGTTCCACCAGAAAACTGACATATATTCTAACATATATTCTCTCGATGATATCTTCAACTTCGATACGGATATTATTAATATAGCAGGATTATTGTAAATGAATTTATAAGGCGGCAAGATTTAATTAAAATTGTTTTGTTTAATTAATTAAAATTGATTGATTCCTAAGATAAGATATTTATAGGAGGATTCTCAAAATTACCGTAATACTCCGTCATGTCCATCGGCACGATGCGGATGAGGTTCTTACTTTTGCAGAGCTCGCGCAGAAACAATTGCGCGACATAAAAGAGAAGCATCAAATTTGGACTGTCTACAGGGATTCCGATATCCGTAGTTCTGAAAGCAAAACCCATTCCCAGACCTATTACTTTTTTATCATCGAAGTTTTCTCGTTAGGCATTTCGTCGTCTACTTTTTTCCTTCTTTAATTATTACACTTTCTTTTTCCTTTTATCCCTACATCTCTCCGCCTTTCCTGCCTATAATTTCGCTACAATTCATTCTACATTCCCTCGAACCAATTACTCTTCTTACCAAATCGTGATTATCGATTATTTATAAGAATTTGATACACATTTGTTGAAAATTCAATAAAAATGTAGAACTTTGAATGAAGATCCAAAGGATTTCGATTATTATTTCGAATTATTTTATCACGATTCAAGTTAAATTTGTTATATTAAAGACTTATCTTAAGATCCCTTTTTGTTACCGCGAATATAAAACGTTTATATCATTCTCGTAAATGCGTCGTGAAACCGATTCGTTTTGTAACGAGGCTGTTTGTTAGTGTTGGTTTGTGATCAAATGAGGAATTCCCCCTCCCCCACCTTTTTTTCACCGTGGAAAGGAGAGACGAAGCGAGAGATCGTAGAATCATAATGAAGTGCGTCGGCGTCACGCGTAAAACAAACCACGAAGATTTAACCAAGTCGACGGAGAGGAAAAGTTTTCTGGCATTTTTTAATTTTGTAATCGTCACGTTGGAGGCCAGAGAGCCAAACGGAGAGACAATACTTTGGCTGTGAAAATACTTCTTGCGTGACACTTTCGTCTATTTTGCTATTTTTATAAATAATACATACTCATACACACATACATATACGCACACTGTGATAAAATTTCAAAAGTAATTAAAATTAAAACAAAAAGTAATTACGCACACGGATAAAATATTTTGTTATTACGATATTTATGAAGTTTCATAGAAATTGTATAATAGCCTTTTACGAAGCTCTTTTCTCCAGCTTTGCAAATGGTTTCTCCGTGTTTCTTGGCTAACTTTTACTCGAGAACCATAATTTTAAGTATCGCGAAAATCTAATAAACCAGGCGAAGGAGGAAAATAATTTCTTTCTCTCCAATGGCTGATCATTTATACGTATTACACTTCGCGTTAGAGTCTGTCTTGCACGCGGTTTATACTACTTATCGCTCAATTTCAGGCTCACGGTTTTACGGGCTGAAATTTTCTCGTATTCAAGAATTATAGCGAATATGAACGAACGATTATCAGAATAAACTTGATGCTTTGCTATATTTCTTTGCCGCTGTTTCATCAAAAATACCGCTAAAAACAATCTTCAGAATTTTCGAATAATTTAAGAATAATTTTGGAATATATTTATTAGGAGGATATTAAATTATTTAAAATCGAATAATTTATGCAAAGTTTGTGACCCGTTTTCATTGTTGGTATTAAAATAGATTTTTACGTAAGCGTTTGAATGGAAAATTGTTCGTCAAAGAGGCGAATGAAATTGGGAAAAGAATGGTATTCGACGAATTATGGGTATAACAATTTTTATAAAAGAAAAAAGAAAAAGAATAAAGAAAGACAAATGTTTCTGTGCTGTCGCGCTCCGTGTAATCGATACAGAAGTCGCGTGATTTTGCAAGATATGTTGCACGACATCCCCTATTACGACGCACGTATTTGGAAAAGTTGTTTGCATGATCAAACATTCAGGATATTCTTAAGCGTTTCGTCGTACGTTAGCAATGCTTTTGCTAATAAAGATATCGAATAGGAATGATTTTTATTTAATCGTGTTATACTATGTCAAATCTTTACATAAGTTTATTCGATATTTCGATAATTATATGCGTTTAATTTTCACCGAATGATCGTTTAAGCAACGTTTAAATCACAATTAGAGTGTGTTTGACGTTTTAAACGTAACAGAAATTATGCAGCTATGTGTTGGAAGCGGAGAGAGAAAGGAAGAGAGAGAGAGGAAAGAGACAGTCTTGTATACTTACACGCAGGGCTGCACCGTAATTAAACAATTATATAATGAATAACTGTGTGAAAATAAATGAATATGCAATACTCGATAATTTGAAGGTAAGAATTGAACTAAATAAAAATAACTCGTCAATAAATACGATCCAACGAGAAAAACGATTTTCGTTTGATTAACCACTGGCAATTTTATAAAAAAAAAAATAGACAATTAAGAAATTTCAATTGATTTATCTATCTGGTTATAAGAATTAGGAATTAATGAGAAAGTAAAAGAGGAAGAAATTCACGAAACATTTAACTTTTCATTAAAACAGACAAAGAAATTCAAAGGTGACGTCTAAGAATCTTTAAAGAGCGGTCGATGGTCATCGTTCGTTTTTCCCTTTTATCTTTTTTTCTTGGAAAAACCAATTCCGTAGAATCGATAACATTCTTTGCAGCACACTTCAAAGTAATAGAAATTCTCGTGATACTATTATTTCACTCTTTCCTTTATCTGATCTTAATGGTGTTTTTCTGTGACGCGTTGTTTGATAACGAAAGGACTGGTGTAACAATAATTAATTAATAATTAATAATTCTCCTTCCATCCTTACCGTTACGGAATTAAAGACGTGATTCAAAACGTGATAAGATTATATAATTGTAATTGTACAAAGAAGACCGACTTGATTTCGAAAAAATCGTTTAATAATCGTTTTATTTATTTAATTAAAAGATGTAATTTGAGATGCAAAGTTACGACGATAAAGTCTGATAAATTGTACGTGCCAGGGATACGTGGCAGGGACCAATAAAGGGACCTTTTATTTAAAGATTTTCTTGAAACGATGCATTTCCAAGTATCGCCGTAGAAAATCTTTGATTATCTCGCATCAGGAAACTAACAACATATACGATCGTTGGCTGGTTGGCTTCTATCATAGCAATCTATTTATCGTGTTAATTGGAATCCCATTAACCGGAAGCAATTCGAGTTCGCTCTGTGTAGCACGTCTTCGTTTAATGGTTGATTCCGAGTAATTGACATAAACTGGTTAATCAATCGTTCGGTTTCCCCTTTCCCTTTTTTATTTTCTTTTGACTTATCCTTCAATTTCTCACTTCTTCTCTCTACTCGCCAATTAGCAAGTTTAATGGCCATAATGATCGATACGCCAGTTCTTCCGTGAAAATTTTATACCGTGAAGATTTGAAATACCGTGTCAAGGACGGTAAAAAAATTTTTTCCCTCTGCTTTTCTTTCTTTTCATTTTGGAAAAGAAATCGGGGAAAAAAGAAAGAAAAAGAAGAAGGAAAAAATCGTAGCAAAATGTTTGCGCCCTACCTTCGTACTTGTGGCAGTATAAGCTGGGACGTGTGTCTACACGTTTCTACGCAATTTCGTCTCAATCTTCGAATTTTTTCTCGAAGTTCCGGACAGTCTCGTGGTTGACCGATGTTTATCAGCAAATCGCGGTATTGCGCCACTTGGCTGTTGATCTCTTGAATTTGCTGCGAAATAAAATCCTCTATTAACCCCGTTTCCCCGATGTTTGACGTTAAAGTAAGCGCACCGATCACAATGCGTAGAACGTGCTTCGATATAATACACAAATCGGAAATTAAGCTTTCCAGGATCGTAAACCGAGCAATTTGTTACACGATCGACGATTATTACACGGTTAAACGTAACAAAACGATTTACCGTTCGAACTGCTTTATACGAAACCGGTAATACGCGCAACTTGTCGTCGTGAAAGGAAAATACGTATTATCGGAATAATATTATAAATTTGTCGAAATATCATCGAATCTAATGATATTCCGGTCAATGAACGCCGTAATAATGATAAATGTAATAAGATAATAAAATTAAATTACCGAAAGAACAGCCTTCTCCGTTTTCTCGCTCTTGTCATCTTGAGTTTGCATTTGAGATTGGCTTCGACTATGATGGGTACAAGTCTGAACGTTGCTGACCGACGGTATTGGCGATTCCGTCATTATTGCGCTTTAAGGAGCACCGTTTGATTGCCAATCGCCACAAGGCAATTAACAATACAGTTAAACGATAGCCTGCAAATGCTGCGATGCTTTATGCTACGTGGCCATTAAAGGGACACCGAAAATACCAGTTTAATTTACACTTCCAACCATCGATAATTAACACATGTGTTTTGTTTGTCCATTGTTAATTCATGGATATGATTTAATCAGTTACAGTGGAATTATCAGTCGCGAATATTATTAACATTTGGCGTTTATCAATATTTTGAGATAACGATATTCCTCAAAATTAGTTTTATATCGATATGTAATTTCATCTTTATTTCCTCTTTATTTTTTTTTTTTTTCTTTTTTTTCATTCAACATCGGTTTTGAGCAAACAACGGTTCAGAACAACGGTCAGATATATATATATGAACAACGTTTTACACTGACAATATTCATCCCACGATAAACTAGATCTCCCATGGAGAGAGAGAAAGAGAGAGAGAGAGAGAGAGAGAGAGATCTTGTTAGTCCGAGAACATCGAGTGAACAGCATTCACGTGATCCATCTAGTTGAGATGCAACCGCACGAACAGCTGATTGAGAGCCGCGAACACAATGCTTCTCCGTGTATTCGGCCCGATTACGATTTTCGCTTTTGTCTTGTTCCCACGAAAATGATCGAGAAAAATATTACTTCGGGTACGTCGGGCACACTCCACCATAACACGGATATAACGAAACCGGTGGCAGTAGATGGAACGAAGGAATCTAACGACGATGATTAAATTGCAAAGTTCGAATTCCGGAGAATTAATAATTCGTTCGACGATTCATAGGCATTTTACGCCGATGAATTGACTGAAGTGTTCTCGATATAAATCGAAAAGTGAAGGTGGTGCTGCCGGTATTGCGATTCGTGCGTCGTTCGATCCGACCCTTGTGCTCCCCTCGACGATGGATTCATCCTTTCCCATTTAAATTGGAAATTCACGTGAAACGGAACGCATCAAACGAGGAAGCGTGAGAGGAAACGACTGCGTTTCTTCTTGTCGAAATGTTCGACATTCCCCGTGACATTGTTTATCGAGTTTGGCCGAACGATATGCGCGCCGAGCGAGCACACGCGACAAACTGAAACGTGGGTTTTGCTCTCGAGCTCTTTCACTGCCGCGATTCCCGCTTTGAGGGCGCATGTCTGACTCGGTCTGTCATTCTACTACTCGCGTGTATTTATTACTTTCTCTCTCTTTCTCTCTCGTTGCTCATTTATATGCGCGTGTATGTACGAAATTTCAGAATATTTAATAAACGAGTAAAATATTTACAACGTATAAGTTCTTAATGTCATTTACGTAAAATTTTACGTGATTAAACACGCCCTCGATATTTAACGATAGTTTAATAATCATCAATCTTCCTTATTCGGTTTTTAAAATAAAATAAGTAAAATTATTTACAACGTACGTAAAAGTTCTTAATGTCATTTATGTAAAATTTTACATGATTAAATACGCTTCTATTCATCCTCCATTTTTTAACGATAGTTTAATAATCATCAATCTTCCGTATTCAGTTTTTGATGAATACCTTTTTCTTTTTTCTTCTTCCCTTAGAATGTCTTTTATTTTCTTTTTCTTTCACGTGCATTCACAATGCGGAGAGAACTAAACGCGATGCAATAGGAAATGATAACGTGAAAGATTACAATGTATCTTGTTGTACGATACGAAACGAGGAGAAAGCCGACTTTTATGGAGAAAAGCGAAATCTTTGGTCAAAGAGCAGGCTAATATAGTATCCGAACAAAGTCGTAAAATATAAGCGAAAGAGTAAGTAATAATGCTTCTGTCCTTTCGATATCTCTTTGTACGGGCGTGTATTCTTTAGAAAGCTATGAAAATTCGAATGTGCGAATTTACAATTTCAAAAATATCTTGTTTTCTCTCTATTATTAATATCGTAATTATATCTGGAAGACAGATTTTCAACATTCTGAACAAATGTTTAATTAAAAGAAGCTGCGAATTGTATTCTCAAGATTCTATTCCATGTAGAAAGTAATTAAGGAGGGAATTCGTATCATTAGCAAAAAGGAGTTTTGCATGCCGTGGTAGATGTAGAAGCATGGAAATAAATACAGACATTTTCGTGGTGAAAAATAATACATTGTTGTTCAACATATTTGTATTAATATCGAAATTTCAACTTTTTTTAAAACTATATTCAATTATTGTCTACTTTTTTTTTATTTGTTTTCAATCAACAAAATGCACCGTTAAAGTAATTAAAGTTTAACGCAAACAAATTCTTTGTCACAGATTATTTGCCTGACCTTTTTCGCTTATTATTCTACTATGCTTTTACAATCTCTTAATCAATATGTATGCATTTATAAGTTGTTCAAATATAAAAAATCATCTCGATTTTCCAAAAGTACATAAATTGTAAAAATCAAAATAAATAATTGTATTGTATATTTCACATTGTATTATTATTCCATTCAATATATATTTTTATATACATTTTTTTATAATAGTGAGGTGAACCTATTGGTAAAAAGTTTCACAACAGAATTTTCAACGAATTGTCACACGGAAGGTAGAATAGCAGGAGAGAGAGAGCTGTTTCTCGAGTTTCTTTACGGCTGACTTATTCGATATTATACTACTGCGGTCTTTACATTCGTTAAAGATACACAGAAAAAGAAGATACGATACGATACAAATATCGCGGACAAAGTATAAGACATCATTATCAAGTTTCGAACGTAGAATGATAAATCGATTGATTCTTATCCATCTATGAATTCCATTTTTCTTTACTTTTGTCGAAAATTTAACCGAATAGAATAAAGAAATAAAAGAAAATCGAAAAAGAGAAAAAGAGAGATTAAATATAAAAAGATGAACAGAAGATAAAATAAAATCTTAATGACTAATGTGATTTCCATAATATTGATTTCGATTCAAAATCAAAACGTTGTTTATATTACGTTTTGCAAAATATTTGTACTGTAAAATAACAAAATGAAATACAAATACGACAGATAATATGGGTCAGATGTATTATTGAGAGACAGAGTGTTGCGTGTATGAGTGACGATATTCAGTCGTATTCTTCAAAAAACAATCTTTGCTTTTTTGATCCAAGATGGTGGGCGAAAGCCTAAACTAAATGATTGCTCGAAGTAACAGGTATATCATCCGTGCACAGACCGAAACTGTGTCGTAGCAACAGGCGCGATCAACTAATTTCACGTTAGAACAACATCATTGGGTGCATGCACGATCATAAAATCACAACGTCAACGCTTCACACTGTTCTGATAAAATGAAAAGTTTTTTGATCGATCGATCATCGAATAATCATCGACAAGAAATCGTTGAAAGCTTTGTATTATAGAGCATAATAAAATTCATATTTGCACTAATAAACATTCGTGATCTTTGATTCAGTAATATCATGACGATGTAACTGAATCGTTTCAACGATTATTGAAACATTTTAAATTCTTAGAAGAAAAAAATTTTCAGAACGAAGGACACTTTTTATACAATTTCCAATTTTAAATTTGTAAATTCCGTTTAATTTATTACATATTCTTATTTAATTAATTTCTTATTAAAACGTGTTTATTAACACGTGATAATTGACATTTATTAATAAATATTTAATTAGATAATGTGCATATATTATGTATAGGATGTTACATAAATATTAACTTTTAACGAAGAATTTAGGTATCGTATGCTGCAACCAACATATGGATATTGGTTTCACCGCGATATTCCTAATTAATGAGTAAATTTAATGTCTCCTAATCGATTAAGCAAATATATTTTCGTTATACGGTAGCAAAAATTTTCATGATATCAAGCGATAGAAGTGTATCGATCGCGTTTGTTGATGAAACTGTTACGCGAATGAATGGAATATCCTTTTAACGCAGCAGATTATTCCGGAAATGTTTAATTAATTTATCAAAGTGGAACAATTAACTTTGAAAATGGAAGGAAATCTATCCATGTTTTAATTCGTATGATAATTCATATTTTTTCAACCCACTCTCTTTGCCCAGGTCTGTTATCTGATTTTTTACCCATCTTTTTTCCCCTCCTCTCTTTCTCTCTCAAAACGATATCCGTGCCATTTTCCTTCCTGTTTGTTCACGTGATGGTAAACCACGTCGCTTTCCACGGCTGTTAGAGGGACGGCCCGATAACGAGCGAAATTTGTAACGTGGTTCTAGAATTCACGAGAGCCCTTGACATCAATCATCGCCAAGTTTCGCGGGCAAAAATCCGCGCAGCAAGAATTTTCATCCTTCCTTTCCACCGCTTTGCTCCGTCGTCATCAAATGCGAGACTTTCTTCCTACTTTTTTTAAAAAAAAAAAAAATCTTTTTCTTTCGAGTTAAAAAAGTTTTTTCTTCGTCTCAAAATATCGAGAAATTTCCCAGCTCAGATAAGAAAGATTGGTCATTTTTTAACAAATAAAACAAAAATTGAACTTTACGTATCTCGATTTATAATTACATTTACACATGAAATCGGAATAAATCGACTTCTGTATAAATTTCAGATTCGTGTTCTTCATTAAAACGAAGTATCCGCTCCATTATTTCGCATATTAAAATGCTTCCGTTTACCTACTTTACGCCAGTGGTTTTTTAATCTTCGAAAGTATAAAGACATAAATTCCCCAAGGCTGCCGGTGAAATCAATTTCTGAAATGGGATTGATCGAAAAACTCGCCAGTTTCGCCAGTTTTACTGATCATACTACTGGAATCTTAGAAGTAATTTAATTTACCAAGGAGAAACAGCATAAAAAAAAAAAATAATATCTCGTGAAAATATCTCATCCTTCTTCGAATATCAATATATATGTATATTTGAAATTAACGTGTAATCGTAACTTGAATATAATCCTTTTCACGTTCTGTAAACGCGGCCAAGTTTTATTGTTCCATCAATATGAGATGGCTTTCCATTTCGCGTAGTCATAGTAGTGAGATGAAGGTTTAGAGACAAGCATCGTCGTTCTACGACCCTCAGGAAAACGGATATCTGCAGCAAATTTCGTGTCATAAACGTCGAGCGCAGAATAGTGACTCTCAACCTTTAGAATACTGGTTGAGGCGCTCTAATATGACTCTTTCAAATATTAATCCGGTCTATCGTAGTATCACGATATTCTTCCCTAATGTTTCTTTCTTTCTTATCTCTCAATAACGAGGATCAAGATTAAATCATGAGCGTTGGACGTGTATCGTCGAATCGAAGTAAGAAAGAGTAAAATTCGAAAAAGAACGAGAATGAAAAATTAATTGTGATTTATTGGGCAAAGTTGAGGTTACTTATTAGTAGACTCGAAGATAAATAAATTCTTGAATAATAATATTACAAGGCATAACAACTTTTTAATATGGAAACAGACTGAATATTCAAGCCTTTCTTAATGCATATGCAAAATTTTTTAAAATAGTTGGAAAACAATATAAAGTAACACGATTCGATCGAATAAAATTCATTAATGGAGGACTTTTGACATTAAATTTATTAGCGAAATTTAGGCTTTGATGTCAAATTGAATGAGCGATCTTGTATAATACACGTAAACGAGACTGTAATATATCTCGCTTGAAATCTATTAATATCAGCCCTAATTTTCGGTGTTGGTGTTTCGTTGACGCACGATATATCGACGCCAGATGTCAATTTACATTTACATCGACCCATGCGTCTTGGAGTTGCCAAGCATTCACGGTGTTTGACAAACATAAATCGATAAAAGGGGGCGATTGATATCGATTCAATTACCCGTAGATACATCGATTATCTAAACATCTAAAAAAAAAAAAAAAAGAAATTAACAATCGTCTCGACGATGAAAAAAATCTCGCTTAACGAAACAAGTAATCAGATTCTCTCATTTTCACGCGAACTTTTCATCGAAATAGATTCTTGCTCGATCAATGCGTTCAATCGTTTCGCTCGCACACATTGAGCGAGATGCGACAACCGAGTTGTATTCCTCGATTTGCATGCCGCTTTGCATGTATGCATTCGTTTTGCATCCATTAAAAATCAGAACGGTGGTCAACGATAATGGAGAATCATAGGCTGTACGATGAAAATGTAAATCTAGAAACAGTCACGGATGACTGTTTCGAGTACACGATCTTCAATCTGAGTTAATTTTATTCGTGACTTTTGAAAATAGCAACAGCTCGTATTTAAATAACGATTAATTAACATTGATATTTAAATTTAGAAATAGAAATGTACGTGTACCGAAGGATCTTGTGATATGGAAAAGATACATAATTCATTAATTTCTGAATACCGATAACGCATGAAACATAACGCGTTTACTTTTATCATTCTGAACTTACAATCTTTATAGTCTCTTACGAGTCGTAGAAAAAAGGTATTTGTAGGTAAAATTGTATCAATAAATTAATATTTCATAGCGAATCTCATTGAGAAATATTAAAGAATTTCAAATTGCCAAGATATTTCTTTTTTTCTTTTTAAAATTTTTCTTACCGATATCCACGTTCTACTTGCATATTTTACCATCAATTCTATGTATGCATTCACGAACGAATCTGCACAGAATAAATAAGTTAAAACGTGCATGAAATTGTACGTCAGAAAATAAAAATAACATTTTGCTCATATTTAAATAAATAAAAAAAAAAAAATTAAAATAAGGAAAATGTTAAATCAGGAATATAGATAAACTATGAAGAATAGAGAGTATGAGGTTCGTGCCTAAAACGATAGCGTGAGGAGGTTAACGGTTAAGTTTCATGTGTAGCTCGTGAAAAAATAAAACAAAGGGAAAACTGGAAGAAAGTGGGCTATGAAATCGGGGATATGACGCGTATAAAGTCAGAAACTGTTGACCGTATTTAACTCATAGATTTGCATTAAAAAAAAAAAAAAAAAGAAAAAGAAAAAGAAAAATGGTCAAAATCATTCTATATAGAAATAAATCGTGAAAAAACTGGATTAGTTAGAAAATTCTGTCTTGGCGAAACGAACAGTTGAAAACGAGAAGAACGTTTTAAAAGAAAGAGAGGAAGCTTAAATTTGTGTGTCAGTGGGTCAATCAAAGGTAAGAGGAGACGATCATCGTTGCGGACCGTTTTACTTCTCGAAATGAAAGGAAGTGGATGGAAGCATGCGAGACAAAGCGGTTGACTTGGTAGAAATAACAGAAAAGCGAGGGTAATAAAGGAAGGTATAGATAAAATGGATGGATAATGTGAACGACGCGAGGAAAATTCTCAAAAAGCGACTAACAATAATTGAAAAATATAATCGTATCATTTGCAAAAAAAATATGAGAATAAAGCTACGATAAAAATTACTTAAGATAAAAACATAGGGGGAAAAATATTCAAATATTTTATAACAAATCTTCTATCATTGACTTTTGCTTTTGTAAAATGAACAACGATCCTCCGAGGAATAAGTTTTTCACGATTATAAGCGGAAACGTTTACAAAAAATGGCATTACAAAAATTATTTCTATTTTAATTCCATTTTAAATCCATTTAAAATTCTTTATTTTCGCCAATATTTCCATTCATCGTAGCAATTTTTTATTTTTAACGAAATACGAACATCATTACTAATCTCTCTCTCACTCTCTCTCTCTCTCCTGTAATTATAATTAAATCGATATTACAAATATGCTCTCGACAGCTGTGGCAAAAATCAATTAGCAATCTAGGAACTGTACGCACGAGGTTATTGGAGCGAGAATATATACGTAATCGTAGGAGATTGGTGTTTCCGGTTCGAGACACGGACGAAAGGTTACGTAGTTAACCGTTCGCGGCATGAGCTTATAACAGGATCTTTAAACGAGCTGAGACAAATTCGTTAGAAAGATCTCTCCGGATAACGGATTGGCTGGCACAAAGAGAATTGAAGGCTGTTGGCCCTTAACTACGCGTAAACTTCGTTTACCGATTCGTTCTCCCGCTGAAATTACCGATTTACGGGACGCGGCACCGGAAATAAGCTGCTTCGTTATTTCTGCCGTCATTTCGCTCCGGAGTTTCTTTCGCCCCAGATAAACGGTAACGACGCGTTAATTAGATTTTCATCGTTTCATTAACCTGTGGATCTTCATCTCGAATATATTATCATTTTTTAAGCCTAATGTCACGCGATTCTTATCTATCCTACAACGTTCATTCGCGTTAAATATTTTCGTATTGTTTCTTCGTATACATCTGGAATTTTTCACGAATCTTATATAAGAAGACATTCCGGAAAGAATGTTAAATTTCCTGATTAATTTAAGGAAAAGTTTGGAAATCTATGGAATTGGCAAGAAAGTTCGTTTGATAAAGGAACAGATCTCTCTGGAGGATTTCTTCGACAATCTTGTCCTCAGAAGCGCGATCAATAGCGGCTTTTCAAGTTACTTCCTGACGCTGCCACTTAGCTTCCAACGGTCATCCAAGATTCTATTTATCGTGATGTCCCTTAAGGAATCATCGAAAAGAGGTAGCATGTAAAATGATTTAACCATGAAAATAAAAGCTTCTCGATTATTCCTCGTCATTTTCACAAAAATAACGTAATAAATACGACGATATAATATTGTTATATAAAGATTAATGTTCCTTTCGACGTAATTGAATGTTACGGAAGAGAATCACCGCGTTTACACTGTTCTCTGGTCTGTATTTACCATGATAATCTTGTCTTTATTAAGTCGTACCTAAGCCTCTTGGTCTGGCAAATTTACCCACTGCAAAGCGTCGGACTAATCATCCAGCCACCATAATTTGACTGGGTCGTTGAGTTATTCAAGAACGAAAGTAGTTTCAAGAGGATTCGGAACAGTTCTCCTCTCAATTTCATCTTGAAAAAATACGTTCATTGAAATTTTGGTTCAATGGATTTATTATATGTCCCGAAATACGATTGTTGTTGGATGATTTACATTTCATTCGTAAAACCGCGAAACTTCCTGAAACAGACAGAATTAAGCACGAAAATTTGCATTTATACTCTGTGAAACGAAACTTTCCTCATACGCTTTGTATTCTAATCGGATTTCGTTTCAAATCTCGTTAGTCGACTGACTTGTAAGTTGAATTTACATGATCGGGTTAATGGCTTTTATCGTAAACTCGCAACTATAAAGCGAGCCAATTATAGAGATTAATATTAAAAGAGCAATATAAATTCAAATAAATATCACGGACTGTTTTTCTTATCGTTTCTTAATTTATAACATAGTATTCAAATGAATATATCCGTTGATGAATAAGTAGAACGATTGATATTTTTGTCACGATACTAACACGGAGATTGAGTTTTCATTAATAACATTATCGAAATTTGATCGACTACTCGATATAAATAATATTAACAAATACGCACGGAATTTCAATATTATATGAATCTTTTCTCGAGCGATGTTATCATTGATTAATAAAGGTTGTATCGAGACATCGATGAGTTAATAGGAATTCAATAAACGAAGGTATGCTGTATCGCGTGTCTCTCGCGCGTGCAATTTTTATGAATCGAAAATTTTAGAACCGTAAACTAATTGAATTCATTCGGATAGATATTGAAACTCATTAAACACGAATGAATGAATGCGGTCATTTCTATTATGCGAATTTCATCGAATCATTACCACCAATCTTTTGCCAAAAAAAAAAATAAATAAATAAATAAACTATTGAATTTATTTATTGAATTTTAAACAGGTACAGATCGTTACAAACATAAAGTTGACCGAGGCAACTATTAATCAAACGGGTAATTGAGAACATTCCAAAGATCATTTCGAAGTATTAGCCGATACTAATCGAATCTCGAGAACAATATCACGATCCCATCCACGATTCATTAACGTCCATCGAACATTCTCGCGGCACAGTCGCTTTTCATAGAGAATTATGCACTTCGCATTGATGCATTCGCGATACTCTCTATGCAGGCTTTGATGCACTCACGTCGCATCTTGTTCCGGTTTCTATTTGATAGTCTTGAATCGAGTAACGTGTAACGTGTCCTCTGGCGAATACGTCCTCGCTTTCCAAATTAATTGATCCACGAAACTACGTTAGAAGTTGGTGAGGTTTATTCTAAATAAATCACCGTCAGTTAAAGTTGCAAAGAGTGAATTATTCATGGGCGTGTTTGTACATTCTCGAAATATGTCGAGGCTGTTCATTTGATACGCAGTTTTATTTACGCGTTTGCGTGCGCTTTCGCCGGAATTGTCGCCGAGGAAACAAACGACACGTGCTTCGCACATATACGAAGGGAGTGACTCGAAATATCGTGTTCGTGTTGTACGTACAAGAGACGACTGTTTAGCCCGGAGCATTGATAAAATCTAGCCTTAATAATTGCCTTAATTCACGGTAGAAAATTAATTAGTTTGCTTTTTTCAAATCTTTCGACCTCTCTTCAATGAGATCGCCAAGTATTTTTTACAGTTACAGTTTAAATAATAACAGATATTATTTACCGATATATCGAATACAATGCATGTGCTTTTTGTATTAGAAATTGAAAAACTTGGAAAAGGTAGAATAATTACGATCGTGTATTATCATTTACCTCACAAATCATTGAGCTTAATTGAAAATCTAGTTATGGAATATCGATGTGATCGAACGAACATCGTTCCCGTTTTAAATATCTTTAATTCTCTTCCCTGTACAGACTGTATATGAATGCGCTTTCTTTTTTCACATTTGCACAGCGATTAAACGTTCGTTTAGGAATCGGTGGGTAAAAAATTTCCGGTGTACCAACATGACCTGCGCAATTAATCCCATTTCCGTCTTTAACTAGCAGATATTCCTTTGAGCCCTCCGTAAACACGCTTCAACCGACAATGGCTCGCTTGGGGTTAGTGCTTCGGTAAATTAGCTTAATTAAACCATGAGTTTTTAGCTACTGTCTTGTCCGTCGCGGTTGACAAGAAGAATTTTCTGTTGCGAATGTCAACCGTCGCGAGAGAAAATCGATATTGACCGAGAACGTGATTCACGAATAAAATAATCCACGAGTTCGAAGATGGGGAAGAATATTTATCTCTTGCGTTAAATTGTATCAACGGAAAACTTAAATGTTTTTGTATGAAAATGTTACTTGTCGAGAAAAAAACAAGTGCAAAACATATACAATTCATTGACCTCTCCCCCCCGTAAGCAAATTTTACAATCAACTTAACAATCCTTCTATGTCACTTTATTCGACGTATCGGATAATTGAGAACCGCACTAAAGTGTCTTCTTCTTCTTCTTCTTCTTCTTCTTCTTCTTCTTCTTCACATTGGATTAAGCATATTCACATGGATTCGCACGACTACGCGCGCAATCGTTTCGAAGTAAGAGGGGAGGATTATTCTCGCCCTACGTTTCACTTTCTCGTTTCTTCTTTTTCATCCAGGAGAGGCCAACGAAAAGCCTAGTCGAAAATAACTACCGAAGCCAGGATATCTTCTTACCTTCCCGCCGGAAATATCGGGTGTGAACCGATAGGATTATTCGAATGTGCATAAGTAATGCGTAAATAATCAATGCACGATCCCCCCGATGAATAATTTAGCTCGCTATATTTTACAAACGAAGGTTCAGGGATAAACATTTCGAAGACTTGGAAAGAGAGAAATAGCGTGGCTGAAGTGAACGGGATTGAATTTAAAAAGCCATGAAACGGCGGATTATCGAGCGAATTACGGGCCGATTTTCGTGTACGCCATGCGCATTATTCATGAGCACGGATTGCACGAGCCTTATTACGCGAAAATACTTCAATCAACTTTTTGTGCTTTTAATGCTTAGTTATACGAGATACGTGGAAAACAGTTCCGATTTATCTCGATCGTTACGATGATAAACGTAATGGAGCGATTGAAGAATGCGCGCGATTCTCTTTTTAAAAAAGGCATAATTAAAACGTGAAATTGAAAGCGCGATAGGTAAAATGAAAGAAAAATTCTTAATATCCTCGTTTATCGGTTATCAGCGTGTAGATAGATAGATTCGTCGGTGTCGTCGAAAAAGGCGTAGAAGTGAGATCCGCGTCGTGGACCCTCGAAGTCGAAAGAATGATCAACAGCGTGTCAGCGAATCGTGTGACAAACGCATTCATTTTCGGTGTAAGAAAAAAGCGGGAACGCGCGTCGCCGTAGGCGGTTTGCACAATTTGTCAGTAGCAGCTGGTGGAACGCGAAAGAAAAGAAAAAGCGTGGACATCGTTATTGTCCGTTCACATTTTGTAAGAACGAACTTCATTCCGGTTATGCATATTTAAGATGAAATATCTGAAGAAAATAATATCTTAGAAAAATCGATCGCTCTTCTTAAGAATGCAATTTATATCGTAACCCTCGGGGAAAAATTATACAAATTCTTCAAGTTCCTAATAAAAATTCCGGCGTGGAAGAAGATATGGCTCCAAAATATTCTAAGCGATCCCAGATATACTGCAATGCTTAAGATTAACAATACGAATCGAAGATGGAAAAAGGAGCACAAGTTAAGTTTGATCATGACATAAAAAAAGGAAAGAGATTAGAACGCACACGATATCGGAAAACGTGAGTGTAAAAAACTCAGTTACGGAATTTTTATGTCGCGTGCGAGTTTTGAATTATAAATTAATGTGTAGCGATATTTTAACGAAATGTAGGTCAGTGTTAAAAATCTTTTATCGCTTCTATATATTTCCATATATTTCCACCAGGCTATTGTTCATTGTTTCTTTTTTCTTATAACGCTTATATCTCTCTCATGACTGGTACATTTTCCACCAGAACGCGAAAAAAAAAATTTTCATCAGCGTTCACGAATAACAAACTCTATACTATTGTTTCTTTATTCTGGATTAATCTCCGTTGCACACAAGTTAAAACGTACGGCCAATTTAAATCTGCCACTGAAGCACAACGTGTTTGCACCGATCTATTCGAAACTGTACGTGGAGCCGCGTGGCGCGGCGTTTAGCAAAACTTTGCGTTAATTTTCGGTTATTTATAGAAGTCTAGCCATCGTGAATGAATTGCCCCGGTTTGTACCGGTGACATCGATATCCGAATGAAATTCATTCATTCGGATTAATATTATCAACTCATCGAGCTGAATGTTGGTTAGACTGTTGACTGTGGATCACAATGCACGAACAATGCGATTCAGTGGCATTATTTGCGTCGATGATGCCCGCTATTAAACAGGCCACTTTTACGATACGCGCGTCAACAATCTTCTGCGTATGCATACCTCGTTTATCATTGGTTCAAGGGCAAGAACAAATTAGTAGAATTAATCAACGAATGAATGATAAGTAGAGAATACAAAGGATTAAAGAGGAATTTTCAAGCGATTAATATAATTGTGAAAATTGTGCGCCGACCTATTATCTAAATAAGATACCACGGAATTACCATCTGATAGAAGTCAAGCGCCACTCGTAACCAATTATGAATTGCGAAGGATCTCATTTCAAATAATGAATTGAAGTTTTATCGTAAGATTAAAATTATTTATTTTTGAGTGAAAATAATTTTCATGTCTTTACCACGTTTAATAATTATATGAATATTTTTAACTGTTTAACGTGGTGGGACGATTAATTATTACACATAATCTCTATACAAAAGTTTCATCATTAATTTCTCATGATTCTGCTTCAAAATATCTCAAAGTGGTTCTACTTCTACTCTTCTTATTCGTTAACTTTATTCTTTTTGTCGTTTCTACCATCAGGGGAAATTAAAATCAATATCCTTAATTTGTTGGATTAATTCCAACCACGTTTCCAAGATATGCTATTCAGAGAAAAAAAAGATGTTATCGCAATGAAAAGAAAGAATTCGAATATCTACATGCGGCTAATGGAAAAAAAAAAAAAAAACCTTCTTCCTTTCATTTTGTCGATTGAATAATTAATTTCATTCCTATCATGAACATTCCATTGTCTCTCGAATGATAGCGTAGCAGTGACAATGAAATTTTCATTTGTTTACAATTGTAACGGATAATACACGATTTATCGCCTCCTTTTAAAAAGGGGCCGTCGATTCATATATTAGATTAACGATTTAATGGATAACTCGATGAATGACTCTATGTATGGTACGTGTCGGTGCGTAAATTGAACAAATTATAGAAGAATGCCTTTGGTGTTGGTAGATGGACACCCTATGCGTGTAATACATAGCGACAGCATTGCAATAGGGCGCAAAGGTTCTCAATCAAAATGGAATCTCTCTCGTTTGAATCTTCTTATAAATATCGTACAGTGCACGTGTACTCTTACGTGTAAATACATATCGATTAAATTCGTCCTTTTTATCTTCCAAAATTCCAATCTTCAGGAATACCTTGATACCTTGATACATCGAACGATTCGGATATTTGGGAGAAAAAAATACAATAACGTCAATTCTATAATTTTACAATCCCTTTCTCAAAGATTTTCCTCCAAGATCGTTGCTTCTCGTCTCTTCTCGAAAATGACAAATCTTTTTATAGGTGACAACATGAGCATCCCTGGATCACACAATGGCCAACTGGTCATAATTACGCTGGACGACAAGTGTGCGTGAGCGTACATGTGTGTGAGTTAAGATCGCATGGAATACGATCACCACCTTAGCCAAAGATCAGTGTCTCGTGAAAAGTTGAAGAGTACACGCGTATATACCACGGTCATCATTCTCAATCGTTTTCTATTCTTCGTTTATTTTGTAGCACGAGGGTGGTAAAACGTACATACATGTTTTTATAACATGATGGTTTTCGGTTGGATGCTTTGCATTTTTATCATAGGTGAGCGGAAAAATTACACAGTTTACCAAGCACATGCACATTTTTTGTTTTTTTTTTTTTCCCATAATTGCATCTCATATTCATACGCGGATATATAGGCGTATTCCGTAGAAAAAGACACAAAGATTTCGATTTTCATCGAACTTTCTTAACAATCCTTTGCGCTCTTCCGATCAAATTCGTTCAAATTAATTCGCCCACGTTTATTTTCTCGCTTGTCCCGAGACAAAATAATGCTTATTTTTCTCGCATCGAGACAACAATAATTATTTATTATTTGAAAAAATAATCGTGTAACGACCGCGGAAATGAGTTTTACAACTTTCGCTGAACATTTCGCTAGATTGTTTCCGCTCTGTTTGTTTCGTTTCTACAATTATAATTCATCATAAACATTTCGCAAAACTGTTCCCGCGCTCTTTTCTTCTTTCCTTTTCCTTTTCCCTTTCTTCTTTCTTTTTTTTTTTTTTTTTTTTTCATTATTTTCGTTTTAATAAGAAAAATAAATGATTCACTATGTTTCCGGAAATTCAATCCGTTTGAACAAGAAAGTAGTCGTGTTCCATTACTTGAGTGCTGTCACACACACCACGAAAATTGCTTATACATAATGCATGGAAAATCTGCATTTAACTTTTCACGAATTCACCGCGAGAAAACGCGGCTATACCATTGCTCTCGCGAAAGCTAAAAAGCAAAATTTGCAATATAATTCTGAAAGTCAGATTTCATATTTGCAAAATGAAAAATTAAACAGAAAAAAAGATTTCTTACCGTATTATCGTAATGCGCAATCGAAGAAAAATATTTTACGAGTACGAATTTATCTTTATTTATTTATCGTTACAGGTAGTCGAGCGACAGCGAACAATGGATTTAAAAGTTATCCTACAACAGTAAAGACCTTCGAAAACGATACAGTTTTGCTTCCGTGTTACGTGGAGGATCTTGGTAAGTAGCTTTTTTCCCATCCTTAAATATTTTTTTTTTCATTCGTCGTTTTTTCGATCCAAAAAACAGAAACATTTACATATCGAAAACAAGTATAAGAACGGATCGTGTTATTTAAAAAAAAAAATAAAATCATTTTGAAATAAATACGATAACTCGATCGAGGATAAAGAGAGAGAACGACGTCGCAATTTCGGACAACGATCGATGTTAATTTCCTTAAGCAATAACGCAGTCCATTCGCGACACTCAGGTATAGAACGCAAACAATTTACCGTGCAATCGATCGAGCTGTCATCGGTGATTTCGCCTAACTGGATTGTCTGTCAGCCATTTGCTTTACCTTGTCGCAACTTCGATAAGAAGGGCACGCGTTAAGCCGGATCGTAGAAGATCGGTACGAATTAAAGACTTTATTTCGGATTATACGAATCCTTCGGATTCTGGAACGTAACGAATCGATCGCTTTTAATATTCCATTGAGTTAGGATTAATGGTAAATTGGGTCAGGGAAAAGGCATTCCGATCGGTTTGGAAGCATGCGCGAATTGAATGTTATTGCGATAAATCGAATTTATCAGGAGAAGCGGGAATTAATACATTTATTCATAAAATTGGACGTTAAATTTTTCGTATCGAATTTCGAATGGGTGAAAAATTTCCATATATACGTGTAGTATATGTTATTCTCTGTATACGGCTAGATAACGTGCAGACGAGGGTGAGGTGGTGGAGAGATGGTATCCTTTTAGCTGACAGCGGCGAACCACGACACGAACCACCTGAAAGAGTTAAAATGTACTCAAACAGAAGCTTGGAGGTCTCCCATGTGAAACGGAACGATACCGGGGAATATGTATGCCAAGCGTCTCGACCAGCTCCCTGGGGACATGCCACACAAGTACACGAGATTGAAGTAATGTGTAAGTAGATCGGTCAAATTGAGATCAAATTTTATCCGACACAGATTTTCACTTCACGGATGTACATCCATCGCTGGATATTTCAATCCTATCGTTTACATTTTCTTGTTCAATCGTCTGAAATTTCGTAATCCTGATGTTTAAATTGCTTAATAACATCTTTTTGTGTGTATCGTTAATTGGTTGAAAAAAAAAAGAAACAGAATCAATCAAGAGTAACGAATTAATCGAAATCAAAAATTTAGTAAAGATAGTTGAAGAAGGTTGAAGAATATGATGTGTGTTTTGTAGGAAAGTTAAACACAGATATCGATTCTATCGTCGTTGAAATTATGGATGACCCGAAACTGCTATTCGAGTTCTACGCTATTCATTTCTCAAACAAATTCAGAAAAGTTTCCCCAGAATTTTGAAATTCTCTGTGGAGTTTATCCAATCGTAAGGATTTCGGTTCCATTTCGTGAAACTAAGCGCAGATTTCTTTTTCCTAAAAGAAAGAAGAATCCTAACTAGCTCGACTATTTGTCGATGGAATTGAATTTTGTAGATCTTTTCCAGATCTCACGACGAAATTAAAAACGCCCATTCGTATTTATCCATATTTATATACGTGCCATTCGGATTCAATTAATATTATCTGTCGTTTTGTCGGGAAGATGCTATAGAATTCAATTCCAAAGTCTTTATTTACAAGTCTTTTATAAAATAGTTCTCTTGAATATTTCGATTAAAAAATTTTTAATAATAGTTAATTTTATTGTCGTTGTAAATGTTTAATACGAAAAATATTTTCAAGGAAGAAAAGAATTTGCATTAAGTGTGAGAATGTAAAGAATGAAAAAAAAGAAAAATGACATACATTTTTGAATATACCGCAGATCCACCTAGCGTTCATCCAATACCAGAATCTGGTAAATTGGAAGTGAATTTGGACGAAGAAGTAGATATGGCATGTGTCGCAAAAGGTGTTCCAGTTCCGATCATTACTTGGAGGAATAAGGTGAATATCTTTAGATCAGAAAAATGAAAAATAAAACATTCGTCAAAAAGCGGTTTTTAAAAATATTTATCCCTTTAATAGGACGGGGAGATACCACTTTTATATGATAGATCGCGTCTACGATTCCACGCTGAAAGCCCGAACGATGCTGGTCGATACACTTGCGTCGCAAACAATGATGTTGGCGAACCTGCCATGGCCACCATAGATTTGCACGTTAGATGTAGGTATCATTTTGTCCAATTTCTTATAATCTCTCTATGATTGTATCCCGATAAATTGTATTTCATTATGATTGCACGGTTGTAACGCAAATTTGTGATCCACCTACGTACGACTTAATCGACTTTATGTATACATCTATATGTATGCACGGAAATAGCAGCATGTACCATTCTGCATACGTTGTTAAACGATTGTAATTAAATTAGGAAATTACATTCTTCTCTTTTGTACTCCAATCAAATGTCCGCACGATCTAATTGTAGCATCTCCATTCTCGAATATGTTGAATTGTTGATACATAATTTACAAGACGATACATAATTTACAATTCTAACATCAATTAAAAATCGTTATTCGGTAAATATTTTACGTAATAGAATTAGTCTATAAGATATGCGGATTTTTTTAATGAACGTTCAACCTGTAATTTAAATGATTCATCGTTAAATGATTTGATAATTGGCACGGTTGAATAATTAAAAGCATCTAAGCTGATCTAAACAGCAAATATTTCGGAAAAAGGATCAAATATTGTTTTATATTTCAAAAAAGAATTCATTATGTATAATAGAAAGTGAAATGAAATTAAGTTTATGCGAGATCCTTAATTTTCCTTTCTTCGATCGATATAATTTTTTTTAACACTATGTAATCAAACTTGCTTTTCTTTTATCGGATCAATATTGTTTCAATTGATCGACAGACAAACCTAGAATCGAGATGACGAAAACTTGGATGCATGCACCCGCTGGGATACGAGTGCAGCTGCATTGTGGGGTTACCGCTTGGCCAGAGGCAACGGTGAGCAGTTTTGCAAGACTACGAACGATGTAATTACGACCCTAGTAATTAACAGTTCGAACAATAATAGGTTTGGGGTCAAGCCTAACGTAATTAGGATCGTATCTTCGTTTAATTATTTCCTGGCTTTACTTTTGAATTCGTTTTCATTAGACATCATCGTCAAAAAAGGAATTTCTTTATTTTTATTTCGGCATCGTTTCTTTACGAGTTATTCGTTCGGCATAATGGTATTATCTGTGAAGCAATTTCTGTGAATCTATCCCTTAGAAGCGGTAACGTGTGACAAATCGATTGGCGGAAAACGTGACTCGCGATACTTCTTACAAAAAATAGCTACTAAGGTTAAATCCATTGCTGACGCAGCATTTCTCCTAGAGACTTCTCTCAGAATATATCGTAGTGTATTTTGCCGAACAGTTTTCTCATAGATAATTTTTAACCAATGGATAAATATAATAACAAGAATGATATGATTTTTTTTTTTTTACTTTTATAAATACATTGTAAAATTTGATCTTCAGGTGGAATGGTATTTCAACAATAAAAGCGTGAAATATTCATCGAGAATAGTGAAACATAACGCGGGCAGCGATCATAGTTTGGTAATAAGGAACGTCAGGACGACAGATTATGGTTTCTATCTATGCAGAGCTTCGAATTCCTTAGGAATTACAGAAGCGGCGGTCGAATTATCGGGTATTGCGAATCCAGCCGTTTTTAAAAAGACTTCGCATAGTTTGTCTAAGACTTCGTACAATTTCGTCTGGGAGGTTCACAGTTACAATCGTATCGTACAATACGAATTTAAATTTCGTAAATATGTGGTAAGATTTGAATAAAATTTAATTCAATTGTAAGGTAGAATAAATGCGTATTTTACTGTTGTATTTTGAATCGTTTTCAATTTTTCAATTTTTAGAATGGCGTTCCTGGACAATGGCGTAAATTATACATACCCAGTGGCAGTGATGGAAATAGTTATATTCACACATATTCCTTCAAATTGACAGGATTAGAAGAAGCAACACATTACGAGGCACTCGTATTGTCAAAAAATCGTTATGGTTGGAGTAAACCGTCGGAAATAATAAGATTCGCTACAGAAGGTGCTTGTAAGTAATAAAAATAAGTGAGCTTTTCTTTGCCTTGTACAAACAGTTTCATTTCATTTACATATTTTCGTGACCTATATAATTTTTTTTTAGCAGATAAGGATAATTATATAACAAACGCGATACAAGAGGATACAATAATACCAGGTAATTTAAAATTTTAAGTTATTTAATTACAATACATAATTAATAATAATAATATATTATAATATATATATATATAATACGTTATAACGAAATGTTAAATTTTTTATTTAAATGTGAATTATTTTATATTTTTATCGCAGCTGTGCAACTTGCATCGATATCGCAACATTCTCCTTTAGATACTGACAGAAGTAAATCTTCTTTTATCCAAGCAAAAATCATGACAACAATAACAATGATATTCATATTATATACTTTTAATGTAAATTTTTGTAAAGTATAAAATATTGGCTAAATAGATTAGGTTTTATGAGTTAATATTCTTTGGAAAAAAAAAAAAAAAGAAAAAAGTGTTGGAGAAAAATTAATTTGTATCCTATATTAGGATGAATTTTCATAATGTTAAGATATTTCAGTTTTAAGATTGTAAATAAATTTTAACTGCACTTCGAATGAATAAGTCATATTCTGAATTATTAAATTCTGCTAATATTTTTATTTCTCTTTTCATGCCCATATTCCTAATCATTTAAATATATTTTATGATGTTTAACTTCATTTATTAATATCGATAAATCAATCTTTCAATTGTTAATAATTATAATATTTTATATAGAATTATATAGAACGATATATTTTAACAATATTTAATATCAATTAATTTTATGTAAATAAATTATTATAAAATTATTTTAATATTGTATATATTTTTGAAATGTGAATATTTATAAAATAATATATTTAGAAAATATATATTCTATGATTTAAAATGAACATAGAAATTATATTTAATTTATATATAAGTAAAAAGTAAAGAGTAAATTTAATAAAATCATATAAGAGTTACTAGCGTTTATTTTTTTAATTTTTTTTTTCAATTTATATTTGTTATATAAAATGATACAAATTTTGTTAAGATCTTTTATGAATAGATTATATTATACAAAAAAAACAATAATGTTAATCAAATATCGAAATTTGAACACATAAATTATGCAGGACAAATATAGACAAAGAAAATAAATAATGAAAAAAAGATAGAAGAGATAAAATAAAAATATGTGAACCATTTTCAAAATACTGCAAATTAAATACAAAGATATAAAATAAAACGAGAAGAACAGAGTAAGAATTGACTGTTAGCGCTATCTCTTAAATATCAAAAATATTTCTCCAAAAAATCTTTCTAAAAGTACTTAAAACATGGAGTTGATTCTTAATTCTTACTTTATCTTGCCTTTGAAAAGATGTTTAGCACTCGAAAAATGATATTGCCGATCAATTCTTATTCTACATCGATCTTTCCCTTATTATTGATGTTAATGAAAATGGCGCTAATTTCAACATTTTTATCCTATTTGTCCTTAATCTTTATTTAAATAATAATTTCTAAATTCGTTGCGTTAAAATATAGACGATAGAATATATCTTTCAACATTTTACAATATAAATTTATACGATCGATATTTCGAAACATCATACTTTAATTATTTAATAGTATTCAATGCTTACTTCATTTATGTTTATATTTCATTTGTGAAAATAGCTTTACTATTTTATTATAAGTGTGTTTTAAATACAAAAAATGTCACTTGTAATATTATTTAAGTTTAATAGAAATTTATTTGTTAATCTTAAATTCTCAAAATGCAATATTCACAGTATGTTGCAAATATATAAAGATAATTCTGAAACTAATATAGGAAGAAATATAAAAGTACAGGTTAGATGTATTTTATAATTTTTTAATATCTTTATTCAATAATATGTTAATGATATTCAATATATCTTAATATGCAAAATTATTCATTTAACATTTTTTTTTATATTAAAACAGTTTATTATTGAATTTTATATTTTATTATAATTTAATATATTTAAAATTTATATTTAAATTTAATACATTAAATTTTTATGATCTATTAAAGATAGGGTTGGATTCATGCAGTCAGAAAGATGAAAAATAATATTTTTATTGATATTACGGATGGATCAACTCCTAAAATGTTACAAGTTGTTATACCAAAATCCAATAAGCCAGATAACTTAAGTTTTGGAAGTAGTATTGTAGCAGAAGGGAAATTAGTCTTAAGTCCAAATGGTAGAATTGAATTACATACAAATAGTGTTACTATAATTGGTACATGTGATGTTATGGATGGATATCCTTTTGTTCCAAGAAAGCATTATGATATGGATTATGTTAGACAATTTTTGCATTTAAGATCAAGAACTAGAAGATTTTCATCTTTATTAAGATTACGTGATATGACAACTGCAAGTATTGAAAATTATTTAAGAAGCAAAGATTTTATTAATATACATACACCAATTTTAACTTCAAATGACTGTGAAGGTGCTGGTGAATTATTTTTAGTAAAACCATATTGTGAAAATTTATTAAAATCAATGAAAAGAGAAAATATGTCAGAAGAAGAATCATATTTTAATACCAAAACATTTTTAACAGTTTCTGGTCAATTACATTTAGAAACAATAGCAAGGTAAATAAATTATAGAGTTTTATAAATAATAATCAAATAAGTTATGTATTATACATTTTAGATCATTAACAAAAGTATATACTTTTGGACCATCGTTCAGAGCTGAAAATTCTAAATCAAGATTACATTTAACTGAATTTTATATGTTAGAAGTTGAATTAGCATTTATTAATAGTATTGATGATATAATGATTGAAATTGAATCATTGATAAAATATGTTATTAAAGATGTATTTGAAAAAGGTGCTTCAGATATACATATAATAGGTGGTTGTGAAGTGGCTTGGTTAAATAAAAAATTTATATGTATAACATATGATGAAGCAATTAATATTTTAGAAAATAATGCAAATTCCTTATCAACTCCTATTAAATTTAGAACAAATTTATCTAAAGAACACGAATTATTTTTAGTGAAATATAACGATAATATTCCAGTATTTATTATAAATTGGCCAAAAGAAAGCAAACCTTTTTACATGAAAGAATGTGAAGATGATGCTTCAAAAGTAAGTATAGCAATACTGAATATGTCAAATATAAATCATTATGAAGATATATATAATATTTTTTTTAAAGGTTGCTGCAATAGATCTTTTAGTACCTACTGTTGGGGAATTAGCAGGAGGCAGTTTACGTGAAGATAATTATGAAAAATTGAAATCAAAGTTACCTTCAACATCTGATCTTTCTTGGTATTTAGAACTCAGAAAATATGGCAATGTTCCAACTGGAGGATTTGGAATGGGATTTGAAAGATTTTTACAACATATCTTTAATATACCAAATATTAAGGACACTCTCCCTTTTCCAAGATGGCCTCATAATTGTAATTTATAAATAATTTAAAACTATGATTATGCCATTATTATATATTATATTCCATGAGAAAATAAATATTATAAGATATTCTAAAATAAAATTTCTTCTAAGAAGAAAATAAGAAATATTTATATAAAATTAGCAATATATGGAGATAGAAAATTTTTGTTTTTTTGAATATTTAAATAAATAAATATTTATAATCGAATGTTATGTTCTAAAATATAACTTTATTCACTTTACTCTTTATTATGTTCTAATATTACAAATATTCTAATATTATATATTAAGGATAAGAAAACAACAGGAACTTTAAATCAATTTTTTCTAAAAATAAGATTTATTAAATACCGAGACAAATCTCAACTAAAGTGTAACTTCTTATTATTATCTGTTTATTTGTTCAAATATTTTTATAGTTAAAAATTTAAACTTCTAAAGTTATTCAGCAATAGCGATTATCATAAAGGATATTTTAGAGAGGTAAATTTAGTAGGATCATAAATAAGCAACCAAAGGAAGTCAGACCCCGAATAATTAACAAGATTTTTTTTATACAACAAAATAATCCTTCTCTAGTAGTAACTGTTTTTCTTCTTTACCCAATATCATCGGGATTATTTTTGTGTTGGTATTATGTACATTATAATCAACAATTTTATATCACACAATTTGTACACCTAACTAAATTGATTAATCATTCATTATTTTTATGAGACCTCGTTTTCGTGCTTTGTAAAATCAAATAGGAGATGATGCTTCTAGAAAACAATGTATCGAATATCTTTTAAATGTTTTTACAAAGTACAAACGGTATGAAATTTTCAGTTAGTCTTGTGCATATCAGTATTACATTTCTGACATTTCTCTGTCATGAAACACGATTGCACTCGATATTATTAGGAATGCTACTATATCATATCTCGCCTCTAACTAAACTGATTATATTAAATATGTACAGTTCTTGTTCTCTTTTCGCCTTAATTAAAATTTAAAAACTAAATACACGCATACACTTATACAGTCACACATTATAACACATATGCTTTAACTTATACGACGTGATGTTTGAAAGTAAATGAATGTGATTAATTTTTTATACCACATTAGATCAGTAGATTAAAGAAATATTCAGATAAAAATTGTGCATATGCATTGAAAAAAATAGAAAAGTAAAATACAGAAAAATGAATGGTATAATGATAATTTAAAAAAAAAATCAAATTATAATATTATACATCACGTGATATAAGCTGCACAAATATGATGTACAATGTATCAATACTTAATTTTAAGTAGCACTAAACAAATTCATTCAAATCACACTCCCGCACATACATATTTCAAATACATTACATACACTATTTACATAATTGAGCAGAGTCCTGATAACTCTTGCCCTCTTTCCACAGGAGGTAAATTTGAAAGTTTTCTACCTTGTAAAGCAGGTTTAATAGAAGCAGGCACCAAAGGTTCTATTATTTCTTCAGTAGATGTTTCAATTATAGATTTTTCTTTTTCCTTTGATTCTTCAGGTTCTTTATTAATACATAATGGTTTCGTAATATTAATTTTAATTCGAGATGGCGCTGTCGGAATTGCTGCAGGTGTAGAATCCAATTCTACATTTCCGTCTATAGAGCTCTTCACAGCAGCATATGTTGTGTCTACTGTTGCAGGTTCGGTTATTATACTTTCTTCGGGATCTGTTTACGAAATTATTTTGAAAATTTTTAAATATTGTATATTTTCAAATAATAATATATATATATATATATATTAATTTTTTTAAATTTAAATTAAATTAAAAATTATAATATTAAATATACGATATATACCTGGTTCTGGTTCAATAGGTTCTTCTTTAACTTCTACATTAGTAAAATCAAAATGTTCTTCTTCTAATTGTTCCTCAGGTTCATCAATTGGTTCCTCTTTAATTTTAATATTTTTAAAAGATTTATCCACGTTTTCCGTTTCTGGTATTTCTGTTTCAATTGTATTTTCTTTTTCTATACTTTCTATATCAACTTCTTCTTTATTGTACTCTAATTCTTGTTCTTCTATTTTTTCATTTTGTTCAATACAATCTATATTATCTTCAATTATAGTTTCCTCCTCTTTATTATCTCTTTCAGCAGGTTCTTCTGATATATTATCTTCTATTACGTCATTCGACGGTTCTATTATTTCAAATTCAGTATTTAATGCTTCCACACTTAATTCATCAGTCTTATTATCCTCTACAAACGTTTCATCAGAGCTCTCCTTTTTTTCATCTTCCATTTCTTCAATTGTTTCTTCAAGCGCTAATGCAGATTTTTCCAAAGCTCTCTAATGGTATAAAAAGAGCAGAGTATTAATATATTAATTTTGATAAATTATTATATAGTATTATGATATATCTATATACAATATATATGATATAATAATAAAAATATATAATACAATAAACGTGCAACAAAATTTAATATAAATAATACTTTTTATCATCTTTTAATTTGTATGAAATATTAAAAAAATTTGAATTAATAATTTAAATTACTTATATCATAAAATAATGTATGTATTCAATAAAACTCAAATCTTACCGAATACATATAACCAGTGATGTAACATGTATGACTTTTATTCCTACTTATCTATAAAATGTTAAAAATCAATTCATAGTAAAAAAAAATATAGTATATAATTTCTAAAAAATAATTTAAAAGATTGAAAAACTAAATTAAATAAAATATATATTGCAGAATTTACATTACATCTTTCACTGCCTAATTCCACTATATCTATAAGTGCGGAAACTGTCTGGAAGTGCAATATATAAATATGAATTATTAAAAAGCACATACCACGAGACTCTTTTCCTATTTTTTTTTTGTAAGAATGCAACAAATGGAAAATTTGTTAATAAATTTATATCGATATTTAATTGATTGAATATGAAAAAATATTAATATAATATTGAAGATATGTCTATAAAAAAACAAAACCAACCTTGTAATCATCGAGACACAATGGATGATAATTTTTTCCTTCAAAATTAATTGCTGGTCTTAAATGCCATTCCTCCTTTTCTTCATTATAAAATTGTTCAAATGCATCATGACACACTTGACATCTAGAATCTTCATCAGTTCCAGTAGGAACACTAGGTTGTGCAGCTTCTTGAGGAGAATCCTCTGCAGTAATACCTTCTGTATCAGCTGTCTGTTTTTCAGTTTCAAACCAACTTTGTACTATTGTAATAATGTAAGTAGATAATTAGATATCTCGTTATATAATATATATTATAAAAAAGAAAGTAATCATTAATTAATCATTTTTTACCTCTATCTTCTAAATCTTCAATTTCTTCAAACTGTATCCAGTCACTTACATCATAATACCAAGGTCGTGAATGAGCCTTCCTTGCAGAATCTCTTTCTCGTCTATTTTGTCTAAAATGCCAATCTAAATGATGACTATACCGAGTTGCCAATTCTGGTGCAAATCTAGCACCACAAGAACTACATTGCATACCACTGTATAGTGCTGCTGCAATAGCTGGTTGTTTACTAAAATGAAAAATAATTGATTTTCAATTAAAAAAAAATTGACTTAATAATTATTTTATTAAAATATTTACACTTTAAGTGTCTCTGGTTTATCAAATGAAACTGGAATAATTTCTGGTTCTTTCTTTTCTTCCTCTTCTTGTTTTTTTTGTTCAGAGAGATTCGATACAATACCAGTTTCAACTAATCTTTGGAACAATTCATTCATATTCAATGGTAATGATAATGGTGGAGCAGTTGCAGGTGGATTTTCTGCTGGTTCAGCTTGATATGATAATCCAGATGATGGTGCCATTGCAGAAGGCAAAGCAGAAGATAACATATCTAATTGCAAATCTAGAACAAAACAAATTTTCGCTACAAGTCTAATGCAATATTACGCAAAAAAATATATTATATTTTCCTTCAAATATTACATTAATATTACATGCACAGGATATATACCATTTTATAAATATAATATTTACCCGGTTTAGGAGTAGATCTAAGATCTGAACCATCTTGCGATGTTGATTCATGTTCAACGGTAGAAAATTGCGTTGGTGTAGAAGCTGTGTCCACTTTTGGTTTTTGTGTCAATAAAGGTGGAGTAGGTGGTGCTTCAATAGGTTCTTCACCTTTCATACCTGCAATCTTAACATATCCTGGTCGGACACCTCTAGGTAATACCGAAAATCTTATAAAATGTTTTTTATCTCTGACTATAATAGGTTTAGGCAATCCTCCGAATTCTACTTTAAATGGTCGTCCATTTAAAAGGACTGTTTGTAATGAATCTATAAATTCTAGCGTATGAGGTTTTCCTTCAATTTCAAATCTGTAAATGATATTATTATATGTTAAAACATTGTTTTATATATTTTTAAATTACTGCTTATAAAAATATGAATATAACTTACATTTGAGGTTTTGCATCTAAAAATACAGGAACCATATTACGAGCATTAATAATAAGATTAATTTTGGCAACTACTAAGTCTGTTCTCTTTACAGTACCAATCTTAACAAGGGGTGGAGGTCCTTCCAATTTGACACTAACCTTTTTACCACCAAGATCTACTGTTACAGGCATACCACCGAAATAACATTCATACCACTTATCATCAATATATAATTCTCTCGTCGGCGCACCCAATTTAATTCTGAAAATAATAATAATAAATAAAGATATTAATAATATTTTTAATTAATCAAAAAATAAATAAATTAAAGCAAAATATTATTTTACATAATAAAATACATACCGATGAACTTCACCTTCATAAATAAATTCTTTGTATTGATCATTAAATGCGCAAGTTATAGTGATTTTATCGTCGATTAAAACTCGTCGTATGCCGTCTTGAAATCCGATTTCTCTTGGATCATCCCAATTCATAAAAACAACTCCAGTTTGACCATAATATCTAATTTCACGTGGTATATGTTGTATATCTATATCTATAGATTTCATAGTATCTCTTGCAATTTCATCCAATAATTTTGGATCTGGTGGTGGTAATTCACGACTATGAGGATTTGGATTCTTTATCATTGTCGTGGTATAATTTTGATCACTATCTTCAAGGTCATATTTTGAGGATGAACTTGGCGATACATTTCTTGAAGCATTCAAAGACATATTTGGATTTGATATGAGATTCGTCATTGGTCCATTATTCATTATCATTCCAGGTCCATTCATTCCAGATAATGACATAGGTGGATTACCCATAGGTCCGATCGGGCCATTAGGTAATAAATTTGACATAAGCGGCCCATTCGGTCCTATAGGTCCCATCATTCCAGGTCCTAAACGAGGATTTGGACCCATGGTATGATTAAAGCCACCGTGATATTGGTAATCTGGTCGCATTGGACCAAAATGTCTTGGATTTTGCCATGGACCAACTGGTCTAAAATCTGAATTAAAATGTCCTTGTGGACCACCATATGGAGGTCCCGGTGGATGAGCCCATGGTCCTGGTTGTTGCCAAGGTTGAGTTTGCCATCTAGGACCATTTGGATTTCTTGCAATAGGATGATCTTTATTTCTAATCATTTCTTTATCAGCAGAAGGACTAAATGTAGATGTACGATCTGATGAACCTGTTATATCTAAATTTACACCTTTTTCCCATACAATAGAACCAACTTCCTTTTCTTTCCGTTGTGCAGCTCTTAATTTTCGATCTTCACTCATATGTAAAACTTCTTGAATAAGAGTATTATATTGAGTTTTAGTAATAGTACCTTGATTCAATTGTTCAGCAGCTTGTTTCATTATTATTTCAATATTTCTATCCTCATTTTTTTCGGGTTTATCATTTTCTCGACCTCGTCGACCTGATCTATTATCTTGATCTTCATTCGATAATGTTCTCCTTCTTTCTTTAGGATCATCTGGAAGTTTGTTATAAAGCCTGAGTCTACCCAACCTATCTCTGTTACGATCTCTGTTATCCCGCTTATCATCATTATTATTAGCTTGTTTTTCTCTATCATTCTTTGACGGTGTTTTTAATTTTGCCCAACTATCTTTACCATCTTCACCAGATATTACAGGTGGAGGTGGTGTAGGTGGCCGTCCAGCTTTAGGATGAGTCAATGTTCGTAAATCAACATCTTCATTTCCAAATAATCTATAAAATTGAAAAATTTATATTAATTAAGAATAATATTAATTAAGAACACTTTTTACAATTGAAAAAATAGAGCAAAAATACACACGCATCAAATTTTTCAGCTTTTGTTTTCTTTACTAAAGTAGATTCCATGTGTTCTGAAGTTTGTCTTTTATTGGTATTAACTGCTGATGGCAATACACGTAAATCTAAGTCCTCTTCTGAAAAAAATTTTGAAATAAAGTGAAATAACTCAAATATTATACAAGTATTATATGTATATTTAATTTTACCAATATATAGGATCATTGCATCCTCTTTTGCATGCTAGTTTTATATCTTGAAAAACGAAAAATATTTGTTCGAAACAGAAATAAAGAATATATTATTTATAAATAAGATATTTTAATGCTTCACCCTTAAAGGTTTAGAGAATATTGCAGCTGAAATTCTTTTGACACTCAAATATTTAGGATTAAGGATATTTATAGGAATCATACATTATATAAAGTAACTCACCATCAAACAATGAAAAGTACTTGATATGTGTTTATAAATAGTTTGTATTTGTACTGAAAAATGTAAGATATTAACTCACTCTTTTCTAATACCGAAGTGGCTGCACCTGGAAGAGGTAGAGTTGCTCTCAAATCTTCATCCTTGCTGGATGATTCCACAGTTGGTTCCACAGTAGTTTGAACGTTTCCAGCATTTGCTGGAGAGCGCTCGGGACTAAGACTGCCATCCTTATTACGCCTTACGTAATTTCTTTGTCTAGCATTTGGTCTGATTTCTTTAAATGTAGGTGGATGAGGAGGAGAGACTATCAATGAACCAGATTGCTCCTCCTCAGTAACACCACCAGAATTATTTAGAACTGAATTGGATTTTGTATCGTTACGCCTGGGAATTCTATATGGAGGGCTTGGACTGCGCTTTCTCGATTTTGTATTCTTTTTTCGATTTTTACAGGTTTGAAAGGATTGAGGAGAGGTACGCGAAGATGGTGAACTGTCTCCACTGTCTTTTTCACGAGATTTGGATCTAACAGGACTGGCATCTCTGTCGACTTTCGGTATTTTACTCGGAGATGTTTGAGGTTGTTTAGATCGCGATTTATTACCTACTTTTCTATGCGAGGATTTCGAGGAAGCGGAAGATTTATCGATCGTCGATGACGAAGAACTTCGAGAATTCGAAATCTTTGAATCTTTCGACTTAGAATCGTTACTCCCACCTCCTCTATTACCCACGGATAAAGAACTATTACTACCCACAGATAGATTTTGAGAACCTTTGGAACTATTACTGTTTAGGTTACCACTACTATTACTAGACAATCGAGGGTCTTTCTTTTGACTTGTTCGATGCGACACAGCATCTTTATTTGCGTTACCACTGAAATTTTTATTATTATTATTATTGTTGAGGTTCGTATTAGCATTATTGTTATTACTAGCGTTTAATGTCGCAGTATCGGAGCCGGCAAGATTTGTCGGAGACTTGTTGATAGTGCTAGTCACAGCCTGTTTCGAAAGTATCTGCTGTTTTAATTGATCTGAAAGTACAGTGTTTGTATTTGCTGCTAACTGCGTTTGGGCTTCACCCCGCGAATCCTTTTGAGTTGGTGTACTTATTCGCTGACGAGGATCCACACTTGAAACTGATATATCTTGAACCGAGGTAGTCTTTAATCTTGGATCACGAGATACAGGTTTAGCTGATGCCACTGCTATACTACTAGCTGGTGCAATTCGTGGGCCATTATTTATTCCTGCATTTTTTAGAAGCGAAGCTGTTGCTGCTGGAAACTAAAAATTAAAAAAAAATATTATAAATAATATATTATAAAATAATTTAGTTTCATTGTTTAAATAATTACTGAATAACTACCTGTTTAGCTACTTGTTTGGGTGCTTGACTTGGCACAGTAGTTGCAACAAGTTTTCCTTGCGTAATAGTTTCTGTGCTTGATGTAATATGTGTTGTAACTGTCACCTAAATAAATAAAAATAAAAATTTAACTATAATTCAAATATATAATTAAAAAACTCTCTGTGACTTACCAGTTCAGCTTTTAAATTCCCAGCTTGTTTATCAAGTTGCCGTTGTTGTTGTTCTAAATTAGCTTTAGCTTGAAGTAATTCTAATTCAATTTTTTTCTTTTGTAATTCTATCAGTTCTCGTTGTTTTTTTAATAATTGTTCTCGCATTGCTGCTTCTGTAGGTGTTACTGGATCACCTGGTGGAAGCTTAACAGGTGCTACAATTGGTTGTGAGACAATAGATGTTGCTGATTGTTGAGGCTAGAAATAATAAAAATATATATATTTTTTGTTTTATACATATATATATTTTTTCATGTATAAAATTATATAATTATATTTATCATGAAGTTATCAAACTAACCATTGAAAAAAAACGAGGATTAACATGAATAGATCCCGAAGAAACACTAGTGGGAGAGGCAGTGATTGGCCAGGCAGGATCAATACTTTGCACTCGTACATCCAAAGAAAATAATTTTTTTGCTGGAAATACATCATTCCAGGTTTGCCTTAATTTCCACATGCTAGCTCGTGTATTTTCATCCACCTGTACATTCATATATTCATATTATTTTGATTTTTATATTCATATTTCCTTTTTTTCTTTTTATAAGAAGTTAGCTTTACACTAAAGACAGTATAAAAATAAAAGTACAATAACCTGATATTGACTAAATAATTATCTTATATCCTATGGAATATAAAGCAGTTTTGTACAATGGCAATTGTATTCCATTGAAATACAAATATAATATCAACACATTAAACTTTGTAATATAAGACATATATCTAAAAACATTTTATACTAATAAGAAAACATACCTTTTCAAATACTCCACAAAAAGTGTTTACAATATTTTGAGTGAAGAGATTCAAATATGCTCCATTAACATTCTTCACAATTGAATCAATCAAATAAAGAACAGGTAATTTGATCTCGCTTCTCACCTATTAAAATATATATTATAATTTATATTAACAAATTTCAGCCATTACTTCATACCATAATAAAGATAACAAATATAATTAAAGAACAAAAAAGAAGAGGTGATTATATAAATAATTACAGTATATTGTATAATTTATTATAATCTATATAACTTTATTTATCTTATTTATTTTTGTTTTATCTTAAATAAGGAAAGGTATGAAATACAGCTTTCACTATTTTTAGCAATATATAATTTATAAATATTTGAAATAAAATGCAACATATAGATTTCCAAGATTTCCTATTCTCTTATATATAATACAAAATTAATATTAAAGTACATAACAATATAAATTAATTTTAATTAATTACAATAGATAAATAACCTTTTGCAAATGATTTTCAACAGCTTGAACAATAGCTGGTGCATGTTCTATATTATCTTCAGCCAGCATAGTAAGCATATTAATCAATGGTTTACTGTTGATCGTCAAATCAGACAATGATGAGATGTACTCATCTGCTATTTCCTTAGATTTTGTTGATGTCATGATGTTGTGTTGCCAGTTGATAAATGCAACAAATCTTCGTCAAATTGACAATGGTAATCAAACTGTGACACACAAAGAAATAAGCATTAAAAATACTAATATTCTTTTTAATACAGGAAGGCAATAAAATAAACACAATCTCTTATTGACTTTTTATTGAAGTAACATATTGAATGACAAGAATTTATCAATATTTTATGATGCAACTTCAATAATTATTGTAAAGCATTTTTAATGTAGAAAAATATTTATATAAAACTTTTTTAAAAATAAAGATTTTATTTTTAAACATAGGAATATTAAAAAATATAAAATTATAAAAATTATCCATATATTGATTGTTTAAAAATTTACATATAATTTTTATAAATTTGAAAAGAAATAATAAAATATTAATTGAATAACTATTGTTTATTATATAAATAAATGAATAATTTTTGTTTATTATATTGTGATATTATAATAAAATTAGAAAATTCTAATATACATAAAAAATAAATAAAAAATTTTAAATAAAATTATTTATTGTATAAATAAGAAATTAATACAAAATCTTTGTGCATTATTTTTTGATTTTCTGGTTAGGCTAGTTTAGTTTCAATGAATAAATATATAGACCAAAAATGTTGAATACATATACAATTATTCAAAATTTTGTTGTCCTAAACAAATTAATCATAATTAATTAACTTAAAACATCATCTTGAACAGAAATAGTACATTACTATATTCTATTTATATAATATTACTTGAAATCTTTTTACAAAAGATGAGAGACGTCATATACATATCGATTTTTCCTTTCATTTAACAATTATACACTTTCCAAAAGCTTTTATTACACTATTATTGCAATGTCCATGCACGTTCTAGAAATTTAGCACAAATAACTAAGTGTATACGAATAACTAACACGCATCTGGATTTCCTTAACGCTTGACGAGCAAACTTGAACGACATTCAGTATTATAACTTCACGTTCTATAGTGAGCTTTATCAAGAACACTATAAGTGACACTAGTTAACATTTACCTTTTTAACGCATTTCGAAAAAATAGAAATATCCCGAAACACGATTATTTTGACTTTTCGCGATAATCACGCGGACACTACTGCTACGCCAAACGGGATATCCACGTAAAATGGCTACCATTCCTTTGTACCTTCTAACGGGATTACAGATATATAATACTCATTGTGATTGGACAAATTTCTTACTCTGTCGGTTGAATTTTAGTAAATGACCAATCATATATTCCCTTATAGAATACAACTAGTTTGCTTAGTATATCAGAATTTTACAATTATCCGCGCGTGTCGCTAGTGGTGAAATGGAAGTATACAGGAGCATTTTCATTGTTACGATATTTATATAAGAGAAATTTATATTAAACGATAAAATAATATGAAATTAAAAAATATTCAAATTATTGAATTATTGCAAATATGATAAATATTTATAGTTTGATTGTTAATTATGTAATTATTTTAAATATATAAAATTTTTTTTACATATTGTCATTATAAATATTGTCTATAAAAAAATAATTTATATTATTGCAACTAATATATAATAATATTTTTAACTTTAGGATTATGATAAATATTTGTATAATTTTAACTTACAAAATTAAATTTAAAAATAATATTATAAATATGAAGTCTTAAAACTTATACACAATATATATATATATATATATGTATACAAAACTAAAAATTTCATTATTTCTAAATCATGATAACGTCATAATTCAATGGCGGGGTCGAGAGAAAACGTCATTTTGACAGAATGGCAGAAAGTCTAGAAAGTCAATTACAATTTATATTAAAGTATGTGTTTTTATTTATCTTATAAAAATGTAAAATTGTCTATTCATTAAATCATAAAAATAAGAAACAGAAAATAATGTCATAAATAATTTTCTTTAAAATAACTAAAAAAAGTGAATTTTATTAAACGAAGTATATTATAAAATTTTATTGCGTCGTCAAAGTGAACGGTTGCAAAAATTGTACGTGTCGTGTTTGCAAATGCATCGTTAGTTTTACACAGAGTTCCTGACCGTAATACGGTACAGATGTGATGGAGGATTACAAATTTCTCTTTAAAGTTGTACTCGTAGGAAATGCGGGTGTCGGCAAGACTTGCCTCGTGCGCAGATTTACCCAGGTATATATGCATATACATGTATATTATTAATTAAAATATATTATTTTTTAATAAAAACATATTTCTATATATATTTTATATACTTTTTATGTATATATATATTTTTATTCCATCTGTTTTTATAATTATACATATATGATTTATATATTTAAAATATAATATTTTTATATATAAATTTTTAATTATATATATATCTATCTCTTAGGGATTATTTCCCCCAGGTCAAGGTGCAACAATAGGTGTTGATTTTATGATTAAAACTGTAGAAGTAGAAAATGAGAAAGTTAAGGTATGTATATAACATAATATATTATGATTCATTCAATATTTAAATATATCTTTTTAGAATAATTTTGTTTTATTATAATTAATATTTTTCTTTTAGCTTCAAATCTGGGATACTGCTGGTCAAGAAAGATTTCGATCAATAACACAAAGTTATTATAGATCAGCTCATGCTTTGATTTTAGTATATGATATTTCTTGTCAACCTACATTTGATTGTTTACCAGATTGGTTAAGAGAAATTGAAGAATATGCAAGTAACAAAGTCCTTAGGATATTAGTAGGTAAGTAACAACTATATTATTATAATGATATATTATGTATTAAATATAAATAATTATTTTAGGTAATAAAATTGATCGAGAAGACAGAGAAATACCAACACATGTAGGAGAAGATTTTGCACAAAGACATGGAATGTATTTTTTAGAAACTTCAGCTAAAGAAGCAGAAAATGTAGAGCGATTATTTATGGAAATAGCTGCTGAACTTATGGAGGTAAAATGGAATAAATTATTTATCTAAACAATTTTTATTTGGAAAATTAATTAGAGTCAAATTAATATATTATTTTAGCAAGCACGCAGTAAAGAGCTACCTAGATATGAAACAAATACAACTTCAATAAATGGAAAAACAACATCAATTGGTGATACAAGTAACTGTGGTTGTAGTAGACTTTCTTAAGTAGCTTTTATATCTATGATTAAGTCATTCAACAAATGCATAATTTCAGTTGCTAAATATGTATGTAGAATATTATCATACAGTTTTTATAGAATATGAAGATTGAATTGCAATATTAGTCAATCTTCTATAACTAAATAAAAAGAATTTTAATATTAAAATCTTTAATATTATATGTTAGCATCTAGTGTTAACAAGCAGATTATATTGATAATTTTGTTGCAAAAAATATTTAATATCTGAAATTAAAATGAACTTTAAGTATGTTGATATATATTTGTCTTTGAATTTGTTTTTATAAATATTGACTGAAGTTTTTATATTAAAATATTTTGATTGCATTTAAATGATAAGTTAAAAACATATTATTTGATGTTGTATATGCATAAATGGAAGTTTACTGTATATTTTATAGTATTTTTTGTTATGTCAGAAAGTACAAATAAGTATTTCATATTTGGTGACTGAATAAGAAGTTATTATGAATATAAGATTTTTACTAAAAATTATAAGCCTAATATTGTCCAAAATTTTCCCAAATTTGCAGTATACATAAATGTTTAATACTGCTTTAAGTCAACTGAAACAAACTGAAATTTGATATTAAAATGCAAACATATATTTATTTATGTTATCATGGTTAATGTAAATTATTATAAATAATTTTTTACTCTATCAATGCTTATCATAATGGGTGCGCAAGATTTTCTCAGTATATCATTAACATTTGCACAGCCAAAGTTTTGTTGTATTTTCTAAGATTTCATATTTATGTGCAATTTTAAATAATAGATAATTAATGCTTGTTCCGTCTTTGTATTATTTAAAGTTAAATTTTTATTATTATTTATGAATAAGATATTTCTTGTTCATACAATTAATAATATAATTTTTTTAGCACATTGTTCTAGTCTTTATACCTTTTTATATTTTACAAATAAAAATTCACAAGTTATCTCATATTTTGTACAATTATATTATAGAATTTATAATTACATTATGTGATAGATCACCATTATTTTTTACATGTTTTTATAAAAAAAAGTTAAGTATTTATCTTTTTTACTTTACATAATTTAAAAATTAAACAATTATAAAATAGAATCACATATATTCTTTTCAAATATATTTAAAATTATTTATTTGTATTTCTACTGATATTTATACCTCAGATAATCTATACTAATATTAAATTATAATAATTATCTGTAGGAATATATTAAAACATTTTGTGTAATTTTTTGTTAATAATATCATATGTTATGATATATAAAAATTGTTGCGATTCTTATATAATTATGCTGTTCTGATGAATGTAGTTTTAAATTCTGATTACATTTCTTATGCAATAATATTTTATAATAACATAATTTTTAAATAATACAGAATGTGCAAAATTTATAATAAAATTTTATTGATAAAAACATATCACTTTATATACAGATAAAAGACAACTATAAAGTTCTGGATTTTTTTAATTTGTTTAACAAAAAATATTTCATAAGATATTAAATCTATGTATTATTTAAAATATAATTATATTATATTATATTATATTATATTATTTAGAAATGATCAGTTTTAAATTTAAAAATTGTTACAATAAATGACAAACAATTTTGTTTTGTTTCAAAATATTTAATACTTATGAAACATTTTTAAACAGCCTGCACTTTATTTAGTTGTGTTTTATGTGTTCATTTTATATTAGTATATATTATATTGAATTATTAAAAATAATCAGAATAATACTTTTATTAAAAATATATCTAACTTTTTTCAATTGATAAAATCTTTAATACACTTCTGCCATGTAAGTTTGTTGTAAAATTTTAAGATCCATTTAATAATATTTATATAAATAAATATAAATTAAAGATATATATATTTATTTAAAAAATTATTCCTTTCAAAAATATATAATTATATATATATATATTAAAAAAATATATTTAATAAGTACTCATTATAATATATAATTATAATAATACTATATAATTATAATATAATTTGTTTAAATAAATATGTAATCATCTATATTTTCACTGTACATAATGAAAAAAATCATTTAGTTGTACTTGTTGAAGAGATAAATCAAATAATTTTTTTTGAATAGATAAATTCGACGCATCTGAATGAGCTCGACTGGGGCGACAATTATTAATGTACATACCACCACAGTTTTCAATTGTTTTATTTATAGCTGCATATATAATAGATGTAGCTCCTTGTTTGGCAGTCTGAAAAAAATTTTATTATTCTAATCTTTTAATTATAAAATAAATATTAATATATTTACCTTAAAAATATATTGATAAAATAATTTATATTTCCAAATATAGGAATGTATAAAAAGTTCTGTAAATACTAATCCAGGATGTACAGAATAAACTTGTATATAATATTGTTTTTGTTTTAAAAGATTTTGTAGGCCTTTTGTGAATATTTCTTGTGCCAATTTACTTTGTGCATATGCATATTTAGTGAGGAATTTGTTTCTATCTGAAGCATGAAATTTTCATGAATGAAAATATAAATTGCAAATGAAAAATAGAAAAAAAAATATAAAATATGATAATACAATACTTACTATTAATGTCATTAAAATTAATTTTACCCAGAAGATGAGCACAAGAAGTAATATTAATAATTCTACTACATTGTTCAGGAAGTCCACCAGATTTTAATAATGGTAAAAGTTCAGCTGTTAATAAAAAATGTGACAAATAATTTACAGCCCAGTGTTGTTCAAAACTATCCATTGTTTCTTGATAAGGACAAAACATGACACCAGCTAAAAATAATTAAATAAAATTAATTTTATTTCAATTTTGTATAAATTTTTATATAATTTTTTATATTATTTATTTTCTTTACCATTATTAATTAAAACATGAATCTGTTTATAATCTTTCTTTATTTCTGTAGCAAATTGTTTTACAGATTGTAAAGATGAATTATCAAGATTATATATTTTTGCTTGTCCAGTATTAACACCAGATTCTCTAATTTGGAGAATAGCTTTCTCACCTGCAGAAGGTGTTCTACAAGCTAAAAAAAAAAAAAAAAAAAAAAAAAAATATATATATATATATACATAAAATATTAAAAAAAAAATTTAATAAATAAATGAAATGTAATCAAAATTTTAAACCTACCAATTATTACTTCCATATCAAGTTCTAAAAATGCTTTTACTACTTCAAATCCAATTCCTCTGGATCCTCCTGTTACGATAGCAATTCTTCCTGTCTGAGGTAAATAATCTTAAAAAATATTTAAAAAATATATAATAATTTTTATAATGAATATACATATATGTAAAAAAATATAATTTTTATTTGTTAAAAATATTTGTCGAAATATCATTATCATTTTTTAATTTTTAATTAAATTGATTAAATTTAGTTAAATTTAATTTATCAATATAATTGATTTAATTCATTAATTCAAATATCTATATCTATTATTTTAATTTTTATCATTTGAAAATTTTTTTATATATAAAATTTCTTATAAAAATAAAAGAGAATCAATTTTAGTTATATATATTATTTTTAGAATATAGAAAATATAAAATATTTTATAAATTTTATATGATCACATATTTTATAGTATAATAAATATTAAATATATCTATTATCTTGAATACTTACCATTCTTATTATTTTTTACATTTATCCAATCATTTATAAGTTCTTTAAAACCTAATAATAAATATTTTATCTCGCAAACGAAACTTTCGATTAGAAGAGACTTTCGTTTTAAATTATAGTAAATCAAACTTATAAATATTACACAGATTGAACTAATAAATAGCATTCTCCTAAATTTATCTTTTTTAATTAATAAAAAATTGTTTTCTCAAAATAAAGTTGCTCTAAACTAATGAATATAATTGAAGAATTGGTTTAAATTTATATATAATACTTTAATATAATATAATATAATATAATACTTTATACTCTTTGTATATACTCTTTTTATATACCACAAATTTTAATACCGTTATTTTATAACGCTTGAAATACGCTGAATTATAATATATATAATATATATATTTATTGAGAATATTTATTAAGATCACATGTTTTCTATTTTATTATTAAATTATTTTTAATTTTATATTTATAAAAGAAATAAAAATTAATTTAAATATTGTTATTTATATTAATTTTGCTTTGTGATCAAATGATTTCGATTATGTTTTTACGTAATATGATTGTGTAATAATATTATAGTACATATAAAAATTTGTTAAATATTATATCTTTTTATTAGCAATATATATTAATTTAGCAATATCATAAACGTATTATAAACGTATCAAAAAATTCATTTTTAATTAAAATGTTTCTTAATATATAATTTTATTTAATTTTATTTTATAAATATTTTTAAATCTATATCATTTAAAAAATTCTAAATCATTTTGCAAATAAAAAAATATATTTAAAAGATAATAAATATTTAATAAAAATATATATAATAAATATTTACAATATATAAAATAAATATGTTATTATATATCTGATGTTATATACATCAATAATTGCATCAATAAAAAATTATTATTTTTAATTGACGAAAAATATTAAAGTTAAAACATCATTTATGTAAATGATGTTTTTATTAAAATAGTTTTATATTTCAATAAGATGCCAATAGAGTACGTCAGGCAACGAATCATCCACACCATCTAGTAGAGAAATTAAAAATCTTAAAGTCGAAACTCAGAATATTTATTAAGATACTTGTGAAAATTATAGATCTGTAGGTAGTGAATTTACTTACTAAATACTTTACCTTATACTTGTTACAATTTACAATATAAATTCGTATAAGTGTTTGTAAGAATTGAGATTTTTATTAAATAAACAACTGTTTAACATCATATGAAGTAAGTTCGTTTTAAAACTTGAAATTATTCATTGGTTCAATGCAAATAGAATTTTTGTGTATAATAAAAAATTATGTTAAATATTTTTTAAAAACATAAATTTTTATTTATATTTTTTAAGTATAAAATTCAATAATATAAATTTTTTCGTAGTATTGATAAAAATAATGAAAATTTAATTATGTTTAAAATATTTTATTAGTATAATTTCTCATTTACTGCTTGTATTCTGCTTTCGCTTTAGAAAATAGGACGTGATTTACATTTATCATATATTTCTGAAAAATTTTTTTTGAAATACCAATACATTTAAATAATTTTGTAACATATATAAATATTTTAAATGTGATAAAAAAATGGAAAAAAATATTTTAAAGAAATTTTGCGTAAATATTTTCAAATTGAAAATATAGATTTATTTTTAATATATAGAATGGCAGATACAGCATCAAGCAATTCAGTACACATGGAAAAAGGTTGGGGTGCTTTGAGACAACATATCATTGACAATAAGATTAAAGCCGCATTATGGGTTACAAGACTTTTCACTATTATATTTACTATTGGTTATATCATTCAAATATTTGGGTATGTTATTTTAAACTTTTGTTATATGAATTGAAAAATTAAACTTCATATTTTATATTTCAGCAATCCTTATAATATTTATTATAAAATATTAATGAATAATGCAGCTACTAGTGCATTACGTCTTCATCAAAGAGTACCACATGTTCAACTTAATAGGCAATTTTTAGAACGTTTATTTGTTGAAGATTCCTGTCATTATTTATTATATTCTTTAATATTTCTTTATACAGCTCCTGTTACATGTATCCTTTTTAATATAATAAATAGAAAAAATAAAATATTTTTTGATATAGGAAAATTTTTTTACATTTATAATATGTAACTTAAAATTATTTTTCTTAAATGTTATTAATTAGTGGTGTTAACTCCTATATTTTTATTTGCATTGATGCATTTTGCTAGTGATTCTCTCACATTACTTGATGTAAGTAAAAAAATTTTGTTTTGTAATGCTGTGTCATATTATTTAATTATAGTATGATAATATGTGGCAATTATAATAATTATACTTATTATATATCATTATTTTTTACATCAGTGTTTAGGACAAAATAGTTGGTGGGGAGCACGTCTTTTAATATCATTAATAGAATTTCAATCACGAAATATTTTACGATTGTGTGGATTATTTGAAATAATTATTTTGCCATTCACAGTTCTTCTTGTATTTACGTATGTATCACATATTAGTTTTTTAAATTTAAATTTTTTAAAATTAATTTATAAAAACATTTTACAGAGGCCGTGCTAGTTTATTAACACCATTTATTTACTTCCAATTCTTAAAATTCCGTCTTGCATCACAAAGAAATCCATTCACTCGCAATGTTTTTTATGAAATTAGAAATGGTTTAAGTTCCGTCTCAAGAAAACCAACAGTGCCAATTATAATACGACAAATAATTGAAGGTCTACTGTCACTTACACAACAAATGGCTCCTCTTCGTCAGTAACTTCTCATTTTAAAAAGATATATTAAATTATAAAATTTTCTAGGGTTTAGGGTCCATATAATAATAATTTCATATAATAAAGTGACAAAATGAGTGCAAATGTAAAAACTACAAACTCATAATCTGTTATTCAAAATGAACACAAATGAAAACAATTTTCTGAAATTTTCATTAATATTTGTACTCATTTTTGAATGCAGTAAATAATAACATTTTTGAAATTGTTTCATACAATTTATTAATAAAATAGATTTAGAATTTATTTACTAAACATTAAAATGCATATAAATATAATATATAACTAAAATTTTAATATTTTATCATATATAATATTTACAATAAGATTTTAATTATATTCTATATTCTATATGATTCTAAATCATATAGAATTTCAATGAATATGTAGTAGAGAAAATGTGTTTGTTATAATGAATTTCTTTAAAATTTATTCTATATAGATTTTATAGATTCCATATTCATATTTCTTAATTTTTTGAATTTCAATATCTCTATTTTCTTATTATTCGATATCATGAAATCAAATTTACATTATGTACAAGAAATATGAAAATATTGATCAATATATATTGTATCTTATTTATTAAGATATGTTTTAAAATGTTATATTTTAATTGTCGTTTATATCGATATTCTTATTTTTTAGGGGGGAAAATTCAATGCAGGTTAACATGTTATATGAACAATACAAATTTTCTATTACATAATACAAATATGGATTATTCCATAAAGCTTTTAGTAAAGTAGTATTTAGTTAAGTATTACCTTAGTCTTAGCTAGTCTCGGAAAATATTTTAAGATAATTCTATCAGTAATGAATGTCATTTACAAATCGTGCTAAATATTAAATTAAGTTTAAATTGAATTATGAAATTTTCATGAACATATAAAAATTATATAGAAATTTATCATATATAAAAATTAATTTTTTTTTTTGTTATGTTGCATTTATGAAAGAGAATGTTCTTACTGTATTTCTTTCTTTATACTATTGTTATTATATTAAAAAAAAAATAAAATATTTTCATCAAAATAAATTAAATAAATATAAAAAAAAAAAATATTTCTTTTAAAAGTTTATTTTCACTTTTATATAAATTACACTGCAAGTGGTATTGGTTGTGGTAAATCCTTTGATGCTTTTACTTCAGATGTTGGTTGCGAAGGAAAAACTTCATCTTTTGGTTCAACAATTGAAACAGAATCTGGAAGAGGTTTTTTAGGACCTGTCTTGCCATGAGGATCATATGGGAGCATAATTTTTACTTTGATACCAAGTACACCTAATATAAAACATTTAATTTAAATTAAAAAAAATTTTTTTTTTTTTATTATTTTTCATTTACTAAACATACCTTGTCGAAGAAGTACATGACGAGTTGCAGTATTAACATATTCATTAGTTGGTTCTCCAGAATGAATCATTAATCCATCAACAAATTTCATTGATTTTGCTCTTTGTCCACGTAATTTACCACTAACAACCACTTCACAACCTTTTGCTCCTGATTCCATAATAAAACGAAGTACTCCATAACAAGCTCTGTAATTACATAAAAATAATATACAAGATTTATATATAATAATATATAATAATATACAAGATAATAATATGATTTATACCTTCGTACAGCAAGACCTCCAATTAATTTAAAACGTAGAGATTCTGCTTGAGCAATCGCACAAAGACCACGTGTTGCTACTTTTTCGGCATATAATTCAATATTTTGTGTTTCTTTGAAATTAAATCGTTTTTGTACAACAGAAGTTAATTCTCGAATCCTACGACCTTTTTCTCCAAGAACACTTTGCGTATGAGTTGCTAGCAAGATAATTTCTGTACGATGGGGAGTGACGCGTACTTCAACTCCCGAATATCCATCTTCTGATAGTTCACGAGTTAAGAACTCATTTAATTCAGCTTTGAAAACTCCATCTCCAACAAACTAAAAAATAAAATTATTCATTATTATTTATTACAATACAATTTTAAAAGATTACAAACTAACCTTAAAATTTGTTGATATAAACACAAATTTATAAAATGTAAAACATAACTTTGTTAATTTAACTTGCTTAATCTAATCTAATATATATAATATATTTCAATACTTATAAAAATAAGATATTTAGAATATATTCATAATATAAAGATTATGATCATATTAAATCAAAGAAAAACAGCTGAAAGTATCCATGTCATCTATAATTTTCACATGTCATTTATGCCTATTTTATAATAAAATACTTTTTATAAAAGTTTAATTATTATAATCGACATCATATTTTTATAAAATATTAATTATAAATTATGGAAATTCACAAACCTTTCTCTTCTTTGAAATGGAACGGTTATCCATGTTTTATGCTGACGATACAAAAGGCATCGAAAATCCAAAAGACTTAACTGGAAGCGGAAATGATGTTTGTATATAGCATCATATTAGTGTTAATAAAAAAATATTACTTAAAAATATTGATTATTTACACTACTTTTTTTTATAAAAATAGTTAATATTTTTTTAATAAAAAAATAGAATTAGTCTTAAAATTAATATGTTACTAGATTCGTAGATCTAAAAGTTAGAAAAAGCACTAGATATTTGAAATACACACACACACACACACACACACACACACATTCGTAATACAATGAAAAATTAGTGTATTCTTTAGAGTATGTAATTATTCTTAAATAAATATGCAAATCATTAAATGATAAATTTATTATTAGATAACCTTTATACTGATATATATATATATATACACCTGATGTATATTTATCTCATACAAAAAAAAATATAGATATATTTGTTGATAATTTTAATGTATATAAAAAAATAAAATAATAATTTAAATTTAATAAAAGTAGATTTAAAAATGTTATAAGATAATAAATAAATATTATGAAATTCTATATTTGTTATAAACTTTTTTTTGAAAAATATAAAAAATATTGACCGTCATTACAAGACTAATTAGATTTACTTCTTACGTCCCTCGTGCTATCAAAACACACATGCATATCGTGATACATCTTTATATAAATGTTATATATGTATATTCTATTGAGTCATGAAATGAAGATACACTTGTGTATGCATTTGTTGCTTTACTGTGCTTCGGAATTATGTCTTATCCTTGATATGGAGTGGAAAACAATAGCATTTACAATATTAGTTGTAAGTTTATGTTTTTTGGCAATACCAATTAAGGTGGATCCAGATAATAATGAAGATATTAAACTTTTTCAAAATTATGTTGTTCGCTACAATAAATCTTACAAAAATGATCCATCAGAATACGAAGAAAGATTTAAACGCTTTCAGGTAAGCCATGAGAAATCATTCATAAAATTATTACATAAACAATTCAATTTCACACAATGTATTTTTATTTTCAAAAATTTCATTCTTGTTGACAGATAATAGTTTTAAAAATTTCCCGCGTTGTTATATATATTCTTCATTTTTATTTTTATCTATTCTATTTTCCAAAATATATTTCGAAATCATATGATAGTTAGATATAATATATAGCTTGTTTTGATAGTATAATGTTCGATATATTTATACAATTGATAATTGATTATGAAATTTAAAGATACATATCAAGAAAATATGAAATTGAAATCTCTATAATACTTATAATAAAACATACATACATAATATAAAATATTATAAATTATTTTTTGTATTATATAAAAAAATAATTAATTTCTTTTATATAATTCTAATAGATTTAAAAATATTATCCTTATTGCAGAGATCGTTGCAACATATAGAAAGAATGAATGGTCTTCGATCATCACAAGAAAGTGCTTATTACGGACTCACTGAATTTTCTGATATGTCGGAAGACGAATTTTTGCTACATACCCTCTTACCTGACTTACCAATAAGAGGTAAGAAATAGAATGAAAAAAGAATCTTATGAAAAAAGATGATTATTTTTTTAAATTTTTATAAATTAAAATGTTTTTATGTATCATTTTAAAAAGATTGTAATTAATTTAATTATATTTACGTGAAGAAATAAAACAGCATATATTTATTAGAAATAAATAAATAATTTGTTAGGAGAAAAACACAAAAATGCGCCGTATCATCGCAAGCATCAGGTATCTACCGATCGAATGAAAAGATCAATTAGTATACCTTCAAGATTCGATTGGAGAGATAAAGGAGTAATAACTCCAGTACGTAGTCAAGGATCTTGTGGTGCTTGTTGGGCTTTTAGTACTATTGAAGTTATTGAATCAATGTTTGCAATCAAAAATGGCACTCTACATTCTTTGAGCGTGCAAGAAGTAGGATATTTCATATATATTTTAAAATTTAATAAAAAATAGAAAATATCATTTTTTAATTTCTTTGATTGATCAGATGATTGATTGTGCGAAAAATAGTAATTTTGGATGTGAAGGAGGAGATATATGCAGTTTGCTCTCGTGGTTATTAGTATCAAAAGTTCAGATACTTCAAGAATCTATTTATCCGCTCGTAGGAATGACGGGTACATGTAAACTTGGAAAGTAAGTATATCGCAACAATTATATTTGAATATATGTAAGATATGGATCGAATTAAATAATATATATCGTTTTTATAGAATGACAGATAAAGCATTTGGTATAAAAATACAAGATTTTACGTGTGATAGGTAAGAAAATGTTACTTATAATTATATGATATTGATATGATTTTATATGATGGATTATTTTTAAATATTAAACATTCAATTGATAAAAGAATGATATCTAATGTAATTATCTAAAGATTTCTTTACATAAGCTAATTATTGACATTCTCATATCATCTATGCATTGATATTATTGAATTTATACGAAAAAATAAAAATCTTAGATTATTTTTTCATTAATCTAATTGTGTGTGAAATTAAATTATATTAAAAATTTAAATTAGATTAAAATTTCTAGTAGATTCAAATTTTTAACTTATTTGTTCATCAATATTTGGAAATGGTCTATCTATCGTCTGCTATATTTGCCGTTAAGAAGATTAAAGATTTAACGGATTTTAGTTTCGTAGATGCAGAGGATGAGTTATTGATAGCACTGGCCACTCATGGACCAGTAGCGGCAGCAGTAAATGCTTTATCATGGCAAAACTATTTAGGTGGAGTAATACAATATCATTGTGATGGTTCTTTTGATAATCTGAATCATGCTGTACAAATAATAGGATATGATAAATCAGTTGCCGTACCACATTATATTATAAAAAACTCATGGGGATCAAATTTCGGAGACAAAGGCTATATGTACATAGGAATAGGAAATAATTTATGCGGTATAGATTTTTTAAATACATATTTTAGAAGCTTATTTTTTTTATATTAAATATTTTTTTGTTAACAGGTATAGCGAATCAAGTCTCATCATTGGATACTTTTTAAAATTAATATAATCCATTAATATAAATGAAAATACTTGAAGAAATATTTATGTCAATTTTAAAATGCATATAAATTTATATAATGTGTTCTTTAATCGAGATAAAAAACGACAATAATATTAATAATAATAATAATATATATTAAATTATAATTCCAATATTTGTTATACAATTGACAGAATATTTACGTTAATATTGTACTGTATATTTATCTCTATACAGTCATTTACATATTTTTTTATAAATATTTTAATATATATTATAATGAAATAAAATAAAGATTTATTGTCGATATTATATTTATGCATTCGATATTTCTATTATTATCTTAATACTTACTACTTAATTCTGATGTTTAAGGTATTATCAAATTATAATCATCATTTCTTTTTATATCCATTTTACATTTAAAATTGTTTTAATTATCATCTGGATTCCAACCATTGTAGGAAACAGATAACATTGATTTCATTTCTTTCGTTAATGGTGGAATCATATGGCGAGGTATTAAAAATGTGGATAGATTGAATAAGTCCAAAAATACTTTGTACCTGTCACTATTGATGAAAAATCGAAATTATTGATGAAATGTGTCTATTATAATAATATTATAATATTTCCTATAAATATATAATATATTTTTTTAACTAACCTTAAAGTTGATTTTAAATATTGATATCCTGAAGATCCTCCGGTTCCGAGTTGTTGAGATCCAATCATTCTTTGAACCATTAAAACATGATTATCTAATGAACAAAGAAAAAAAAATTATTCATATAATGATACATTTGAAATTTTTTTAAATTAATTAAATAAATTTTTCTTTTCTTACACCTCCATTTAGTAATTAAAGAATCAATGTCCATTAATGCGTTCAAAATTTGGTGAGGTTGACTAAATCTTGGTTCATCTCGGTATAATGTGATTAATACTGCTCCTTGAAGAGCGGCATACGCGAATCTTCTTTCTCCTCGAGATACGAGTGCATTATGAAGAGATTCATTGAAGATCGTTTCGAATACTGCTTTTCGAGAATGTACATTTGCTAAATGATAATTTCTGAGTTGCTCCTTTGTGTATTTCTGTGAAAATAATAAGAAACATTAACAATTTTTTAATAAAGTTATTCGTATATTCAAAATTGAAAAAAAACGATTACTCGAGCAAGTTGCTCTTGTTCGTCGAGTAGATTTTCCACGGATCTTTTGTATTTTTCCCAAAAATCGAAATTGTGAGTTTCAAGACCTGGTGTTCTCGCTAACCATTTTTGAACGAGACAACTGAGGCTAGGTTCTTCTTCTGAACGTTTAATCGCCTCAATAGCTTTTGGATCTCTTCCGAATACTCTCGTGTAATTTTGATTATACTTAACTCTATGCTCTTGTTTTACACCTAATTTATTCTCTAACAAACGAAATTGTAGCGATTGAAAGCCCGAGGCTGGACATAGATAATCTCTGAATGCCATAAAATCCAACGGTGTCATAGTTTCCAAAATTGTCACTTGGTCCACTAATAACTGAAAAATATAAGTAAATATATTAATTTAAATTATTTAAATTCTCAATAAAAAAATATTAATATCTTAATATCATTTTTTTCATTATCCAAATTTATATCCTTTAAGTTTTATTATTGTCTTTAGATATAGACAGTCAATCGATCTTACGAAGTCTAAGGAGAACCGCATTCGCATTTATATGGTTGCCACACTCATGCTTTACTACATAGGGAAGAAATAATCGGTAACGCGTAATGTAGAATTAATCATTTTTTTCCTTAATTCTTTATATGATTAAATATTATGTGATTTAAAAAAAAGAGATCAAAAGTAAATAAAAATTTTATCATAATAATTGTAAATTTAAATGTTTGTTTTGGTAAGTTAAATATTTTATTTTAATTTTTAATAAAAAATACAATTTTTATACGATTGACATAAAAAAATAAAATTGTTGCATTAAATCCCCCCTTATTTAATCCTGCTACAAGATTTTTTTAATAGAACAAGAAAAGAGAACATGATGACCACACCTGGATTCTGTGGCATGGAAAGAGTGCCATTGAGCTTGTTACCTAACTCATCTATATGTATTGGTACAAGGTGTCGCATATCATCCAGCAATATTAAATTACTTAGATCTCACTATTATTTTTGTAGTTCTCACAATTTTTCTTATTTCGATAAGAAGAAGAAAAATAATAATAACGAATAAGTGTCGCGTTGCTAAGTAAGTATCTTGACCTATTTGATAATGTATGTAAAAATATTTTTGATCATAAATTATGAAAAATATACAATAAGAAATTTTAAAGAAGTTTTTTAAAATAGATATATATCTTTTACAGAAAATTAAAGATTAAGTTTACAGATTAATTTCTAATATTTTTTTTCATCAGTGTTTCTTAGTAAATATAAAGATTACCGTTATTTCATAGATTAAAAATTTATTAATAGATTAAAAATTAAAAGTTCAATGGAAATAATGTTTCTTTAAATATGGACAATTGTATATTATGATATTTCAAAAATATTGAATTTTCTTTTTTAATAATAAATTTTATTTGTCATAGAAAAAATGTAACGTAAGATTTCAATGATGTTCGAAATTTGATTAAAGCACCGCGGATAAAAGTACGCTTGTCATAAATTTCAATATTCTAATTGGCTTGAGATTAAAGGTCGTTCACATTTTTTCCATCACTGTCATTGTCAACATATGATCACTGGTCAGTGGCCTTTTTTTCTAGAGTATAGGATTACCGAGTGATGCGTTCTCTTTACGCGGGAAAATTATTTACCATTATTTTTATCGTTTATCGTGCATTTTTATTCATTTTTTTTTTTTTTTTTTTTTTAAGTAAAATTTACGTAATATAGTTATTTTAAGAACGAAATTTTAATTTTGCTTACTTTTAAAATGAGAACGATGCGGTTTAACCTTTTTAAAATTTCTAGAGTTCTTGATTCGTCTAAAACTTCGGAGATTCTGTTTTTCTGAAGTATGGAAGTATGACAGTTAGAAGTACCATTCAAAGTGCCACGGTTGCTTGGTTCGGAGTTAAAAAGTGCTCTGACTGAATCTAATTCGTAGATAATTTGTTTGAACCAAAGTTCGTATGCTATGAAAATAGGAGAAAACATAATTGATCAACCAATAATTTTATCAAATTATATTTTGTTTATTTCAAATATGAATAATATACTAAAACTACATTAGTAATAAAAATAAATTGAAAGAAATGATTCAATCTCTATTATATAATATGATTCATGTTTATTATATATTGTAAATTTCTATTTATAAAAATTTTTACCCTGATGAGTGACGATAAAAAGATGTTCATCATGCACTTCTTTGTTATATTCAGCGCTCAGTAACCTTTGTGCGGTTAAAATTTTATCCAACCGAAGGTATTCACCATATAACATACCTTCAGCCAATTGATCGTTCTCTTGATCATGATCTTCCCTAAGCATAAATCAACTCATTATCAATAAAAATTATATAAATTAAAATATATAATCATTATATAAAATAAATATATATAATGATTAATTTTATCTATTTTTAAATGAAAAAAATAATAATTTTAAAAACAAATAAAAAATTTCCTCATTTGAATATATTGTTATCGAGAATTATATAGATTTTAATAAACAAGAAAATATTTTTAAAAGATTACTTACGCAATATTATCCGATAAGGGACAAGCCATCTTTTTCTAGTTTTTGTACTTTCTTGAAAATAAAACTTATTTCGAATTTAAATTAAATTAGTATATTATTTTTTAATTAAAATTATACACAGAGTAAATACAATATATGTTGCAATGAATTATAACACTAACTGTTCACAGTAGATGAAATTCTTTTTCAAGATAACATTTTCTACATTTCAATAAATGTCATTTATTAAGACGAATAACAAAAAGGGATACATGTTGTTAGTGAGGTGGTTGAGACACGACTGAATGATCGCCGCGACTTGCGAAACTATCCCTTTTATTTCTAAGACTGAGAAACATATGAATGAACGATTGACGATTATGTTTTCTTTATATGTTTTTCAACGAGGCAATTATAAATAATCTATGAAGATTTATATTACATAATTTTACTTGGATTTTATATAATTTAATCGTCTAGAAATTGAAATAATAAAATTTTCCAATCGATAATTCGATTCAATATTATATGTACTATTATTTTTCTAATTGCAGAATATCAATTGTCGAATGATTATTGAATGATATATATATATATATAAGATTTTATCTTTGATAAATACGTTTTTTTTTTCATTAAATTATCGCGAATGATAATTAAATTGATTTTACTCACAAGCGATTTTATAAATAAACTGAATGAAATTTATCTCAAGATAAGATCTTTTGAGAGATTAAAATTTCATTGTTGTATGATTGTTTGAAACAAGAATTATAAATGCAATTTATTTTTTTAAAATAATTATTAATCTGATGAGAAACTGATAGATGTCGTGGAAGTGATATTTTTTTCAATTATATTAGGGCAAAGTTTAGAATCCGAACGTAATAATATTTTTAATATTACAATATTTATTTATACGATTATATAAGAAAGCTAGAGTAATAATATCAATTGTAACAAATAATCTTCAATTTTCTATTTATTTCTTCCATTTTCTCTTTTCTTGCATCATTTTTTATCTGTCGATAAAATAGATAGTGATAAAATCGCTATATCTTTTAGTCATCATAGATGCATAATGAAGATGAAAGATGTCGCAAGTAGTACAATTGATCGTCAAATTTTGAATTTAAAAATAAATTATTATATTGGTATTATTTATATATTTAATAAAATTAATGAAAATGATTATGTAATATTTTCCTGAAAATAATAATTCTGAAGATTATTAAAATATTTTTATGTGATCTTTAATTTTTTAAAATATTTCATTTTTTCATTTGTTATCTATTAATGTATACAATCATGAATAATCATAATATTGACCGTTTTCATGTTTGCAAATGTATATTGCATAATGCTGACCCTTGTGATCATTTACACATTTATTTTATGTCACGAATGCTCTCGAAATTATGAACGATTGTATCTATTATTGATAAAAAATCTATTGACGTAGCAAAAATAATGCAACAAGTGTAACATTTTTAATATAATTTTTTAATATGTAAAAATAATTACTTTGATATTTATAATATATAATTGTTTATTTTACTTTATTAAAATAAATATAAACGTGCATAAAATATCACATTATTTCCAATAAAACGAGAACTGTGATGCAATTGAAAATTGTGAGTCAATCATTTTGTTAAAATGAATTCAGCTTAATGATTTTTGATGACATTTTGTGATAACATTAAATATTTTTAAGTGTACGATAATCTATATTCAAAAAAATTAAATTAACTTTATCGATACATTAAATTAAATTAATTATGATCGAATATCGAAAATTTATAATGCATTTGTGATATGCAAGATAATTGTCAAATTGTTATATAATAAAAATATATATATATATGTTATGGAAAAAGTTCTCTTTTAAATTCTACGTTATTGTAACGATAATGTTGTAAATAAAATGTTTTTAATTTAATTAATTTATTTGTTTATTTAAACATAATTGTCCAATTTTACATTTTTTGTAATTTTCCGAACAAAATAAACTATCATCAGAATAAACAGAAAAAGAAAAATACACAACAAGAAGTACAGATTTGTTTATCTAGTTAACTTGAATCATATGATGCAACACTTTAAATTCCGTTTCAGCAAGAACTAGCATTTCGTAATAAGTACTTAGAAGTAAAAATAGAATTATACATCTTTCGTACAAAAAATAAGATACTTTTCGAATTTATTGTTTTATGCTAATTCATTGATTTTAATGAGTTTGAAATTATTATTGAAATATATTGTTTTTTTTATACATATAATATTATATGGAAAGAAGTGTACAATAGGAATGGAAAAATATCGTATCGCAGTTTTTTTTACTCATTATATAGAGAGAGATTCTGAATTTTTTGCATATTATAATTTTAATTTATTATAATTAAATTTACGCGAGTGTTACTTAATGCGAAAATATGAAACAACTGATATTTAAGAAGAAAATAAAGCATCTAAGATAAAATATATTGAAAATCATTCTATACTTTCGAAATATCAGTTCACTAAGTCATGATACTCTTATAGTTGCACGTGTGATTGGATTTGATGTTGGGTTTGAAGTTTGATATCCCGAAATTGATACATTAAAATCAAAGCACCTATCGAAGAGATACTTAAGATGTTCGATTATTTTCACTCGATCGAATTATTTTAAAATCGAATTCGAATTTCTTATTATTTTTAATTTTTTTGATAGATTAATCCTTAGCATTCCAATGTGTTGAATGACGATAACAATTTTATTGTTTTGAACAGATAATAAGGAATATTTAAAAAAATTGCTTAAAATCACTCTTATCTCTTTACGCAATAATTAATATTAATTTTTGTTTAGGCATACTATGATCTCTTGCTACTTAGACGAGGAAATACGCGACAGATGATTCTCTATATCCGAAAGATCTACAGAAACGAACACTGTTCAATTGATCTCTCTTCTTCTCAAGCGTCGAACTTTTTCGTGAAATGAAGAAATGAATAAAGAAAATATTGCAAGTGATTCATTTTTGTTTTGTCTATAAGCGTCTATCTTTCATATACATATAAAATTTTCCTCGTCTCATGTTATTTTATTCAACAATGTTATCCAAAAATATTTTCACCATTATTTATTAAAATGCACAACAAACAATGAGACGAGATAGTACGAGTTGATAGTATTTGTAAATTTCTCAAATTTATTATTATCATAACGCATAATTGGACAAAAGAATTTTATCGACGCAAATTTGATCCTTTAAATGTTTAAACAGAAAGGAAATACGCGTATTTTACATTTACACGGTCCACGTATTCTTATCGATGGTATTACTATGGACGAACGCGTTTGATCAAACGATCGATTAAATGCGAAAAGAGGTTGATGCGATTCGCCTTTTCTGCGGATACATACGCATTATCACCGAGACGAAGTTTCTTAAGCATTCAATGTATCTTTTACGACACCTAATAAAGGCAAGAAGTCGCTACATTTAAATATGATTCCAGAAGTTTGATACCTCGAGGTGCTTGTGCTGCAAATCTATCGACAGAAATCAAAGAAGATTAGAAATCTATTAATCTTTCCATTCGTTTTTCTTTCTTTTTTCATCTCCCTTGCTTTTATCGCGCGTCACAAAGCGATATACTTCGAGAATTTCAAATTTTCGAAGAATAGAAGATAAAAGGATCGAGAGAATCAAATTTTCTCTAATATATTCTTGGAAAACAAAAATGTGATTCCTATACTGTTGCACGAATATTCGTTGCACGATCGTCGTCAGTTGCCATGAATTTATTCCATTTCTACTAAAATAAATGTCGCAATAAGTTTACGAATTACGAACAATTTTATGAATATTCTCTTTCTAGAAAGTCGCGAATGTGAATCCATATCCATATTCAAATAGCGAAGTTTGGGAAGGAGGGCGACGCGAAATTTCCGGATTCCGGAAGAAGATACAATATCTTAATATCGTTTTTTGAATATCATTTCAACAAACTATTTCTTTCAAATATATCTAATATATCGTTAATTTCTATCGCTAAATTTTTTTTTTTTCAACTCTACAATTAAATAGAGAAAAATCTGTAATAAATGATTTATACATTTTTCCAATATCGTTGAAGACTTTCTCTCCTGCACCCTCCTTCCTTTTTTGAAACGTAGAAAAAAAATGCCTAATCCTTCGAATAACGGTGCATTATTCGTAATTACGCGTGCAGCAACGCTCGAGCGAATTTTTCGTTTCACTGTTGTCAGTATATAGTGCATATCACTCAGATAGATGCTTCCCGGAAGGGTAGATAACTTGCACACTGATTAATATGCCCTCTTTTGTATCATTTTTTTGCATTGTTATTTTTTCTTTCTTTCTTTTTTTTTTTTTTTTTTCCCCAACTCGTGATTCGTAGCGATACACATTATAAACATTTCATTCGCGACACGTACGTAGATATCTAAGGAGCAACGATCGCGAACGATAAAGAAGTTTCTGTTCTTCGTCTTCGTCGAGACAATATCATCAAGGACGTTACCTCCTTTGTATGTTCACATGAAACCCGTGTTCATTATGAAACGAGATGTCCTGTTTGCTCTGGACATATTTACACAACGAATTTACAAATTGCAAACGTTTAATCAGAATCTCCTATACACGGTTTCGTAACCGCGAGAATGGTATCCATCCTCTCGATTATTATTCCAAACGTTTCATTTTCCCATCCCGTTTAATAGCTATGTAAGTAGAAAAAAAATCGGTTTTGAAGATCTTAAATTTTGCGAAAATTGTTATTCGATATTACGAGAAGGAAGGAACAAGGAAGTTGAATCATCTTCGATCAAAAAAAAAAAAAAAAGAAAAAATTTACACGAAATACATGTTAAATTTGAATTAATTCACGTAATCTTTGCGCGTAATAGTTGACATTGAATTTAATCGCGGAACAAACACTTTTCTTATTTTCTTTTTTGTTTCTTATTCAATCGTGCCTTTTTTTCTCTCTCTCCTTACACCTCGTTACACCGCGATACAGCATACATTATTTATAAATAGCAATTTGCAGAAGAATTAATGCCTCTTACCTATCGATAATTTTCCTAGTTAACGCTCTTCTAACATATTCGCCGATATTCGAAACTAATTCGAAACTTCGCGCATAGTATATTCGCGGATGAAAAATGAAATATTTTTCATATTTTTTTTTTTTTTTTTTTTCGTTGCTTTCTCGAAAAATAAGCGCAAATCAACGTTCTTCTTCTTGCTTTCTGTACAACAATGTCTAACGTGTGATTCTACAATAATCGTGAATCGCGAGACTCTCGCGTTTCGTCAAAAAGTTCTTGTATTCGATTGCTACATTCGAGAAGAATCGATAGAACGAATGCATCAATTTTATTTGAAAGAGCCATCCACAGAAATCGTATCGTTTCCAGCTAGATTTCAACGACGCAAAGACGCAATAACACTTAATAGCCGTGTTAAATCGAACATTTTGTATTTTCTCCCCGTATTGTTAGAAATTGTATGGAAAACAACGTGCGATATGTAAATTAATTAATAATCGCTCGCTTCCTCGTTCCACATTCTCGCAAATTTACCAAGATTTTCTAACTTCTTTATTTTTCCTTATTTCGTGTACATTTATCAGAATCGTAATCGATACTCTTATTACATCATACTTTTATATTTAAATAACTCTCGATACCATTGTAGCGATAAAAACAGATCGTCCATTCTGTTCTTTTTCCTATTGGATTCTCTCCCACGTGTATTCACGTAATAATTTCTTTATTTTCTGACGTAGCCGCATCATCCGATACCAGGTCGATATAATGCAACGCGTACGCAGTCCGGCATTCTCGATTTCCACGAAATAAGACGCGGAGGCCGAGCCCTGGTCGGACAGGTTCGCGTTTTTTGGCTCGTTTTTTAAATACCAAGCGTTTCGTATATTTATAGATTCGGTCTAGGCTTGAAAAAAATACAGGAGAATAGGATTTTCGACTCGGTTACATTCGCTATCCGCTATTCTCTCCCCTCGTGTCCTTTAATAGGATTACCACCTGGTGGTTGATAAAGGATAAGAGAGAAGAAGAAAAAGGAATATTTCTTCAGGATTCAGTCCTTTAGGGTTTAAAAAGAAGAAAGAAAAAGAGAGGTGCATCTAGAGTGTTCGGTTTCGGTTCCAGGTACTGTTAAACTGTTCCATCGAAACGCAGGTTTATTTACGAAGCGAAGGACTCGTCTTTGAGCCGTTTATTTCTCTTCAAGCTGCGAGAACGTCAAAATACGTTTGCTTATTTTTCTCTCTCTCTCTCTCTTTCTATCCTCCTTAAAATTATCTCTGCCTACCTGAACCGACCTGGGGCAAAAACACTTTCGATCACTCGGGACGCTTTTAAATCTTTGCCCGAGCAACGTTTTTTTAATTCGTTGTTTTTGTTTTTATATATTTTTTTTCCATCGATCTATCGTTTTTCCCTTTTCATCCATTTCCGCTCGAAGGAGGAAAGAAAAGATTCTCTTGAATCGTTTTCCGGAAGGATTGGTTTACACAATTGTTCACGGAAAGAAGTCAGTTTTTCGTACGTACGCGATACAACGTTCATTGCAATCTTTGAGATGCAGTAATTGGTAACGGGTATAACTGGAAAACATCGTGATAAATATGAAAGGAAAGAAGGAGAGATTCTTTCAAGGACAAAAAAGACTTGGTAAGTATCATCTCGAACGACTCGTTTATCATTTTACTCTTAAAAGTCTTCGATTCTTGTGATTGAGATCTTGAACAACAATTTATTTGTGCCTTTTCATCGAGGAGGAGATAATTAACTTCAATCGTGAAATTTACATATAACAAGCTCGAGCGTTGAATATAATAGATAGAATTGCAGATTAGAATTATATGAATTTTCGCGAAATTCGAATACGTTTTAAGTTCAATTTCAATTGATCTTAAGTTTCAACGACAAGAATAATTTATCGTTGCTTTTCCTATTATAAATCGTTTCATATTCGTAAATTTTTTTCTTCGTTTCGTAAAATTTTCTTCCCTTTTGGATGGATCGTTAGATTGCTCCTATAATTATTTTATCGGTAACTAAAATAGAACTGTTTATTACAGGTAATCGAATATATGTATTTATAAAGTTTCGCAGAGTATACAAGGGATTTGATTTCAATACTTGGAATCGTTTTTATCGCGTTCCTAAGTTGTACGATGATAATTGCATATCTCGTCATAGCATCCTCTCTAATTCTAAATATGCATCTCTTAGGATACAATACATTATTTATCAAGGTAGAAGAATGAAAAAAAAAAAAAAAAAAAAAAAAAAAGAACTGTTTCCTGTATGTTCGAGCAAAATATTTATTTTCATGATAATGCATAAATTTCAATTCGCGTGTTTTCCATCCTCTCGAATATATCAAATAGCTCGATAATTTCGCCATTTCGCATTCGTTTATTTTAATAATGTTCTCGAATAACGTTAATTGATACTAATTAATAATTGAAACAATCGCACGATCGACGAGAGAGGATGAGTTTCGATAATGACAATGATAACTCGTCGCGCACGATTGGCTCGAACATTTCAATACAACGGGATCAACCGATCGACCTGTTTGTCTCAAGCCTCGATCTATTTGCTATATACAAATTCGACGGTTAAATCATTACCATCCTATAATTATACAAATATTCGTAGATAATATTCGTAGAAATTATACCAGAGCAATTTTAAATCGCGTATTAAAATACTTACGCGATACTTATTCAATCGTAATACGTTTTCGAATACGAACCATCGAGTTAGAATACGTTTCTCGAATAATTGCGCCGAAAAATAATGTTATTTTAAATACATCGTTTGAATTTTAAACGGAATTATTATGGGTATCGGGACATTGTGTTGCGTCAAATGTGAAAATTTCGATAGTGATCGAACCTTCACGCTTCGTGTCAAGGTTCTTCGCGTCGAAGAATTTCAATTTCAATTTCATTCGAAAAATCTCCCTTCGAGCTGGCGGAACTTCCACAGTGGATCCCACACTGTGTTTCGAGAATATATCTTGTCAATCGCGGATATATACGCGATAAACAAACGAAAATACTATTATCGATCGTATGTTTGAAAATTTCGTAGCTACTCTCCTCCTCTTTTTCTTCGCTCCTTCGGAAGTTGAATCACGATATGTTACGGGCCGTATTAAGATCTCGATTATATCTCTCGTTCAAGGATGGACGCGTGAAATTAAAGAAGAAGGAAGAGTAGGAGAGGAAAACTCGTGGTTGGGGAAAAACAAGAGATCGATCGATTTTGGGAAGGATTTATCCGGTTTTATTCGAGCGAAAGATCGGGCCCGAAATTGCGCAAAAGGGAAGGAAGAGAAAAGGAAGAGGAACGGACAAAGTTGAAGAGGGGACTATTCCCGGGTGAGAAACACACGCGTACAATCGCGTCGTTGTGTACAAGCCTATAAATACATATTCACGAGCGGATGTTGAGGCATTGGTGAGGTCCACGTGGTCGTGGATCACGGTGGTGGCAACAGTCGGCCTCCGACCGTTGTCGTACAAGTGTGCATAAACGCGAGCCCGGTGTGTTTCTCTTTCGCGACGACGAGCGAGATAGCGAGAGCGAGAAAGATCGTGGATCGAGGGAACAGGTCGGGACGAGTTCCCTTTCGTTTGGTGCGCGTTTTCATTGGAGGCAAGCCTCGACGAAATTTCCCAAAACAACATCTCCCATTCCTCCGTGTAAATCGCACGAATCGTAATGAGACACCTTCGGGGTGTCGCGAGAACGTCTTCTCTCGACGCGACGATCCGTCCTTGACGCAGCATTTCGCCAAGTCTTTCGATCGAGCGAGAAGCGATCATCGTGGGATCATCAGTCGTGATCGGTGCGACGACGTTCTTGTTTTCTTTCTTTTTCTTCTTCCTCCTTCTTCTCCTCCTCCTCCTCCTCTTCTTTTTCCCGCGTTCGACGACGATTACTACTCGACGGGTACTTACTACGGTTGCAACGCGCAGTGTTGGTGACTGCGGTTTCACGTGTTCGCGATTCCGTCAGATCGATGAAGCTCGAGTGATATTATTACAAGCAGCGTGTAGCGTCGGTCTTTGTTCCACGAGGCAACCGTCGATCCATCGAATCGGGAGGGGGGACGATTTACCGAGTGGAGAACGTAAGTAGGAAAACGCGATTTGTGTGTTTCGTTGCGCTATAGGTGTTTGTATTGTTTACCGATTCGTTCCGAACCTCGGAACCCTGATTCGCCTTCGTTCATCAATTACGCGGCATAACGTGAAATGCGAAACATCGGATTGAAATTCAAAACGGTCGAACGAGGTCTGGCTGAACGGTTTGTTTTCATGCCGCGTCCACCAAACGTGTTTTCTCTCTTCAAATCCCTCGAATCCCCCTCCCTACTTCTTCAACATTTCGCGTCGAAATCATCGATTTCTCGCTTCCTTCATTCGATCCTTGTTCGCGTTAACGAGGTTTTTAGTATTTTACACGCGTCACAATTTTATTTATCGAGGAGAGAGAGAGAGAGAGAAGAAAACAAATTCGACCATTTCCTTCCGACTCGGCTCTTTTCCTCCTTTCGACTGTATACTGAAAATTTTCAATCCGCTTATTCTCGTTGCGACTGAACGTGGGAAGAGATGTAAACGATCTTTTTGAGATTTTTTCCCCCTTCCTCCTCGCCCTTCATCCTCTCAAAGTGTACGCATGGTAATGGCATCGGGAAACTTGTTCGACCGGCTACGTTACCTTTTGCCGTAATCCGTTTAGATTATTTCCAAGAGGAGTGGCGTTGTTGTTACTTTTAAATTGCACTTTGTTGATCGAAACGATCAACAATTTCGAATCGAAGCGACGATCCATTTCGAATCGTATCGAAGATTTTCCTCTTCTCGCAATTATTGCGTACGATGTATTTATAATTGTTATTACGTTAGAGAGAATTTTGAAGAAATTAGCATTTCTAGGTATCGCAAAAAAAAAAAAAAAAAAAGCGAAATAATCACTGTTTTCTCGTTAATTGCGCGTAATTCTTAATGATCGTGAAGATCTTGATAATATCGATAAAGTTGACAGCGATGATTTTCAAATTGAAATTACGTCACGAGGTAAATGTTGGGTTGTCAAGTGTGGCTGAGAAGGAAGAGGGAGGGGAACGAATCGGAGGAGAATAACGCTTATTAATAATAATCGCGTGTCTTTAGATTTTCCTCGTTTAGAAGGAGATGAATGCGCGTATTTTATTCTTGAATCTTTCCTTATTTCGGTTAACCTCGTTCGAGGAAACAGTGGTTCGCACTAAAAGAACGTTACTGCCCTTATAGATAATATAGCGAAGAAAGAGGATAGAAACGGTACGTTTTTTTTCATTTCACCAACTTTGATTTTTTATAATTACCAAGAATGCAAGGATAATAACAAGATTATACGGGAGAATGCCTCTTGGAAATGAGATTTCCTTCTCGTTACTGTTTGAGGGAAGAAAAACCGGAGATTCTTATTATACCAGTAGACATTTTCATCATCGTTGCAAAAAAATACTCTCTAAATGATCTCTCACTCTCTCTCTCTCTTTCTCTCTCTCTCTCTCTCTCTCTTTCTCTCTCTCTCTCTCTCTCTCGCGTGTTTCGCTCATGCAGCGTAGCTGGTTGGCATAATTTACAAACGCAGTGAAAGTGCACACAATCTGTGACGCGTTAATGAATGAAACCATCCTTCTACTGGAATGCCTTCCTTCGAACGAGTTTCTTTTTTATTATTATTATTATTATTATTATTATTATTTATTAGCGGAATAGACGAGATAGAGATAATGCGTGTAACGCAAAGATTGATATAATGCGGCGAATGCTTAATTTGATTAAACGACTTATTAAAAAAGATGAATAGACTCGTGTATTCCATTGGCATGTATTATCATCTTATTGGCACAATTGAAATAACCAAGCGATATTCTCTCGAGTATTCCTCGAGTAAAGTCGAAGAGACTTTTATCAGGCACATTTATCACAAAATCTTTCGATATTTCGCGGATCGGATAATCAGGCCATTATTGAATAAATAATAATCGTATCTATTTTCCAATGCTAGTTAGTTAATCTGCTCGTTGTTGTAAGTAAGAGGATTAACGTGCGAGGATTATTAGTAAAAGGAAAGGATATTTCCAATTAGAAAATAATAAATGAAAAACCTCGAAATAAATCATGAATGTATGTAATAGATTACGACTTATAACTCACAACACAAGCGAGCACAGTAAAAAAATTTAATTCACGGCCACGAGTGTGCCAGATAGCGTCATGAAAATTTTTATTCAATTTATCTAACGACTCCGTTATGTATATTCATATTTTTTATTGCGCTATCACGAAATGCGGAGAACTTTGGTTTCGCTTCAAACTTGTGCACGATTCTACGTCACGAGAAATCAACGACAGAATCGACATTTCTTTCTTTCCTTTTTTTTTTTTTTCTTTTTTTTTCAAATTTTTATTCCCCTCATCCATTTTTCTTTGTTGCTTCGTTCGACAAGGTTCCAAGAATTTACGCAAACGCATCCGCGATTACGCGAATCACAAAGCGGAAACGGTGTATTTTCGAATCAATAATTACTTCTCGCATCTTCTTGAATTGGAATAATGATGGGTATGGGAACGAGTGGAACAGCCTCCTGTCCGTGTTCAAGGCACGCTACTCGATTCGACGATCGGAGAGTGCGAATCGCATCGTATCGAGAGAAGCATCCTCGCGCAAATTTATTAATCGATCGTCGCCGACTTTAATCTCGTCGCGATTCGCGCTCGAATAATCGTTGGAACGGAAGAGAAATCGATGGATAAATAGGCTTTATTGGCCGATTCCACGCTTCAATCTCCTAATTGAAACCGATACAAACCTCTCTCTCTATCCCCCTCCTCCCCTTAATTTCGAGGAAAATTGACAGATAAATCAGCCATTTTTATCTCGATTCCGCGCTGCTATTATACGTAGAAACTGATAGAAAATGAACCGTGTACGCGTCGAATAAACGAACGCAATCCGATCAATTTCAAGAGCTTTGATATCAAAGGAGGAAAAAAAAAAAAAAAAAAAAAAAAGGAAATTATTTCGTTTCGTTTTCAAAGAGGGGCGCGATTTAAATCCCCGTTTAACGTACAACCGGTAATTTACTCGCTGGAAATTAGAAATACACGGGCGTATGTATGTTCTCTTCCCTCCCCCCCTCAGTTGGCCGTGTAGCCAGAAACTCGTTTGTACGGGGCCGGAAATAAAGGTTTTGGTCCCGTGTATCGATATCGTCGGATTATCGATAGGACACCGTACGTAGTCGAGTGATCGACTTTCGTTCTTGGTAGGAGAAAAGCAATCCGCGCGGTTCATTGTTCCGTTTCCCCGCAATAGATCCCGGAGCAGCACGCGACAGAGTGAAGCGCATTTCCGGTTGCCGGTGTATCCGCGCACACGCTCTTGTTACGCTCTTCAAATATTTGTTCTGCCCTCCCGACTATATATCAACGATCGGTTTCCCTCGTTCAATCTTGATTTATGGATCGCGGCTTCGCTTTTCCGAGTGCTTCTCGTCATCGATCTTTTTCCACCTGACGTTTTCGAAATTCCCTCCCTCCCTCCCTCCCTCGAAAGTCGGCCACGTAAGCCGGAAAACCTGTTCCAACGAATCTCCCTTTTCTTATTATTCGGCGAACAAAGCGCTTTGAATGAGAGAGACGACAAAGCCGCAATATTTTCGGATATACGACGATCAGATTATACATCGCGAAATAAAACTTCTGGACTCGAGCGTCGAGGCCATCTTTATTTGAGACGTTGTATCGATTTTTTGGAAAATAATTTATAAAACGGAATCTGCTTGCTTCGAAAATATCTTCAAAGAAACTTTCGATTAACAAAAATATGTATATATTGAAATATCGTATCTTTTTTTTCAGATCTACACCGTTCTCGCGTGGAAAATGAGGGTCGACCAGATCGGGCTTCTCTTATGGAAGAATTACGTCGTCCGGAAACGTCAACCGGTAATTGTGTCAAGCTTGGAACGAGACTCGTTCGAAATTGTTTAGAGTAGGAAATCTCGTTTTGGTTAAAAGCGCATGAACGAAAACTTGGATGTTTAGGGCATACTGGCTCTGGTATTCGTATGGCCGGTGGCAGTGTTCATGATCCTCTACACGATTCGCGACAATGTGGATCCGAAATACTATCCAACTTGCCAATTTCCTGCGAGGTCGATGCCGCAGAACGGGCTGCTCCCGTTCGTTCAGAGCTTCATTTGCAGCATTGGAAACCCCTGCGATCCCTTATCGGAATACGAAGAAGTTCCTTCTTACAAAAACGCCACGTTAGTCTTCAACGATAATTTTTTTTTTTTTTTTTTTTCCCTTGTATCGATATAATTCTTTTCTTTCCTCTCACTCAAAAATTTTTCACGCATTGGAGAATTTTATTTTCGACGATCCAGTCTAGGTCCACTGGTGGCTGAGCTGCAGCCCATGCTTGGCAACAAAACGATTCTTTCCGCGATCGATACGTTGCCGAACAGCATCCAACTCCTCAAATCAATGGCGCAGATACTCACCAGGCCGGAAATCAAAGCGCTGTTCGGTACGAGTAACACCTCAACAACCTCGTTTACTTTCGCGAATTACCGTCGAGTTTACAACGAATTTCTTCTGTCGAATTTGTCGATCCAGATCGGGGCGTTCGGTTGGGCGATCTGTTCCACAACCAGCAGGAAATCAAGAATCTTCTCAGGCTTCAGATGCCGTACGCCCGGGAGGGATTGATCGACCAATTGTTCGACTCGTCCATAAAATTGCTATACGTCAGTATATTATATCCGTCTCTCGGTTGCGAGTTTCGATCGATTCGAAACGACGATCGTCTGATCGAACGTTGGTCGATTTTCAGCTGATCGAGGCGTTCGGTTCGTCCAATATCGACGGGGTGATCTGCTCCTCGGAAAGTTTAAAGAAGTATCTGATTCTGCCGAGGGACGAGGACTACGGGCAGATTTCCAAGATACTTTGCGGGATCGACTCGAGCATGATACCCAACATACTCGAGAATTTAGCCAAGCACCTTGATTTCTTCGGCTTGTTGGAGATGGTTGACCGGGTAATGGCGAAATTTCGCGATTACGATTTTTTCGAGGACTTGAAGAGAGCGGTCGAAACGATCCTCGATCTTCACACCGTGGACAAGTATATCCCATCGTACTTGAAGATACGGCAATGGATGCCAAAGATGATAACCTTGTTCAAGAACGTCACGTTCAAACAGATCGATCTGACTTTGTGAGTGATTTCGATCGAGAAAATTTCGGGCGAAATTTTTTTATTATTATCGTTGCGAGAAATAACACGTGATTTTCCAATCTAATTCTAGCGTGAATAAATCGCTTCGAATTTTGGACCCGTTATTCTCGAAGGAACGCGATTGGTCCACCGTGCGCCCGATGTTCTTGAGATTGCAAAAGTTACTGGAGCTGGCGAAGGGCATGGCCGAGGATCGAACCGTCGAGTCCACCGAGACTTTTTTCACGATAGCGCAACGTTTGTCCAACACGATTCGATCCGCGTTGGACGTGGCCAACACCGAGAATCTCACTCAAATTTTGGATTTGAGCGTAGCCGTTTTGCACGATGGCGCCAGACTGACGCAAAAGATTTTGGACCGTCACACCGACGACATCCAACTGTGAGATTTTCCTTCCGTTTCCTTCCTCCTCGAAACGATACTTTTTTCTTTTTTTTTCTTTTTTTTTTTTTCAAAAGTATCGATTTTTCTTTGCAGTCCGACCGAGATATTGGACGGGGTCAGGGATTTTTTATCGGACAACGTCTTGGCCACGTTGAGCTACATCTTGTCCTCCATGAACTCGATCGTGAGAATGTTGTACCAAGCAGCCATCGTTCACGAGGACGTTCAACGAAGAATTTACGATATCTCCACGAAACGTCACAGGGACACGGTGCAAAAATTGTTGACGAACGTCGATCCAAATTTTTATCGAACGTTCGTCAAGTCGTTCTCCAGATTAAATTTCTTAGAGGTTCGCTTCCTTTCCTTTCGAAATCTAATTTCGCTCGGATAGATCGCCTTGGATCAAACGCCTATTGTTGCGCCCATTTTCCAGAAATTCGTGAACGAAGTTAAGCGCACGAGTCCCGAGGAGTTCTTTTGTCAGGAGGAGACGCTGAACGAAATTTTCGATCTCTTGAAACACGGTAAAAACGAATCTAGACACATCGAGGAACTGCTGTGCAGCGATACGGGGAAGAAGTTTATCTCGGACGTATACGGAAGTTTGGAGTTGAGAAACTTTGAGAGCATAGTAAGCGTTCGATGGAAATAATTTTTTGAGAAACGTGCCTCGACGTTCTCGAACGTTCTCGTTGTAGGTGGACGATTCTTTGTACACGGTCGTCAATATGGCGTTCCACAAAGTAGTCACGGTCGAGAGATCAAACTTGACTTCCCTCGTGGCCAACACGAAAAAATTGGTCTCGTATCTGAAATCGCCGAAAAGATCGAATCCCGACTGGACCGTTTTCAAATTTAGCCAAAGGTGGCGCGAGACTTTCGAGGAGACTCAGCCACAAGCGAGATTGAACATGTGAGCGATCATAGATTATATCTCTTTCTTCCCGTTCTCGCGAGAATAACGAAACGAGAGCGTAAGAGCCGCTCACCATCCTCTCTCTCTCTCTCTCTCTTCAGCCTAGGGATCCACTTGAGCATAGCGAAAATGATTGGATCGCGCAGTCTATCTTACGTGACCATTGAATCCGATCTGGAGAAGATGGACATACTCGCCGAGATAATTCTTCAAGATTTAAAGGAGAATCCTACGAGTTGGATCGAGGAGGTTAGACGGAGGAAGATGCAACTGATCGAGTCGTTCTACTTAACCGTAACGGATAAAGACAAGGTCGGTGATACTCGATATTCCAATTCTTTTTTTTTCTTTTTAACGCTGTTTACATCGGCGAGCGAACTCTCTTCTCCCCTTTTCTTTCGCAGGCTTTGAAAATTTTGGAATACGACAATTTCACGAGGAGCTACTGCACCGATCCTCACCCACCGGATTTATTGAATTTTCCGAAAGATTCGAATCGGACGGTGTTGAAGGGGCTCGTCTGTCGCATCTCGGAATCCGTGCAAACCGACTTGGAATTAAACGTGACGAAGATCAAGAGCAGGGAGGAGATTCGTTACAGGGACAGAGAGTCGTTCAATTGGACCGATTTCAACGCGAGGATTGTCGAGATTTATCGTTACATCGACACGTTGGTCCACCAAGAGGACGCGGATTACGATTTGGCTCGGTTGGAAAAGTTGAAAGAAGATTTTCAAACGTCCTGGACGATTGATATCGGCGTCAAAGACGTATTCGAGATGAGGTACGCGATGGCAATAACGCCCCTCTCCTTTCCCTCCGTTCTCCATTCTCAAATTGCAGATATTTACTTCGGTGACACGTTATATCTCTCTGCAGCGTAGGTTTGATCTGCAAATTCTTCAACCTGATGGAGAGCCCTCTTTTCCGCGCGAAAGGCGGATGGAAGGAGATGCACGCGATCGCGTGGGCGTCCACGGTCATCTTTGACAACGTGGAGAAGATCGTCGATCAAATTCAGAGGAACGGGAATCTGGTGAAACTCTCCCAAGTGCTGGAGGACATGCCGCAGACGGAAATTCTTTTAACGGCCATCCTGCAAAATTTGTCCCCTCTGGTTCTCGATGTGGTCGACATCATAACCATGAAACCCATCCATCTCGTAAGTCTTTTTTTTTTCCATCGCTTCGTTTATTATATTATAAGCCACTCAATGAAATTTTCCTCTCGAATCTCCTTTCTTCTCGCCCAGATATCAATTCTGGACGATTACAAATCGCGGGAGGAACAATGGCCGTGCATACAAAGGGAAAGCGTCGGTGCCGCGATGGAACTGCGATCCGGCACCCGTGAGATAATAAGAGAGATCGAGAGGATATCGTGCAATCCAACTTTGTTTATTCAAGAATGGAGGGAACAACCGGTGTTGACGAGGGCGAAGAAAATAGCGAGTATCTTTATCGAACGGAATCTTTGTTGCGTTGGATTTTTGCACGTAGGTCGACAACCTTTTCGCGTACGTTTCCAGTTTCAGAACGACGACACGATACGTTCCCCGCCTTTCAATTGGACTTCGGGTTACATAAAATTTCGTCAATTGGCCAAGAAGCTGGACGATCTGGTCAACGACGTGAAAAAGGTTGTTCTCGTGGAGCAGCCGACTTTCTGGGACGATTTGGAGTTTCTCGTGCCCGGGGTTAAGAGCATATTCGACAAGAGGTGGCCAGACATGAAAAACGATTCCAGGTTGGAGGAATCATCGATAGAAAAGAGGGGAAGAGAAAAGTTTTTGTAGTGTTAATTTGTTCAATTTGTTTAGAGGCATCCTGGACTACGTTGATCTGGAATTGGACAAGACGGTGGCGGCGTTTCAAAGCTCTCTTTCAGCCAGCGAGGTTTGGAATTCGAACGTCTCGGTCGAAAATCGCGTTCTCATTTTAGCCAAATATATCGCGCACGTTGTTCACAATACAGCGAGGACAGCGAGCGGAATTTTGCACGACGGTAAATCATTTCGAAACGGATGATTTCTTAAAAACGAAATATCTCGTTCGTTTATTTCTTGCTTTGCTTTGCTTCCAGTTTTGCAATCTCCAACCGTGAGCTTGCTCCCCTTGATAGGATTCGACAGCAGCACAGCCATTTCGATCTATTACAAGAAACTGCCCTACATTTTGGCCTCGATCATCTACGGATTGACGGATCCAGAAGTGTATAATCGTATAACGAAATCGGAGATGGAGGACACGGCGATCACTTGTTCCAAATTGTTCGAGTGGTGGTCCGACTCCATAATCGGCCTCACCCCCATGGAGTACAGAGTCTTGGAGAGATTCACCTGCGATCTTAATCCGGATAACTTCAACGTTTACACCGATTTGTACATGAACGAGGCGCTTGCGTGGAAAAAGTCTGCCAACAGATACAATTCTTACGTGACCACCGTGATCGGTGACGCGTACGATTTCGCGTCCGATGTTTGGAAGATGATTCGAGATAAGAAGGAGATGGTATTCGAGGCGCCGTTTTCCACGCAATATCTATCGACCACGCTTCGGAAATTGAAGGAGATTCTGGAATATATCGACGATAACGTTCGCAAGGTGAATCGATCGTTGCGTTTCTCCAATTTTATATATATATTTTTATTCGCGATTCTTTTCAGGACGTAAAAAAGAGCAATTACAAGCTGCTCGTGGAAGGGATCGCCGAGGTTTTGGAGCACGTGACGAATGCTATAAAAAGTATTAACTCGAGGAACGGCGAGATCGACATATGGGACTTCGTGGAGAGCGGTGACGGGCGCCAATTGTTGAGAATCCTCGACAATCATCCCGAGGAAACGATCACTTTGGTGGCCACCCTTAGCACCCTGAACGCGACTACAGGCGGTTTAATGGGTTACGGGGATGTGAGGAAAACAATGTGCAATTTTCGATTTAACTCCAGCTACTGGTCCACCCCTAACAGGACTCGATTCATAAAGGAAATATGCTCGTTCGACCCTTACCAATTGTTGAGGAGCACCACCAGCGCGGAATATTACGTGAGTAGAGCTGGAAAATCGTAGAAATGCGATATATACGCACACCTTTTCGTTATCTTGAAATAACTTTCGAGAACAGTCTCTGGTGACGAACAGCGAAGTGACCACGATGTTGAAAGTAACGAGGTTGTGCTCCTCGGTCGCCAAACTGTTGGACGCTGCGTTAAGCCTGGAGGCGAGGGAGGGTCCGAATTTGTCGATAAGATCGAAAATTTTCAACTCGACCACGTGGAGGAATCTCTCGAACGAGACTTGGTCGGCCGTGAGCAAGGCGGGGCAAAGCTGGATACGCAAGTACGCGATAAGAGCTAAGGATAACGCGTCGTCGATGGAGGCGGACCCGATCGCGAAACTGATCAGAGCGTATCAACTGGTGGACGTGGCGATCGAGTTGATGGGAGGGGGTGACGTTTGGCAAAAGCTCAGGGTCGCGTACGAGAACTCGAAGGTGAAGCCTGTCCTCACTCTGATCGAAGACATGCCGAATCTGATGGTGAGCGGTGTTGACACTTTCGTCAAGTCGGAGAGATTGAACGATTTCGTGGAGAAATTGTCGGTTGGCAAGCTGCACCCGTGCGACATCGACAAATATTTGATCGTGCCCAGTTTCGTGAGGAAGAAGGTCGTGTTGTCGAGCGTCACCAACTTCTGCCAAAAGATCGTTCTCACGGACGGGCGGCTGACTTTGATCGATATATTGCCTCTCGACGCCAAGTACGAGGTACGCGAGGTAACGTTCCAACAACAGCAACGTGCACGTTGGGAGGAGCGTGAATAACGCGTAATAAGGTCGTGTCGTTGTACAACTTTTCGCAGGAAAGTTTAACAGGGAGAAAGAGGAGGCCGGCGGATCGCGACGAGACGTATCTCGTGGAGAAATTGGAGCACGCTCGTTCGACGATAATCCGAGTGGTCTCGGAAGGTTTCAAGGATCCGAAGATACCAACGTGGTGGACCTCGTTCAAGGAGGGGACGTTCAACGACTTTTTATCCCAGTATAAGAAGGAGGTGAAATTTTTCGAAATTTGAAATTCGCGATTCGCGTCGTGGCGAAGGATTCACGAGGAGAAAATTATTGTTGTCCAGGATCCGAGGGCGCTCGCTCACTTGGTGGTGAAAAAAGTCTCCGCGATCGCCAGAAACGTTCTGAATTCCAGCGGGAATACCGAGTAAGCTGTCCGTTAACATCCGCGGAATTTGTTTATTAACTCTGGCCCCCGTTTATTAGAAAAGTTTCTTTCAGAAATTGTTCTTGGTGCGTCACGTTCCCCCTTGAAATTTTAAACTCCCAACTGGTCAACCATCAACTCTACGCGAAGCTGCTCTGCCAGTTGACACGACTGAACGTGACGGAGATTCACGACATTTTGACGCGTGACTTTTATTGGAACAAAACCTCGAGCATGGTAATGCGCGTTCCTCGAACACCGTCGTATATCGAGTACACGCGCCTAATCTCGAATCTGTCTGAATCCAGGTGAAGAATTACAAATATTTAAGCGTGGAACGAACGAGAGACGAGTTCGTAACAACGTTGGAGACCACGTTTCATTACGTGGCCGATATAATGGTGAATTTCGGGAACGAGACCTACAGAGGGAGGATGGAGGAATGCTTTGACAAATTGGTGGGGAGACCCGCCTATTCCAGACCCGGCCTGTAAGTGTCTCTCTCTCTCTCTCTCGAATCTTAATCGAACCACTATTCGTGAAAGAAAAAAAAAAAAAAAAAGAGAGAAAGATGAAACGAAGCATGATTTCGTAGATACGTGACCATGATTCTCGGCGTGTTGGACTCTCTGCGGAAGAATCCGTTCGTCCTGGACACGGGGCGGAATCACAAGAGCATGGACGCGTTGTCGAGGGCGGCGGAGAAGTACGTGCCGATCTGGAAGCCGTTGCGCGAGGTGGTGAAGGCGTCGGTGGCGGAGGACGTGGAGAAGTTTTTACCGGGCGCGACGATCAACGCGAACTCGGTGCTGAACGACAGGAACGATTCTCTGTGCCGTACGAAGGCCGAGTGTCGGAACGGGACGGTTTTGTACAACTACCTGAGCTCGAGGAAAGCGGGGAAAGCGTTCAAGTACGACGCGTCGAGCAACCGTTCCCTCATGGAGATCGCCGATCGATTGTCCAAGAGTCTGGATCTGGAACGGATCGATAGCGAGTCGAGGCAGTGGCGGATGGACGCCTCGTGGAATTTAACTTGGCTGAGGGAGATCCTGGCCCACTTGTCGATCGTTATCGGGGAGGGCGGCAATCTTCTCGACGTCGCCAGTAAAATAGACTTCCAAGACGTCTCGGACGTCCTAGGAGTTCCCGATATCGTCGATGGTGTGGTTAATATCCTGAAGGATAAGACGGTGGACAAGCTTTTCGATGGGTAAGAATGGATCTCTTCGATCGGGCGGACGAGATTAGAGGCGAGACATCGAGTGACCCGAGTTGTCACGCGGACCTTCCTCTCTTCTTCGTTTTCGCGTGTGCTGGACTGTTGCTATATATATATGTGTGTGTGTATGTGTGTGTGTATATATGTAATTCTCTTGTGCTTTTTCTTTTTCCCTTAGAATGAAGGAAATAGTGGAAGATATTAAACCGTTCGTCGAAGATCGAAACGCGTTGGACGATATTTATCGGATAATTGCCGCTCTAGAGTCGATGGACATCTTCAAGAATTTGGGATTACTCGAAATGAAATGTATGATTTCACGCCGTGTTTCCTTCCGAGACGAGACTTGTCGCGACGTTTCGTTCGATATTTTTATTTTTCAGACGTTATCAGAGACATGTTCGACAACTGGGACGTGGTGAAATCGTATTTGGTGGATAAGATTGGAATTTCCAACGACGTCGCGCTGTTGCTGAGCCAAGCCAAGATAGACATGATTTCCGTTTTCATGAAAGAAAGAAGAGTTCTCAGTTTCAAGGAGATCATTTGCTCGCCGAAAAAACTCGACGATATATTAAATTTCATCGATGATCGAATCACCGCCGAGGAGGTGAGCGCCGCACTCTGCCAACTCGAGGATTCGCAGACCAAGAACGTGACCACCACGTTGATCAAGAATTTAAATTTTCAAGACGTGTTCAAAACTGTGAGTAACCCTTTCGATCGACCGATCGAAATCGAATCTTCCTCTCTTCCCATCCGTATTTCCAGCTGATGAGCGCCAATGTGAAAAGTATATTGGCCAACGCGAATTTGACGGAAGCCGAGGGGAAAATGGTGTTGGATAATCTCGGAGTAGCGGCGGAGTTGCTCCCATTCTTCAAGGACAAACTTTCCTCGCAAACGCCTACGTCCGAAGCTTTGGAAACAGATGCGCAGCAGACGGATCAAACGGTCTCCAGTGAGTTATATGCAATATTCACGGATGAAATTAGTTTTAACGTTTAATGTTCAAATGCGTTTTCGCAGCCTCCAAGTTCCTTCAAGATTCGAGTATGATGCTGTGCGGCCAACCGATGGTCTCCGATAACGGCGATTTGTACAAAATTATTTCACGGATCGAGGACAACAGCAAGGACTTTGACAAAGTTGAACTCGATTCCTTACCCAGTACGTGTACAACGAAGCAATCGGTGCAACGAAAAAGAAAAAAAGAGATGATTAATTTTTTGAAACTCTCGTGAAACTTGGTTAAATTTCAAATTTGTTTCTCAGCCGATTTTTGCAGAAACGCTTACAAAGGTATGGTGGCGATGGGAGGTGGAAAGATCATATGGTCTTACGTGAAACCTTTGCTGCGGGGCCGAATCCTTTATGCTCCCAATACCACGGTAATCAACGGCGTGATGAAATTAGCGAACAAAACTTTCGTGGAGATGGAACAATTTGGCGCGTTGATGGGTAATCTCGAGAAAACGTTGACCTCGTTGGCCAATCTTTCCGACATGAGCGACAATCTGAGGGAGCTTCAAGACATACTGTCCTCGGATATTATAAAGATCGCGATCAAATCGTACGGCGGGGGTAATTTCGAAGGTACGTAAAATAATAAACGGAACGAAACGCTCGTTCGTTCCCATTTTTTTCTCTCGAATGCTTCTCTCTCTAAAACACGCCTATTCCCAGGAGATTTTGCCGATACGAATCTGAGCGAGATTTCGTGGCGACTCAAAAGGTCCAAGCGTTTGATAACTATGGTCGGTATGCTGAATGATTTATTGGAGTGCGTGCTCGTGGATCGAGTAAGAGGATTTCGGTCGGAGGAGGAGATGGAAGCGGAAGCACGGATCCTGATGGAGACACGGGAATTTTTAGCCGGTGTTGTCTTTTTGGATAAACCCTCGAAGAGGTCCACCGAGTCTTTGGACCGTGAACTGCCCGAGAACGTGGTGTACAAAATTCGAATGGACGTGGATTACGTGCAGTCCACCAAAAGGTTAAAAAATCAGTTCTGGACACCCGGGCCGGAAAGCAGTTTCATAGAGAATTTGAGATATTTGCGAGGATTCGTGCAGCTTCAGGATTCTATCGATCGAGCGATCGTGAGGACGAAAACTCGAAAGGATCAGAATTGGAAGACCGTGACGCAACAGATGCCGTATCCCTGCTGGAAAGACGTGCCGTGAGTCAACCATCATCGTTCCTCCTCCTCCTCTTTTTTTTCTTTTTTTTCGCCCACGTTTCTAATCGAATAATTTTGATATTTCGATCCAGTTTTCAAACTACCCTCTACGAGTCGCAAGGTATTCAAGTGGGTTTTTTCTTCGCGCTGATGATGTGCGTCGGGGCAGCTGTGAGGCACATAGTCTGGGAGAAGGAATCCCAAAACGCGATGGTGATGAGCGTGATGGGATTGAAACCATGGAGGAACACCGTGGCCTGGTCCATCACCACGTTTATAGAACTGTTGATCGTGATGTTCTCCATAGCCACGATCCTGCTTGCCGGAAAAATCCTACCAAAATCCGATCCCTCCTTGTTCCTCGTCATGATAATCGATTACGCCTTCTCCATCGTAACTTTTTGGTAAGCCTTTGATTTCTATTAATTCGCCTCTTTCTCCCCTTCTATCGAAATATTTCGAACAAATTTTCAGCTACATGATCTCGACGATGTGCAGCTCGGCAAGCCTGGCTGCGATCACCACCGTGGTTATGTTCTTGCTGACGTTCATGCCATACGTCATTGTCATCGCTATGGAGGCCGTTATTGGTCTCGGTTATAAGCTTCTCATCGTAAGTTATCATCACCTAGCGTTGGCAACAGCATTTTCGTGACAAATAACGCGCGGCTCGCGGTACGCGTTAGGCGCGCTTCCCCATAAAACCGCCATTTTCTATAATGTTATGTTAATGCCTTCGTCCCCTTCTCCCTTCCAGGAGAAGCAAACGATTTATCAAACTCTCTTTTCTCCCCTTCCCTCAGTGTCTCAGCATGTCGACCAGCTTTTGTTACGGTTGCCTGTACGCGGCCAGGAAGGAGGTTCAAGGCGTTGGGCTAACTTGGTCCGCGATGTGGGAGGAATCCAGCCCGGGCGATTCCATGTCCTTGGGTTTGATCCTGTTGACCATAGCCTTCGACGGTTTCCTTTACGCCGTTATCGGTTACCTCGTCGCAAGATACACGAATTCAGGTAGAAAAACTTTAAAACTCCAACTCGCCTACCGACTTTTAGAATTCTAGTAGAATCGATTTTTCAATTACGTTTGGTGGAGGTATCGAGAGCTTGAAGAATCTTTTACGATTTACTCTGTTCTCCGACGTTTTATTTTCTATTTTTTTTTTTTTTTTTTTGTTTTTCTTCCTCCCTCTTATCGCATTCAAAAAATTCATTCTTCGCGCGCGATAATATATCGTTAAGATAATTTTGATTCGACTGTTTCATTTCAACGGAAGATCGCAACGGAATACTGGGGATCTGTGGTGCAGGTGATGTCACGGATTTATACGGAGTGTCTCTATGCTATTTGTGTCACACTTTTTTTTTTTTTTATCGCCACTTTGTTGTCAATAACTGAAAGAACATTTTTCCTACGAGTTCTACGCGCCCACACACATACACACGCAAACATACCCGCACAAACACGTACACGTCTCTCTCGTTCGCATCTTTTCGCGCACAGATCTCACCACAAATCACGGAGATCTTTCTCTTTCCTCTTCTAATCAGTCGCAATCGATGGACGGAAAGAAAACTGCGATGAAAGAGAGAGAGAGAGAGAGAGAGAGAGAGAGAAAAAAGAGGAAGACTGTCCCCCGCGCGAAAGAAGTGTCGATGACCCAAAAGCCGGCGAATGTTTCTGGGAAAAGAAAACGGACGAGCATTGGCGAAAAAAAAAAAAATTTTCCAGGCAGGGGATTTCACGATTTGAGGTCCCGTAGCTTATGGTGGGCCAACACACGTTCTCTCTATGGCAGGCCCGGCTACCTCGCCTTCGTCAACAACCTCTATTTCACTAACGACGTTCTCCACCCTTCAGCCACTTACCAAGGTATCGCACTAGCTCGCTCTTCCGCTCTTTGCACGATATTTCCGCTTCTTCTTCTTCTCTTCCGCTTCCGCCATTTCTAACGCGCGCTCTCCCGCGTTTCTTATATCTCCGTATCCTTCCCTTTGCGCGCCGCTCAAATATTTGGATATATTCGGATTTCCGTTCAACCGAGCGAGATACTCGTACGCGTTTTGAAAAATCACTCGATCTCGTTCGAAATTGCAAAGAAATTGAAACGCGTAATACAATCAGCGATGAAATGTCGAGAGAGAGAGAGAGAGAGAGAGAGAGAGAGAGAGAGAGAGAGAGAGAGAGAGAGAGAGAGAGAGAGAGAGAGAGAGAGTTCGGCTGTTTCGTAAAATTTGCACTTTTGGGGAGGGGGAAAGAGATATCCGAATATTTGGATTGCGCCAAATATGCAAATGGTTGTTGCTACTTCCACGAGAATGGAAATTTGCGAATGCTTAATTTATACTATGTCGCGGTCATGGACGCGGTCCATGGCTGTGTTTCTTCTCGATAGTTTGCCCGATGTTTGCTCGAGTCTCACGACGCGAGCCACGTCAGATCGGATGCACCAGATATCGAACGTTTTTGCGTTTTGCACGCCATATATCTCCTTTATTTTATATATCTCTCTCCGGTTCGACAGATGGTTACACCGTATGCTGCATGTGTTGCATGCGAATTATAAAATATATAAAATTTGCTTTTTCCTCCGTGATTGGTCTTACATTCTCTCGAGAGAAAGAAAGTATGTAAAAAAAAAAAAAAAAAAAAAGAAAGAAAGAAAAAAGAAAAAGTTCAATCGTCCAAGTACACCCGCTTCTTTTTCGATCGATATTTCAATCCCGCTTTCTCGAGAATTAAGAGACAAATGGCTGTACAAATGGTAAGAGCTTGCTCGAGGAAACTATCGATTGCCTTGTTAAAAAACGCGTGCACTTTTTGCACGGTTTTTATGGAATACAGACGAAGAGAGCAACGCCACCAGTTTGACGGTAAACGAGAAGCAGACGGGAGTGAGATTCGACGGCGTGAGGAAGGTGTACAACAGCGATCAGGGCGAGATCGTGGCGGTGGATGACTTTACTCTGAAACTCAGCGAGGGAGAAGTAACCAGCCTCCTTGGAAGAAACGGTGCCGGGAAAACTACCATCATGTACGTTTCCCAAATACATTGAAAAATTAATAGTAGAAAGTAGAAAGATTTTCTTCGACTCCGCCACTCGATTTTCCCATTGTTTCGTGAACGATCGAAATCCACCGTTTCGAGCGTGTACTCTCGTTTCAGCAAGATGCTGACGGGGATGCTGGCCCCGACCACCGGCGAGATATGTTTGAACGGCGAGGAGGGTTGCAAACCCGACATAGGGGTGTGCCCTCAGGATAACGTGCTGATCGGTAGCCTAACACCCAGGGAACATCTCATCTTCTACGCGAAACTGAAACGATCCAAAGAGGACGGAACGAATATGCAACGAAACGTGGACGAGTGAGTAGTGTATCGGAATGGAATAAATAAACGAATCGATCATCTTGAAAGGCCGATCTCGATGTTCGATCGATCGAAATTAGACAAGGGATCCTCTGTTCCCCAGGATGTTGACGTCTCTGGAGCTTGGCAGCCAGGAACACGAGCCGGTTTATAGACTCTCCGGCGGCACAAAGAGACGGCTTTGCGTGGCTTTGGCGTTTCTAGGCTCCCCAAAGCTGGTGATCTTGGACGAGCCGGGCGCCGGAGTGGATCCCGCCGCGAGGCGCAGAATTTGGCGCCTAATCGATCAACACAGGATAGGGAGGACCGTCATCCTGTCTACCCATCACCTCGACGAGGCTGACACGCTCAGCGACACCGTGGTCGTGATGCACAAAGGAAAGATACTCTGCACCGGATCACCCTTGTCTTTGAAGATGATGCACGGCCGTGGATACAGACTCCTCGTCTCGTTCCCCGCCGATCCCCGCGACGAGAATACGGATTCGAAAGAGGGGAAGAGGAAAGCGGAGACGCTGAGAAGCGTGGTCGAGGAGGTGGTGGCTAACGCGGTGACTAACGAGCTCTCCGCCACGGAGATGGTAGTCACTCTGCCCTTCCAGGGGAAGAACGGTGTTAATAACGAGTGGGTCGTCCTTCGTAGAGACCATTTATTTATTTCGCGTCTTTCTCGTAAATCGCGCGTATATATTTATATCTATTTCAGTATCGCGCAAGCCGCCAAGGTGTTGGAGGACAGTCGAAAGATCTTGGGCTATTCCCACTTTTCGTTGGAATGCGACACGTTGGAAAGGGTGTTTCTCGATCTCTGCTCCAGAGCGGAGAGCGGGTCGTCCATCGTAAGAGCTAGTCAGGATAGCGTTATCAGTATAGATAATAATAGCGGTGTGTAAAAACGTATAAAAACGTATATTTATTAATTATTATTATCGAGGGTTTAATATAATTGTAATATTCGATAGGTTCAACGGTGGCGAAAGACGACGTTGATTTAATTCATGACGAATCGAACGCCACGAACCCCACCCCAATTAGGCAGATGAAAGCTTTGTTGAGGAAACGAATATGGCACTTCAAAAAGGATTGGTTGACATTCTTGGCCGGCCTTCTCTTGCCGACCATGTTCGTTGCGGTTGCTATGGGATTCTCTTTGATCAGGCCTCCCTCCGAGGATGAACCACCGTTGGTTCTCACTCCAAAATTATACGACACTCATTCCACATATTTCTATAGGTGATTAAATACGATCGTGTTAACGAATTAATATTAATATCCTATTTTATCGTTTATTTTATTTTATCTTATTTTAGCATCGATAATGGCGTCGACTCGTTTTTGCAACGCGTGTCTCTCCAACTGCACAATCGATTCGGGGACGATTATGCTGGAGCGTGGCAAACGTTGCCCAATGTATGGATTTGTCACGAAAATTACTCGAAGAAAACGCGTAGAAACGAATAATAGTAAAACGAATGTTTCGAATATTTTTTTCCATTCAGGACACGGGTATCTGCGAATGCGAGGATGGCCAACAGGTTTGTCATGGTTTGTCCAAAGCCGTTGAAGGTCTTCTTCAAGTATTACCTGGCAGACCTACCCTGGATTGGATAGTATCGACTCATCAAGAATACATAGAGAAAAGGTGGCAAAGACAGAGGAGAGAAAAAAAAAAAAAAAAATTCGAATTTATACGTTTGAATTTTAAATTTACTAAATCGTGATCGACAGATACGGAGGATGGTCTCTGTTTCACGCCGACGACGAGCCACTTTTCGTGGTCTGGTACAATAACAAAGGTCATCACGCGCTTCCATCTTACTTAAGCGCCTTGAACGAGGCAATCTTAAGGGCGTCAGGTGTCCACGGTCATCTAACGACCTTGAATCATCCCTTGAAGCTCTCCAGCGATCAACTAAATCGAATGACTCTGTAAGCTGCAATTTCCATTAATTTGCTACATTAAAGAGAGAGAGAGAGAGAGAGAGAGAGAGAGAGAGAGAGAGAAATAACGTATGAATATTCAAAAACGCCTACCGGTTATATTTTGATTAACCGAATTCAATTAAGGTCAAGGATTAGCATACAAGGTTGATCTTACCGTGTCGACAAAATGAAGCGGAAAATGCGAATAATAAAATGGCGCGTGTTCCGTTTACTTTTAATTAACACTCTCGACGCCTATATACACGGCTATATCTCGTCGCTCCAATCGTTTCGACCAAGTTTCACCGTTCATTATTTCAATCTCTCATTTCTCACCTCTGTTAATCCTCTTTAACGATTTCGCGCCACGAATTCGATGTTAACGAGATCCGCGTCAAAATTTCGATCCAGATTGCAGCACGTGGCCGACGTCGGCGTTGCCCTCGTACTTTTGATCGCTTTCAACCTGGTGGCCGCCCAAGGCTCGAAAGAATTGGTGAGAGAAAGATTGTCCGAGGAAAAGAGAATTCTCTTCTTGGCCGGCGTCCATCCTGTCACCTATTGGATCACCGCCTTAATTTGGGACTTTCTCGTAAGTGAAGAAATTAGACAGTTCTCTAACCACCAGAAGAGAATTCGAATTTCTTCCTCGGTTGTTCCAGGTGTTCGGATGCTCCATCGGTTTGGCCGTCTTCGTCTTCGAGATCTTTGGCCTCTCCGCGTACGTCGCCAGGGACAATTTGCCAGGCATTTGTTTACTCTTGTTCCTGTTCGCGTAAGTTTCGCGATCGATAGAAGAACGATCGCTCCTTTTCCCTCCCTTTCCCGACTTCGATCGATTCGAATTTTGTTTGTTTAAAGGTGGGCGGCGATACCATTCTCGCATCTGGCCGAGAAGATGTTCCACGACTCGAGCATGTCGAACATGGTCCTGTTCTGCGTTAACACGTTCATAGGCGTAGCCTCCCTTGCCACCATTCTGGTACTCGATATTCTAGGAAGGACGAAAACTGCGGAAGACGCGCGTGAAATTTTGCACTATCTTCTACTCGTGTTTCCCCAATACGCGTTGGGCGACGCTCTGGTGCAAATATCGCGCAACGACATCACCGCCCAATTGCTGGAGAAATTTCACATGGACACGTACCAATCGCCCCTCGGCTGGCAACTGTTGGGCCTTCATTACGTTTTCCTCGCGACAATCGGTGCCGTTCTCCTCTCCCTCAACCTGATGATCGAGTGTCGACTCGTGCCGATTTTGAAGAAACAACGATGCCCGTACGAGGCGGTGAAGGAGGACGACGACGTGTCCAAGGAGAGGATGAGGGTGGAGGGTGGAATGTCGGACGACGCGTTGCAGACGGTGAAACTGCGCAAGGAGTACAGGAGCGTTTACGGGACGAACGTGGCTGTAGAAAATTTGAGCATCGGGCTGGAAGCGGGGAAATGTTTCGGCCTGTTGGGGACGAACGGTGCCGGGAAGAGCACCACGTTCCGCATGTTGACCACGGAGATCATCCCGACAGCGGGCAGAATAATTTTGAGGGGCAAGGAGGTCGGTTGTGGACCTCTGTGCAACGGCGAGGTCGGTTATTGTCCACAGAGCGACGGCCTCGACGGTTTTCTCACTCCGCATCAGTGTCTAACGATTCACGGAGAAGTTTGCGGGTTGAGCAACGTCCCTAAGGTGACGCTTGATTTATCTTCCAACTTTCGCTCCCGCTCCCTTCCCTTCTCCTTCCTTCACTTTTCTCCCGCACCTTCGAAACAACTATCTCCGCCCCCTCTCCTCCATCCCACGGCTTCTTCGCTCCCGCGCGGATTGCGTTTTTAATTATTTCTCGTGCCAAGTTTTTTTTCGAAAGCGCAGGCAATCGCCTTCTTTCTTTTTTTTTTTTTTTTTTCTTTTTCTCCTATTCTTTTTTAAATACACAAACAATTGCACGCGACGAGCAACAAATCTCGAGCAACTTCATCATTCCAACAGTTGTCTCGTTCCTTCGTTGTGTACCGACTCCTTTACAAGAATTTAATATTACCCCGTGAAAAATTGTTTGTTTCAGGCGGTCGAGTCCGCGCTGAAGAGACTCGATCTTCTGAAATACGCGCACAAGAGAGTGAGCAGCCTCAGCGGAGGTAATAAAAGGAAACTATGTACCGCCTTGAGCGTAATGGCGCCGGTACCCGTGGTTCTTATGGACGAGCCAACGAGGTATTTTCGTAAAACGGTCTATTAAGAACCACCTTTTCCTTTTTTTTTTTTTTTCTATTTAATAAACAAGAAATTCCTATATTTTCCTATATTTTCTTTTTCTTATCGAATAGCGGTATGGATCCCGCCACGAAAGATCTCGTCACGAAAACGATCAAACATCTGACGAGGAATCAGAGTTGCGTGATTCTAACGTCGCACAGCGTGGCGGATTGCGAGAACGTGTGCAACAGGGTCGGTATTCTTGCCAAGGCTGGCCTCAGGTGTATCGGTACGCCGCAACACTTGAAACACAAGTGAGTTTCTTTCCCATGCGAGTCTTTTATCCAAATCGTTTTTACGTACGAGTCGCTCCTCTCTCGTCTCGAACGAACACAAACAAATCGGATTCAAAAATTCGATACGATATTTAACACCCTATTAACAAAACGAAACGTTCGATTATTCCGGGCGCGATATGCGGGCCCCCATGTATATATATCCCGGACAGGATTAATTTCGATCAGCGCGTTTTAACGATGTTGTTCCAACTAATGGATCGTTCGTGTTGATTTCATCTCCCCGCGAACAGCTTCCCGACAAAATTCGATAATTTATTTGCCGTTCCGCGTTCCCTTCGTGTCGATTGATTTTTAATTTCATCCGATCATTCTCCGCGAAACGATCCAATTCCCACCGTGGGGAATTTCATTAAATTTCATTCATTTCCAATTCGAACGGAAGGAGAGGAAGGAGATTACGTTCCGCTATATAACACCGCCATATTGGCAAAGCTGCGCGATCGAGGCGCCCTCTCCCCTTCTCTTTCCACGCGCCCATCTATATAACCTCCTTTTCGGCAAATGTAACTTAAATCGCCACAAGTATTTAGACTCGGCAACTCTCGCCGACTCGTAGTCATAAAATCTCCCCCCCCTTTTACGTTCTATTTTTCCTACTTTTTCCGTTCGCAGCATCGTGCGCTTTACGGAATTCGTCACGTTTATGTATCGCGCATACCGCCGCGACTCTACGCGCAATCTATTCCTTCGCGGATGCCAATCCATCTCGCGGAATCTCGACGAAACGTTTCCAAGAAGAACGAACCTCTCGTTTCAATTTCTTTTTCTTTTTTTTTTTTTTTTTTTTTTTTTTTCACCAAGTAAACAACGAAACATTTCCCATTGTACGAAGTCTCGTTTCAGATCTCGTTCGATCGTTGCTCGTTCGTTTCGCAATTTTTTACGACGCGATCGCGAATATTTCTCCATCCTCGGGGAAAATTCAACGTACGTTTAATTAACGCGATTACGAGCGTCGAGAGAGAGAGAGAGAGAGACTGCTCGATGTACGGCATATTATACGAAGCATGATATCGGATCGGTTTGTCAAATACTTTGATCGATTCTCTCTTTCTCCGATACACGGTCGTAAATGTAAATTAACGGAGAAATAGGCGCCACTTGCCGCGGAATAATAATTAATCTGCCCTTTCCCACGGCATACGATTCACACGTTGTTGATACGCGCGTAATAAATGGACGGAAAAGCGAATAAATGGAACGGTTTTGAAGCTTCGTTGCCGGGTTTATTTCCATTTTTTTTCCGTTTGCGCGCGATCGATTATCGCCTCCATTGCTGCGATTCTATCTTCGGTTGCGGCGAGACGATCCGTTCGTTTATTATGCAATTTTGTTCATAGATTCGGCGAAGGTTACGTGGCGTTCTTACGATTCAGCCAGCCAATCACGGCCACGGATCTGAGGAAAGCCGTGCGAAACTACTTGCCACAGGCTGTGGTCTCCTCGAGGCAGGGCAGCGCGGCTCGTCTCCTCATACCTCGAAGCCAGGACATGCCCGTGAGCGTTAGCTTTAATAAGCTGAAGCTGTTGGCCGACGAGCTGAAAGCCACCGACTACACGCTCACTCAAAGTTCACTGGATCAGGCACGTATCGTAAAACTTACAAGCGTATGTCCGGGGAACATAGTTTCACGCTTCGAGAAATTACGTTTTACTTCTTCCGCCTCGCCTTAAACTCGAAACGAAAGGGGACGTGGACGAAATAGCTCGCGATGGGACAGGATTTCGCGATATCTTCAGAGGATTGATTCTCGAAGAAACTCGAGAACTTCGATCGAATTTTAAGGAAAACAAATCTTCGATTTAACCTTCGTTTTCTTCGTATCGTAAAAGAACTTCGTTCGTGCGTTAGACGCCAAAAACTTTCGAACTGTGAATTATAAACGAACATCAACCGATAATATTTCCGTGTACAAACTTTTCGTTCCACTTCCCCGAACGTATTATCCCGTACGATGGAATAGAATTATCGAGGTTTACGAAACAGTCGCTCATCGTATCGAATCGAAGGCGAATCGATAAAGTTCCGGGTGACTGTGTCCCGATGTACAACGCTCTTGTCTCGAGCGGATGATGTACAGTCGATGCGCGTCGCTGCCAGCCCGTTCGATCAAGGACGATCCTCGTTTACGTCTCACCTACCTCGAGGAATATTAATGGATTTGTCTTACACTCGCATTTGCGTACAATCTCTCTCTCTCTCTCGAACCCGTGGTTTCATCCAACCAAGGCCCTGGAACCAATCTTGCACCGCCTCAGCCTCGTCTTACGTAAGCTCGACTAAATGCTTTCTGATTCGCCCTATCGAACATCCACTACGTACGTACATCCACTGCGTTTCAAAACGCGTTCATAATTAATCACGCCTCGTCCGTGGAAGGAACGGGTCGATTCAATCCCATCCGAGATAACTTTCCAGTCTAAATCTCGTTCGCGTGCCCCCAAGAATTTTAATGGCAAGACACGCGGACCGACGCCTTTCTATTTCATCTAATCGCTCTTTTCTTCTTCTCCTCCACGCAGGAATTTTTCATTTAAGCGCAATATAATCGACCGATCCCTCTCCTCGATCGATCGAGCAGCCGTGTGTTTCGTCCTTCGACGCGGATTAAATCTTCGCTTCTCACTCTCCTTCTTCATTTTCCGAGAGATTACCTAACCGCTGCGGTTAGTGTACCGTGTGAAACGCAATTAGAAGTTGGGGGAGAAAGAAGAGGAGGGATAAAAAGGCGTCCCCCTCGGGGTTCGGTTTCGGCTGGCGCAGAAACAGCGGATTCATCCAACGAGCGGCCTCGTTAATAAACCCGTGGGCCCGATTTGAACGCTGATTAAAAAAGTTTCGCGTTGACTGTGAATTAAACACCGTTTAGAAATTTGTATCCTTTCTCCCCGATCGGAGGAGAAGCCCTTTGCTCCATCTCGAGAACTCCATCGTTTGGTTCGTTCTATGTCTGAAATTTTCGAAACTCGACGCACTTTTTAATTCCACCACGAGAAACGAGAGAGAGTTTATTTTTCAGCGGTCGGGGAATGGCGCGCGACGCCTAAATAATTCATAGGCGAGGCTGGTGATGGAATAAGCGGGAGATTGGCGAGAAACCGTTCAATGGAATCACGTTCGCATCGTTTGTCCGCGTCCCGTGCCAGGGCGTCCCGTCTCTCTTAACGGAGATAAGATTCCAGGGATCGTCTGGGCTGTGACAGGATTTGTTGATCCGGTTACGTTTACCCGTACACAAACCTCGTCCCTCGAGATTAACTTAACAGAGGCAGAGAGAGTCTAAGAAGACCGTTGATAACTTTAATTTTCCAACACCCTAGGTCTTTGTTAATATCACGTAAATGCGTGACGCGAAGAAAAATACGTATGTATATAGACCGAAACGAATTTATATGTCTGAAATATCCGAAGAAATAATTGCTCTTTTAAGAAGAATTTACGAAATTGGCGTCCTGTAACTCAGCTTTATCCATTCGTCTTACTTACGATCGATTCGTTATGAGACAGGAAAATTTTATTTTCTTAATGTATTCGTGTTAATCGTTACGGACGACTTCTCCGCCGCGGCAAAAATGTGATGAAAGATGGCCGCGTTTACTTTTTACTCACTGCGAGCCGAGTTGGTTTGACGGTGTTTATTGGAAAAAAAATCGATGCCACATTTCGAGAGAAAGATACGAGCGAAAGAGTTGAATAAATACAACGAAATTCGACGATAAAGAAATTTCTAAAGAAACACAATGGTCCGAGGTATACGTGTTCATATCAACGTTGTTATGTATCTCTCACGATCCAAGGGATTTCCTCTCTTCTTTCTTTGGTCCTCTTTCGTTCTCCGATTAATCGGTCGAACCGATATTTTCTCCGTCGAGCCACTCGACAGCTCGGTCGATTAGTCGTCGTCTCGTCGCGTCCATGAAAGAAGAAAGAAAGAGAGAAGCGAGACGCGTCTTGGAGCGTGCGATATCGATTCTCGTACGAATTAAACATTTGCTTTGACAGAGTTTTGAGACGAGGTGAGAAGAGGAGGGGGTGCGTGATTGAAATAAAGCGCGATTTCGTGATCAAAGAGTGCAGATAAAAGCGAAATACAATTTATCCTATGATAACGCGGGAATATTAATTAAGCTTGCAACGACAGCGGACAGTTCAGAAATTATGAAAATAGGTGAATAATCGGGGGGAGGGATCGTGTATTATTCTATACCGTTGCGCGTGGCTGCTTCGTTATTTATTCTTGGTTGGTTATTGGTTCGTCTCTGATCTCGCTCGGATCAACCGTTTACCAACCGGTTATTGCGCCCCTCTCTTTGTTCTCGGACGGAGACAAAGGTTGAAAACGAAATCCGATCGACGCGAGAGACGGTGGTCGAGCAAAAATTTTCGAGAAGCTACTTCGTTTCTTCTCCCCTTTTTCCTTTCTTCTTTTTGTTGGTGAAATAATTGCAACGCGACACTTTGCAACAGCGGGATCACGGAGGCCGATTTCCGGGGATGGCTCGAGATCGCTCGAGACAGATATGCAGATTTTTATGCTCCCTAAAAGCGCCGCACCCGGGCTTCTTCTTTCAGCCATTTTTCAACGTTCGCGGGTGACGTTCGTTCCTCGGGAGAGATTCGCGAATTTCTCTTCTCGTTGAAGGGAGAGACGAAATTGAAAAGGAGTCTCTTTCGTGGAATCCCTTTTCCTTGGAGCTAAGATATAAATTCGTTCGTTCTGGTGTACACGGCGAGGAAGAATCGAACGATCGGCAATTTAATCGTCGAGTTTGCCAGATTTTCGAGCGCATCTTCAACGCATCGTTTTCGAGAGTTAACATTAAACTTTCGCGCGATTCCGAATTTGTCGGTTAATTAAGTATTGTGTATTCCATATGTGCATAACCGCGAGCAGTTAGTTTCGATCGTTGAAAATAATTTGCTACTCTCCCACCTATGGGATGCATAATTAATTTTTCATCGCACGGGCCCCAGTTTGCCGTCTTTGGATTCGTGGTCGGGATCGACGCCGATCGACGGCGTTCTAACGGTCGATCATGGGTACCTCGACGTCGAGATCGTCTGTAGACGACTTAGACTTACTTTAATTTTTAAACAATGCGAAACAGGAAGGTGGAGGAGCGCGATAAAGATGGTGCGAGGAATCGATGGTGTCGGGTGTCGTCCCCCGATGGAATTTTTCCACAACCTGTAACGCGAGATAACCCGGCCGCAAACGAGTCGAACCCGAGATGTGCGTTTTTTTTTTCCTCTTCCAGGGTGAGCTTGTACGTAAACCGCGAAACTCGCCTCGTTCCGTGAGAGTTTCCATGATTTTTATGCTTCCCCCGTCCGAAGGAGCGAGCCGTCCTTCTTCCTCCTTCCTCCTCCTCCTCCTCCTTTTATTCCCCCTTCGCTCGTGTTCGTCGTATATTGGATCGACGAGGGTACAGAACGTACTCTCGTCGTCGGCGCACAACGAGGACCAAAGTTGGAGAGCGTTGGATGGATTCACGGATTCGTATTTGCGTAACGACGGAAAAAATGGATGATCCCGATCCGATTCTCGGTAAAAATTCTATGAATATCGCGCCGCCCGATCACTCGCGCGACAAGTAGCTGGAAAAATAAGAATTGTTGCGCGCCGCATTCGTGGAATAACTTTTACAACATTTTCTTTCTCTTCTCTAAAACGCAAAAATTAAACTAGTGAATCGACGATCGAAATTAAACGGGGGGGCCATGAAATCGCTTCGTTTGACGCGAATTTAAATTGCTCATAACTCTAGCCATGAATAAGCCTCGATCGATTTATTTTCGATTTGTACATCGACTTTTGTCTTGGAATCGATTCTCTCAAAAATGAATGCCACCAATTCGTAATATTTCGTCGATTTCATCATTTTTTTTTTTTCGAGCAATTTTACGCGATCAAGTATTTAATCGAGCGCTCTTCTTTTTTCTAATTTTACAGGTACTAGTGAACTTTTCAGAGGAGACGGAAAACGAAAGCGACGGGCCGATGTACGCGCAAAGCGGTAGCAACAACGTCTCGAACGTTTTCTCGAGCATGGACACCATACACATGGATACGTTCTGATCGATTTCATTGATTCGATCAAATTTATTATACACCCGTACAAACACCGATTAAATTTATATAACGCGCGTTTTCCACGCGGATCGCTCTTATCGGCGCATAGATCATAGAGATTTCTGTGATAGCTTTAACTTCGTTGTCGCGTAGTGGCTACGTTACTGGCGCGCGATAAGAGCTTTCGACATAAGCTGTCGCATCAACGACAGCAGTGCTCACGATTAATTTTAGTTAGTTGATCTATGTATAAATCGCGATCGATATCCATCCCAATTTTTATACCGCATGTTACGTACTTTTGATCGTTTTTTTTTTTTTTTTTTTTTTTTACAATGATATTTCCCTCGATACGCGTTTGACGCGTGAAATTTATTACTCCCGCGTTACGTGTTACGATCAATCGATATTGCACGCGTAATAATATTATTTTGCAGGCCGCGTTAATTGATCGCCGCGTGCGCGATAATCGTTGGCGTTAATTTTACGTACGTAGTTGCGTACATCGTCTTTTTGATCGGAAACAACAGGCATGCGACAGACATGGATAACTGCTTATTCCATCCATCGAGATAATGTTGGATCGTGTTGCATAAAGTGGAGAAATTAGGTCAACTATATACGAAAATTTTCCACAATAACCATCGGATGATAAGTAGCGAGAATATCCGATTTGTCGTGACACGTGAATGCGTCGATTAATATTATAGATAAATATTTTATATATACACACACGCGCGCGCGCGCGCACACACACACACACACACACAATGTTTATATATGTTATTAAGATTTTACCATTTTACACGTCATTCAAGATGTATAGAGTTCCTTATTAAACGTACCAATTTCGAAACAAATTTTTTTTATTATTCAAATCTTTATAAAAATCTTCTCGATATCTAATCTACAAAAGAAGAAAGAAAGAAAAAGAAAGAGATTAGAACATTAAATAACAAAACGATATCGCGTCGAGTGTAATTGATGCTCTCGAGTAACAAAAACAACTGTACGTACAATCGCTCTCAATTAAACACGGCTGGGAGCACAGTACGGTAAGGAAATAAAAATAAAAAGGAAGGAAAAAAAAAAAAAAAAAGTAAAAGAAAAAAAAAGTCAAAAAATCGATAACTCCATTCGAGGCAATGTCGCGTACGAATCGATTACGTTCGCTCGGGCATTTTATTAATTTCGCGCCGGTGAAAACTGGTATGCGCAGATATGATTCGCGTTTTATATCGCTCGAAACAAAATTCTCGAGATAGGCGGCAATTACGCATCCTTATCGTGGTCATATCTGCCGCGTAATTGATCGAGCCGCAGATATCGCGGGCTCGTAACCGTAGAATCGCGTGAAATTCGAGTATGTCGAATCGTCGAAACGCGTGCAGCGTAACGAGACAGAGGGAGAGATAGAGAGATAGAGAGAGAGAGAGAGAGAGAGAGAGAGAGAGAGAGAGAGAGGAGAAAAGCTTTGTACATATTAAAAAAAAAAAAAAAGAAGAAAGATCTTTGACAATCGCAAACGATGCGTTTCATTGACGAGAATCCCTCGATCCCTTTCATTCCCTTTCGAATTACACACGCTCGTTGATGGACCTACAACGCTGCCTGTCTATACATCTGTCTGGATGAAACGTTGACGTTGTCGCGAGATGGAGCCGCGCGATGCGAAACCAGCAAACACATCGACCGTCACGAATTTTCTTCCCGACCCCCGCGTGTCCTCCATGATTCGATTCGCGCTCCGTCGTCGTTTCGCGTCGACGAAATTTTCGATCGGTGTCAGCGAAACCGTGGAAATCAACCGGGGAGGAAATATTTGGCTTATATATCGTGGATCCAACCGCGTTTCGACTTCGTTTCTGATCCCTTTCGACCACTCGGAAACGGAGGAGAGAGAATGCGCGATCACATCACGCGACAGATATCGCGAGCTAATTAATAATCGAGGAAGAGTTAATTGTTTCAGATTTTGCTTTGATTTTCCTCTTTGTACGTCGTATCGGGTGGAACGTTTATCGATAATAATAATAATAATAATAATAATAATAACAACAACAATAATAATAATTCGATCAGAAATTGTTCCTAGGCGAGGGAACAATCGTTAAATTGTTCCATTTCGTCGATCGTGTCTTTGTTTTTAGAACGTTGTTTCAACTCGAGGTCTCGTTTCATCCAGACAATCGTGAACGAAACTTAATACGAAACGATGGCGATGACACATTTCCTTTTTCTTTTTCGATCAAACTTTTTCCTTCGTTTATTTCTTCCTTCCCCTCTCCCCCTCCCCTCCGCCTTTTTCTTTTTTTTCCAGAATAATTTTAATCCCGATCCAAAAATATCTTTTTCTTCTTCCCTCCCCCTGGAATTAAAATTCCCTCTCCTCGTGCAATTTCCTCGATTAAATAAATGGTGTGGCGTGGCGTAAACGTAGACGTTGACTTTTTGAAGAAAGAGGGACGAGTTGTCATGCTCTCGGGCAGAGAACACTCGAAATTATGTCTCTATCGCATCGGGAGGAAGCATCTAGTTGGGGATAGTATCGTTTCTTCGTATCGAAGTAAGTACAGAGAACGATAATCACTCTTATTCTTTCCACTATTAGTCGCATAACCTTTTATTTATTTGCAATGACACCGGTATCCGGCCACACTTGTCACACGTACGAACACGTGATGTTATTACGATTTGATACGCATAACTTGTGTATCGCGATTGATAAAACTAGAACCAATTTTTCGCGAGGGATTACGTACGTATGCGGGATTAATAGGGCCAAATTTATCGTCGGGATATTTTTGGTGTAAAAAAAAAAAAAATAAGAATTCGAGAAAAATGGAATAACATTTTCTTCATTACCTCGTTCCCGAATTTGAACAATTTTCAACCGCTGAACTGAAGTTGTTCTATCTGCCAAAATGTACAATAATATTATATAGAGCTTTTCTCACTTGAAAATCAGTCTTCGAGAAGATTGAATTTGAAGATTCGCCAATTACGCGACTTTTTCACTACGATATTTACTTTTTTAACCTGTCTGCATTCCACGTATATAAGAATAATCATCCATCCGATGGAGGAAAAGTCGATCAAAAGGATCAAAAAATCCTATATTTTCCACGTTATTTATTCACGTGGAATCTTACCCGCCAGTCTCATCAGTTCCGAGTATGTACTACGTTCAATTGCACGACAATATTCTATTCGTTCTTAAAATCAATTCTTCGAAACGTGCTCTCCCTCTCTCTCTCTTCTTTCGTCGTCTCCTCATTATCAAGGGAAAGATGTACGTACAGACGTCGAACAAATTCGCATCGAAGTTGCGACAGGATTGATCGAGGCTCGAATTAACGCGAATATCAAGGAGCACTCGTCGGATCGAATTGGTTACGTGACGGGACTCGGGATACTCGGCGAATTTGAAGAAGGAGGGAGGGAAGAAGCGAGGAGAGGGATTAAGTCTGATCGATTTCGCTCGATACAACGGAGGAGGACACGTTATTGGCTCGGCTTGATTCTCTACTTTGCAAGAAGAATGGGGAATTAGGAGCGGTTGATCTTGAATTAATCTTTTAGAGGAGAAAGGAAGGAAGAAATTTCACGAATGGCGAGGATTTAAAATACGAACGAGACGATTTATCGATTCCATTTGCACGGCAACGAATATTCATCCGGAGAGCGAGAGAAGGCTTGCGCTTTTTTAACGAGAGAAATTGGGATCGAATACGATCGAATGATCAGGGACACAGTGTGTCGCACGATGATCTACATCATCGTTTTCGATCGAGCGTGCGCGCCAGAAATTTTCGGTACGAAACCGGTTTGCTCGCCTCTCCAATTTTTCGTTCCGCTCGCGTCTCAAATCTCAAATCCTCTCGAATCTTTAATCTTCCTCCTCCTCCTTCTCCGTATCTCCGTGGGGAGGTTGAACGAAACGCGAGGATTGTTTAAACCGATTGTTTTTAAACGATCGTTGTTCGAAACGAGTTTAATAATCGTGCCGCGTCGTGCTATAAATACCGTGGAATAATAATTAAACGCGAATTGCACGCAGTTAAGCAATATTATACACGTTATAACGGGGCTTATTAATAACAATAATTTCATAAATCGAACGTACGTGAAATTATTGGATACTTAATCGTTCCACGCTCCTCCTCCTCCTCCTCTAATCAAATTGCTCGCGAGTTACTTTCGTCCGTTAATCGATCGTTGCGTATTATCGTTCGATACGTAGCGTAATAAGTTTCCAGGAAAATTTGTTACGTTTTCCACGAGCTTTCCACGATCTCTTGTTACGCGATAACGAAGATAAAGAACACGTGTGCATATCGCGAGAAAGACGCGCCCCCCCGATATTTTGCGTTAACCGCGAAACTCGCTACATAATCCTCCGCTAACAAAGGAAACGATCGACTCGATTAAATTGGATCCCTTAATCTCTCAACCTCGTCGTGCCCCGTAATGGCTGTTTAGTTCAGTTTCGCGAAATAGACAAATTATCCGCGTTCTTAACAACCGGCCGACAGAATGATGGATCGATGATCGATGTTGTTTGAACTCGCACCGTATCGTAACGATGTCAATTTGCCATCAATTTGCATGTAATCGATGCGGAAGGATGCCGTTTAAAGGCGTCGAGACGAGGCCGATTCTTCGGCTGGAAAACTCGAGGCCGCGATTATTCCTTATCGCGACTCTATCTCCTCGCTTTCCTATTTATCCGGGGAGAAAGTAATGGCGTTTTCCGTTTCTCGCTTTCTTCCGAGAGACGGAATAAATTTTCTTCAAGAAAGAAAGAAAGAAAGAAGTGGAATTTCTCGATCGATCTCGAGGCGAAATTCGTCCCGGAGACTGGCAGAAGTAATGGGCGCGAAATTATTCCGACCGTTTTACCGCAGCCGCGGTGAAATTGGCGTGAATATAGAGGTAAGCAAGCGAATCGGAAAACCGGCTACGTACAACACGGTTTTGGTTAAACTTGGAAACAACCGCTGTCATTTGCAGATGCGACGTTCGCGGAATAGTATTCGCGTGCTTACGTTCTCGCAAGAAAACGTGCGTAGCCGTGGCGCGCGTGCACCGAGTGCACAAACCGCGTATCTCTCCTCAAATTTCTCTCCAGAGAACCGTTTCCACCCGATTTCGAAGAATTTAATCCGTTGCGTTTCGTTTCTTCCGCGAACCCACCACCTTGACGATTCATTCCCTCCACGCGGACCAATCGATCGATCAATAAAAATCTTTCACGGTATTAACGTTATTCGATACGTGAATAAACGTTACGTCGTCGGTTTTGCTTGGTTTGTCCAATTGAACGATCGCGACGGCGCGTATACACGGGCTGGTTGGGAAAAAATAGCTCATATTGGACAGAGAAGTTTTTAGAAAAGGTCGATCATTCATTTTACGACGATATTCTCCATCCAGATGCGTTTCGTATGCGTTTTTCTCCAGGAATCTCTCGTATATTCGATTCGATTCGGTTCAATCATTTATCGATGAAGAATGGATCGTATTTACGTTACGAAGTTACGTTACGGGAATGAAGTATTGCGAATACATTCACGGTTTATAAACATTGAGGAAAATATCGCGTGCAACGATACCTTTTTGTCAACCGTAAATTAAAGTTAATTAAAGTTTTTTCCACTCGGTAAGATATGTAAATTATATATATGATCGTTGAGTGATTTTTTTTTTTTTTGAACGTAATAACGTAATAATATTATTTCGAATTTTTGAACAATCGAGAAAACACGGACGGAATGCGAATACCTGTTCGAAATATCTTCGTGTCCCCGGGTAAAAGCGCACACAACGCATCGTAGAGATGCATTCGTAGAGAGGGATTAAAGGGGAGGCTTGATGACACGAGAGAGACCATTCCGTTATCAACGTTCTTCGAGCAGCTTCATCGAGCAGTCTCTCTTCATCCGGTGACGATAAGTTACACGACTTAAGGTTCGAGAGGGTTAATCTCGAAAGGGTCGTTCCGACTCTCGAACTTTGCCACATCGTGAGATATCATGGATCTCGTTCTTGGTGTCGTGAAACGTTTAAAGCGTTGTTCTTTTTTTTTTTTTTTTTTTTTTCGTTATAATCATCATTCGCATTTATTTATTATCTTGGAAAAATTCGCGGGACAAGTATGCCAAGTCGTTTGGAATCGTAATCGAAAAAATCTCTGGAAAGAGAAAATCTTAGCCTCTCCAATATCTTTTGTCCGCGTTATCCTTTCGTTATCCTCTGTAAGCTGGGTCTGAGGAAAGAGGACGCACAGGTATGCTTTGTGGGTGGCTACCTTTGTGACGTTTCTATGGGAGCGAGCGTTTTTAGCCCGACGAATTATCGGCTAGAAGGTTTCGTCAAACCTCAAGATTTATGTCTTCGCCTTTGGTAAAGTGATTCGTAACCTCTGAACCTCTGCGAGGGCACGGTCGGCTGCGTGAAATTAACCACACGGAATCCAGATGGGTGAAAACGTGTTTCCTCGAAAGTGTGAGACAGATGTGATTGTCGACCGTGTATAAAGCTGGGTATGTAATACCTTTTAAATGGAAACAACACGGTCGTAATCCATGCAAAAACCGGCCATTTGTCCACGCGAGGAAATCGATTCGAATAATTTTCGTGGAAAAATTCGCGTGACACTTGCGGAGAAATTGCTCGGTCGAAGGATCGAGTTTGGTTTATCGATCTTTCTATCGTTCGAAACGCGTACGCTCGAAAATCAGCCGACCAGCGAAAAAAACGATTTAATTTCCCGCGTTATTTACCTTCGATTATGGCGGCTTGGTTGCCAAGCTGTGCCATCCTTTTTTTTTTTTTTATCCATCCTTTTCCTCGCGGCAAAAGATCGCGCGCTCGAAATCGCGGCTATCAGGCGAAAATATCGCGATCGCGATCAATTGGCGTGACACGCGCGCGTGTTATCGGGTAGAAGAGAATTTAAAAGACAAGCTCTCGCGCATCCCTGTTACTCATTGTTATCAGATAATTCGGCAGACTCGATGGAGCTGCGGACTGATTTATCTCGCGCGACACTTCCAACACGATGCTTCTCTGACGCATCGATTATAAATGGCTTCGGCGCGGCCAGTTTTTTATTTACTCCGATTAAATCAACATGCTCTCCCTCAATTATTCCAACCTGCGTTCCTTTCTCGACTCGAATATTTCTTTGATTAGAGCATTAAAAATATCGGGATATAGGAAAATAACGTACTCGTGATAATTATAATCCAGATGGAACTATAATTTATTTCCACCGCTCTGTTATGTAACTTATACGTTTCTTACGCTCTATAATTGTCTTCTATCGCTTCGAAATTACTGCAGATCGATAATTTTCAAACCGCTGTTCCTGAAAGCGATTTTTTAATCGAATTTAACAAACGGATCGCTAATTATCGATAATTAACGGTACAACTTTATCGAATTCAGCCTCGAAGAGAGCGAAAACTCGTTTCTTAACCGATACGATGCGAGGAGTATTTAACGATCAAGGAGAAGTTGGAACGTTGGAAGGGAAATTAGAATAGCGGGAAAACCGTTATTCCGTACGAATAATTCATAGGGGACGAAACGGGAATAAACGTGGCCTCTATGGGGCGGGATGTAGGGGGGAGGAGATGGGTGGAGGAAAGGCGAGGAACGACGCCGCCATTGCTATCGGAAATTGAAACGGGTCGAATTTATTCGGTCACCCCACGCCTTTCCTAGATTCCCTCGTTTAACTTTAACTCTCGATCGTCGCCTTGCTGCGACGAAAATATTATCCACGGCTATCCGCGCGTGGACTTTCAAGAGGTTCGTTCGTTCTACGGAAAATTTGGCGAGAATTGGGGCGAAATTCGGAGTCGAACCGAACACGCCTCGAATCCTTGGATGGAAACGGATGGCCTCTCAACGCGTTCAAAATATTTTCGAAATATTAAACGACACGATCGGATTATTTCGCGAGTGATATATTATTATTATATCTTATCAACGAGCAGCAAAGCGTTTCATATCTGTTTTGTCCTTGGCCAAGGAAAGGAACGCGAACGAGAAAATGACGAGGCAGACACGTCGACGCTGTATTAGAAGATGCGTTGTACGATCCATAGGATATATCCGCGTGTATCTGAATCGACTGTGCCAGGCAAGAAACCGACCGACGAAAACCGATCGACGTAAACCGCTTCGGTTGATTAGAACGTGTCTTGGTTCGAGAACGTGATCTCGTCGAATATTGCGCGGCATCCTCGATTCTCGATGGATCGCGTTAGGGCGACTCGATCAATTCCCTCCACCACCGGTTCGACTGGAGAGGATCGTCTAATTAGATCAATCCGAATATGTCTGCGGAGACGAGGTGAGCTCGAGACGCGTAAGCGTAATCCATCACCGAACAGTGAGGGGAAGGGAAAGGTTTAATTCAATTTCGATCCACGGTTAGGCCGAGCTCGGCCTACAACGAAGCCGATTAATTCGGTTGGAAAGGCGTGACTTGGCCCACGATTCTTCGCGGCTTCTCTCAACTTGGGCGGGAAACACGCGGCGTACGCGAAAAACCAGTTTAATCCGCTTTCGGCTCGCCAATGTCTTTGCATCGCGCCGATACAGAACTGCGTCTAATTTCGTCCACCCATCCTTGCCAGATCCATCCTCGGAAAACCGTTCACTCGTCATTATACGGTTTTAATTAACGAGCTACATCGCCGACGTTTTCCTCATTTTTGGCGATCCTTCCTCGTATCGTCCAACTATGAGCAAGATATTTTTCTATCAGATCGAGGATCAGAAATTTTCTTATTTTGACGGCGTTCGCCTTCACCTTCGCGATTGGAGAAAGCAAACGTCGATCCGATTCGAATACGGCCTTCTCAAGGAGCCGCGTCTAGGGACGTATGCATCTAATTAGATCGATCCTCGAGAATTTATCCTGCGGTATAACCTGAAATGTAACGATCCATCATGGGCGGCCCGCGCCAGCCTCTCGTCGTTTTGCCTGCGAAGACGAAGGGTCTCGGCGGAGGGTGGCGGAGCAGTGATCAAGATTAATCGTATGTAAATTACCAAAGCGCCACGGGGAAGATCCCAGGAGAGATTCGGCACGGCCTCGTATGACGCCATCTCTCGCGAGGATAAACCCATTCCAGATTTTGGTAATTGAAAATAGACCCCGCGCCCCTGACAAATCATCGGCCATTTGCATGAAATGCCGTGATCTCGGGGATGGAGGGGTGGCTGGCTTCGATTCATCGATGAATCGAACGAATCTCCTCTCTTGCTCGGTTACCAGAGAATTTAGAGGACAATTCTCCTCGAGAATTGGAATTGGATCTGATTTTTTAAATTAGATATAAGCGCCGTTATTGTAACTGAGATCGTAATTTCGTGTATTACCATTATTACCTTGGTGGACGAGAATTTTGAATTAAGGAAATAGCGAACAGATGTCGTTTAAGCTGAGATTTTAATCGTGAACACGAGGTTCATTTATCATGGTGGACAGAACTTGGAGATCGTAAGAATGGCGCGTTTTTAACTTTATTTTCTTCGGCTGGTTCGTTGAATTAAGATTACCGTATCATTCAAGTTTTAAAAACTGAGCTTTAACGGAGTGAGATTTAATCGAGCGTGAAACAATTGTACGTTAACCACGATACGTAATAATAATAATATATCGTATCGAAATGTTTGTAGAAAGTAAATGTACGGCATTATTAATACCGGTGATCTGATAATGCCATCGAACCGTGATAACGAGTTTCGCGGGTCTGAGACAATAAACCGATGATTCGCGTTATCGCGATTGATAAACTTTTGTTGAAATGTGTGCCACGCAAGTGGGTTAAGTGTTCGCGGTCGAGTCACACCGAAGAGTGTGGAGGCAAAAGTGATAATTTCGAGGCGAAGACGCGATTTATTCACCGAGGATTCCGTCGATCCTGGGCCTTCCGCCAGTGATTAACACCGTAACAGATTATGAGCACGGTGTACGAGGTACGATCCGCGTTTGCAAAATGTATAAAACGTCGCGTAAATTTCGTTTCGTCGATGAAATGTTTTAACGACGTTCAATATTTCGTTCGATAATACCGTTTTAATCGAATCAATATTCTTTCTCCCTTCCCTCCGATTCCTCTATTTTTTCTTCTCTTCTATATTTTGTTTCCCCTTCCTTCTATGCGTATCTAAACGCGTATCTACTCGCGCGACAATTTCACATCGTATATCCATTAAATACACGGCTTTTGAAATTTAATTACGAGCCGGTAATAATATTATTAACGCGGTCCCAAGATAAAATCGGTCGGTTTTTCGTCCAACCCTCGTGGCTCGATGATTCACGGCCTATCGATTCGGCCAAGCGACGTTCGCCACGAGCGAACACGATGCGATCGTTATATTATATTGTGAGGAATTTCGAAATATGTCGTGACACGATTTCTTCGTCGCGTTAAACTCGTAGCTGAGATCGAGAAACAAATTAGTGATCGTTACGTAATCCAGTCGTCTGGGACTATAAGGGAATTTTACGTAAGTATGATTCGAGGCGATTAAAGATAATGCGAGATCTTCGATCTTCTCGTGTTTCCCGTCGTTTGTCATAACGTCGTAAATCGATTCGCAAAGAGAATTACTGCGGATTGAACGGATTTGCTCGCTCGATTCGTTTCGCAAGTTTCGAACGAGCAGCAACTTCTCGCTTCTCTCGGAAAACGATCGATCTTCGAAAACATATTACTCGTCACGATCTTGAGACGATTGCGTATCACGAACCGAGAATAGCGATAATGTTGTTCGAATGGGATTGGTGTATGATTACACGTTAATGCAAGAATGTAGAAGCAAATAATATTTTTTTTTGGGGAGAGAGATGCAATTTGATGATGACGTCAATAATGTTATCTAAATCGCGAATGGAGATCGCAAACAATCAAATTTGATTGTTCGCCTTTTATCGCGCCGCGCGTGATTTTTTGATGGAATTCTATTTTTCGACTAATTGAGAACCGTTGTAGCGTGTTTTCGAGTACATATTTTTCGCGATAAGCCCGTATAGCACTGTTTCACATTCCCCATTCATCGGTTTCAGCCCGCGGAAGATTGTTCGATCAACCGTGAACGTGAACTCGTAGAATAAACATGGTTATTTGTTAGTGAATAAGTGAAAAACGAATTACGTAATTACGCGTAACCTCGTGGAAATTTTATCGCCAATTCTAACTTCCGATTGGCCTATTCCCAATCTTCTTTAATCTCACAATATGGCTTACATTTTCCTCTAATAATCCACTAATTATATACCTTTTCTACAAAAGATTAGATTATATCCGTTCGCGAATCTTTCTTCTTCACCTACCTCAAAACCGTCTACTTATCAGATGTCTACTTACATAACGAGTCAAAAGCATTGTCATTTTTCAAACGACAAATCGTAAAATAGCAGTGTCGATCGGTATCACGATACGAGAATCCCCACTCCCATATCGATCTATTTTTGTACATATGTTTCCGATCGAATTAACGATTCCGAGTCGAAAAATTTTCCATTATTGAATTTTCCGTTATTAAACCGCTCGAATTTCTTTTTCCGTTCTTTCTTTCATCTTTTTTTGATCGTCGTGGGACAACGGTTTTTTCTCGACTCGATGGAACTTCGAATATGGAGGCACGCGTACAAAGAAGAGAATTCAAAGTTCTTTGTCGTAACTACGTAAGCGTTTCAGTGTATACAGTTCCGTGGGAGAACCTGACACTTACGATGGCATGCACACCGGCGGCGAGCAGACTATAGGCAACGCACACACAGGCAAGCACGCAACATGGCAACCGTGGCAGGACGTAGACGATGGTTATACGTAGAAGTTCCAGTGGCAGGGGGTCAGTGTAAAACGGCCTTCTGTCCGCAACGTGTCGAACGTCGTTCCTATAAGCTCCGTCTGTTCACCGTGGTGTCACTCTTGTTCGTTTACAAACACGTTTCGCAAATCGAAACGGGTGAGATCGTTTCGTCGTTAGGTAACACGGACAGTGTGTCGATCGTCGAAACGTCGTCGTGGCCATAGTCGATAAAACACGCTGACTCGCGTTGTACGAGGATAAAAGGTAAATCGATGGGACTGCTAGAAGCGAAATCGCGATTTCCATGAACGAGGACACGCACGACATGCCAACGTTCTTCCGCGTACTTCCTGTATGTTACTCCGCAGGACGTGATGCTTCCCTTTGTTTCGAAATGGCTATCGATGTATTTTTCCTGGTAACGAATTTTACGCGATTTTCATTGGTATTGAGCTTCTGTTTTAAAGAATATCCATCTTTTAAAGAATAAATCGAAGCTTCGTTCGATTGAACGTTCATATTTTTCGTATTATTTCGTAGAACATTTTCTCTTTTATTTTTTTCGTCACGTTAAATCGAGATTTCTCGTTTGAAAACGGAATACACGCTACTCGATGCTCGTTTCCTTGGGATACCGCGTTATCGTGTCTGCATGTCGTTTACTCAGATATAGTACATTCGGCATATTTACTAGCAGAGCTGCCGTGCAACGTTCAGCATCGGTGACAGAATTAGGCGATCTCTCTGGTAGCTTCCAGAAACGTACTCGTCGCGTCGAGGACGTCTGCTTCCCACTGCTACAACACTCTCAAAACTCACGAATGCGTACGAAAGAACTCTGTCGCATTAAAAATCAACATTCTTCACGAACTAAATTTTTACAGGACAAATATTGCCTCTCGCAAAATCTCTATTGGCAAAACTTTTGATTTCGTGATGGATTTTCTTTTTTTCTTTTTTTTTTTTTTTTTCCCAAGAACGATATATTCAAGCATACAGTATCATTGTTGGCTTGTTACCATTCTCGCAACGACGTATACGAGACCTCGTGTTTACGTTTTCACTCGTGTATTAGCTGTTTTCATGGAATTTAAATTTTGGCCAGTGCTCGGAACCAGTTAGTTACTCCAGCCAGCATAGAACACGACCAGGTAAAATTGTTCTGTGTTGGATCCTGTCCCGTACTTGATCTTGCGTCTGTGTGCGTGACCCGTTCCGTTGGATCCTCGTTTAACCTGGTCGAGGCAGGTAGCATTGGATGTTATGATTTTTTGTTATGTTTCAAGAATGCACGCGATATTTATTCTCTGCGATCGATTTTTCTAAATCCGTTTCTAACGGATACTTACTTACATTTCCTGTTTGAATTTCGCGCGTTTTGATTCGTACGCCCTCGTACGGATCGTTATTTTATTTTTCCAATTCCAAACCGTTAGTGTCACTGATCCACGGATGATAAGCGGATGATGGTTCGAGGAAAGACGGAAAATGTAAAGAAATAGACTCAACGAGATTGAATTCAAGGTGGGAAGTGTGTATTTCTGTTTACATTGGACCATGTTCTTTATTAATAAGGATAATATCGTCGAAAAGATAAGTAAAAAAAATAAGGAAATAAAAGAATAAAGTTGAAAGATCGCGATGTTTTGGCAACGATCAGTGTTGTGCAATTTCAAGAGCGTGTAATCAGCAATATAGAAACCAGGTATCGACTTTCGAGACAAAAGTATCATCGATCGACTCGCGAGCACGTAGAGGCATGCGATACAAAATGCAGTGGATGTTTTTCGAATAGCGTCAGCTAAAACGAACCGTTCAGGATCGTGGAAAGCCTCGTTCCAATCGCGTTTAGAGCTGTGAACGTGTAAACATTCGCGATCCTTTACCTACCTGGGATTCGTGTACGATGCGCCCGTATCGCACATAAAATGAAATTTGTACAGGAAAGGGAGATTCGATCGAACGAAGTAAAATAAACAGAGGCGTTATACAAGAGGTTCTCCCCTCCCCGTATTATGTTATATGCGCTGTTTGTCGTTAAATCCATTCCATATGGGAATACAGTGTTCGTCGAGCGTGTTCCAAAAGCGAGATTCGAACGCGTGTGAAACGGCCTTCGCGTGGAAAATAGCCCGTCGGCGATCGTGAATCACGCGAGATAGCGAGCTCGGGAACAAGCTCTTTTCGATTGTCGAAACAGAAGGAATCACCTTCGAAGTCGAACGCGGTTTTATCTGAAAGCCCACAAATCTTACGTCAGTTTGATAGCCGGGTACAAAGGTAGCTGCACGCCAGCTTCGAAATCCATAGCTGAGGCGAGCACATACTATTATCTTAAACCCACCATATATTTTACACAAGAGTGTAGCTTTCGCGACACCGGTTACATAGCAGTTTGCCATTTCGGAAAATGGCACGATGCAGTCAGTACAAATGTTTCGAGATGTAATACCTACTTATTGCATTCGCGAAGAGAAGATTCTCGAGGATGAGCTAGCTATATAACACAAATTTCTAAAGAATCTATTTAGAGAGAAGGAGATTTCAGACCGAGTATCCGTCGCTTCAATGCTTCGACTCGCTTGAAAGCATTATCGCCTTGTCCCCACTCCGAGTCGAGACCCTTACAACCAGAGATCGCTCGTTTCAAGGCCTAGGCAGCATGACGTCAGGTCATTTACTTACTATTATAGACATCATCTGCATATTCTCAATATATATTTCTTTTTTTTTTTTTTGCCAAAGAAACATTCGTTTTCCGTCCGCGAATTTGACGTACTAATCGATCCACGTATATTTCAAATTGTCGTTTCTCCGTACACAATCGCAAAATAAATCGTTCTACGGAACAAAAAAATCGTTTCTCGAACACGGTTGGAAGCCTTACGTAATCGTTCAGATAGCATGCGAAAGCACGTTATCTCGAGATTTTTCTCCGTGAGCAACGAAGGTAAACGAAGTCGATTAGCCGGGTAGAAACACGTGGACGTGATTTCATTCGTTCATTGTCATTCTCGTCGGATGAATGGCCGCATATTTTCCTCGCGGAACCCATATATCTCGTGTTGGGAGCGTCGCTTTTGCCAGTGGACGTGTGTCGCATGGAAACACCTATGTTCCACGAACTCTGTTGGCATTAGAGTTATTTCGCACGTGCATATGTCCGTTTCGTTTTGATCGACCGAAAATAAAATCATCTCGAGATGAATGGAGATACACGAGAGAAAGAAAAAAAAAGTCTCTCTCTCTCTTTCTCTCCGTTGCCACATATGTTCTTCACGGTCGATAGGAAAGTTCCGCTGTGTCTCATCGCACCGCGTCATGTCATTTGAATGTGAATCGCGTTCAAGGAGCTCTGTTTATGACACTCGATCGAAGATGATTAATATTCCTAAGAGTACGAATACGATTCGTGATTAATTAATTATGGCTCTCGATTAATTGCGGCTAATGTTGCGAGCAAAATTACAGCGGAACTAATGGAGTGGAGGATTTTTAAATTTTTAGTTTAAGCTTTATCTTATTTTAACTATGTTGCCATTTATCCGAGCAGCATTATTCTGAAAAATACTGCTTCCATGAAAAATATAACAACACGGTAAACAAAAGCGCGGTAAACTAAACGTTCGGTTTAGATACGCCACCAGGGACACGATATGCAAATTGAATTATGCTCGTGGCGATTTTCCATCGAAGGCTATCGTGTATTAGCAGGATCAAAATTATTTAGAGGATCCAATCAGGCCACGGTGCAATATTTTCCGCGATAATGAATTTTGTTTTTGGGTCAAATCTGATGATTCGTTCGCCGTGAAATTTATGCATATCGTGAGCGATGCATCATTTTGCTTTCTGACAAGTAATTAAACAGTCTCACCACGCGCACTTTGGTCGTGAACATTCGTTCAATTCGTTTTTAAAAACCGTGCGTCAATTTTCCGCAAAAAAAAAAAAAAAAAAAAAAATTAATAAAAGCCAATATTTATTTAAGAAGAATCCTAGAATTCGTGCTCGACACGTGGTTGCTTTTATTCCATGAAACATTAATTGAAAAAGTCACAAATAGACAAATGAATATTACTTGGACGTTTTTAAACTCATTCTTGAAACATTTCATATGAATTTACGTATAATTACGAAATTGACGTCAATAATTTAAATAGACCAATATTCTATTTCGAACAAAAACACATTTCCTTCTTCGTTTAAAATTGAATTATCGAGAAGTTTTCAATCTTCTTTGAGAATTTTCATTCTCTAAACGAAATTAGACTCCACTTTGGGAAAAATCGCTTTCGGTCGATCGTTCGGTTTACTCGATTGCTAGACCATTGCTAAATCTCAAAGATCGATGCCTCTCCATGCGAATGTCTGACTTGTGCAGAGAGGGAAAAGGATAGATGTAACTGCGCAACGCGTACATTGCTGATCTTTTTACATTCTGTTTTTTGCACCTTAATTTTACATCCTGCACAAGTGCAGCCTTGAAAGCTGGCTGGCTCTCGCTCGTTTAGCTCGTTTCTCGGTTGTCTTATTACAGATAACGATAACGTATATCGAGTCACGGAGGTAGATAAAAATAGGAGTTGCATCCTTCGCTAATGGGGGACAGTCTTATTGCTTGTGAAAACGATGGGTGCTCCCTTTGTCGAACTTTTCGGATTTTTCGTCGTGACGCGTCCTGCGTTTCAATTAATACGTAAAATATTAGCTCGGCGCGAAATTTGCGCGAAATTTGAATAATGCATCACGTAATGCAAAAAAAAAAAAAAAGAAAAATATTCCAATGGGATAAATGTCGGAATAAAATAATTACGATAGAGAGATGATAAAATAAATATAAAAAAAAAAAAAAAAGAAATACGAAGCCTCGTGGGAATTTTATCGAACAGATAACAAGTGGAACAATCATTTATCCGTTTATCTAAACTCGCTATATATTTTTCCTCCTTTTTTCCAATTATAAACGTCGCGTTAATCCGTGCAAGGCAATAATGCGAGTCCTTCGAACGTGGCTCGCCTCGGCCGGAGTATTTTGTTCCAAGATGCCAGATGAAAAATGCGAACGACAGTTAACACGTTGCACGTTGGATATAGGCGGTTATAAACGCACTTTAACAACAGACCGGATATCGTGATTTTTGCCTCCAAGAATTTCGTATCGATTTAGTGACGCATCCGTGTCGTTCCATGAACCAACCGACTTATCGATTTTATTCACGATACTTATTCTACTTGTTCACGAAAAATTTTTAAGACAATTATCCAAAGATATCAAACATCCGATCATTTTCTTTATTTCGATACTCGCGACAAATTGCCTCGTTCCTTCATTAATCTCCGTTTTAAATCGAAAACGAAATAAATAACGCGCGATGATTAATCGCGTTTCGCGCGAGCACTTGCGAATTTCGCTTAGCAATATTAACGGAATAGTTGTTGCAAAGTGATAGTTGTTGACTCGTAATCAGCAGTTCTAATATCTCGCTGCGGTTTCCGGCTCGTCGTTACTCGAGACACTGCTTGAACACGATTACCGTTGTTCGATTTCATTTCACAACGGTATCATAATAATATCCATTTACGATACCAATCTAGCCATCCGTCGTGTATCGATATCATCGTTTCGGTTGATGAACTTTAAATGCAACTCTTCATCCAACCAATTTACGCAATCTCCGAATTATCGAGCGATTGCACGCTGGACGCAGCTTCTCCAACGGTTTTTCTCGATCCTTCCTCTCGTCGCGAATTTTAGACGAATCGATCGAGAAGTCTCGACCGCGTCCTAATGGTAAATGTGGAAGGGTAACGTCTATAATTTGCTCGCGTATGCATACGGAGCGCAGAAAACAAGCGGAGAGAACGATCGTCGAGCCGGTTCTTTTCTTGAAATTCGCACCGTTCCCCGCCTTCTCTCCACTTCCGATTCGATCGGATATTCCAGAATTTTTGAATTTTTGATTGTTCATCGAAGTGAAGGAACGAGTTACGTTTACGTTACATTCCGACCACTACTACTCGGTTATATACGAAAATAGAATCGGGCGTAGCGCCGATTCTGGTTCGAGTTTTACACAGCGTCAGTCCTTTTCTGCAACGCGATGTTTACAAAGCGTCAGCACGAGCGACGATGCAATGGCTGGAATCCGCTGCGGTCGCGCGAGTTTCCGGCAGAATCTTAAAATTTCGTTCGGTCGAAAGAGCGAGCCAACTTTCCGGCGAAAATCTACGTCGTGGACGAGTGTTATAACGGTGCGTCGTTTGCCTTTCGAACAAGCGTCGAAAACTTGCGAATAAATCTTTAAAAATAAATCACGCGAGTTATCCACGAGCTCTCTCTCTCTCTCTCTCTCCTTCTCGAAGCGGTCTACGATAATAAAATCGCGTTTCCTTTCGTTCGAAGGCACGCGAAAGATTGGGAAATCGGGCAAATTTGTGGCCGGTTGTTGAGCAGGTTTTTTACGATTCGAGGATTGGTCTCTATTCTCTCGGAGGCGATCGATCGGCGTTGCAACGAGACCTCTGCATCGGTGTGCGTGCACCTTTAAGCACACAGCCTGGAGATACACGATCGATCGTTGCGGAGGTCGACGTACCCGCGTTAACTTCAACTTTCGCGCAATTTATTGTCCTGTTCTTTTGAGGGAACGCTCGTATCGGTTCGATCGTATCGAACTCTCGCCGTGGACTTTCTTGGAATCGTGGCAACGTCATCGGCAAAGGTCAATTAGCGGTAAAATTCATCGCGAAATGAAGCAAAAAGAGGCTGGTGGAACGAGGAGAGAAAGAGAGAGAGAGAGAGAGAGAGAGAAGTGTACGGTTCGCTGATCACGATAATCCTTACTTGGAACTAAACTTCCACGTTGACAACTTTGCGAAGTTTTCAGTTCTCGTCTGGAAATCGATCGAGTCAGTTTTTTTTTTTCTTTCTTTCTTCCTCTCTTTTTAATATCCCATAGGGATTTAGAGGGCGGGCATGCGCCATACGTGTATATTAATTTCGATTTCTTTTATTTCTTTTGCGTCGTTATTTTTATTCTATTCTCGTCCGTTCTAAAATTTCCTAGCACAATATCAACGATGAACGTTTTGCGTCGAATGGAAATGGTGTCGCTCAAGAGAAATATGATTCCATATTTCATATTCGCGATTCGCTTTCGTTTAAACTTAAACGAAAATGTGATATTGCGTCTGTTTCTCCCACTCGACTCCCTTATTCAACCGAGCGAGGGATTTAAACGCGTTTTATTTTTATTTTTATTCGCCTTTAATCGCCCGTTTTTATCCTCCCGCCATTAATTTGCCGATAATAACGAGGTTACTTTTCAATCACGACGAATTCTTTTCCCGTGTTTAAAAGCCCACGTGTGTGTCGCAGTGCGACGATTTACGTTGCTTCGACCAAACTGGTCGCGTTCCACTGGTGTGCGGTGTAACCAAGCAACGTGGTGCATAATACGTCGCCGCATTTATCGTCCGCTGTCGTCGTTTCGAAACGTTTCGTTGCTCGGCCACGCGGCACGAACAGACTTGGACAGACTTTTTAGAAAAGTCTCGCGAAAGGGGATCGGTCTCTCGTCCTCGCCAACCCAATCACTTTCTCCAAAGTCAATTTCGGTAGAGAGAGAGAGAGAGAGAGAGAGAGAGAGAGAGAGAGAGAGAGAGAGAGAGAGAGAGAGAGAGAGAGAGAGAGAGAGGAAAAAGAAAAATCAATTTATCCACTTTCACCTCACCGAAATAAAATATTGGATGAAAAAAATTGCGCGAAATAATTTCGTCTTCGTTATAAATAAAGGGTAAATATTTTGGTGGAGATTGGTGGAAAAAGGAAATGTTCCGTGACAGAGAGATTGTTGGTTTGGAACGGTTCTCCGTGTCTAGACGCACTTTCGCGTTTCATCTGCCCGAGGCGTCGTCCTCGTCGTCGTCGGGATTCCTCGGCTCGCTCGAAGGGAATTTTCCCCGACCACGGTGCACCAAAACTCCATTTCCCCTTTTTCCAGTGTGTCGGTTAAAGGGGAGGGAAAGTTTTCGAACGCAGCCTCGAGGTGGGAAGCAACGGGATATCCGGGATGATTGATAGGAACGGGCAGCAGCGCACTCGTATCGCGATACGGAGGATGGAAAATATGAGCTGGATGGAATAAAAATTCACCTGCGATTCAGATGCAAATGAAAGAGGCGCTCGTTTTTCCCGCTAACTTTTAAAGACTTTCTCGTTCCCGTGACGCGTTGTTGGAGAAGCCAATACCAGAGTGTATTCGAGGATCGATCACTTTTTTCACTTTTCCATTTAAAAAGTCTTCGACGAGTATTTTTTTGATCATTCGTTGATAACTCGTGTTATTGGATTCGCGACAAAAATTCTGTTCTTTTTTTTTCCCCCCAGAAAACCAGCATTCCTAACTTAAGAATTTTATCGATCGATCGATACATCGATCGTAATAATAAGGAAAAAATTTTTCACGTTGCGCAGTTGGATCGGATTGGGTGGATTTAAGATGAAAAGCATTCGTTTTGTTCTTGCATAGACCTTTTTTCTTTTTCTTTTCTCGCTTAACTCGGATCGAGCCAAGATCTCGAATTCTCGGAAACGGATTATTGACATTGGCATTTTTCTGTTTATATAGATTATCGTGCTCGTTAATGGCTGCCAGGGTCGTCGGCTAGAGGCCGTTTAGCGAAGTTTCGAGCTGCCAGCGCGATAACACAGCCCGTACCCGATGAGTGTAAGTATCGATCGATCGCTCGATCAATTCTCTTCTTGTTCCAACGATACATAACTTTTTCGTCGCTTTTCCTCCCGTCGTGATCGCGAAATCACGATCCGTTCGAGTCCCTTCGCGCGCGAGAAAAAATTCTCTCCTCAAAAGTTTCTTTCGATCGCCGCCATTTTCCCCGATAATTTCGAACCACGGGGGGAGGAAGAGGAGGAGGAGGAGGAGGCGCGAGAAGCACGGTAAACTCGGCTTTCGGTGTCATCGCGCCGGCAAAGTCGGCGCATCGAATTAAAACGACCGGTCGAATTAAGTCTAATAAAAGCTGTGGCCGGTTCTGCGTTCGAAGCGCGGCCATTTAGCTCGGTTAAAGCGATCGGATTCAAGAGAGCGGCCCCCGCATAAGAAGCGCATAAATTAATTAGAATGGTCTTAGAGACGATATATGCCGATCGTGTGAAACGAGGGAGGGGGAAAAAGATACAGCGCTCGTTACGATACGTAGTTTATATATTTTTTCCTCGTGAATTTACGATTTTGTCGAGGAAAAAAAAAAAGGAAGAGATTTTAACGGAGATATTGTCTTGTTGGAACAGGTTAGATCGGCAGGCGGACACATGGTGAAGCAGAGGAGGTTCATCGGCAATACGAACAACAAGATGATCAACATACGAGAATATTTATAGGTTTTTTTAGGTGAGGAATACGGATATATATATATATTTATATATACGTAACGCACGTGGCGGCCGTATCTGGTTGGTAGAGGATCGGTGAACCTCTGAGCGAGCGGATCGATCTGCATGCCGCTGAAGGAGAGAGAGAGAGAGAGAGAGAGAGAGCACCGTTAGTGTCTGGGTAGTAGCAGCCACGACGACGTAGCCGGTCACGTATCGATAGTCGACAAATTGTAACACGTGTGTACGCGCTGGTATACGGAGTGAATGTGAAATAAACGATAGATTTCAGAGGACGAGAGGAGAAAAAGGGGTAGTGGAGATACGCTATGGTCACACCTCGCGACGACCGCGCGACGACCTGATTTCCCTGATTCTTTTTTTTTACGAGATGTTTGATTTTCACGCACAGGTAAGTGGAATCACGCGCATAACATGCGTCAATACGAATAACATTGATTCATCCCTGTCTCGTTTTCAGATCCAATTTATCCAATGTTCACAGGAAGGACGAATTTGAAATTGATATTGGCGTGGAAAAATACGTGGAGAAAAATAGGGAAACAGAGAGGGAAACATGATTTCTCCTTAACGACGCACTGTCGCGGAAACGCACCGATCAGAAATTGATAGCGTTGTATCGTTGTTCCACGTATCCAGCGAGTTGGCGTTTCGTTTAGACAGGTACCATCCACGCGAGATACTTTCTAATGATACGCCTCCGTAATGCCCGTGCGAGGAAAGGGGATAGATTTTTCGTAAGGTGTCTCGCCTCCTCGTTTTCTATCTTTGGCCAATCTACCGGTGAAAGTGGACTCTCGACGAGCCTATTACGTAGCCTCGTGCAAAACGCATCGCACACCGATGGAAAATTTATAAGTTTCACCAGAGAGACGAGACAACTTTTCTCCGTCTTTCGTTCGCTGTATATTATCCCGCTAATAAATAATTATTTCCTCGCGCGAAAGCGACAACAGAGTTTAATGGATGGATAATTTGGAAATTTGAATTCGACCAAAGGTTATTACAAACGGGACGAGAAAAAGGTTTTTACCTTTCTGCCCCGAGAATCGGAATTCCAACGACGCGAGACACGCGGGATTCTCGAGATCGATCGGGAAACGAATATTTGGAATAAAAGCGAGGAATAAAAGGCGCGAAGGGATATGCATATATATATTCGTTCGTTATTTCACGCGGGAAGAAATACTATTATAGCGATATGCTTTCGAACGGAACGATACTTACGATTAAATGTTAATTAACGGTCGAGCTCGTTGAACGACACTTTATCATCATTTAGCGCCGATTCTATTCGAACGCGTCGTTCCAACTTCTCGTTGTTAACGTTCTCGAACGTCACAAACGCGACGATGGAGTATCGTTTGAATTGTTATCATTATTACTCATATTTTTCTCAATCCTGCGTTTCTAAACCCGTGAATTTCTTGTTGCAGGTTTTTCTTAGGTTTACAGGGATTCTTCTAGTATTGGTGAAAAGAGATAGAGGATAAGCCAAAGCGAACCAGTGATATTTTTTTATGCAGTATTTTTCTTCCATTATTACGAGCAAATAAAGCGAGCAGAAGAGAGAAAGAAGGAGAAACGAGGGTCGTATTTTGATGAAAAATATAAAATAAGGACAAAAGAATTGATATATATATATAACATACATATATATTGGACGAATTTACGGATTTATAAACACACAGAGAGAGATTCTTTTTTTTTTAACTTGTTTCTACTCGACTCGAGAGCCGACATCGGCAGGTTTTCTTCAAAATGGTGAGTACCACGATGCGCAACATCTGTCTCATTATTTATAAATAATCGTATCGGTTCGCGCGTCCGTCGTACCCTTGGCATTCTCTTGGAAACAATAATCGCTCCAGAGGAGAGTTGATATTTTCAAGGCGCGTACGAGCGCATCGGTGTTGAGAAAAAAAAGAAAAAAAAACGAGAGATGATAATCGCGGCGAAGAGTCACGAGGCTCTCATCGAAGGCTTCAATTTATACGGACGCGATATGTTGGCGGGTAACGCGCATATTGTTTCGCTGTATCGATGCATCTCGTCTCGGTTCATCGCGCTTAATTATAATTAATGAAACGATCTATGGCTGGATTTATTTTCGCGGCTCATTCATCGCCGATAATTGATTCCACCTGTAATAAACCGTACGTATGGAAGCTCGAGAGGAGAATATTCGTCGAGCTTTCACAATTTTTCGAAATCCAAAGGTATAAATATATTTTGGGTGAATGATAATCGTTTCCAAATGAATCTACCGGATGTCGCTCGTGCAACTTACGTATCGTGCATGACTCGCCACGTCCGGTTGATTCATTAGCTAATTCGAACGAGCACAAAATTCTACGTATTCCCGGAACAGGATGCATACGTCTCTCCAAGCCAATGCATCTCTGCCAACTCTGCCTTATCGAAAACTAAACCCCGGTGAATATCCTAAAGATAGCGAGAAAAATTCTCTTCTAGAAATAGATTCGAACTTTCGAATACTTCCTCGAAGCTGAAATGAACTCGAACCACGAATCATCGGCGTTAAACGGCGTTTCGATTCCCACCGTTATTATCCGGAACAACGTTCGAGGAATGAACCGGGGAAGGAAAAACGTGACGCTTGCACGAACGAGAATAAAATATCGCGTTGAACGGTTCGTTCCTTGGTCCGTTTGGATCTCGCGGAGGAAGAAAGGCGCGACAATAATACAGAGGAAATGAGGGTGACCCCGATCTGAAAAGCAAATGAACCCGGCCGTTGAACGCCGCCCGGCCACGTGGAAAACTGGCGCGTGTCAGCGGTTTTCCATATCTCTGCCGCGCCTCGGCTTTTCCGCCCGTGGGAAAGCGAGCTCGATTAAACTCCGCCTCGACGAAGAATAATTAGCGGTGACGCGGCTCGCGAGACTGGTATTAATCGGTTCGGAAATAATAGATAGGAACCGCCGCGGAGATTAAACGCGGGCGGGAAAAATTTATGCGCGCGGATTAGCGGCGGGGTCAAGTTCAACGTGTGTAAATCTAAATTAAATCTAAATTCGATCGGTCGATTCCAAGTTTCCCTGTTAATCGTGATTTATTTTTTTATTTGAAAAGTATTTCTGGTAGGGAGGGATGAGCGTGGATAATGCGAGATGGATCGAGCGAGATGATGATAAATTACGAAACCGAGTTTATTAACGATCACGGTCGGTTTTTACGAATGTGTTTTTCAGTTGTGTTATCAGGTTGAGAGAATTGAGGGAATGCAAGAGGGAGAATAATGGAATTATCGTTTAGTAATCGTAATATAACGGTACCGAGATGGCAATAATCTAACTTTCCTTTTTTGGGTTTGGCCAGTCAACGAATCCTTTCACTATCAAGGACGAAATATCTCGTCTCACGAGATTTTTATTTAAATTTACTAGCAGGAAACGAGTTGAAACGGGTTTCTGTCCAAAATATCGAAAAACGCTAAATAGATCGTTAAAATCTTCCTTTAGAAAACTTAACATTTACTTACACGATTCGCTCAGTCCCATCGCTGCGGCGAGCACAATAACGACGATAATTTCGTTTAATTAGCGAATGCCGCGCGCACGTGACGGGTTAGAAAAGATTGTACGGCCGCTCGTAGTGAAAACCTTCCAATTTGTCGTGGAATTTGTTTCGTTCGTAGATATGCTTGTTTCAGCCAGTGTGTGCGTTCCCCGTATTGTCACGTCATGCCCTCCCCCTCCCCATATGCAGCTTGTATGGTGACTGATTGGATTCGAAGTACGATCCGTCGTTTGTCGCGATTCACTCCCCGCGCTGATGGATTCGCTTTCCCCCTCTCCCATCCTTCCCCTCCTCCTCCTCCTCCTCCTCCTCCCCCGTGTTTGCGATTTGAAAATAGTCGGAACGATTGGAAAAGGTTTTTTTTCCCCACCCCTCCCGATCTCTGGCGGCAGGCACGACGTGCTCGCTTTTCGAGTTTCCGTTCCATCCCACTGTTCGAATATCGGCCGATTGAAACGCGTCAATTCGATTTCTATAATAACCGACATGTTTTTTAAATAATATATATATATATGGAGAATCGATCGGAGAGGGGAAGGTGTTTCTTCGTCGCGTGTATTGTTCCGGAAAAAACCGATCGTTTTACGAGCGATTCGTAACAATCGTGGTACATCCATTGGATGGGTCTCCACTAGATCGTTGTACGGATATCTTTCTGCGCGATTTGAGTGGAATCGTACACGCGTGCTTGAAAAATATCGTAGCCGATCTATTCGTATATACATATATTATTAGAATTTGGGTTTCGATGTGATTTCCTCGCGCGAGATACGCAAAAAAGGCGGGTATCGATCGACGAGTAACGAATAGCTCGGGTGAAAAGGCGGAAGTTCGAAGAGGTGATCGAAGGCTTCGTTCGACTCGAAAGTTTTTGTTCGGTCGGAGAGGGCGGAGTTATGATTACTCTCGGATGAAAGAGGTGAAGTAACGGATGGACGCGGTGTCGAGGAGCTGTCCCAGTGAACTGGCGATGGAGCATTCGTTTTCGAGACGATTCGATAACGATTCGATGATTTTCGTCGGCCGCGTCGGGGTTAAGCAAGCGATAAAATATCGCCTCCCATCAATTCGTCCGTTTTCATTGCCCCTATTTTTCACTCTTGTAATCCGTCAATAAATCGTGGAAGAAGATAAACTGCCACCGCACTGCCGGTCGCAAAAATAGGAGCATCGTTACAGAGTATCGACGTGAGTTAAAAACGGAAGTAAAAAAAAAAAAAAAAAAATGAGGGAGGGGAAGAAAAAGTGGAAAATTATTATAGTCAGCAGTTGGACAAGGTTCTTCTTCGATCGATCGCAATGGAACACGTATCGCGACTTGTATCTATCTACAAGAGTTCACGACATTTATCATTTAACCGCGTTTCATTCGAATTGGCGCGAGTCGTTCGACTTGCGTTTAATTTAATTCATGATCGCGCGAGGTATATCGGCGCGTGACGCGAGCGGGAAAATTACAGAAGCGTGATAATTCGATGCCGATCAATTTTTTTAAGGTCGAGGCAGATACGACGCGATACGACGCGAGTCTCGCTTCTATTCTATTTCCGACCGTTCGCTCGGACACGACGGTTTACGAAATCGCTGGGTGGATAGAACGCGACGTGGCTATATATTTATCGGGCGCAGTCCGGTTTATTTCACGCGGTGGAAACACAAACAACCAACGGCGTGGCGAGGGAATCCTCTCGCGGCAAAAATTAACAAACTCGGCTTTCTTTATTGCTCGTGCACGCGATATTAAGCTACGATTGGTCCACTACGATTTTATCGAGATCGATGATAGAGACGTAACGCAGATTTCGCGAGAAAACGCGTTAAATTTATCCGCGTTTTACTCGCGTGGATTTTCCATTCCCGCGTCGTTGTGCAACGCTTAGCGGCGTGGCGATGGGGGACACGTTGGAACACGCGCCATTGTGGTAGTTTAAACGATGTCAATGGAACTCGACCCGCGTGCGGATCGGTTACGCGAGAACGACGATCGATCGATCGACGCGTACGAGTGTCGTGATTTCATTTGGCCTGGTGGGACGCGCTCGTTCACAGAGTTCGTGTCACAGGATGGATCGCGTCTTTGTCGCGGAGTTCGAGGTCGCGGGGTCGAGTTTCGTCGGTCGATCGTTGGCGGATTCCCGCCACGCCACGCTGCTTCTATTTCTGTGCCGCGGCCGCGACGTGTCGTGCGTTGACTTCGTTTCAATAATTCATCCCGATTACCGGCCGGAACCGCGATTCGAGCCGCGATTCTATACAGCGCGCGCTTATTACGATCCGACGGCGGAGAGCCGGCTCGGATTTGGCCAACGCCGCTCCTCACTCGCGTATTTTTGGAACGGATTGGAACCCAACATTGCGACGTGATTTCGCTAGATCGCGGATTATCCATAATTTTTGATCGATCGAGTCGTCAATCACGAAATCATTATCTTTCTTTTTCAAAGTTATTTTTAAAAGCGTATCGCGAGCCGCGACAAAAATACGAGCAACAAAAAGTTTCGTTTGAAAAATTAATATCTCGGCCTACCATTTTTTATTCCTGCTATCTTATCGATATTTTCAAGATATCGAATACTCGATCGAAATATTATTGCATGCATGGATACAATAATTGTGAATAGAGAGAAAAAAATTGAAATTCCAGTCAATCTGGTTCGTTATTGATGCCTTTGACAACACCGATTAATTGCATCAATAACACGAGATTTTATACGATTCCGTTAAAATTTTCTTTCCTCGTTTTATACGCGCGGATTTTACTTTTTCCTCTACTCGTTCATCCACCGTGAATACCATGCACCCGTTTCAAAAATCTATGGGATCTATCGGGCGAGAGAATCGAAACACTCGACGATGATACAATTTTTCCACGGTTCGCGTCCACCGCTCGAGAAGAAAAGATCTCGCCACGAGATCGTCATTGACGATTCTTCCTTTCTTTTCTTTTCCCTCTTTTCTCGCGTTCCCCCTTTGTCCTCCGCCTCTCCAGGGAGAATTAAACGAGCTCGCGCGAGAAGTGGGAGGGGCGCGACCCTCGAAAGGGCGCCGTGAAAAATCGTCCCGACCACTTTTTCTTCCACCCTCGCGCCTTTTCATCGCCCTCCATCGCTTCTCTCCTCCTTTTTTTCTCTCCCCTCCTCCTCGTTGTTGTTGTCCCCAGCCGTTCGCGGGCCCGCGACACCGTTGCGAGTCGCGTTTTAATGCTCGCGTCGCGATTTATGGGGTGTCGTCCGCGCGTCCGGAAGAAGGAGCGACACAAAGCGAGGGACGGAAAAAGAGAAGGGAGACTCTTGAATGAGAAAGAGAGAGGAATGGTCGTCCTAGCGAAAACAAAAATCGAAACGCGACTGGCAGCAGCGGCAACAGAAGAGGAGAACGTCCCTTTGAGTGCTGGTGCTCGTTTCGCTCGCCAGAGTCACTGCTTATTATTTCAGAGAGGAGACGGCTTTTCGCAATTTCAACCCTCGCGTCATTTTTTTACCGATTATCGCTCTTATTGTTATTATTATTATTATTATTATTATTACAATATCTCGCGACGCCTCTTAAGAGTAATTATCCACGACACGCGTTCCTCCACGACGGCTATTGTAAATCTTGGCTCTATGGAAGCGTAATCGGAAGAAAAAGACAAAGAGGGGGACAGCGTTTAACGTTTAACGCTGCGAATTCGGGAGAGAATTTACGGAAAGTGGGGGATGGTAAATGCAACGCCTGGTAAATGAACGTTTCGCGGCTCGGATTTCGATTCAGGCTGTTGTCGCCGCTCGTAATCCGCTTTGCGGACGCCGGCGAACTTTTAATACCCCGGCCATCGGGCTAAGTGGAAAGTCTCTGACCCGGAGATTCAAATCCCGAAACATTGGGCGAGCGTTGGAACGAGCTTTCGTCCCCCCCCTTTCGTGGGGAGGGGAAAAAAGGAGGTGCAATAAACTGTCCGAGTTTAACTTCAACTCGCGCGCTTTCCTCCTTTCTTCCCTATGTTTTCTATGTTTTTCTCTCCCTGCTGATCGTTTAAGGAAGTTGGGTTCATTCACACATCATGGACGGTGTTCAAATAATAATATTATAGGACATTGTAATTTTCGCGAATTGCGAGACGACGCAATCCACCCAGAAATCGCGAATATATAGCACGGGACGAATCCTTGGACGATTATCGTAGTGGAATAGTTTGTTAATTCGGTTCTTCCGAAGAAGGAGAGTTTCGTACGGAAGACAACGTTGATTGCACGCGTTGGACAAAATAACAATCGGTTCTCGATTCCTTTGTGAAACGCGCTGCTAAGTGACGCTATGCCACTTTGAACGGTTGCCGTCGACGGAAACGGGCGGCAGAAGGAGGTGGAGCGGTTGGATGGATGAGGCAAATGGATGATATCACTGGCGCCTAATTAACGTTGTTGTAAATATATCCAGTGTCTCGTGACAAATCGATTATGTTTACGGTTCGTTGACATCGAATAAATTAACACAAGGGACCGTCGAATCTCGGAATAAATTACGAATTATCTCTCGCTCGCGCGTGCTAAAAAAACGATTACTACTACGCTCGTGTCCAAGAAACGATATCGTGCGTTTTTCTTTTTTTTTTTAACATCCTCCTCCTCTTCGAAGTTCGATCGAAAAATTCGAATTTGAATGCTCCTCGTTGAGGAAGCTGTTTTTTTTTCCCCCGCGGACAAACATCGTCGAGGAAAAAAAAATATTCTCGCCGGAGAGAAGAGGGTGGAAGGATGAAAAGCGTAGATCAAGAAGAAAACGGAAGATCTGCTCGAGACGTTGCATCTTGATATTAAACGATCTTCGTTGTAAACGATCCTTCCATCTTTGTAATATTTCTCTTGGAATTTTTTTTTTTTTTACCTTTTACCTTCCTGCTCTTCCCCTCGGCTGTTTTTCATTCCTCTCTTTCTATTTCTCGCGAGCTCATCTCTTGAAAACATGCCTACACTTTGCTCTCTCTTGCGCGATTTAGTTTCCTTCTTTTTTTTTTCTTTGAAATCGTAAATCGTGCGGCTTCTTCTTCTTCTTCTTCTTCTCCTTTTCTTTTTTTTTAATTCTTCGTGCAAAAGCTCGCTAAGAATTTCCCCTTTTCGCGAAAGTTACGTTATTGAGATGGCTCGAAGCGCGCTTGCCCGTCTGGAAACCGAGGTTGCACATGGTGTCTCTGATAATGCGTTCCGCAATAAGAGTTTTGTCATAATGTATTTTTATCCGGCAATCGCTTCTATCTTTCTCCTTTTTTCTTCGAAACCCGCCCACGTAATATCTTTTTTTTTTCCCCTTTCCTCTTTTTCTCTGAATTTTTTCTGAACAGCGTTTACTCTTTCAAGCAACGTCGCGAATATATAGAGAGGAAACGATGATTTCGATCGTGTCTCGATAATTTTTTAAACAAACATCCGCCATCCGTTTCCCAATCTCTCTCGAAACTTTTAGAAAAAAAAAAAAAAAAAAAATTCATTCCTCGAACAGCGAGGAGGAAAGAATTCGGAAAGAATTCACAATTTACCTTGTCGAGATCCACTCCCTTCGCCTTCCCTTTCCCGATAATTTGTCAATCGTCCGGTCTATTTAAAACTCTCTTTCTCCATCTCTATTTATATCCAGTCTCGATCGATTCCAATTAAATCTCGAACACGAACGCTCTCATCCGTGACTCATCGACGTGAGTCGTTACTCCTAAAACCGCATCGATCGAACCGTCTCCTCTCGGACGCAACGCCGCTCTCCCCTTGATAATTCGTAAATTTTTTCCTTCCACGCGTTTCCCTCGCATATTTCCCTCGCCCCAATTTCCCCACAATAATTTTCGCCCTCGAATTCGTCCCCTGTCTAATCTCCTTCGAACGGATTCCAATTGAAACGAGGGGTATGCACGGTTTCGGCGTCGTTCAGAGGGACGGAGGAGGGGAGGACGGTTCGTCCGAGCGCTTTCATAACTGTTAATAGGAAACAATTGCCGTCTCGATTAAATTCCGCTCAACTGTTCGCGTCATCGAGAGAGGAAGCGGGAGGTTTTCGGCGACTCGGGGTCACTGCCCTTTTCCGTCCCAACCGCCTCCTTGTATTTTCCACCGATTTCCTCCCCCTTCGCGATTTGTCGGGATTCCGCGATTTCGGGAAGGGTTGAAACGGGGTCACGGTTCTGAATAGCTTGGAATATCGAGCGACCTCGATGATGCTCTCGGATTCGAGGAAAATAGCTGTTCGAGAGGGCAACGAATTTGTAACGAGGGATAAATAACCTCGTGGAGAGTTGCTTTTACGAATCGGTTGTTACGTCTCTGACAAATTACTTAAGGAAGATCGATAATCGGTCGATAAACCGGCAACTCGAGCAGCCACGTTTCGTACTCTTTGGGGATAAGTACGGGTTGGATGGAATTTAACGGAAGATGCACGATGGTTGATCGCGATAGATCTACTTTCACCGGCGCGTTGTTTACTCGATGGCTAATTGTCGTCGGTAGAGGTGGAGGGTCCGAGTCGATTATTACAGTCGGCTGGTTTAACACCGGTTTATTAGTCGATGGTTATCGGCCAAGTAATACACCCGTTGCATTGTCACCGGCCTGCAAACTGTTTACCACCCTCCGGTGTACAATTAATCGTGAGTCACAATGGCTCGTTACAGGTTGATTAACTGTGGTCGATTGATAAGAATCAATCCATTTCACGGGATGATGTATCCCGTAGTTCGTTCGATTAAATTCGTTCGCTCTTTCTTTTTTCCCTTTATTTGGCTTTTATTTCGCTGCAAGCTTGTTATGTAGCGTTTCGTTTATGTAAAACGATGTAAATGTTTTCCGTGCAAGTTTAGGATATTATTAAGGAATTATTAATCGTGAAGACAACTGATGTGGAAATTGATGTGCTGGAACGATTGAGACTTGCTCGAACAGGTTCCAATTCTTGAGAATTCTTTGGATATGTAAGGAATAAGGATAGGAATTTTCTCGGTTCCAGCTAGCATAGATATCATCTTAACGTAAATTTAAGCGAGGTGGAACGAGGAAAATTTGTTCCTTCTACGGTTGCTGCTATTTTCACGCTATCGATAACTTCGCACGGATCTTGCATACAAACGAAATCTAATCAAAGTTTCTTCAAGGCCGCGTTAAAATTATTTATATCGATGCACGAAAATATCAAACGCTATCTTCACGGGATCACGGAAGCGTTATCATCCTCCAAAAATAAAACTTTCGGCACGATCCATCTACTTCAAATTAAACAAACCGAGAAACATTTACACCGAGAATTACAAAAAGTTGGCAAACCAACTTCTCTGATCGACACCGATGACTTTCACTATTCTTCTCGTTATCGCTCTATTCTCTCTAAAATAGTGGAGGACGGGCAGGATTTTCGACGCGCTCGAGCGTTTATCTCTCTCTTTCTCTCTCGTTTAAACACCGTTCTTTCGAACGTTCTTGGGAAATTTTCTGGCAGCCGAAATGGGTCAGTGTGTCTACCGTTGATGTCGAGGTCGATCCGCTCGTTGCAGGCCGTCTATCCGCAGTGAGTTGAAATCGCGTCGCATATAGCCGCCACGGGCATACGTGGAATAATCGATGTCGGTGTGTGTGTGTGTGTGTGTGTGTGTGTATACACCACCCGTGTTTTACCACCCGTCGTCTCGTGTCACTTGCCTCGACAGGAAGACTCGGTTTTATCGCTCGATTGCCACGTGATCTCGAGATCGTGGCGGAGAAGATCCAAAGGCCTTCCTTTCGATCTGCCGATCGTGTGGATCGTTTCTGCGCTTTTCAGCACTGTTTTAGCTTGAAAAAGGCAGATCCCTCGACGATTAAATATAATTAAAATCGATGATGGAAAGATAGTAAAGAAGTTTAATCCCAAGATAGGATCGGCATATATGGACGCGAGTCGTATTGCGGATCGAAAGAAGGTTGAATACGAAGTTGAAGTGGATAGCGCGCGTGGAAGAGGGTTAAATTGGCCCGTTTCAATTTCGAAACGTGACGGTTTCGGGATCGAAATCGGCCGGATTATATTATCATCCATCGATCGGATCGAAGAAGGGTACGCTTGGCCGAGCCGCTCCAGCAACCCACATTTATCTCGTGCCAAGCCTGCGCCTTCGTATTTTGCGGGGTTCGCCTATGACGATATCGTCGCGGATACCCACCAGTGTTGGAGCGCAAATTTTCCTACTTTTTCGCTTCCTGCTCGGTGCCCGCGATCGATCGCCTTGTTTTTCCACAGAGGCAACGAAACGGGACGCGACGTCGCAACGTTGTTGCCGCGCTCGGTCGAGGAGCGGAGTAGATTCTAAAAAAAAGTTTTGGCAAAGATTACGAGGATCGGAGAGATAGAGAGAGAGATAGAGAGAGAGAGAGAGGAAGAAGAAGAAGAAGAAGAGGAGGAGGAGGAGAAGGAGGAGAGGATTTCCGTTCAATTAGAGCGCAGCGTCAATACTCGAAGAACGCGTCATCGAGGGCGGGCGAAAAGAGTGGCGGCGTTGAGACGTCATGGTTCGATCTCAGGGGCGTGACGAGGGCTCGGTGCGCCACGAATCTCGTTCCTAGAATTTCGACGGTATCCGGTTCGCACCGGTTCCCGCTGGCTCGCTTCCGATCCTCTTGGACGCGGTGTGTCCAACGCGTGGCCGTCCCTTTTCGACTCGCTCTCTGCCTCTATCCCACAGGGTTGAAAAAGAGGGGACGACGTGGCGTCGTTGCGTAAGCGTCTGGACGCCGAGCCACCGTTGCGTCAGTCGTTCGAAAGCTACTAAGCATCGCGGTCCACACACGAAAAGATCCCCCGACGCACGGAGAGAGAGAATACCGGCTCAACGCACCAGTGAGTTTCTCAACCGTGGGGGGATAAATACCTCTCTCTCTCTCTCTCTCTCTCTCTCTCTGAGAAAGAGGGATTAATCTCTTTCTCTCTCTCGAGAGAGAGAGAGAAAGCTCGGCTCGGGAGAGGGTTTTCGCTCTTTCCGCTCCCCCCGCGCTGGGCATCCTCTCGCGTTCTCGAGGTCGCGTCGCGTTCCCGCGGAATTTCGAGTGTCGCGACCTTGGTGGTGGAAAATTCAAGGTCAATGGCGGAAGCAACGCGGCCGCGCAGTCGCGTGGCGAGACGGAACGTTATGGTGGCCGACGTGGTGTCGCGCGCGTTTATATATGTATATATATATGTATAATATGGGACCGATCGTCTCGATTCGAGCGCGATGGATCGCGCTTTTCGACTTTGTTCTTAGAGAGGAAGCGTTTTCCACCCCCTCGACTCGATCTCGCGTCGAATCGAGATGGAAACAGGGAGAAAACACGCGCGATGTGATGTGGGGGAAAATTTAACAGTCGAATAAAGTTAGTTCGATACTTTAGTGTTCGTAATAACAATAATAATAATAATAATAATAATAATAATTGAGGTTGTACGAAAAATCGGATTCAACGATAAATGTTATTGTTCGAGCGTATCAATGGATGGAGTAATTTTATCCAAAGTGATCTTTTTTACTAGAGAAAGTTACTAACCGGTTACTTTTTCTCGATACGGGTTAACGGCCAACCGTCTGGCTTCCCGTCCCGACTGCTGCATCGGATGCGGCCGTGGCTGGTCTCCTTTAAGGTGGCGCGTCACTTTTCGTGCTTGAATTTTTTCCACGACCCGGTTCTCCCGTTTCAAATACCACCAAAGTGACGCGACGACGTTCTCGTTCACCTTCGTCCAAACGGAGGAAAGAGACGAGTCAACTAGACGACCGTCGTTTCAACGCATGTTTTCTTTCACGTTGCGCAAACCTCGTCCGATCAATTTTCCACGAAGGTGCGGAGGAAAATCTGAAATTTCCTCCTAGTTTTCCATCGTTTTCATCGATCATCCTCGTATATTTTCCTCCGTTTCGTCCAACGCATTTTTAATCGAGCTCCAAGATGAAGAAATACGGAAAAAGATTCGAAAAAGATTCGTTTTCTTTTTTTCCTCTCCGATCGCAACACATCATATTCTTGCTAAATCGCGTTTTTCCCCTCCGCACATGTGTCCAATATATCCCGAGATCGATTCGAGGAAAAGTGTCGTTTACTCGAAAATCTCGAGATCGTTTCGACCGACATTCCCCACTTTTCGTCTTCGACGAAATGCTCGTTTGCGCGCGTATACGCGAATCGATTCAACAATTGACCGACCTGGTTTATCAACTGGTCTTATCGTAGCTCGAAAAATATATATATATATATATATACATATCTTATATTTTACAATCGAATCTTCGAATCGACCGAGTTCCCCCCCCTCCCGAATATTCGGAATATTCATTCCGAAAACGGCGAATCGTTGTAAAGCTTGGAGAAAAAACAAAGTTTTCTAATCGTTTCCAACGATCGCAAATAATTAATTATACAAGCGAGCGTAATTCTAATCACCGTTCAGCCCGATCGGATGTTTACGACCGAGAACGAGGAAACCCAGCCGCATGCAAACCCCGAGAGCCGGCGTTATCTCGAGCGTATAAAAGAGAGACTCTTTCGACAGGTGGCTTCAGTAATTCGTACTCGTGCGAGGCCGATCGCTGCGCCTTTCGTTTCCAACGTCGTGAACGTTCTCCTCTCGCTGCCGTGCGTGCACCACCACCACCACCACCACCCTCTCCGCACGAACCTACGCGCCCTCCCCACGTTCGACGCGCTTCGACACCCCAACCCCCTCCACCTGGAACAGACCCTCGGATTCGTTTGCTTTGGATCAACACCACGCGCGATACGTGGGACCACGCGTGTGCATTTTCAACCCGCATAGTGAAGCCTAGTGAAGTTGCGAGGGACACTTATGAAGGGGTCCGTCAACGCACCGAGGCCTATCGTTGATCAGAACAGATACATTTGGGATAACGATTGGAAGCAGTAGAGCTTGGTACAAGGTACGTGATACGAATATCTCTCTCTCGCGTTTCCTCGTCAACGATTGATCCGCGTTGTCGAATCTACGATTACGGAGAAAAATATCGAGTTTTTGTCGACGAAACGGGTCGGTCGGGATAGGGATATATATATGTATATATATATAGGCCGAAATATAATGGAGGTGAACGAGAAGGGGGGAGGGGGAAAGAAGAAGAAAAAAAGAAAAAAGAAAAAATAAGAGAACAAAAATTTTCGTCGATTCGAAAAATTTTCGAGTATAAGTGAAACTGATTAATTTTCGATTAGATTATAAGTGGACTATCGATAAAAGGTTATTCTACGCGTGAAAGTAAACATAAAATATAAGAATACAATTTTATCGTTGTTTAGAAAATCGAGATTATATATACGAACGTTATTATACACCGCGAAGAAAGTTAATTTTCGAACGAAATCTTACAATTTTTTTTTTTTGTCCATTTTCACACATACATATATATACACACACATATATATATATACAGAACAATCTCTTATCGATAATCCATTCGTATCCAATTAGGAATTAGCCAATTTTCTTTTTCTCACTTTTTCGCAGAGAAATTATAATATCTTTGTCCCACATATTATATTATTCGATAAGCTGTTCCGACGTGTACAACAGGTAGCGATTGTTTGAAAAGCATCGCTATCGTTTTATTTTTACACAACGGTGGAGAGATGTATATATATATATACGATAGATGCGGTTTCCAGAAATTAGGAGCGTTTCGAAACGGGATGACGGGATAATGCATTTCCTTGCCTCGTTTCACAATGATTAATCACCGATGATGCCCTTGCAACCGTCTGGAATACCAATCGGCCGGTGGAAACACCGATTCGTGCAAAGAGTATGAAACGTGTATCGAGTAGTAGACGCAACAGTAGGATCGATCTCGACCTGTGTATACGATCGTCCGTGTTGTATATGATCCTACCGTGTTTCCTTCGATCCCTCGCCTTGATCTCTCGCCACCCACGGTAGTGTGTGCGCGCGTGTGTCTGTGTGTATGTGTCTATCTTGGCGCAACGTTTCTCCCTCCATCAATTTTCAACTCGAGAGAAGTAAATACGTTGTTGTTTCTCTTGTTGTTTCTCTCGCGAGACGAAAAAGTCGATGAACCCGAGCGAGAGGTAAACGACCATTGAAAGGGAACAGAGGATGAAACCTCTCTCGTCGACTTGATCCTATTTAAAAGTCGGAATCGATGGACCCACCAGTCCCTCCATGGTTTCGCGACCTTTCGTTCCGCGTAAACTTGTTGCCGCGCAAAATGGCGCATGCCATTCCGGGGAGAGGAACACCACGTGCATCAACGGTTGTCGTAAATCGAGTCTCGAGTCTTTTCCGCGCCAATTCTTTCCAACCGATATTTCGTATTCGTTTCTCCGAGAATCGATCGATTTTCAACTCGAATCGAATAATGATAATAATAATAATAACTCCCATCAAATCGACTCTTCCCTCCTCCGACTATTACCAATTGGATTTTCTCTTTTTTTCGTTTCCTTTTCTCCTCCTTCTCCTCCTCTTCTTCTTTTTTCCCCCTCTCTTCGCTCGAAACGTTTCGAAATGGACGGAATCGAAGTTTGAAAAATTCAAACGAATCTCTCGGATGGCGGCCAGACGTCTATATAGCTCTTGGTTGCTTTCAAAATAATCTTGGTACCGTTTATCAAAGCTCGGAAACTGGCACAAGGATAGAGAGTTCTAGTAGGATAGAGTCGTGCACGTTGACCTACATGGATCGAGAAGTCGAATGGACGATCCACCAATTTTTCCCTCTTCCCTGCGAATTTCTATTAATCTTTATTTCCCCCTCGTCATCTTATTTTCTCTACTACAGGATGGTGCCGTGATACGAGTAAAAGATTCGGGAGGGGAATTTATCGAAATAGGAGGGAAAATTAAGATAAACGAAGCTTAACCGCACGGTTTTTCAAATCAAATCTGAAAGTAGTTCGAAGCGGAGAAGAAGAAGAAGAAGAAGAAGAAGCGAGATCGATAAATTCTCCGTAACTCGCGCCAGCGAACTGTTGCTAATAATTTATTCCAAATATGAAAATAAGCAAAAAAAAAAAAAAAAAAAAAAGATGGAAAATAAATTCTGTTCGATTAAAAATTAATTTCGAGGGGATCGAATTTAAAAATTCATCGATCGCGTTCAATTTGACAACAATAGAGCGATCATTTATTGATATCCAATCAAAATTTAGCCGATCTTACTCGCTTGTATGAAAAAAAAAAAAAAAAAAAGAAAAAACTGTTCGAACAATTTGCGATTTGATTCACTCGGAAACGAAAAGCTTCGTACGAACGAAATTTTCTTCCGATATTTTTCTCCTATTTCGAGACGAAGAAGAATCTGCCTGACCTCGTTCGTATCATGAATTACAGGCCGCGCCATTCCACCAACGAGAATGAAGTCTAACCAGGTGTGTTGCTTCGACGTTATTATCGCACTCGAAATAAACTTTGCCGATCCGTTATTAGTTTTATGGAGGTAAATTGGCCGACTGCCAAATAGTAGCCTCTCTCTGTCTACATTTATACCGGATGGAAACACTGTTTCATTTCGTGATCGAGAAGACACGACACGACAGTTTTCACGACGACGAGTGCCACGACGCTTAAAATTTGGGATAAGATTTCATCATCGAATATATATATATATATATACACATTTTCTCGAGGAGATTTACGAATCAACGATCGATATCGAGACGCAGTCGGAAATATTTCCTAATGTTCTTTCTCTCTCATCTTTTCCACGTTTTATCCATGATTTTTTTTTTTTTTTCACCAACGACGAATTGACGTTCGATCGAAATTATTTCTCTCTTTTCCTCGTTCCTTTATTTATTTTGGTTTTGATAAAAATCGAGGGGATCAAGATTCTATCGAGTCGCATTATCGAGTGAATGAAAATAGAATACAATTTCTGTATTTATCTGTCGAGTGGAGTGTGGACGGACATTCTTCGCGCGTCTTTTTCTTTTCTTCTTCTTCTTCTTCTTCTTTTTTTTTTAATCGAATCGAATGATTACGTAACGCGAGGTTGGGAATTTTCGAACTTCACGGCAGATTTCGGACGCACTTGTAAATTAGGCGTGTGGGAAATCGGCGACTGCTTATGTAATACGTAGTATCGCAGCCAGACTTTTCATCGGTTCTTATCGTAACTGTAATATACAATAGATTATGAGATCGTTCGATTGTATAATTGGCGCCGTTTCTTTTGTCCCCATTTACAATTTTTTTTTTCTTTTTCTTTATTTCCAATAGTCAATATCAATTTTTTTCGATAAATAATTGTTTATTCCGTCGCGCACTGTCAGACTTTTATTTATTTATTTATGGGCATAAATCGTTTGATATCAAATGTATTTATAGTATAAAATTAGATATATCAAGTTGATCTTTCCGAGAAAAATATTTATCGTTTTTTTCACCTGAAATTCAAGTGATTCGAATTTGGACCGAATCACGCGTTAACGCTTTGTCTTTTCGAAATATATACATTTATATATGTCGAGAAATACGTTGACGTATCGATGCAAGCATTTAATAATCGGCCGTTTTATCGCACGATTCCACGAAACTGCCTCCACCACTATCTTTGACACGATCGTGGAAAATCTGCTGACGTTCTCTCGGATACACAAACACTTTTGTGTTTGTCAATACAAACAACGAACCCGCAACAGTCTCGTCGATGATAACGAGTCAATCTCGTTCCGCCATCTTCGTCGTCGTCGGTTATTCGAAATTGAATCGAATCGAAAGACGATCCCTCATCTCGATCGATGGTTTTCACCCAACGAATCCAATCGATGGCGAAAAAAAAAAAAGAAAATCGTTGTTAGAGATAAAACAATCGGATCAAAGATCCCAATTCACGTCGAATCTATTTCTAGCTTCCACTAATCCGTCCAAAGTTCCAAAGCGGCGGTGTACTTTACGATTACCGTGACTTTACCAACCGAGTTGTATCCTCCTCTTCCTCCGTATTCAGCAAACACGTGTCCTCCTCTTCCTCGCTGGTATCACAGTGCCCGTGGGTAAACGAAGATGATTCGCAGTTATCGTCCAAGATTCGTTCCCCGCGCGAACGATTGCATCATCGATCGTGCAATCATCTCCAACGCGAACCCCGGAACCTGCCTGTTCGCTCTTGTTTGACCAGAGATTTACCTATGGATCCAGATATCGAGGCCCTCTTATCGCGAACGAATGCCGCCGTGTGTCACCGTGGACCCCCCCCAAGTCGCGGATTCTTCCAGAAATAACGCGATATCAATCGAGATTACGTTATAAACGTCTCGAGCAAACAATGTTTAACCCTTTCGGCCGACTATGGTCGCTCTGCATAAGATCGTACGATTCGAGTTATCTTTCTCTCGAAACGTATCGATATTTTGTTTTTGTCGTCAATTTCTTTTTCTCAACAAACACCGTCAAAGAAACTCGAATTGCAGCGAGATATAAACGCTGACGATCTTTCATCGTGCACATTTTTGCCGCGGCGGAGAAGTAGCGAAAGGGTTGAGCAAAGGGCGATGAAGCGAAATAAGACGAAACGAAAATCGTCCGTCGAAACTGGATTTATCGAACGCTTTCGTCCGCAAGTTCGTTCTTAACAATTGATTGACAGGCTCCTTCAGTCGATTGTTAATAACTCTAATGGCTAGATATAGGATGAGATCAACGCGAAACGGATGGCGAAGAGAGAGAGAGAGAGAGAGAGAGAGGAGGAGGAGATATGGCCATGCTCCGTTAGTGTCATCATAGAGTGTTTGGATCGCGAAATTACCAATTGGATTTTCGAGGCGTGCACGTACGCGTGAACAGGAAGGGCGGTTTGATGGAATCGAAGAACAAAGGAAGAGAAAATTCGATTGGAGGTGATGAGAGGAGGGGAGCTCGTTACCATCGGCGGCGAAATTCAACCGGGTGATCGGAGGAGGCGGGAAACGAGCGGAGATTTTCGCGGCGACGTTCCGTGTTGATTCGTGTAACAGCGTTAAACTCGAAACTCCCTTAACTGGATTGGACGGTCGACGAGCCGCGGATAGTTAGCGGCAGCTGTTGCGCAAAGGATTGCCAACCTCCCCCTCCGTCTCCTCGCAACATCCCCGCCCGCTTTAATCTCCTTTGTTACGCGAATTCCCCCCGCACATCCACTTTAACGATGAAATTCCCATGAAACGCGACCCCCTCCCCGTCCAATTATCCTCGCTCTTCGACTTTTTTTACGCCCCTATTTTTTCTTTTCTTTTCCTTTTTTTTTTTTTAATTTTTTTCAAATCCTCTCTTCCTTCGATTTGGCGGAACTATTTGGAAGGGGGGAAATTGGACGAGATCGACGAAACATTCGGACGCTTCGACGAAACTCGGTTGGGATTATTTCGTGTCGGTCAAATAAGAAAATTGTGCATGGGTGGGTGTGTTTTTCCAAACTTGTCCCGTCGAGATCAATGAAAATTTCTCGATGAAAAGGATAAAGAAAGAAAGAAAGAAAGAAAAAAGAGTTAGAGCAGAGTTCGTTTGCATGGACGAGTGATTCGTTTATGTTTCGCGTCGTTCCGTTTATCGTTCAAATTTCCAGATATTATCTGCTTTTGGACGTAATCGCTCGTTTCGTCCGAAATTAAACAAAATGATTCAACGAAGGCGTATCACGATTATCGATTAGATTAGGGAGATCATCGGTCAACGGATCCACTTTCAACGTCGGAGACTTGATTTTTCTCATTTCTTTCTTTCTTTTCTTTTCTTTTTCCACTCGTCGAGAAAGGAGATACGAGGAGCATGGTGGAAAGAGCGTCGCGAGAAGTTGCGATTGGCAATTCTCTACGGCGGAATTAATTTTTACGAGGGGATTAAACCGATCGAAGTGAGACACAGACAGGAGAATCTACGCTCTCGCGGAAGATCTTTCCATTTGCCAACGATACGAAAACTTTTTCTCGTCGAATTTCCAATTTCCAAGAAATTTCTTCTCCTCCGCATCTTCGCTCATCCCGGCAAAAATCCCAACAAATACACGATACGCGGCTCGATTGGATCAAAAACCATCGATCGACGCGACCGAGTATAGCAACAAACACGAAATTTCCAATCGTTGTTGCGTACTCTCGCTCACAAAATTTACTTCCTTGAAGAAGAGAGATGTTCACCTTCTCCCCCTCTTTTTTTGTTACGCCACTTTGACGCTAGAAAATGTTCGGCGCTTTCCGTTCCGGCAATTCGAATCGTTGAAAGCGTGGTGGAACAACGAGACGATTGTAAACACACCGTGTGTTTGCGTTCCTCGACGGTTGAAACGTCAAGGAACACGTCGTTTCCGATCCTCCTCCTCCTCCTCCTCCTCCTCCTCCCTTTGTTTTCTCTCGAGAATCGAAGACAATGGTACCTAATGGTATTCCGAGATGCTAAAAAAAAAAAAAAAAGAAAAAAGGAAAAAAATCAGTCGGCCGAAAGAATCACAGCGAAAAAAAGAACATTTTTTCGCGGAGAGGATGAAACGGTCGAATATATCTTTATCGATCAGGATCTACAATTAATTTACGAGGATTACCAATTATATACAAAATCGGTCTATTATCTGTTTTCGATAATAACGTCGTCGTTATCGAACCGTTTCTTGTTCCTGCATTTATCCGACGATTCGCAATTATCTAGACGCAACATCGCGTTCCACTCGATTTCCAGATGCTTTTTCTTGGCAACGAACTTTCGCAAGACTGCCTCCTCGCGGATTCCCGATTCTTGGCAACCGACGATCCTCCTTTTTACGGCTTAAAAGTGTAGTACTTGGTGACCTCGGGCGGAAAAGCTGCGTCTTGGAAACGGGTTTATGCGCGTCCCTCGCCATTATCGCGCGATATTTCGCCTCCACTCTCTTTCTCTCTCACGCGGAGAGAGGGGATAAGAACGTGGGACGCTTTCTGCCAACGTCGAAGAAGCTTTCGCGATAAAGTGGGCGGCGTTGGCCAGACTCGCCCAAGGTTGCAGACGATCTCGTCTGTCAGGGTCCCTCCACTGTATTTAGCTTTCGATCGTGGACTTGGAGTCGCGCCCGTGCGCGCGCGTAAAAATACGACACCACCACTATCGTCGTTTCGTTCGCGAAATTCGACTCGAGCTTTTCAAAACCCCCCTCCCCTTTCCCCTCTTTTTCTTCCTCCCCGCCCAGAGATTGTTGCTCGATTCGATTCTTGAAATAGATCATTGAGGAGAGACACGCTCGTTTCTCCAATTTTATTCGTAAACGAATTGTGCTTATACGCGATGTAACTTGTATTTGACAATTTTTCCCCAAAATATCCGCGTTTTCATCAACGATGAAAAGAACGGAATAATCGGACGATAAACAATCGAAAAGTGTGATTCTCGTTATCGCGGAAGATAGGATACATCCGAGTTATATTTTTAGCGATAGTTTCGAATTAAGAGATCCGCTCCCCGTTGAATCCTCGACGCGGATAAATCAGCTTCTCGAGTCGAGGAGAGGGGAGGCGTGTGAGGATTTAACGCGGCTCGTTGCCCCTTACGTGTTTCTCCTTACGTGCACCTGAATCGAAACGCTTCTCGACGCATAAGAGGATCGTGAACGAGGATCGAATCGTTTCCAGAAGTGGCCCCTACACCGCAAGTGGACCGTTCGAAATTTCTAAAATTAGTCGAAGAGAGAGAGAGAGGGAGCCGCGACGAGATGATCGCGGTATATTCGATTAATAACGAACGACACTCGAGACGAATCCTTGCCGAATAACGCTGTAAAGAGCCAAGATAAATATCGAAAGCCGGGAATAAATGAACCGTCGTCGAATTAGAAATATCGAACGACAAAATTGTTACCATTCCGTAAAAACGAATATTACGCAAGATAGCAAGATAATAATGCACGTTTCGTTGTGCGAAACGAAAGAATGTAGGAAAAAATTGGAACGTCGATCGTTCGAATATGGAACGAGTTGCTATTTTTTTTTCATTTGCTAATTTATTTTTTCCCTCAAATTAATTTTCCACCTCGCGACCTCTCTTTGAGGCTGGAAAATCCGCTTACGGACGAATCTCTCTCTAAAATCAATCCTCGAAGGACTCGACATTACGCTCGACGGCGTATGACGCGATTTCATTAAAAGAGAGAGAGAAAAAAAAAACGGAATTTTCGTTGATTTTTAACAACGCAACTTTTAATCGAGTTGGCCGTAACACGTACAACCGAGAACACGCTCCGTGGTGACAAATTTTTAACCTTTCGTTCCTCGACCAATTTAAGCCCCGCCATTTTTCGAATAAAAGATTCACGATTCGCGGGGAAAACGTTCCGCCGATGAAACTTTTCCTTCCCCGACCGGGAAGGAAAGTTCAAACATTTGTCAATCGAGCCGCTCTCTCCGGCAGAAAAATTTCCCCGAATTCCAAGGTCCAATCCCCATCCTCCCCTCCCCTCCCATTTTTTTTTTAACTTCTTTCCATCGTCGAGCGGAGACAGGAACGAGGAGGAGAGGTGGCGCGCGACTCGAACTCGAACGGTTAAAGGGCGCGAGAATTGTGCCCGCTGGCCGTTTCGAAATACAATGGAAATTAATTTGTCGAGCTTAACGAACCTCAGAGGGCACAAAGCAACCGAGGACCGCGGAATTGCTTTAATTATAACTCGGTCAGCTCGAGATTCACGGGGATTTCCGCGGGAAAAAAAAAAAAAAAGAAAAAGAAAAATTGAGTTAAAAAAATTTCCACCTCTCGCCCGGCTATCGGTCAGAGATGACCGATCCTCCGCCCTATATTTTCGTCGCTAATTAAAACGAGCGTCGTAAATCACGCGTCGATCGTAAATACGCGGTTGGTCGGCTACGCGTGCTCCCGACAGATACGACGAGGGGATTAAAACGTGTTTCTCTCTTTCTCTCTCTCCTTTTTTACCATCGTTATGCGCGCGGTGCTTCGCTCTCCCGATCGTTTAGGGAGAAGGATTTAAAGAAGATGGGGGAATATTTGTATCAGGTGTGCGAATAAGTTATTTTCCTCCCCTACCCTCTTTTCCCAAATTCAAGACTTTATTGCATGAATCAGGTACAATCTTTCCGCCGATTCTTCTCTTTGGATCGAAATTTCATCGAGCCTCTGACTCACCGTCGTCGAACTTTCTCGAACGATCGTCATTTTCCGAATTAAAATTTCCGGCTTTAAATCTTTGCCATCACGTTCTCTGTGGCGCGCGAACCATTTCAGTAGCTTCGACAGCCGATTTCCTAAGCTGGGATCACGCACGTCATATCGCTCGAAATTGTCGCACAGGATTGGAAACTCTAAGAGAGCGCCTCTTCTTAGAAACGAGAGAACGGTGTTTCGAAAGACGAACGGGAAGTAATTCGAATTCGATAGGAAAAAAAAGTGGAAGGAACCTATTCGCACGTCTAATAGCTGGTCACGTACGTTTGAACGCGTAAGCGTGGAAATTAATCACTTGGTTCCTTGACGATTAGTAAAGAGTCAGAGCGTAATTGCAAAGAATTGTAAATGATTATCACGAAGGTTATATAAGTTCGTATCAAAATCTCGAGAGAATAGCAAGGGGAAAGGAACGGTCTGTGATCAGACGTAATGGAAATCCGATACGAGTCTTCCAATTCTCCGATCAAGCTGGTTTTCATTTCTCCTATATCGGATATCGATGCTTTCTTTTTAATAACGAATGGATATAACATATCATATTATTGAAAAAAACGCGTTAAACGGAAATGATAAAAGATTCTCTCACCGTTCCTAACATCGCAAACCTATCTATCCTCCTCAATGAAATTTAAATATTCAAAACTACTAATTACACGTTCGAGAGAAATTTCTTCTACGCGCAAATATTTGTAATATCGATTCGACGTGAAAAAAAAAAAAAAAGAAAGAAAAAGAAAAAAATTGGATTCGTAAAATTCGCTGTTTCCGGCGAAAAATAATCCGAGACACGACGGAAGGCGATTACACCGATGCTCGCCGCGAAAACTCGGTTTGAAATTAGTTTCCAAGCTTAATGGAGTTTCGCGATTGCGACGAAGGTGCCGCGACGAAAGTCGCCGGCCAACTTCCCGTGTAACTTTACCAATTTTTCCCATTAGCCGCGATTTTTCAACCCGGCTCGCCCCTGACCAAGTTTACAGCTCGGCAACTATCCGACGAATACATTAGCGGGGACAAAATCTGGCCGAGGATTGCTTCCCCCAAATTTCGAAAAGATTGTCCCCGAATTCGAGAAAGATGGATCGCCAACCCTTCTGGAACAATCTGAAAATTTTAACGCATAGAAAAGTTGGATCCACTCGTTTTCTCTTTTGCTCTTTCATTAGATTCGATACGAAGATTTGGGGAAGGAAATTTGGGCGAAACATATTTCAACTGTTCCCAATCATCTTGAAGAAATTTTTCGAGCTCGAGTTTCTCGTCTCTTCTGGCCTCGATCGATGATCCGCGAAAAAAGAGCGGCGCGGAAGAAGGGGGAGGGGGCGCAACTTGGAACAGACAATTCATCGTTGCATCGATCCCGTAACGAAGACAAGGAGGAGGGGGAGAGAATTTTATAAACCGGCACTAGCTGGTCTAGTGCCTAGGAGGGAGAGGAGAGAGGAAGGTTATTGGAACGGAGACAAATGAAATCGGAAATCTCTCGTTCCCGGTGAAATAGGATAATTCGAAATTGACCGGGCGCACGATGTCGGCCGTCCTCTCGCGCCTCTTTATTACTCCTCGTGTCTCGATTCTCTTCCAGTGGCTCGTTAATAAAACCTCGCTTTTCGTCCTTCTTTTCTCTTTTTTCTTCCTCCCCCCCCCCCCACCTTTTTTTTGCGACGATATTCAACCGAATTGGAAAATATCGTACGGAGAAGGAGTTCTCTCTCTCTCTCTCTCTGGATCCATCCTTTCTACGAGTACGGAGAAAAGTAGCTCGTTTCAAGGGGATATCGATTTTAAAAAATATACAAAGAGTCGAGACATTGATGGGGTGGTGTCGCGTCGTTACTTCTAGTTACCGAAGGCGAGGCGGCTAGACGCCATAACAAAGAGATGGTTGATCAAAGGGGGAGAGTTGATGATGAAAGATACCGGTCGAAATAAAAAGGAGAATATCTTCTCCTTTCTTTTTTTTTGTATTTTATTAGTTTTTTCTCATTTGCCCAACCAAGTATCTCGTTTAGACCGCTTTCCATCCTTGGTTTTATTTATTCGAATACAGATGTTGACAGATGTGTTGAAAAAGGGGAGAAAAGAAACGTTATCTTATAATATCGATGCACGAGTACTCGTTACGTTAATTACGTTGGATGTCGCGAATAAATTAACAGTCGGTCCTCGCTGTTTCTCGATCGAATTGTCTCGATTCGATTCGAACAATGGAGTGTCGTATCGAGATCTTTCTTCCGGCAACGAGGTTAACGTTGCCGTTTCGTCTCGCCGTTGAAAGGATGTTAACGTTTCCGTCGCGAAACAGTCCGAGGCGGCGATTAAAGGCCTCTCGGTTCTCCAACACGAGCTAACGACTCGAACGACTTTTTATCGTGCCGTTCATTCGACAATTAGAACAGCAATTAGACGCAAGAAAGTCCGAGAGATGTGGGGCACGAGTTGGAAATTGTAGTTGCCGAACATTAACGTTCCTCGTGGTTCCATTTAGGTTTCCCTGTATCCAAGTTTCCTTTTCGCCTGCTCGCGCCTTTTTGCGCGCGCGCACACACGCGTCCCCCAACTTTTGATCCGAAATCGTTCTCAACGTATGAGCCAAACCAATAATTGCGAAAATTAATTTAAAAACCGACAGAGAGGTTTCTTGGCTTCGGAAAAATTAATTAAAATTAATTAATCAACAATTAAAAGTTACTGTAACTCTATTCAAAAATAAAACACGTCTATTCGTAGATGGTGTAAAATCCGAATCGTTCGATCGAGCGACAATTTACTAAATTTATTAGAGATACTTTAATCTCAAATTCTCGAATACTTCATTTCCTTACAGATGGAATCAAAAAAGAGAAATCGACGATTAAAAAAAAAAAAAAAATTAATCCAGTTTAGAATCCATCCATCTTTCCATCGATCGAACGATCCATCGATCATCAGACGAACGATTTTCGTCGCATAATCCAGCGCCGGGCCCCCCCCTTTTAAACGTAATCATAGGCCCCATCGGTCAATCGATTAATTAACACGTATTAGCGCAATTTCTAGCCATCGCTTAGATTGTATATCCCGCGCGGTAAACGTATGATACAGTGGATAATGACCGGGGTAAATAGAGTTTGTTGTCCCTGGATTATCGTTGCTAATTGCAGTTTGCGTTCGCAAAGCTGGACGAAACAGACGGCCTGTAACGGGCGGCAGGCGACAATGGATCGGGAGCGGGGCAAATATTGACCGCAACAAATATATAGGCCGACAATCAAAACGTCAGCCCCGGGTTTAATTTATCGCGCAAGGCCGCGTTTTTTCCCCAATCCGCGGCGGTCACGCTGTTGTCGATCGTATTTATTGAAAGCTCAAGGGTTCCGACATTGTCACGTTTCCAAACGTCGCTTAACCACCGATATAGTGTATATATATATATACTATAACGTAACAACGTTGTGAATAACAACGGGAGGGAGGGGGATAGAATGAACACATGAACGTCGGTTGCAAGAGAAACCGACGCGAAATTTCCATTCCATGCCCCCCGAGCTTCGATTTAACGGAGACAGCTTTTGTTTCCATTCTCCCCAAACAACGAGATTTCGATAATTAATGAGAATTATTGGAAGAATCGATAGATAGATCGAGGATAGGGCGAGAAAAATATGAAAAGCCTCGGTGAAAGCCTGATTGCGAGCCGAGTTGCTTCGACGGTGTTTATTGAAAAAAAAAAAAAAAAAATTGATGATAAAAACAAAATATCGATTCGAGAGAAGGTAATTCCGATCGCTCGTCATATCGTACGATACGCGGCATCTTATGCACAGCGACTATAGTCGGCCAGTATAGTATCTCAGTGGCATTTTATGCAGAGCGACTATAATCGTACATGAATGACGATATGATAATGCAAAACGATAGTAGCATGTCAATGACATATGGAACGATTATAGTCGCTCGTAGTATCTCAGTGGCATTTTATATAGATTATAGTCGCTCGTAGTATTTCGTAGTGGCATTTTGTGCAGAACGATATATAGTCGAAAAGGTTAAGGATATACGCGCGATCGAATTTTGCCTGCACACTTGTCTCGGTCGAGCATTGAAACGTTGATCGTCGTGACTTTTCGATTTTTTCTTGATCATCTTCCGTTTCTTCTGTTAAACTTATCATGTTCCGTTTCTTTTGCAGAGTTGTTAATTAAGAATGCGCAATGACACGGCGAATTTGTCAGTGGACAGCAAACCCGCGCGAGAAGGCGCAGGGTATGGAAATGGAACCCCAAAAAACAAACTCTCACCGCCAGGAAAAAATATTCTTGAAGTGTAAGTGTATAACAATTTCCCCAATTATTCCAAACATCGTTGTATAGAAATTCGCCCCATTACGAGGGAGGGGCCAAGGGATCAAACTCGCCGCCACGATGAAAGTTTTCCGCGCGAAAAATTAATTTACACAACCGAGACGGTTTATCGTTCAACTGGCGGCGGCGAGCTAAAAGTTCTTCTCTTCAAGGAGAAAAAAACTTCGTACAATAGGCGAGGGGGGGAATAGATGGCGAGCTTATCCTCATTGTTGATCGATGGTTATAAGCCTCGTGATCGATGAGATGAAAAATTGCAATTTTCCACCCTTCCTTTTTAATCGATCCACCGCTCGTTTCGCCCCTCGATCGATCGATCGTTAACTAATAATCATCGAGATTTCTCGGATCGAGAATGATTACGATCGAACGTTTCAACACCTTTATGCTGGATTATTAAACCGGAATAATTTGCGGCGAAACTTGTTCCCTCGTTATTTCCCCCGTTTCCCTCGTTTTTCGCGAGTTTGTCGGGCGAGAAAGTTGGGAGATCGATCGACGGACGACAGAAACTACTGGACGAGATGCATACAAATTTTTCTTCGATGGATAGATAGTTTCTCGCGGCTTTCGTGCGTGCGATAATTCGAGAGAAGAGCTCGATGAAACGATGATCGTTCATCCCGAAGGATGGATGGAAGCGAAACGCGATTAATACTTAGAAACGTGTACGCGTGGTCTTGATAAATTACCGAGTAAGAAAGGAGAGAAAAGTAAAGGTATAAAAAAAGTTGTATAAAAACGCGAGAGAGACGGAAAAGGTGTGTAAAAAGGCGATACGACCTTCTTCGTCAAACTATGGCCATTGCACGTGCAACGAACGGTGTTCCTCGAACTCGTAATCGCACTACATACCCTCTCTTTCTCTCTCTCTCTCCCCTAACTTTTTTCTTTTTCCATAGAAAAGTTTTGTCATCATTTTTCTAATTTAACCAACAATCTTCGAAATCAATCGCTTCAAAATCTTCCACCCTCCGCTCCGCGAAAAGTCACTTCCGTTTTTTCAAATTAATCGAAGCACCACTATCGAAAAACACAATCGCACCGAATCCGAGGAGTCGAGGGGAAAAGTTTGGCCGGCCAACTTTGCGAAGTTGTATCCGTGCACCGGGGGGTAAATTCGTCGAGGAGTCGGTGTCACCGACGAGACAGTCCCCTGCATAAAATGCCGATCGTCGTTCGTAGATTCGTCGTCGCACGAGTTTCGAACAGCAATTACGCCGCTAATGGAGCAGCCTCCCTCCTCCAGGAGGGAAGATCCAGCAAGCTTGGCCTGGGCCGAGCTCTCCTTCGAAACTTTGCGTTTCCTTTCGCTGCGCGAGCCTCGTGCGTCTCCGCGAATCCACGCGATTTACACACCGTGGCCGGCCAGATTTATGGATCCAAACTCACCAAAGTCGTTTATTACGCCCGTGAAATAATAGAGATCCTATTGGTCCGGAAGAGGAATGGTGAATTTTTGTCTAATTTCGAAGAATTCGGTTGATTATTTTCGAGGAAATTGGAAATTGGTTCTGGAAATTTAAATGGAAATGCAATTTATATTTTTGTCGTCGAATCTGTATATTTGGATCGTGGACTCGTTTCTGACTCGATTATTGGTCGTTAAAGATTAAGTTTTCACTTTCTCATTTGTAAAATTTACATTCTATTCAGACGCGTAGCAATTTTAACGTAGTGATACTTTCGTAACACCGATCGAGCCGACGAGAAAATGAAATTTTTAAATATATTTGCGCGATTTACAATATTTTCGTCCCGAAGGATCCTTTTCGTACGATCGAATCGCGGAGGAGAACAAGAAGGAAAAACAAGCATTTTAAGTTTCGAGAAGAGTTGCTCGAGAAGAGAAGTTTCGAATTCGAGTTTCTCAAACTCAATCCATTTCCATTTATTTTGCCTCTCGGAGAGAGGAACGTTCGAAGAAACATTTTCCCGATGTGTATTTTTTGAGAGAAACAGGGACAAGAGTTATTATCTTTGGGGCGATGTTATTACATTCGAGGGGATAAAGGCTCTCGGATCGAATTTAACGGGGCCATTTCCTGGGAGTCGTCGGATCGTTTGTCACGCTCGTTCCAGCCGGACCGAGAAGAGAGAAGCTGTTACTTTCTTCCTAGCCAAAGTTCCATTTGTAGTTTAGACAGTTAGCGCGCATCCATTGTTTTACGAAACGCGCATCCACTCGTAGGAAATGATTCCAACGGACGTGCTCGGACGATATTTTTGCCACTCGATTCATTCCATTCGCGAAAAGGAGGCGGGTTTTCGTCGAAGAAATCGTTGAACGAAGCGAACGATCCATCGCTCAACGATTTATTTGAACAAACGACGCGTGTTTAATAATCCAGCCAAGGTTGATCTTGAACGATATATTTATAAAGAAATGAACGCGTTCAAATATTTAACCAGATATACGGAAAATGTGTCACAGCGTGTATTAAATTACGGATTATCGCGTTCAATAAATCTTCTAATTTTTTTTATGCAAAATATCGTACGTAATTTTTGTCGTCAAGATGATATATTTAGAAGACAAAGAAAAGTCATCGGAATGGTGTCTTTTCGTTTTATCCCGATATCTCAATCGTCGTTGCCAAGATACAAAGACTGAAAATATCCATGCACAAGACAATGCACTAAAATTTATGAATGGTCCCCCGATTTCTAGCAAATCGCTTCTGACACTTGTCTGGACTTTGGGATAGGTCGGATAGAACAAGGATGGAGAGAGAAATGAAAAATCACCCTTCTCTTTACGCGACGATATTTTCTCGGCGATCGGAAGTCGTATTGTCGAACGAAGGAAAAAAATATTTCAACGAGCAAGATTGGGGAGTTGTAGAAATTTTAATTCGAAGGTTTTAGATAAACGATTCGATAAAGGTATTTTAAAGCGCGAGATTCCGCACTTCGCTCGAAATTTCGATGCGCTTCCGATCGAGTAAGTAAGTAAGTCACGTCTAAATTCGGGGATATTTCGTTTGATTTTTGAATCGTCAAATTATATCACAATAATATCATATTTGCGGTCGAATGTGTTAATATTATTTATACGCGCAAAATACGATCACGTATCGAGTGCAATCTTTGGCACGATATCGGATAACTTGCGGTTTCGCGATGGGCAAAGAGGCGAACGTATATTTAAAATTTCATTGCTGATGCATATGAAAATAATATGTTGTACGATGTATGCCTGTGTACGCTACCTTTTATATTTCATTTCAGACACGCTCCAAGACGCGGAGAAGGATAAAGAGGAAACTGAGTATATGCTACAAGAGAATGGGAAACCGATGTACGAATAAGATTTCTTTGTTAAATGTAAAAAAAAAAAAAAAAAAAAAAAAGATAGCACGGGATTCCTGCTACGATAATCATTGTAGAAATTAATGGGAGAATATTCTGCTCGCCCGTAAATAGACTGGAAGAATCGTATAAATTTATTCATAAAGATTTCCTAAAATATCGTAACGCAAGAGTATTTCTGGATTGAAAAAAAAAAAAAAAAGGAAAAAAAGTTTGAAAATAAGATCGCAAGATCGTGAACGCGTTCTTTCTCGATCAACGAGCTTTCAATCGAATCGTTTTCGCATCCGGAACTACTCTTCGTACGAATCGCACAATCCATCGTTGTTTCGTGTTTTCGTGCCGCGGAATAGAGGAAAGCACGATCGATGCAACAATCGCACGTGGGATCGGAAATGTTCGTTAAAAGGGGCCGTTGTTTGTGTTCACAGTGAATTTGTGCCACCACAAACGAAGGAGGAGGAGAAGTCGCCTTCGGAGCCAACCCTACCGCCAGTGCCTTACTTCAAACTCGTAAGTGTTCCAAATAGAAAAAAAAAAAAAAAAGAAAAAAAAAGAGGAAAGCAGATGTCGGCAACATTTGTTAAACAATCGAGACACGGTTGAAATATCGGCGGCCCAGTCTGGTACGAAACGACGAAATCCATCTTTCGGGGGAGGGGTGAAGGCTCCCCTGGACACACTCCCCTTTGTCTTTGACAAATTTAACGACCGCGATTCTGTCGCGATCGATCGGGCTTGTTTTTGTTTAGAACCAGTCGGATCTCCTCCCCTCCCCCCCCCCATTAATCACCGTTAGGCCGGCATTAATTTTGCCCGGGTTAAATCTCTCGGAAAGGCAGAAGTTGCACGCCGCTAAATCACCCGAGAATATGTTTCTGAAATTTTCGACTAGTTTCGCGACAAGTTGCTCGCCGATTCCTCGCCCAGGGTGAACCCCGTCATTCGGAAAATTAGCATAACGTCGATGCACGACGAGATTAATTAAAATCTCCTCCCTTCTTCCCCTCCGGGAGGAATCTGATCCGAGGGATTCTGTTCGCAGTTTCGATTTGCAACATGCGGGGAGTTGATGCTGATCTTGGGCGGACTGATCATGGGAACCTTGACGGGCCTGTGCATCCCCATCTCGACGATTCAATACGGTGAATTCACCACGTTGCTCGTGGACCGAAACATGAAGAATCACACGAGCACGCCGACTCTCATAATGAAGTGGTTCGGTGGAGGAAAGGTCTTGTAAGTCTTGGCGTGTCCAGACGCGCCTACCTATACCTACCCACCTACCTAAATTCTTATATTTTTAGCACGAATCGCGCTCGCTTCTTCCCGCGACGCGTCACGCGTGAAGAGAAAAATAGAATCGCGCGGGGAAGATGGTTTAGCCGCGTCTGGTTTACTTTAGCCCGTCACCCAGTTTCGTAATTTCTTTCCTCGATATAAATATATTTATTTATATGTTTAATTTGGAACGGGAAACGATGAATGGAGCTCCGAATTTTGCCGAGAAATACAATCGACGAATATTCCGATTGCAGAGGATCCAATTCGACGTACGACGAAAGGATGGAGGCGCTTTACGACGATTCGGTCGCGTTCGGCGTTTCATCCGCCGCTTTGTCCACCTTCCAATTCGTGTTCGCCGTGTTCACGGTCGATTTGTTGAACGTCGCGGCATCCAGGCAAATCGTCCGGGTGCGCAAGATGTTCCTTCGCTCTGTCCTCAGACAGGACATGACGTGGTACGACATCAACACGTCGACCAACTTCGCCAGCAGGATCACCGAGTGAGTGATTTTCTTTGTCGTTTGCTGTTCAAAATCAACCGTTCGTATTCGTCAGAGCGGAAATAATCTTAGCCATCTCGCACGCCTCGCGTTCTCCCACAGCGATCGAAGGGGAGCGTGGTGGTTTCGATCTCGAGGACGAATGTAAACCGTGATGCTGGTAGAACCGTGGGGCAAAGTTCAGGAAACGAGAGTTCTGCTCATCAACAGGTGGCCGTTCGCGAAACTCGAAATCCTTTGCCCCGATACAATCGTCCCTCTCTCTCTCTCTCTCTCTCTCTCTCTCTCTCTTGCGTTTGCGGACGCGTTGCAGTCCGCGTAATTATCGAAAAGTCAAGGATGGATCAATAACAGGGGCCAATTAAATCGGCGGCGCGACGACGAAATCGTTTTGTTGCGCAATTTTATTTATTTCGAGGCGAGAATCTTCGAACAACAATGGCGCATGTGATAATTGCGACACTCGAGGTTGGAATCTCGAATGGGAAATTTCGACGCGTATCTTTTACATTTTTTTCTCCTTCTCGTTCAAGATGCAGACGCGCCGCGTTAGAGATCGACGTGAGTCGCGCTATCTTTGATCATCACGCAGACAATAAATGTTGCGATACGAGATACATGGATCGATCGAAGATCAACCGGCGTTTTTTTGTCTCGTTTCGCCATCCTCGCGAATTACAATTACAATTTTAATTTTAATTAAAACGAATCTTTCGATTTCTATCGTTTCGTATTCGTAAAATTGCACAACGGCTGCTCTGCCACGCGAATTCGTCGTTGATCGTTTTATATCTCGCAAGTGTAATCGCACGTCAAACACCGCGTTATCGCTCGGAAAACGTTATTTCACGACGAAGCGACATTGTTCTAACAAATTTATCGATCTCGGTCTCGGGAGTTGGTACGACACCCACCAGCGCGCGTATTATTGTACGCTAATTGCACCCGGAAGTGTCGTAACGTGGCGCCAGAACGATTTTACCGGATTTCGTAGAGAGAGAGAGAGAGAGAGAGAGAGCGACGTCTGACGACACGAGAACAGTTAGATGCACGAACGACGACGGCTCACCTTGACATTTACGAACTTTACACCGAAAAGCGCAACGTCCCAAATAGATTGTTCTAATTTCAGCGCTTGATCGAACGACGATCACTCTACTCTTATAATTAATTTCCAGGTAAATAGGTATACTCGTAGAGTATACAAATTTCGAGATCTCGTTTTCAAGGTGACCGGGAAGATAAGCCGAACTTTAATTAATTCGCTGAATGGCTGCCCGCTGGTTATTTTCGTCCTCGTCGGTCAACGTTACTTCCGAGACACGATATAAACGTGTCTAATTACTACTACGCCTTGCTCGACCCAATGTCGCGACAAGCGTGGGCAAAAGTTTGAAATTTTGCGCGTCGCATCTCATTCGTTCACAATTATATAATAATAATTTGCCTCGTTTCAGAGACTTGGACAAGATGAAGGACGGTATAGGGGAGAAGCTGGGCGTGTTCACCTACCTGATGGTCTCCTTCATCTCCTCCATCATCATATCGTTCGTCTACGGTTGGAAGTTGACCCTGGTCGTGCTGAGTTGCGCGCCCATCATCGTGATCGCGACCGCCGTAGTGGCCAAAGTTCAGAGCTCGTTGACGGCCCAGGAGTTGAACGCGTACGGCCAGGCGGGGAGCGTGGCCGAGGAGGTGTTGGGCGCCATCAGGACCGTGATCGCGTTCAACGGGGAGCAGAAGGAGGTGAACAGATACGCGGAGAAGTTGATACCCGCGGAAAAGACCGGGATCAAGCGCGGTATGTGGTCGGGCGTTGGTGGCGGAGTTATGTGGTTCATCATATACATCAGTTACGCCATCGCGTTTTGGTAAGTTTGCAGCTTTCCAAGCCGTATACATATACGTTGCAACGTTTTTTCGTTTCCCTCCCCGAGTGCAGGAAGGCACGAGAAACGGGTCAGGGGGAGTATAATTCCTCGCGTTGCGTCACGAGTAAAAAAGTTGTTTCCTTTGTTTGCCGAGGGATACTTCAATTCGATATAAAACGATCCTTTTCCTCTCCCAAATTCTTTTTTCTCTTCTCTCTCGTTGGGAGTAATCGATCGATCCCACGGTTATCGTCAGGTACGGCGTCCAGTTGATCCTGGAGGACAGGCCAAAGGAGGTGAAGGAGTACACGCCCGCGGTGCTGGTGATCGTGTTCTTCGGCGTGTTGGCCGGTGCCCAGAACATGGGCCTCACCTCCCCCCATCTCGAGGCGTTCGCCGTGGCGCGAGGCTCGGCCGCGGCCATTTTCCAGGTGCTCGACCGCGTGCCCACGATCGACAGTTTGAGCAAGGAGGGGCAGAAGCTTCCCGCCGTGAACGGGGAGATCGAGTTCAAGAACGTGCACTTCCAGTATCCGGCTAGAAAGGACGTGAAGGTGTTGCAGGGATTGAACCTGACCATCAATCGGGGCGAGACCGTCGCCCTCGTCGGAGGATCTGGCTGCGGCAAGTCCACTTGCCTCCAGTTGATCCAACGACTCTACGATCCTCACAAGGGACAGGTGAGCGAAAAGAAGAAGAATCGTGATAAATAAATCTTTCGATCTTCTCTTCGATGAATTGTTATCCAACTTTAGGTGGAATTAAATTATCGTAACGTTGCTTTAAACCGAGAGCTGTTGTTGATTACGAAAAATTATAACGAGCCCGGTAGCTTCGTTTCTGTATCGCAATTAAACGATAATAACGATAATTCTTGTATTAAATCGCGCAATTTAATCTCGCGTTCATTATATAATCTTCCATTCCGCGAAATCTCGCGTTTCCAATTTGTTCATCTCTGGCCGAGGAGAGGAAGAGAGTAAATTTATTAAAACGCAAGAACAGATTTTCTTTTTCCCTTCCTTATTAGACTCGAAATCGCTCGTCGAAATTGTAATTTTTCGAGTTCTCCTTTATCTTTCTTTCCAATATCGCCAATTTTCTTCGCACCGATTCTCTCCCCGCCCGACATTTAGTTCCAGTTTCGAGCGAAAATTTTACGTAAAGGAATAATATACTTTCGTAGGTGAAATTCGTAGGATTAAATTCTAGAAAGTGGAAATTATTTATTGCGCTCGCAGGTTAAATATATATATATCCGGATCGTGGTGAATATCCCATTATTACATTTGTATTCGCGAATGTGCGCGGGGCAATAGGAATTTTACGGAACAAGTTTGAAGCGTTTCCACGCGAGTGGAGGGGGGTGGAAAACAGTGGCGGCGCACCACCACAGTTTTCCAAGTAGTAAAAGTTTTAGTGGTTTTCAGCATCCATCGCCGTTTCACGGCCTCCCCCGTTGAAAATATCACGCCGTATACTGATTTCGAGCAACCTTCCATTCACGAAATTGTCCACCATTGTCGGCAAATTCTTCCGCCTAACGCTCCACCAAACGATCCCTTCTTATTACTTTTTTCCCTTTCGGGGAAAAGAGAGATTCTTATTGGTTTTTTGTTCTGGAACAGGTTCTGCTGGACGGCGTGGACGTGTCGAAGCTGAACGTGCAGTGGCTACGCTCGCACATAGGCGTGGTCGGGCAGGAGCCTGTGCTCTTTGACACGACGATACGGGAGAATATCCGGTACGGAAATGACAGCATCACCGAGGAGGAGATGATCAAAGCGGCGAAGGAAGCGAATGCCCACGACTTCATCAGCAAACTGCCCGAGGTGAGTGGCTTCCGAGCGAGACTCTTTCTTCTTCCCGTTTCGGATCGGAATCTCGTCGACTTTCGATCCGTCCGCTGCCTTCTCGGCCACTTTTCAACGGGGAGGGGGCAGAGTCGATGACACGCGGATTTCGATGTTTGTCGTTAATTATTCACGGATAATCTCGATTTCGACGAAGGTTGTCTCGCAAGGATTTGCAATACACGGTGTTGACCGGTGTTTGGATATCCAGCTGGCCGCGTTAACAATAGTCTCAGGTGCGAGGACTACCGGAGCACGCGTGCAAACAGACGATAAAACACCCGTTTAAGCCTCGCGCTCGGGGCAAATAACAGTATTCCAGATTACGCGTCGACCGATTAGACGAATTATCGAATTCGACGGTTTTCGCACCCCCCGCGACGCGTTTAGGACGCGTAACGATCCGCGGGAACAAGTGGACCAGACATTTTCCAGTTTATGGGGCGGAGGGGGAGGGAGGCGCCGTGCAAGTTTATTTTACGGATCGATGCGCCGCGATCGTGCACGGGAAATTTTATCCGGCGAAAACGAACGAGGGAGGGGGGGAAGGTATCGTGTGCGTGTAATACGCGTCCGAATGATACAACGCGGACGAAAAAATCGGAATTACACGGAAAAATCGGAAAGATACACGGGAGGTTGGATTTTTTCATTATCTTAAAAGAAACTCGGAAAGTTCGTCACGTTGAGAGAAGCGAGAGAGAAGAATCGCGATTTCGGAGAAGCACGAGGATACGTATACGCGTGTTACGGGCGGCAAAGTGCTGCGCCTCGTAAATTTATTAAATCTCTCTACGCGGCGCGTCACGTCGTACTCTTCCGTTAATGAAATAATCGTTGTTTCAAACCGCAGAGACCGCGCGATGGCCTGTTCCACGAGAGCACGGTAATCGAACGGGCAAATGGGTCGCGGACCACCACTCGCCCTCCCTTCCAATAATTATCGCCGGAAACGTGACCGAAAATCGCGCTCCTTCGATTTCCATTAAATTCCTCCGATCGGTCGAGGATCGCCCCCTTCCGATTAAAATCGGAACGCTCGCCAGGAGGATTAACATTGGGCCGTAATAAGGGAGGGAGGAGGGAGCGTGGTCGTCGATGGTCGTTGAATCGAGAGCTTTATGTTCCAGGCGTACGACAGCCCGGTGGGTGAGAGGGGGTCGCAAATGTCGGGCGGGCAAAAGCAGAGGATCGCGATCGCTCGCGCCCTCGTCAGACGGCCGGCCATACTTCTGCTGGACGAGGCCACCTCCGCGTTGGATCTTCACAGCGAGGCCACCGTGCAGAGAGCTTTGGACGCTGCCTCGAAGGGAAGGACGACGATAGTCGTCACTCACAGATTGTCCACCATCACGAACGCCGATAGGATAGTGTTTATAAAGGACGGCCAGGTGGTGGAGCAGGGTACCCACGAGGAATTGTTGGCCCTTGGCAAGCATTATTACGGATTGGTGTCGGCCGACGCCAGCGCCACCGCCAGAGGTAATTAATCTTGCGCTCGGATCCGAGCGTACAAAGTCTCTCCCCGTAAGAGAAGAGTAGAAATTCGAAGGGAAATTGAAAAAGAAAGAAGAGAATCTCTCCTCGAGATTAGATTTGAGTTTAAAATTGTTCTCCCTCTCCTCGCTCGTTCCTTCGAAAGACAAGGGACACAAACGTTGGATCGAATTTTCAGCGAAGGCGACTGCCTCAGCCGCGAAGACGGTGACCGCGGCTATACCGAAGCAGAAGCCACCGTTGAAGAGACAATTCTCCACCCTGTCGATGCACTCCCATCGATTGTCGTTGGCCGGCGCATCCGAGACCTCGGCGAATCAATTGGAGGAGCACGAGAAACCGTACGACGCGCCCATGATGAGGATATTCGGGCTCAATAAACCGGAATGGCCGTACAATATCATCGGTAACGATCGCGTCGCTGAATTCGCGCGCCGATTTTATCGCTCGATCGTTCGCCGCTTCGTCGATCGCGCGATAAAATCCTCTCCCCCCGAGATGGCGCGCAATTTCGTCGACGGAAAAAAAAAAAAAAAAAAAAAATTTACGTTCGACAGGATGTCTGGCGGCGGCGATGGTGGGCGCCTCGTTCCCCGCGTTCGCCGTCCTCTTCGGCGAGGTGTACTACGTGTTGGGGCTTCAAGACGACGAGGAAGTGCGCCGGGAAACCGTCAACTTCTCCATCCTGTTTCTGGTGGTCGGGGTGGTGACCGGCCTCGGCACCTTCCTACAAATGTACATGTTCGGGTTGGCGGGGGTGCGAATGACCACGAGGATCAGAAAGATAACGTTCGCCGCGATGCTGAAGCAGGAGATGGGCTGGTACGACGAGGACACGAACAGCGTGGGCGCGCTCTGCGCCAGACTTTCGTCGGACGCGGGCGCCGTGCAGGGCGCGACCGGGACACGGATAGGCGCCATTCTTCAAGCCCTGTCCACCCTGGTCCTGGGCATCGGATTGTCCATGTACTACACTTGGAAGATGACGCTCGTCTCCGTGGTCTCGATACCTCTGGTGCTGGGCGCGGTGTTCTTCGAGGCGAGGGTGATGAGCGGGCAGGGGTTGCAGGAGAAGAAGAAGATGGAGGCGGCGACCAGGATCGCGATAGAGGCGATCTCGAACATTCGAACGGTGGCCAGCCTCGGCAAAGAGGAGGCGTTCCTTCAGCGTTACTGCTCGGAGCTGGATCACGTAGCCCAGGCGACAAGGATCAGGCAGAGATTGAGGGGATTGGTATTCTCGTGCGGCCAGACCACGCCGTTCTTCGGCTACGCTTTGAGCCTGTATTACGGGGGCGCTTTGGTGGCCACCGAGGGGTTGAATTATCAGGACGTGATCAAAGTGTCGGAGGCGTTGATCTTCGGCTCTTGGATGTTGGGCCAGGCGCTCGCCTTTGCGCCCAATTTCAATACCGCCAAGATCTCGGCCGGAAGGATATTCAAGCTGTTGGACAGAGTTCCAGAGATCGCCTCGCCACCGGATTCCGAGGACAAAGATCTCGATTGGGTGAGTTTACCAGTGTATCAGATATATATTCGCATTTACCACACCGAATTGAAGAAATTTCGATCGAAATTATGAAGTAACCGCGCAAAGTATAGGGGCGAGATCCGGTTGGCAAAGCTGGCCTACCTCGCCCCCCCAATCTCGGTTTCATCACGAATGTTTAGCAAAGCGTCGAATTTATGACGTACCGACAGCTACGCCTCCGGCTACGAGCGGATTAATTACGCCCGAAACGAGAAGAGCTCTGTTTGATCGAGGTTTCCGACTATCCCCGCAGAATTCCAATCCGTTTAATGAAGCGATATACGTATAAACGACAGTTTCCAGAGTCGCGCCACTCGCGAACGCCAGTCACGTGTAACTCGTTCCACGAGCAAATACCCTATTATGCGCTCCCTCGAATCAATTTTCTTCTGTCCCTCCCTCCCCTCTGTTAATTCGACGGGTCACGGGAGAGGTCAGAGTATAAAAACGGTCGATAAATAAATTGCAGAAGGCGGACGGGCTGATACAATTCTCCAAGGTGGAGTTCCACTACCCGACGAGGCCCGAGATGCAAATTCTTCAGGGATTGAACTTGATCGTGAAGCCTGGCCAGATGGTCGCCCTGGTCGGCCAGAGTGGATGCGGCAAATCGACCTGCATCCAATTGTTGCAACGACTATACGACCCGATCTCCGGCACCGTGACGATGGACAGGCGCGACATCTCGTCGGTCTCGTTGCGCAATTTGAGGTCCCAGCTCGGTGTGGTCGGCCAGGAGCCGGTCCTCTTCGACCGTACCATCGCGGAGAACATCGCCTACGGCGACAATTTCCGGCTGGTGGCCATGGACGAGATCATAGAGGCCGCCAAGAAGTCCAATATCCACAGCTTCGTCAGCTCTCTACCGCTAGTGAGTGGGGATAATTCTTTATTATTGCGCCACCGATAAGCCATCATTTTCCTCGACTCTTCTTCTTCTTTTTTTTTTTTTTTTTTTACGAAAACATCGAGCCAAGTATACGATATCATTATATACATAAGCCTCACTATTTGCAATCACTTTTATATATGTTCCAATTGTGAAAAGTTGAAAGCTACGATTCGTCTCATCCGCACGGATGATTCATCCCTCGCGAATTTATCCTACATTCCACCCTTTGTTACAGGGATACGATACTAGGTTAGGTTCTAAAGGCACGCAGCTGTCAGGAGGACAGAAGCAACGTATCGCGATTGCGCGCGCTTTGGTGAGAAATCCTCGAGTCCTGCTACTCGACGAGGCCACGTCCGCTCTTGATACTCAGAGCGAGAAGGTAAGAGGTCAACCACGCGTGTTCCTCTTCGCGCTCGAAAACTATTTTCTACTCGGGCCGACGAGAGAAAAAGCGCGAGAAACACCGCGGGCAACGCGGGAGAAAATGGGTCGTGAAATCGGGTTGAGGTAGAGATAGGGGGTGGTGGCTCATTCATTTAATATAATACGCGGTGGAACTTTTTAACGGCGGGCAGAAAAGGCGACGAAAAAAATGACCGCCCTCCCGAAGAAGCGCGAGAAAGGAATTCTCGCGTGGACAAAAGGATTCCATCCCATCGCCGACCCATTGTTCCATCCCCGCTCGTCGCCAATTAACAGCCTCGTAACTTTGCCGCAACTGTTTCCCTCCCTTCCGATTATATTCTTTGGATCGTGGAATATCCGGAACGAGGATGACACATCGTTGTGCGATAAATATACGTTCGTCTCATCAAGATATCGTACGAGGATGAAGAAAAATAAGTGGAAATGTTAACGCGTCAATTTCGAAGTGGATTGTATAACGCGTTCTTTTTTTTTTTTTTTTTTACGTGGCGCAATAATAACTCGGAACGAAGAAAATGAAAAAAGCAACAGTCATTTTTACTCGACTTTTATTATGTACAGACTTTTGAACGATATTTTTACGATCGATATTGATAATCGATAGTCGAGAACTTTATTTTAACTTCCAAAGCGTTTGGAATTTTTATACACGACGAAGACGTATATACGTCCGTAATATAACGTTTGTAATTCTACGCTGCTATTATTTACTTTCAATGCTGTTTCTTTCTTACATAAAATATTTGTTCGTGCTCGTTCGTGCATTCGTGCAGGAAAGAAATTCGGAAAAAAAGAAAAAGGAAACGGGACGGTACACTTTGTTAAAGCAGAGAAAACAATATAATTTATAATACATTCTATTCTCGAAAATAATTTCACAAAAGCCACGCAATTTTGTATTCCTTTATCGCGTATCTTTCACTACGGTACACTCGAATAGCGCGTTTCAACAAAATTGAAATTGTTTTGTTTACACGACGGAATATTTCATGGTGCGCTTAATTCTCGGGAAAAATCGAATCGATCGTCTTTTCGAACTCGACTCGAATTCGAGAATTCTCCCCAGAGACGACGACTTTCTCGAAACTTATTTCTTTCGAATCGAAGGGAAAAAAAATTTGCACGGAAAATTTAACACGCTTCCCCGGTTAAAGTTTAATTTATGCTCCGCTCGAGACAGTTAATTGGTTAATTACTCGGTTAAGAATCGTGTCTTCCAACTAGATCTCATAAATATCATTACACGCGATATTATCGTCGCGCGCAAGTATTATTAGTGATACGAAGCGGATTGACTTAACGTTTTGCATAAATGATCCAATTTTACACCGATACTTTACACGCGGATATTTTACTACGTCAGCCCTCGTGTATTTTCGCGTCCCTGCCATCAAAGTTGCTGCAAAATATTTTGTTCTCGCGAACGTTGAATGTGAATAACAGCGCAGGTTCGGTAATGTAAATTAACCAAGTAACTCGTAGTGTTGCGAGTACGCGAGCTGATGAATATTAATGGATCCTGATGGATTTTAATGAACAATACGCGGGCAAAAAACGCGTGAACCGAACCAGTTGGAAAAGAAAAAAGAAAGAAAGAAAGAAGGAAAAAAAAAAAAGGAAAGATACGACCAAATTTCTATCTCTTTGCATCGCAGAATTGATATACCTTTACGCGTTAATTTAACGAAATTAAAATTCATATATTTGCGAGAATTCAGTGTTAACGAACGGTTACTCCTACGCTCATCATAACACGTAATTATATCCACTTCCCTCGCGTTTCCACATTATCTATTCTTCGATAAAATAAATAGCTACGATTCTTTTCGTTATCCGATCTAGTCTTATCTATAAACGGATTAAATTTTCACTTCTCGAAAAATGTAAATGTTTCGTGATCTTTTCAAAGTGGAACGCGTTAATGCGTTCTAAATTTCTCATCGAAACTGGAAAGGAAACGAAGCGATTGATACGTTAAAAAAAAAAACAAATTGTACGGAGAGAATGCCACTCACAAATGGCAAAAAGGATATATTCGAAGGAAGACTTCTAAGAGAATACCATCGAGAGAAATCAAAACACGGAATTTCGCTGAATATGCAATTCTATCAACTTATTTGAACGGAACAGCGGTAATAATAAAGATAATAAAGAAAATAAAGAAAAAGCGGGAAAACGGAATTGTCACGCGCCATCACGATCCGTCTTATTTTCCTTCTCTCCTCGCTCTATTTTCCTCTATCGACGTTCCGATGGAACGAAAGCCTCTCCCGCCTAGCCGATTATCTCGGTTCGACTGCTTAATTTCCCCGAGAGCGGGGAAAGATCGATTGTTCCAGGCTGGTGTGCCGATCCCCCTCGAAATCGGGGGAGCGACGCGATAGTATTATCTATGGAAACAATCGGAAATACGGTGCGAGAGGATGCTCGATTGTTGTTCCCGCGGACGGAAAAGCGGCTCTCTCGCGGCGAACGAATTTCACGCCAATTATTGTTTCGCGGCTGCTTACAGGCAATCGCATTCCCCTCTTTGTTGGCCGCTCACCGCGCCAAAATAGACTCCCGTTGTACCCCCGCGTGCTTGTTTAACGCCCGATCGTGTCGATCCTCTTCGCGCCTATCATCGTCCTATCGTATCGTTCGTCGTATCGTATATTCGTTTATTTATCTCTCGTATTCGAATTATTCGAGAACGAAGAGAAAGAAGAAGAAAATATCGAGTGTATTATTTTTTGCGCGCAGGTGGTGCAAGCGGCCCTGGACAAAGCGATGGAAGGCAGGACCTGCATCACCATAGCTCATCGGCTGGCGACAATAAGAAACGCGGACGTGATCTGCGTCCTGGAGAAGGGGACCGTCGCGGAGATGGGCACCCACGACGACCTGATCGCGGCGGATGGCCTCTACGCCCATCTTCACGCCCTCCAAGAGGCCGCGATGGAGTAGACGAGGAGGAGAGTCCCCAAGCGTCCCCTCCTCGTCGATCGACTCCCCAAGAAGCTAGGAACGGATCAACCCCCCGCCAAGCGGACGCAGAGCAGATGATATTATTTCCCCTGGACTCCGTGGATCGAGAGAGGAGAGGGGCACTCGTAACGGGGCTTTCGTATATTTTCACACGGACGGATATGCTTCCTTCACCATCCCTCTCCCGGTTCCTCCCCCAATTTTATCACAGATACAGTGTTCAACGATACAGTCTCTCGCCAGTTTTATTCAACCGTGTATTTCTTCGTTTCTCTCCTCCTCCTCTCGCGCGCCTCCCTCTCGAAAGGAAGGAGGAGGAGGATCTTTCGCAGCGGACTCGAATCATTAATAGTAATCTCGTCGATACGATTCTTCTTCGTTCGTACCTTGGACGTCTTTTCTTTCACGGTGCTTGCTATTCTCCGTGAACAACCGATGAGCGATGGCCTCGAAATACCGGAAACTGCACCGTCGATCGACGAAACCGGATCGTCTTTGCATTCGCGCCTTACGATCCATCTAGCGGTCGATCGGTTCTTCGATTCCTTTGTTTTGTTTCGTTTTGTTTTTTTCCCCCACGCAACTCGCGGTGATCGGTCTCGATCCGAATCGACACGACGAAGAAGAAGAAGAAGAAGAAGAAGAAGAATTCTTCCCGAGCCACGTTCAGCCGCGATTCGGATTCGACGCCTCGAATTCGATTCTTCGTTTTCGATCGACGGTCGACGAGGAGAATACGAAACGACACATCCGCGTGGATGGCGAAGGAAGGAATCGTGAAGGATACGAAAGATTCGTGGGAGATATCGAAGAGAGGGAGGGGGGGATATACGCGCGGAATTAAGGAGTAGGAACGGCGCGGGAAAGATATTATCCCCGCCGATTTATGGGGATTGATCGAACGATACGAACAATGGGCGACAGGTGTTTTGAAAAATGGCACGCCGCGAGCCATGTCCTCTTCTCCGACGACCATCTTCCATCCGTATCGGACGCATGAAAAATGTATGAACGTATGTATCATCCTCCCTCCATCACCCTCTCTCGAGTCACCACCCTCCTTCTCTCTGCCACTCCGAAACACACACACATAGATTTTTATCCGCCTCTATTACCTTTATCCCCCTCTATATATCATATATATATATATACGAATCCATAAAGTGTCGATTGTGTCTATCAGGGACGAAAACTTTAAAACGGATAATCGGCCACTTTTCGTGCCTTAGCGATAGCAGCGTGCTTCGTGTTCAATCAAGGAGATGCATTAAGGAAGGAGCAGAGGAAAGGAAGAAGGAATCGCGATCCCTTCGTTCTCGTTTCAATTCGTTCGAGGAAAAAAATTATTAAGGGGTTCGAGGGATCTCTATCCATCGAATAACGCTCTCGTTCTCGGATTCTCGTGGCCGAGCCACGGATCTACTTCTTCACCCAAACTTGTGCCTTCGTACTTCGTATACTTATAGCGATAAGATTCCGTCGTCGACCGTTCTCTCTCCAGCCTTATCGGACGAACGGCGGATATCGTACGCGACGCGCGGATAATCCCAATTTTTCAAAAACGCAATTTTCCCGAATATTTCGCCTCCTCGACGTTTCTCTAAGATATATTCTTTGGAGAGGGAGAAGAAAAAGAGAGAGAGGAAAAAAAAATTATCAAAATATCGAGACTCGAAACTTGTTATTGTTAGCGTTTCTTGCGCGTTCGTTTTACGAGCAAAGGCCGATTTTGCAGAGTACTTAAATTTAACCACGAATCGAACGAAGGCCTTCCAACATTGTACACCGACGATCGAAGCAAGCAAAATGCTTTATTATATCATCGCGACAATACGCTACGTAGAGACGCGTTCGAGACGAGGAGGAATAGAGCGTTTTCGAAAATGGCGTGCGGAATCCCATTTTCCATTCGTTCGGTCAGGATCTGAAAGGCGCTATTATCTTTACTCTCGTGTGTACTTATTATTCCGCGACAGATGACAGAGCGGATCGGAGAAAAAAAAAAATAAATAAATAAAGAAAAAAAAAACAAGAAAAAGAGATGGAAAAAGTACAATCAGCGACGCATCGAATCACGATCCGACGACGATCGATTTTTCACGATCGTTTTTCCTTTCCGATCAAAATAGATTTCGTATTTGGAAACTCCGGGTGTCCTTTCTCTTTTGAGTCGCGATCATGGTGCTCGATACGTTTGATAAATCATGTTCAGACTTGTCTATTATATCGAATCAAAATTGAGCTTAGACTTTTATCATCTACTTTTCAGAATATATTATTATTATTATTATTATTATTATTATTATTATCATTATTATTATTATTATTATTATTATCATTATTATTATTATTATTATTATACTTATACTTATACATATACATATAAATATACATATATACACGTAAGGACACGACATCGAGCACTAAATGGAAGAGAGTGAGTGGAAACGTATAGAAATGAGTGAAGGTGAGAAAGAGAGGTGAGAGTTGTATAGCGTATATGATAAAAGATATCGAAAATTGTTACTTAAGATTTAAGGCTGCGGCCAGCGTAACTTAAGAGCAGAGATCTTAAAAAAAAAAAAAAGAAAAAAAAAAAGAAAAAGAAAAAAGGAAAAAAAATTAAAAAAAAAAAAAGAAGCGTGAACAGGCGATCGCTTGGTTCAATTGCGTGTGTGAGACTCAAAAAAACAGGAAAAAAAAAAAAAAAAATAATGGCGAAAGAAAGCAGCAGCGTGTGTTTTCATTTTATTTTCTCTCTTTTTTTTTTCTTCTTTTTTCATTTTTTGCTCTTTTTTTTTTTTTTTTTTCTTTTCTTTCATATATCGAAAGCGTGTCACGTTGTAACTATTACGAGCGATTACTAGTATGACGATAAAGAGAAAGTATTAATTTTTTTTTCTCGTCTTCCCCCCCCCCCCCTCCCTTTTTTCTTCTTCTTTTTCTCTTTGTTACAAAGAAGCAGGAACAGGTCGTACTGTTGTCATATACAAAAAAAAAAAAAAAAAAAAAAAAGAAAGAAAAAAAAAGAAAAGGGAAAAAAAAAATAAATAAATGGAAACATAGTGGAAAAAAAGTATACTACTACACGAATTCGTTGAATGAACAAAAAGGGGAGAATTCAGTTCACGCCGAAAAATCGTGAGGCTCGTTCCGTTTCATCCATTTTATTCCCCTCCCCCTCCCCCTCCCCTCCCCGTTTAGAACTTTTATTCCCCGGAGGCGGGCGCGAAATTTATTCGCGCCACGGAATTTGTATCCGCCCGGCCGCGGGCTTTTAACGTTTATCGCGAAGCCCCCGCTGTTTGCTCGCGCGAAAATTAAAAGACGCGCGTGTCCCGGCGATCCGCCGTTGAAAAATTGCCACGTTTCGTCTATATTTCTAGTCTTCCTCCTCCCCCTCCCTTCTCTTTGTCACCCGTAGATGTTATCAATTTCCATTCCTCCCGATGTTTCCTTTTCGAACGATCGTCTTCCCTCCCTCTCTCTCTCTCTCTCTCTCTCTCTCTCTCTCTCTCCGTTCCACTCTTCGTCGCGCGAGCAAACATCCATCACGGTCATTTAATAGGAGCTAAACAAGATAAGAGACAGGCGAAGAAAAGATAGCGCGGGGAAAAGATGGCACGGGGTGTAGATTTACTCGTACGAGTTTCTAGTTGGATCGATGTGTCGCAGGGCAACGACGCAAATCTACGCCTCGAAGAGTCCCGTGTATATCGTATAATAAAGGGAATAAAGGAGAATAAAGAAATGGAAGAGGTGACTACGGCGTAGTTTAACGGGCTCGAATCCATTTCGCTTCCGTTCTTCATCTTCTCCTCCTCGATTTCTGGTAAAAAAGTTTCTGGTAAAGTTACGAGCATGCATATTTAGATTAATAGAAGTAAGTAGAAATTGAAAAGTATGCCACGGTTCGAATTCGTTCGAATTCTTCTGGTCTTTCTTCTCCATTCTCCTGCACTTCCCAATTTCGATCGAAGAATAAGGACGAATCTACGCCAAGGAAGGATCTTATTGATAATAAGAGAACTGTGGCACGGATCGTTCAAAGGGTTCGAATTCTGATTCCTTCATTTTTCTCCTATATTTCTCTATTTCGATCGATGTATCGAAGATCAAGGACACTTGGACGGGTTACAAGCACAAGTTTTATTAATAGCAAGAGAAGTTGAACCAGAGTGCAGATCGTTTGAAGATCTCTCGTTTTTCTTACACCTTTCGATCGAAGAGCAACGACAAAATTTACGCTCTCCAAGCGTAAGCGTATAACGAGAAATTGAATTACAAACGTGGGAAACGATTCAACGAATCCGAACGTTAGTTTCTCATTTTGCTCGCGTTTCGATGCGTCAAACGACGAATCTACTCGCGCGTCTCTTGGCACGCGAACGAACGAGGCCAGGCCACGTTTTCCCCAAACAAAGTTCTTCAACCGAATTACGCTACTTTTTGAAGAAGCTACTTGTAGGGCAACGTAGTAAATACGTAGATGGTGTTTGGAGCAAGGCAAGGAGGGTTGACAAGGAGGAAAGAAAGGCCAGGGTGTTTCCATCGTGCACGTGTTCGGGCCGAAGCATGGGAGAAAAGCCGGGGATAAAGAAGTTTGCGCCGCGCGGAGGAAAGCTGATTTATTACCGCGAGGGGCGAACAGAGGAGGCAGGAAGAGTGCAGCTTGTCGGGTGTATAACGCGCGTCGGAAGTTGCGAAATTATTCCGTCGAGTTTTCGTGCTGGTTTCAACGCGAGCAGAGGAGAGGAGTCGCGCGTCTTAATTGTTCGAGACACGCAGCTCGACGCGTTGCTCCCTCGTTGAAAACGGATAATTAATGGAGACGTGGCCTCGTCGTTAACGCGTTGTAAACTAGATCAGCCACGCTCACCGATAAAGCGCCGCCGATGTTCTTTTATCGTTTATCGGTCGCCTCGAATCTTACTGGCGCGCGTCCATTCACCGTGTGGGAATAATTCGCCACTCCTTTTAACTCCACGCCACGTCGACTTCGAATGTATGGATTTCCTTTCATCCTTTTTTCCTCTTTTTCTCGTTTGTTTTATATAACAATTCGTCGATGGAATGTAACGGTGGCGAAAGTCGAAATGATTCCTCGGTACGTATATTGATTTTCGATAAGCGCAAAAGATAAAAAATGCAACGAGATTCAAAATGGCTGCGCATATTGACGACAGTATTTGTATACGAAATACGAAAATTCCTTTCTCCTCTTTTTCGATCGCGGCGATGATCGATCGAAAAAAAAAAAAAAAAAAGAAAAAAAGAAATTTCCCTTTCGAATCGAATCCCATAATCATCGGCCGATAATTCGAAATCTCCGTTCAACGCGGAAAGTTAAGCTCGTCGCATCGGTAAACCTGGCATTCGAACCTTGGATGCATTAGTTAGTTAGTTTCCCGAATTCCAATTCGCCGAATCGTATAACGAAGTTGGGCGCCAAACACGTCGATGATCGCGTTGTATTACAGGGGCTTTACTTCGCTAATTTGTCGAATACAATACCACCGCGATACCATACATCGTCACAGCCTCACAATTTCGCGACCTTTGTTCCCGATGGACAATGGGGACTATTGCTTCGAGGGTAAGGGAATCCATGGTTCGCCCCCTTGGATACCGCGAGCTTTGATTAGAAACCTTAGCGCCCTCTCTTACGCGAGCAAAAAGGCGAATTTTCTCGTCAGCCTTCCTCCTCTCTTTCTCTCATCCCTGTCAGAGCATGTCGGTGAAAAGACATCTGGGATCGACTTGGGAAGCCGCTTTAATCCGGCGTGCCGCAACGATTAGCATTCACGGAAGGAAGCTCACCCTTTGTTGCTCGCCCCGACAGTCGCCGCTATGAATCAGCGCGGAGTCGTGGCGACGTAGATAACCTGGCCGAGTTTGTCGAGAGGCTGAGACAACAACCGGATTAAGGGACAAGATGACGCGAATAAATAGAGACGCCGATAAAAATATACTTTCGATCGAACATTTATCGAGTTGATCCTCGGCGAATAATTCTTCTTCGATATACGCACGGAATCAAATTGGTCGTTTCGTTTTTTAAGAGGAAAGGTGACGAACAGGAAGCAAGCGGAGTTCACACGGAAGGAATTATTCCATTCTCATTTCCATCGCTGCGAGCGATTCTAAACTTTCGAAACTCGATATCGAATTGCTGGCAAAAAGAGGACGCGTAAAAGAGAAAAAGTGGGGATCGGATTGGACGAAACGAGGGAAGAAGAAGAAGAAGAAGAAGAAGAAGAAGAGGAGGAGGAGGAGGAGGAGGAGGAGAAAGAGGTACGGTTTGGACCGTCAGGTGCATATAAATCAGCATAAATTGTAGCACGGAATTCCATACCCGTCTCTCTCGTCGTCCGTGCGTTCTAGGCTCCGCGTTTAACGTGCACGAACGGTCCGCACGAACGAGCGTGACGCGGCCTGCGCGAGTTGCCAACAGCAGCAAGGTAACGACCGCTCGCGTGACACGGAATCCGCTTTGTCCGACTGCCTTTGTCGTCCCCGCTTTTTTTTTCTTCTTCTTCCTCAACCTCGAGAAAACGAAATTCTCGTTGCTTATGAAAAGAGTTTTACCCTCTCGCGGACGGGATCCCTTTCTCTTCTCCCTTTCTCCAACGGAAAGATAAAAAAAGAAAAAAGAAAATGAACCGAGTTTACATTTTACGTTTTCGTTCCTAGGTCGAAAATTTATTCAATGAATCAAACAACGAAGAAACGCGATTTTTCTTCAGGGTGTGTTGTTGCGCTCACTGCGTGGATAAATTTCGGGAAATATTGCCGTTATCGGGTTAATTCTCTTTCGCTCAACGAAGAATTCATTCCAAGGCAACGCGCGAAGCGTTCGTTCAACTTACTTTCGACGAGTCGAGGCGGAGAGAGATCTTGAACTTTCTCGTTTAGCCTCCTAGATTTCCAAGATTTCATCCCACGGAGGGAGGATGCTACATTCGATCCGAGTTTTCATACTTTCCACTTTATGTACGTATATATATATATATATATATATATATATATATATATATATATATATATATACTCGGATTTACGTCATCGAAATCTAGAATCGTTGCTGATCGCGCTTTGAACGATTCGAAGATCGAGGTAATCTAATTTTTAACGAGCGAAACGACTAAATCCATTTTTCGAAAATTTTGCGAGAGATCGATTTCCCCTCCTTTTTGTTTGATCCGCCCGGAAATCCGCGAAATATTATTATCTCCCCAGCGATAGAAATATTCCGCTCCATTAAATATTTAACGAAAGCGTTTGTTCGTTTCCAATTAGTTTAAAATAGCGGAACGTTGAGAAGGGAATCGAAGAAAATCACGTCGCGGAATTATTTATTTATTTATGATTACGAAGATATCGAGGGTATAATTCAAATCCTTTCCTTCGATCGATGAAAAAAAACGAGAAAAAATTTCAATTTTTCGCGCGTTTACTTGAACGCGAGATTCGGATGAAAGCGATTCTTCTTTGAATCTGTTCTCCAAAACTGGGCGAGTAGAACGGTTTTTATCACGCGTATGTGCGGCGACACGGACAATTTCGCGGGCAGACGTATTTGGAATTAAAGAGTATCGATCGCGCGATTCCCAGTGTATAAAGAGGTAGAAAGAGCGTGTCGAATGCGGTTGCACAGTGTATGCATCGAAAGCTGGTATTTTCAGTGTAATTATTCCCAGTATTTAGTTGGGGAGGGCGATTTTGTCAACATAATTACGGGGTCGTTTATAAATATTCATGTTCGTTTTAGTATTCATGAACGTGTGTAGCCTCCTCCCTTCCTGTAACCGAGCGATACGCGATTAAAAGAATATCTTTGCGAAATTTCGTACGTGCTCAACTCTGTTCACGCCCTCCCTTGTATTGATAATTAGCGCAAAAGTGGGTTGGAGAAGAGGAGAAAAAGGGAAGGACACGCGTTTGCGGCGTGTTGATCGAAGTCGAAGCGTGACTTGGTCGGAGAAGAGAGAAGAGAGAGAGAGAGAGAGAGGTGACAGCTCGTGTACGGGCGCGCTAATTTCCATTAATCTTGGCGAGGACAAGAGGGGATAATCGATAATATCGATGGAATATCGAGTTCCAATCACAGGATCGCGGAGCGTGACCCAGACCGCGTACCGTGTCGACAAGAACAAAGCTGCGCCCATAATTTATGCGCCCCATCAGCGGGAATCTGTCGGGAGGGAGAAGCGTCGTGTCGTATCTTCTCTCGTGTTTCTGTCGCGCGACCTGAAATCCTTTGACTCCGTTCAAACGCTCCTTTCGAAACGACTCAAAACTGGGGCATCGTCACACGTGTCAAACCCGAAACCCGCACAATTCCAATCGATTTCTCCTCATCTTTGGAGGACGATTTATAGAGGGGATACGCATCGAAGACTTCGCATCGCCTCTAACGGAGATTCGAGGCGAGAGCTGGACGAGTTGGAAGAAACTCCTTTTAAGGCGAGTAACACGGTTAAAGAGCGGTTATTATCGCGGCAGAAATTAGGAATTCGGCGCGCGACTCGGCAAACCGCCACTCCGCGTTGTCGCTTTCGACTAGATATCTCTTGTTCCGTGAAATTAATACACGGCGTGAGGGGAGGAGAGAGGCAAAGAAAGCAGGTAAGGAAAGTTACCAAGTAATGGGAGAGGGAGAGATTTGAACAGGATAATGGCGCGTAACGACGCAAGATTTGCGCCGTTTCGTTAAAATTAAAGCGCCATTTACGCAGCGGGCAATCCGTTCAACGAGTACAACGAGTGTTTCGACCATTTTAAACGTTTTAATGGAAGGAGAGAGAGAGAGAGAGAGAGAACACGGCGATGAGAAACTCGATTCGCGTGTTCAGCACGAGGAAATAAATAAGTCGATTCCTTTCCTCGAGTTAGTCCGTCCGCTCGAATTTTCTCCATCACGTCCTCCTGCTCCTCCTCCTCCTTCTCCTCCTCCACTCGGAGAACTCTTGGGAAATGTTGGTCATCGACGCAAATCCAATCGATTTCCTCGTCTCACTCACGGAGAAGGAAGGAAACGTTGGCGATCAGATTTGCAGAGGAAACGTCGCGAGCGAGAAAAGACACCAAACTTCCTCCTTTTTAATTCCTCTCCATCTGTTTGCTTATTTTTTATCCGATCAAAGATCGAATAAGTTACGTCTCTTCGATATTTTTCGCACGTCCAATTATTAAATTTCGAACGAAATTGGAACGATGTTTCTTTCCACGGTTCGAGCAACGACGACGGGAAATATAGCTCGGGCGAAATAACCGGGATCGCTTTCGATGGGAAGGTAAAATATTTCAAACATTTCGTGGACGCGTTTTTTTTAATTAAAGGCTCGATCGAGGCGAGCAACGAGTTTCAATTAAGCGGGAAATGGCTTCTCGTTGATCGAATGCGAAAGGATCCTCCTTGAATTCGTCAGTTTAGCGTGGCGTGGGTGTCGAGCGATAAGTATTTCGTACAATCGCGTGTGCAGAAACGAATTTGTCGAGAAAAAAGGAAAAAAAAGAAGAAGAAAGATTTATGTCCTAATGGCGAATCCGATCGTTCGTGGCGAACGCGAGCGTTGGAGGATCGTTTTATTAAAATTGCCTCGTTTTTTTCTCTTTTGTTCTCTCTCTTTTTTTTCCTTTTTTTTTTTTTTTTTTTTTAATCGTTCCATTGTTTCTCGCCGCTTCGAAACGCATCAACGTTATATAAATTTGAATCGAAAGATTCATCTTTATCCCTGTAATTATTTGCAGCTTGCGTCAAAATCGGTTATTCGTTCTTTTGCAAGGATTGACGAATGTTCGTACACACAACAATAATATATAGAATCGGCTAATAAATACTTGTCGTCCTTTGTCGATCGATAATAACAGCGACAAAAGCGTGCGCGATAATGGAATGTTTTCGACATCTCGAAAACCTGTGTTATGCAAGCGTCGCGTCGTATGCGTTTTTAATTATATTTTATATATCTCACTATTTATCTTCCTTCCCGTTATTATTCAATCGCGCACGAACTCGCTGACAAAAACTCATTCATAATCATCTGTAATAATAAATTCGAGTTTCGAGAGCATAAAAGCGTATAAAGGATTAAAAAAACAACCACGGTTTTATAATCGGCTATAACTATCGGATTTGAGGAGAAGAAGAAGAGAGAGAGGGGAAAAAAAATAGTCTATCAACAATGATTTATGATCGAAGTTATGAAAAAAAGAAAAATTTTTTTCAAGATGAAAATTTTCGTATAAATTTCTTTTTCTATGAATTTTTTTGATCGTTCAATAGTTTAAAAATGTTATACATAAATCTCGACTTGACAATTTAAAACCGTAAATAAAAAGACGAAGGAAGGAGCTGAGCTCGAATCCATTTGGGAAATTTGAAAAAAAAAAGGTTCGAAAAATTATTTATCGTCACTTTTTAATTTCAACATTCTTATGGAAAAATTAAATATATATATATATTGCTTTTTATATATTTCTCCATTTTTCTACTTTACATCGCATTGAAACTTTTCCACGATTGAGAACGTAATATTCGCGAGAAAATTTCAATTCGTCGAGAATAATCCAACGCGCGTCAAATTTCGAGGGATTTCGTATGCAAAGCGATAATTGTCGCGACAAGTGACAAGTCCGCAAAGAAAGCCATCGAGTCGTATTAACTGTCCAAGTTGTCAAAGGTGGCGAGAAGTTGGCCATTGTTTCGAACGCGTGCCGACCACCACACTGCCGACTTCCGTTTATCGACGAGTCGAGATTGAAATTGTTCCCTCTATCTTCTTCCGAAGAAAAGTGGCAAAGTTTTCGTGGCTAGATTCTAGGGCGGATCTCTCTCTGTCTGGAGATTGGATTCTTCGTGAATCATAGATTTTTGGAAGAAGGGAAGCTCGAACGTATCTTTCGATAAACCAAATACCACCTTCACTCGCTTATCTTTCGAGTAATTTAAAGTTTTGAAATTAAATCTCAAAGTCTTCGAATGCGATATTACCATTTCACAGTTAAAAGCCTTTGAGATTTCTATGTATTACGTTACGTTGGACATTTTCTACCCTTCTTTTCGATCAAATTATTAATTCAATATTTTGATGTATCGATTATAAATTTTATTACTCGTATTTCATTTCGTTATTATACATTTCGAACAATATTTGGATATTTCAATCAATATTAATCGAGGTATCCGTATATTAATAAAATAAAAATTGGGAAAATTTAAATATTGACGGATAACGGATACGCTCAATCTCTTTCGGATTAAATTTTTTAGAGAGAAAATTCTTCGGCACGCCGTATAAATTTTTCATAAGTTTAGAGGAATGTGAAACTTTATGCGTGTATTTCTTTTGACCGAGATGATTCTATCCAGCAAAGTGTTGTTCACCGCTGGAAAGAAGTCTCGGTACATAGGAGGATCCTATCTCCATTTCAGACCCTTTCTTGACTAACCTACGCTACACGTTACACAGTGGTAGAAACAAAAGAGCTGTATTCAAGAGCTGAATATTCAAAATCGTAAAAATCATTCTCATTTATGAAGTTATTAATTATTTTGATATCATATATTATCTAATTATATATATCACGTGTACGTACAATTATTATCTCAACTACTTAAATAGAATTAAATAGAATTAGCCTGCACATATTATGAGAAATAACGAAATTTTTATATTATATCGATTAGAATTCTTTGGCAAATCCAACCAATCAAACTCACGTTCCTTCCTTCCGCGAGACTTTTTTCCACCAGTAAGAACAGTATACACGATATCACAACAAAATACAATGAATAAAACCAACCGACGATCGACGATATTCGTGTCATTTTTTATCAGGTAATCTTCAAAAAAAAAAAAAAAAAAAGAAAAGAAAAGAAACAACATTTTTCACAGTCTCTGTAAAAAATTTAATCCTAGGAGGATCAAAGGTATCCATTAATACTCGAATTTTCCCAACAAGATTTCCAAAAGATTTCCGTCCAACGTCTATCCCTAAATTTCTTAGCATCGACGTTAAAGCGTTAAAAAATTAAGATCGTCCCCTTTCGTGATTCGCGATCGTCCAACATATCCCCGCTGCAAAGACTCGAGGATCCCAGGTAATACACTCGACGGCGCGTAATTATCCGTGGAACGGCGGTAACGAGGGTTCCGCACAACCTGTCGACCGAGTGGAATCCCCCTAAAAATTTCTCCAGACTTTGGGAACGAGGATGGGGGGCGGGTAACGAGAATCGAGGAGAGAGGGGTTTCGGAAGCGAGCGCAGTTTTGCGGCTTGCAACGCCGCCCTCCCGCCGCTAATGGAAACGTTCCGCCTTCTTGCGGATTATCCGACGCTTTTTAATATTCCAGGATGCACGCTAATTTTAATAGAAAACGGGGGAGGGGAGGCGAAGGAAGACGAGCCACGGCCTCGATTAAAACGCTCTCGCCACCGACAACTTTTCCTGTCCTCTCCGTTGGAAATTTCGCGAAGCGAAATCTCGGGGGATAACCTCGATTTTCCCTTCTCCTGCGACGGAAATTCGAGGGGGGAGGGATCGGAGGGATGGATTTCCGCACGACCATGTCGGGGGAATCTAATGCGATCAGCGTGTTTCGACCCGTATCTTTGATCCAGATATGATTACGCTAATGCTTATCTCTGTGAACCGTGTGTATCCTGGTCAACTGGGCTCGAAGGGGAAGAAGAGAGTGTTACATCTATATATATATATATATTAACGAGAGAATTTCGAGATATCTTAAAATTATCGAGCGAATGTTGCTCTTTCAAAGGGCTCGGAGGAAATGGTCGAGGAATGAGAGGCGTGGACAAACTTGTTCTTTGACGAATTTAATTAATTAAGAAAAATCGCAATCAAGAAGTTTCTCCTTTTCTTTCTTCCTTTTCGTCGTTTGTTTCTTATCCTTTGATCGAATATCACGAAACGGAAGTAAAAGTATCGGTCAAAATTTAAAAAGCGAAAGAAGGAGAGAAGAAGAAGAAGAAGAAGAAGAAAGAAAGAAAATAATGAAAGATCGATAAGAGAGGAAGTGGAGCATCTTGAACACGCGATATCCGATCTCGAAGGGGAAGAAAGATCGAGAAAAGAATCGCGGGAACTTGCCACCCTTCCAAGACCTAAGCAAGACTTATCCTCTCCTCCCTCCCTTTCTTGTTGGAACGGGTTCTCGAGTTGGAAAAGCGTTCGAGAGTAAAAACCTCTGCAGTCTCGCGTCCCTCGTTCCTTCAGTTTTGTTTCGCGGAACAAAACGCGGGAACGCTTAATGGAAGTTCCGGATACGATCCATTACGGAATATACATTTCGTCGAGCTCCTCGGACGGAAGCGAGAGAAAGAGAAAGTTTCCTCGCCTTCGTCCACCTCCTCTGAACGAAACGAAACGAAACTGGGTCACGCGAAAGCCAACGACGAAACGAAATAAATCTCGGATGGATGGACGTCGCGGCGGCGTTTTCCTCTTCCGTCTCGAAGGAATCGAACGTCTCCGACGTCTTCGGTTATAGATATCGAAACAACGTATATATCCGATTCTTCGACGGAGGATATAGAAACCGAAACTAGCGAAAACTTGACCGAGTTTCGAAAAAAGTTGGCCGGCTTCGTTCCCTGGAGAAATTTCTACGACGGCCGAGGGACGATCTTCATTGGTTCATCCTTGGAGGATCTTGAGGAAGGAGGTTGGTAAACAGATAAATCAGCGGTATCGAGCTGATTTTGCAGTTTCGCTTGCTTTCGTGTTCGTTTCGTTCGTTCGAGGAATAATATCGGAGGCCTCGTAATTAATTTCGGTAATTAATTTGGATTGGAAGGTAAAGGGGGAAAAAAAGGGGGTTGGAGGAGAGGTGAGTGAACGCGGAGCGTAGAAGTGAAGTGGGAATTCGGGATGGAGAAAGGTGTAGGAAGAGATCAAAAGCGGAATTAAAAAGTTTGAAGCAGAGAGATCGTTCCAACTTTGAGCGCTAGTAGCAGGGGACAAGCCAAGTTGCTCCTTGGTTCTTCCTCCCCTCTGTACGCCTTCAATTTCAAAGAGAGATGCGTGCAACCGTGAACGCCGCGACAGAATCGAGTGTACGAAGATCGATGTTGCTACGAAACTTCTACAAATCGTGGCTCGTTATAATAAAACCGAATATATGAGAATTCTCTGCCACGCGATATCTTTCATCTTCGAAAGCGACGCGTGTCGTCGAAACCGAGAGAAACAGAGATGGAGAAATTGAAGGCAGATCGCAGTGGAGGAGCGAAAAAGTTTCCAAAAAAAAAAAAAAAAAAAAAAAAAAGCGAGCGAAGAAGATGCGAAGAAAGGAAGAGGAAGGAAAGGGGAAAGAAGAGGTAACAAAAAGAGAAGAACAATGCAACGAACCGAGAGCAATAGGATTCGAGGCGGACCTGTAAACCTGTAACGAGCAGCGTCTGACCGATGTCGGTCGTTTCTAGCGGGGGAGGGGGGGGGCTCTCTTTCTTTACTGCCGCGCGGGGAGGACGAAGATGGAAACGAAAATCGGAGCAGAAGCGGGACAGAAGCTCGTGCTGGATAATCCTCGGGATTTATTCGAGCACTACTTTTTCGTTAAGCCAGCCCGCGCAAGATAGGTGGATAGGAAGTAGCCTTAAAGAAAGGGGGGGAGAGAGAGAGAGAGAGAGAGAGAGAGAGGTCGCAGTGGACTCGAGGGAGTCACATTTCTGCCACTTGTCACGTACGGCCACCTCGTGTAAAAGAAGGATCGTGTTCACCAGGTGGAAATCGGTTTCGAGATTCGCGAGAGCACGCCCGTATTTTAGTGGCCGGTAGCCGCTTTACAATCGCGGCCGGAAATAGGACGTAAAACGGAAAGCATGGCGGCGGGCATTAAGGAGAGAGACGTTTCCCTTCGAATCGAACGGATAGAGCGGGGTTAGACCGGCGATTAATCGCGCGCCTAGTCGATTTCGTTTTTTCGCTTTTCCTCTTCGAGGGAGGCAGAGGGAGGGGATGGATATCTTCGAGAAGAGAAACACACACACGCATACAGTTCGATGTGGGTCACTGGGTTGTCCCGATAAAGTTCCGACCGAACGGCTCTCGGCTTCGAGTCTCGGGGCATTTTTACAGCGGCCGTTCTTCCCCCAGCAGCCTTTTCGAAATCTTGGCACGAATCCAGCCTAGAGTATAAAATCCTGGTCGGCCAATCGAGGAAAAAAAAATTTTCCTTCGGAGGAGCGGCAACATTTCTCCCTCCCCGCGGCTGCCCTGATAAATTTTCCAATACGCGGCCCTGCCTACTCTGTTCAATTAATTATCGTTTTATCGTTCGGGGGGGGGGGGAGGAGGGATGGAATACCGCAAGATCCTCGTCCGCTTAATTAATTGGAACTTTCTCCCCTTCCGATTGGGAAAAATCGGTTGTATTAATTGCACGTGTTACGAACGATTGAAATTTTGAATTATAAGGTCCGTAATGATCGCATCGAGTTCGACGGTTGGAATTCGAAATCGATTCCGCTTCATTTAATCCCTTTTTTTCGACTCATCCCTCCCGAAGCTACGCTTTGATCTACGCGCAGGAATTCCGGAAAGGTAATTTTTACCCTTCCTCTCTTCGCCCCGTTAAACAAATTTTACGAACCATGCCGCAATTCGTATTATCGTAAACACGTTGATGATAATAAATGTAGGCCGTCTGTTGGTTAACTAACGTGGCTCGGCTACACGTATACACGTGGATCACGCTTCTTCTTCTTCTTCTTCTTCTTCTGGATTATATATAATTTGTAACAAAGTTGTCACCGTGAAATTAAAAAGTTATATATAGAAAAGGAAAAAGAAAAGGTGAATGCCAGGTGAAAAACGATGGGCTTCGTGCGATTACGCGTCCCGATTTTCACCAACTTTATCGACAATTTCCAAGGAAAACTCGATTGCCCTAGCTTTAATCGACTCGATTAAGGTCGGTGGAAGAGAGCGTTTGTTAACTCGTTTCCAACGAGTCTAAAGTCAACGATTCTAAACGCGAAACATGGATGTATATTCGAGATTGTTTCTGCGAATTTTCGCGCGCAATCTGACGTACGTGGGGTTATGAAAGGTCGCTCGAGGGAAAAGTGGCGCGAAACATTTGCGGATTCCGCATCTTTTCTATTCCTTTCCCCCGTTTACACGAGGGAAATAATAACGCTTGTACCGTCGTCCATACACCCAAGCGTTTCACAAATTTCTACCCAGTTTAAAAACTCTCGTCCGTTCTTCTATTTCCTGCCTCCGTGTCGATATGGGTTCATGCTACATTGTCCTCGAAATCCATCGAAGCGTGCTCGTAATGAAAGAAATATCCGTTTGCCGTTTGTTTCGCGTGTCGTTGCAACGAGCACATTGATCTCTCTCTCTATTCTGGTAACGATAGATGGAGCAACGATCTCTATCTATAAATTTCACAAAGATATGGTGGCCGAAGCTTGGTGTAGCTTGTTGCGCACGATCTCTTGCGATTTAACGATTTCTTTAAATGCCTCCTTTCCTTAATTTTCCATTATTAACGCTTTCATCTATATCTTTGGACAAAAGCCTCTTCCATCCAGGTTTTGTGAAACCTGAGAAACTATCAGAAAGAGATTTACGATAGAGTCGTGTCCATATCCTCAAAAATAAAAATACAAACAATCCTTTTTTTTTTTTTCTTTTTCAACATAACGTAAAACGTTGCTCAGCGAAGCTAGTACGTTTCGGGCGGATATACAGCACGAGTGCATCGTCGAAATCCCTCCAACGTAAATCGCGCATTAAATTTAAGCAGCCCGGTAGCGACTTATTCCGAAAGCGTGAAACACACCTGTGGATTTCTCCGGACTACTTTCGAAATCGCTCTATAGCGATACCGTGACAAAGGGATGGAAGGGGACGTTCCTCCCTCTCTGCTCGCAACATTTCGACGAATGTAGAAACGCGCGACGAAAGGCGCGGAATAAGTATAAGAGACGCTAGTAGGCGGAAGAAGACCTTTGTTTCTCCCCGTGGAAGTGGTTGAGAATTCCAAGGGAGGGAGAGATGCGCGTCCCATTGTTCCTCCTCGACGCGACGAATATTCCCACGGTTTCCATTGTCTGGCTTCCAACTCGGAGACGATGGATTCGTAAGCTCGAGCAGCGCATTTTCTTGCCAACGCGTCGAACGCGTCGCCAAAAAAGGAGCTTTCTTTGCACACGAGGAGAAAAAATTTCGAGGACCACGCTTCTGCGTTTTCCAGAATTTTTCCACGGGTAAAGAAGAATCGGCGAAATTATCATCGTCGTCTTTGCCGTGTTTATTATTATATCGAGCTTCGAAACAGGTTTGGGTGGCATCGTTACTTTGTCGAGAGTTCTCCCGCGAGTGCTACCAACGTTTATCTCTAGAATGCGGGTTCAGAGGCGATTAAATCGATCCATGAAGCGTATATGAAGTTAGCCCGATACCGAATATTTGTCGAATAGAACGTTTCTCGATTCCTTTATTGCCGGTAATACAGGAGAGTTACGACCAGTTTCCCATGTAAATTCTTCTAATATCCCGACTGTTTTACGAGGCGTGGAGAAGAAAAGTAACCTATTCCCCGACCTTTTCCTCGGACCTTTACCCCGTACGAATAAAGTCTCGAATCAGTCCTCTTCGAAATCCAGCCATGGCCGTTTTTCCTCCTCCTGCTCCCGTTCGTATAATCCCGCCTCTAAATTCGTGTCCCGGATATAAACAGTAGCACTCGCGGGAGAACTGTTGACAAAGTGATGCTATTTTCAAACCGTGTTATAAGGCCAATAATGATAATTTCGAGATTCGTGAAATATTCGTGAAATATTTTCTTTTATCATATGTGGAAAAATTCTGGTAAACGTGGATCTACGCGCGATCTATCCTCGAAGGAGAAGAAGGATTATTTTGCAAAGATCGATACGATTTTTCGGGGCAACGCGTCACGTGTCGATGCGCGTACAAATTTCGGTGGAGGCGATGTTGCAACAACGCTTGATCGAGCGTGGAAGTTAAATATCGAGGGAAACTCGCGTACAACTGCAACTTGGGGTGAAGTAAAAGTCGCGTTGGGGAGGCAGAGTTGAAAAAGTTTCGTAAATCGCGACGCATTTGCGAGGCGAAATGGTCAGAAAGAGGGAGGGGAGAGACGCGAGAATCGCGATGCGAACGTGGCACTTTTGGTTTGCAGCCAGCACGACGTATTCCCTTTGCTCGTATCCACCAACATATTTATGCGTTTTCAGCGTTTCCACGCGTGTGCATAAACCATGTCGACCACCGCCATCACCCTCCACGCATAAACCGTCCCCTCGTTTTTTCCATCCTAACCATCGACATCGAGATTCTTCTCCACCTCTGCGTGCGTGTGTTCTCTTTCCCCTCTCGTGTAACGAGAAATGTTAACACGGTAATAATTAGAAATCTCCGAGTAACATTTCAACAATTAACCCCTTCATAAAATCGTAACAAAAGTTGGCCGAAATTAAAATTATCTCATTATTGAAATTATTTCGTTTCGTTTCTCTCACTCGTTGCAAAAGTCAATTTTCTTTCGCGCTCCCCATGCATTATTCATATCCTCGTTCTTTTCCCCTTTTCGCGATGCGGAGATATACGAACGTACGTACGAACCTTATTGCGCTTTTTCAAAAAAAAAAAAAAAAAAAAAAAAGAAAAGAGAAGAAAAGAAAGGAAGAAAAGAGGGAAAAAGGAGGAGGAGGAAGAAGAAGAAGAAAGAGGAAGAGAAGTTGAAATTGGAGGGAAGAGAATGACATAAAGACGCGGGAGGAGGGGAAATAAATTTAGAATCGATTTGGTCGCGCCGGCCTCGCGTCCGATTGGAACCCAATTACCGATTCCCCCACGATTTATGGGCCGGACGAAAAACACGGACGGTTCTTCTATAATCGAGAGCAACAGAACTTTTCTGTCTCCCCCGCAACGTTTTATTTTTCACGGAGATTGCAATTCGACTCGTAACGGATTTATGATATATACGGCTCTGTAACGAATCTCTCTCTCTCTCTCTCTCTCTCTCCCTCCTTCCCTGCGTTATGAAATTACGCGACCATGGAATATCCGGAGATTGGTCGAAACGTGTTTGTACGTTAGCTAACGGTTAGCAACGTTTCCCACGATATTTAATAATCGAATATAATCGCCGACTTGTTTTTCGATTCGGAATTCCGCGTGATGGAATTATATATGTGGCGTGGTATGGAAAATATCGGTGATAAAATAGCTGAAACCGCGGAATTGAATTATCACTCGCGGAAATCGGAAACATCGTGTTTAATTCCGATACAAAATAACCATTTGGCTTCCCCTTTCGCGATAAACGTGCAATGGAAACCGGAGCTTTGTTGATTTACACAAGAGTCAAGATTGAAAATTATGTTAACGAGCGGGAGTTTTTTATGCGAATCGACGTCGTTGCCAGGGCAAAAATTCGATTATTCGAGATAATCGGGGTGGAAAAAAGCGATCACCTGCCACCACTCGATTCACGGCAATTCGTCGATTGAAAACCGAAGTGGTCTCTCCGTGCAGAGGAACGCGCGCGATCGAACGCCTCGCATCAAACCATCCCCTCTTCCTATCGACTAATTTTTATCCGGCCGAAGCGGGTAAATATGTAATCATCTATTAAAGGGGCGGGAGAAAAGAGAAGAGAGAAAGGGAAGATTAAAATTCGATAGACTCCCTTCTCTTTCTTCTTCTCTCTCCGGCTAAAATTTTATATATATATATATTGTTGCGAGAAATTATTGGCAATTTAGAGGGGCGGAAGGATAGTGGAAGGACGATCGGAAGTTAATTCGCGGCGAGCCTTTCATTTTTCCGTGCACCTGTAACACCGTCCACTATTTCTCATCCATCGTGGCTCGTTATTAAGTAATATCGGGAGATTTCGTCGTCCGCCGGCTCGATGCGCCGATAAAATTTTCATTTCGCGGTTGGCTGGCGTCGTCCGGGGCGAAAGGTCGAATACCTTGCCCCGCTCGGATACGAGGGCCAGGCCACCACCACCTGGCCGCCTTTTGCCCCCAACTTTCTGTGTCACTGAACTCCCCCCCTCCCCACCCTCCCTCGATCCTCAATGCGCCCCGTTTTATCCGTGAACGCGCCAATTAATTGCCCAACCTTTCCATCTCCCTCCCCGCGAGGAAATGCAAACTAAAAGTCGAGACTTTTTCTTTCTCTCGGGACGAATTAATTTCGAAACTGTACCCGATCGGGGTAATTTTGAAATCGTTGGAAAATAACTTTGCCCCAAACAAATATGATTTTACGTAATAACAATAACGGTAATGATAATTCTATCCAATCCACGGACGAAGAAGTTTCATATTGCTGCTCGAAACTTCTTAATGTAAAGATGATTGGATCAAGGATAACTCGAACTTGTTCGAACTTATCGGGAAAGTTGGTAAAGTTGGAGGGAAGGTTTGGTATGCGTGTGATACGGTGGAGAGACGCTCTTGCCCGATCTCTCGCAAGGATAATAGGTAATCGCGGTGGAGAGCGCGTTCGTTCCGCGATTGTTTAACCCACCAGTCATTCTCGATCGAGCGGCAAACTTTTCGTACGATGCGCATTAGTTGCCGCGTTAGTTTCGAACCTCGATATCGAACGTTTTATGCAAAATTGGTGGTTCGATTAGGCGCGTTAACGAGGGATTCGAGGCGATCGAAAAAATTGTCCGTTCGTTTTTTCGTTATTCTCGTCCATTTTTAACCAATTGTTATTCGCGTAGCACGAAAAAAAAAAAAGTTATTTATCGACGGCGAGAAATCCGCAGGGTTTCGCGTTGATTAAAATTATAATGTAATTGCGGGATGCCGAATACAATGGGCGGCTGATGAAGTGGAGGATGTCCGACCAATGCCGGAGCTATTCTACTTGCCGCCGCTCGTACTTGTTTTCATTGGCTACGTGCGGATTCTCTTTAATTTGTTTCTCCCATCGATCCTGTTCAAATTATGAATGGTATTATGTATGCGGTGACCATTGTTAAATGACGAATAAATAATATTCATTTTCAGTGGAAATACGATTAATTGATAACTTGTAATAATACGCAAATGTATTATAATAATTACAAGTGATCGCAATTATTTATTAATAGCTTCGCATTTATGTTCCATCACGGAGCATTTAAATCGAATTCTTTTCAATTAAATTGGAAAATATATTTAAAAAAGGAGAGGGTATAACACAATTTGACGATATTTCACGCGATTTACTCTTAAAAGGAGATCACATAATCGAGTTCAAGTACAAGGTCGAAAAGAAACATGGTCAAGATTCGAAGCGCGTACAATTAATCGTCTATTTCGATTCATTGATGGTGCGAGTTGAAAAAACTCGAGGAATAATACGTAAATATAGCGCTATTTCTTAATATCTTTACTTTGTATCGCGAAGCATTCAAATCTTTCAAATTAAATCGAATAGAAAATACTTAACAAGGAGAAAGTATACAATTCGACGATATTTTACGCGATAAGCTTCAAAAGGAGATGACATAATCGAGTTTAGTACAAAGTCCTTCATCCTTGAAAAGAAAGACGGCCAGGATTCGAAGCGCATCCAATCGTGTTAATCCATCGCGTCGTCTATTCCCGACTCGTTAGTGAGTCGAAACTCGAAGAAACGAGGGGCGAGGTAATCCTTATCGATCAAATTTGACCAGGGAAATCGCGTTCGGGGCCGTTGGGATTCGGAGAAGCGTGTCGGCCCATCGCGAATGGATCGAGGGGGAAGGAACTTGTCTACGGAGGTTGAAAGCTTTATAAGCTTTCGATGAGGCAGAAGTATGGCGCGTAACGCGGAAAGTTGGCTACGCGATCGCGAAATTCACGGCTCAAACTTTCCTCGCGCCCTTATTCCCCCGAAACCGGCGTAATGGGCTTCCGTCAACGATCAAGAGACGCTTCAACTTTTGCGCATCTTTCCTAACTTTAACGCCAGGAAAGCGTAAGATTCTCTTCCTGTTCGCGGGCGAAGAGAGAAGAAATTCAGAATGTTAAAATCGAATTAATATCCGAGAATTGTTCGTTTCTTCCCTCCTTTATTTCGTTTTGGAAAGGATCGTTAATTACATCGCAACTGGGACCACGCGAATAATCTAATTATTTGCAACAATTGCCTTTGAGAGATACACGTTGAGGAAGATGCATCAATTGTTCGAACCAATTAGGTGATGGCGATAACATCGAACACGTTTCAAGACAGAGGTGTTTCGCCACTTCGTGCGAAACGTCTCTCAGGAGAGCGAACGGTGTCACGATTATTATTGCTCTTGTAATTTGGAACTGAATTTATACTTGTGTTTTGACCATTACCGTGACTGGTTATGCAGTGGTGAACGATAAATAAAATATGCGAATTTAGCTGAATGGATATATTTTAGTGAATGCGCGTATCTGTTTACACAACAACCGAAGATCGCGTATCGAAGATAAACAAAAGGATATCAACTATGAAATAGTGACACTGCTAGCAACGTTCAATAATAAAATTATAAATAAAATTTCAGTGAACTTTATACTCAACAATATAACAATTACGAAACGAGTTAATGGAACGAGAGCAACAATGGAAAGAAGCTATATATATATATATATATATATCGATATACCAGATTATTTCGAAGGAATCAGGTTCGAACGACAAACAGGTGACCAAACAAGGCCGTTGTCGGTGACACGAGCCTTATGGTAATTTTATAGAAAATCGATATAGGCGGCGTGGTATATCCGAACGTCCGAATCAAATATTCGAAAACATTGGCGGTTGTCCTGGCGGAAAGCATCGTGGCAGGCGTCCCAGCCAAAAAATATTCTGTTGTTTTTGTTCCCTGGACAAACCACGCGGCGGATACACTTGGCCGAAAAAAAATCTGTTTTCCAAACAGATTGTTGCCGGGCCGAATCCGATTTTGAATCCGCGATCGAATCCAATTCCAATTCTTACCTCTTCTTTTCTTTTTCTTTTTTTTCTTCTTTTACGTTCGAAAATGTTCGAAGAAATAATTTTCACTAAAAAAAAAAAAAATTATTATTAAATCGAAATCAAGTTAAAAACAGTTACGAGCGTGGAGTTAAAAAGAAATTCCCGTCTCGAGGAATGATGTTATATTAAATATTAAAAGTAAAGTTAAATCTAGTCCAGATAACCATACATAATTTCTTCTTCTAATGTGCCTCTTAATGGAGAATGCATTAACGTATTCGGAATAACCGAAACGAGGAAATTATGATTATGAAAAAGTAGCCGGTGTAATTTTCCAATCTTTCGAAAGGTTCGAGTGTCTGATCGGTATCGAGCAATTATTCACCACTTAGATTCGATGGATTAGATTCGCCTATCGGCGACTTAATTGCTTCTGTCCAGGTGTTTTGAAACGGATGTTGGCTGCCACACGCGCGTCCGATTTAATGGCAGTCTAATAACCCAATTAAAAGGAGATTGGCTCGACCGAACGAGAAACGTAGCCGCGACCTACACACGCTCGTCCGATTAATCGCTCAATTCTCTCTCGACTCCATTCCTCTCGGTCTCGCAACGCGTTTTTCCTCCATCTTGGCGTCCCTGCGAACGCCGGAAACGGAGGAAATAAAATTTTCAACCCGATACCTAGGCGCGTATTAAATTAAATCGAGCCGAGTAAATATTAGTTCTATCGTTCTTTATTTCCACGTGGCGCGAAACGCGCACGATCATAGTTTTTCAGAGAATGAAACGAAGGAACAGCATTCGGTAAACGGCACGTGGCGCACTTTTCCACCTTTTGTTCGTCCGGCGCCACGCGGTAAACCATAGTCCAGTTTTACTCCGCGACAGGGGAGAACGGTGGAAAACGGAAATATTCCGGTGGGGGATCGGTTGAAAGTCGGTTTGATGCGAAAACATTCCACGTTCAATTACATCGTGGAAACTGGCATCCATTAAAGGCCCCCTCCTACCGTTTTCCCTCGTTTTTCCCGCTTTCGAATCGTTCCACCTCGGACAATCGCTTCGCTCGCGACGAATTATTATATTCGATCGATAATCCCTCCAACGATACGGGACAAACGTAACGAAACGTGTAAATCGAACGGCTTGTTGTTTCGTCGTTGTAGGGGGAGGGAGGTTGAAAGATGTCGGCCATTATCTTTGGTTAATCGTTCGAGAATTCGATGGAGTTTGAGGCCGAGTGGGGAGAAATGGAAACAGGTCGATTTTCGAGCGGGGGAGGCAGATCGGCGAGTGTGTCGAGCAAAGAGTGGAGCGCAATTACGATTTTTCCCACGGGTCGGATTATACGGTCGAGTCGATTATACGGTTAAAAATTTCTCCCATTCCCCCCCTTTTAAAAATCGACTTTCCATACTTGCTCGAGAAACGAGTGGCAAAAGTTTTTCCCACTCGGTTCGTAGAGATCGTATATCGCGCGTTCTATGCGAGAACGGAATGGAAAGAAACGGGAGGAGAAAAGCGTCGTGTCGAGCGCCGCCGTTCCTTCGAAAATATACGGAACGAGGGACGAGACGATGCCACGATTTCACGAACGAGTCGAACGCTCGAGAGCTCGACTCGATTCTTGCGTTTTTTCGACTGGCAAAAAAAAAAAAAAAAGAAAAAAGAAGAAAAGAAAAGAAAGGAAAGGAGGGGAAATTCAGCATAGAGCGAACGAACGAGAAGGATGAATCGGAACGGGCGGAGCGGAAATTCACGCGGTTTTCCGATTGTGGTTGTCATCCCGCGTCCCACTCGATGGCCCACTCGATTCGAGTGGAAATCCAATGGACGAGTAGTGGCGGGCATCGGTAAATGAACGAGGTCCAGCCGTGGAATGGCCGCCTGACTTTTTTTTTTTTTTTCCCACCCACTGCTCACCTCACAGCCACGCTCCACATTAATTAATGCCGCGGGTCATTGTGCTCGGATTAAAGGATCCCATGGTGGGATCGTAACGCGTATGATCGCAATTTAATACCTTACGATGCGACACGTTCAAATATTGAATCGTTTCTTTCTGAATCGAGTTTCTGCGTAATAATAACTCGTTTGCTCGTACGATTTGCGATCTTCCATCCATTTGCGCACGCGGGAGTAAGCTTCGAATTAATTTCACGGAGGAGGAAAAACATTGGGAGAAATTCTCGACGGATGACCTTTCAACTGGCAATGCTTTCGTCCAACTTTCTTTTTTTCCCAAATGTTGATCGAAGGGGACAGCGATACGATGACGGATCGCAGAGCGAGGACAACGTTACCAATTTTCATTCATCCCTATCGTTCATCGATTTGTCTAGGATAGAAACGTTGTAACGGAAACGGGTACCGTGTAAACCTTTTACCGCGATAAGAGGTTTACGAAGTAGCATGCCTGCACACGAAACTACGTTTCCCACCGATAAAACGAGATGCGATTCATGACTGGCGTGAGAGAGAGAGAGAGAGAGAGTAAATCTTGGAATTGTAACGTTCGGAGCTGCTGCGTGCTCGCCGATGCCATTTAATCAAACATTATCGTATCAACGTTACAACGTTATCATGTGAATGGCTATTATTTACTGTGTTAATCGCAGAAGACGTGAAATATATATATCAAAACTAGGACTTTCAACGTGTAAAAAAAAAGAATCGGGTATTCGATTTCGAAGATCGAAAGCGGGATCGGGATTGGAAAGTCTAAGAGGATGGAAAGGAGTTCTCATCCGAGAAACGAACATCGTGCGGATGGAATCTCGATATGTCTTCCATTCCATATCTTATCGCGAAGATATCGGGGTCGGTGCACAGGTGTTTCCTAACGTAAATTTCGGAAGACGTCCAGAAGGTGGAAACGTAATTCGCAGGGGAGCAAGCAGCGACGTACGTACGGGAGGGTTCACCAGCCACTTATTTAAGCGAAGTTTAAGCCGCTGGTCGGTCTACACCTGCTCGTAATTGTCCTGATATTTAGCCCGGTTCCTGCCATTCCTTCCCCACATCTGGAGCTTATTTATTAATTGACCCTAAACTCTGCCACTGGTGTGCATCCGGCTCTCTCTCTCTCTCTCTCTCTCTCTCTCTTGTTTTTAGCCGGGCGAGCACGCGAATGCTCATCGGCACGTGAACAATGCCGCCGTCAGAGTATAATTAGAATGGAATAGTAATGAGCGCGATAAAAGGATGCTCCCTCCTCCCTCGTTAAAGAGTCGGGAAGCCTCTGATACGCTTCGTGGAACACCGATTTATACCTCCAAACGATCCTCGTTAACATAATTCGGATTTTTCGTTTACTTTTGTTTCGATGTATGTTTTATATATATATATGTGTGTGTGTGTGTGTTATAAAGTAGAAATTAATTCCATCGATTAAATCGATTCGTATATATTCCTTTTCGAAAGAATAATTAAAAGTTGTACGTCTTCCATATTTATTGGATTCTTAATAATCGTCGTGGAAACAATATAACAATAATAAAAAGAATAGCGCTGAAATTAATGTACAATCGAACGGAACGCGCGTGTAACGCGAACGATTTAATTAAAATATTAATTCAAAATATAAATCCTTTTGGATCTATTTCAAAAAACATGGAAGGTTGTCGCAATTTTTCACCGTTCCGTCCATCCGGGATACGTGACGACGTGGCCGACGTATACATAAAAAGTGTCTCGTAGATCTCGATTCTGATATTTTCCCTCCCCTCCCCTTTTCTCATATTTTTTTTCCGCGAAAAATTTGCAGAGCTCTGGAAAGGAGAGAGCGGAAACGGTTGTCGGGCCCTGTGAAATACATCGACCGCTCAACAATTATTATTCACCGGCCTCGCAACCATGGACACCTCACGGCCTTCTATACATTTTCGAGCGGTCCGCAAAGCAAATTTCTCCCATATTACGCCGCCACTTACATACTTGCATATCGTTCATTCTCCATTTCCATCCACCATTTCGGAAAAAACTTTCCGATTCTCTTTTCATTGCTCGAAATCATCTCCCTTTCTCTCTCGATCGCATCACAGCTAGCACTCTCGCCACGGAATTCGACGTGTCCACGTGCGATTCCAATAGCCTGGAATCCTCCGGGGAGGAAGACACTCGCGCGACACGTGTAAACAGCCCCAGGGCGAGCTCCCCCCTCCCTCTTCCTTCGCTTTCGAAATTCGTTTACCTCTTAAAGTAAATTTCAAAGTCCTCCTCTCAAAGGAAGCGATTGGATAGTAGAATGTCTTCTTGTTTCCATAACTTTCGTTCGAGCCACTGATCTACGTCATCCACATACGTATCCATCCCAAGGCAAGGATGAAAAAGGTTGGTATTTAAAACCCCTGTTCCGTATCGTGGCTGGTAGCAACGACGCTCGTAATCGCCTCTTATCCTATTTAACCGGCATAATCACGAACCGAGATGAAAATTATTTGAAATCCATTATGCATAATATTCTCCGAGGACGGTGTATTTTTGTGTGAGGCGATTACAGGAGCGGATCGATGAGACGGCGGGGAGGACAAATTTCACTCGTTGTCCGTTGGCTCGAAGGAGTTTCTGTTTCGAATCGGTAATTCGTCGACGCACAGTCACTATCGACGATCGTTTCGCAGCGCGGAGGAATGGAAGGAAAGGCAAGGGAGGAGGGTGGAGGAGGATTTGATCGATTTTTCGAGGGGCGTGCCGATTTCGGGATCCGGGAAAGACGGGATCGAGTCGGCCAATTTCGAGCGAGCGGATGCTACGTGTCGGCACGAATCGAGCTCGTACGCTGTGAAATTTCCCGGCCAGCCGTAAGTGGGCTTTAACGTTTCGCGTCGATCGTGAATCAACACCTCGTGAAAATTGCGTTTGCGATAAAAAAGGAAGGAGAAAAAGGGAAAAGAGGAGAAAAAAAAAAAGAAACGAAACCGTGTCGATATTGCGATTTTACCGATCGAGTTCATCGTTCGATGAATTTCGAGCCACCGATGAATTTTTATTCCAGGGCGTCGGCGGTGTCTCTGGCGAGAAACGATCGGTAAACACCGAGGCAACGTTTTTTTCGATGAAGCAACGGTAAAAGCGGAGCGCAATTGCTCGTCCAGGGGCGAGACACCTCATCCGTTCTTCGTTCTGGTAAAATAAAAAAAAAAAAAGAAACGGTAGGATAGGACGTGTTTGTTGGCACGATTCATTCTCGATCGAAGGACGACGCGTATGCAATACGCGATTACTCCTCGGAACCAAAGCTCGTTTCTTCTCGATCTCGCGTCGGTACGCGCGAGATCGAGATTCCCGAGGGATTCTCGCAACGACCCCTCTCTCGAAGGGACTTCCTTTCAAACTTTCAGCCACGAGCACGGTGCCGCCGCCGAAGAACGGTGTCATTTTTCCACCGTTGGAAAATTCTCTCCCCTTTAAACCAGCCAACGTGTATTCCAGCCAAGTGGTGGATAGATAGGTAGGTAGGAAGGAAGGAATTAGCTGGAGGACGGGTTAAAGGATCACCTTGGTGAAATATATTCCGATACGCGAAGTAACGAGGGAGGAAAAATATTTACCGCGCGCGCGTAGCGATAACAAAGGATGAGGGTGAACGATGAATAATGCATACTCGACGGAGCATCGCGAACTAGCCCCCTCTGCGTTATCCACCATTCGCGAGCCCCTCTTTTGTGTGTCCGAGCTCGAGACCGCTTCGTTTTACGAGGGCGTCACGCGTTTCCGTACGGCCTCGTAAAATACCCACTCTCGTTCTCGAGAAAACCTCCGATCCGAGAGTGGTTCCGTTCGATTGGATTCGATCGAATCGCACCCCTCCATTAACATTTTATTATACACACCGTTGTATCGTATACCGCCTCCCGCACGTTTTAAAGCGCGTGACGACGATTTTCGCGAAACGAAATCGCGTCTCTTCTCGGACGATCGATCCATGACTCGCCACGACGAATCGGTTCGGTCGAATCGAAAGGAAATCACGTTGTCGAGAAAACCGTCGGTAAAATTCGTCGCGCGATAAATCTCGCCTCCTCGAATAACACGTACGATCGACGAGATTGGCGTTGAACGATCGATCGATCGTTCCCTTCAAAACTCGCGACTCCGTTCGAATCCGTCGCGTCGAAGGATTTTTATATTGGAGGAACGTCAGATGTAAGAACAAATTTTCGAATAATTAATATATATATATGTATGTGTGTGTGTGTGTGTGTGTGTGTGTGTGTGTGTGTGTGTGTGTGTGTGTGTGTGTGTGTGTACGAGACGTTGATTTGTTGATCTCATTGTACGACAGATTTGGTGACGTGTGTCGGCTACGATTTTGCACAAGTGGATAATTGTACGCCTTATAAGGTTCATTCGAGAAACTTGGAACACTTGGAAAGTTTATCTCCTTTCTCTTTTCTTCTTTTTTCAAACGAAACGAATTCGGGTCACGCCGCGTGTTCGCCGCTTGAGATGTTCTCACGCGGGGACGAACCGATCCGTTATCGATAACTCGCCGATCATAAATTTCGATCAACGAGAATGCAGCGGGAATAGCCCTTTCTCTTTGCCATCCTCGCAAAAACGAAGCGCGAAAAAATGTGTCCAAAGGTGCCGGATATCGATGCTTGGAATCCTTTTTTTTCTTCGTCGCTTTCTTTTTGGCCATCCTTTGACGATTTGACGTAGAAAAAAGAAAAGAGAAAGAAAAGGGACAAGAGGAAAACGATACGGGGTTTCGAGTGATCGCGATCCGAACGAATTTATCAAAAGAAGAAAAAAAGAAGGGTATGAAACTTTATGGTGAACGATTTTGACGAAATTTTCAACGATCAATTTAATGGATCTAAAGCAACGAAGCACAATTCACACGGGTATTACTCTAAATATTTGAATCGCGAATAATAACGAACGAAAGAAAGAAATCGAGTCCGAACAAGTACAAAATTATTATCCTATATAACAAAACGTAATAACGCGTTGTCGACACGTTGTTCAAGCGTTGTTCGATACTCGTCAATTTCCTTTGGCCGAACGATAAAACACCTCGAAGACTCGAACGCTCGAGGTAACCTCGCGGATAAAAGTTTTCGTAAGAGCAACCGTTGGACGTTTCCTTATATTTCATACGACACGGCCACCACCGTTCGATGAACTTTCGTTCCCTTTCGTTGCGGCGGGAAGAAGTTGGGGGGGAGGAGGGGTTGGAATCGCGCCCCGTTCTTCTTAATGCCTCGATACAACGGGTATAAAGTTTAGCGAACCTTTCGACGCTGAAGCTAGCCACCGGCTAGCTACTTGGAAATAATAAAAGAGACACGAGAAGGGAAGGGGGTGGGTGAGAGCGCCTCCAAGTTTCCCGATATCGTTTCCCGGGGACAGAAGGCCGATGGCCATCGCCTCCAACTTTTTCCTTATCTTTATCGGTAAACAATGTTTGCCCCCCACTCCCCTCTCTCTATCCCATCGAACGTTTTCTTTTTTCTTCTTTTCTCTCTTTTCGTTTCGTCTCGCCCCTTCGTTCCCCTTCGTTTTTCCTCCCTTTTCTCGTCTCTCCGTCTCTCCACCCTTTCCAGAATTCAATTATCCTCGGTCGCGTCACGCCCCTCGATGAAACGGCGTCGGTTTTTAATTAACGGCGTTTAAAAAATTTATATCGCGTCTCTGATCGCGGTTGAACGGCTCCGATTGATATCCGGGAGAAGGAATGCGAGTTTGTTCTGTAAACTTGCCGCCCCTCTCTCAACGAATCGCGTTTTGTTTTTGCTCCTCCCGTCGCTCGTTTCGACGCGACCAATCGTTTATCCTTGGAAATATTTATGAAAAAAGGATCGTGGTGGAACGTGCACGTGTAACGAGATAGAACGAAGATAGGGCGGGATATTTCCAATGATCGATTTCGAAAGAAACGACGATTCTTTTGTGAAAAAGTCGAATAGCAGAATCGTAATTAAGCGAACGTGTCTAACGCGTCATTCGCATCGATCCCAACCTTCGAATTGACATCACACTCGACTGGAAGATTCGTGGAAGCGTCTTAAACGTCTTCCTTTCTCTCTCCGTTCGAGCGAACAACAGAATTTGTTACCGTTACTCGTCGTATTCTCCTTCTCCTTTTTTTTTTTTTTTTTTTTTTTTTATCAAAAATTACGATTCTCGATGGTAGAGAACGAGCGTGGAATATAGATCGGGTTTATATATCTGGCGCGGAAGATGCGGACGCTAATTATCGGGCTAATCGTGTGTTTCCAACGATTTACGCAGGAGGCGAGCGCATCGGTGCGCTGAATCGAGTCGCTACATTTACTACGCCCAGTCCGTTATCGCGGGGAAACGAAATTGGCAGACGCGAATTTTCGCGGTAATTGGCCACGGCCGAACTCTCGCTTCGCCCGCTCTCCGTCCCCTGTATTATTTAAACGTAATTTATAGGGGGGGGGGGGCGCAAACGGGACGGTGACTAATTATGAGTTTCGAGCAATCCAAGTTTCGAGCGGCCATTCTCCCTACCTCCAACTTTATACGTATCGATTTATTTTCTTTCTCCCCCTTCTCCTTTTTGCTTCCTTCCTTTCTCTCTCTCTCTCTCTCTCTCTCTCTCTCTCTATGATTAAATTTACGAATAAATCGAGAGGTACACGAATGAATAATGTATTTCAATTATGAGATTCGCGTGAAAGTGACCGCTTGTTTAAGTTCCTTTAAAGATGTGAATTTTTTATTTCGTCCGTGTGAGAGGAAGGGAGGGAAGCGTGCGATTTCGCGGGATTAAATAAATAACGCGATTACAACAGTTGGAAATGCAATTTCGCGTGATGGTTCGTGAACAAAGTTTTGATTTCGATTAACGTAACGTTTCGAGGAGGGTCGAGGAGACCACCGATCTCTCGATCGATACGATTCATTTAGAATAATCCGATGAAAAATCGAGGGTGAATCTTTTCGTCGTTACGATGTTTTTAAATAGCGGAGAATTCATTGAGAAACGAATTTCTTTTCAGGATCTGCTTGCGACGAGTTTTGAAATTTTTCTACGCTTAAAGATCGATCGATCGAGGTGAGGATAAGGGACAAGCGATCGAGAATCTCTCTGGAAGGAGGAGGAACGCAATATCTATTCTCTGGTAAGAAGGCGGTCGAAAATACGAGCATCGCTCTGATATTTCTCGAGCCGTTGTGCGAACGCGAAACGTACACGCTCTCGTGACTTTCAATCGTCGATTGAGCACGCGACTCTGTGAGAAGAAAGCGCGTGCAGAGACGTCGATATCCTCTCTGCTCCTCCCGCAAGAAAAAGGAGAAATTTCCTCTTTTTCCATCCACACTGTAGATAAGGCTCGCGAGATTCCACCCGGGAATCGTTGCGGAATTCGCATTTTAATGGAGCAACCGAAGGACCCGTTGGTCGCCGGTTAATGGCGACCGTTTCAAACTTTGCCACTCCTCGTTCCAAGATTAATCCTCCTCCTCCTCCTCGATACGAGAGAAGAGCGAAGCGGATAATTTGATTAGTCGAGGAAAATACGCGAGTGAAATTGCATTTTAAAGAGCAACGTTCTCCAACGTTCTTGCAACGACCTCTCAAAAATCACAGGTTCCTATCGTTGTTCCTATTTTTATCTATATAAAAGTTACAAAATTTCCCCTTCTCGTTTGAACGACGTTTATAAACCCCGAGACGGATGAAATTACGTTTTAAAGTGCAAATAAAAGATGTCTCGAGCTCTCTCCTCGATTCGTTGCGAATCCTATTCCATCGGTCGAATAAGTAAAAAAAAAAAAAAATTCATCGATAATTATTAATCGAAACGATTGCACGACGCTCGTCGAAACGCGAATCTCGCCATTTACAACGTCCGATAATAAACGCGAGTTAATTGCAATTGTGATTTGAACATCCATTCAACTCCCCCCGCCGCCCCTGAAGGGCTTTATTCGTTCCAACCGCCAAGCGTAGAAAATACAATTTCGATGATATTGCACGCAGGAATCCCGTACTCTCGTCGATCGAGAGCCCTCTCTCTCTTCCTCCATCGATAATTTATTTATCTAACCAGTGTGCACACTTAATCGCGTTTCTAAACCCGCGCATTCCCCAACCAGGCAACAAATACACAATCCACTGCCAAATCTCAAATTTTCCTTCTCACTCGAGGAAAATCGATCCGCAAAGGATTTGGCGGCCAATTAAAAATCCACGACGCATCGATCCCGCGCGTTCCAATTGCAGAGTCGAAAAGGATGATCGCGGATAAAAAAGCTCGGCGGAGAAGGGAAAAACGCGTGGATGAATTGGAGCGCGACACCCTGGAGCCAGATACGACACCGCTTCGTGGTCGATTCGTGGCGATCGGCTTTGCACGCGCGTGAATCCTATCCGGGCAACCGTAGCAACGCGCCCCCAGATCCCGCTCGGTAATTTTGATTAGCGAGTCGCGACGCGAACGAGGTCGCGGCACGAGGGGAATTCGCAAAGGGCAGTCACGTGTAATAGCCACTCGAAATCCACGTTTGCTCGGCTGGAAAGAGGAGGACGGATAAAGCACGCGCCACCATTCGATCTTCGACGCGATCTTTTCATCCGTTTCTTTCTCCCCTCGTTCGCCGCAACAGGATACGAGAACGAGAGGAGAGAGGAGGAGAGAGAGAGAGAGAGAGAGAGAGAGAGAGAGACGCTTTGAGAGAAGGTTGGTTGTTGCAGGCGGGCGATGCCGGTAATTACCGCGGCTGTACACTCGGTTGAAGCACTATCGAGCCCCACTTGTGGGAAAGCGACGAGTGTCGTTCGACGCGAGACGCTTTTCAACATTGCGAGAATTTCGAAATAGTTGCCGACATTGTCGCAACGACGAGCTCGCTTCCTTGAATCTTGAGAGAGAGAGAGAGAGACTCGTGATTATCTTGGAGCATTGTTGGCCGAAGCTCGTAATTGCTCCGCAAGCGAACATTCGCAACATCGTTCGGGCACCTCTCTACCGCGCCATTTCTACCGCGTTAATCTCGGCCGAGAATTCGTACGAGGACGATAACGATTACCGATTATTGAAACGGACAGTCGAACGATCGAAGCGAATCGCGTGGTGTTCGAATCGTGATCCTCGGCCGATTTCGAGTCGAGTCGAAACGAGTCGCGCGCATCGCTGCCTTCTCGTCCATTCCATTGTCAGTTATCCGTTTCGATCTTGCAGAGAACGATAAGATCCACTTGGAGTCTTCTCGCCACGCGAGCTGAAACTCGGAGAGAAAGAAAACAAGCGGGAAGAAGATTATTCTTCCCGACGGACGAATATTAATAATAAAGATACCGTTTCGCACGTAAATTTGCACGCGGCTGATTATCGAGCGTGAACCGTGATCCGCAATATCAGCTCGGCCTGTTGGGTGAATTAGTGGCTCGAATAAGAGTCGAGTCGAGTCGAGCGATTAAACGCGGGGGAGTAAAGTTGGGACGAGTTTGCGAGGAGTTATCGCGTTATCGAGGAGAACGTTTCGATTCCGCGGCGCTAATTAATTCCGACGCGAGGATTAACGGACAAGAAATCCATCGATTATTACGAATTCCGCGAAACCGATCCCCTTTTTCGCCCTCCCCTTTCTAATTAACGAGAAAATCGAACGAAGGGAGGGTAGAACGAGCGAGGGCTAATTAATCAGAGGTGAAAGCCGATCGATCCCTTCTTCCCCATCAATTCCCCCTCTTTAATCGTTTCGGCAAACTTTTCTTCGTTCGTTTCGTATTCAATTTGGCCACGAATTTTGACGAGACGTCCCTCCCGATATCCTCGAACGCTCGCCAAAACGAAGAAATCGTAGATGCAGCTACGGCAAACTTGTTAAGAAAGTTGGGACAACGATCGGTGGAAAGACGAAAATGCATTAGGATCGAGGCGTTTAAGTATTCAGGCGTGAGAAAACTTGGCCGGTTGGGGAAGATCGAATGGGGAAAGAGATTGGCGATGCATTAATTAGAAGCGATTCAACCGTTACACACCGGCGATTAAGCGAACTATCGTAACACGTGGAAAGCAGGTGTTACGGTGACCGACACCGCTCGAGGCCAGATGCAAATTCCTTAATCGTTTTCGCCAAGTTTGCAGACACGCCGCACGAGACTTTGCATTGGCTCCCGTCAAATCGCCTTCCCATCGCCTCCTACACTTTTCTCCTCGATTTATCGACACGTGAAACACGGATAGATTCGAGTTTCATCGAGGATGTCTCCGTTAATTCTCCGCCAGTTAACGACTCGCTTCAAATCGGCAATTATCGAAAGTTAAAGTCTCTCCCCTCTCTCGAATTCGATCGGAATTCCGTTCCTGCGAAGGAACAAAAGAAAATTAATAAAAGCAACCTCGACGGATGATGCTTAGATCGAGTAGAAAAAGTCTGGAAGAAGATGGAACTCGAAATCATTAATTCAACGTTCTTCCTCGAGGAAAGAAACGAGGAAGCATGGTAAATAATCGATACGCGCCTCGTACGATTAGCCTGGTTCCTCGAGAACGAGGGGTGTTGCACGGAGACCACGTCTTCGGGACGGGATACACGACTCGACGTGCGCGCAATGATTAATGCAAATGGCCGAGAGTGTTCCCCTCCCCCCTCCAAATCGATGCAGCCTCGTGCTTATCCCCTTAAGTTCCTCGGTTAGTTGCCGCCTTACTCTTCCTTCCGTCCCATTTGCCCGAGTGAAACTTGCCCGATTAAATCGCCTTCCACTCGGCCCTCCCCCTCCCAGTTTCGAGACGTAGTCGACGTAGCTGGAATTTCCAATGCGAAGAGATCTCGAAGCCGATCGATCGAAGGGGAGCGGGAAGCGGTATCGTTGTTTCTCAACGTGGAAAATTGGAAAAAAATTTCGAAAAGAAAGAGAGTTAAGAATTTAAACTTGGCCTCGGACGAGGCAATAACGGGTCAAAGCGAATTCGAGATTTTCGCGGCACGGCGAGCTCACAATGGGATCTTTTGAAAAGATCATCCTTTCGTCGCGAAAACGGTCATTTTCAACGATTTCATCCACCTCGTGCGCGATATTTCCTCGTGCGTCGATCGACATCGTTCTTCTTTCTTTTTTTTCTTTTTTCTCCTCCACCCTTTTCCACCCTTTCCTCTTTTGAATAGCAAACGTTTTCGATCCCTGCTATCAAAGATCGTTCCAACCCCTTCCATCCCCTTTTCCTACTCTTTCCCTCCCCACTCTTTCTCTCCTTTCCGCTCGACTTCAAAGCGATCGGTTCACGCGTCAATCGTAACTTTATTTCCTTCCAACCTTCCAGATTTTTTCGCCACTGAAATCTGGACAACGTGTATGTAAATAGGAAAATAGGCGTAGAAATCGGATATACAGCAATATCGCGAAGAACCCGATCGATTCGTTTCGAATTGGGAGAAAAGAAAGAAAGAAAGAAAAATAAAAAGAATTCTCGTTTTCTTCGAGAAATGGTGGAATTTCGCGAAGTTTGATTTTCGAAATGGACAAATTCCACCCACTGGACTGGGATGGAAACAACGATTCGCAAGGGTTGATTGATAAGCGATCGTATCGCGTCGCGTTTTGCGGGACAATTTATGGTTTCAGAAATTCCCAATGCGGAAAATCGTTAAACCGTTGTGATGCGAGACGAGCGGCGGCAATTTCGCTTTTCGGTTATTTTTCTCTTTGCACAATGAATATTCCAGTCTGTTATTGAGTTTCTGTGTGGATTTCAAAAGCGCCACCGTGGTGGGAAAAAGAGGATACGACACGAGAGATTGGATAAAATATTTGAGCTTTTCCATGGTTTTTTCAATCACTTTCCACTGAACGGTATAACTCATTAAATTCGCCCAAACTTCGCTCCTCCCTCCCCCTCCCATTGAATAAATATTTGACCTTGGAATCTCAAGGTCGAAAGCGCTGTTTCCGCTCGGATCTCTAAATACATATTTGAGCGTGAAAACCCGTGAGATGAAAGCTACCGCTCTCCCCGTGGAACTTTCTATTCACGAATTCAATCGATGAAAAGTTGAAAAATAACGCGGATGCAACTCCCTCCGCCTTTCCCCTTCATCCCTTTTTTTAATCACTCTCCTCAACACGATCCAACCATCCATTCTTTCCCCCGCCCCCAACGCGCGAGCGTAAATGGATCGCGAGCGTTGTTACATCAACGATCCTCGAAAAGTAGAAATCGATAAGAGTTTGTCCAAGCTTAACCGCTTGGATTACGAACATCTGCTACGCGTCTTATCCCCGCTCTCTCTCTCTCTCTCTCTTTCTTCTTGCAACACTTTACCCTAATTAATTAATCCGAAGAAGGCCGCTCACTGCTTATTTACGCGTTGTAATTAACGCAAGCGTCGTAACAACTTGAAACAGCCTCCTAACAGTCTCCTCCTCCCCCTCCTACCCTTAAGTAAAAAAAGCTCGAGGCGCACACCCTCGTGCTTATTTAATTAATATCTTTTCATTAAACGCGTCACGGGGGGAGAAAGAAAATTCGTAACCCGAGACTGGATTAAAATTGAACCGCTCTCCCTCCCCGTTGCTTCCTTCCTTCCTTCCTTCCTTCCTTTCTTCCTCGATCCATTTTTTTTCAACCCTCGATCTCGATTTATCGCCGAATCGCGTGGCCGAATCTTTCAGCATCGACGAATCTTTCTCTTCCCTGAAATTTTCGCTGCATCTACACGTCGAAGATTAGGTTTCCAAAGTCAGGATTTTGTTTCAGCTGCCCGGTTTCATTAGCCGAAGAGCCAGTCGGTGAACGGCGGCCACGCGTTTTCAAATGGGATTACGTTGCGTTTTAACGTAAGTCAGTTTACGTCGGGGAGCGGTTCGTTCCCGGAATTTCAGCCGCTTAAACGTTAATGGAAGGAGTCTCGTGGAAGAAATATGTATATATACGCGTCGATGTTCGAAATTGATTTAGCTGGGCGCGTAGCCTCGAGATGTTCGATGCTGATTGAACAAAAGTCCTCGAGTCAATTTTTATCCACGAGGGATAACACGTGTTAAGCTAATTAATAAAATTAATAATAAATTTTCACGACTTTATCGTTAACGTTCTTGGAGAACAATATTTTATGGGAAAATTACCTTTTTATTTCTGTTTGTATTCTATTTAACAAACAAAAACGAATTTTATCGTTATCTTTTTTTATTCCATCGATCCATAGCTCGTCTTTGCTTGGTAAAAGTTATAAATCTTGTTTTGCCAAATATCAAAATTCCATCTTTTTCAAGTATACTAAAAATCCGAGATTTCATGGAAGATTCATCGTGGAAGGAACCGGTGTTTATAATTATTTTCCAAAGCACGAAACGGTTCCTATCCTATCTTCCTCGCGAGAGGAAAGCTTGGACGATGTTCGAACAAAACTCGAGCGTTGGAGTAATTTTTGGATCCACGTATCGATGAATATTTAGATTATGAAAGAAACGCGAAAGCTTAGCTCCACTGAGCAGCTAATTAAAATAAATTTTCACGACTTTAATTGTTAACGTTCTTGGAGAACAATTTTTTTATACACAAGCATTCTTTTTTTCTTTCGCCTTCCTCCATAACTCATCTTTAAGATTTTGCATTACCAACCGATCCATATTCACGATAATTTATCTTTACTTGGTAAAAGTCGTAAATCAGCTCGAATCTTCCCACCACCAAAGTAATTGAAAATTCGATCTCCATCCAAGTGTATACAGTAAAATCCGAGATTTCGTGGAAGCTTAATCGCGAGAGGAACGTAACCATCCTCGAGGCGGGCTCCTATCCCATCTTCTCCTCCTCTGAGAGGAGGATTCGATCGTCTTGGACGATGCTCGAACCATGCAACATCCCCGGCTTGTCGACGCTCCCTGTTTCATCACGGCCCTGCCCCGACACGGCTCCATATATCCTAGCGTCGGCCCAAGCAAACCGGCCAATCGATTTCTCGTTACCTTTGATTTTCCACTTAGCTAACACCGGTTTGCGGCGCGCCACCGCGAGCCCGAGATTCCTGTTTCCTCTCCACGGGCCCGAGTTAAACGTCGAAATCGAGCAGAGGGTGTTTTTATCGTTGAGGCGAGAAGTTGGGGTTTCTCGAGGAATAGAAATTTTCTCGACGAGGCAATCGAACAACTTGATCAATTCTTGATTAATTTCTCAATCGTGAGTTGTATATTAGACGAAATGACGGTGGGTCAGCGTCGCAACAGGTCTTCGTTTCATCTTGAGAAAGTTAATTTTTTCCCCTCTAACCCTTTTGAGACAGTGCATGAAAGGATGCACAAGAGTAGGATTTCAAAAGTACAAATATTTCTTGCGAAACACGAAAATACAATCCGCAAAGTATAATTTTATTCGTTCGCAATAATGCAAAAGCGAAACAGATTATATTATACGCAATCGTGTTGTAATCTAAGCGACATGGCCGTCGACACGGGACAAAGGGAAAAAAGAAGAGCACGATTCGTTTCTCTTTGCGGGGACGAGAAATCGAAAAAGATAATCGGATAGGGAAGATCCGCGGGAATAGGATAGAATTTTAAAACGAAACAATTGCGGAAGAACGGACACGGAGAGCCTCGAACGGCGCGGATAAACGCGTTTTACCCGGCGTTTCTCGTTGATTTCATTCCCTCCACTGATGGAAGATCGTTACCTGGCATCAACAAGACTGTAATTCTTCGCTCTGGTGAAATTCGAGCCGGTTAAGATGGTGGTGAGTGTAGAGAGTAGAATTCTGTTATTCTCTCGTTTCCTTCTCTCTCTCTCTCTCTCTCTCTCTCTCGTTTTGCTTCGGTATTCCACAGCCCGGGTAGGAAAAAGATTGAGAACGCTTTTAGAGAGAGAGCTCTTTCGCCTGTCCGTAACGCAATTAACGTTGCTCCGTTAATTCGTCGTGTTCCCCTGGCGTTTTTCTTTCTTTCTTTTTTTTTTCTTGTTTTTCTTCCTTCTTGTTTTCCTCCACCGGACGTTTCTGGACAACGAGGATTAGAAGGAACAGTATTTCGTGTTTCCCTTATATATTCGATCTTTACAGTCTCGCATCCGTGTGGAGCGATACAAATGTGCGGCGTTCAGGATCAGATTGGGCAAGCGATGGGAACCTCGATCTATCCTCGATCAGACGCGAGTTGGCAAAAGCGCACGATCCCCTGAATTTGAGTAATTGGATTGAGAGAGAAACAGTTGGCAAAGAAGTTTGCGACAACTTACTTTGCTTGCTGTAACTTCGTAAACAAGTTCACGAGTGGATGTTTAAGTAAAATGGTTTCTCGAATAAGGGAATCTTTGTATCAACCGTATCCGCGTGTCACCGCCGACTCGAAATCTCGAGAAACGATAGCCCACCTTGTTCCACTGTTTTATTAGAAATTCCAACGACGGGGAGGAAATGGAGGGAAATGGAAGATATTCCGCATCGATTCCGCGCGGTGAGAATACGTGAGATCCGATTTCGGAACGAAATGTTAACCGAACTTAATGTAACTTAATGCAACGTTTTCGACGCGGAACGACCTCGAGTTTTCCCGAGATTCTCCAAATCTATTCTTCCAATGAAATAATTAGACTACTACACGCGTGTTTCCCCCCGCCCCCCCCTCTCTTTAGCTTTTTAGTTTTCTTACGCGAATAGAAATTCTATTGGATAGCCGAAGAGCAATTAGCAGCGACCCTTTTATTAAATTTTCGTCCCTGTTTGGGAACAGGAGCAGGAAGGAAGGTCCGAGGTTCTCGTGACTCGAATTGAGAACACGGCTCTTCCTGCTGCGAAAAACAATTTCTTCTAAACTTCTGCTCGCAGTCGTGGCAAATGCTCGTTTCGACTTGCAACCGAGTCAAAGAAAAAGAAAGCAAAAAAAAAAAAAAAAAAAAATAAATAAATGAATAAATAAAATAGGAAGAAAAACGGATAAAAAAAAAAATCTCATCGCGTGCATTTTTAACAGATTCACCGCGAGACGGATGTTTGCAGCTCGTTATTAAGCGGCACGGAAGAAAGAGGCGTCTCGCGAGACGCGATTCCATTTTTCAGCCAGAAGTTCCGCTTTCGCCGCGAACAATCATCCCGCGAGTATTTCAGTAACGAACAGAGAGCACAATAAAGGCCTCTTTTTCGCCACCGCACCGACGTACGAAAAGCAACAAGGAAACGCGCACAGCAGACACAGAGAGAGAGAGAGAGAGAGAGAGATAAAAGTATCGAGCCGTTCCACGATGCGTACAAGTGCGCATCGCGCACACGAATCTCCGTCATTTTATCATTAACTCGCAACAGAAGGAATTCTTTTGCCCCATTCGACTCCCGAATTCAATTTGATGTAACGATAATGATAATTTTCTTTCTTCTCGTCGCGCATTTTGTCATCGACTCGCGATAGGAAGAATTCTTCTCGTCATTCGAGATTCGATTTGTGAATTTGCGTTAAACATTGGATTTAACTTGATAATCATAACGATACCTTCCTCTTTCTCCTATCGTTCGTTTCTCGAGCACTTTCGAAAATCGCGTTTTATCGTCATTTCATCATTATATAGCTATCAAACCCTATCAAATTTATCCTGATAATGATATCTTCCTTTCTTTTTTTGTTCTATCGTTCGTTTCTTGGAAACTTTCACGAATCACCCGCGTTCCATCGTCATTTCATCATTGTATAGCTCGCAACAGGAAGAATTCTTTTAAAATTCGATGATTCTTATCAAATTTATCTTGATAATGATAATGATACTTTCCTTCCCCTCATCGAGAACTTTTATAAGAATCACCTGCGTTCCATCGTCATTTCATCATTATATAGCTATCAAACCCTATCAAATTTATCTTGATAATGACAATGATATCTTCTCTTCTTTTTTTGTCGTTCGTTTCTCGAGAACTTTCAAGAATCGCCCGCGTTCCATTCGTCATTTCATAATTGCATACCTCGCAACAGGAAGAATTCTTCTGAAAATTAATGATTCTTATCAAATTTATCTTGATAAAGATAATGACACCTTTCCTTCCCTCTATTGCATATGTTCCCTCAACAGGAAGAATTCTTTTAAAATTCGACGATCCTTATCAAATTTATCTTGATAATGATAACGATACCTTTCTTTCCTCCAATCAAGAACTTTCAAGAATCACCCGCGTTCCATAATTATATAACTCGCAACAGAAAGAATTCTTGATTGGAATTCGATGATTCTTATCAAATTTAACTCGACAACAACAATTATGATATCTTTTCCTTTCCTCCTATCGAGAATTTTCATTAGAATTCGTTCCATCGTCATTTCATCATTATACAGCTCTCAACAGGAAGAATTCTTCTTCCTCGAGAAACTCGATAAACCCTGTCAAATTTAATAACGATAACCTTCTTCCTTCTACCCGTTCGTTTCCCGTGCAATAGATAATAATAAATGGGATAGATAAGAATGAAAAAACGAAATTTGCAATTCCGTCACGCATGGCCGGAAGAAGCTCGACTTCCCTTCCTCTGCTCCTTTTTTCGAGTGTTTTTCCCCTCCGGAAAAGGAGAAGGAAAAAAGGGAGGAAGAGTAAAAAAAAAAAAAAAAAAAAAAAATTGGAGAAAATAAAGGGGACGATGCAGGGAGGGGTTGGAACGCCGGGTTCAATTCGGGCAGCTGGTTATGATAGCGCGGTAATATGGCGGTAATACGGGCAGGCATGTGGGGAGCAACGAACGGAATTGTTAAGCGCAACCCCCGAAGACGACACGTGAACAACCTCCCACCTCCATGGAAGGATAAAGCGTCCTCGTTGTCGGATATAATATTCCGCATTGTTCAGATATTAAGGCTTAGAGGGATTGTTGCACAACTTCCAGTCTACTCCTCGTATCGAGAATTGATACAGCCCTTCTTTCAATCAAACTTCCTCCTCGTTGTTGCTGTTATTCCTCTTGCAATTTCGCGATCTTTTATCTTACGTATATAGGACGAATATTCGTGAAGGAAGTAAATCTTTTTGCTCGGAAAATTTGGCCAACTTTTTTTCCTCCCCCCCCCCCCTCTCCCTCGAAAGGCAAAGTTTCTCGAGAGAAGTCGCGAACGTGACGATACACGAGCGGGTGGAGTGGAAGAGGCGCGGACGATGATGATGAGGACAGGATATTTGCGACGTTTCCACGGGGACACGAGGCGTCACTCGTCGCCAGATTTCCCGTGGCGGCCGTACCTCATCCAAAATTACCGGCGGCGAACCACGTCCACCCGATTCGAGCCAACCCTTCCCCGCTCAGGAAGGGACTAAACACGTTCGAAATTAGAGCAATCGCCGTCGATCGAATCGTCCTCGGCTCTCCGTGTCGTCCGATTGAAAAAAATCTTGGAACATTTTTTGAGGGAACAAGAAAGAAGAGAGGAGAAAGGAAAAAGCGATTCGTTCCGCGATCGCAATATCCTTCCGTGCAATATCCGTCTGTGCGAGCTTCGATATAAAAATCTCGGGGCGGGATAAAGGGAGTAAAAAATGTTTATAAACCGCGGCTGGTCGATACCGGTCGAGAAAATAGTAATTCGCGAGGTTTTATCGGGTCGTTCGAAGGGGGAGAGAATCGGCGGCGGGACTTGTTTCCCGGTGCCGGTAAATGGAGCGAGCAAGCCTCGTAAAGAACTCGTAAAGAGATTTCGCGAACGGAGAGAGGAGGAAGAGAGACGAAGGGGACATCTCGACTCGCCATTTTGTTTTCGCGGAACAGAAGGGGGGAGGTGCAAAGGGCGAAAAAATTCGACGTTTCATCCCGTCAAATGAGAGTTTTGGGAGGAAACGGGGGGGAAATTATTCTTTCGAGGGACGTCGCGGGAATTGTAAAGGATGGGAGGGAGGGGGTAGAGGAGAGTGTGTGTGATTGTAAAAAACGCGCGCAAACTTCTGCTACGATGAAAATTAATGTACCGGGAGGAGAGCGCGCTTCGTCTCTATTCGAGAGAACTCGTTCTCCTTGATCCTGCCGCTTCTACCCCTTTCTCCCTCGTCCCCTCGTTCCACCGAGAAATATTAATCTCGAAACGGAGCAATCCTCTGATTCTCGACGCCGCGCCGCCGATCGATCGGCCGAAAATGTCCAAGTTGTTCACGAAAGTCAAAGGGAGAAAAAAATCGAGATTCCAGTTTTCTTCTTCTTCTTCTTCTTCTTCTTTTTCTTACGAGGAAAAGAAAAAAAAAAGAAAATTAATTCGAGGCCGTTGCCAAATGATAATTCGCGAATTTGATTTCGGTAATCGAATCACGATCGAGGAACGTTTCTTCCGGTCTGTGTCCTCCTCCCTCTTTCTCTCGAGACGAACGAGACAAAGACATCGGCCGGTAGGGATGAGGAAAAGTTTGCGGAAGAGGGCTAAAGCGGACGCTTGCCTTTTGCCAAAACGAAGAGGAGAAGGGGACGGGATTCGTTCGAGGACGGGAACAAGACGATCGGATCGATAAATCATTTCGTCGATCCACTCTTCATCCTCCGTCGAGAGTTGCCAAGGAGTTTTGCATCGAGGCGAAAAGGATAAAGGGATTTTTAAGATTCTTTCGATGACTTTGACGCGGCTCCAAATTGATTGCAAGTATTAGGTACTTGCTTCGGTTCGTGTCAAATAGGATTACTACGTCGAGAGATTCGATCAAAGAGTTCGATTTTAATTCGAAAAATTTGCCCAAGAGAAATGAAAGGAGGACGAATCTTTCGCGCGTGGCTCTTCTTTAAGGAAAAAAAGAAAAAGATATTTTGTATCATAAATTTGTTTTCCCGCGCGCGAGAGAAATCCGTGTCCGTGAAATAAGAAAAGAAATAGGTGTCATAAAACGCGGTATATTTATGAGGTGTATTCTTCTCACGAATTTTTGAACGACGATATAAAACGCGTGTTACAAGAAGCCTGGACCAAGGGAAAAAATTAGGAATCGCCTAGGAGGGGATAAAGTCGAGGGGGATCGAGATCTCTTCTTTCTCGCGCATTTTTCCTTTACAAAAATTTTCTTCCTGCATTGTGAAATAACGAATGATTCGAAGAAAGATCGCGAAGCGCGGGTCACGTACCTTTAGTATCCACAGATTTCGAATCAACGTATAACGAAGACAAACGACGTGGCCGAAAAATCTTCCGTCTGTCGAGGGACGAAGAAGAAAAAGGAAAGAGGAAAAAGAAAAAAAAAAAAAAAACCAAAAATACAATCGGTTCGATCCCGAGAAAGTTCCATAAATCGAGGAGCGCATCCAAGTCGATAAGTTTTTATTGATTTCGAGAAAAAGTGGAGGAGCATTCGCAAAGCGAATAATTCTCGATCTCCACTCGCGTTTCTTTTCTTTCCTCGATGGGCCACCGATCGGTGAAAAATAAGGAGGGTGAAAGGAGAAATATATATCCCTGTGCGCGGCAATGTCCCCCTTAGCCCGTAAGTCATAAATACGGACGAGCAAGTTTTTCCAAACCGAGCGAGTTCCTCCCGAGGGGGGGAAAAGTTGGAAAAGTAACCGCTCGTTACGTTCAATCTTTCTTCCCGCCCGACCTCGATTGAATGGCAAAGATTAAAGTAAAGATCGGGATCATCTACATGCGGCCCCTTTCCATCAAATCCGAGATAACATCTCGATTCCCTATTGGCAATAGTAAACGTCTCCTCCCCCCAAACATTTCTACTTTCTCGATTCTATTATCTCGATCCAATCTTACCGATTAATCGTATCCTCCATTATTCCATCGTCCATTATATTCCTAATTGCTAACGCCACGAATATATGTATACGCGACACGCCGTCGTGACTACGTGATTACGACGTATATAATTATCCCATTCGCTTAATATAATATCCTAATCAGCTCCTCTCAGATTAGCGTGCATTAGCGCATCGATCATCGAAAAATTCTATCTCTTGCACGCGATATGTAACGTAACGAACATTATATTCGAACAATATTTCACCACGCTGTTAATACATTTCTTGTCGTTCACATTCTTTTGGTTAATAATTTCTTACCTCTGACTTCACTTTACGTTCATTGCGTGCAACGCGCGTATTCATTTACGTACAATTTCGTACGTAAGTTAGACGGGTTCTCGTTTCAATCGCACCGAATGAATCGCAGAATGAAACGGAACCCCGTTTGAAGCCTCTAATTGACCGTGGGAAAGATCAAAAGTCCAGCGAGTGTCTTTCAACGACTCTTCTCTCCTATCCCTCAAAAGCATCCGTCTATTCGATCCCTCTTCCTCGATCAACTCCAACCAACGTAATTTCACGTTCCACCAATTTTTCCTTACGCCTTTCCCAGATTTTTTAACTCCGTTCGAGCCTTATTTATCGCTCGATAAATCCCTCTCCTCGTCGATCTTCGTAAAAATCTTCGTAACATCTCTCGATTCAATGCGAATGGTGATCTCTCAAAGGAGGGGGGGGGGGGGGAAACGCCGAAGAAGCGGCGTTTTGGGAGGAGGATGTTTGCGGAGAAAAGTCAGCCGGCATATCCGGTGTACTCGGGACTAATGACGCGACTGCGGACATTTGTACGTGTCACGTGCAGCTTCCGCGGCGGAGAGAGAGGGCCCGCGCATTAATAATGCACCGGTGGCTTCCGGTCGACGGACACAAATGGGCCGACGATCGTCCCAGGTAGCCACGGCAAGCGATCCGCCTGCATATTTCATTTCGACTCGAACTGGAATCGAGAGGTCCATAAGCCGGCCGTTCGACGATACGTCACCCTTCGAGCATCCAAGATCGACCGCCTCCTCTCCAACTTTTTCCCTCTCTCTCGAGCGTTCATTCTCTCGAGATATTTCCAAGATTTCAATTCTTCCGCTATAATTCTGTTAAATAATAGAGAGTTTGTACACGTTTCTTCGTTCGCGATGGCGGATCCGAATAGCGGAAAGTAAAGCGAAGCGAAGCGAAGGAAAAATGATTGGATCGAACTCGAGATGAATATTTTTCGACAAGTTTGACGAGTGTAAAGAAAAAAAATATTCGGAGAAAAGGTTCTTCGCTAAAAGTTTTTTATCCCTGCTAATTTGAATTGCATCAAAGCGGCGTTAACCGTCGATTTCGATCGATTTTCCTCTTGATTCCGATCAATCGCTCAAATTTTGTTTAAACTAACCCTCCTTAGCTCGGTAAAGGATAGACCTATGCTCGACAAACACAATCGATCCATCGTCTTCCAAAATTTCCATTTCCCGAACGAGGGAGCGGCGCGGACTTATTCGAAAAGATCGAATGCCCTGCCATTCGAGCCCCGCATTCAGCGCGTGTAAATATTTAACCGTGCCTCGTTGCGCCGTTCGTGCGTGTTTACCATTCGTGTGGAGGGAGCAGGGGTGGAAAGCTGCGCGGGATTTCCGAGATTCGTAGTGGTTAGACCGGATCCGTAGACAATGCCAAGGACCCGAACAAAAGGACGAACGCGTCTCGAACCACCCTCGACGAGGTTGACTGAATACCCCGTGGACGCGTTATCGCGCACAGGGAGAAATTCCTCCTCTTCCTCGTCGCCACGAAGGGAAAACGGCAAACCTGATGATTCCTGTTCGATTAATTCGTTTACAATTATTGCGAGCCAGAAACGCGAGGATATAATTATATATAGTTATAACCCTCCTCAACCCCCTCGTATATCGCGATATCGGTAATATTAATTGATAGGAAGGTAGAATTGCGCGAACGAATCGAGCGTTAATGAATCCTGGTAGCGAGTTTTGCTTAATATCGTTACCCGTTAGAAAGCGCAGTTTAATTGATTTCGAGGAATAATAATCTACCTGCTCATCTCGTACTTACAATTTCTTCCGATCTATTCTCTGCATCGTTGTTATTAATCCTCCTCCCCCCTCCCTTATTATCTATATACGCGTTAATGGAACGAGAGTTAATGGATCTTTGAATTTTACAATAATTTTCGAGGAAAATGTTTTTTTAAACGTCGATCGATCGAATCGTCGATTGCTTCGGATGGAAGGAGAAGTTGACCGTCATCGGGAATTCATTCGGGTTTATTTTGATATTTCTTGACAAGTTTCGGGAACAAACACCGATTAACCCGTGTAAATTTGACGTTGTCCACTTTTAAACGAAACCATGGTTAATTACCTCCGCTCGCCCGGTGTAATTAAAATATTCCGCGTATCTCCTCTCTTCTCTCCTCTCGTCGCGTTTGATGTTCCATCGCTGCCTGCCCGGAAATTCGGTGAACACGCCTCCTCTGACCGCGCGCTTCCGTATTTTCGCGTTTACGTTTTTCGTATTTTCGTGTAACGAGGGATGATGCTCTGTATTATATATACCCCCGGCCAAAGTAGCCCACTTTGTTCCCAATTCGAGCCACTTCCGCCGGATAAATATGCTTGATTAATTTTCCATCACAAAGGTAGCAAGCCGCGGCTCCCCTCGTTCGATGAATTAACCCGCTCGAACTGTCCTCTTTCGCTTTAACCGAGAATCATTTCTTTTCTTTTCTTTTTGTTTTGTTCCTTATTTTATTCTAGTTTGACGAATTATCGTAAAAGAGGAAAAAAGGAGTCAAAGTTGGATCATCGTCGATCCAAAAATTCAAAAATTCGGAGAGGAGGTTCATCGATTAATCGTCGCGGAAAGAAACGATGGAAAAACACGGGGAATTTATTGTAAACCGAAGAAACTAAAAGCAATCGCAACGTCTCCGCCGAGGGAATATCACTCTTGTTGTCTGCGATTCGATGGGCGGTCGCCGGTTGAAAAATCGACTGAAATTGTAGCAGCTCGTAAACTCGCGACGAGTAGTCGTTATAAAACGAACCGACGATATTTTTCTTTTTTTTTTTTGGAATAAAAATTCTGAACTTTTCAGAGAATCCGCTCGAATTGTGCTCGAACCCACGATAAAGCGCGAGATGAGACCGTTCTTTATTGGTGGAAACAAGTCTCGCGGAAGGAGACGCTTTTCTGTCACGTACACTAATCCAACACGACGATCTAATAACAATTTCGATGCGTAAGCGGAGAATTCTAATTTATTCCTCGCTTAATACGTTTAGACTAATTACGTAATTTCATATTCGAACATTAAGATAATAATTGTACGTATACGGATAAGGTAGACACACTATAGACGTATCGACATTATAATCGAACGAGATATTTCGAAAATATTTCAATCTTAGACGGCCATCCTAACTTTTTAGATGAAAATAATTTTTACGATTACTTCATAGCCCCTCTATTATTGATTTTAGGGAAAATTTAATCGTTGAAAGTTACTTTCCATAAGTTACTTCGATGAATTTATTGTTCAAAGTATAACAAATAGTCGGAGATAATCCGCGATACCAAAATTATACAAATTATTATTCGAGCATTTTAATAATTTCACTTAAAACGAGTTTATTCTAGAAATTTTTAACTAGTTACTTTTTCATTAACTCCGGGTCACAGGATTATTATACGAAGCGTCTGAGGTGGAGATAAAACCGTTTCGCGAGCCTTTTTTTGCACCAGTGAACGGTACTTTCGATCAGCTTCTGCTCGACTCGTAAAACGCTCGAGTCGATAAACGTTGCAAATGCACGAGCACGAAGCAATCGTCTCGAGGAAACGTAACTCGTAATTCGGAGAGAGAGAGAGAGAGAGAGGAAAAGAAGAATGAACGTAAAATCTGGAAGAAGACGTCTATCGTGAATCGTTTATATGGAGTTAGGATGAGAGTGCTTAATCCGTACAAGTAGTCGTCTATGAATCGTGGGCCGTTTCTCGACGACGACTCTTGCGTTGCGAAACTTCACGCGCGTTAATTCGGGACGACAACCAGACGATTGTCAAAATTCTTACTCGTGCAGTGTTGCGTTCAGTCTGCGAGTTAAACCAAGTAGCAGAAAATACAGAGAACGTGTTCGAAAGAGATCGAGGCATCGCTTGTACAAGCGTAAATTTGTCGGTGAACGTACGTTTTCGTAACGAGAAATAATCAACGATGTATAAATTTGTACAAAGGAGACGAATAAAGCAAGGGGGAACGTACGAATTCCTGTTAAACGTAAGTCAAGATATCGAATAAGGAGAGAGAGAGAGAGAGAGAGAAAGGAAAAGGAACAAAGGGAAAAAAGGGTGAGAGAAATCGTGAATTCTGTTTAGTCCTGTTATGTTATTTATCATCGGTGGAAATGCGGGAAGCCATCGTAAGCCCCACTGGACTTGTTCTTATGAGGTCCTCGAAACCGGCACCACCCCTCCAGGGAATCCGAGAGCAGGGATTCTCTTCCCTGCATCGCATTTTATTTCGACCAGATAGACGTTTGCTCTCCTTCGTTCTTTGATCTCTCTATCCTTCTACGTCATTTGCAACTACGCCGAAGAAACTACGAGAGGAGGAAACTTGATAATTTTCTCGAGATGTTTGCTCGAGATGCCGTAAAAATACGAGAAGAAAGAAACTGGTGCTGAATAAAATAAAAATACAGTTGTAACAGCGAGCGGAAGGGTGTGGCGGAAAGAAGTTGGCAAGAAAAGTTGAAAAATGAGAAGAGCGATGACAAAGATGGAAAAAGACGTGAACGAATGTTATTGTTGGTTGATCGATCGGGATAGGATCGATCTATTTCCACGCATTTTTGCTTTTAATTTGTTCCGTTCAATCTCCAACTAATTTGCAATTACGACAGAGAGAGGGATTTTTTAATTAACGAGGAAATAAATTACATTGATATATCGAAACTAACGACGAAGTTTTCGGTCTTTCTTCTTAAATAATTATCTGTTATTCCTACAATCTTTCTTTCCACTCGCAATTCGAGAAAAAAACTTTCCACCACTGTATAAAGTGAAGAGAGAAGGAGGGCCAGCCATTCTTGCCATTCCTTCTTTCCAACACAGTAGATAATCAACACAAAGAGAAAGATGAGAAGAAAGAGACGCGTGTTCCGGATGAAAATGAACGGGAAATCGCGAAAGGAGAGAAGGGGGATGACAACAGGGCGGGTAGAGACACGGTTGATAATGAAGTCGTTTTCACGTTTGTTCTTAGAGATGAATCGGTGTAGCGAGACACGTAGAGTTCGTAGGCTCGAGAGGTCTCGTGGAAATTAACGTTCCAGCTGCGAGGATGGGGACGAGCACAAAGGATCGAAGGGGAGAAAGAAGAGACGTCGAAGGGTCGGTGGAACGAAGACGCTTAGTCTCGCTAGGCGTGGTGGAACAACTTTGCGTCATCCTTGCATTTTGCACAAATACTCGCAAATACTCTCTCCGCGATGTAAATATTTTATCGAGTTCGATGCGATTGGAATAGTTTCGGCTGCTCGATCGTTCGGGGAATGGTTCTCGAAATGGTTGGCTCGATAAAATTATGCGACCGCGAATAATGGAATTGAAATTTTTTTGACGAAAAATGTAATTCGAGTTGTGTAACGCGATTATGGATTATAAATAAGAAGAATACGCGTTATTTAAAAACGTTTCGCTTCCCTTTCCGCTGACAACGGTTCCAGAATTTTTCCACGCGGCAGATGTCCTATTCAAAAGCTCGTGAATTATTTATCGCTTACAGCTAAGCCTCTTAAAATATACAACAGGCAAAAGTAACCGGCAAAGTAAATGTTTTACCTCTTCAGAGAGGAAACGAGCAACATTCGACGTTCAGCATCTCAATCATCCATCATCGTTTTTTCCTTCACGTTTCCTTCCCGTCCCTCGCGTCCCTCTTCTTCGCGATGCTCATCCCATTTTCTTGCGACGAGATCGAGATCCGTCCGCGTGGCGGAACGACGAGACGGTTTCAAGGTGCGCGCAAAACTTCTCTCGAGATCGAACAGGGAAAGAATCCAATTGGTAACGTTAATACGTAGAAAAAAAAAAAAAAGAAAAAAGAAGCGAACAGTTTATTAGTCGAGCTTTCTCGAGGAGATTTTCGGATGGGAAAACTTCGAGGCATCGATCGAGCATTGCCGAGTTGTCCGAGTCGTCCGCTTTTCTTTCCCCTTTACCTTTGTCGAAACTTTCCGCGAGACACGGACACGGTTATCAAGCGGTCATCATTTGAAATTCAAAAGCGAGCCAATTCCAGGCCGTGCAAAGCCTCGAAATAAAAGTCACGGTGGAAAACAATGCGAACGAGCCTCGGTACACCCAGCGTATCGTTTCCGTTGAAAAGATATTCCAGCAGAAGCTTGCATCCGAGAATAGCCACTGTGGCGGGCTGGATCGAAGATTTATCTCGCCGTTGTCTCACCGAGCTGAATTCAGTCGGCCGCTCGGGGGGAGGGGGAGGGAGATTTCACGTTTTGTCTCCGTTAGCACGGTTTAGAAATCGCTGACTGATCGCTGGGATCGCTGGTAGGAAATATGTACGCGTTACCCTATATAAGTTCTTCCTTTTAACGAAGACGTGCTGAGTCTTCCGCTTTTAACGACCACCGCCTGTCCCTATCGTCTTCGTATTCCAACGATGAAAACGACGGAACGGCCGGAACTGGGGGGAACTTATCGATCTCGATCGACGAAAGGGCTCGGTCGAGGGGAGGGGAAAAAATCGCGGCTACAATTCTTTCCCTTCCCCCCCCCCTTCCCCTCCCCTAAGAATAACAACCGATAATAATCGATAATTCGCAGGCGGGGGTTCCATTATCGCCATTGTTATTTCGTTCGTTATTCAGCGGATCAAATAATCATTTTAAAACAATGTTCATTAAAGACCATCGTTATCGTTTATTGAAACAAATAAACAGCCACATTCCCCTCTCTCTCCCTCCTCCCGCCCAGTAACGAGGAACGTTTTCACGCGTTTATTCCCAAACGTTCGACCCAACAGTTTACAGAAATGAGAGAAAATGTTTGCCGCTGAATATTTCAAAGATCGCTTTAAACTCGATAAAATAATTTAATCCCCAACTCTGGACGAACCTTGTCCAGATCCACAATTTTCAACTTCTCTCGAATAGGAAATTGTTTTCACGGGGGAGAGAGAGAGAGACTCTTTCGCTAATCGATGCTAATCCGATAATGCAGCGAAGCGACTCTTAAAACTTTCGATCCGTCTTTAAACGCGTCGAGTCGTTTCGAATTATCGTCGTTGGAAGAAGATCGTCGTTTTTTTTCTCCTCTCTTTTTTTTTTTCCGTGGAAAAACGTTCGAAACTGTCATTATTCGCAATTCTAGAAATTCTCTCTGTCACGATTTATAAACGTGTCCAAGTGTATTTTTTTTTTTTTTTTTTTTTCGATAGCGTTCGTTCCATCGGCGGCTGATGATTAAAGCGGCTCGCTGAACCGTGAGTTACATTTTTGTCAGACGCATCTGGAATAATTCACGTGGGGAGGGGGGCGGAGTGTACACGTAATTGCCGGATGAAATTTCGGATGAAATTCTAATTGACGGTCTTTTTACGAAATCGTGAAAAACTTGCTCGTTCCGCGCAAATGATAATTAATAATACGAGTAATCCGTGATTAAAATGATTATTCGAAATATTTAACGATATCTAAATTTCGTTGCTGTTAATCGCAAAGCAAAACGCGTGTTGTATCCGTGATACAATCTGATAAAATATATAAAATTCGATCGAGGGAGAGAGAGAGAGAGAGAGAGAGTGGCCGTTAATCGAGAAAATAATCTCGTAGCGGATGACAATTGAATCGGCAGCATTCGTTCTAAGAAGATTCTCCCCTCTCGTTTCGCGAGAAAGAATTTCAAGCCGTTCTTGTAAACGTTTCCATCCAAGGGCGTGGGCCATTAGCAGCGTCGACATTTTATTTCGAGCTTCTCCTTTTTCTTCCCCGCCAATCCTCCTCTCAGGATTCTCTCCACCCAGCTTTTACTCGGTCGATGGGATAGAGGTTCTTATAGACGCGAGATATTAAATTCTCTCTCTCTCTCTCCGGATGCAGAGAATCGATTTACACCGTGGCCGGTGAATGTAAAGAGCCGGAGGATTCTTCTTCGGTGTTCGCGGATCGAGAAGGCCAACTTCGTTTTTTTCCCCAAAATTTCGACCGAGTTTAATTGTCATCGAACAAAGTTCCGCCCCCGAAATATCTTCCCCCGTTCCGGCGGAATGGATGGAATTCCGGGATGGATGAAAATTTCATCGAGTTATTTCTCGAGAAAGATGAAAAGACAAAATCGTGGAATAACTCGAATACCGAACGAAATTACAAATTTATTCGGGAAGAGGAAGGAGGACGGTTCCGAAGAGAGGTGAAATTAATTACTCGCCGAAAATTTTGTTTTATCACCGTATCAGAGAGGGAGAATGAAGAAAATGGCGCGCTTTTCCATTCCATTTATCGGTATAAATAACGCTCCAACTCTTTTTAAACTCTTTATTATTTCCCACGTTTGCCTGTTGCGCGAAGGATACGAAGCCAAGATATCACGTTTTAAACGAAACATAAAACTCGACCGTAACGGTCATAACGGTCGTTTTAGATGAAAACGATTCCTAACGCGTAAACGAACGTTATCGGCCCGACCCCCGCTTTTTCTCCACGCGTGCATGCAACGACAAAAAAGAAAGGAAAAAAAAAAAAAAAAAAAAAAGGAAACGAGCGAGCGGATTAAATACCCGGAAATAATCGAAATAATTGGAAGAGAAAATGTTGCACGTTGATCCTCTACGTTTTCGAGACATTGCATTAGCGGGCCGCGACGCATGATATATTTCCCGCTCGCGTGACGAATACGCGCCTCTCCCTCCCTCCGCCCTGTCCCCTCGACTCTTTACCTTCTCGTGCGCCTTTTTGCCCTGCGTTTTTCGCGTCTCCGCTCGGCACGACCCATTACCCTCTCCCGCCCATAGATCCCACCGATATTCCTGCTATTTACAACGAATCGAGGCGGATTCCACGGAATATCCAAGCAGGATCGACCGATTTAGACGGTTTCGGGGATAAACAAGCGGCGATCCGTATCGGCGTTGCATCGTTTCAAGTCACGAAACGGCGATATGGTCGTTCTGTTGTTCGTTCAATCGTGTATATATATATGTATATGTCTATATATATCCAAAGGCGGGAGAGAAGCAGAGCGATGTTTCATGCGACAGCGGTGGTACATTAATGTTTCGCGTCCCGATTTCGTTCTTCCTCCTCCTCCTCTTCCTTCTTTCTTTCACTGTGTCGCGACGTTATCGCGGATACATCCAACTCCCCGCCCCAACCTTCCGCTCCCAACCCTGCGGCCACGAATAAATAAAGAGGGTTCGCGTTTGTGAACGCGAATCGATATGTCACGGGGGAAATTTGTCTTAGAAAAATCCGATTGTGACGGATCTGGTCGCTCGATTCTAGAAACGGTTGTGCGGCACGCATCGAGAAGCAGCGAATATTTTGCAAAATATTTTGTTGTTTTCGATCGACACGAAACAACGAAAAGAATCCTTTTTCACCTTTTTCCTATGTAAGCTTATTTTTTTTTTCTTCTAAGTTTTATCGACAAGTTGAAATATTCCCTTCGAATTTCCACGAATCGAAGCTGTTAAATAAGATGCCACGCTTAATCTCTAAGGTCGTTTGCAGATATATATATATATATAGTAATTGTAAACACAGCCAAGCCACCGTCCTACGTGCAATGCACGTCTCGAGAAAAGACGAACTCGATGGAGAGAAAGAGAGAGGATTTCGTTCTTGTTATCCCTCGACAGGGGGGACGTTACGTTCCCTAATTCCACCCATTTATTTTTCACGCCACGAAAGAGCAAACATCCCCGCTGTGTACGCAGATTCCCTCGCCCGCACAAGATGGCGCGCAAGCAGCCGCATTCGATGCAGGGGATCGAAGCCGCTCGTTCGATCGATCTTTCCATCCACGGGATCTCGACGAATTCCTCATATCTTAATCGTGAGACGACGGAAAATCGCGAACGCTGTAAATCACTGCCGCTACAAATCCCGATGAAATTGATGAGATTTCCCGCCGATCGAGATAAAATGAAAAGATGAACGGAAAGATGATATGGGACAGGACAAGGTTATTTAGAGAAACGGGTGTATATCATATATACGGGCGGTTTTTAGCGAGGTGGAGGAGTTTAATTAGTTGTTTTCGTCTTTGGTGGAGGCGACGAAACGTCGAACGAGCGATCGTACGTTTTTATCGCGGATAAAATCGGCCCACGATTGGCGAACAACGCCGCCGGTTATTTGGAACAAGAAATGGAACGAGCGGTTGTTTGCGGAATTCGTACAAGTTTCGCGAGCTGCGTTGCAATTAATGTTCTTTTGAACGCTCGTAATTTATAAATAGTTGGGCCAATTCTTTACATTCATCATTTCCATAAGTGCGCCCTATCGAAACAGAAATTTTTAAATTTCGATATTTTTCATTACTCGTTAAGGATTTACTCGTTGTACACGAGTAGTATTCTCTCGTAAAACGATCAAAATACGCGCATACGTCGAAAAAAAATAAATAAACTTTGGGTGGAAATTTCGTATTCGACGGGTGTTGTACAACCGATTTCGATAATATTTGCTAAAACCGAATGCCCGAACATACGTATACGATCGTATAATTTTCATTCACCGACGCAGACCACGGCTAACTAATGTCCAGCAACGATTGTCAATATCCCGCGACACAACCAATGTCCCGTAAACGTCTTAGATTTATGCTCGAAGCGGGGAGGAGAGGTGGAGGGAACGGGCGCGTGTCTCGAAACACTAGTAAGTCAATTACGCCGGCGATAATTATAACCTGACAGTTACAATCATCGTTACCGTGAAATTGCCAGACTAATGTAGCCGGTCAACGGTAGTCTCGTGGCGTGGTGCGGCTTCGGTTGTGCCGTCACTAATTAGCAACGAGATAGCTGCCTCTAACGAGTGACCTAAGGCACCACCCGTTAATGCGCCAACCTGCAAATGAAACCGTTCATTTCTGTCGCCACTTACGTCCGTTTACCGCTTCGCTCCGTATCGCGAAAGGATTCGTCCGTTTCTTTTTCTTTTTCTTTTTTTTCGTCTCAGATCTTGTTCATCCAGATAGATTTTCCCCGGGATAGGGAAGGAAATTATAAATTTGAATCGAATTGTTACGTCGACAAGACGCGATCGTTTCACCAAATATTGTGCAATAAATATTTTAATTTAATTTTGCCAAGTGCTTCTCGATCATCGAAATAATAGAAAATATCCGACGGCGATAGTTGGATGGATGGTTTAATCCCTTCTTTTCCTTCCTCGTCGCTTGAAAAAGCGTAATTTATCACTGGTCCTTGGGGAAGGGATAGTTCTTTACGAGGTCTGAAACATTATTACGCAGGGAGTTGGACGTTTCTCCTAATTTATCCCATGTCTTGGTCCGTTCGCCTCTTAAATGACGCTCCCCAGCGTCTCGCTCCAAGTCGAAACTTTTTCTCTCGACATTCAGATTTCCGTTGGAATAAACATCTCTCTTCAACAAACAGACACATATTTTTTTAACACCCGAGTAATTTCTTCTTATTCTTATTTACGTTCGAAAGTAACGAAGTTTCGTTTCGAAGAGGCTCGATCGCAAGAAAATATAACGGCCGGAAAATTTTTCGATAAAACTTTCAACGGAGGAATTAAAATCGGTAGTTAAACGAACCGATGCGATTCGCGAACTGTTTACAACTGTTCATCTCCGATCCTTGTGAACCCGCGCGGTCAAAGCGTTTCATCCTCGATCCGACGTGGAAGAAAAGAAGACGCGCAACAGATTCTCGTCGTCTATCAAATGCCTCCATCCTTTTCCACGATCGAACCTGTGCAAGGAATCTCCGATCGATCTCGCGAAAGATCGTTGCGATTTATTTTCGATTCCGAATCAAAGTGAAGCGAAGAGAAGAGAGAGAGAGAGAGAGAGAGAGAGAGAGAGAGAGAGAGAGAGAGAGAGAAAACGAAGAATGGACGTTGTCGGTTTAATTAAAATTCAGTGTGAGCCGGATCGTGGCGAGGACTGGGTATTATATAAAATTACACCCCATTCGAGCGTGAATTAACAACATCCTGTCTAATAACCGTCATCCACCGTAGTTGGTAGCTTCGCAGCAAAAACGACCAAGCATCGACGATTATTGCCGCGATCAATAGCTTCGAATGACGAAGCGATTACTTTTGTGCCGGCGTTCTTTCGCTTCTTCGAAAGGAAACGAGAAGAAAAGAGGGAAGAGAGATGACACGATTATCGTTCGAGGTCTTTTCTCTTTTCCACTTCGGAAGAAAATTGGAAGAGGAGAGACGAAAATACGGGATAACGCGTTAAATGGGATAATAACGGGAGTGAATCGTTCCTCGACCCTGTCGACGAAGGGAGAAGGTTTACCTTCCAGCTTCCCTCTGTGAAAAAGCTACGATGAGACGAGTCGACGGAAGAGGAAGAATCACGAGAGAAGTCGCAACGACGTAAACAACGACCGAGATCCATCCGTAAATAAGACACCGATCGATTCCGACCCTCCTCGTTCTTCGCTTTTTTTCAATCCAACCGCGTTCGATCGATCCCTCCCCACTTCTCGTGCCCCTAATAATTCCATTTCTTTTAAGAGTTCAGCGCGACACGGCTGATATGATCGGCCATGATAATAAAAATCACGACCTGTGTTGTGCATCGGCCGGGGAAAAGTTCTGGGGCGAAATGGACAAGGAGGTGGGGGGGTTGCTCTTAGGGTTGCTCGTAAATCCGAATCTTTCGATCGGATCGAGCTATTTCTTCCTATTTTTACGATTATCCTCGATTTACGAGAAATAATAATTCTCTTTCCAAGAGAATTCTCCTTTCTCCGCCTCGCCTTTATCCATGAATTGGATAATATCCGGGACAAACAATATCCCCTCCCCTCCCCAAAACGTCTTAGCCAATTTACCTTCAGGTTCCTCGACTTTGGTTTAATCAACTGTGGCCCCTTCATCCTATTTGCCCCGTAATCCTTTACTCCAAGTTAACCTTGAACCGACCACTATTCCGTCGACCGGAATTAATACCGGCAACACGAGTTTCTGTCGTGTACACCGCCATCCCCTTTCACCAACTTCGATCGTTGGAGATCTTGGGAGACTAGGGGTGGAACTAGGTTGGCACGCCTATGATCGAGCGAACCGTGGATAAAAATAACGGAAGACTGGCGATTCGATAAAAGGGAAATTAGACGAATCGAAACGAGGAAAGTTTTCCTTTCGCGGATCCTTTCCTTTTGGATTCCAGGGCGAATTCCACGAAGAGAGGGGAAGGCGAGGCTTCGTGAAGGGGGAAGTTGGATCGGAAATCGGGAGAGAAAGTTGGTGTGGGGTGGCGCGAGTGGACGGCGGGGGGGAAGAGGATGTTCGGCGAGGGGATGGAAACTTTTGCAACGGTTCCTGTTTGTACGAGCGGTCGTTTCCTGTCGTCCGGCTCGATGAAATCGCGCGGAAAACTACGTTTTAAATTGGCTCGAGAGGCGTGGAAGGGGGTCGGACGACTGTTGCGCGCTTCCACCACCGGTCAACGCCGCTTCCTTAATTCCAGTTCCGCCGCAATTAACCAATTAGATCGAAACTTTGGAAAAAGTATTCGACGGGAGAAAAGGATCGAACTTTTGCCCCAATTTTTTTCTCTTTTCCTTTCTTCGTCCGATATCTAGCCTCGCTTTCGCGAAATCGAGTTTCGTGAATTTTGCATCGAGAGATTCGTTGCGGCGTCGATTCCAGAAATTATCTTATTATTCTTTCTGAAATGTGACCGAGGCGGCGGCCCATTCTCTGGCGAGGTAACGAGGGAGCGAGATTTACGAGGAGCCACCAGGGATCAAAGAAATCAAGCGGAGTGTGTATCCCCATTCCCTAAATCCGCGCGCATCCCTCTTCCGTTCGTCGATAAATACTTTATCGAATTCGACGCAAAATATGCGCCGTGATTCCTCTTCTCTTCTGTGAAGGAGATCGAAGAGACGAGTGTTGTTCGAGGAGGAGGGAGGGAGGGGGGGAAGGAAGAAAGGAATACGGTCTCTCAAGATTCGAGCTCACGATCTCTCACGATCCAACGAGCTTTATCGCCCGATTAATTCATTACAACCGATTCGAAGGGGCGATCGTCGTAACGCTGCTAAAGATCGCACGAGCATTTATTCGCTCCCCGTTTACTTCCGTTCCATAAACCCGACTAGTTGGGAACCCGATCGTAAAGCATCCTTCCCTCCCTTCGCCGAATCTTCTTTCTTTCGCCTAACTCCGTAATTAACGATTACACGTCACCGATGCTTTCCACGCCCAATTATAATATTTCGCGGAATATTTCGCGGAAAATTCGAAAATTCGATCGATTGTTATATCCTGGTTCGAAGGAATTTTCGAAAGGAAGGAGCGAAAATCGAGAAACACCTCGAATCACCTCCTTCTTCCGTCATCCGCTCAAGAAACGAGAGTCAAGAATCTTCGAAAAATACCCTCTCGACATTACCTGACCCAACCTCTCGAGACCGTGGCTGCCGATCGAAGGTAAAGGGTGCGGAACAAGTGGATCGGCTCGATCGCATTCGTCGAGAGAGAGAGAGAGGGGGAGGGGGGAATTCGCGTATCGCGGTCAACGAGGATAATTGGATCTGTATGGAAACAGGCAAACCCTTTAATCGAAACCTTGCCTCCCCCTCGACGTTTCAACCATCTCTCGCGTATTCCAATTTACGTCACCGTGATCAAAGGAGGCGGCGCGCAAACTTCCAACCCCAAGTTTCGTTAACTCTTAGGAGGAAGAGTACAAAGCGGCGTTGAAATTCTTGACGCGGAGACGAGCGGAAAGAAGATCGAATGCGAAATTCGAAGGGTTGGTCGAGTTTCTGTCAATGAAATTTCCGTGCAAACTTGCCGAAATATTGGAAATTATCAACCGCGACGCCTCTGTACTCGTCCATTTCTCGAGAAGAATCGAGTTTAAAATTTAAAGTCGATCGAACGACTCGTAGACTCGGAACACGAGATAACGATTTTGTAAATTCGATCGAGGAATTTATATTTGATCGGCTCGTCCCTTTTTTTTTTTTTCGATTCTTCCAAAGGAAGGATTCGGATTCGATGGATCCAAAGGGGGGTAAGGGGTAGGGATTCGTAGAGGAAAAAAGGTATCGATCGTATCGAGTTTGAACGATTGGGAATCTCGAACGGGTGGGATACCGAAGGCTGGAGGAAGCGGAATCAGTCATCGGCCGTATAAAACGTGGCCGTATAGATCGTGATAAGATTTCTCTCCTCGAGGAAATATTCGTTCGAATAAATTTGATCGAATATTTATGTGGTGGCGGCGGAGCAACGGGTCGGTTGACAGCCGCATAACCGTTACGACAGGTCGATATCGAGATTTCTTTTTCGACTCGGATTCGAATCTCCCTATCCACGCCGATCGATCCGTACATATATCGATACTTCCACTCGATTTCCCTTCTTCCGTGATTCTAGCGAAGAAAGAGCAGCCATGCTTGCCACACTCTGATGATCGCCTCGTCAACGCGCGTTCCGATCCGATTTCTGCGAGGAACGGATGCTTTCGATTCCAAGGGAAAACATCCTTCGAGTCGTAATAACGGCCGACGATTCTTGAATGGACCGGGTTGAAATCGCGCCAAATAGCCACGGCCGATCATCAAACTTGCTCCTCGATGAAAGGAAGGAAGGAAGGAAGAAAGAGAAACGGTGGTTTCTCGCCTCGAATGTTACGAAAAATTTCACTTCATCTCTTTCTCGATAAACGCTTATATTAAGATTAAATAAATTTTAAATATCCCTTTCTTTTTTTTTTTTTAATCTCGAATTTTCCGCTTTAAACCCTCGGATCGAGATTACCGTCGAAAGGACGGACGGCGATATTTCCTATTGCTTTAAAAAAAAAAAAAAAAAAAAAAAAAAGAAACATTGGCGCGACACTTGCTGCGCGACCAAGTGTTCGAAATAAAATTTAAATCGAGGACAAAACAAAAGGAAGGTGGAAACTTTACACCACTTAGAGGTATCCCGAGGTATCGAGGGCGGAAGAGAACGGGGCGAGAGAAAGCCCACGAGAAGGAAGTTCGATCCTTTTGCTAGGGTTCAACGATGCGGCTGCGTTCTATCCCCTCGACAGAACCTCTTCCCCCCTCCTTCCACCCCGTGAACCCCGTTCCTCCATCATCCTAGCCGCTTAGCCCGAGTGCCGCGTGCATTTACGCGAACGTGAAATTCCACGAGCCACTTCCTCCCCGATTGTTTGCGTTAAAAGCGGAAACTCCTTCTCCCTCCCTCCTGTCCCCAAATACCGCGTCGTGCCCCCCTTACACCCTTGATTATCCTTCGTCTTCCCTTCGACAGTTTCCCACCGTCTTCTCCCTCTCTCGCCCTCCTCCAATTGCTTAAACTCGCTAACGGAATCAATTTCGCGGCATTTTCGTAACGACTGCTGCGATTATATTTTACGATCAAAGAAACGTGATACATGTCGAAAATTATATTGGAAAAGTACTCTCCTCGATTGCGAACAACTCTTGAATTCGATGTTTAGGAAGTTTTATGTTTAAAGAGCGATAAATAGTATCGAGGCCTTAATTAATTCCTAATTAATTAATGAAAAGATCGTGTCGTAGAGGACGTACAGGACGTTTCGTCGTTTCGAAATTATCGTTCCGATCTTGATAACACAACTTGTACGAGTATCTTTGCTACGCGCACACGATTTAATTTTTAAAATGGCGAAAGATAAAAACGTTTCAGATCCGAATGGCCCGAATTTCTCCGAGTTTTCGAAACGAGGGCGGTAAAAAGGGGACGCGATCACGGAAAAATCGTGATTGCCATCTCGCGAGCGAGCGGCAAAAAAGGAATTGTTTATATCCTTGAACGACTTTTGGCGGGGAAGGAACCGGCGAAAAAATCTCTCTCGCGATAGCGAAGAAAATTCGGTGGCCACTTTCAATTTGCCCGATGCGCTCCCCGAACGATCGACCTCCAACGATGGACTCGACGTTTCACGACTTTGTTTACTCCGCGTCGCGGCGGCCAACTACGAAACTACGATCCGGGAAGGGAAATTTGGTTAAACGAAATCGCCGGACCGCGAGCTAACATCCCTCCCTCCGTCTTTTTAAAAAATTAAAACGAGAAAAATTAAATTCGAGAAAATTCCTCTCCCCTCGAGAGGACGTTGCAATTCCCTTCCCCAGAATTTAAAAATAGAATAGAAAACGATCAACGCAGAGGGAGAGGGAGGGAGGAGAGGGAAAAGAGGGTGAAAAATCGCGCCACGCTTTTACCACGATCGTGGTCGCAAGTCTAGAAAACAGAAGGTCTGGAAAACTGGTGAAAAGAGTGCAGCACGCATGACTAACGTCTACTCGATCGAGAAGTTGGATCGAAGTGGCGATGGCGAGTGGTGACTCAGTGGTGGGCCATCTCTAAAAGCTCCACCTTTTACGCTCTTAAGAGCTTCATTATCACGTTATCCTCTCCCCCCTCCGTGTTATTTTTATCCGATTTCGAATTTCTTTCTCCATTTCTTCGTTCCATTCGTTCGAATCGAATTTCTCCTCGGCTCCTCGTTGCGCGAACGATGATTCGTGTTCGACACCACCAGCCCCGTGATCCGGTTATCCCGAGATCGAAACGCAAACGAATACAAGAAATACAAGAAGCTTTCCGCGAGAAGAACTTGGATTTCGGTTTAATGCCCTCCTCCTGAATGAACGGGTCGATTGGATAAAAAGGGAGTCGAAAACGAGACGAGGATCATTTCTTTGATCGAAGACTCGATCGAGCGAGGTATGCAGAGATGGCGTGTATTTCCCAAGTATCGTGAAATATGGTCGAAATGGCGGTGTTGTTGCAACAGTTGTTCATAGTTGCGCGATCGTGATTTACGAGGATGGACCGCTCGACCAATTAATCGGTCCGATCGAGATTATATTCCTTCCCCTCCCTCCCACCCCCAGGGAGGGGAAAAGTGCTGCGTGCACGCGCGTCCGCGCGTTCGAAACTGTGGAAGAAGCGCGGGAGCGATTGAAAATGGGCGGTGATCGGGCACCGATTTCGCGGAATAATTTACGCGGGAAGGGAGAATGGGAAGGTTGTTTGATATTTCCGTGTTGCGGGTCGGAATACGGCCGGCCGCATAATTAACAAGTTTATCATGCGGATGGACACGCGGACCCCCGGACGATTCGATTAAAATGTTTTCACCCAATGTACTTAATGCCACGGCTCCAATAATAATCAACATCGAACCGGATTCCTATTGTTTCCTAATTATCCACGTAGTTGCACAACGTCATCGCCCCGCCCGACCGATTAATAATCGTTCGAATTGCGTTTTTCGCGCAAGAAAATCGTTAACCCTCGAAAATTTACTTCGTCCATTCGATCGATAATTATCCAAATCGAGATTTTTTTTTTTTAGCTCTATCTCGTTGCCACGAGGTGAATCGGCCGTTCTCGAAACGCGGAGATCCGGCCGAATCCACGCGGTTGAACGAAATTCGCGACGTGCATCGCGAGCAAATCGGCCATCTTCCTTCCGCGGGCTAAACGGGAATAAAACGGTTGGTCCACGCGCGGGGGGAATAAATTTGGTCGAAGCCTAGGAAAGAATTCGAATTTATCGTTCGCCAACGAGAAGCTGACCGCTATAAACGTGTTCGTCGCGACAAATTCCCTCCCCCTCCTCTCTCTCGTTTGCGATGACAAATAGGAAAAACGTGTCGCGCGAAGGGGAAACAGGTTTGAAAACGCGAGAACGAGGAGACGGGACGGGACGTTCGTGTTCGAGGGAGCGCGAGATTAAAGAAAGTGGCGCTTAACCCAATTTCACCCGAAAACTATATCCAAAGGTATTCGCCTACGTTTCTCGATTATTAATTTTACGAGCCGTGCCTTCGGGGGCAAACTCCCGTGCAAGTTTAATCGCGGCTTTATTCGGCGCGCGGGACGAGATGTTGGAGGCGATACACGTACGCGGCCGATTAAAAATTCACGCGAACCTTTCTCTCTGCTCCACGGACCGTTCTCCTTTTTCGCGGGAATCACGGCTGCAAAATATTCGGAGAAACGCACCGCGATCATCGTCCGTTTCGAGAAAGAATCGATCGAACGTGGGCGAACGTTGGACGAAACTTTGATCGACCTTCGATTGGGATGGAAAAAAAAAAAAAAAAGGGAGAATTAAAATCCCTCGGATAAAGATAAAATCCGAAGGATGATCCGATCCTCGTCGATAATCCGGGCAATAAAGTTTTCTCTGAAACCCGTCTTGCTCCGTTCAAGGCTGATCGATCGATCGACACGGATGCTGAGAGAGGAGCGCTCGAGGAGTGGTCCAACTATCTGCTCGAAATAGCGGAGGTTCGTGGAACGAGCGAAACCACTCTCCGGGAAAGGGGTTGTGGAAAATAGGTGCGGCGCTAAGCTAGACGTCCAGCGGACGGAAGCCGCAGTGTGCTTTCGCGGTCACACGCCGCCTGCATCGCGGCTCGAGTATGCAATTGCAGCTGTAAGGGACCACCGCTCCTCCTCTCCGTGGAATTTACATCGCTCGCATACTCGCGTACGACGAAACGAACTCGTACTACCACCCGTTTCCCAAGAACTACCCACTACGACTCCCTTCCTCTCTACGAGCCGCTCGATGAACAACATCCGACCATCGTGACGAGACTCGTGCAAATTAAACGTCCAATGCCCCTACCCTACTTTTATTTTCTAATTTTAAGAAAAATTCCACGCCAAAGATGGAGCAATCGAAAAGGGCTTAAAGCGCTTTCTTCTTCTTCTTCGTAGAAGAAGATTCGTTATATCGATCTATCACTCTGTTCATCTGGAAATTGAGAGATCGAATCTCTTACTTTTTCACGGAGCTCCTTTTACATTTGCGTAAAAAAATTAGCGAAACCTTTTATTTTAAAACTTTCTGAATTTCCAAGGTTTCGAGTAATATCCCCGCTAAGAATCAAACAAGAGGAAATAGTTCCATTGGAAAACCGGTACGCGGGGGACGGAATGGCGGATAAATCCGGGGTAATAGTTACAAGAGCGTGGACGATCTCAAGGAACGAAGGGAGTGGTATCGAGTGCAATTGCTCAGCCCCCGTGTACCGTTTCAGAAAGGAAACCGCTTTTGCTCCTGACACTGGTGCTATTTATGTTCGCCATTCTTGCCACAGAGTAACCACACACCATCCTCCAGAAATTCGGTCCAATCCCTCCCCTCCCTCTCCCTCCCTCTCTCTCTCTCTCTCCTCCTACTCAGGTATCCTCTGACTGATTTGTCTATAAGGCACGAGAGATCCTCCAGCAAATTTTCTATATAGCGCCCTCTCGAACCTGGCGAAATGGCTCTTCGATACGAGGCCATTTCCCGGGGAAACAACCTCCTCGAGACGTCCCATTTGAGCGTGTTCCCGCGTCTCGGGGGGGGGGGGGGAGGGGACAGAAAGCTATTAGCCACGCCACCTACTTCTTGCGTTTGGAGTTTCCAGGTCGGTGGAGGGGAGGGATTTCTCGCTGTCACAATTTACGTAAACGCATAATTCTTCTTCTTCTTCTTCTTCTTCTTCCTCCTCTTCCACTTGCACTTATGCAATAGGAACAACGGGCCGCGCCTGGCTGGCTCGTAAAGATAAAAAATTGTCACCAGCCAGCCCGAGATTGCTCGCTGCCCAACGCCACTATTTCACTTTTACGGAGTCTCGCCGCCCGGCTAACCGGCTCACTTCCGCTACTTTTACGTCACCCTTTTTTTCAACCCCCCCCCCTGCTTCTCTTTCTCCACTCTTCCCTCCTCTCATCTTCGGCAGGAATGCTTCGTTCTCGCTCTTATCTCTTTTCTTTTTTTCCAAATTTCTCAAACTTTTCCCCTCTCCCGTGTAAACATCTTCGAGTTTCTTATTTTTCCAAACGACTTCTTCCCAAAAATTTCGCGCTTCGATGGAGAAATTATTTCGAGTGAAAATCTCCATCGAAAAGAAAAAAAGGGAAGGGGAATAAAATGAACGATCCCCGGGACAACGAGAGAACAACTCGAACTGGATTGAACCGCGTCGATCCCCGAGATTAAGCCGGGCGCGGTGAGCTCGATCGGCTCGGATAAGAGAGGACTCGACATTGTTTCGGGTGACGCGAATTGATTGCTTCGAGTGTTGGGCCGAGTTCGACTACTACTACTACTACTCTTCCGTCGACCCTGCCCGATACACCCGAGTTTCACGAGCGGCGAGGAGCCCTGTTTCCGCTACACCAAACTTTCGCCCGAACGGTAAATAACGGTCGATTCGATAAAGCTTTGTAAACCGACGGTCGAACCCCGCCGAGCTCCATTAATTCGCCACCGTTCCTGTTCACGTACGGAAGAAGGATACTCGTTTCTTGGCAGAGGTCTGCAACTAGGCGGAGGAGGGAAACCTGACTGAGAAACTCGAATGGATCCGGTGACGCGTCGCGATCGACGAGTTCTCGAACGCTTTAGAAATCGGGAACCCGATGATTGGAACGAACGGTCGATCGATCTTCTTCCAACTTTTAATGTTTACGAATTACGGGTATCGTATCGATCGTTTCCTCCCTTCGAATTTTTATTGGGATGGGTTTTTCTTCGAATTTTCTTTTTTTTTTTTATGCCAATGAGCTTTGCTCCGACTTTTGTTCGAAGGAAAATTCGTTTCGAAAAGATTGAATTGATATAACGATATAACGAGACGTTAGGCTGTCGATTTTTATCGAAGTTAAACAGTTTCGGTGTTCTCGAGAAATTCGATACCGATTCGATCCTCTCTCCGTGAAGTTCAATCGCATTCACGTTTGATTTATCGGTGCGCGGAGAGCAATAATACGGATCCAGCATGCGATCTCGAACCGACGAGAAAAAGCCATCAGCCGGAAGCCCATTAAACTTCCTTCTTAATCGTCGAGTCTCTCTCTTTTCCACCCCCATCTTTTTCTCCATAATGGCGCCGCAATAACCGGTTAATCGAAACCGAAATCGCATCGAAAATAGCGCGATTCCCATCGTAAATCGGATTATTTTATTTCTCTCATCCGTCGTGTCGAAACTGCATCCAAGACTGATCGTATCGCGTTGATGCAATTAAACTCGATACCGAAGAAGAAAATATTAAATTTCCATAATGTAAATGTGTTCCATCCAATTATTTTTCCGACAATGGAATTATTTTCGGTTAATAAAAAGGGGAGGAATATTCGAAGCGGAGAGAGTCACGAGAGAAAGGAGACGGTTTCGACGAAGAGTCGCAAAGAGGAGGAAGCCCGAGGCAACGCGAGGGATAGTCCGAGGGATAGACGAACCGAGGATATGAGGAGAGCTAGAAGAAAAGTCGCGACGCGACTTTTTATCGTTTTTGCCGTGCAAACGACACTGATTGAGATGCGTTACCTACTCGAATTTAAAGGAGATGTTTAAAGGAAAGGAAGTTTGGCTGATTGCGAAATCCTCGAGCAACGTATTCGTGGCATTTATCGCTAATTCGCTGGCCAATAAACGCAATTGTTTTAAAAATATATATAGACGATATGAGCCTTTCCAACAGGGATCCTTCTCATCGAGAGAAACGTTGCTTATTGTGTGCACACGGCATATCCTTGCTGACGTGGCGCGTTCTCTTTATTACGTGGTGTACGTGACGGGCACCGCGATTACCGTATTACAGGATCTTGGTGAGCACCTTTTGCCTTTTTCTCGGCAAACATCCGCCGCCTCTGCACCGATGAAACATTGATGAGGAGACGTCTACCCCTTTCTCCGCCTACATTTCACAATTTCTTGGCATTGCGCTCGATAGAAGAATTCGAGATTTCAACTCCCTCTCTCTCTCTCTCTCTCTCTACCGATTTTTATGTTTACGTTTGATTGATTGTATACAACGTAGCTCGAAAAATAACTCGTGAAGAACGAATCCCCCTCTCGTTGGGAGGATAGAAATTTTGAAAACTTTTAAGCTGGAGAAGCAGCAATCTCCGTATACCGCAGGGAATCGAGTTCATCTTTGTTCATCGAAGCCGACATTAATAACGCCGATTATCCCGGGGATCGTTGGCGACGAGATGCATTCAATTACCGAAAACGGGAATGGAGCGTGGGCGCAAAATCGTCGACGAGATAATCGCGTTTCCATCGAGATCTGGATGTGCAAAAGTAACGTCCCCCCTCGCGAGAATTAATCGTTCTCCAAGCGGAGATCAGCTCAATGGACAGGATATTAAACGTTCCTTCCGAGCTTTACCCTCCCCGCCCTTTTCATTATCCGGCCCGTGTGAAATCTCACGCAAAATCGTCCCCACGCTTTCGCTTCTTGCCGGGATAATTGAAAACGGAGCAGCGACTTTAACTCGCCCTTGTTTCCCCTCGTCCAGTCCAACATTACGCATTAGAGGAAGAAGAAACTTTTCCAAGAACTTTTTTCGTCGAGTCGGGAGCAACTTTGGAGGAATCTGCTCGATTTCCAAAAAAAAAAACCTGCACTCTTCGCAATCAAACTGCTGTCAAGCTCGTCCTTTTTCTTCCGAAAATTCTTGCAAATCGACACGCGACGAAACGAAGATTCCTCTTCTCGTTCCTCCTTGTTTCCATCTCGTTCCAGAATCGAACGCAAATCGATTCTAACGAATCTACTCGCAACGGAGTAATTCAGTAACTGGAGAAGCGAGTTCGTCATTCGTCAAACACCGTTGCCTTGTCCACCGTTGTCGCGCAAATTGTTTCTCCGTTTCTCCTTCCTAGCTTGGAAATTTACTCGAGCGGATTTCTTCTTCTCTTCCTTCTCCTCCTTCTTCTTTTTAAATAAGCTCGACGTCTGCGATTAAGCGGCATTTACGAAACGAGATCGTTGCCCGAACGAGGTATTCCGGGTTGTTTACACGCGTTTACTCGACGACGGTAATTGCGCGGACTATCGCGTTATTGTTTTATTGAAATTAGTTGAAGGGGTTTGCGGCTCGAAGCAACAAAGCTCGTTTCGGAAATTCGTGTTTCGCCCGTGTTTATTCCAGGTAATTCTGCGACGAACGACGACGGATTATCGCTCCTAATAGAGTTAACCGATAATTGAGCGTTTGCGGTTTTCAAAGTGTAGCGCGACGCGGTAGCTGGAAAGCTTGGAATCCTTGCCATCGTTGCGATAGGCTTCGTCGAGGGCGTGTATCCTTCATGCCCTCGACGAAGGGGGCAAATTTCGTCAGCCAAGTGAACTTCGTTCGATGAAGTGTTCGAAATTCTCGCCGCTTCGTTGGTAAACGGAACGACCGATCTAAGAGATTCGAGTTTCGAATAGTCACGAATTCGAACGAATTAAATATCACGAGAAACAAGGCTATCGATTAAGTAAATCGAGACATTTGTGTTCGAGATTTGGAACAGAAGTGAAGCGGAATACGATCGCGGAATAAGTGTGGTCAAACAAGTAAAAAATTGTAATCGGACATGTAGATCCATGGTCAAACAAGAAGATTTAGACTTAGATCAAATTCTGTGATAAATAGACTAAGGTATTCATAGGTGAACAAATACTGCGATGATTATTGAAAATTTTGCCCATTTCTCAATCAATAAGATAATAATTAATCGAATAGAATAATTTATAAGTAAAATATGTAAATCTGAAAGCAAAAAAAATCGATTTATTAAATACATCTTTCGCGAATGGGACAGAACCCACGTTATTTGGCGGGTTTAATCCTTTTGCCAAAAATATGCTCGAGAAAAATCGTTGTTTTAACAGTCATTGAGAAAAAATTGACGATAAAATCAAAATATCGATACTATATTTCCAGAGAAGGATACTCGATGCGCAACAACTCCAATCGTCATATCGCCGATTATACGATACGCGACATCTTATGCACAGAGACTATACTCGCCCGTAGTTAAAGGATTAATTCGTAATTTTTAAAGACGCACTCCGAGAGGAGACATTAGAAGGGCATACCTGCACAACATTTAATATCAGCCGCTTCCTCCTCCAAATGAAGCACGCGATAACATCTTTCCATCCGGAATTGCGCGCGCGGAATACGTACTCGCCTCTCCTCTTCCCTTCTTCCCTTTTTCTCTCTTCCAACGGAAATCACGTCCCGTTCCATTCCATCGTCTAATTTTACATCCGCGGAAACAGTTTAAAAAAAAAAAAGAAGGAAGGGACAGGTACACATAGCTTCATACTCCTCCTCCTCCTCCTTCCCTCCTCTATTTGCCTTTATGATGAGGGAGACACTTTGAGCCAGCAGGATCGAAGCTAAATCGGATTAATCCGGGCAAACTCGGTCCGGTCGCTACGAATGCGCGCGGTCGCATTCTTCGGCGACGACACGGCTCGCTCGAAAATTGAATAAACATTCGCGACAAATTTCACCGCTCCCCAACCGAGAATTTCGAAATACGTGATCGGGATACGCGGATCTCCTCGAAAGGCGAACCGGCTTCCGCCCGATTCGATCGAGAATTCGCATGCACGTGTGAAAAATCTTCCAGTCGAGGATAAATGAACGAGTTTATTTTCGAAAGGGAAGCGGAGCAGTGGTTGAGGAGGGATCGAATATAGTGTTGCGTAAGTCGATTTTTAACATCGATTATTCGATATCGCTGATTTCTTCGAACAAAATGTAAACACAATTGGCAAGGCGCAAAACGCATATTTCCTACTTTTTTCACTTTGTTTGCGCGTACGATCTTGGTTAATATTATGTGATAATTGTGTCTACAAGCTTGAATTAACTGGAATCGATCTTCTTGTTTACGCTCGACGAGAAAATTCGCCTATATTGATTGCTTTCTTTTTTCTCAATCCTCAAACATCTTTGAATCCTTTCTTTTTAAACATGTATTCAGCAATAACGAAGAAATCGCATCGTTCGAAAAAGATGAATTAATATAACATTATATATGTTATAAGCGTAACAATTAAAGTATAAAATATGAACAGTTCTCTGTTAGCCTCTGTTAACTGATCAAAATATATATATATATACATTTTCTCGTTCTATCCCTAATGTATAATCTTAATGCGATTTATCATTGCGCACGTGCCAGTTTCTCCGCCCTTAGGGATCGTATCTACCTGAATGAAGGTACACAGGGGTTGGATTTGCCATTTCTCCAAATTTGTCCACCCAATATCACGCTTTGTCCAATCTCTCTCTCTCTCTCTCTATTCATTCTCGAACGAAATAAAAAATTTTTCGTTTTCTAAGACTATCCTTTTTCACATTTTAAACAGGCATTAATTTCCATTGTTTCGACTCGACTTCCATACATTTAATTTCGTAAATCCCGAGTTTCGTAAGGGAAGCGAGCATTCGCGCGTTTCTCCATACACGTGAAACAAGAATTGAAATTGGAAGAATGAAAGAGAGAGAGAGAGAGGATTGACCTTCGTTTCGCGAATACGAAGGCTGGAGGGAAAAGCGAGTCGGTGGTGTTTACTCGAGGTAAACAACCGTTGCTGTTTAATCATTCCTGCCCTTCCAGTCCGACAATCGTTGCGCACAATACGGACCCCTCTCCGCTTCGACTTGTCACTTGTCTTGAGCAACGGACTTGCCTCCTTACTTCCTTTACTTTATCCGTGAGTGAATCGTTGGAGAGAAAAAAAAAAAAGAAACAAAGGGGAGAGAAAAAAGCAAGAGAGAAATATTGGGAAATGGCTTGGTTGGATTTGGAAAAAGAAAAAGAAAAAACGGAGACGAGAAAAATGAAAGGAATGGGAACTCGTGGGTGGAGGGGAAGAGGCTGGATTATGCAAATCCGCGCGCAGTTACAGCTGGAACGAGGCGAGTTAACGGGGGAAAGTAGTTTGGTCGAAAGGGAAAGGGTCGCTCAAGGGATTTGACGAGATTCGGGCTTGATCCGCGCTGTTAACACGGCCCCGTTAAAAAATGCCAACAGCGAGATCATCTCGCTCGGTGTTATAACACCAATGGGAGAGATAAAAGGTCCGTCCATTCCACGGGGTAGGAGGAAGCGGTGAGTGAATCGGTGCTTGTCTCTTCGAGCGAATCTTCTCCGTCCGAAACTTGGTAAACAAGTTTCCGTTTTAATCGAATATTCGAGAATTTAATCGAATAATTTTCTCCATATCGAGGAATTGCTTGTGAAATTGTGATTCGATTACAGCAAAGAATATATATAATATTCGATAAATTGTGTTATATAGATGTGGATCGTGCCGATGCCTTTCCTCTACTACGCTCTACGTCGCGTCGTACGATGGTATTCGAAAGAGGGGGAAACAATCGAAACAATGGTTCGCGTATAAATATACACACAAGAGATATACGAGTCGTACTTTTACACACGCATATACGTATATAAACACAACACTCGTCTCGTTATTATTCGATGAATGTAATTTGGGAGAAGCTTCGAACGATCAATTTCGTAGGATGAATAATTTTCTCGCTCGATGCCATTATCGCGGCATCTCCTCGCTTCGGTGGTAACTTCTTCCTTACCGACCGACTTAATAACCTCTTCTGTTCTTCGACAAAAGGCCGAAAGAAATAAATTATGGTCCCCCCCCCCGAGCGACCTGGATATTCCTGTTCCTCCTCGTCGAAACGAACGATTCGCGTTTGCCGGGGAAAAAAAAAAGAAAAAGAGGAAGAAGAAGAAGAAGAAGAAGAATGAAAAAACGTTGGACAAGTATATTTATATTTTAAAAGTGTAAATTCAACGCGTTCGTGGAAAAGGGAGAGGTAAACTGTAGGAGTGAATTATCCCTCCGCGCGATTTATTTACTTGGTTATGATATATACTTCGGGTGGATGGAGCCAGTTTCGGCGATAGTCACACGGTTAAACAAGAGGACAAGCAAGAAAAGGCTAACAGAACAGGAAACGGAGAATCGAGGGAACGGAAGGTGCACGAAGAAGCAAGAACGTTGGGACGGAATACGTAATCATTCGCTCTAGGGACCTCGCTTCTGGCGTTCAACGATTTTCTTCCTTCGCAAATCCGTGCCCGGCTTCTTGGCGAGATCAATGACGTGAGATGGGTATCAACGTTTCATCCTAAACAATGACAAAATCATCGATGCTGCGAATCAATCTAAACCGCTTAAAACATCTTCCAGATTTACGAAAAAAATCGAATAAGTGACACCTTCGACGTATTTCTTCGGTATTTTTCATTTATTAATATTTATTTCGATAACTACTACTTAAACGAACAAGCGAGAAATCTTGGATTACAAGTACCTTCGATGATTTTTTTTTTTTTATAATATCACGAATCTACAATTTTTCTTCGATAAGCTTAACAATAATCGATCTTCTTCTCTTCTTGTAGTGTTTTCCACTTTTTATTGCGAGGTTAACGAAGCTATTTGAAAAACGAGAGAAGCGAACTACTACTTAAACAAACAAGAAAGAAATCTACGATTCTTCGATCGATCTCGTTTTTAACGTTCCTCTAATATTTTCTTATTGTTATTGCTTAAGTACCCGTTCGATAATTTTCCTTTTTATAAAATCACCAAATCTTCGATACGCTTAAGAACGATCGATCTTGCCTCTTTTATAAGTATTTTCCACGCGTCATATAACGCGTTAACGAAGGTTAACGGAGCCATTGGAAAAACGAGAGAGGCGAACGATCGTGAAAACTCTGTCGCGTTCATCGCGTGGCGCGGTTTATTTGCCGACGATGTTCCGCGAATCCCTCGAGTCAACGAGCCGAATGCTCCGCGATTACGCGTTTTGCGAGACGGCGGGTGAAAAGGTCGGGATTGCACCCGGTTAAATTCGGCAGGAGAAGCCAACGAAACGAGTGTCGCTCCCCCAAAATTGAATGCTACGAGCGACCTCGTTTCCACTTAACTATCATCTTGCACGATATTGCTACATCCGAGCGTGGAAAGACAAATAACGGCGGATGCCGAGCGACGTTATTTCACGAGAGCCAGGCCGGGACGTTTCTTTGAGACGATCGAGAGACGAGCGCCCGAAATCTTTATCGATCGCGAAAAAAAAGAAAGAAAGATTCGCTTCAAAATAAATCTCGCTGCATTCTACACCGCCATTGTTCGCAAGTTTAAAAGAGAACCGCCTTTTGTTTCGACCGATCTCGAAAATATATGCGATATAATCGATTTATCCGCTGGAGAGGGAGAAGAATATCCAATTCCATTCGGTCGAGTATCATAAATTAAGGATCGAGCCACGTCGAAGTTGTTGTGTCGAAGTTGAAGATGGAAAATCTTTTAATCCGACCACAGCGACCATTAATCATACGTACGCTCTCTTTCCTACGATCGGTTGGTATCTTTCGTAGCGAGAAATCCGGGGAGAGGTGAGCGCGATACACCGGCGAAATGACGAAGCTTGGGGAGGGGTTGCACTTTCGAACGCGGGCCAATCGCGAGGCGAGAAGACGGCATGAATGAATGATTCGCGAAACGTTATTAACGCTCGCCTCGCATGTAATAAGGGAGAGGGCACCGTTTAGTTTTCAAAGCCCCCCTGGGTGCCCGCTCTCCAACTAGTTTCGCCCCTAGTTTTGCCTCGGATTAATCTAAATTAATGTCCTCGCCTGACCGATCGCTCGAAACTTTCCAAACCAGACTTTCGTTAATGTTTCAATCGGTCGATTACTGTATACCCTTTCCAACGGCACGATACGTTATAGAAAAATTGACACGATCCGATCCTTAAGAATCGTGATCGTTCGAATATCTTCGCGCGATGCTTTGAGCGATTTCGGTTTCAAGTTGTTTCCTTGAAATTCAGAATTATCGTAATTAATCGATTCTCCTTTCACCTTAGACCTGTGTGTACAGGTCTGTGTATCAAAAAAATGTGAGAATATTTTGCGCGAAATCGCGCAAAATGATTGAATTTTCTACCCGAAATCATCCGTAATATCCGTTAAATATGCATCCCTTTCCGGCCGGATTTCAACGCAATTTTCACCACGAGATTATCGTAGCCAGAGTATCGTCTAATCGGATCCGTTCCTCCCTCCTACGATTAATTGTTTAGAGATATCGATATCGAATCGAAAGCGGAACAACGCCGCCGTTTCGATTAAGATTGCCACACGCGGCGATTATCACGCCGTCTGAACCTGCTCCCGTCCTGGCTTCCTCCGGCTAATCCTTGCCCCGGATCAAGCAAATTAATCGCCATCGACCGATTCGGTTCGATATCGGTACACCTTGTAATCCTCGATTCTAATTTTAACCGAGCGTGGATACGATAATTAGACTCGATCGACCAGAGAGTGTCACCCAACGCGGCACACGCGGCTTCGGAGGGAGAGGAGAATCCATATTTCTGGCTGGCAAACAAATGTTACGATAGACATACAGAGAATTCCGGATGGAATTTCGAGAAACGATCGAATAATTATCAGTCTTGACGATCGAAAAACAATTTGTACCATTTCGAAATTACACCTTTATCTCGTCTCGTAGATTCGTTCGCGATACTCGCCAATCCCTCCACCTGTTACGCGCCCTTCCAATCGAAATCTCCTCTCCAAGAAACCTCGAATTTACCAATTACTACATTTTATCTCCGATTAATTTTTGCGAGAACAAAAATCGTTTCTTCTCTTCTCGGCCATTGTTGCTCCTCTCTTCATTAGCGGAAGAGAATACGGGGAGAGCGGGACGGGGAAAAAGCGGGCAGGTTCGTTAATATTCGACGTTATTGGGTTAAAAAAACGTCTCTCCTTTCCTCCTTCTAACGAGTACCTCTTAACGATCCTCGAGACAGATTTATCTTATAAATTACGTATCGTCGAGACACCACCACGCGTTCGACGCGTGAAAAAAAGCTTCCGCGTGGAATTGTCGGTGGAACGAGGATCGATCTTATCGATCTTAGAGCCACGTCGCGCGGTTCGACCACGACAACAATGGGCTCGCAATTACGCGACGTCTTCGCGAGACTAGCGCCATTGTCCGACCGATCAACCACCGATTCCATCCGATCCTCGCCCTCGTTCGTTCCCCGCAGAGATCCCATTCGTTCCTCCCTCTTTATCCAAACATCGATCGCGGTATCGATGAATCGTCCACGAGCGAAACGCGTGGTTAACCACGCGGCCAATTCGGAAAATATGCAGGGTCGATCGAAGAATTCTCGTTCAATCGTTACGAACATCGAACGTCCGAATCGATCTTCCATTTCTTCTACTCTTTTCTATTTAGATTATCGAGGAGAAACGACGAGTTGTACTCGAGTTTGGGGCAAAAATAGTTTATTCGACCGCAAGTAATCGGTATAATTGAACGAATTTCTAGATATCGGATCTTCCGTTTCTTCTACTCTTTTCTACGATTTTATTTAAAATATCGGCGTTTGGGGCAAAAATAGTTTACCCGACCGCGAATAATCGGTACAATTGAACGAATTTCTAGATATCGAAGATGGGATTTTTCAATTCTCTAACTGGGAAGGAGAACAATCGTTTTCGAGATAGGATTCGCGGGGCGGAAAGAAACGAACGGGTAAATAGAAGTTCATTTCTGATTCGCGCGCGGTCCAGGCGCTTTCACGCGATATTGACGCAGCGAGGGTGTGTGGGGGCAGCCTGCAAATACGTTCCGCGCGTTCATTCGCACACCTTTGTATTTACATAACCGAGGTCGTCGCCTGTCAACGATATGAATTAATATCGATGTCGAGGCGGGTGAAAAGAGTCGCGTTCCAATATAATCCCCGTGGGGGCCGAATGAAAATTTCACAGCCACCGGAACGGAATCACACACCCCTCCCTTGATCGATTGCGTCCCAACTTATTCCTTCCCTTCCTCTGCCTTTCAGAATTATAAAATCGTATAAACACACGATTTAATCGGATATTTTAATCGAACGAATCCATTTCTCCTCCCACGTTCAAAGCCCACGATTCCTACACCCGATTTCAACCTGTCCCTCGTCGCTTGTGCGTTCGTCGTTGCTCCAACTTGCCCCTCCATACCTGTTGTTCGATCGCGATTCCTGACGAACCATTCCGTTTTCCATAACCGAGATGTATGGCACAAGTATACATATAATTGGCAAAATTGCAGGTTCGTGATTTTAACGTGACGGTGAAGTAATGAACGCGTTGCCGATAAAACGGGAGGAGGTTCACGGTAATCGCGCGGCAACGACGCTGCTCGCCGGCGAACAGATCGGCGTGAATTTAATGGTTCAGAAAACGACACCTATTTGCCGGGGAGAGAATCTATTCCATTTCGTAGACTTGGACTAACGACCGGGGGGGAACATCTACTTGTCCCACGATAAACATTAATGGAGCAGCAATTGGGAGGATTCTCGAAGAGAAGTATCGTGAGGTGTCTGTTTTCCTGTCCCGCTCCCGGATCCACTCTTCTCCTTCTTCAACTAGCAGAAAAAAGATGGTAGATGCCGTCGACGAAAATTAGGAACGTCGTTGTATCGAGGAAGAGTGAAGGTCAATGTTTGGATTTGGAAAAGGGAAAGGAAATTAGCCGAGAAGAATCTGTTCCATTTCGAAGACTTGGACTAACGAGCGAGGGAAACGTCTACTTGCTGTCCACGATATAAACATTAATGGAGCAGCAATTGGGAAAGCAAAATTCTCGAAAAAAAAAGGTCGTAAGAGTGTCGTTTTCTATCGGTCCAAAAAAATGTGTCACGATTGGTAGACGTTGACAAAAATTAGGAAAGCATCGTTATTATATCGAGGAAGAGTGAAGGTTAAAGTTTGGATCTGGAAAAGGAAATTTATTCTTTATCGCTGTTGTGTGTTCTTGTAAAATATTAATACTGGAAAGTGACGAGCGAGTATAATTCAAAAAAACTATTAGCCGAGAAGTGGACTTGGATTAACGCGCGAGGGAAACATGCTTGTTCCAATCCAAACATTAATGGAGCAGCAATTGGGAATAGAATTCTCGAAGAAAAGTGTCGCAAGAGTGTCATCTTCTACTAGCCCAAAAGACGTTCGATAGATCGTCGAAAAATTAGGAACGCATCCTCGTCAAGAAAATTTGAATTTGGAAAAGGAGAAGGAAAATTTATTTTTCATTACGCGTGCGCTTCTGGAAGGAGCACATTTAAGACAATTTCAAAATAAATATTATACACCGGAGAGAAAAGTGGCGAGCGAGTATAATTGAACGAGAGGGGTCGGACTCTGCCCGGTCGTCCACGTTAACGATGTTCACACCGGCTTTGGCAAGTCGACGAATAATTCAGTGCTTTAACTACGGGCGTGGACCCGCCGGAGGGTAGCTCTATATCGCACACCCCTCGATATATACCTGTCGGTAATGCTTCTTCGCCGACGGTTAGACAAGCTTCTTGTATTTGTTATGATCCCGTCAAGAAAATGGAGCGGAACTTTGCGCGCGTCAATTTCCTCTCCCTCCCTCCCTCCCTCCCCCCCCTCTCTCTCTCTCCTTCGCTCCTTCCACATCGCTACGACGACGACGACGAAACGTTTCCCTTACAGGATAGGAATTAATTACCCTACGATTTCGAGGGCTCTCACAATCCTATTGTGAAATTTTGTGGCAGCTAAAGAGAAATCGAGACGGTGGCAATTATACGATTTCGAGAGAATCTAGCCCCTCCCCTCTCTCAGAGCGTAATTATATCTCTTCGAGCAATAGGTATCCTACAAATTTTACGGAATCACATACCACGATTGGAGGATCTTGCGATTGATCTCGATTGCGATAGACACTCTCGATATATGTACAAATTAATCGAGTCCCTTTGAGATGGGATGTTTGGAAAAATAAAGAAACACGAGGGGGGATAAAAGTTTATTCCGAAACGAAACTCTATATACTCGGGGATAGATATTCAAGTGGGACAGATCGAGAGATTGGTTAGACAGATTATAAAGAAATATATAATTGTTGCAACATATCTCATAATAATTAACACCAGCACGTTGAAAGAAGGAAAAATGGACGAGAGGTGCACTTTTACGTGGACGAAATTGTAAACTTGCAACGAAACCAACTCTCCAGAGATGCTTGAATAATTCCTATTATTAGGCCCACGAAACTTCCTAATTCTTCGACCACCGTCGATTTCCTTCTCGCGCTTGAATAATTGAGAACAATGTCGTATCGCAAGCGTCGAGATATAATTCACCAACTCGGCCGATTATGCAAACGAGTAAAACGCATCGTCCCGGCCAAAGACGCGACAAAGAGAAACGAGCGGAGCGAAATTGAAACGGTAAGGCGGCCAACAAAGTTGGAGAGAAGCTTATCGAGAAGCTTAGCAACGGCCTTAATCGAAAATGGGAAGAGATGAATTTTAGGAGGCGCGAAAAATTCATTCCGACGTTTTTAAACGGGGGGAGGGGTGTGCTCGCGAAACACACATATTTCCGATAAAGCGAAATTTCTGCGCCGTATATCGCGCCGCCGGAAAACCCTTCCATATTCCGACGTTACCCGTTATTTAGAAACCGAGGTTTAATAAGCGCGCGCAGGGCGACCGTTATTCAAACCGTCCGCGACGCTTCCGGTTCACAGATTCGAACAAACGGTCGCGCGAACAAAATTCTTCCCGAGTTTAAGTTTAAGAGCACGTGTTATCGCGCTGGGATTATTGTCGAAAACAGGGCGGAATTGAACGGACGAAACGTAAAAAAAAAAAAAAAAAAAAAAAGAGGAGGACAGTTTGATTATTTTTTTCCACATCGCATCGATACTCGATATCGAGAAAGTAACAAACACGAAAAAAAAAAAAAAAAAAAAAAAAACGGTAACAGCGTTGGTTGGCAGGAAACACTAGACTAGAGGGGAGGGGTACGGGAAATTGGAAAAAGATTATCCCTCACGCGAAATGATTCGATATGATTCTCGAATCGATGGACGAGGCTCAGGATGGACTCGTTGATTCCCGATCAACGTTAGCCGGTCTGTGGCCGAATAATACATAAGGCGGAGACCCAGGGAAGAAGCTTTGATTTGAATCTACGCCGGCTGTAAAGTTCATTAGATTTAAATATTTATGAGATCGGGGGTGGAGAGGCAGGTCCCGGGTCAATTTGAAGCTGGAGGAGGACGGAAACGACTTTGGTTCTTTATTCCCGCGGGAACCCCCGTCCGCCTCTCTCCCCCTCTTCTGGTAAACGTTGCAAAAGTTTCCCGGATTACCAAAGAGGGCCACTCCCCGAGACAAATGCCCGATTTAATTGGCCGAACCGTCCCTTCTTCCCGTCGATTCGAACGAATTCCTGTAAACGTTTAACGTCTTGGATTCCGTCGCATTCCGCATTGCGGATCGGTTGCGCGACCGCGATCGAAACCGAGCCACGCCAATTTCGTAAACTCTGCAATTTCGTTAATTAACCCGGCGGAAAAAAAAGGGAGGGAGGGATCCCGCTTAGATTTCCTCGAGCGCCATCGTTTGTTTCTACGCTCTCCACTTAAAAACAACCGACCAACTTTAAACCTCCCCGTTTCAACAACTTTCAACATTGGGACAGAAATTGAAATTTGCCCGAATACTCGAATCTACGATTCTCTTGTGCGATCTAGCGCGATTCAAATCGCGTGAATTTCGCCTTTCCTATATTCACACTTCGAAACAGAGCCCGTAATACCGTTCATAATGTCGCGATATCAACGAGTGAACACCACTTTTGTGAAGTGGTGACAGGCGAAAGATATCGAATCACAATTTCGCAATGCTCGCGAGGTGGAAAAGTATGCGAAAGATACGTTGTCCAGTATCGTTCACAGTTTTGATAGTGGAGAGGTATTCAAAACCTGATCTTCATTGCGAAACATCCAGTATTTCCAATATTTCGTCACAGTTTTCTCCCCGTGAAAAGATGGGAAAGAATTCGTTGTAGAAAAAGATATATCGTCCCCGATATCACAATCTTCGCCAGAAGATTGGGAAGACGTTACCCAAAAGATACACACCGTCCATCATTTCAAATATCATAATCTTTATCGTGGAAAGATCCGCAAAATCCAATATCGTTCGCATTCTTGTCACGCAAAATGCAAAAGAACACCCTTTTCCGCTCGACGACTTTCTCAGTCGGGCGAAATAGCAACTCGAGATGATTTTGCGCGTATGTGACAAGCGTTTTACGAGTAGCATAAAATTATTTTGTATATTTTTTAATAAAAAAAAAAAGAGATATAAGAAACTTGTTGGCAAATTAATACCGCGCTCTTATTAATTCGAGGTAACGAAATCCAAACTACTTCGAGTTGTCGAAACGATTTCTAAGATAATTTTGCTACATTTGCCACGCAGATCTTTCGCCCGGTTACTTAAGGATCCGAGAGAATAACCAATAGAATAGATTCGATCGCGCCTCTCTTGTCAATTTGTAATACAAATTGTCCGATCTCACCCTTCCCACGCAAGCTATCGGATTCAGATTCAAATAGCGAATAAAACTGGTTGTGAATATATTTTTAATTATATATTTAAAAAACTGTAATTTTATTTCGTCCTTTTCATTTTTATTTAAATAATTTATTGATTTTTTTCTCCATTTTATTTTAAATTATATCACGTGTTTTACTCTTCTATATTCGTTATATTTTTTCGTACATATCGACTACTATGTATATTTCATTCATCCACACTAATTGGAATTCGCGATATTAATATTTTTTAATTGTATTTTAATTACATACTTTTAATCACATATTTCTACGTTATATATATTTCCAACGAAATAAAACAAATTATAATAAAAAAGGCAAAATTGTTTTCCAAAAGTTAAAAAAAAATCTCAAAAACATATAACAAAAGCTCAAAACAGGGGGAAAAATAATTTCGTCCAATTAGCTGGAACCACTGTGCAGAGCAGGAGCTCCGACCCTCGAGCGCGATGGTACACACTTTTCGAGAATCGAATTCGAAGAATTCAACCGGCTCGCGAAACTTATCCACTCAACGCCACGATATCCCCACGCATACCTCTCGCCATCCTCGAAATTCACCATCGAACTTCAATTTTGAAAATGAAGCCGTCAAGCATCGCGGACAAATGGTCCCCGTACGCTACTCGCGCATCCCTCGAACGTAAATTTGTGGCAGGATCGAGAGCCCGATTCCTCCAAGGCGTGGCGGGTTCGTAGGCCGGTTTCCTGGGGGGATTGGTGGGTCGGTTTGATGGACGGGCCCATAAAACTTTAGCAACCGCGTAAATCAAGGTGGGCAAGCGACAGGGGTCCGCGGGTGAATTAAGACGACGACGACGACGACGCGATCGGGACGATAGATCTTTTCTCAGGGCCCGTGGGCTTTTCGAAGGTTTCGCAGAGTCGAGTAGCTATCCCCAATGGAAGGATCCAAGAGCAACGAGTTCCTCTTATTTCCATTCGAATTGCGAACATCGTGTTTTCGAAGGACGTTTTACGTTTTACGCGAGTAATTATATTTCCGCGACAGGGAATGGAGAGGGGGGAAAAAGGAAAGGGAAAGAAAAACGGGGAGATGGTCGAGACGCCATCCGACAAAGTTTACGGCCGACCGTTTCCGCGAATGCGATTACACAGCTCAATTTTCAATTTAGCCAAACGAACGCAATTACCTCGAGTAATTCCGTCCTGCTATTTTCTAATCGGCCACCAACCGGAGTTTTCGAAACGAAACTACGGTGGAAGGGATCCCCATCCCCCGCGAAGGAGGCGAGAAAGGAGGAATTTAACCGTAATTTCGCCGCGTTATTCGATCAGAATGGGGAAAATATGGCAACGACCACGCGCCCTGAATAACATTATATAAAATTAATCATACAATTAATTGTAGCGGTTGTTGTTAAGTGCGTGTGTCGAATGCTCTTTCAACCGAGGTGCGTCTGTAAAGAAGCTGGCGCTTGTGACTGTTAATGTATTTCTTACAGATGAGTGGGTGTCTCTCGCAATGTCAGCGAGTAATGAGTGGGTGTCGGAGCACGACGCGAGCAAAACTATTTAATCGTCGTGTCCGACGGACACGTTCACTCTGAGACTCAGAAAATCCGTTCCTAATTCGATCGGGAGGATCTCAGTGGCTGACATCCCCAAATTAGAGGAAAATTCCTCGAACTAGAACTATGCCGGATCGATCCAGTCAAAAGTGTACGATTGTACAGACAACGTCGTTCCTCGTTCAGGGTTAATAGAGGTCCTCGAGCGATAATAACGAGAAAAGAATTTCTCTAGAGGAATAAGTGTTTATAAATCTGGCCGACACACCGAGTGTCACTCTTTCTTCTTCTCGATAAGATCGCGAGAATTCGAATCGTGTGTTTCGAAACCTCCCCCGCTCTTCTCTCTTTCGATCGGGTCGGTTTCTTCGAACCGAGAAGAGAAGAGAACGCGAAAATTCGTTTTCTAGCGTGGCTAATGGCTTTAAGAGAGAAGCACGTACAAAGGCAGGTAGATCCCGATGCGGATAATTCAGCAGCGCGGAAAGGAAAAACAGGTTTCGAAATAAAATTTCGAACGAGACGAAGACGAGAGTGGTGAAACGCGCCAAGGTGGCGAACAAGGGAAATTTCTTACTTCGTTTCTTTCTTCCCTCTGAACCGTTGACCATCCACGTAACTCCGATACTCGAAATACTTGGCAAGTTGATAAGAATTCGGATGCAACTTTCGATGGATCGCCTCAAAACGGAGAGGTTGATTGAAACGCAACAACGAATTCCACGAGCGCGAGACAATTTTCGAAAAACTCTCGACGAATTTGTCTCGTCTTCTGTTTTCGCTTTACGCGACTCGACTCTCGAATGCAAATCCTTCTTCTTCTTCTTCTTCTTCTTCTTCTTCTTCTTCTTCTTCTTCTTCTTCTTCTCGTGGTTCGCGTCGAAACTTCCAACGCTGTTTGGAATTTTACCGCTAAATTTGAAAAAACATTCAAAGAGAGGGGAACCATCTTTCCTGTTTCTCTATCAGATCGATTCTTTCGCAAAAGATTGCAAGTCGTGGAGGTATTAAAACACAATGAGCAACAGCATTGTCCCGGTGGCTCGATATTTTTCTCGGCTTAAGATAAAACTGTAATGCAACGCCTGTTCGGGGAAAACCTACTTATCGAAGTAATCAGCGCGAACCCATTCGAGAGCAGCTAACGGAAAGGTTTCTCGTTGCTTTCTTATCTCGACTACGGTTTCAGAAAGGCAATTGCGAGAAAAGGAAAACAGCGAGGATGGAGGAGGACCGACGCCGTTTTCCTTGTTTTTAATCTCGTTATTTTTCCGCGACGGAAAAATCGCCGAAAACCATCGAAACGAAGCATTCCTTCAACAATTCCCTCGAACATTGGCATTCGAGTGATAAACCTAAAAAAATAAAAAAAAGAAACGCACGTGATTTTCGCGTCGTTTTCGTATCGGTTGTTTCACGAAATTGTATTCACGCAAACATTCACGCGTTCTTCCTGCTCTCTGAAAGAAAATGAAACGTGGATTCAAACGCGACACGTTACGAGGAGGACATCATTCTTCATAGCGGGCTATAAACTGTATTCGTTATATAATATATATATCTATTCTCGTAATTGCGGCAAACTTCGACAAGGACTGGGTGGAAGCACGTTGTTAGCGATACGACACCGATTCGATCCGAGAGATAAAAAAAAAGAAGAAAAAGAAAAAGAAAAGGGACGACGGATTAAACTCCTCTGTCCGTTCGAATATTTCATATCGGATCTTCGAGCGAATGAATGAAAGAAGAAGAAATCGAACGGGGACCGACTTGTCAGCCAGCTGCCATAATTATCATCGCATCCGCGCCTGCATTTATTGTCCGTTGGTCGGTTGGCTGACCGATAATGGCTGACTCTTTTCTTTTTTTTTTTTGTGAACAGTGTGTCCACTATCGTCCAAAGAAACTCCATCCAATTCCGGATAAATCGTCGGTGAGAGGACGGATGACGAATTATCGAGAAGAATTAATTCACCAGCGATGCGTCACCGGCGGAGGAAGAGGAAGAGGGACATCGGGGAGAAAAAAATATGGCGAAAGCCAGTTTAATGGATAACGGCCGTGTACGCATAAACGGCCCGAATGAAAAGTTGATTCGTTTTCGAGCTGGAGAGAAGAGTTCTTCCTTCTTTTTCCTTCTTCTTCTTCTTTTTTCTAGAGTTTAAAAATACTCTAGATGAAAAGTGAACCAGCGCGTGGAAAAATGGGATTAACGATAATTTACAGGTGAGCGAGCGTGATAATGATAATTAACACAGAAATTTCGTTTCGATCGAGAGCGGACGGGGGAGGGAGAAAGAAGAAAAAAAGAAAGGAGACGTCCCCCCCTCTTCCTCTCCCGGATCCATTTCTCTTCCGTCGAATCGACGATAAAGATGATATAAACGATTCCCCTCTTAAAAGTTTATTTCAACGGGGGTATACGTTTGAGAATCTTCCGTTAAGCCACTCCCTGACAGCCGACGCTTCCTCTTTATCGTTCCCTCCTCCCCCTCCCCCCCCTTTATTATTTCTAATTACGTCCAAGAGCCGCCTTTTAAATAAAGGCAAGCGTTTCGCTCTCGCAGGGCGAGGAGGCCCGAAAGCCCTTAAGGTGAACATAAATTACCGTTCCGGGTAAAGAACAATTCCCAGAAAATTAATTTAACCGCAATATATTTGCGGCTTAGATTCACCCGTGGAGGGTGAAGGAGCGAGGAGCGAGAGGGGGGGGGACAAGGTTACGTAATATCTGCCACGGTTTGTTTAACCTCCTCCTCCTCCTCCTCCTCCTCTTCCTTCTCCTCCTCCCCGATCGATTCCCCCGGCTTTCTTATTGTCCACGCCACAGCGGGAATTACAGCGGGAGAAAATCGCGCGGAAATAATTGCCACGACTCCGCCATTAATGCGGCAAGCCTTTAAGGAAGAACGAACGAGCGAACGGGGTGGGGGGTGGGGAACTGTTCTCCTTCCAACCTCCTCCCACGCGAATATCACCCTAATCGCGCCGTTAAAAGCTTCGTTTCGCCCTAAACTTTCTTCCTCTTCGACCCGATTTCGAGCAGGTTGTAAGTTAGGTATCCGAAACACGGCTGATTCACACCGCATCGAGGAAGATTATCGTTGCTCGATCGTTGACGAGCGCATTACTTTCGATGGATTACTTCTTCTTTCGTGATAGATGATAGAGAATCTGGCCTCGAAGAGAAATTTCGATCGGAAAATCGATCGATTGGAAACGATTCGTTAATAATTCGGGAATAACGATTAGATTGGATATGGATGATAAAACGGCGGCACGCGTCGTCGCGCGCCATTTCATCCTTGTGTGCGCGCGCGGGATACGATTATTCCGTCCGTTCGATGATCCTGCTTTATCTGACGCGATTTCATAAATCCACCCTCGCTTCATCGATTCGTTTCACGGGTTAAACATCCGCCGTTTCTCCAATTTGTTCTGCTCGTTGTTGGATAATAATAATGGCTCGGCGGAACACGAATTGAACTGAGTTCTTCTCTTAATCTAATCTACCACGCGTGGAATATCGAGGAGGAAGAGCACGCACATTTTCGCCACGTGGCCTCGTAACGGTGCAATATCTCGGCCAGAGATACGGCATAAATTCGTCGAGAAGCCGCGTAAACGCGCGATAAACGACGGCGTAGCGGAGGTTGCTCGTTTAATCAAAGAGAGATTCGAGAGGGATCGAGGTCGACGGACGGGAAGAAAGAATACGTTTTCTCTCTCTCTCTCCTTTTCCCTTCGGCGAAAATGAAAAAGTTCTTTCGCCCGGCAACGACGTTTACGATTCCTTCCAATAAAGTCGCGTTCCGAGTCGACTCGACTCGTGATTCTCTCGCTCTTTACATTCGGTCCGTTGCACGGCCCCAAGAAATCGAATTACCCCGAACGAAAAGATTTCCACCGAATATCGAAGGAGCATTGCCCTCTTTCCGAAACGTCTCCTTTTTTCTTCGAACGATTTCTCAGAGATTTTTCTTCAGAGCAAGGTAAGGACGCGGAAAGGCAAGGTGGAGAAGTAAGAGCCAAGTTGGACGGCAATGTTGGATAACTAGATTTTCAGGTGACGAGGAAATCGTGAAGAGCGAAGGCACGAGATTAGGGCGTTTAGGATCGAGCTCGTAAACTGCCTCGTACAATTGTACAAGTGTGCTTTTAAGCGAATCGAATTTGAAAGATTCGGAAAGGAAGAACGCGTAATAATATCATCGTTGAAAGCAACGACTCCAAACGCGTTCGTCGATTCGTCTATCGCGAGGCGTTGAAGAGGAGGAATTATCCCGGCGCGAGGATAATACACACAATCGCGAGCTTTACAACGTTTTAATCGGTCCCCATCGGGTCGCGCCGTTGTCTACAAATATTTGCCGGATCCGAAAATTAATCGCGCAATTTCACCGATCGTGCAAACAAGCGGGCGCCTCGATCGAAATGTCGATCGGGGCGAAAAGGAATCGACGAGAGGAAACGGCTCGTTAAATATTCATGGAAGCGGCAAGGAAGAGACGCCCCTCCATTTATCCCATTAAATAATGAGATATATAAATTAAATTCGGTGCACGCGTCGTTTCCTCCGTTTCCCGCGTCCGGCTGTGTACGCGCGCGCCCCTATTCCATTCGTTCCTCTCCACCGATCAAAATCGAGAGAATAGGGGAAGAAAAATCAGATTTTACGATTAACTTTCGAACAATAATAACTATGCTTACATGTCGATGAATCCGAATTTAAACGAGGGAGGAAGAACGTCGAGTTTTCTACGCAATTTCGATCCCTCGTAAAACCGATTATGCAATCGATTTTATCCATCGATTTCGGGTAGGACTTCCACCGATTTTCACTGCGTCGGAAACGTGGAACGATTTACAAATGAAATCGAACGGAGAGCGATCGGGATCTGGTCGCGGTTCGCCGCGTATTATGACGACGATTAAAATATTGGGCCTCGTCGTAAACGACACCGGTGCTTAGCACGGAAGAAAGTACCGATTGCCAATTGCCCCCTATAAAAGTACCTTGTCACCGAGACCCGGTATCCAGTTGTTCTCGGCCTGTACACCCGAAATATCGGCGAAATGGCGACGTTGGTAAGTTCTCATCGCTTTCAATTCCCTTCTTCGTAAACGATATATCGTTGACACACATATGTTGAAACACATCGTGAAAACTTCGTCGTTGCTAATCGCGTCGTTTTTCCAACTCTAAGTCGATCGTTTGCGTTTCGAAGAGGATAATACCAAGATGAGCGTTATCTCACTCGTCGAGCAGAAAAGGAGAAATTGAAACGTGCGACAAGAGACAAAGAGACAAAAGTAGCCGTTAAATGACGTTATTCCAACAACGTTCGTCCAAATCGATTCTGGACAAGGCTCGAAAATTTATCTCGAAAACGCAGCGTTCTAAAGATAACTTTAAAGATACATTTCCACCGATTCGACTAATTCTCAAATCGCGACCGAACGTAAATGAACGTGTTTTAACGAATGTGAAACACGTTCGTGTTTGGAATTTCGTTTGCCGAGAGAATAAAAATCTCTGATTATGGTACACGTGGTGTTCGTATTCGTTCTCGTCTAAAAAAAAAAACGCTTCCCGATCGTTCGATAGCTATAATTCGACCAAGCTCGAACCCGAAGATTCAATTTCGCGGGCCCGCGTGTCTATCTCTCGGCCGCTTAAACCTTAAACTTCCGCTTCTTCTCGGCCGTGCAAAGGGGGGAGGGGAATCTCGCGACAAGAAACGGCGGATAACGGCGATAAAACGAGGCGGCGACGATTTAGTGGATATTATCTCCGGTTTTTCCGCTCGGCCGTGCTCGGCGTTTCGCACGTGCGCCATTGCCGGCCAAAATGGCCCGCGCCAGCCCCGACGTTGTTTTATTATCTCGGTTACCCGAGCTAACGTCCGCTATAACACCATCGTATCGTAATGAACTCGCTTGCGGCTAAACGATTTTCGAAAATTAGCAATCATCCCTTCCCTCCCCTTCCCCGATCCGCCGCGTTTTGGTGCCACGTTCGTCCCTATCAACGCACGCGCATATATATAGACAAACGGGATTTTTGTAAACAAAATTTTAGCTCCGATCCAGTTTTTGCGGTTCGTCGTCCCGATTTTTCCATTATTTTTTTTTTTTTTTCCAACCTTCTGTTTCTCTCTGTCCTTAGGCGTGGTTTCTAGCGGCAGCTCTGCTATTGACAGCGGTGGCTGGCCGAAATTTAAAACCACCGCCGCAAGAGAATCGGGCGAAACTGTCGGATCCCGTCAGGGTTCCGCGACAAGCGCAATCTCACGTCGTTGCGTCGTTGTTGGCCGACGATTCTCGACAGATCTCCCCTAGACAACAACAACAACAACGACTTTTCAACGTCGAGGCTCGGAAATATCCAAGGAAACGGCAATTGGCCGATCTTGGGGCCAATTTCCAGCCCAATTTCGCGTTGCCGTTAAACGGGCAGCCACGCGCGCCGTTGCGCACGGCCACCTTCGACCCGGCCACCAAGACCACCACCATCGTAACTCAACGAATCAACGAGGTCGCCGATCAACGGATCGAGCCTCGAATCTCGTCCGGCGTCGTTTTCGCGACGCCTCGAGGGAGCCATCATTTCGAGCGTTCCTTCCACCACGAGCACGGCCACCGCCACGGGCATCATCACTCCCATCATCACGGCCACCACTCGCACCACTCGCACAAGCACGGGCACGAGCACAAGCACGAGCACAAGCACGGGCACGAGCACAAGCATCACGGGGAGCACCACCATCACCACGGTCATCAGCATCACTCGAAACACGAGCACCACGAGGAGCACAAGCATCACGCCGAGCATCACCACCATCACAAGCATCATCATCACAACGAGCACCACCACCACCACGAGCACCACCACGTGAACGAGCATCACCATCACCACAGCCACAAGGAGACCGAGAATCACCACCATCATCACGGCCACGAGCACGAGGAGCATCACAAGCACGGGCACAAGGAGGAGCACAAGCACCACCACGGCCACGAGCACAAGCACGGTCATCACGAGGACCATCATCACTCTCACCACGAGGACCACCATCACAAGCACGGGCACGAGCACAAGCACCAGCACCACCAGGATCATCGTCACAAGCACGGGCACGAGCACGAGCACGGCCACCACGAGGAGCACCACCACGCCCACCACGAGGACCACAAGCACGCCCATCGCGAGGACCACCACCACAAGCACGGGCACGAGCACAAGCACGGGCACAAGGAGGAGCATCACCACGGGCATCACGAGGACCACCATCACTCCCATCACCAGGAGCACAAGCATCACCACCACGAGGAGCACAAGCACGGGCACGAGCACAAGGAGGAGCACAAGCACGGCCACGAGCACGAGCACCACCACCATCATCACGAGGGACACCATCATCGCGAGCATCACAAACACCACGCGTCCCACGAGCACAAGCACGGCCACGAGCACGAGGAACGTCACAAGCATTTCGACGAGCATGGTCACAAGCATCGTCACGAGGACAGCCACAAACACTCGGAAGCCCATCTCCACTCCGGTTACGAGCAACACGAGCACTACAAGCAAGGACAATTGGGACATTACTTCGACGCATCGCAGAATCACGAGGAATACGCGTTTCCGGAGGAGAGCGAGACGCCCCGAGTCGAGGATATCCTTAAAATTAAGAAGGAAGGGGGGGAGGGAGAAGCGGAAGGGAGCACCACCGAGCGAGCCACGACGACGGACGATCGAGCATAATCGTTCGAACGAAAATCCTTCCCTTCCGAAAAAGACTTCAAGACTCGTTTCGCTTGCGTTCGACCGCGTTCCAGCGTTTCGTTCCCTACAAATTGTTTCTCGTCTTCTTCTTAGCCTCGAGTTATATCTTTGTTGACACCTTTTACACGAAATACACGAAAGTTTACACGAGTGTTTGATGATTGCCTCGCCCTCCCTTCCATCCGAGCCTCGTGACTCGTTTCGAGAGACGGAAGTTCGACGGATACAACTACGACGGTTTCTCGTTTTCGAAACTACAATAACGTTTAAACTTCGGTCTCAAGATACTCGCGAGCCTTCGTCTCCGACTCGACGATATCTTTCCCATTCCGGGCAGGGAAGGTTGGAGGGGGGAGGGGGAGGAGGGGGAGGGGGGAAATCACGGGGGAAATAAAGGGAGAAATCGAGTACGAAAAGCTCGGTCTTAACGAAACGTCCGAAAATTTAACATCCGGCCGTTATACGGGGGGACAGGGGGGGGGGGGAATTTTGTAATTGCAAAAAAAACCGGGAGGGGAGAGGAGGAGGGATATCGGCTCGAGGTAGGCAACGCGATTCCTCGAAGAAGAGTTTCACAACAAACTTTCGTAATCCGGCGAAACAATCCTTCTTCTTCGACGATTCACCGATTTTGAACGACTTACGCCGACAGTTATAATCCAACCAGCCCCGAAGTTTGCAACCTCGATCGAGAATCTCGTTGGACGCAACACTCCCCCCTACCCGAGAGGATGATGGAATTAACCGTACTCCGGAGGAGAGCGGAATTGCCTCGAAAAACGAGAAAAGACGTGGACGGGAGAGGGGCAATCTTCGATTAATTATCCGAGTGAAGTTGAGTTGGGAAGAAAAAGAGAGAGGAGAGGGGAGGGGAGGGGAGGGGGGGAAGGAAAAAAATAAACGAATAAATTAAACGGAAGGACTCGTTAATGGAGAGCTGGGGGACATTTTCGAGAAAATCTTGTCCCTTGCTCTCCACTCGACTTGACTCTCCTTTCTTCCTTCCTTCCTTCCTTCCTTCCTTCCTTCCTTCCTTCTTTCTCCTCGTCGACGCGATTAATCTACGTGGATAACAAATAATATTATGCTCCGTTAAGCTTTCGGATCTTTCGAATACGCGTTACTACTACCAACAAACGAAGGAAACGTGGATCTTTGCTACTCGTTTCAACCATAATATTATCAACTAATTTCCATTGATTGAAGGAAAATATTTCGGGACGGGTGGATCGTAGGATGTAGGACCGTTTAAATTCTTTCGAAATTGAAACTTTCGAGAGATCCATCTATCCATCCGGATGGAAACGCATCCGCGTGAAATTTGGTCGGAAAACAATAATAATAATAATAATAATAATAATAATAATAATAATCATATCGGGAAGCAAAAGTTCGTCGTTTCTATCTTTCTATCTCCGGCTAAAATATTCGTGTTGTTGTTTCTGAATTGAACGATAGATGTGGGCGAAGGACACGATAAACGTAACAACGGGGAGAAAACACGTTTTCAACGGAAACGGTATCGGGGTTCGCCGCGCAAAACGTTAATATTTTCCAGGCCGAGTTTGATCTTGTTTTCCCGACCTCGATCAGAGAGAGAGAGAGAGAGAGAGAGATAAAAGGGAAAACTTTTCGAAAAAGAGGAATCAAAAATCCTGAGCTCGAGGTAATTTCCATGCGTATTCTCCGAGTATCGTCGAGATATTTCGATGCAAGATTTTTTTCGAAGACGATTCGCTTTTCCCGCCTTTCTCCACGTTCAATTTTTTTTCTTTTTGGAATTTAATTTCGAACCACGTCTAAACGATTCATCGTCGAGGAACCGGTGAAATACCGGCGGAAAAAGTCGGCAGCGATTCAACTAGAAATTCAAATATCTGAAATTTCACCGTTTCCCCGCTCGACCAAACGGACGGAAAGAAAAATTCATCGCCGTGTACACTCTTCGATCCGTTCGATCTTTGAGAAAATTATAAGAGCACGAACGAGAGAGAATTTTCTTTCCCCTCCGAGAGGGAAGCGTCGCATCGTAGATCGAGCGCATCGATTTTCGCAAGAAAATTCGCAAAACTGTGAGAGGCGAATGTCTGCCGGCGAAATGGGTTAATAAATCGTTGGCCGTGATAGATTCTCTGGGGAAAGAAAGGAGGAAGAGAGGGGGGTTAACCGGAAGAAAAGTGAAAAAAAAAAAAAAGGAAGAAGGAAGAGAGAGGGAGAGAGAGGGAAGGCACCATGTTGGAAGTTAAATTGGCCGAGCAGGTTTATCAGCATGCATTGGCCGCCTCTCGGAAAACGATGCTTCTCTTCCGATTCGAGGTACATAGAGACGCGACGAAAGATAAGGCGGAGAAAACTCTCTTGCTCGTGGATGGAAGATAGAAATTTCGCAACAGCGTCGAGCAGGCGTAAATCGTGGCTCGAACGAAGAAGACCGGCGAGGATGATGATTCGAGTGGCCCGTTACCGATTCCCCGCGAATCTCCACGCACAGGATTTTTATTCTTTCCCTTCCCCCCTCCACGCGCGTCGATCGCGCCCGCCATTTTCGTTCGAAACGGCTCGATTCGATATGAGATATCGAAATCGAATGGAACCAACGTCAACGTCGCTTCCTCGTCGTCCTATCAATTTCTCCTGCTCCCCCTCTGCCCCCCTAAACGCGCCTCGTTAAAATCTGATCGATTCGCAGCGCGCGATCTCTCCATTTAATAGCCCGTGCGAAACTCGTCGCGTGTAACGACGAAAAATCGAGCGCGCTTTTATCCCGGGCGGAAGCAAACCGAGGAGGATCGTTTCGAATTTATCTCGTCTCTTTCGGGGAAAAAAAAGAAAAAAAAGCGAATTCGAAAAGCGAGTTTTAATCTAAATCGGGCCGAGTTACAAATCGTTTTCCCGTTTCGCTCGTTAAAGGAAACGCGTCGCGTCGATAATTCAACGTGCTTCCGCTTGTCCAAGACTAAGAATCCAATAGTCTCCCTGTTAAACGGGCCGTGCCCCTTTCCATAGATCCATAGATGTTTCGGAACGGAAAACCGGGAGAGTAAGAGACGGTTCGGAAGGAATAGGACGAAGAGAAATAGGAGAATAAAGGGACTAACGAACCGAGAGATGCATCTGTAAGTGCCATTTCCAAATACCAATTTCCAATTGTTAACAACCATTGTTAACAATCGCGGTTGAATTTGTTGATGGAACGTGAAATACGTACGTTTACATCGTGGAATACGATATCTCGAAAAGTTTGATAAATATTCTCGCGATTCGTTCTCTTCTTTCTCTTCGAGAGGATAGATTGCGAGATTCGTTTGTTCCCCCAAAGTGATTAAAAGACTTTTCTTATTACATATGGAAAAACTCTGTGGTGGCAAGTAAAATTATATCCGTTCGAGGCACTTCGCTCCTTCACGGCTATCTTCGCTTCGGGGAAGAGTGACGGTGATCGGGCCGGGAAATCACGGGAGGAAATGCGAAAGGGAGAGGGGAAGGAGCGTGGAATTGGGAGGGAAGAAGAAAAAACTAGTAGAAATACAGATCGAGAGAGAGAAGGAGACAGGGATGACCGGTGATACCGTCCAATCTAATTTCAAAGGGTTACGTTCGACGCGATGGCGTACACCACGGCGGAGAATTTTCACCGATGGAACGGAAACAGGATGAGGAGGAAAAGAGGGAGAAAGAGAGAGACAGTTGGAAAAAGCGAGAAAAATCTATGCCACGAATAGAAACTTCCTACCGGAAGTTCCTCTTTATTCTCCTCCTCTCTCCTCTCTCTCGACTTCCCTATCCGTCTAAGCGCTGCGTTTCCGCGAGAGTAAATTCATTTTCAGCCACGGTTGGAAAAAAAGAAAAAAAAAAAAAAAAAAAAAAGTCTGTCGGCCGGTGATTTGAATTTAAGAGTTCCCTCGTGAAATCGTATTACACGGTGCAACCGTAAGGCCGCCCACTCGAGGAAATCGGAAGTAAGCGCCGCTGCACGCGAGAGAAAAACGGACGAGGGAGGAGGGATGAAAGGGTATATATATATATATATGGTGGCCGCGAAGAGAGCCGAGAATGAAAAGAAACGACGATTCGTTTCGCGTAGAGGGGAAAAAAAATACGCGGTGGATAGAAGAGATGGACGATAAACGATATCTATATTTAGCCTTTGAAACGAGCAACGAGCGTTCGCGATTCTATTTCAATTATGCGACGATACGTGGATGATACTTGGAATGCGAAAGAAAAGGGGTTCTCGTTTGCGCGGGAATTCTCTCCGCATCCATCGAGCGCTCTCCTTGACCGATCTCGTCGAGTCTGGAGAGAGAGAGAGAGAGAGAGAGGGGGGGGAGCTCAAGTTGCCAGTCGCAAAATTAATTTGAGGCAAAAGTTTGGTAGAAAGTGAAGGAAAGCCCGAAGAAAGTTGAGTCGAAGAGGGATGAGGGAGCGCGCTCGGTCCCGATAGTTGCATAAGAAGAGTGCAAACCAGCCGCTGATGGTCAAGTTTCAAGCGCTCCTTCTCCCTCCCCCTTACTCTTCTTCTTCTCTTTCTCCTTCTCCTGCTCGCGAGTCGATAAGCGATTCACTCGGTAAATACTTTAATTGCATCAAGCGCCGTAAACCACGGATATAACAACGCATCGCGGTTTAACGCACGATTTTTCGTTATCGCTCTTCCTCTTCTCTTCCTTCTCTTCCTTCTTGTTTTTTTGCTTTCTCTGCTTTCTCGAACGAACGAGCGACACCCAGCCAACCTTTTCAACCTTTCGGATGTCGGAGAGGCATCGGCTTCCCGGGCAAAGCCGTTCCGTCCGAATTACGAATTATAGCCGAATATAATCTCTCATTCCGTTGGCAATTTTTTAAACCTACCTTTCCTACCCGAAAAATTTCATCCGAAAATTTTCATCCATTCCATGCGTTCGAGCGTTATTCTTGATACGGCACGGCTACCGATAAATCACGTCAATCTGCATGCATTTGCAAATACCGTGCGCGAGCTGCGCTCTTTTTTATCCCGATTTTATTGAACTAACGACCGCCGCGACCATTAAAGAGAGAGGGGGGTGGGGGAGGAGGAGGCAGCAAGACGCCATTCGAGTTTGTCGTTGACCCACCGGCAGCGAGCCACTTATAATAATGAAGTCGATGAAAAAAACCACGGAACCGGGGAGAAGCTCTTCGCCACTTTTAATAGCCGTGCCGATTATATAATATATTCCGTGTATTTTAAATTCCGACGTTTAAAAAGTGTGCCGGTTTTCGTGGCGGGCAGGCCACGAGAAGGGGGAAGGGGGGGGAAAGAAGAAAGAAAAAAGAGGAGAAAAACAGGGGCAACCGGGCTAAAGTCGGGCCGCTAAAGTTCCCGATGAATGCGAAACAAAAACCGAAACGCGGCCGCAATATTTAACAATTAAGAACCCTTTTATCGTGCCACGAGAACTCTTATTCGGTCCTTGAGCATTGGGCGAAGAACGGGCGGCGTAAAAAAGAAGCCGGTCGGCCGCGGCTCATAAAAGGCAAGAAACGTCGATAGAAGGAGAAACCTTCTAGGTGGAGAAAGGTGGGTGGATTTTCTTTCTTCCGGGATCAGGCTGTTCGATAAAAAGAAACACACGATCTCTCTGGACTCTCGCGATTTACGGCCAGTCCTTTTTTTTGCCCGGCCCCCTTCGTCTCGTAATCGTAAACAAATTATCGTTGGATACGGTCGAGCTGTCGCTAATAGACACGAATAAAACTTGGCTCGGGTAATTACGAGTCCCATTAGCGGATGTACTCGCGTGTTGCCTCCCCTCCTTTCTCCTTCTCTCGAATCTCGCCTCCTTTTTCTCTCCTTTCTCAGCGCAACGTTTAATAACACAGCGATACCAGGCCGAGAATCGAGGCCGAGAATCATCGCGTAGAAACAATTCTGGCGTTTATCGACGATCGATCTCGCATGCCTTCTCTCTCCCTCGCGCTCCATTTCGCTACCTCGTCCCTTCGACCACTACTACCGGTCCCTTTTGTGGGGCCAAAGGGTCCGTTGGCAAGAGCGCGGCCGACCGCTTCAAGGAAAATACCAAGGATCCTGCTTGGTTTCAAGGTTTGCATAGCTTTCACGAGCCCCGTGCTATTCCCGCGCCCTGTACATAAGGTTACGTGTATAGAAGCTTAGACAGGTACTCGAGGAACGGGCTGCGTGCCTCGGGGTAATTTCTCACAGGTGCGGCGCGTCGACTCTGCCAGAGACGCAATCTGCCACCTGCAACGACACGCGCGCGCGCGCGTGTGTGTGTGTGTGTGCACGTGCGGTCGCGTGCTTCCACGCCACCGCCACGCCTCCTGTCTTCTCGTTTCGCGATCCAAAACCCGGATAAATGACCCCCTTACGCGATCTCCTCTTTCTCTCGAGATATAGATAATAAATATAAATAGAGTTGGAAAGACGGAGGCTTTGTTCAAAGAGGAGGCTGGATTTGCCTCGTCTCGTGAATGTTATCGATACACGCCTCGTTCGAAAAATAAACGAAAGAGTTATCGTCGTGTAATATTAAACGAAGGGGTGGAGATCGAAGAAGAAGGGGGATCGAGACCGAAAAATCGTTCGAATTTTCAATACGAACCGAGCCCTCTCCTCCTCCCTCAAAGGGGAATTCGTCAAATATTCTCCATCTGTCACGGGTCAATAAAATCGATATTGCGAAACGACGTAGGTATGGTAGGTATCGCGTAACGTTGCTGATATCGTTATTACGCCGAGATCGCCACCGCTCTGGGCGTGGACAGTTTAAACGACGCGCTGGTCGATCGCCGAAAAACACGCCGCACGTAACGATTTTCCGACCCGGCCTCGTCGTTTCGAATGTGGTGCTATCTTTCTCTGTCGATGTCAGCCACGAGAGAATCGGGGAGGGGGTGGGAAAAAAAATAAGAAAGACGGAATTCTTTCCCCGGCGAAAACGATTCGATCGAGGGATAAAAGGGGGGCGAGGGAAGAGGAATAATTTTCAATTCATTCCGACCGAGAGATTAGAGTGCAACGTCACGCGAACCATCGTTTCCTCAAAACTGTAAACGATTTCTACCCGCTAATTTCCGCCGGATAAAATTGCATGCCCAAAGCGAGCAATCCTGACCGCCCACATGTTCGTTTTCTTCTTTTTTTATCGCGTTTAACGTGGGCTCGATGCAGCTCGTTATTACGCTGCCCTTTCGCCGTTTACCCTTCCCTCCGCAATCTCGAGAGTGGAAACGTCCGTTCTGGGAAACGTCTAAATCTCGCCACGATCCGAGAGGGCGTGCCAGTCACGCGACCACCGATCATCGTTACCACCGGATAAATTAACTCTCGCCACCCCTTCCCCCGTCTATATCCACCCTCTAATTTTCGTATCGAAATTACGTACGCGCGCGAGTACGAAAGTACCGATCGAATTCGGCCTTTCAATTCGAAACAAATTATCCCACGGGGAAATATCGGGATGGGGGATTTATTTTTAACCGTCGAAGCAAGAGGTAAGAAGGTGAAATTACCGATAAAAAAGTTTACCCGTTTTTAGAAACGTGGCGACGTTTATTCCCATTTCGAAGATTGGGGCCGAAAAAGGAAAAGTCCGCGTAGGATTGAACGAGAGTTTGAGAATAAAAAAGTAAAAAAAAAAGGAAAAATAACTTGCCGTGTTGTGTCGCGCGGCAAGATCGAATTTACGATCCAATCGCTTCACCGAAAAAATCAATTTCGCGGGAAATACGTGTCGATACATTCAACGATTCGCCTCGATTTGGCAAATTCTAATTACGGCGTACGCGCGCGCGCGCACACACACACACACACACACAGGATACGCTCGCGCGCACTCACAAAGCGGGATAATATGCTCGCAGCGAACAAAATCGTTCATGAGAACACTCTATGAATTCGCGAATACTCGGTTGGCTTTGTTCATCTTTCGCACGCTATTTCTCCTGATAATTGAGTGTTGTTTAGCACGCCGCACAATGGAGCATCGTTTATGTTGAATTCCTCTCCCCCTCGTATTAGAGGAGGAACGTTTCCCACGGAAAAATATCGATTCGAATTCCCTCCCACCCCCGAAATTTCCAACAAATCTCATCGAAATAACTGTCTCTCCGAACTTTGAACGAACTTGTGTCCCCGCGCTAGGGATCTCGAGATGGCTGCGAATGTTTCTAGGAACACGATCTCATCGGGTTGACGCAATTATCGTTTAGAAGAACGGTAACCGCGCTATTTTGCGACCGTTTCCGCTCCAAACGACTCGTATTTTATTCGGGAATATGTATTCGCAAAAATGGTTATTCGCGCGAATCCTTTTTCTTTTTCCTCGATTTTTTCCACCGATGATCGAAAATTCCGAGCAAAATTAAAAAAAGCGTTCCCACGTTTCTCTTCCCTTTCATTTTTCTTACATCATATAACGAGATATACGTCGATATACGATCAATATTTGACAGCCGAGACAAGCGCAAAAGTTATTAAACGCGAAAAATATCGATTTGTTTGTCGACATACACACGTTAAATTTAACGAAACGAAAGCTCGCTTCGTAAACCCGTTTACTGTAAACTTCCGCAATCGTTTGCGAAATTTAATAATCCGCCCATCCTTAACCTAAACGTTTATTTCGATCTCCTCTTCGATCGACTCTTGGAACCACGTCACGAATACGTTAACATCCCGTTTGCGATCCTGGTCGTCCCTCATCGTTTATGCTTTCGCCTCGTACCGATTTTTGTGCCATCGCGTTTTCATTTCACGCGTGCCATTTAACACTCGTCACGTCGCGCGTGATCGAGCGATCATAGCTAGAATCGCGAATTCAAGCGTCGAAAGACGAAGCATTGAAAGAAAAAGGGAGCGAGGAAACCTCTTCGTAATCGAGACACCGTCCTGGAAATTTCCTGCGCGCCGTTTCTCCTCGTTAAAGCGACGCGATAATAATTATTCCACCGGTCCTACACCGGTAATTACTCGAACCGGTGGAAGGAGAGAGAGAGAGAGAGAAATCATCTGCTCTCCGAGTTTCTTCCCTTTTCTCCCCTCCCCCAAAACGACGTCCTCCACCCTCCTTTTCTTTTTTTTAATGATTTTCGATAAATCGTTGGACCAGACGACCGAAATAACGATCGAACCCCCTCTCTTTCCTCCACCTCCATTCGAAATTCATTCTCCCCCTCCCCCAGGGACGATGGTGTTTCGCGGCGTCCGGTCGAATCGACCTCGTGACATTGACGGGATTAATTATGAATTTCCGAAAGAAGCTTCCGGCTGGAACCGATTACGAAACGCAGCAGTAGGGAAGGGACGATTGATCATCACGGTGCGTTCGGCTGTATTCGAATCTCCCTCCTTCCCTCCCCTTCCGATCGAAACTCGGTAATATCGTCGATTAAACGTCGTTACGAAGCAGTGGATCGAGTTTTCGAGAAGGGGATGGATAATTTTAATCCGACAGGTACCGACACCTTTTTCTAAATTTATATCGTTTGGGTAACTAGCGGGGACAGGTGGGCGGAAGGAGAAAGGGAAAAGGCAAGAGGATAGAGGGCGTGATGTGGAATGGGATTAATCCATTTTGAGAAGGGATCGAAGAAGCTAACCGGATAGACGAGCGTCTAGGAATTAGATTGTACAGCGAACGCCGTAATAACCGGTCTTTCGGTTCTTTCTCGATTGGAAGATCGTTGGAAGAATACACAGGGAGAGCGGGCGATTATTCGCGATAAAATCATTATCCTTCCCTTCGATCGAAACGGGACTCGACTCGAGAGAGAGAGAGAAAATTAGGTACAACGTAGATAGGGACGAGATAAAATTATTGGCCGGTCTTTTTTATATAGGAAGTTGATCGATACAGCCGATCATCAAAGCGAGAGCCTACTTGATCATCCTCCTCGGTTGTAATGAATATCTCTCCGGAAAAAAAGGAAAAAAAAAGAAAAAAGGATCGTCTCGATAAGCATCGACGATCTATCGACGAGGCCAATCGAACGAATCGTAAAAAAAAAAAAAAAAAGGAAAAAAATTCGGAATCCGCTTTTACGATGTGTCGTAAAAGAGCGCGTGGCGGCGCGATCGACTGGCGATCGAGGCGAGGGCGCCGACTGCTCTCTTTCTCCCCGTTCGAGAGACACGCGCGCGTATCGAGGGAAAGAGATTCGAAAAAGTTGGCGGGTCGCGCGTCCCGCGGAGGAGAGGGGCGCGAGATCGGAATACAAAGTGTCGAAGGGGATGGCGGGGGAGGGAAGGCGGATAGATACAGGGGCGAGCTGAATGGAAGAGAGAGAGAGGAAGATCGCGGAGAGGAGCGGGAGCGCCTGCGCCCTCGGCTGTACCGAGTTTCTGCGTACGTTTCCATCAGTCGGGTGTTCAACTCCGGACCGCGAGCAACGAGCGATCGGGGGGGCCGCGTCCAACACCCTTTCGATCGCCTTTCGTCTCGAGAGGATCGGTAAACGTCCATTCCACACGCCTCTCTCTTCGCTCTTCCCTCCTCGCTTCCCTGCTAATTTTCGTCGTGGATTCGAGATACACGCGCGCGTGATTTCGAGGGAAGAAGAAAAAAAGGAAAAAGAAAGAGATTCGAAAAACTCGAGTCGAACTCGATCGAGGTTCGATCGAGATTCGGAAAGGAACGACGAGCATCGACGAGGCCGTGAAGGGAGGGGGACGTGGTCGTTAACGTTGATCGATCACCCGTCCTCGAAAGATCGAATATCCCGTTGTATAATCCCGTTGATAATCGGCGGTAGGTAGCACGGGGATGGGACGCCGATAATTATGAACGGGTCGACTCGTTAGTCGCGGTGGACGTTAACGGGTGGCCTCGTCGATCCGCGGTTCAATTGTTGATCGGGTTTACGCGCCGTGACAACGAAAGAACGCTACGCTCTAATTGCCCACCTAACTGATTAAATTCCGGCGAAGCTAGAGTCGAAAGAGGAAGAGAGAGAGGGAGGGAGAGAGCGAGTGGCAAAATTGCCAAGGCAGCGAAATACGTTTCCCGATCCTCGTCACGTTTCGAAGTAGATCGCAGCGATGCTGCGTTGGAACGGAACCGTGGACGAAAGGATCGGTCGGCCGGTGGAGCGGAGAGGCTTCGAGTGAGTGAGAGACGACGGAGTGAAAAAGGCCGTAACGATTGGACGATCCATCGTTCGATAGCGCGGTCGAATCGTGGGCAAGGTAGGCGAGATCCCCGCCTCCGTGGAGGGATCGCGTAATTAATCGCCAGACTTGCACGCCGAATTAATTCGGACGGATTTACGATCTGCGCGTCTGGTGGTGGTGGGCAGACGATAGCCGGTGGTGGACGATCATGAAGTATCACCTGTGCGCGCGAGTGGCCGCGGCGTGGCGGTGGCAAACGAAGAGGGACCGCGTTTCGACGCGACGACGTTGATCGAGCGTTGTCCGTCTTAATCTTCTCGGCGTTCGACGACGCCCACCAGAATTTCGAGAAGATAAAATAACGAGAAGGGGGTCTGCGTCTCGTTCGAGGACGGAGATCCTCGACGTAATTAGTCGACGGTTAACGTCGTTCCCCTTCGAGACGTTCTTCCGAACTCTCGTTCGCCAATTCGAGGAGTTTCGAAGGGATGGGGACGAGGTCAACGAGTTAATCCTTCCTGCGTAACGATTGGGAAGAAAGGGAAGTTTCAAAAAAAGGCGCATCGCCCCGCCGAGGCCATGTCCCACCGAGCGAATTAAAAGCATATTGTGCGCGCGGTTTGCGAGTCACGAAGAAAGCAGAAAGGAAAGAAGAAAACGGAAGGGGAGATAAACGCAACTTTCTTCCTTTCTCGGCAAAGTGTCGCGGAAGAAGAGCAAAGTCGATATAAAATGGTGTGCGAGAGGGAGGATTGAAAGTGCGACGATTTGCGAGTGAATCCGCGTAAAAAAAGGAGAAAATGGATAAACACGAGTATCTCGCGACTAAGCAAAAATCGAAGAGGAAAAAGGATTCGTGAAACGCGGCACGTGGAGTAATAAAAATCGAAAAGTTGGTGAAAGTTTGTCGAGGGGAGGGGTGGGGGATATAGGGTAATTCGGAAATCAAATCGTGGTGGTAGTGGTGGTGGTGGTGGTGGTGGTGGTGGTGGTGGTGGACGTACGTTCGGTCCGACGGCGGCCAAACAGGAATTCTTCTCGCTCGCGAAACAATGAATCGCGGCGAAGAGTGATTCGTTCGAACGTGGTGCGAACGACGTTCTGTTCGAGAGAGAAGGGCAGAGAGAGAGAGAGAGAGAGAGGAGGGGAAATGGTGGTGTTAGGAGGAATATGGTGCGGGTGAGCCGACGGCGATGGCATGAGGACATTAGTAAGGAAGAGGTGCGGGTCTAGCGAGGAGGAGGATGAGGATGGTGGTGGGCGTGATGGTCCTCGGTCAGCTACTGACGAGGATTTTGCTCGCTGCCCATGCGGGAGATCGGCTCGCGGCGGCTCGCAGAATACTCAGGGACGTGCCTTTGATAGACGGGTGAGTGAAACGATATTATATACTCTCGATATCGTCCCGATGTAGAGAGAGAGAGAGAGAGAGAGAGAGAGATGAATCGCGTAATTCGATGTCGCGGTGGAAGTGGAGAGTTAAGAGTGGAATTTAAAACGAGACGTAGAGATCGCGACGTGGAATCGGAAGGAGCGGTCCTCTCGTAGCTTGAATTTTTGGCGTACGCCTCGTGAAGTTGTTGAAATTTTAATGAATAACTGAAAACTCTGGTGTAATCGTTAACTGGAGGATCGTTGAGGCGCACGGATTTATAGCCGGCGGAGAACAATGTCGTCGTAACGACGCGCGCATGGATGACATTCCATAGCCGGAGCGTGGCTCTAATTACACCGGAATTAAGCTCGAAAGGAATGTCGTCCGTCCGATTCGCGATCGAATCCATTGGGAGAAGGCTTGCTCCAGGAAAGCGCAAAGCGTTTTCCTCGCGTCTTTCTCTCTCTCTCTCTCCGTGTAACCGTGGATATCGATTCGTGTTTTGTCCAACCGATTCCAATCTTTCCACGCAAATATTATTTTCCATTAAGCGTGTTTCTTCTTCTTCTTCTTCTTTTTCTTCTTCTTGTTTCTTTTCCTTTTCTCTCTCTCTCTCTCTCTCTCTCTCTCTCTCTCTTCTCTCCAAATTGATGAACCCCTGAGAACAGTGAAATTGGAAAAATGGCGGGCAAACAGAGTGGCCCTCGAGCGGGTAAACAAAGAAACAAATTGTTTGTCGTCGATGCGACGAGATGTAAAGTTCGTTACCGTCGTAAAAATTTCAGAAACGAGGGAAACAAAAAAAGGGGGAAAGTTACCGCAGCGTCGCACCCGACAAAAGAAACGAGATGCGCCCGATACAATCGAGCGCGAATGCAAAAAACCCGGGGGTGCGCTGTGTGAATTCCGCGCGGCGAATGCGGGACACCGCAACGAAGGAAATTTCGCGGACGAGAATTGGGGGGGAGGGGAGAGGAGGAGAAGAGGGGAGAGACTAATAAAAGTTAGGGAATATGAAAAACGGTATCCGCTGTCTGTCCAAGTGTCTGTCGCAGCTTGAAATCTCGAACGCGCTTTCCTCTTCGACGCGAGAATGAAGAGGATTGGAATGGAGGAAGGATTGGAAGAAAAGAACGGAGTCGCGTCTCCGTTTTCTCCGCCCGAGAGATAATGAGAAAGTTTGGCGGAAGAGAGGGGAGAAAAAGGAGAAGTTAACGGAGAAGAAATGGGGGAGAAGAGAGAAGGATGGGAGGAATTGAAGGAAGGAAGCGAAGAAGAGGTGGAAGGCGTGATAGAATCTATCCGGAGAATCTGGCCGGTGGCTATTGGTCTTTTCGAGTCACTTCCAAGTAGATACGAATTTCCGTGTTCAGCCTCCACCTATGGATGGGTCTGAGCCACTCCTTCCCAAATAGAGAGAAAGGATGTATATTTGCGTATCTCGTTGCGTGGCACGCAACGATGGTATCGACGTCTCCGACCGGAATAACTGTCTCGAATCGAAAAACAACATTGAACGGGTTGATCGCGCTCGATCGAAACCGAGTTTTTCTCTTCCCCGATTCTTTGGCGCGAGACGAGGGGGAACGACGAGCAATTACAACGCGATAAAAATTCCTTGGACTTCCCTCCCTTTTGCATTTAAATAGAAGAAGAAGAGAAGGAGGAGGAAGAAGGATGCTCTCCCTTTCGAAGCCACGTCGACTTCCTCCTACTCGTATCGCGAGTACCTACCTCGAGTCTCGTCGAGGAAAAATAAGCTGGCGGGAGATGGCGACGATAAAGACGAGAGAAGGATCCTTTTGTCGGTGCAAATTACGAACGAACCGTGTCCACCGTGGGAGAGCCTTTCACCCCCTGGATCGCGATAGAAATTCGAGGAATCCTTGGAGGGTATCCGTGAAAGGGGAGAAGTGGGGCACGAGCGATTTCGAGCGATTGTGCACGACTCGAAGACGATTCGTTACCGATAACGAGTGAAAGCCTCGTCGAGCCTATTGTGCCCTGTATAATAGTTTGCATTTTTCCTCGACAACGGGCAGAGAAACGGAGAAAGAGAGAGAGAAACAGAGAAGGGGTTGCACGACGCAACAATCGAGCGCCGTCGCGTTGTTCGTAAAAATGGAATGAAACCGTTGGAATTTTCGCGACTGGCCAATTCGTGCATTCGTGACCGATGCTTCTTGTTCATACGCGAGGAACGTACGCGAGAACAAAGAACCTCGTCCCGCTCGTGTTTCGCCTCATTAAAAAGGGAAAAAAAAGGGGAGGGTGAAAAAAATTTGGGAAGCGTGACGGCTCATCTCTATGTTGTTCGATGAGAAAGAAAGAACGAAAGAAGGAAGGAAGGAAGGAAGGAGGGGAAGAAAGAGAGGAAGAAAAAAAATCCTCTTTTCATCAGCGCGTTATTATTACCACGTTTCCGCGTCAGGTATTCAATTAAAAGGGGAGCAGAAAGCAGCGTGTTCGAATGAGGCGGGGTGAAGGAATGGGGGGAGGGGCGTAAAAAATTCACAAGCGTTGCGAAACGTTGAACGACATTCGACCCGCAATTATTCTTGTTTGCCTCCATACCCATTAAACCGTGAATCGACAACGTTTAACGCGAAAGCCAAGTTTTTTTCGTCGAAAAAAAAACCCGCGCGAAATTCGCGGAAATATTCCCGCGAAGCTGAAGCTGATAACACGGGTTGGACACCGGCCTGTAATTGCCCCGTTCAACGACTCTGTTTGTAGCGGCGCATCCCCGTGCGGAAATATTTAATTACCCAGACCCGTTCCACGCCGCTGGACCGCAAAACTTGGCCCTCACCTCCCTGGCTTTGGCCAACGAAAGGGTGCAAAGCGGTTACTTCCATCCACCTCTTCTCCCACCCTTTTCGTTACTCTTTTTGGGGGGAAGGGAAAAGTATCGAGGAAGAAATCACGAACCAAGCAACCACCGCGAAAATTGGAATAATTTCAATCAATTCTTCGATGCGACCGATCATTCGCGATTGATCAAAGTTTAAAAATCTCCGTTTAACACATCCGATGAACGATTCGGAATAGAAGGCGATTCCGCCACGAAGCAACAAGTCTTCCGCCTCGTCGAGTCGTGAGATCCGTTTCGTCGTGGTTGGAAATCGCGCGCGTCGAGGAGGGACACGTAGGAGAAAGAGGACGCGTAGATCACGAGAGAATACGATCCGAGCCGAGTTGTTATTCCTTCCTGATATCGAGCGAAGCTCCACGTATCCACTCGACGGCGCATAAATAATATATCATAAGGCGGAGGATAAGGTAGACGCGTCCACGATGATGCTTAAAGCTTTAGAGGCGGTAAAGAAGATTTAGGCCGCGATGAAGTTGGCCAAGTTCGCGCAAGGGGAGGGGAGAAGAGTGGAGGAACGAAGGAAGAGTGGCTGCGCGTCTGGTGAAATATAGATCCGCCTCGTTATCTCTACTTTCTTTACCATGTTCGAAATTCAATGATTTAAACCGTTTCTGCCCGCGCGTATCGATCTACAGAGGAGATTGTAAAGTATCGTTCGATGATTTCATCGAATCTCCTTGGAAAGGTTCAATTTGAAAGTGCGTGTAAAGAACGGCACGTACGGAAAGAGATGTACACACACACGTATATATATATATGTATGTGTGTACAAAGCTCGTTATCGAGGATCCGCGGAGAGCGTATGTATGCGCGATTTGATATTGCTGGGCACGCTCGATGGGATCGTATTCGAGAAAGAACGCGGTTCCAGAAGAGGCAATGATAACGATCGAGAAAGATTATCGAAGGCGAGGCACGTGAAACCGGTCGACGTACGATTATTACCTCGACTCCGATGCTGGTGGAAGAGAACCACTTTTCCTCGATTTCCGGCAAATTTCGTTGAAAATGGCGCGTACGATTTCTTCTCGAGCCAAGCCAAGGTTCGCGCGTTCGATTTGCGAAATAAAAAAGGGGGGAGATAAAGAAGAGGTGAAAAAGGAACAAGATGCGCGCGCTATAAATCCTTTCGTTTCTAGTGGCACTTTATAAAGTGGCGCTCTAAAGATTTTCACCGCTTTACCTATCTTCACTTGACGCTCCAATATTCCGCATCCCCCCCCCCCCTTCTCCCCCTCTCCATTGTTTCTCCAAGATAGAGACAATTATTCGTTTAAAAGTTTTACCGATACTTATACTCGACTCGTGCGAAAATCTCTCCTCTCTCTTTTTTTCCCCTCCATTTCCCTTGCTGCCCGTTTCGAAGAAGAAACGTTCGAGGCTTCGATTTACTCTCGGAGCACTCTCTCGATCCATTTCGAATCATTCGATTCGAAACGATTTCCTCACCGACGTATTCTCCAACTGTCTTACGTTCCAGAAATTTTTCGAGAAAGATTAGGGAATAGTTTCGAGTAGTTTCCTTCGTCCGTCTCTTTTTCTCTCTTTCTCGATTCGTTTCGCTCGAAAAAAAAAAAAAAGAAAAAGAAAAAAAGAGAATGGATAGCATCGCGAAGGGATGGAGGAGGAACACCTTTAGAAAGGCTCGAAAAAAAGTAGCGGCTTGGGAACGATTGAGACCGAATTGTTTTCGCAAAGTCTGTCGAGTACATCGAACGAACCTATCTCAAACAAACAAACTTCTCCCTTTCGCTTTTCTTCGATTCGAAACAACGGCTTTCCTCCCCCCCCCCCCTCCCCCTTCCTCTCTTCCATCCAGACGTGTCGAGAACAATTCGAATCTCGTAGACATCGTTAAGATACCGGATTGATTAATCCCGCAGGAGGTAAAAGGAACGATCCGTCCGTTACACGCGGCAACGAGCGGCTAAATGTGTAAACGGAACCGGATGGTTTAGAAATTTAGAACAAAGTTATTTAGTTAGCGCATGAATATGTCAGAGCTTTCTGGCATAGGGGGGATGAAAGTTAGAAATTCCGCCAAGTACTTTGCGTATTAACTTTGACGAAACGTCGCATTATACATCCCTTCAAAAATAACGGCAACGTCTCGCGAATTCGCTTCCCGTTTTATCTTCCCGAATTATTTCCCTTTAAGAAGGAGAAAAAAAAAAAAAATACAATTTTTTTTTCGTCGAAGAACGGGGGAAAAATCGAAGAAAAATGACACGTCGAATCCAATAATTCCAACGAAATTTCATTTATTGGAACTGAAGCAACGAAAAGGGGATCGCGAGAACGCGAAAAATCCGTTCACGGTACGATACTTTCGATTCCTTCCCCTGATGGAAACAACGGATTCGTATCGGCACCCTGTCCAATTTCGGTACGGCGGCCGTCGTGTCCACCGTCTACATCGATTTTCGTTCAAAGATCGTTCAAGCGAGCTCCACGAGAACATACATACACACGCTTTTGCCGCCATCCGTTAATTCGACCCGTCTAATAAAGTCCAATGAAGGTTAAAGTCGAAAAGTTTGTTTCGCGCGCGACCTCGTTTCTCTCGTGACCCGATCCAAGAAGTTTCGAAAACATCGTGAAACATCTGACTGGAACGGAACGTTTGGTACGCGGATGAAATTCGGCGGTAATTATAAAAAAAAAAAAGAAAAAAAGAACGCGTGGTTATTATTTTCGAAGCGAGAGAGGAGGAGGATTATTGTATCTGGAGCAAAGCCACCGAGCGAAACGGATGTTTAGCGCGCGAGCTCTTTTCGACGCGAGCTAGCAAAGTCGGTGGAAAAGTTGGCGGCTTTGTCGCTCTTCCCGCGTCGTTCTAATTAATTTTATTAACGAGCGGTGGCTGCGACCATTCGCAACTTTCGCGGGTTATCAACCGGGGACGGTTCGTTAACGAGCGGAGGGGCGCGATAACGATCGAACCACCCTCTCCTTCCCTCGGGGGATGGGAGGAGAAGAGCAAGCGCACGGTTTAAGCCGCGGAGAGATATCACGAACGAAACGCAGGAATGAATCGTCGAACCGGTCGAGTCCAATCTAAGTAAGAAAAGCATCCAACATCCTTCGAGGAATCTGTTGCCGCTTCGTCATCGTCCGACGAACCACTGTCGACTGCAAAACCACCGTATTCGAGTGAAATCTCCACCTCGATATCCACCGATATCCGTCCATTTTTTTAACGAATAATACGGACTCAAAGCGGAGAGTATTCAACCGGGGAACCGATTCGGGGAAATCCCATCCCCTCCTTTTTAACCGATTGAAACGCGACGAGGCGGAAATCGTTTCGCGGAATTCTCGTTAAATCACAACGGATTAACGGTCTAACTTATCGAAGGAGGGAGAGGAGTAACGAGGGATTACCTTGCTCCGGGGGTAGAATGGGTGGAGGCAATTACGGGGAGAAGGAAAGGTTGATTTTCGATGTCCACCACGTCTGTCTGTCGTGACCGGTGTGCACACTCGCGACACGTACACACTCACACACCGTTAAAGCGCAACGAGCACGATACACGAGCGAGATACCAACTTCCGAGGGAGTTAATGTAGCTTCCCAACGCGTAACTCGATTTCGCCAAGTTGGTCGAAGGCGTCGTCGATGCTGTCTTGGCGGTTTCCGCCCGGGAAATCGGATCATGGATCTTGAATTTCGAGACGCGACTCGAAAACCCTGCCACCCCGTTGGCGTGGAACTGGCAAACAAAGGGTCAGCGAATGAAGCAAGGGAAGATATCATCGTGACCTGGAAGAAGAAACTCGTGAGCCACGGATTGAGCGAGAAGGAAATGCGAGAAGAAAGACGCCTTTACGCGATAAAACGGGACGGTAATTACTGAATATTTATATAACGGGGCGCGTATCAAAGCGGGCCGTTAAAAACATGGCGCGATCCATTTCCGTCCTCGGCCGCGATAACGCTTATCGCGACGATATTGCGCCAATTTTAATAATCTCACTGCGTAATTATTGGAAAGAATGGAAAAGGGGGAGGGAATTGACACGGGTTTAAGCTTGGAGAGAAGGTTTGGTGGGTCGTCTGGCGAAAATCTGGAGGAAGCGTTCGTGAAGAGGCGGCGGTAAGAAAGTTTAGCCGTGGAATTTTATACCGGATTAGATTTTATGATTGGCCGAGCAGGAGAGCGGAATGGGTTAATCTGCTGCGGTTAATCGTGGAACAAACGTGGAAAAGAAAACTCGTGTCCCTGCGGATTGCCGTAAAGTCGAGCGTTTTACCCATTTTTCGATTCTAAAATTCCTCCGCGCTTTTTTTAACGAGGCTTCGGGGAAACAGACCTCGATCGCAACCAGGATCGAAATCACCGCAGAATTTGCGTTTCCGCCGACGGAGGAAGGGTCGAACCGCTCCGGATTGGGATCCGGAAGTCGTATTTTGCCGCCAGGAATATTCACCATTCGTATGCGCATCGAGGCCAACCACCTTATCGCGCTTCGCCAATTAACCCTCTCCGATGAGAACGTATCTTCTCCCATTCTCTTGTTACGCGTCTCTACACACACACACACATATATCTTTCTCTCTCCACTCCGTTCGACTTCGCCCCTTTCGGCAAACGACGAAAATTCAACTGCAATTTCGCCAAGTCATAGATATCATTCGGCTCTTAGACACACGTTGCATCCACGTTGAATATGCATGAAGGGGTTAATGCGAAAACCCTCGAAAAGTGGAGGAATACCCAGGGGGGTAACCGCGGTCGATTCGCTATGTAACCGGAAGTCTTCCAGTTCCAGCCTCGAGCGGATCGAAGAGAGAGAGAGAGAGAAAATAGCGGTTGGTTATCTCTCTCGAGACGCACTTTGTTCACGGACGACGTAATTGGGGCAATTATGCCGAAAAAAGACGCTTCGAAATCGGTCGTCGCATCCAATTTTCGTCCGGCCGACATTGACGAAGATCGGCGAAGGAATTCGCAATTTTTAGGCGTAATCGTGGCGATAGAAAAATCGAGGATTTTTATTTTTCTCACTTTGGCGATTTGGGATTCACGAGCGATCCGCGATGAGAAAAAAGAAAGGGGAAAAAAAGAGGGGGAGGGAGAATAATTCGATCGACTAGGACCAATAAGCGAGGGAATTTTCACGACATCCTGTTATCGACGAGTGCAAACACGAGGCTGGCCGTCGGCCAACGTTTTCCTGGATCCTCGATTATACCTGGACGGTTAACGATCATCGTTTTCAAAGGATAATTTTTTACAGGAGGCCTCGAGATTCGTTAAACGGGCAAGGAAAAATCGGGGCCAATCTCTCTCTTCCGTCCCTCCCTTAGGTCGTTACCCTCGGTACGAGCGCAACACGGTCGATTAAAAATTGAAAATTTTGCCCGTCCTTTCATCGACCGCGGCGATGCAACAATAAATGATAACCGCGGGGAAAAGGCCGAGGCTTTTCGATTGAAAATTTTCCGAACGTTACGTTTGCGAGTCGAAACTGCTTCCGCAAACAATCTCGCCACCGTTTCGCTGGTTAATTAATTGACATTTCGCAGGGATAAAAAAAAAAAAAAAAAAAAAAAAAAAAAAAAACAAAGAACAAATTTGAAACGGGGAGTTAAACTTTCCTATTTATCGATCGATTTCCCACTTTTCTACCCCTAAAATTTCCTGCCTAATTCCCTGCCACGTCCATCGATCGTCCTTCGAAAACGATCCATTTACCAATTCTCCGTTTAACAATTTCAGAGACTATTTCGGAGACAGGTTATCAAGCATGATAAGGGTACACGCTCGATTCGCGTACGCGGTCACGACAGCGTGAAACGATCCTAATTATTCCGCATTGATCGAAACGTTGTTTCCTCTGGTGTTTGATTGCCAAGATTGGAGAGCAATCACGGCAACGGATATCGTCTCCAAGGCTCAAAGATTCAAAGCGGAATCGAGAGAATCCTCGGCGTGGAGGGTCGTGATCCGGCCGCTCGAGATCCAATCGTCGTTCGAAACGGGCGGAGAGGAAAACAGGGTGGCGGTAAATAGGAAGGATCGAACGATAATTTCGAGGGATCGTTTTGTTTCGATTCTCTCGCACGGAATACAAATGGAGAATCTAATATCGCGTCGTTCGTTAACCGGATGTAATAACAACTGGTGCCGGAACGACGATAAAATTTGAGAAACCGATAAACTGGTTCGTTATCAAGAGTTTATCTTTATTGTAATCGTAGATAGCTGCTTCCCAGCAGTTCATAGTAGACGAGTGTCGACGCTTGGATCGATTGCTCGCGAGGCAAGTTTCGATCCTTATAAACTTTCGTAAATTATCGTATCGTTGAGCGAATGGGTGGTGAGAGAGGGGGATGGATGGAAGACGAGGTGCTCGTTTGATTACCCAATTCCGTTCCAAGTTAAATTCCTCTCGCAAAGTGCTCGATGCGGTTCACGGCAAACGGTCGGAGAGATCTATCTCCGATTCAGGTCAGATTTGTTGGCGCAACAATACGCACACGCTACCAAGTTCCATACGTATGCGCCCTCCATTCTCTCCTCCTTCTGTCACGCGTCGAAATTCCTTTGTGCGCCGATCACGTCCCGTATCGCCCTCCCCGTCGATCGATTCGTCAAAAATATATGCATACATGGAACGCGTTTTCTTCCCACGATTTTGATAATTGCAGGCGCGACGAAAACGCGTAAAGAATTCAGGGAATCGAGGGAGATCGACACGTATACGGTACGCTCTTGGGAAATATGTACACACGGCGGCATAGCGTGTATCCCGTGAAACTCATCGCGCAAGTGTTTGCAAATATTTAAATGGCAAACGTACGTTTAACGGGGAACGTTTATCCGTGCAGATGAAAAAAAACAACGTAAATATATTAATCCGCCGTTTTTCTCCCTTTTCTTTTTTTAACGACAATTGAAACAGAATAATTCCTCGAACAAGTTTTTATAATCGAGCTTATAAACTTTAAAATTTCTCGAAACGATTATCCCGTTTTTAAAACGAGATATTCCGGATATATATATATATATATAAACGCCATAATACAACGCCATCTCAGAATCGATCGCGCGTCTACTGTTCGTGTGCGGATTAGGAAAAAGAAGGGAAACGGAAAGTCGTCGAGGATTGTCGCGCGTCGTTTAAACTTCCCTCATCGTGACACGCGTAGTCGAAGGAGGGAGGGCGAAAACTTGGACGAAGCGTTGTCGTTTCCTCGAACAATAATTACGCTGGGAAGAAATGCAAGTTGGCGTGGCGTGGTTAATCGTTGCTCGACGGAGATTCTTGCCTCGCGCGTCATCACCCGTCCGATTATATTCAAATTGTTTCGCCCGTTTGTTAAAGCTTCTTCGATTAATGCGACGAGTCATCCGAAGCGGGGAATGAGACGCGTGCTCGGAATTATAAGCCGGCCGAGCTTAACCGGTGGAACATGGCGGCTGCCTCGCCGGCGTGAGAGAATCCGAAATGCGTCTCGAACCTCTGCCATCCTCTCTCTACCCGCTTAATTACACTCGTTTCACGGATTAACCTCCCGTGTCGTTCGCTGCGACTCTCTATATTTCTTTCCTTTTTTCCCCCCTCCTCTCGTTTCGTTCGAAAAGTTTCTTGTTTACTTCTCCCCACCTTTTCCCTATCGTTAGTAGTTGGTTTAATTAAAGCTTAAAGCACAGCACCGGGCTGTCAGCGTTTAAACGTACCTTTGCCCCGGTGCTAAATTGGCGAAGATAACGCGGCAAATCTAAGCTTAAGCGGCGTCTCGAGATCGAGGGGGAGGAGGATCGTAACCGGTGTAACATTGATTGTAACTGGAAACCCGATAGCCGTGTTACGCACGGCAAAGTCCGACCGAGTGAATTAACACGGAACAAGAATACCGCAGAGAGGGAGGGACGAACTAAAAGCAAGTTGGATGTCGGCTAACTGCTATAATTCCAAGACGCAAAGTTTCTTAGGATATCATCCGTTCGTATCGTATATATCTCTACGCGTCTCTACGCGTGTCGCGCGATATTGGGATAGCCTTTCTCTCGCTCTAACTTCTTTCCTTCCATTTCCCAATCTTTCCGCCGATTCTTCTGGGTCCAAATTAAAATTTCCAAGTTTAAATCTTTGATACCGATCTTTTTCCACGTTCCCTCCCAGTGGCGCATTTCCCAGTAGCTTCATTAGCTGATTTCCTAAACTGGAATGAACGGAATGCTTCTCGCGCGGGAAACTCTTGGAGCGCTCGCCACGACTCTTCTTTAACTCTTTCGCTACTTTCGATTTCGACGAGCGATTCGAGTTATCGAGAACGTCGAGCATATCTTTCTCGATATTTTCTTTTTATCGTCAATATTTTTCTTCCAATAAACACCGTCAAATAAACGCGGCTGCTGACGATTTTTCTCGAGTACGCATTTTTGGGGTTAAAAACCCAAGGAGGACGAATTCGATCGAGTAAGAATCGTAAAAAACAATTTATTCGCGCACCTGTACGTACACGTACACATGGTGGAAGCATCCATAGATACACTAATATTTATACCGTTCAAGAATTTGAACGACGGGCGTGGGCAAACACGGAAGAAAGGAAGGAGAGCGTTCAGAGTTTTCTTCTTAGAGTTTCTATCCCCGTTGGTCGGGCTAACAATGTTGAGGAAACGGGCGGCGGACCACCAATATTTGAGCAGCCGCCCTCCGTGGGGACGAAAGAAATCAAGGATTGGAAGGATGAAATAAGTTAGGGCGGGCCGAGCGAAGTAACCGAACCTTGTCGCGAAACTTGTACGCCGGCTAATGCCATTGTAAGGGGCAAACTTTACTCCTACGTCTTTCCCCTCACCCTACACATCTATCCCTCGAGCACGATGCGTTCTCGTGTACACAGGGCCATTTCACGGTGTCGCGTCGCACTCGATGAAACTCTGAGAGGGGAGAAGGGGCACGAGTCTCTGTATAACCGTGTGTGGAATGGAAAGGGGCAGATATCGAAAGTAATTGTTAAGTTTGAAGATGAGATAATTGAAAGAAAGAAAGACACGAGGATTTTCATTCCATCCGTTTGTTCCAGGCACAACGATTTACCGTGGAACATACGCAAGTTCTTGAAGAATCAGCTGAGGGAGTTCAGGTTTGATGACCTGAGGGATACCCATCCCTGGTCCCGGAGCGCGTGGAGCCACACGGATCTGAGAAGATTGAAGGAGGGGATGGTTGCAGCGCAGGTGAGGGCGATGATAACCGCAACGAAACATTAATCCGGTGGGAAGTGGGGAGCCAAGACCGACAAAACGGACGATATATATAAATTTCCTCGACGTGGCGTCCAATTACTCGTTGCGAAGCATCGGTACTCTTCTTCGCGAGCAATCGGCCAAAATATCCTCCTCTCTCTTTTTCAACGAGGAGGAGGAGGAGAAAGAGGTTGGTGAAAGAGCCGGTGCATCGCCCCATTCGAAACACTTTTCTCGAAAGTGTCTTTTTCCCTCGCGATTTATAGCCGGACGAAAATTACGAGCTCTACCCACCCTCTTTCCTTCCCTCCTCCCTCGAATCGGTGGAATGACGCGGACGCGACGAAATCGGACGACAATACGCGTTCCAATAGCTCTCGAGAAACGATCTTCTTCCTCTTCGTTCCTCGTACAATCCCTCGGATTGCCAATTAGTCGAATCGAGAGAGCGATTCCCCGGTCGAGAAGAAATTAGCGCGCGAACGATGGAAAATCTCCTGACCAACGTAAACAGCCGCAAACGCGCGAATCGCGTGTTTCGACCCTTCGTTTTCGCGATGTTTCAATTACTTCTCGTTCCCCGTCCCGTACGATCAATTGATCGAAACGTACAATGTCCCTTTCATCTTTGACATCATTGGTCGATCGTTGTCGCGATTATCTGGCAAACGAGAAGGTAAAAATTCGAATCTATTAGCCGAATAACGAAGTGGCTGGACTTTGGTAATTTTCTCTCGACTTTATCCGTTCGAAGGAACGAATCCACGTTTCTGAAGAAGGGTCACTGGATCAAACGAGCCAAACGGGCCACTCGAGAAACACCTATTTTCGATTCTCCGATCGAACGAATCTTTTTTTCTTCGAGCTCTCCCTCGACTCGTTTGGAAAATGATCGATCGGAATCGTTCTCGAACGAGGAGATGGAGGAGGGCGCGACTCGAAAATGGAAGAGAAAAGACTATTTCGTGGAAAATAGAAAATCGGCCACCCTTTTTCCGTACCCTCGACGATGACATTACGTTAAACGATGGCGGGAGAAGATTGCGGTGGAAAATTGTGATTGTTACAAGTTTCTCGCGAGAAAGAGAACGAGGGATCTGCGAATCCGGCGATAACCGATTCCTTCCTTCCGATTCTGTTCCAAAGTATAGGGAAGCTTAATCCGACAATTTTACACCGAAACTCGACCGAACTCATTATCGGGATTAACATTTCCCTTCATCACAATTTATCTCCTTCTTATCCCTTCTCGAACAGAGAGAATATGCAGCTCAAACCTACCGATATCGATTTTCGATTTCTAATCTACGCTCTCTACCGTCAACTTAATACCAACGAATTACGTAAAATCGATCCTTGCAATAATCTTGCGCGATCTTTTAATCGTAATTTCCTTAACGAGATTCCTCGATTAGAAAGGAAGAAAGGGGAATTTTTACTCGACAAGTCGAAACGAAAACGTCATTTGCTCCGTCGCGGCGGAGAGCACGCCAGTCGAAAGAAGCACGCGTCTAAGTAATATTACGAAAGTAGATTATAATTTCACTGGTTTGCGTGCGTGTATAAAAGCCGGGCGACGAGCGGTGGTAACAGTAGTCGGTCCCTCGACACGCCCTTTCTAAACGAATCGCCATGCGCGTTACGTAATGAAACTGGCTACCTGTGAAATTGCTTTCGCGATGAATTTCGTATCGCCTCTGCTCCCGCGACCTCGACCAGAGTCTGGACGCAAAATAAATATATATATATGTGTATATTTTTGACACGGCCTCGAGTGATCCGGGCAGATGTCGTTTCGCACGAATTTCATGCCATCTCTTTCGTTCCAAGTTAAGATCCTCGGTGTCGAACGAATGTCGCTTAAACGCGACTCCCTCCTCCCGATAGTTAGACCTTTCGTTGTGAGTGACTTTGCCGGCGCATCAAAAAATGTGCTCGAGAAAGATCGTCACGCGTAATTCACACATTGTTTTGATTTGTGTTTATTGGGAAAAAATATCGATGATAAAAACAAAATATGCTATGCCTCCAGAGAAAGCTACTCGACGCGCAAATAACTCCGACAGCGAAAGGGTTAAATTCTTCTGAGAACGTGACGTGGTTTTACCATAAGTAAGTAACGCGTCGAATCAATCGAGGCAAAATTCGAAATCCATCGACGAAAGGATCGTAAAAAAGGTTGTGGAGTAGGGTGGCCCTCCTCGAAATTCCCCTTTATCCGAAAGGGGGGTTTAACTTTAAGAAGTCGAAAATGGAAAAAAGAAGCAAGGATAGGAGAGGAGAATTCCTCCTTGGCCCCGATTGCTCGTTAGCGAGATAGCCCCTTCCCCTCCTTCTCGCCGATTCTATCTATTAGAAGCTCGTCTGGAAGGCGCGATTACGGGGGCATAACGGATGATAAAGAAGGAAGGAAGGCGGCGGGTGGTTGGCGCGAGAGTTGAAGCGAGGGTTGAAGCGAGGCTCTCCCCATCACTCCATGGAAGATCACTCCATTACTTTCTCTCCTCTGGTGTTACGTAACGCGAGAGGTGTGACGGGGCGCGTTAAGAGGGGAAAATTCAAATAAGCTTCTTGCACACGCACGCGACGACGACGAGCGCGGTCCAATTTAATTAATAGCGCGATCACTAAGGGAATACTAATTACGCGAATAACACCGAGGGTTATGATTATGAATTGCCACGACGACGAATTGCGGGGAGGGGGAGAGAAGGAGAAGCGGTGGGAGAAACGGGATAAACAAGCTCGAAGAACGAGGAGAAATTTAGGGAGAAGTACGAGGTGGTGGCGTTACGTGGAACATCAACGGCATTATTCGCTCGGAGGAGATGAGGATAGGCGACAAAACTATTTCTAATTTTATTTAGATCGTTTCTCAAACGCTCCTCCCCCGAAGGTATTCAGTTTGCTTGCTTACTGCTGGAGAGGAAAGGGGCCGGGTGGCCGGTTATGCCCACCGAAACGAGCGTATGCATAATATACATAGGGCGGCCGTTGTACACGTGCACAGGATATATCTGGCGAGCCAGTCTCGACTCGATCCATCACTGTCTCGGTTAATTCAGACCGAGAGGGAAGGCATCCGCCGCGGAAAGGTTACGAGGCATTGATCGCCCTCCCATCCCGGAAATACCGTAAGGGCGTAATCTTGTTTACGTAACGAAACGAGCGATCTCGAACGCGCCGCGCGCTACTACGTGTAATTCGAAATACATTTATTTATAGAGGGAACGATGATTTTCCGAACGGAGAAGTTATAGGGAATGGAGAGGAGGAATTCTCGAGCGAAAATCTGTACAAGCGTTTCCGATTGCACCCGGGAGGTAGGTATCCCCCCCGAGCAATCGGTCGCGATTCCTGCCGCATTCCAAAAGTGAATTCCAACCGATTCGAAATAACTCGAGTCGTGCTCCATTCAAAACGTTCGGGGGAATTGGGTTTAACCCAACGATGTCCGATAGCGAGAAGAATGCGTGTATCGAACGGAAAGCTCGAGATACCGCCGATACACGTTCCTGCGAGTAATTCGATAAAGCGGATTCTAAAAAGCGGGGAGGGAGGGGGGAGGAGGAGAATCGACGCGCAAACATGGGAGGGAGAAAAAGAGAGAGAGAGAGAGAGAGAGAGAGAGAGAGAGAGAGAGAGAGAGAGAGAGAGAGGGAGGTTCGAAGGGCAACGGTGATCCCTCGAGAACGTTTCATCCCACGTTCGCTCGAGAGAATGTTACACGCGGATGTTATACGTACGATGTTCAATTTCGTGAAAGGGCCGCCGTGTCACGGGCGCGAGCAATTAGAGGCTTATATTCGGATCAAAATACTTACGAAAATTGACTTTGGAAACGAAGTAGGGAACGAAGAAGTAGAAGTAGAGGCAACAATTAATTCGGAATCGGTATTAGAGAATTGGTTAATAAGAATTAATATATATAAATATATCGTTGCTAAATTTTATATTAAAATACGTGAAGTAAAAATATTAAAACTACTTCCGTTTATCGCTCTGTTTACGCTCTTACGACAGTAACATTTGGGACCCGTGAGAAACGTGAAATCACCGACGAACGTGTTAAAGTGGGACGACACCGGCCGATTATACGATCGTGGACGAGGGAATAGGGGGGGAGTGAATATTTTTACGGAACGTCTGACCTGAAAAAAACTAACCCTGTCTCGATTTTGCGCGAAACGTCAACGTTTGGAGGAGGGGAAGAAGAAAAAGCGAACGAACACACGATTTTATATAAAAATATCTGACCTAAAATTCGAGGCGAGCCGGATGCTAACGAGACATCGGAACAAAGTTTTTTTCAAGCAAACGGTTCGTGCGTTTAATCGTCGCTCGATTCGCTATCGCGGAACACGATCAAAAAAGCCGCGTTCGAGTATAAAACACGGGGTATACGCGTGGTTGTGTTTCGAGATGCAATTTCATTTTTCTCTTTCCTTCTCTTTCTCTTCCTTTCTTTCGAACCGATGGCTTGGCGAGAGTCGTTAATTAAGAATAAATTCTCTCGAGGGTGAAATTGTTTGATAACAGGCCGTTGGAATTAATTGCATTAACGAGAAATCAAAAAGTTTGCGGTTTCGTTTCACGGAAGAAAGAAAAATCGCTCTCGCCCTCGACCCAGCGCTCAAACCGTATATAAATCTCTTGCGATTTAAATTATTGCCGTTTCGCAATTAGCTCGGAGGAGGGCGGTGTTTATGTAACTCGTGACAACGCGAAAGAGAAAAATTGTAAAAATCCCTTCTGGACGGGTAACGAAGTCGCAGAAGTCGCGTTAAAACCGTTTGGAAGAAGAGAAAGAAAGAAAGAAGGATAAAGGAGGAAGGGAGGGAAACAAGGGGTTGGCAAGGCGTGTCACCCGTTGATTTACGAAGCGTCACGCTTCGAACGCGAGTTTCATCCAGTTAAAACACGAAACTTGTCTGCCGCTTAGCGTACGCACGCGTTTTTTATTTTAGATGAAAACACGGCGCGATGACGTTTAAAATAACAGAAAAAAAAGGAATTTGGTAAAAATTTAGCCAATTCGAATCGAACAATTTCTGAGATTTCGCCGGTTTTGTAAAGGAAATTTTCACAAAACAGGGTTCTATCTAATCGCCCGAGAGAGAGAAAAAGAGAGATCGAGAGAAATGAAAGAGTTTCCAGTTGCGAAGAATCTAGTAATCTAAGGATATTATCGAGCACGACTCGGTCCCGTTTGACGACGTAACAACGATCGAGCGGCGTACAAAAGTAGTTTTTATGCGAGCTCACGTTCGCCCCCTTATCGACTCGAATGAAATATCGCGTTTAATCCTCGGGATCTGATACATCGGTTTAATTCACTCCAAGTGGAATGTATTCTTAGCCGGTGTTATATACATTGCGAGCCGGTAGGATAAATACTCTCTTATTTATGGCTCCCGATATCCCCGTATTTAAAATTCAAAGCGACCTCCTACCACGGTTTCGTAATACCCCTTTTAATTATTTTCAAAGTTTTTATCCGATAACGAAACGAAACGAGAAATTACTTTCCCCGTCGTCGAAAACTCCAATTCGTACGATTAATCGCGACGAATCGACTCGATCGAAACGAGAACGGCAACTTTTCCATTCGAAAACAAGATCGTATCGCGATCAAGCGTATTTAACAAACAAAAATAAAGAAGAAGAAGAAAAAAAAGAAAAGAATAAGAAATGCACGCTCACCTCGACTCGTTCCTTGTTGCAGTTTTGGTCAGCTTACGTCCCCTGTTCCTCCCAGCACCTCGACTCGGTCCAACTGGCACTCGAGCAGATCGACCTGATTCGTCGGCTGGTCAACAAGCATCCTGAAAGCATGGTCCTCGTTACCACGGCGGAAGGTGAGGCATTTTCGCTTGCGATTCCACTCCTTTGTAACGGGAACCACCGTTTCAAAAAAATACAATGTCGATACCTCGTGGTACGTTTACACGCGACAGTTTCGTTTTGTAGAGAGAGAGAGAGAGAAAAAAGAAAAGAAAAGAAAAGCGAAGAGGGGGACGAAGAGTCGATCGAGAGTCGGTCGACGTTGCCAACCGCCTCGTCGTTTCTTTTTTTTTTTTTTCCACGCGGCCTATATAACGCGCGGTCAAAGGTGAGAAAATGAGAGTAAAAGGATTATCCAGTTACACATTATGCGAAGATAAATTTTCAATAGCGCGCGCTCCACTCGGCTGGCATCGGGCCAAACCGATTCGATTTCTCCCTCCGGGCGAATTGTTATCGACTCGCTCACCCCTCCCGTCAAACAATTCCCATCGCGACCTATTTTCTCTTTTTCTTCTCTTTTCTTTCCTCCCTCTCCCTATCTATCCTCCTGGAAAAAAGAGAGAAAAAGAAAAAAGCAAACGAAGCGGAACTCTCGTGTGACGATTACCGAGACATGGCGGGTATATCGATTCGTATTTGTTTGTTGAACAAATTTTCCGCGTACATGCAAACCACTCGTTACACACCCCTGTTCGGGGCTATTAGATAACCGGGGTTCAAAGCTCGCGTTAAATCGTCGGCCAAAGTAAACGGAAATACGGCGCGGATCGAACAACACGCGATTCCTTCCTCCCTTCGAGAGTATCGTTACTCTTTAATAGAATCGCCAAACTGGTTCCCAAGTTAAACACGGAATTATTAATTGCCAATCGGATCTGGTATAACGTAAATATACACTGAGTTCGTCTTTCGAAAGACTCTCTCTCTCTCTCCCTCTCCCTCTCCCTCTCCCTCTCTCTTTGAGAACGTCTTTCGCCAAGTTTAGAGGGAGAAGATATAGATGTACGTAGATGGACGTAAGTGGTGCACGTTCTTAGTCAGCGTTCTCTCGCGAGGGGGAGGCCATCGTATTCGAAAGTCGTCGATCTTCGGGATCTCTGGGAGGAGTCTCTTCTTCTTGGTTCACACGCGAAGAATATGAAATCGAGGCTCGAGGTCGACGAACGTCGGGAATTACCATCCGCTATTTGTTCCGAGAATGGGCCGTTCGACGTTACACACCGGCAGAATTTCTGGCGTTCGGCCAATGTCAGGGGTTGGGTTGGCAGACACCCTCGAAAAGAATTCCCAGACCTCTCCATCCATGGGATGGAAATCTTGGTGGAGCGAATCTTCCGCGCCTTTTCCACTTTCGTTTTAATTAATTCGCGTTCGACGATCAACCGGGTCGCGAGACGGATAATAAATGAACTCGCCTCGAGCGAGAGGTTACTCGTCCCATCTACGTGGGTTGGAAAACAATCTCGGCGAAAGTGGAAATTTACGCGCGCAAGGTTCGATCGAGATCGGCCAACTGGTTCCAACAACTGGCCTTCTTGCGTTTGCTTCCGGCTACGAGATTTTCTGTTGGACCGGTGCCAACGGGGGAATCCCCGTGGTGGAAATCTCGGCCCAGCTCCCTCCCCGTTATTATCGCCGCCGTGAATACGCTTCTCGAGAATTTAGGATGCATTTTGCGAGAAAAAGATATCGTCCCTCCCCGTCACGTAATCGGTCTAACGAGTTCGAGAGAAGATTCTTCCCTTCGTTCGGAGAGGAATAGTTGGATGGGCGTGAATCGAAAGTCAGGAAGACCGCGAGTGTTTGATACGTCTTCTTCGATTTCAAGCCTTTAATCCACGCCCGTCTGTCACCAACGAATAAGAGAGAGAGAAAGAGAGAGAGAGAGTTAGGAAATCGAAGAGGAACGAGAAAAAGTCGACTCGATACTTTTGAAGGAGGGACGAGAGAAGGAGGGGAGGAAATTTTCAAAGAGAGAATTTTACGAAAATCGATTCGATCTCAACCGATACCAAGATTTCACACAAGGCGTTCGTCTTAAACGATAATCCCGAAAAAAGGCGGATCCGATGAGAAAATATCGTAAGATACAGCCGGTTGTAAATTTCAAGTGAAATGGAAAAATGTCAAGGCACACCGACCGTTCGATAAGCCGAACCACACGTTGGTGGCACGGCTTCATGTCGGCATGCATATGTAAATAGACACGCGATACCCGTCGCGTATATACGCGAGCCGTATAAAGGAACGATTGTTCGAAATTTGCAACTTGCTTTCTGCGAAAACGTATCTCTGCGTTATCCCAATGATTTATGGGACGCGTTTATGCCGTGATATCGACGGAATTTCAACTATGGTTTCCACTCCCCGCTTATCATATGTACATTTTATATATATATATATATAAAACAACGAAATCCTAAGATTCTCGTAAACGATTTACTTACAGTTAGTCGAGAATTCGTCGCGGAACTCGTCTTGTCGAAAAGTGGAGTTGAATCGTCGAATTATCACCGTGACGCAAAATGTTACAGTTGAGTAAGGTTGATCGCGAAACGCGCGTTAGTTACTCGAAGGAAGCCAGACACGAGACTGATCTCGTGGAAAATTTAAACGCGCGCGAAGGTGACACGAGCCGCGTTGTTTTCTTATCTACGACTCATCGACGTCGCCTCGTCTATCGGATCGTACGATTCGAGGAAACAAGGTACGGGGAAGTCCGTGTGTTTATCCGAGCCGGTTGTTGCCCCGGGTCTGCAAACTTTCGACGTGGCAAACCCACTACTATCGCGCTGGACACTTTGGAACAATAGTTGAAAACGTCCTCGGGAGTTGGAGGAATTTACGAGGCAAGAAGACGAAGTTGCCGCCACCGTTTATGATTTCTCTCTCTTCGCCCGATCCAATCCAATTATCGCTCCGAACCCTTTCAAAGATCGTGAGTCAGAAACGGATCCAATAAATCGAGCTTCATCGCTGTTTGCACTGTTTCTTATCGACGATTAAATACATAGAGAAACGAAACTAAAGTTGTTACGATAATTTCGCCTCTCCTAATTCATCGCCATTTAAATTTCATAAATACACGCGATCGCAAGATTCGTACGAGTAGAAGGATATAGAAAGAGGATATAGAATCCATGGGGATTATAGGTTTTCGAGTAAATTCGTCGAGCCGCAGAGAATCGGGGTTCCATTAGCGGGGTTGGAAAAGCTGGATCGCGTGCGGTCGAAAGCGGAAAAGTTCGAATTCCGCGCGATAAATGGCGGGTGGACATCCCGCAGGGGGTTGGCCTGAAGCGGCGCGAAAATTCTCTCTCTCTGTCTGCCTCTCGTCCATCCCCCAGCGTTATATATCCGCGGTGTATCGGTATCCCGGAACCGGCGACCTAACGCAATTTGTTCGCGGTGTTTTAATCGAATCCGAACGACACCGAGCCTGCGAATCCGATTTCACGGAGGCCATTCGATCGTCCCCCACCTTTACACGGCCGGACTCGATTAAAACGATTAAACCGATCGAATTCAGCGGCTCGCTCGCTAAATACCGACGCAAGAAGTATCCTGCCCCAGAGTGTCCGGTTCTCGAACCGTTCCACGAAACTGGCCAACGTTCCATTATTCTATTCGCGTTGGGATTAATCGAGCCTCGTTTACGAGGCTCGTAATTAATGATCCGACCGATAACGGTGGACCGCCGGCGGTCTCCAATTTAAACGATTCAATTAGACCGGCGATCAAAAGTGACAGGTGACTTTAATTAATCGCGATTAAGAGCGAAGGTGAACGAGTATGAGACACGTTCGATCTATCTTTTGCGTTGAGAACGAAATCGGCGATCAAATAGGAGGCGCGAAAGGTGTGGAATTATTTCGCGATGTTGAAGTGTTGGCAATGGAAACGACAATGGATCGAAAAGTGACAAGTGGGATCGTGGAACAGTATGAAAGCGTTTGATACCAGGCTTCGTAATATTAAAAGTGACGAGTGGCTTTAATTAATTGTATATATAGGATAAAAGGTAAGGAATTCGAGATTTGATGCGAGATTTCGTAATGTTTTTTTGCAATGAAAACGACGATCGAAAAGTGACAAGTGGTTTCTAGTCGATCGAAGCCAACGATTAAAAGTGACGAGTGGCTTTAATTAATCGCACGAGTAGAGTAAAGGTGAACGAGTATGAGATGCACGATATATTTTTGCAAAATAGCGAACGAAACCGACGATCAAATGGGACGAGTGGCTCTAATCGATCGGTACGTAAGAGAGTAAAGGGTGACGAATTATTTCGTAATGTTTTTTTGTAAAGTGTTGCGATGAAAAGTGATTTTTAGTCGAAACGAAGCCAATGATTAAAAGTGGCTTTAATTAATTGTGTATAGAGTAAAAGGTAAGGAATTCGAGATTTGATATGAGATTTTCCTAATGTTTTTTGTGTTGCGATGAAAACGACGATCGAAAAGTGGGTTTTAGCCGATCGTGAAACAATGCGAAAGTGCTTCGTATATAATATTCGTATAAAGAAGTTGGCGACGAAGCCGATGATTAAAAGTGACGAGAGACTTTTAATTAATCGTAATAATAAAGTAAAAGGTAACGAATTTGGTACGTGCGCTCGATGCGAGACTGTGTAATATTTTTTACAAAACGTTGAAATGAAAAAGTGACAGGTGACTTTAATTATTCGTATGTGGAATAATACGAGAGTGCTTAATGCGTTTAATACGAGGTCTCGTGATATTTTTATAAAAGTGTTGCAACGAAATCAACGATTAAAAGCGACGAGTGGCTTTAATTAATCGTACGTAGAGGTAAAAGGTAACGAATTTTAGACGTTATATTTGATGTGAGATTTCGTAATATTTTTATAAAGTGTTGAGCAATGAAATCGATGATTAAAAGTGGCGAGTGACTTTAATTAATCGTGTGTAGGATAAAAACGAATTTGAAACGGGTGTATTCGACGCGGGATTTCGTAATATTTTTGTGAAAAAAATACTGCGATAAAACGATTCGATCCGATCGTTCGAAGCTGGCAGGTGATTTTAATTAATCGTACAAAGACAAGAAATATGAAACGTTGTGATACTTTTTTTATAAAGAAATGCTTGATTAAACCGACGATCGAAAGTCGACAAGCGGTTTATTAATCGCACGTAGAATGTAAGAGAACGTAAGATGCGTTATTAACGCGTAATATTTTTATAACGAAGCGTTGCGATAAAATGATGGAAAGTAATTTTAATTAATTACACGATAAAGATAACGAATACGAGATGTGCTTATTCCGTAATATTTTTACAAAGAAGCGTTACGATAATTACAACGATGATAAAACGCCGAGTGGGATTACGTATGTTTTCATATTTTAACGTACGAAGAATTTTTACGCGTTAACGTTAAAAATAAGATATTCGATCAACATGTTTATTTAGCTTCGAATCTCTACTACTACTACTACCATAATTCTATCTTTCTTTCATCTAAATGAAATTAATAAATTGTTCTTAGACTAATGATATACGATTATAAGTAAAAACAACACACAGTCTTGACTTTTTAATTTACAGTTTGTTGATTTCCTTACTCTTTAATATTTTTCATAACGAATTGATCAAACGAATGCATCACCATTGGACGTATCCACCAACCACCAACCAATTTATACATATATTTCCGGTAAGGATTGCGAAGGGAATGATTGCGAGGAAAGATATAACAATTAGCCGAATAACGGTACTTGAGAAGATTCGCTATAAGAGAAGTTGGATGGTGGTTTCTACGCGAGCGCAATTACAACAACAACGATAATAATAATAATAATAATAATAATAATAATGATGATAATAATGAGAACATTGGAGAGAGCATTGAAGGAAGATTTAACGTGTGGTTTCAGGTATAGAGAGGGCTCACAAGGAGGGTAGATTAGCGAGCCTGATAGGGGTGGAAGGGGGCCACGCGGTTGGAGCGAGTCTGGCTGTTCTGAGGATGTTGTACGAGTTGGGCGCCAGATACCTCACTCTCACGCACACGTGCAACACGCCTTGGTGAGTTTACCAATCGAGACATATCGAGAGATATAGGGCTGTCGTTGGATCGTCGATTATCTCGAATTCCGAATGGAAAATTCACTCGTAGAATCGAAAACCGTTAGGATTTGCATTCGGGACACGCGTGAAGCGATATCACTCGCGGAGAACCGTTTCGACGAAACTGGGTCCAACGTCGAGGCGGCTGTTTCGATTTCAAGTTCGCGATGCGAGAGATTCGAAATTGCGTTAGGGCTGGAAATTGGTGCGACCAGCTGCCGCCGACGTGCAGCTCTATATATATATGCACAGAAATATTATTCGAGAAGAAACAATGGACGAATTTCCTTTTGCGAGTACGCTGTGGTAACAGGTGTGAAATAAAGTCAGAATTTATGTTTTTTCGCGCCAAAGGTGGATTAAATCCGAATAAGGATCGAAAAACTACGAATCGATAATCTTTGCGGGAAAGGTAAATTATTCGTAACGGGTAATATCGGCGAGGAAAGCTCCTCGATTCGGTTTAACGTAAGGTTTAAAAGCTCCTCGTTCGATCCTCCATTCCCTATAATCGTTAAACCTTCCGCCTCCGTAATATCGTGGAACAAAGGATTAAGTTAACGCGAATAAAACTTTGATCGAGCCGCTCTATTGTCTCGGTTGGTAAACAAGCGGGTACGTAGCATACCGACTTTTAATAATAAGCGCGGCGTATGGCCGAACTTTGGAAGCGACACGCGCGAAATTATACCCTGTATAATTCGTGGTGACCCACGGTTGATGGCAAAGGGGTTGAAAAGATACAGGGATGATCGACGATTTTATCTTTTGGCCGTGAAATTTATACCGGAGAGGCTTTTGCCGGGAGCGGCGACCTTTATTTATGCGCGATTACGCGACCGAACCGTTGGCGAGACGATGAATCATGGCCGGATTAATGGAACCGTAACAATATTATCCGCGTTTCGGAATTTCCCCTATCGATCGCGCGTTTTACGACTTCGATTTCATCGCCCACCCTAATAAATATCCTTGCATAGAAACATTTAATCCATTTGCTACGCTACTTGTGTTTTAAATCCGTTTTAACGTAAAACGTTATTTCGCATTAGCCATATTTCACGGATAAAAATTTATTTTATTCGTGTTGTATTCGCGTTTGATTTCGCGCGTTGGAAAACAAAAAAAAAAAAAAAAAGAAAAAAAGAAACAAAACCTCGCGTACATAAACGCGAATATAAACGTTTGGAATACGAATGAAACGGCATAATTCGAGTCGAATGGATTAATCACGAAATGTTGATCGAGGCAGCATCGCTATAACGATAAAATCATCTCGGTCGAACGATCAAGCACGGAATCCCGTATAAACGCGTCTCATCTCCAAACTCATCGATATACGTATTCGAATCGATCGTCGCGTCGTCTAGCGTCACAAACGTCGCATTATCCGTTCCGTTTGCGAGAACATGGAGCTAATACGCACGATTATCGGGGCCGGACGAAATTGGCCGGACTTCTCGGTGGTTCCACACCTCTACTATCCGCTATCCCTAATCCTATCAACGCTCAGAGATGTTTACCGAATGTGTGTCGTTATCGTTCTCGGCAAATTCGTCTTGGTGATGGTAATTAATCCTTCGTTGACGGAGATTTATCGCGCTACCATTTCACCGGCTGGTTTATTTTCGACGAAAGGCGCGCGTTTTAATCGATTCGAACGAAGACGTTGATCACGACACGATCTCCGCCGGTCGTTATCGAACCTTCCAACGAACAATTCGAGCCGCGTCGCGTGTATACACCGACGTATACGATTAAAGATCCATTGTACGACGATAATGGCGAGGATCGTTGCCATTGAGTTACTGACCTATTGGTTCGTTAGGGCAGAATGCAGCACAGCGGATGAACCCGGTCAAGTGGCACGCATCGGCGGTCTGTCCAATTTCGGCAAGGTGAGTGGAAAAGAAAAGAAAGAAAGAGAAACCCTCTCTTTCCTCCTCTTTCTACCCGGGAAACGTATTACCGTTTAACGACAGTTTAACGTCCGACGATTGTTAAACCCTGCCCGAGAAGTTCATTCCCACTCTTTCCACTTTCCGTCGTTAATGGCCGCGAATTATCCCTTCGCGGGAGAAGAAACAACCCGCGTGCTCTCGAGTTAGATAAGTTGGCCCGTTCCTTTTTTGCCCCTCTTCCAGTTCTGGAACCAGACTGGATTTTCCAGGGAGACAAGAGTGACGGAGAGGAGCGTCGCGTCGTTTTTTGCTTGCCACGGGGATTAAAATATCCCCGTCTATCCGCTCTTACGGTTACTTTGCGAAATGACACTTTCGTCCCCCTCTCCCTCTCACCCCCGTTACTTTTTTCACTCCCTATTAAAGCGATCGTAAACAGGAAGGAGGAAGAGGATCGAGGCGTGGAGAGAAGATATCTGGCGTATCGGTGGAGTTTGAAGAAAGGGGAGGGGGAGAAAAAAATGAGATATAGCAAGATATCCGATCTTGATATCTCGGGGGTTAGGGGAGGCGAGTTATTTATGAAAATTACCCGTTGGCATTCGCGGTATCCGCTTCCAAGTATTCATGAATTCCCGGCCGAACGTTATCCTTATGCGAAAGAAAATTATGGGCCGCATCGATCAACCCCGGGGGTTTGAACAATCGTTCGCGTTTCGAGCGAATATTTCCAACGATCGAGTTCTCGATTGAATTTTTCTTCGAGAGGAGAAAAAGAAAGAAGGGGAAGAAGAAAAGAGGGAAAGAAAGCAGGGCAAGTTCGGCGTGAATATTTACCAAACTTTCACTTCGACTCGCGAGAAAAAGAAGAGAAGGAGGAGGAGAAACTATTTAGAGCAATTTGCTTTGCCGCCGCGCGATAACGCAACGAGCATCATCCTTGGTATTCGAAAATGCAGGGAAAATTCGTTCAAACTTCGCGCGCAAACGTCCATTTTTTTCAAAACGACGTTAATCCAGAAACTAGAGAGGTATTAAGACAGGACACGAGTCAAACTCGGAGCTTTTTCTCCCTTTTTCGACGAACGGCCAAGTCGAACGGTGTGCTCGACGCCGCGTTTTATTTACCGAACGGCGGAAAAACGGCTGACAATCCCGGGAGATGTTTTCCAACGGGGAAAGATATACGGGGAAGAAACGACTTTAGGATTCTGACCGCGGATATAAAGCAGAAACGGGTTGCCCCGCGGCCGCCAACAACCCATAAAATATCGTCCTCGTCGCGTTAACCTCGTCGTATCCTTAGCCGATTTCTAATTATTTATATCGTTGTGTTTTTCAACGAGGCAAAACGATAGGTCGGGGAGGAGGGACGAAAGTGGAGTTTCATAACTCACACGGGCGAGAGAGTGCACCGCGTCGTGTGTACTATCGTTGCAATTTCTTTCTCTACGTAATCGGCGGGACAAAAGTTGACGTTCCTCGGGGATGTTTTTCGAAGGGGAAAGAAGGGATAAGATAGAAACGGAGAGAGGGGCAAATGGAGTGGGCGGGTGGCGGGGAAAAAAGGAGAAACGTATGAGAAACGACTTGGAAACTGTGGTCTCGACTCGAGTCGAGGAAAAGTTCCACCGGGGATGGAGGAGGGGAGGGGAGGGGGGGGGGGAGAAAGGAGGAAAAAGAGGAGAGGCCGTTTAAATATTCAATGAAGACCGTTTACGTTTTCCTTTTTTTTTTCTTTCCCTTCCCGCGATCGTTCCAGCCTCGTTAAACGACCAACGACCAGATACGAAGATCCGGTTCCTTTCGTTCGCATAATCGTTCGAATCGACGTCTACTCCGCCCTCGATCGTCTTTTCGTCGCTTCCTTCCTTCTTCCTCCCTCTTTCGAAAAATTTGTCGCGATCCAAGTCGAACTTTGTGCTCTCGTCGTCCGAAGAAAGGAGGGAGGAAGAGAGAGAAAAAAAAGAAACGAACATCCGGCAAACATCGTTCGGAAATTTGGTCCGCGCTCTCCACGGAAAATGGCGGTACGTACCAGTCTATTTCCAAGTTTTCCACGAAATTTCAGATTTGTTTCCTCGCTCCGCGTTTGGATTGTCTTCCCCTTCCCGTTTCTATTCTTTTCCTTTCGCCGCATTATCCACCAAACTTTCTGTCTATTCGCGCGAATAAAACGAACGAAGGACGAGAGGTTGACAACAATCGTTTCGTTTGCCGTTCGCGATAGAGGAAGTAAACGTGGCTCTTCTTCTCCCTTTTAAGCGCTCGATGTGAAATATTTAAAAAAAAAAAAAGAAAAAGAAAAAAGTTGTACAAAGGCGAAAAGCGCGCCTTATGGAATGAGAAACGCGTTTCTGAACGAAAATTGAATAGATGGTGGACTATCTCGCGGTGCAAGATTACACTTTTGAGGCAGGCTTCCCTTGTTATCTCGCGAGATAAACGTAGGGGAAACGTAGAAACGTATTAAACGTACGCGAATAATACGTACGCGTCCAACCTCCTCTAAAAAGAATCAGCTCTTTTTCCGCTCGGCGTGCACCGAGACGTTTTATATACGATCCTCCACTTTTCTTTTATACCTCATTCGGCGGCTACACCATTTCTCACCCACACCTGCGTAATAAACAGCTCCCTCAAGCACTCGATAAAAATTCCACACGGTCTCGCCGGAAAAAGAAGAGATATAGTCTGACGGCTACTTTTTTTTCCAGTTTACTCTCCTTTCCCGTTCGCCGTTTTCATCCCGCGATACGTGCCCCGTCTATTTAATATCGACCCTCCTCTCTCTCTCTCTCTCTCTTTCCTCCCCCCATCCTTCACCCTTTACACCCGATACTTCCGTCAATATCGCAATTTCCAAACTCGTGGATCTTCCTAACGCGCATCTCCATTCGCGCTTCCACACCCGAAAAATTCGAGGTTTACACATTCCTCCCTTCTTCTTTCTTGATCTCAGCCTCGTCTCGAGAACGAAGAAAACCGCGAAACATTCTGGTGGCGAGAAACGAGGGAGGATCGAAGGGTGAAATAAGGGATGGAAATAAAGAATCTGCTCGTCCCGGTGGAAAAATACACTGTAGCCAAGTAGAGGTGCTCCCAAGTGAAACCCACCCCATCCCCAAGCGATGATGAAACTCGCTCCTCGATTCTGAAAAATTCCTATCCCGTATCGTCTCGTGTCGTATCCCCTCGAACGATAATTCTTAAACGCGCCCACCGATCCTTGAGAAGAAGTATCTCCTCACCTTCTCCCATTTTCTTTCTTTCTCGCGTAACGAGAAGCGAAGAAATACGGAAGCACGAGCGGAAGGGACGGGTCTGAACGTGGCGAAACCTCCTCGCTGAACAGGACGCGTGTATCCGACCGACTCGAGCAGGGGTTGGGAGCAATTCTCACGAAAACAATGGCGAATTCAAGAAAACGTAACTCGAGCGAGGCAATTAGCGCTTCCTCCTAATTTCTCACCTTGCTTTCATCCCGCGAGTCGCCCCTTTCTCGCGGCGGGTTTGTTCGATACGACTCGTATCGGGAGAAGGGAGGCTATTATTATCGACAGAGAGAAGGGAAAAAAAGGGCTCGAGGGATCGAGCGTTAAAAGCAGGGATGCTTTCGGCTAATTGCCAGATCGACCATCGACTAAGTGGACGATCGAAAACGAAGCGGGGGGGAGAAGAAAGTGGATACGGGTCGGAGTTCGATGAGAAACTCGGGGAGCATCGCGTTAACGTTCAACCGTTTTCAACCCTGTTTCTACGAATGCGTGCGTGTTTTTTTTTTCTCCCTCGAAAATATCGATCGACGGTCGTTGGAGCCACGAACAAACACGATCGTGTTCGACATATTCGGGGATCGATCGATTATTTACTCGGGTGATTAATTACCCGTTAGACGCCGTCCGAGTGAATCGAGCGAGCGATATCAGCGAGTGGAACAAAGGAGGGAGGGGGAAGGGAAGAAGCGTGATTTATTATGCTTCTCAACCGTGCAAACTTTCGAGGACAATGGAGCAATATCGTCGCAGGAACAAGTGGAGGAGTGTACACGCGTAAAGAACGAAAAGCTCGATAGTTTTTTTTTCTTTTTCAACGACAAAGTTTCTCTCGAAATCTTCTATTCGATGCTCCTTGTCGATCGATATCCGAATCCTTGCCTCTCGGCGTCGAGAACTTCGCCCGACGACACCCCTCGTCATTTCCCGCTCCGATTCTTAATTTCCAGAATCTGTCGGGCCGTCCCGTCGCCGCTAAACTTTCGAAACGATCGATCCTTCGTTAACTTGTTCGCCTCTCGCTCGACAAATACAACCGCGAATCGATTTTCGTTCTCGAGAGATGAACCGCCCTGCTGCTGATCCTTTCACAGGAGGAGGAGGAGGAGGAGAAGGAGCCGCTTAAGCTGGAACCGGCGAGTAGGAAACTAAACCGCGACTTAACGCGATTAAAAAGTTGGCGATCCGAGAGAAACGAAATTTCATCGTTTCGGACGTCATCTGGCAGGCATTTGCATAGCAACTCCTGTTAATTCGAGTTACGAACGAAAGAAAAAGCGAGATTGGAAAGGAGATGGTAAATTCGCTCGAAAAACGAGAGAATTTATTCGAGGCGAATCGATTCCTGGGGAAAACTCGAGTCGGTCGTGCTTGCCTTCGCAAGTTGGAGAACGCTCGGCGACTTGTGTCCGTTCGACACAAGTTTTCGAAAGCGTTCCGCAGAATGACCAGCCGCCCTTTTGAGGCCAGCTGCCAGCTTGTTTCTGAAAGTTGGGGAGGGGAGGGCCGTTTAAATAGGCGGCCGGGCATCGACAGTTTCGCAACTCGAGTGGAGCTTGCCGACGATAACGGTGGCGGCGACGAACACAAGTATCGAGAGGCGAAGTTTGGAAAGCGGGTGGAAAGAACAGGATAACCGGACAACTCTCTTCGTGTCCCTCCTCTCTCCGCTCACTTTCCCACCTCCCGTCGAAACTACACACCGATCTTCTACACCAGTTTCGTCGAGTATAAAAACCCTCGTCGCTTTTCCCCTCCTCGCCTCTTCTCTCATATATCGAGCGAGGATGATCCGTTCAACGAAACCGACCCGATCCGGGAAACTTCTCAACTTTGAGGAATTCGCCATTTCTTGAAACGAGGGTGATCACCCCGAACGAGATTTTAGATATCCTTTTCTTTATCGCAAGAATTGAATTGCCCACCGTGGACGAAACAACCGAAAGAAAGTATGGATAGAATGGATGGAAGATCCGGTAGAAGAATAAAGACTTATTCGTCATTCCGTTGTGGTTACGCCACCTTAACCTCTGACTTTTGCGGAGGAGAAAGAGGAATACAAGTTATCCATCCGAATTACGGAAACGAATCACCGAACGAAATCTAACTTTCCCCGCGAGGGGGAACCGAGGGAATCATTTTTCATTTTTAAACGTCCGTTTAACGCGATTCCTCCTCCCCTGCGATCGTGCGCGTACGACATACGTCGCTGGAAGGGAAAAGGGAGAACGCTGTGATGGTGGAATTTCGAAACGATAGGACGATAACGAGGATCGAATTAAAACGCTAACAAACGACTCGCTCGCTGATAAATCAGCGTGGGTAAAATAGTGGAGGAGGAGGAGGAGGAGAAAGGCGAGGCGAACAGAGGGCTTACGAGATTCAACGGCTTTTATGAAGCCGTCGCTTTCTCGGTGAATATCATTCTCTCTCGAGCGTCACTTGCACGTGTTCCTCTCTCTCTGCATTATCCATACGATGCGAGACGCTTAAACGTTTTCGTCCCACTTCTTTTTCCACTCCCGCCCGATCTTTAATAGAATCTCTTCATCCGGAAAATTGTTTATTTTAAAAACTTCTCTCGTCACGGATGGAACGGAACGCGCGATTAAGAGAACTCGTACGCCTTATCCATCCCTTTCCCCCCCGTCGCATTCTTTCGTTTTCTTCACGAATGAACACGGCGACTCTCGTTTCATCTTCCATGATGGAGCGCGCTTTCTCGTTGCTTTTAGCGAGCGGATGCAACCTCGCTGCACGATGCTCTCCCGTCGAACTTTGCCTTCCTCCCTTTCTCTCTTCCTCTCTCAGTGACTAACGCCGGAAGAAGATCGAGATTGTCTCGTCTCACGGCTGAGAAAACGAAACGAGCCGCGCGCGCGAAACCTGGAAGAAACGATCGGGGAGAGACGGGAGGAGAAGGGAAGAAGCAATCCGGAAGAGTGAAGTTTATCGCGTTGTTACTTTAACGAAGCATTCTTCGCTTAACGGGGGCTGCAAAGGTAGCAGCACGGGAGACAACTCCCGATCATATTCGCTGCGCAACTTGGCTAATTTCGCGATAACGCGATAATTTCGTCGAATTTCGAGTCACGAGTTTGGATGAAAACGACGAAGCGAAGAGAAGGACGACGAGACAAACGAACGAGTTCGATCCATGATCGCGCTGATTTAAACGAAACCGTTTAATGGCGCTCGTCTAGAAAAGCAGGCAACGTTCTAGGAATTGGAACGATAACTCTCTGTTTCGTTCTCGTCGACTAGTCGAGATCGTTGCTTCGCGATCGTTTCGAGTGTATCCTCCCTGCGTTTTATTCCCAAGGATCGTAACGGGGATCGTTTTGGGGGTGAAAAGGGGGCGAAGAGAAGGGGGAAAAATGAAACAACGGTCGATCTCTTCTCTTTCGTTTCGAGAGAAGGGAGCGAGGGGACGAGTGTCAACCGTGAAATCGAATTTTCTATTAGTAACCCTATCTGGAAAAATCTGACGTCAAATATGAAGAGCGATATTTCCCCCTCTCTCCTTGTCGCGACACTTCTCGATTGAAGAACTTATTGGAAATCTCTTATCTGCGAGAGGAAAATACGGATTCCTCGCAAACTTTTTAGACGAATGCCTGCCTCTCTCCCTCCCTCCCTGCCCACGTTGCCACAGGATTATTAGATCGCGAATTCGAGGCGCGGCGGAACGAATGGCGGTAACGGAGGATAGAAAAGTAAGATCGATGTGTGGAGTGAAACTCGGCTGGTATCCAACCTATGAAACTCACGCGTTACGTGTCCCGGGGATTGGAATTCCCTTGGAAACAAAGCGTCTAAGGAACCCGTCTCTCGTGAATTTCAATCCGATCGAAACGGGTGTCGTCGCAATAACTGTCACGAATCACGCATTCGCGAGCACGCTACGAATGTGGAGAGGATTTTTATTCCGCCGATCGCCTGACGACCGCCGTGCCAATACGATCCTTTCGGCTGATCCTTCTTCGTATCGATAAGAAAAAAAAAAGAAAGAAAGAAAAAATCATCCCTTAATACCAGTCCCTCGAATAACGATCTTCCTAACTAACCGGATCTCGCGTTTAAAGCCTCGTTAATCCGGACTTTTCGATTCGAGAGAAGTCGGTAAATCCGCGAAATGGCCCGATCGATTTTAACGCGGGCGAAATATCTTTGAAACTCTAACTTAAGAGCGAAGCACTCCACGTTATCGCGGATGGAGGGGGAGAGAAAGAGGGGAGAGAAAATGGTCGCGAAACTTGGCCCAATTATCCCTCCGCGAACTGGACTGGTTCGCAGAGTATCGTGTTGGAGATGAATCGACTCGGGATGATGGTGGATTTGTCGCACGTGTCCGTGCCCACGATGCTGGTCGCCATGAAGACGTCGAGGGCGCCTGTCATCTTCAGCCACAGCAGCGCTCACGCCCTCTGCAATTCCTCGCGAAATGTGCCTGACCATGCGCTGCGACGTTTGGTGAGTTGTCCTCCGATTTTTAGAGGAAACCGGATTATCCCTCGATCTATCCTTTCTTTTTTTCTTGTTCTTTGTTTCAGGCGCAGACAGATGGTATAGTTATGGTATCCTTCTATCCCCATTTTATCAGCTGTGGCGAGAAATCGACGTTGGAGGACGTGGCCGGTAAGAGTAACCTTTTCCAGCAGTTAGTTAAGCAATAAGAATAGGATAAGAAACGATTTCGCTAATATGATTGGCACGTGCGAAATGCTATCCTCGAATACGTCCAGGGTGGAGTAGCGCTTTTATCCTTCGATAAACTTCCTCGATTAATTCTTTTCCGCTCTAATCAAGAGTTGCCCCCGGCTTTTATCCCACGTAACTGCGGCCCACCGTCACGATCGCCGTCTCATATTCCAGGATAAAAGCTAATCGAAGGGGACGCTTGAATCGCGTCGAAATTGTTCCCTCCTCCCCTCCCCGCTCCCTTCTTTTTCTCTCTTAATACGGTTTTCCACCTCTGATGAGCCTGCCTCTTTTGCACTTCCACCATTTGGAGACCTCTCGGGATAAACTCGCCGATAATTTTCTTACACCCGATTCATTCTCGTATTGACTTTCGAATCTTGCGCCATTCGAAGAATCGACTCGAGCAATGAGGAAATGAGGAGAATAGTTACGGGAGAATAATTCGAAATTTCTTCCCGCGATCGAAATATCGATACGAAAAGCGGAAAAGCGCGCAATTTTATAATAATCGATTCCGTTCAAAATCAAGTTTTCCGTTCAAAAATTCCCAAGAGTGAGAGATTTTTGCGAGAAATACACAGTTAAATTAATAGCTTCTCGTTTAAGGGCTGCCGGTTTCTCGAATTCGCGTACGAAAAGCAAAGGGCGAAAGAGTTTTCGGAGTTTGGGCGCGCAGGTAGCCACGTATCGAATGTCGCGATTCGAACTCGGAGAAGGAGAAACGCACGCTTTGAATAAACCTCGCCTTTCCACGCCGTAGAAATGAAATATATCCAAGAGCAAGAGCGAATTTATGCAGCAGCCTGTTCCACGGGGCGCCACGGTTCCATGACTCAAAGAAAAAAAGAAAAAAAAAAAAGAGAGAGAGGAAAGAAGAAGAAAAAGAAAAAAGGAGAGGTAAAAAAAATAAATAAAAATGTTCATCGAATGTTCGCGCGTGTGCCGTGTCGGGAACGGGCAATTGCGCTTTCATATCCTCGCGAGCCCTTTGTGATTCATGAGACGTAAGAAACTTTGGAATTTGAACGGTAGGAAACTTGGCATTTCCTCCGCCCATGCTCGCGATACAGTTTTCCACGCCGCTCATCGCATTTCCATTGCCTCGATGCGAGCGGGCATTCCGTCTTTAAGTCGAAATTTCCCCGACCTCCTCGCAATTATTATCATCGCTCTCCGGTATTCGTTATTACGTTAAATATAGATCTTTCGCCAGTTCTCGCATCGCGCTCCTCCACCGTCTTCCTTTCGCCGTCTCACGAATCAATTTCCATAAAAATTGTGTCGTTGTACGTAGCGTTCCGTGTTATCGTTGACGATCGTATTCCTCGTCGTTCCACTCGCTATGGAAAATATGAAATCGAGGATTGCCACCAGTTACACGCGGCGCCGTGTTTAGCGTGACCGCGTCACGGTGTCAAAATCAGAAGACAAATATCGCGGAGACGAGAGAGTTTAAAACGAAATAACGTCGCGACGAGTTTCCCCGGGGAACCACGAATTTCATTCGCTCGTTCGGATTTTTCTTTTTTTTCTTCGTATTTCTTTCAACGACTCGCCTGTTTCGCGAGGGAGTCGGACAAATTAAAAGCTAGATGGGAATCGATAGAGCGAAAAGTGGCAACAAAAGATGGGAGAGTTTCGTTCGAACCATTTACTTTCTTGCGCATACTTTTCCTCCCTCTTTTCGTATTCGTTTGGGATCGTTTGACTGATATCCTCGACATTCGTCAATAATTAACTCTTTTCTTACGAAAGAGTTGGCTTTGGAATCATCTGTTCCAATCGCGTGTTCGTTCGTTTCCTTTATCGGATAGAATTATTAAAGATTCTTCTCCTGTATTAATTAAACAACAAGTCGTTCCACAAACAAAATTATTATTACACGGATGGATAAAGGAAGGATCAGGCTCGTGAATCATTCCCAAAAAACGACTCGAAAACGGGAGAAAAGCGGCGATCCGCGCGTTATGAGAAAATTATGCTCCCGTAGAGGAAGCGGCGCGTTAAACGTACCCGTAAGCCATAATTTGGCGCGGTTGTACACGCTTGCCCATTGACGACATTACCCCTCCCCCCCCATGATTGATTTCTCGTCGGCCGGTGCTCATAGCGCGTCGGTTACCAACGCAACAATTACCACCGCTTAATATCAAACGATCGGCCACGCGTTTCTCGAATAATGCGCCGCGCGTCAAGCGCATCCTCCGCATCTGCTGCAACTGACGTTTCCACTCAAGGTACGAGGAAGACGGGTCATCGAGCCCATTCCGGGTCAAGTTCGATGGAGCGTGCGTACGAGGCCTATTTTGCTGTGGAACGGAAATATCGAACAGCTTTATTTCCGGTGACAATAGATGATATCTATAAACGCATTTACGAGAAATTTTTCTTCCCTCTACGATTGAACAGAGGAATTCGATAATTTGTGGAATGTTCCAAGCTTCACTTATATACATATTTCGTGTCACAAGTTCGATAACGTTTCCTCCCCAACTTTTTCATCTGTTGCAGCTCACATAGATCACGTGCGAAAGATCGCTGGCGTGGATCACGTGGGGATAGGGGCCGGCTACGACGGGATCAATCTGTAAGTTTTTTCCTTACTTTATTTATTTCATCGGGATTTATTCCCCGCTGTTTATAAAGATCGAATTTCGACGAAAAGTAATTACTGAAATGCTATTTGAAACGAAGATGCGAGAGCAGGTAAATCGGGAAAAGAGGCGAAGGGTAAGCTTTCAACGAACGCGCGGTAAATTAGAGGTTGGAAAGAAACGAAACCATGATAATTTCTTACGAGCCTCCCCTCCCTACATCGGTCACGATTTATGAGGCGCACCCTGGCATAAAGCATGTGCCGTGTTTTTTACGTTCGCTCGAAGCGTTGACCAGCGCCTCGTAAAAACGTAACACCGAGTACCTAGGAAGTAAACCCTACCAGCCGTTTTCTTAACTGCACCCCGCGTCTTCCATCTTCGAAATATACATTTCCTTCGAAATAGTTTCAACACGCGCATCCGCGAGTTCCTTCCAGTTTGCCAGTGTAAAGGCGAGGCGGAAAGAAAAGAACGACAATGCCGAGGATAAATAAATGCCTAGAACGATATTCGATATTTCACAATTTCGGTTCAAAGTTGGGAGTTCCGTGTCGTCGAGTAATTTATTTAGTTAACTCGCGACCTATCCTTAATCGTAAAAGAGACGGCGCACGATTTATTCCAAGCGAACTAAAAGTAGTATTCGCCGGTTTTTATCTCGTTTTGTTTGCGTTATATCCAAATGGAGAGAGAGAGAGAGAAAGCGCGCGCGTATATTTAACAGAGTTTCACCGACCCAGAGAAACAAAAGCGCGAAAGGATGGAAACGAGCGGCTATCGGTTCGCGACCATTGTTACGCATTATATACCTGGTCTGGTATAAGCTGGAATTGGAAGTGTTCGCCGGGAGGGGAGGAAAAAATGAGAGGAAGAATGGGAGAAAGGGGAGAGAGGAGGAAGTAGGAACAAAGGGAATGGGGGGAAAAAGAGAGGGAAGGGTAGGTGGTAAAAAGTTGTCAGGTTTTGCAAATCCGTGCGAAAAACACGCGTGGAATCGCGCAGCTGGTGGGGAGTGAAAAACAAGGTGCGAACCGAGCGAGCGAGGCGCAATTTGCGCATCGAACTAAAAGAAAGAAAGGAAAGAAAAAAAAGATAGGGGACGAAAAGAAAAAAGGGGGAATATCGTCGTGTTGCCGATCGAATCGGGCAAATGCGACGTTTTCGTTGGAAAAATTAAGCGCCGCTGGACGAACATGCTCGAGTTGACTGCAGGCAACCGAGCGGATTTGTTAATTGGACGACGAAAATTTTTTTTTTTCTTTCTTCCACTCGTGCATTTGAGTAAAGTGAAGTAAAAGGTTAATAACAGATGAGACGAAAGCGATGAGAAAAAATAATTATGATAAAGGCGAAAAAAGTGTATCGAGCTATCAATTCAGATTTAATTAAACAAATTTCGCGTTGATTCGAACAGCATTTATCCTCCGCGATACTTTTGACCGGCCATCCGTAAAATCCGAATTCGAGTATACGCTCTAGTTGTGTAGAAAACGAAAAGGTATATAGAAGATGACACTTTTAACGGCGGCGAACGAGATCTGGGGAAAAGGGGATTTCCCATCGGGACGAAAACAAAGCGAGATTTTTCCTTTTGACGCGAACAGTCCTTAATACCACGGGCGCGATAATTTTAAATTAAAAAAGTTCATTGGGATATAAGAGAAATTCTCGAGAAATTCTTACCTGGAATTATTCTTGGGAACGAAGAGGGGGAAAGTTGAGAGAATAAATTTAAAAAATTTACGGGAATTTAATTACGTGAAAGAAAGAATCCGATTGAAATTTAAATGTCGCTTAACAACTATAAATTAACAAAATAAGAAATGGATTACGATAATTCGTTCTCTTCGATAAATTCCCTGTGGTAGAAAATCGAGCAATTGTACAACGAACTGTAGAAATTTAACGAAGTAACTATTACGTATTTTCGATTCGCCGATCGATAAAATTGGAATAAATATCGAAAGGAATCGTTTCATTTCATACGTTCAACGCCCTTTTTTAACCAAGTTAGCGATCGGAGCCGAATAAGTGCAATCGATTAATCGTGAAGAGACTTTTACCAAGAGTTTCCATCCGGTTTAAAAAGGGATAAAAAATGGGAATTAACAGAGTACACTCCGGTATAAACGGTAATTTTTTGATAAATACATTTTTAAAAAATGCCTCGTTTATTCCGAAATGTGAATAATTTATTTTTGAATCGAATAATCGCCGTTCAAAAGGGACCGTCGTATGAATCAAAAAAATGCGTAATATATATTTATTTATTCATTTCAGCAAGAAAAAACAATATAAATCCTACAATATATATATATATATATATGAAGGTAAAAATAAAATTTATAAAACTCGATACCGTTGTATTAAAATTAACGAATAAATTTTTTAAAATATCCCTATTATTATTATTTGTTATTGCTGTTATTATTATTATTATTATTATTATTATTATTATTACGTTCAAACAGAATTTCACGCTTTTATTATAATTTTCAATATTAAACGTGTGTACGCTCAATGATATTTATTAGCTTCACGGTAATATGATTAAAAAGTAATTACATGGTAGACGTTCTAGCACGAATATATATATATATATATAATTTCACTTCACATTCATCTATTTAGAGACCCAATGTGGAAATATTACGCGAAGTAAATATTCCATTCCGAGCTTTTTCGAAGTATTTACGTCTAGAATAGCAAACCTATTTCTCGTTCTTCCATATATATATATATATATACATATATATCTAACATTTTCGTAGAAATTTTGTATCACAGCATTTTTATATTTGGCCCGATTTCCAACTTGTTATAAATCACTGTCGCGTAGCTGGAACGGGTAACTACTTTTCTCGATCCCGTGTCGATATCAGAAGGAGTATAAGCGGATCAGTGAGAAGGAAAAAATGGTGGAAACGCACAAACGCGAGTTTCGCGTAGGCCAAGAGTAGAAAAAAAAAAACCATACATTCGATTAAAATTTTTTCCAAATGTCGAGCAATGAATATATAGCGTGGATCGATCTCGAGTCAATCGTTATTTCGTTGATGTGGATGTAACACGAGTGATTCTCGATTCCGTGAACGAACGAAATAATCGAAAACATCCTTAGAGTCATCCCTTTCGTTCGTTTCCGTTTCGAATTCTGCTCTTCGAAAGATGAATTGCTATTCGTTTCTAAAACTGTCTTTAATCTTTCTCCATCAGCGAAAATAGTTTCACGATAAGACAGACGAATGTTGTCGAATAACGTGAAATATCCATTTTGAAAACGCGTTTCGAAACACGTTAATATTTTTCTCTTTTAATCATCATTTCCAAGCATACGCGAAAAACTTGTCTTCCAGTTATGAGAAAAACTAATAATACTTCGTAACTTGTTAAAGAGAAAGGCTATCGTTGGAATACGTTGGAAAGGAGGATAAATAGTGAAACAATGGCGTATATAATCGCGCCAAGGATTGGATAATCACCATCGATTATCCTGTTTCCAATAATCCTACAGTTTGTGTAATTAGCCTCGATATCGAAGACGAAGAAAAACGAGGAGAGCAGAAGAAGAGAGGAGAGGAACGATCTGTACCGAAGTGGTATTTTTCTTCTTCCGTTCGTTTTCGCCAAGTATCGATCTCTTCAACGTTTCTTCCATTACACCGATGCTTTCCCTCCCTCTTCCGCTTTTCATTCTCGCCTATAAATCACTGTCAGATCGACTGGACGAAATGTATCTTTCCGCGGTACGAATAGGATTTTTGGTCTCGTCGATAGCGCGAGGAAAGAATGGAGAAAGATGGCTGGTGATGCAGTTCTGATGTCCACGCGGAATGGATACAGCTTTGTCGCGTTTGTTTCGCTCCTCATATACATATTTCTCGTTCACGTGACATCGTCCCAGAAATCGTCCCAGTCGTTTCGATCCTTTCTCGCGGAATTCGAAAATTTTCGCGACCACGACATGCGCTCGATTCGCGCTCGACTCCTATAAATCTTCGCGGCTCAATTTTTCAATGGCGATATTTTTACCACGCCCGATATCTCCTCCTCCCTTTGTCATTCTTCTTCCTGCTCGTTTCGAATACATAATTGTTATTCACGACGAGAAAGAAAGAAAGAAAGAAAGAAAGAAAGAGGTAAAATGATAATGTTCCCCCATCCGGTGAAAAATTTCATATCGTAATCGGTTTCTGCTCGACCGGCGGCTAATATCGATAATACGAGGGAGGGGGAGGCATCGATATCGGGGAAACTGATATATCCATGATCGTGGGTGGCGAACGTGGCCATATCCATAGGAGGACGGCGAGCTGCGTTCATAGTCGTGCCGTAATGACGGACACACTCGATTTGGAAATTTCCGAGATTGAAACAACGCTCGTGACCGCAGACGGTCGATGTCTGTACACGGTATACAGCTGCATAACTGCCAGTTTCAGCCGCGATATGACGCGGCATGAATAAGTCTGGAACCGCTCTTGTTGGGCCGACATTGTCAGCAGGTAGCTTTCAACGGTTGTGCAACGCTCGTTCTCCCGGTCCTTCTCTCCGCCCGAGCTCGTTATGACGCGCGTAATGAGAACGTCGAAATTCAGACTGATCCCTTTTAACGCTCTACTCGCCCGTCCTTCCTCCAATTCGCCGTGAATATCTGTGCGCCGCGCCGCCTCCACCATCGACGTCGTATCGAAATTAGTTGGCCCGGCTTCCGTCGCACATCAGTGTATTTATTTTCGGCCGACATCCACCAAAATCGAAAACGGAAGCGATCGATCAACGGATGAAAGAACCAAGACGCGTAACATTGTCCTCTAATTTAAACGCTAGCTCAGATACCGCGTTTAATAATTGCTCGTAATTAACGTTTCACGAAACGTTCGACGAGCCAGCTTTGCGATTGCAAAGATTACTTGCGTCGCTAAGAGAAAAGGAGAATGTAAAATTGAACGAACAACAAACGGCCGGGTCGAAAAGAGTAGGGGAAAGGTGGAAAAATTTATAGGTGCATACGGTTGGGGATATGGACGGTGTATTGCGATTAGGGAAAGGAAAAGTTCGAAGCATCTTAATTTATAATGACGTATAATGGAATATTATACGTGAATAATTTTTATTATCCGGTTTCGATTGGAACTTCTCCCTCGTCGTTACGAAACGTCGAGTCGACGAGCTCGACCTCGTGGCACATTTTCGGATCGTCCGCAAGGCGGTCGTGCGCCTAAACAGCGCGATCCTGCGAGTCATCCTCTCTCTCTCTCTCTCTCTCTCTCTCTCTCTCTTTCTCTCTCTTTCTTCTATAGTAATTAAAGTAATGAGGAATAAACCGCCCTGAGGAGAAATGTAATTTGGAGGGAGAGGAAGCCAGCTCCTCCTCCTCCCGACAACCTCGTTACCGTACTTCGGATTTCCGTCGCAACAGCTTTGTTTCGAATCGAAAACTGGAACGAATATAGACGTCCCGAATTTCTTCTTCGCCTTTCTTCTTTCCTTCTTCTTCTTCTTCTCTTCTCTTCTTTTTTTCTCTCTCTCTCTCTCTCTCTCTTAATTTTGTTAACGCTTGGAAGAGGAACGCCGTGTAATTGAATTGGAGCGAAAAACAGAGCGGGTGGAAGCGAGTAACGCGTTACCAAAGGAAGGCAACCAGCGGCGTGTATACGAGCGCGTTAGGCAAAAATCGCACAAAGGCGAACTTCGCTAATTCTTTCACGAGTAAATTTTTGTAACCCCCGTTAAAGGGGGTCCGACTTCCTTTCCCCGCTCTCCTTAACGCGTTATGAACGAAAAGAGAGAGAGAGAGAGAGAAAAGAAAAAAGGCGCCGCGCGTTAAACAAGGAAGAAACGCGAAAAGGATTATTCGTCCACCAGCCAGCGTAATAGATTAAACTTCCTTCCTAAGAATTACGGGGGCGGTAAAATTACTGTAGTAATAGGGAGCACGTGAAGTATGACGACCTCTTGTAAAAGTTTCGAGTAGTTTTCTAATTTAAACTCTCTCGGCCGCTTCCCTCGCTTCATTAAAACCCCTATTTTATCGCGCGGAAATATTTATGTAAATACCGATCCATCTTGCTTCCCGTCAACGGGGGGAAGAGGGGAGGAGAGAGGACAAAGAAAAACAAAAGAAAAAGAAAAGAAAAAGAAAAGGAAGGAGAAGAACGTTCGTCGAACGTCGAACCGTAAAGAAAAAAAGGACAACGACGATCTATCGAATTCCTTGATGTTATCCGTTTAATTAACGAAAAGGAAGAAAGAAAGAAAGAAAACGATCGATCGAAAGTGTTTAATAACCGAGGAGAATTTCCACATCGAGATCATACACATCGTTCATTCCCTTGTTTCAGAACACCGACGGGCTTGGAGGACGTAAGCAAGTATCCGGAGCTTTTCGCGGAGCTGTTGGCGCGTGGATGGTCGGAGAGAGACATTCAGAAATTGGCAGGCCTGAATCTGATTCGAGTGTTCAAGGCGGTGGAGAAGGTGAACTTTTTCTCTCAAGATCGAAAGAAAAAGAATAATAATAATAATAATAATAATAATAAACGCTTCCTCCCCCCTCTCGTTTCTCGTCGCGCGAAAAAAAAGAAATGAGAAACTTGGGTAGAGACGAGCCCTCCTCGATCCTCTCCAGCGCGAAATAACCGATGGTCGGAAACCGGGTTAGCCGAGTCGACCGATATCGGATTTAATAAAGCGCACAAATCGTGCATCCGCCTGTGTGCATCGTCGAGAGAGACGGATGGACCCGATTTTTTGTTCTTTTTGGAGTCCTGCCAATCCCAGAACCAGCTGCCTCCAAACCCTCCCCTTCCGCTTTCTATGATTCGCGCCGATCTATCCGATGTGCGAGCAAGCGTACGTTGCGACAATTATACGCTCTCCTTCTCTTTTCCCACCCTGTCACGCGTTTATTCTCGTTTCGTGGATAAGGGAAAAGTAAGGCCGTTTCAAAGCTAATAAATGTGTAAAGTTCAACCAATTTTTTTTTCTTCTTTTACATACGTCTTAAAAATGTTTACCCTCGAGATATTTATCGTTTTCCCCTGGCGAGTAAGAAAACTTGAAAGATTCCGCTGAAACAGCTACGATTTTTACTTGTTAGCAACCGGATATCGCGACATTAATTTACCGAGTGGAGTCCCGTACCCTGCATCTGACAAGCGAACGAATAGAAAAATTTGCATCTCTCTCTCGTCCTGACGTTTCGTATAAACCACCGGTTTTTAAAAAGGTATTAATAATTTCACTTTTCGAGGGCATTTTTTACTTACTCCGCCTCCTCTCCTCCTTTTCACTCTTTCTCTCCTACCCTGTTTGACGGACAAGTTAAAAGCCTCTGAACCGAGTGTGTTCATCCGAACGATGTAGCGGGATATTAGTCGAATTACAGGGACATGTTGTAATGGGGGAAATTACGCGTATAAATAGTGTCGGTTATTTGACGACCCTCGACACGGCCGTCGCTGAAATTACAACGATAATTTAATCGCGATCTCCCCGTCAGCGCAACGTAACAGTAACGCCAAAGCGGATTTCGTTAATACGCAAAAGTAACGCGAAACGTGCTCGAACGTTGAAAACGGGGGCTTTCACCCTCGAACGAAACGAAGCGAAACGAAACGAAACGAATCGCTCGTTTTTCGGCCAAATTCGCAAATACCAAAAAGGCGAGAAGAGAGAGAGAGAGAGTTTCCATTGATCCAATTAAACGTAACAAAAATTCACGCTGAAGGACCGTGAAGGAAAAGCGAATTATTCGCGCGACGAAACATTCGCACAATTTCCATACGTGATACGTGAGAAGATCGATTCCCTTCGAGGTGGCGTTAATTCGTATCGGGCGAAACTTGCGTTTCGATTCTCGTTTTCCTCGTCTCGAGGATGTAAGTCCTCTAGCTTTCCAACCGTCTCGTTACCGGAAACGTGGTAATTGTTAAAACAATAGACAGGTCTACCGCAACGGAACTCTCGCTACCGGTTGGATTGAATTTCCACGTGAATTTCCTTCCTGGACGGAAGGATGAAAATTGCTGCGCGAGGAAAAAAGGAAAAGGATTGACTAGAAACGGAAGAGCCGCGATATGATAAAACGTAAAAAAAGAAGGAGAAACTCCCGTTGATCGAGAAACGCGCGAGACGACGCAATTGTTGCTTGTGAAAAAGAAACGAGAAAAGTTTCGAGACTCTGCTCTGGGATAAGATCTGACGATTAAGGAGTTTGATACATACTATTCGTTCCGACGAATTCTAAGGTAAGGGGATCAAACGGTGGACAGGTTAAGTACGGTTGGATAATTACGAGACAACCTTCCCCTATCTCGACGTAATACATTTTCGCGTATAACCGTTCTTGGGAACGTGTCTCTCCCCTAAATGGTTGAAACGATCTAACGTTAAAAATATATACGCGGCTTCGTGCGCTATCTCGCGCATGGGTTACGATCTTGAGATGACCGACGACATCGTATTCAGGAATACGAGATTACGGTGAAATTACTGCGCGGTCCAAAATCGTCATCTTCGAACAAATATCTTTGAACAAATTTTCGATTTATCGCTTTTATACGTCGAGTAATGCGGTCGAAATTTACGTTTCGTCAAATTCGCTTTCTGCGAGGTGAGCGCGGTGAAATAATAATTTCGCCAAACAGGTGGCGAGTATTGCTCGTATGGACCTCGTGCGTTCAATAAAAAAGATCGTTACGAGTGGAAAGAGGGGTGGAGAAAGAGAAGGTTTGATTAAAAACATTAAGGATTTACGAAGGGCGACGAGTACCAATTCTTATTCGATTCGTGCGATCATCTCACGACGTCCATTAACATTTTAATTTCCCCGACGAGTCTCCCCCGGAATGCTCTGCGGCGACGATCGTTCCACTCGGTAAAGAAGGGGGAAAAAACTTAATTCAAAGATAAAACGTACGCGGCACGAAGAAAGAAACGAGCGTGTATCAGGCCAAAGAGACCGTTCGTAACGTGGTAGACCGGCTTTATCGCGGTAGGTACAAGGTCGACGATAAAACTGGATTTTGGGAGAATATTGAAATCGTTGGGCACGCAACTCGAAACTTTCTTTTCTTATGAATATAAGATTCGACGCGAATCTTCTTCTCGTCCTTTCCTTTCCTTTTCGTTTCGTTTGAAATTTAATCCAAATTGCTAAATTTTTATCTTCAAACATATTTTTGAAAATATCGTTAATACGATCGAAAGAGTGACTGCAATAATTTTTAAAGTTGCGCTCGTGCAACCCTTTATCGAATTGGCTTTCTGAGAGCAATTTAACAACGAACCGACGCAAACGCGAAAACTTAAAACGGTATGAATAACGGTGGGGAGGAATCTCTATGTTTTACAACCGCTCGCAATATCTTTATTTTTCCATCCTCGTCGCCGGACAAAACCGGTTAAAGGATCGTATCTCCTACGGTTGATCCAGAAAACGGAAACACCCTTGATCCCGATGAAAAGCGGGAGGCTGCCCGTTTTCGAAGCCAGTCGTTGCCGTTAAACCGTTAAAGGACAAAAAACGCAGAATAAAGGAGAAAAAAGTGGAGGAGGGAGGGGGTTGTAGAAAAAAAGTTGTGAACATCGGTTACGCGTTCGCGAAAGCCTCGGCCGGACCGTAATGGCCGTGGAAGGTTAATGGGCTTACCGAAAATTGATGGTGGGTGTACAGTAGTCGCATGAAATACGCGCTCCGCCAACTTTTTCCCTCGCCTTTGCCCCCGCGTACCCCCTCCCCTCCCCGATCGCCCGCCGTGATTTTTCCTCCGAGCATTCGCCACGCCATGTGCACCCTACGCCATCGCCATCTTCCTCCCTCTCCTCCAAACGAAATTGCTCCATCGTGAAAAATATCGATTCTTTTTCGTCCCGATTATCCCGATATCGAGTTCGCCGCGAATATATTTCCATTTCCGCTCGAGCAAATCTTTTCCTCCCTCGCCGTCTCCACCTCCCGCTAACGAATCGAAGAGATCGAGCAGTTTCTGTTCCCAGGTTCGAGACGACATGGCCGCGGACGGGGTGGAACCTTTGGAGGAAGAGATCCCGCACGAGGATATAATCGGTCGGGATTACTGCCGTTACAACGTGAAACGACCGATCGCCCCGTAATCATCGTTGCGAATCGACTAGGGGAATAATGGGGAATGGTCGAAGAATGGGGAGACGTGGTAATCGTCGCAGTGGAAAGAAAGAGATGCCTCGGTTCGGGAGGCAAGATTCCAGAGGCTCGTAATTCCGCTTCGACGAATCGAGCTTTCCTCCGACTTTCCTTTCTCTCCATTCTTCTTTCCCATTTTATTATCCGCGATTCTCGGCCGCGTACGAACGTAAAGTAGATAGGCAAACTCGATTTCCTCCTCCTTCTCGAGCATTCTCCCGTGTCGCGAAAAATATGGAGGAGAATCGAGATGAAAGAGGGCTGAGAGAGAGAGAGAGAGAGAGCTCGATTCGTCGAGATTTGATTTTCCTCTCGAGGAAGGAGGGAAACGACGGATCGTTGGCGAGATAACGATACACGATAGAGAGGAGTTGGTCGTCCCCGGAAGGAAGACTTTCGAAGACCAAGGCCGGCGTTCGGCCGTCGAAGAATTTAAGCTGCCGTAATGTGTTTAATTTGCACTCAACGATCATTTCGTCGATCCTGGAACCAAAAATCGCGCGTTCTAGTCAATATAATTGATCACATTATGTATAAATATGTACACATTGACGATCGATTTCGCGAACGACTGACACCGATCGTGAGAAACACGAGCGGTGACTGTTATTCGATTCGAGTGGACGACTGCTTCGATGTGTGTCCTACCGTGTATACGTGTGTGTGCGTGTGCGTGTGTGTGCGCGAGAAAGAAAGAGAACTAACGATGTTTGTACATACGGTACCTGAAGTCGATGAACATATTGATCCTCCTTATAGAACAAACCGACCGGACAAAATTTTCACCGGAAACAATTCAATCGTGATCCTCTCAAAAATCGTGAATAATCACTCGCATGATTACTCTCGTTTTCGTTAAAAAGAGAGAGAGAGAGAGAGAGAGAAAAAGTTCATATTCGTTCGTAAAACTCGTAGCATCCATCTCGGTTTAGAAGATTCTAGATGGCCGGTTTGATCAGACTGTCGAGGAGGAAAACTAGATACCAAATTAGGCTCGAAGAAGCTCGATAAAAAGAAAAAAAGTGAAACGTTGACAAAGTCAACGGACGAGAAAACTTTTCCTACGATTTTGCACGATCGAAGTTGACGTCGATGTCGCGTTGTTACGATTGTTCACAACGATGACGTTCTCATTCATTGTAACCACCACTTTTTAAGGCTCGTATATTCTAATTAACGCACCGAGTAAATATCCTTTCTTAACGATGTTTTTACACTAAACTTTTAATATAGGCCAGATTTTAAAAACGGGCGAGCATGGAGCAAAAGAAAAAGAAAAGAAAAAAAAAGTAAAGGAAATACGTATAGAGCATATGAAAGCAAGTCGAAAACGTATTATCAACTTCCCTCGTGCCATCGATTACAATTTGATCGTTTTCATTTTACGCGAATCTGCGTATCGTTTGAAACTTATTATATTCACTTATGTTCCGATCGAAAAAAGAAAAAAAGAAGAAGAAGAAGGAGGAGAAGAAGGAGATAGAAAGAAGAAGAAACGAATCGTAAGACTTGTTTCGTATCGATCGATGTAACGATCATTCGTGTGCAAGTAGTCAAGATCAACGAAGCGCCAGCCTCGTGTGAGTATATCCTACATTTCAAACGTTACTGATACCAAAAAAAAAAAAATAAATAAATAAATAAATAAACAAATAAATCGACGACAAATCGAAATACGATCGTTGTTCGTAACCGATTTATCTTATTTTTTTTTCTCTTCTTCTCATTTTCCACCCTCTCTCCCTTTCGTACGAGATATGTTCTAAAAAAAATTTTGTAGAAATTTCTCTCGTCGAAAAGATCGCGTGAGATCTGGACGAGATTGGAAAAGTCAATGGCTGCGTCGAGAAGATCGAGCAAGTAAATCGAGTGCATCGATTCGCCAATTTACAAGTAACAAAGCGCTCGTTGGTGATTCACGCAGCGGCGTAGGAGGCAATCAAGTGCAAAGCACACGTTGAAATCGTAAACGCGGCTTGGTTTATTGGCATTTCAGGATCGTACGTGCTGTGAATTCCGACCGTAGTCTTGATTAGATTGTCGTTCCGCAGATTTGATAATGGCTGATTACCTATCAATCGAATAAATCAATTATTCCCTTTCCACCCTGAGCAAATTTTGACACAGGCCGACACGACGCGCCACCGATGGAAAAATAGAACGGGGGGAGGAGGAGGAAAAGTTTATTTTCGACCGCTGTTTGCGAAACTCTGCGTGTGTGTTATTTTCATGTTTATCCTGCATACGTTATTATCTCGTAACTGAAACGTCACTATTTTCACATCTCGTTTGTTTATTCCCTCTTTTGTGTGGTATGCAAATGTGATAAAAAAAAAAGAAAGGGGGGGAGGGGGAGAAAAAACTTGACGCTTAATTTCACATCCTTTGGAAGAAAACGCGAGTTGGTTGGGATAAACGTCTCGATGTTACTCGCGTTCCGCGAGGATAACAAGATCTTGGTGCTCTAATCGTTGATCGAAAGTGGCCGATCGAAACTGTCGCGCGAAAGTTGGAGCGAAAAGGGGGTGAAAAAACTGATAGCGAGTAGAAGAGTAAGAAAGGAGGAGGGTAGGGAAGCTAAAGGAACAGCGGCTTTTCAGCGATAATTAATTTTTCGCCATTGGTAAGTCCGTAACGAGCTCGTTAAAAAGTTTTGACACGTTTAGACCTGGATTCGGCCGTGCAAAAACCTTTTAAGTTTCCTCCCTCGAGACGAATGGTCGGGACTGAATGAGCAGTTGGTTTCTTCGTCCGACCTTCCGCCCGCAAACGAATCGTCTCCCTCTACCCTTCCTTTCCCCCCCCCTTTTTTCCTTTCTTCCTCTTCTTTCTCCACTGCTATTGCTATCCAGTCCACCACCATCTCCCTTCCCCCATAGATTTTCTCTATTCCTCTAATCTTTGTCCACCGGTGTGCTTTTGCCCGATGACTTCTCGCGGCAAACAGATGGGAGGGGAAAGGATGAGGGGGGAAAAAAGGTTCGAAATAACAGCGGGAAGGAAGAATCTCGTGAATGCGAGAGAAGATGCGAGACGTCGCAGCAGAGGAGGAGGGTGGGGTGGAGGTGAAATCTCGAAGAAGAGAAGCGAGGAAAGTGAAAAGACAATGCCGAGCCCGCTCTCTTTGTTCCCCTCCCTTGGCTGGATATCGGCCAAGTTTGCGAAAGAAACTCGAATTATAAATTTTATCGTTTGATCCGGCCCTCTGCTCGAAATAATACGAAATCGTCGTACGTGTAACGAATTTCGCCGGACGAAATTACTTCAACGATCGCGCCTATATATTCTTACGAGGATTCTTACGACCTCTTTCGCAAGTTTCGAACAAGTTTCTCTCAAGCGGAGAAGCAGGAGGCTGGATGAAAAAGTACGGGCAGATTCTTCCACGTAACGATCGTCCTAAGGGCGAGGAGGAGAAAGGTTGGCGAAAAGCGGAAGATTAACCGAGACAGCCGCGTGTATCGAATGGGGGTGAAATGAAATATCGAATTTTGGCCCTCGAGCGATCGGAAGATGAGGTACCAAGTGGAAGACGGGATAATGACCGTAGCTAGTAGGAGAAAATGGCGCTGGAGGCTAGAGTTCTAACACGGAGAGGGAGGGAGAGAGAGGGAGAGAATTAACGGTACGTTTACGGGAAATTTGCAGCACCGGCGCAAATCTTGCTTTCGGCTTATACGATCAGGAATCAAATATCGGTCCGCAGGTTGATCGTGTTCCAGGAGGGGGGCGGCTTTACGATTCGGTCGATCGTAAAGCTTGATAGCTCTAGCCCTAGGTCCGGCCGATAGACCTTCGTTTCTAGCCACGAGACTCGACGGAACCGTTTCACAGAATCTCCTCGTTCGTGAATATTATATCGCGGCCGTGATTGAATCGACGCGGAAACGGAGAAATTCGATTTGATTCGATCGAAAGGTCGGCTCACTTTGTCCCGGCTTCTCGTCGACTTTTATACAACCATCGATTGAAAAATTCGTACGGAAGTTTATATGGCTAGTTTATACGTACACTTTTCTACAAGATTCGTAGCTTTATCCGCTACGATCTGCCAATCCACTTTCAAATCGTTCGATTTCTCCTTAAACCGTTAAATTGCCACGAGACTTGAATTATCGAACGCGTTCCCCTCCCCGCATAGACACATTTGTTCAAAAATTTATTTATTCTTGACGGACTTTTCGGTGATCACACACAGAAAGATACGAAACGGGCAACCGTATCAAATATTTAATACCAGCTGAGACCTTTGAGAATTAACCTCCCTCGAGTGTGGCGATCTTAAATTTATCTCCGGAATTTTGTTTGAATCCGCATCCGCATCTTTTCTTTTTTTTTTTTTTTCTTTCTTCCTTGCCATATCGAATGAAAATTCATAAAGCGGATATATACAATGGTATATTGGTGAAATGTAGCGAAGCGGGAAAAAAAAACGATATATTTTTATACTTTTCGCAATTCCGACCAAGCAAAATATAATAAAAGCAAAACCGTGTGTTAAAATAAACGGACGGGGATTAATTCGGCCAAGTTTGTCAAACGGCATTCCTTTCCTTTTTATTTTTTTTTGACGTGTTGATTCCCGCGACGACGAACCAGCTCATCCACCATCATGGATTCAAAAAGCAATAACAAAAGTGTCGGTCGAATAAATTACGAAATAAATGAAACGCAAATCCGGTGATACACGGGAGCCGGTGGTAAACGGTGGAACAATTAGCGCGCAGGTTGAATGGAAGAATCTATCCGAGGCCCGTAATATCCCCGGCCAATATCTGTCAAGATTGCAACGTAAACACCCGTTGCTGCGTAAAGTAGGTTTTTTATATGAATTTCGAATCGAAAACGACACTCACCGGAAGTTCAATCTCCCGCCCATAGCTGCGAAACCGTTGCACGCCGTTCGTTCGGTTTATCCCCGTTTTTGCCATATTTCCTTGTACACACACCCAGTGTGGAATATCCGCGCGACACTCGCTCGTCCAATCCCTGAAAATAGAATGTAAACTTTATGGGGAAACACGCACGTGGAAACGAAACGCGTTATAACCGTGAATAAGGGGGAGGATAAAAAAAAGGGCAAATAATAAAAAGAGTCTCTTTAACCCGAGGCTCTTTAATGCCGTTCCATCCACCGTCTCCCACTTAACGATATTAAACCGATCTTAATTCACCTGGTGGCTCGGGAGTGGAAATTTTTCCTGATACGGATGAAATTCATAACTAGTCCATATCCGCGCGAGAACGAAAGCCTGTTGGAAGACCTGGTCGCGACCATTGTCTGGAATTATCGAATTACCGTATCAGGTTTTATCTTTCCCGCTCTTTTTCTCCTTTCTCGGCGATTCTTTATCGCTATTCTTTTCCTTCCTTCGTTCCTTTTCCTTCCTTTTCGTCGTTTTTTTTTTTTTTATTCTTTTTTATTTCGTTCGCGAACCAAAGTGTCGAGCACACGCGTCCAACGTGCGTTTTTTCGCGGAAATTGAAATCGCGGAAGCACGGTTTATGGCGGCGAGGAATCAGGCGCGTACACTATGGTCTTCTACTACTACGGCTTTTACGAGCCGTTGTTGCGATCGATGATGGGTCGGTCAGCGAGAGAGAGTAAAACTAGCCGCGCGAAAAAGATGTTAAGAAACGATCTTCCAAAATATGTGTTCCGATTTATTTTACGCTGCGCTTTTATATCGTTCGCACGAGTGAAAGAATTTCTGTCTGAAATTTAAACTATGCGCAAACTTTCGCGTAGCAGAACGGATGTAAGCCGTTTAAATTAAGCCGCTTTGCGGTAGGATAATTAGATTTAGAGAAAATTACGTGTGTGGGACGTTGTACGTTAAAGTTACAGCTATAAAACGAAGGAGAAGGGAGGGGAGAAAAAATGCGACAGCGCAGGCAAAACACCGCGAACCGTAATATTAATTTTCCTTTATCTTTTTTTTTTTTCTCCCTCCCCCCGCAACGCGAGATTAAATATCCGTACCAGGATCTCTTCCTCCGAGAAAATTCGTTTAAATAACACCGCGCTTCACACCGTTCGAAGACTGAAATAATATCTTATTCTTGGTATACAGGTCGGCTGGTTTCTTTCAATTATTATTATCGACACTGTTACCGTTTGACCTGGCGCGGCCTGGTTCAGTCGAAAACACTTCGATACTTACGCACACGTTTCATGCCCTTGCGAGAATACGTGATCGGTACACCGATATTTATCGCTTTTCTTTCTCTTTTATTTATTTATTTTTTTTTTTATCAACTCTTCTTTTATCGAACAGCAGTAACATCGTTTCGACGCGCTACGGGTAATATAGATGGGAGATTGCGTTGCAATCTGCGTAAATCGAAACAGAGATTTCGAACGAAATATTCACGGCGAAATATGCAAATTCGTGTACAGTCGTGTGGGACGAGATCGTGGTAGAAAAAAAATATTATGAATCAAAATGACAGTGACGAAGCTGCGTTTTTCGTTACTTCGATCGGAGGAAATAAGATATAAATAGAATTTATTATAGGGAGTGGAATAGAATTGGATGGAATAAAATTTTTGGTTTGGAAAAGAAAAGAGAAAGGGAAAATATTTGTTTAAAAATATTCGTTTTATTCATCTTTAGATTCTTTTCCCGAATATATGAACAAGTTTCCGCAATATTAATATTTTGTACAAAATAATAGCTTTTTATACGACAGTATAAAAATACCGTTTCCATTATCTTATTCGCCGTGAATAAACACGGCTGCGTCATCGAACGAAAAAAACGCTCCTGGCGGTAATTTGAAAAAATAAGATCTAAAATCGCTCAACGAATACACCTACTATACATATAATATACTCTGAATCTCTGAACTTTTTTTCTTTTTTTTTTCTTTTTTTTTTTTTTTTTTTTTTGACTATGACGATCGTTCTTTGTCAACGCGTAACAGCAATATATAATTTTATCTCTTCTCATATTCTCTCTCTCTCATATTCTCTAACAATCGTCGGAAAAAGGTACTTGTAAGTAGGTACAGTGAGCGTCGGCCGATATAAGTACTACCGACCGATCGACTTTTATATCGTTGATTATCTCAACGATGATAAAATTAAGAGAAAGAAGAAAGAAAAAAAAAAAAAAAAAAAGAAAAACAAGAAAGATAATATTTTTTTTAACTTAATCGATCACAAACAACAAGGATACACGAACAATTTTTTCGTGAAGCGTCAAGGATAAAAAACGTTAAACGTAATAATAATAATAATAATAACAAGAGAAACAACAACACCGAACCAATTTCTTCTTCTTCTTCTTCTTCTTCTTCGAGGATTGGACGAAACGAGAAGAGGACTAGCTAAAAGTAGGACAGCATCGTAAGATGGGGTTTCGTTTTCTTCCATTCCTTTTTTGTTTTTTCAACGGTTCTACCGTTGGAGAAGAGGCGCGTCCGAATGATTCGAGAGGCCGAGTGAATCTTCGATACCGTCCTTCGATTCGAGGAAATATAATCGGGAATACGAGGGCAACGTTCGATTTCCACGGTATCCACGTGGAAAAGCAGAAATAATAAAAAAAAAAAGTGGCGAAAAGCTCGATGTTCGTGACTCGTGTTTCTCTTTCTCTCTTTCTTGTAGTCGGTTAGTTGGCCACTTTCTCCCGCTTCAGAGAGCCAAGCTCCTCCAGCATCGCTTGTAGCCCTTCGGGAACTCGTCCGGCGTCCAATTCTTGTCCCCACTGCCGATACTGCAAACGAAAATAACTGTTACACGAAGCTTTCGACTGGCACGCGATCGAACATCGTTTCTTATACCCAAACAGTTTCTCTTCTGAGAAGTTTAAGGGAACTGGAAAAGGTTGTTGGAGGATGGTGATGCGGCGTGGGAAACGCTCTCTCTCTCTCTCTCTCTTTTCCTCTTCCATTCCATACACTTGAATACAAGGAAACAAGTGGGGAGGGGAGAAGATTTTTCGAAGTCTGTAAAGGAAGGCTTAAGAAAAAAAACGTGAAAAAATTTCGTGGTAAACGAGTTGTTCTGGATATACATACGCTACGTTTCAAATGTACGTACCTTTAAAACTCTTATCGGATTTCATTCGTTCGTTCAAAACGGTTCACGATATAACGGAAATTTTAGACGTTTATAACACTGTTTTCTTGCGGGCGATAAATATTTGGTATCGCGTTCAAAAAAATTCGACGCGCGAAAATTATACGTAAGCTTGGTTCCCGAGCTGAAGTGAAGAAAAGAAAAGGAAAAGAAAAGAAAAGAAAGGGCAACGCGAAGTTTAGGAAAGATTTTTCCAATGCCCACACGGACGCTCTCTATCTATCGTCCCTAGGAACCAGAACTAATTCTGAAAACTTCTGGAACGCCCATTACTCCATTGGAAAAAAGGAAGAAGAAAAGAAGAAAAAAAAAAAAAAATAAGAACGAGAAAATGGAAACGCGATATGTTTACGATTCTTGGGAAAAACTTTGTGCCCTCCGGCATATTCTTCTTCTCTTCGTCGTCCGGCATGGGACGAGAATTTACGATATTAACGCACGCGGAAAATATAAACCCGTGCAACGGATTCGCTGTAACTCTTTTTCCGAAAGGGGGTGGATAAGAGGGGGGGGGGACACGATTGCATAATCGAGAAACGCGTACGACTTTAAAAACGGCGAAGGAGGGGAGGCGCCGGAATAATAGGTGTATAACTCAGATCGCAAATCGCGAGAACTTCTTCCTTTCGAAAGGATTTATTATATCGGCCGGTTTCATGGGAAACAGCCACGGGGATACGCTATATATATATATATATATATATATACGTGAGAAATGTGTCGGAGGAACGGAATCGTGGAACGGAATAAGATGATGGAAGATAGGAAATTTTCCATGAAGGACTTACCATCTCCAACTCCCTTCGAAGTGCGAGCACAGCCTTTTCGCGGTCGGCTACCAACTCTTCGAGGTATTGATACCTTAGCTTCTTGCGAGCACGACACTCCCTCGCACTCTGTCGACTTCGTTCTGGAAAAATATATAAGGAAAACCGTGAAAAGCATGCGTTGACTTAATATTATATATTTCGTAAAGACTTTTCGTTATAATTATTTTCTTCGAGAAAAATGATCGGAAAAAGGTGATCTCGTAAAAAGGGGGATTCTTCATGGATATTATTATTATTATTATTATTACTAGATACTCTTTTAATAAATAAATAATAATCTTCTTTAACCGTACGTTACGATATTCGCAATTTTCTTCGGCTAAACGTTCGAAACGTTTCTCAAAGAACGATAGAAAAGACGATTACGAGAAACGGTAAGAGAAACGAGAGAAGGAAGCATATGAGGCGATGCTCTTTTTCGCTAAATTTTTCACGCTAGATCGAAACAAATGGGATACGGTCGGCGCGTTAATAATTTAATACAGCTTCGCTACGCGAAATCCGGTACTCGTGAGGTAAATAAAACGGTATCCTAATACACCGTTAATACATTTTTGAAGTGGCGCTTTCTTTCGAGCCACTTTACGCCCGTGCTAATTTCCACGCACCGCGACGCAAATACGTGTCGCTCTATTTTTCCACGTCAAACCATCCTCGCCCGACGAAGAAATATGAACGGCGTAATATTATGGTTGGAAAAAATTCGCGGCTTAATGATACTCGGGAGCGCGTTATAAACCTCGGGAATGCGTTAACTCTTGACGCGACTAGGTAACTAGAAACGCGATACTTTCTTTCCGGCACGTACAATAGAAACGTGCGGCAAAAAAAAATTGTATGTTCGCCTGAAGGAATTATGGGATTAAATTAAAGAAAAAAAAAAAGGGAGGGGGGGAAACTCGATTCGAATAAGCTTTCGAGACATGTTTAAAATTCCATCGGGGTATGGAAATCGTTTAAAAAAAGAAAACGAGATTTCTTTATGCCCGAGATAAGAAAGGAAAAGCAAACTGAAGAATACGTAGCGCGAGACGGCAGCTGCGCGAATCGAGAAGAGAAGTTTTCCATCCGACTCCGCATGCAAATACCATTATGCGCTGCTACGACCAATGTTGCCTTCCAATGCCTTTCCTTCTAATGCCCTCCTCTTACAATTGCAATTGCGCGAAACGAAGGAGGGAGGGCAGTGCATCTCGTGTAGACTATCGGTAAAATCGAAACTAAATACCGCTCTGCCCCATTCGCTGTCAACGGCGAAACGAACGAGTGCTCGACGAAACGACGAGCCGAGTTCGTCGGAAGAGGAACGAGCATCGATAAATAACCTCCGCCATTTCGTCCCGTCATAAATTGTCCCATGGGTAAAAATTACAAACGAAGGTGAAGGACGTGAGCGTCCTCCGCCACCGCGGCTTCAACGCGATAAATTCCCGCGACTCAAAATGGGACGCGCGATTTTTCACGCGGTTGTACGTGGCCCGGCAGCAAGCGAATACAGCGCACACGTGGAGGGAGGAGGGTAGGCCTGACGAATGGCAACGAGGCCGATTCGTCTCGCGACGCAAACAAGATGGACCATCGGATGATAAAATCGATCGTAATAGCCCGAGATATCGCAAATTTCTCCGCGGCGTGATAAAGCTCTTTACGATCAAGGGTCGCGGCTATTATCGCGTCTACGGCTCGCTAAGCCCGCCTTTTACGCGGCAATAAACGTCCCCTTTGCGGGGGGCCTTTCTTTCTGAAGAGAGAGAAAGCGGAGCTTTCACTCGGAGAGCCTTTTCTCGCGTCCAATCGAACTTTTAGCTTGGATCAGAAGGCGATTTTATTAGGGAAGGAATAATTCATCGTGGACGGCTGCGTGAACCGAGGCGATTCGAAAATTAACCGATTCTCGCGCGATCAATTTTGCGGTTTCATTTAGAAAACGAACGAGGCTTGAACGAGACGCGTAAAAAAAAGAAGCGATTCAGGGGGCAGAGGTGGCGAATGAAATTAGGGAAAATTGGATTTATGGGCGTTGATCGGAGAGGAAGAAAAAGAGAAATCGGGAAGGCTGGTGGTAGAAAGTCGCAAATTATAGCGGTTGTCGGGAGGAGCGAGGAAAAGGAGGAGGAGAAGGAGGAGATGTTGGCTGGGCGGTGATTCGAGCGAAAGGAAGGAGAAAAGAGGTCGGAGGTCGGATGGAAAATTACGAAAACGCGGGGGACAAGAATGGGGGAGAAGACGTGGTTCGACCAGCGGAGTTACGAGCAGCCTGGGATTGCGGACGCGAGAGTTAGTCGTAAAACGAGCTTAAATCCTGTTCGTGTTGTTTCCCACCCAACCTTAGAAACCAGTTCGAATGTACGGCAGAGGTTGGGGAAAAGGTTGGGAGGAATGGCGGTTTGGAAAAGTCCGGAACAGTTGAATTCACGAGAAAAATCGTTTCGCTCGTGTGACTTCTTCGCGAGTTCATACGTGAACGCGTATTTATAAGAGACACGATTTCAACGATCGTGTAAAAGCGAAGAATAGCGATGGGAAACCCGTAGGATTAAAAGAAAGAAGAAAAAGAAGAGGAAAGAAAGAAAGAAAAGGAAGAGCTGTAACATCGGTTCCAACGTTTTCTCGCCAACGACTTTGCCACAATCTCTCTCTCTCTCTCTCTCTCTCTCTCTCTTCTCTCTGTCTGATTAGCAAAACGACGGAATTGCAAAACACATCTTTCCATCTCGTCGCGGTGCAGAATCATCGGGAACATCGGTTCCAGCCACCGAGTTGACCCAGCATAAATATTCATTCGTTTGGGAAGAATAAATATTCCTGACGGTGTCATGGGGGTCTGGTAGGTAGCGTCACTCGACGCGTTCGTAATCAACCAACGTGCATTTCTCACGTGGTTTCCGCAATGTGAGCGCGGTTACATCTTGTTCTCTTCGCTTAATACTCGACCGGGAGAAATGCAAATGGGGGCTAACTCGACTTCTTAAAGACGAGTCGCGAATAGGGAAAGGAAGGGAAAAGGATTCGCGATGGGACAAGATTGGGATTTGAATTTTTTTTAAAAATACGCGAAAGAAGGAATTATCGAGTTGATTTACACGAGCGTCGTATCGTTGTGAAATTCCACGCCGAAAGCTCGAACTACTAAATTTTGCCACCGTTTCTCCGACATATTTTTACAATTTCTTTCGTTCTTTCCTCGACGACTTGTGTCGAAGCGATCGATACAAATCACGATTTTGTATATTTGATACTTTGGCTATCGTCGTTCACGTTTGAATAATACAAGGACGAATAAAATTGAAGTGGATTACAGGGGTACGTTGAGAAGCTTCTTACCAAGCTTGGCTTTCATGTCCGTCTTGTCGGACGCCTTCCTTCCAGGCTTGCGTCCCCTCTTACCCCCCTCTTTCCGATCACCGCGAGATCCCTCCTGCGAAATAAAAAGAAAATTGTCAACATTTGAAAAAACCTATTTATCCTGCGATCAATCCGGAGAATTTCGAGCTGTAAACACGATGTTGGAGATTGGTTGGTGGAACGCGTTCCAGCTACGCAGAGATACGTTATTTAAAAATCCGAGCACATCTGGAACAATTAAAAAGCGGAGGGTAAGAGAAGCAGGACGAACGAGGAAGAATCGTGACACGTGTGGAGTACAGCGTGTGCGGTGAAAAACTTTGTTCCCAATTGTCGAGCGAAATCTCGAATAGGAAGGCGGAACATCGGAGCGGCGAAATGGATAGCGGTGAGATCCGAAAGCGGATGATACGAGTCTGAACGGCGACGTAATACCCGCCTAATCCGTTGTTTCTTCCTGTCACTGATTAATATCTCAAACGAGTTGGTTCGAGCTAGTGGAGAACAAACGTCCAACGTTTTGAATGGAAACAAAAGCTTATCACGGGAAGAGGGAAGAGAAATAGAAAGAGAGATGCAGGTTGGCTAGGATCGCTCGCTAAAAGCGCCGCGCGAGCCATCCATCGACCTCTAAAGCGCACCACCGCCGCCGTTTACAGTCGACCACATTGACGAGTTTTCGCGCTAGTAGTAACTACTTTGCCAAATAACGTAGTTTGTCGTTGCGAAAAAGCTCAGACGGCGCCTCTTCCTTCCCGATCGTTACCCGCTTAACTTTTTAACGCCCCATTGACGCGAATGGTCCGTTCCGTAAATCGAAAAACACGGTTACCACTCCATTACCGAAACTCGTTCGCTCGAAACAGCTATCCTATCGTCCTCTCCCACATAATTGTGAAAAAGAAAAAAAAAAAAAAAAAAAAAAAAAAAAACATTATTGGATGAATTCGAAATTTTCCCTACCCTCTCGAAAGATAAAGAAAACGAAACAAAGGAGGGGCGTGCCTCGCCACGGCGACCTTTCACGACCCGTTAAAATTTACACGTCCCCGGAGCACGGTTGTTGCGACGAGTAGAGGCGGCCGCAGGCTTGGCTATGCATGTTCTCACGGGTGACAAAATACAAATTCAACCCCCTTTTAGGAAACCTGTTTACCTTCGGCCCTATCCTTTCCTTTCAATCCTATCTGGTATTAAATCTCCTCGAATCCTCTTTCTTTCCTTCCACCGCTTCCGACTTCTTTGCTCTCTCTCTCTCTCTCTCTCTCTCGCTTCGAAACACTCCATCCACCCTTTTCCCTCCTTCTTCGCTCGTCACGCGCACGCGCCTCTTTGTGGCTACAAAATGGAATTGATGTTCCGCGATGAACGAAGCGAGATACGGGAAAGCGAGCAGGAGAAAGAGAGAGAAAGGAATACGACGATCGCATAAGAATTCCTACCGTGTAAGTAGATAGAGGGAGCTTCTATCGCGGGACTCGCGGTCCGCCTTAAAACAAAGAGTTATAATTAACTCGCGCGACGGATGATGTCACCACCTGCGGATACAGACGCGGGAACAGTGATTAAATCGAAAGGAAACGGAAAAATAAAATTACGCCTCTATCGAATCTATCCATCATTTCGGTGGTGCCGCGCGAAATTTGGGTCACGCTTGGGCGGTGCGCTTACGCTCTATATCAGAAGGGTAGGAAAACTCGTTAAACCCCAGTGTAGCTGACACTTCCGTCGATTTGCTGGCCGTCCCTATCGCGAACAGCGTGCTATCCTGCGCCATCCTTCCTGTGCTTGACAATTCCACTCGGATTCCTGACGTGTATCCGATCGTCCAGGGAACCGACTCGTCGGTATCCGGGGGACTTTGTCCTTTCAAATCTCCCGTGAATTCTCAACCACTTTCGACTCTACTCGACGCGTTTATGTTTATTACGTTATCATTGATTGCTTAACTCCGTCGATTGCTATTTTTCAACGAATAATCTTTTCCACTAAAACGTATACGTACCAATATACATATATATATATATAGAAAATGTTCGAATCGACAGTGATTCCGTTCCAACGAAAACGCTTGTGTTGTTATAATTTTTTTTTTTTTTTTAATTTCTATACTTTAAAAATCACGCTTCGAAGATTCGCGAAGGTTAGAGACGAGAGATTGCAAGATATCGATACGACTTAACCGGATGCTCGATAGTACAGGAGAGGACGGCAAAGAGCGGAAGTTGGTAAACCGCACTGTACACAATCGAGCACGAAGGCTTTGTAGTTTCGCAGTTGGCCGGCCGATTCCCTCTTACGCGTATTTCTCGAGCGCAAAAGCCGGGTTGCACGGCTCGCTTCGTGCCAGGACTGGCTTCGTTCCGCGTGAAGCGTGATTTAATCTAGCGACATGAACGCACGACTCGTCGCCACGGGCATGTACTTACATGTACGCGCCACGCTTTAGTTTATACCTACGATCGAGCGAGCAGTGCGTGACCAGTGATCGTGTCAAAGGCGATCTCACACGTGTTGTTGAAACGTGGTAGAGGACGCGCGATCGAATATATAGGCTTACCTTATCTTATTTTCCGATAACGATCAATTATATCGCCATATTTTATCATCGCGAGTATCTTCGATAAAAAAAAAAAAGAAAAAAAAAGATACAAAGAGGTAAAATTTTTATCCAGCTTTTAAACGAAATTTTAAAATATAATGGAAACGTTAAGCAAGGAAACGTGACCACGCCTCCCCTCTATTATCTCAAGATTATATCGGTATGCCAGAAACTTTATCCCCGTCTCCAGTTTTCTCATGAATCGATCTCGCTCGCAACAGAGAATAGATATTACGCGTATATATCTACAGGAATGAATTAATACTAGAGAAAACTGGGGAAGAGTGGGTAGAGAGAGTACGCCGTTCGTCTCGTTGAAAGTTTTCCAAATGAGGGAACAGTTGGGCTCGGTCTAGGATAAAATTGAAATACAAATAACTCTCACTTTGTACCGACGGATCGACAGATATTGCCCTGTCGGTGGAACTATTCGCGGATAAAAATTTCCTCCGGGTTACTCCCCCCGTGAATTTCCATTCGCGCGCTAATGAAGTATTTGCACATCGCGTCCGACACCCTCGTTCGATTCATTTTATACACGGACCTTTCCGCTCTCCTTAAATTTCGCTTCGTTATTCTGGCGAAAATTTATCCAAGCGATCGTCCCACATGGGGGAGGGGAAAAAAATTAGCGCTCAGAAATGAGAGGTACCTTTTCTCGAATGCATTTACGATTAATTCGATATCCGGGGCGGAAATGTCGTTCGTCAACGCTTCCTTTTACTCGATGGAATAACTTTCGGCCGATCCATCTCTCGAGCGGAAAGTCTTTAATTGCAAAGGATACGTCCGTTCCACCCTTTCATACGACGACTCGAACCACTCTCGAATTTCATCAGAAAGAACTCGACGTCGTTCAATTAATTTTCATTATTAATGGAATTACTCCTGGACTCCCTTAGAGAGAGACTCTCTTAAACGCGTTAGCCATCTTTCCACCCCTTAATACCTCCTATTACCCCGAAATCTTTTCCAACTCGCTTTCCCGCGCCTCTCTCTTATTCTCTCGTCAATTTTCACTTCGAAATAACTCTCCCTCCATTCCTCTTCCCCTTCCCGCTAACACACCGACCTCGATCACGCGCGGTCTCGTTAACGCAGCTAACTTTAACCGCTTTAGTACCGCGTAATACCCTATCGAAATTTGCCAAAGTCTTTGCTTGTATATTTCGCCGCCAACTGATCTCGGTCGTCCGAGAGGGACGAGTCACGAAGACTCGAATAAACCTCGAATTTTCGCCCGATTACAAAACGCGATTCTCGAAATCCATGTCTCGCGGATAACCGAGCAGTGTTCCCCGCTTCGTCGAAGGTCTCATCGTCCGTCTCATTCTTCGCGGAACAGAGATTGCCGCGAGGTTCAATTATTCAGTAGTCGGGCGGAATCCTCTTACGCTCGTCCCCGATTTCGAAAGGAAATTCATAACAATGTTTACACGGGAAATATAAGACGAAAAGTGAGAATCGAAACACGACATCCACGACGTTTTTACTTTTGTGCTTTCTCGATCTGTGTGAATTTATCTTCGCTTTATTCTTCGCGCGGAAATTCGAAAATCAAGTATAAAACTCGATCCGAGCGAGAACGTTTCGGGGAAAATGATGAACATTTTCGGGCGGGAAAAGCACTGTCGGACAAAACGCGACGAACCTCGTAAAATTATCATCGATACCATGATACGATAAGTTTAACGTTCGTACCTACGAAATTAGTGATCTTACGAGAGAAACGTTGTTCACGCTCGACGTAGATAGTTACGACTCACGTTTGTAAAATGCGAAACATCGAGTGAGCGTGCAACGCAGTTACCGGATCCACGAAGCGCGCAACCTTATTATTACCTCCGTTCGTCGAAGGTTGTACGATCCTCCGACGCTCTTTCAACGATGACCTACAAAATGAATCTCGCAAGAGGAAACGGAGACTTGGTCGAGGGCTTAAACGAATGAAACAAAGTCTATAGAAGTGTACGTGTGTCACTTGAAGCGCGGTCCACTTCTAAATTTTGAATATGTTCGTTGTACGTAATATTGGATTGATAGAAAAGTAATGCCATTTGTAATTATAAATTTATTTATCCATAATCCATAATCGATAACGTTTTTAAATCGTTTGAATTTTATATAAGTATTGCGCAACTGCTATGTAATCTATTGGTAAATGTTTACTTATATTATATTGTTGTAGTTTGAAATTCGATCTTTGATAAATCGTTCATTGATACGTACATTCACTCGCAATATTTATTTCAAAAGTGTAGCGATTAGTTTTCTTGATTGAATAATTGTGTTTATATCTTTTTTAAATTTTTTAAAAATAACATGAACAATTGAGAACATAAAATTGTTTTATCTTACGTGTAACTTATTATAACTATGTTTAATCTATATCATTTCTAAGTTCAGATAAAAATATAATATTTTATGAATATAGAATGTACCATTCTTATAAAATAAATTTATCTTACTGCTTATCTTAACAGAACCAAAAAACAACAAATAACTTTCCCACCAATCAATAGAATCTCATTTTTATTGTTACTTTTTTTTTCTCTCTTTCTCTCTTTTCTTGATTAACAAGACGAATTCGCATAACATTCCGAGACCGAAGGACGAAACTGTATATGAAAACGAGGTAAATGTTATATTCATAGCAAACAAGTGCGAAAAAACAAAGGTAAAAAACGAGACGACACCAAGAATGCGCGTAAAAGCCTTCTCAGGCTTTTTCGCATCATTGTACACCGGAGAATTAACTTCTCGCCGAACGAGACACGAAGAAAGAGAAAATGGAGAAGGAAACTTCACAATTTTCCATCCACGCCACCAATACCCTTATGTAATAATAAACGAGGGAGATTTCGAATATGATGGCAAAACGTTATATTAAAATCATTGCGCCATGTCGACAAAAAATCCCGTAAATTCAGAGGCATTCCCATTCGCTCATTTCCCAATTCTAAACGCTAAATTCACAATCTCCAAATTAATTTTTTATTCTAATATCTGTCATTGTCGATCTTCTAATTTAATTATTGTTTTTTTTATTTTATTTATTTTTTAAAATTTTTTTAAATTTAATCGGTTACGTACATAAGCACAATAAATAAATATTTTGAAAATTTTTCATATATATATATATGTTAAAACAACTTGTTATTTTCAATGAAATTTATATCTATCTTCAAATAATATTCGAAATATCGTACGATCTTATGTACAATTGTAAAAAATTTTCAAAATATTTATATATGATCTGTTCATATAAATTACCGAATATTTCACCGTTCGAATACATTAATATATCTATATATTGCTCGTCTATGATTTCTTAAGTTGAAAATAAAAACTTAAAAAAATTAAGTTACCTGAACAATGAAGTAAAACTGTCTACAAGTTGATTTCCAAATTAACGAAACACTTTCTGAGAAACAATTTCGAATTGAATTCACGTTGAAAAAATGCTATAGAATAAATGCAATCTCGTATCGATAAATAAGAGATTTACGAACCACAAAACATCTGTCGTAATGTTGCCCTGATGTTCATTATGTTTCAATTGCTTTACAAACATAAATAGATCTGAATAAAAGGACGAGCCTGATGGGGTTGCTTACAAAATTCAACTATTGCGATTCATTCTAACGATTGAATCAGGTACAATCGAGATATCGCTGTTTCTCGACACTATCGATTTCAAACGAATCTATTTTAATGCACAATACTTCACTTTGGTAATCGAAAGATCTCGAAATGTGCCTCTTTCAGCTTGATCGCGAAACTAATTCTTTGGTCATGATCTGTTCAAATTATATGATAGATATTTAGTTATATGAAAATATTTAATACGAAATATATATATATATATATATATATATATATATATTATTAAAAAAATAAACTGTAATTAATCTTATTAAATCAATAGGAATTAAATATTTCGAAATTAAATATTTTCAGTTTCATTCAATAATCCTTATTCCTTTCTTTACCGCACTGTAAAATATTTTTGCTACGAAATTATATTATAATATTCATTGATTTTGTAAACATAATCGAATAGTTATCAGAAGCTCGAGTAAACAAGGATTTCGATATCGAAATGTAAATTTCGAGGTAACAAAATAATGATGATGCAAAATATCGATTACATTTTATTTATTTATTAAACAATTATGCAATCGTAAATGAAACTTATCATATTCTACGATACAAATAAAAAATTTATCGATAAAATCGAAAAAAATTCAGAACAAATAGATCAATAATTTTTTCCTATCAAACTTAATAGTTTCGAAAATAATTCCGAATTATATTATAAAACGTAAAAAGCAATAATCTACTTTAAAACTAAATAATGTGACTAGGCTAATGATATATTAAAATTCAAGTGAATTAGGTTAAATTTCACACAGTTAACGAAAAAAAAATTATAGGCCTGTTTCAGCTCAACATCATTGAAACGCAAAAGAATTTGTCATTAAAATGGCGATAAAAAACGATTTCCCTTTAAATTCATACGTATATACCGAAGTTTTCGAAGTAATTAATAGCAGTTTTCTCCCGCGATAGACGTATACCGTTGAATTGCGCAGTAGCGTCGCGTGTGGGCGACCAAATCTAAAGTAGCTAACACGATCGACCGGCATTTCAAACTATGTAACAACATAGAAATGAATTCCACAAAACTCGAAAAATTTAAAATATTCCGCGCGCTCGACTATTAGCAATCATAATATATGCCGGCAAAAAAGCATGTCTATGTATTGTCGATTGAATGAGAACAGAATCAACAGGATATGGTTCGGAAATAGTATATATAGAGATATTTAGATAATGAAGATAATTTCAAAACTTATTATAAAAAGATGAACATTAAGACATACAAATAACAAAAACACTCTAAAAGAACTATGAAATTATTAAAATATATAAAATGTGTTTATAGAAAACTCACCGGTGCTACGCGACGTGTGAGCTGTGTCAACTGCGCAGTTGACGAGTTAAAATGCTGAGTTCAGGAACGTCGTGCTCGATACCGGTGCCCAAACGATATAATCGGTAATACTAAACGACAAATGCGGCACGTATCGGCGATTTACAGAACAACTTGTGACACTGATTTTAAAATTATTCTTACGTATTTACGATCAAGATATACGATTCATTTTCTAAACGTATCAATTGGATCATTAGAACGCACGATTTTTTTCAAAACTATCAATTGATAGCTTGCAATAACTTTTTTTTCCTTCATTTTTCGTTCATTTAATTCATAATATATTTAATTGTAAATAATACTTTAAACATTTTTATCCAATTAAACAATGAAATGTTTCTACTATACTCTCTTATTATTTTAAATTATTACAATTATGATTGATTAAATAATTGATAAATATCTAATATTTTTAAATTTATTTATTGAATTTTTTTCTGCATTATGATAATATATTTGATAGCAAGTATATGATAAAATATGAAATAAAACTTGACATTGAATTAAAACGTAGTAATGATAAGTTTTACACTTTGATATGATATATCAGAATTTTTTAAATATATATAACAATAAAGTTATCAAATTCAATAATTTAAATATTTTTTTATATAAATATTAATATTAAACTAATATTAAAAAATTTCATAATGTTAATTATATAATATAATGAATTTATATGTTAACGTAAATCACTTGATTTCTTATCGAAAAATAGACTCCAGTATATTCCGTGCCTGAATATCACATGATCATACAAAGATGGTAGTGCCATCTTTTGCCAATTAAAAAAACGAAAACGAAAGACACGTGGCGCGACAGTCGACAAGAATGCGAAAGAACAAAATAGCGACATCGAACGTCAGCTTTACTATATGGATAGCAAGAAGCGCACACAAGCAAACAGCTACCCTTCGGTTCTACTTTCCCCTCCTTCCCCACGACCCCTTGACAAATCCTCGATCCCACAGATCCTGACGTCAAACGAAAGAAACAACGCCCTTTGTCATCAGTTCAAAATTAATAAGTACTGCAAAAAGCCTGACATTTTGTACGCGCGCCCTCTTTGCACAACATGGTGTAATCTGTTTAACGCGCGTAATCTTGTTGCCTGATTTTCATGGCAGTTTGCATCACACGAGCACGTTGTCACTTTATCGTTTCCTCAAATTGTCGACTCACCGTCTCATTTTCAGCGATACACATAGGCTCCAGTTCCATGACTCTCGTAGTTTTACGTCTTTTCGATGTTCCTCAAGCAAATACTTTGTGACACTCTTTGTTAAATCGTGATTGTATTCTATTCTCAATACTTTACAACGGCAACGTGTGTCTGTTTACAAACACTGCAAGGTCACACAGCAGACCCCCAGACCTCTGACTGTCGAGTATTTCGTATTACGTCACGATTACCGATGATAGCGCCACTTACGATGAAGTTATGAAATATTACGAAATTACTGTCGGTAAATAATCAAATCACGGAATTAGTTCACCATATTTTAATACCAAATTCTTATGAAATTTATTATATAATATAAAATTTTGATCTCGAAAAGAAAAAAAAATCCATTATGTTAGATATTTGTTATACAGAATTTGAAAACGAATCTGTAAAACAAATAAATTCATTAAAAAAGAAAAATCTAAATGTATAAATATCTTCCTCACATTTTTCCTTTATATTAATAATAATAGTTAATATTATTTTTAAAAAATAATGGAAAAAAATAAGTTTTATATTAAAAAATATTTAAATAATATATATATATATATATTAATCTATTTTTATGATATTTCTTATTTTTCTTCATTGTGTAATATGGAATAGCATCATATAGTAAATCTATATTATATTTTATTCGTGACCGAATAAGTTTTAAGTTTTCAAAAATTTAAACATTAAAATTTTTGACCATTTTTAAGTATTTACATAGATAATCTTAGAAATATAATCATGTGATTAAAACTATTTTTGATACAAAATGCATTTTTTTTGATCTATTATTTGGTTTTAAAAATCTAAATGATAATATTACGGAGAATTTATAAAATATTATGCAGTATGAACGAAAAAGCTCAATTGGATCCTGAATATAACTGGATTATACGAACTTGCACAAATGCTTTTAACGTATATTTAACTATGCTTCATTTTACATTTTACGATAATACTGTAAATATGCATCCAAATATAACCCGTAAGTAAAAAACATTTTCATATAAAATTTAAAATTCTTATAAAATTCAGATAAAGATTAAGATATAACTTTGAATAAAGTTACAGAAGCTTTATCGTACCCTTTATTCATGATGTTGGTGGACCTTGTGGTATATTCTATATTGCAATAAACATTAAAAATTAAATCTGCTCAAAATATGTATGAACACAAAAAACATTTTTATTATTAGAAGAACAAATGTGCGTTTTAATTATCGTTGTTTACATATGTGCTTTACATTACATACAGTTAAAATTTTAAATTCTATCATATCCATTATCGAAACCATTTCTATATTTGAGTAAATATCAATTATCATAAAAATCATCTCGATAATTTTTATCATAACCTTTCCTAAGAGAATAATATATATTTTTTTTATTATCTTTTTGTCCATGTGAAAAATGTCTATATAATATAATAAACAAATCATTAATTATTAATTATTTGCTACATATTAATGATCTAAGGAATAATATGAAATTATCGATAATCTTTTAAATAAGGTACAACGTAAGGATTTTCTTTATAATAATGTAATGCAGATATAATGTATATATATTATAAAGTGAATATCCAAATGAAGGCACATGATCGTTATTATGATAAATAACTGGATAATATATTTTTTTTATCAAAATAAGGCCCTTCGTTTTTTAAATAATTTCTTTTATCATCTATGTATCATTATTATACTCTCTAATATGATTATCATAATTATTAAAACTAACAAAAACAATAAAATAATATTTTAATTTATTGTACTATAATTTTATATATTATATATATGTCGATAAATAATTATATTCTTCCGATTTACTTTCATGTTAAAATTGTTAAAAATGATTTTGATGACTAGTACACTTACTTTTTCTTATTGTCATATATTCCGCGTTGTACCTTATCTTTTTCAATATAAGATATGTCATGGGAACTATCCCTAAACGAGTTCTGCAATTTTTGCCCATAATATCTACCATTATTCTTGGACGATCTATGTCCCCCTTCGTCATCGTTGTCCTCGTAAAAACTTGAATTATTTCCTGACTCGACTTTATGGTATTAGTGAAACCGGTCCTGTGATGCCCTTTTTTGTAATATCCATTATTATGTTGTTCAAAAGAATTTTTTTCATGATCGACGACTTCAGATTCTCCTAAACTATGTCGTCCATTGTCGTGTCCTTTACGAGCTGTATCATGATTGCCTTGCTTATGTTCATTAAATCCTAACTGCCCTCTGTTATAAACGGAGTTGCCTTGTTTACTTATCTTCTCCTCATCGAAAATTACATTCTCTGCATTGATCTTTTTTTTATACGATGTCTGCTAAAAGTGTTGTCTGAATTGTTCGTTTTGATTTTTCAGAGCGATTCGATCAAGTACACAAAAACTATATTGAATAAAGAAGAAAAGCACAATATATTAAATAAAAAACATGTCAATAAACAGTTTGTTTCCTTTGGTTTAATCAATTATAATAAATGCAAATGTCTTTGTTTAAGTAAGAGAATTAAATGCATCCTGTATAAGTGAAAAGATCCGTAGGTGCAATGAATAAGCATGAACCTTTGAATTTTTTCGAATTCACGCATTAAGAAATTAACCCATCGATCAATGAAGCGAAACAAATATCTTACGAAATCTATGAATATTGTATAAAAATCACTATTAAATTAATGCGTTTTATTGAAAATTTTCAAGAATAGAAACAATATGTTTCATCTTTTTTTGTTTTCTATTTATTCTGTTTAAAACACTCATTATTTTAGAATTCCTTTAATATGTTAAAACTTACAAATAATACAAAAAAAGCTTGAAATAAATTATTCGTACGTATATCACATAATATTTACAACTTTTAAATGTTGTTGGAGGCACATCTACAATATACTTATCGGACATAGGTAAGGTAAGAAATATATCGATATTGTAAAAAATATTCAAAACTTATATTTTAAGTCGTCTTTGTGGAAATTCTCGAATGAAGAATTATACAAGACGCTTAATCATATTCTAAGTATCATATGGGTAAGATTAGAGGGGAAAAAGGTGTGGTATATAATACAATCACTAATCATCTTCGTGTTCCAAAAATATCGTAGCTCTTTCTAAAACAGTACTTTCACGCACATTCGCTCTTACATTCTGATTTTAAAATCAACAAGTTTAATGAAGTTACATACCAATTATACGAGTTTATAATTTGTAAACGCAATTTAATAATTGTTCTAGCTAAGACTTCTAAAAATAGACAATTAAATATTAAACACATGTTTGACTACTTTTTTTCTTTTTATAAACTGCACGAAATCTACAGTAATTTGCCGTAATATCTGCTATTTTATTTGACAAGCAAATGAGATAATTTGCTTATAAGTCATAAATTAACAATTTGGAAGGCAAAGATTTTCCGAATACATATCAAAAAATATACACACACACACATTACAATTGTTTTTTATTATGATGTCATAAAATCATAATAGCCGTTCGTGCGCAAAAGGAACACCGTTCAAAACATTCTTTATCGCTCTGTGATTTAGGGTGGTTAGATATTTATCATATATTAGATGATATTATGAAAAAATAAATTCTTTATTCCATTTCTTATATTCTGGCAGTATGCAAAATTAAGAAAAACACTTCATAACTAAATTTTTTTATAAAACATTGTTAATATGCGATCTATCACATATCAAAGACTTTTAATTATTGTTGGTAGACTTATATTAAAATCGTCAAACAGTAATATGCTTATAATAAGAAAATTTCAGACCACCCCACTCACAGCGATGAATGGACGTTGATTTATTTACAAGTATACGATTAACATACTTCCATAATTTACGCTTACTTTGTACATGCGCATTTTCAAATTACTACGAATGAATATATTTACACAATTTGGCGGTTTGTTAAAATATTTAAAAATTGGTGCGATACAATGTGATCGCGGCACGCTATATTAGTTGCATATGATTTTGGTCGTCCATAATATCGCGACTAATGGAAGAAGTTCTGATCAATTTCACACTAATTTGTTTATCATCAAAAATAATACAGATCTACTGAAAAATCCGCCTATAGATCTCTATGAAATTATTATCTGTTCACTGGCATTTTCATTCGTTTAACATAATTTACGTCTATAGTGTACACTATATGATAATATTACCATTGTGATTCTTCTTTAGATTTAAGTTTAATGTCTTTTTTTAGATATAAGCGTGAATATTCATCTTGATAAGTAGCACATTGTGTATTCGATTTGTTAGATTTTTGTATATTACTATTAATTGGTGAATTACTCGGTGAGTATTTCATTTCTTGTAATTCTTGCAATTCTTTTAACGATCTCATCACCATTTGAACATCTTTTTCTTGTTCTGACGGTTGTACCGCATTACTTACTAAATCATCTAAAATAAGTCCGGCGTCTTTTCGTTTGTCAGATATTCCCCTTGAAGATGCGTCATCGTTAAAAATTTGACTTAAATAATTAGTAGCAGCAATTGTTTCTTCATTTTGTCTCTGTTCTTGTTCTTCTTTTGTAAGTGATGGTTGCTGCTGTTGCTGTATAGGCACTACATCCGAATTAACATATCCTAATTGTTTATCTAATACCTTTTGATCTTTTTTCTTTTTCTTAACATCATGCGACTTGTGTTTACTTTCAACACATCGCTCTCGTTTTTTATCTCTTTTTTCAGTCTTATTAACCAAATCAATATCTTTATCTTCTAATTTTTTATCATTCTTTATATCAGTATTTTCATTCAATAATCTATGTTTTAGAGATACCGTTTTTGAAAGTGAAGATGATTGATTTGATGTGGAATAATTAGAATGTTGTGATTGCGTACATGAATATGAAGCTTCCTGTCTGTGTACGGAATGATGTCCACTTTGAGGCACTTCATTTGTATTTGGAAGAACATTTGAAGTTTCAGAATAAGCTGTAATAGAAACTACATCCTTTTTATTTTCATTCATTTTCGTAGATGATTTATGAAAATCATTAACTGGTGTAATAGAAAGAGAACTATTAACTAGATCCATTAAATTAATTTTCTCCATTTGATTTTTAATAGGCTTCTGAGCCATTAACTGAGCTGTAGGCACAACAGAAATTTTACCTACACTGGAATTATTAGATATAACTGTTGAATTTTCATGATACTGTCCCGAATTGCCAGTGTCTTTAGTTTTATCTTTATTCTTTATACTATGTTGCTTTTTCTCTATACTATCACTTGATTTTGTAGTTCCTTGTTTGTAACTAGTAGAATTTTCTGTTGCATTTTGGATTTTAGATGCACCTCCTGAAACTTTTTCTTGTGAAAAAGTAGCACTTATACTTGATGCTTCAACTCTCGCAGAACTGTAAATCACATTTTCTGAACTGGTAGTATTACCATTACCAACTTCTTTCAATTTTTTTGTTTTCTTTTTTGTGCTAAAAATAAATCATTTCTGAATAGCACATATAATTTCAGAAAAAAATACAATACAATCAAATTTGCATGCTACTTACGTAGGTTCAGCTTCACCAACAAACTTTAATAAAGCATGCGTGGTCATATATCCACGAGGCCATAATGGTAATACTTGACGAACCATAAAAGATCCAACATAAGTATACATATCTAATTTTCTTGGTCTTAAAACGTTATAACATTGACTTTTTATACTTGCGATTTCAGAAACAAGTTTTCTGTAAGAAAAAAAAAATGTATAGAATATCTTTTGGATATACGTGTATGTATTATATCCATCTTAAAATATTAACTTTGCTTCTTCAGTCCAAGGAAATCGCTTCCTAGGAATTTTCGATTTATCTGCATCTTCACAAACACCTTCGTCATCGGAACTCTCAACATCTTCAGGCGATCCTTCTATTTCCCTGAAAAATGAAAATATAAACTATAAATAAAAAAAAATGAAAAGATTTTTTAAAAATTTATGACGCGATAATGAAAAAAATGATGATTAGTATTTATTATGATATAATTTCATAATCTGAGAACTTTCTCTATTTGTTATGAAACCCTAGATAACAAATGTATGAAATAGTGAATGTGTGATTATTAAATTTTCAATAAACTTAATTTTATTGTTTGACAAAAAGGATGATATTTATGATAAATTAAACACTGATACTGATGATAAGCCCCGCATTTTTGCTATCTCAATAATAGTAAAAAAAATTTTTTTTAATTTAGAACTATCAACATAAGAACTATTTCTTCAAAAATAAGAAATATTGAGAAAGAGATAACATATATATAAGCATGAATAAAGAAAGAGAAACTAGAAAAGATCAAAGAAAAAAAGATAATAATCAGAAAGATAAAAATAGAAAAGGTTTCCTCTTACGAGGGGCACCTTACCAACAGTACCGGTATATATCCCAGTATAAATGAGGACTAAGAAATAAAAGATTATTACGTAAGTTCCCATTCAAGATTACATAAATATTTAGTTTATATTTTAAAATCACACAAAAATTTTATTAATTCTAATTTTTTTTATAAATTTATTAATTTTTTTCTTTATTATCAATAAGAAATATTTATAAAGAATACTTACTTTCCTTCAGCCACTTTTTGACACTCATCTACATATTTGCATACTACAGATGGCATTATTTCATCAATTACTGTTTTTAGCCTACAATAATATTCACATTAATAATTATTAAACAAAATATAAATAAAATCATAAAAAAATGTACATAAATCAAGTTTCTAATATATGAATATAAAATTACCTTTTTATAAGATCTCTAGTCTTATAATCCACATCCTGCACAAATAATTTCTTTGCTCTATTTTGAAGTGCTACTTTACTACATGGTAAAAATCGTGCGAGATGACCATATGTTTCTAATCTTAAACTCGAAGAGGGAAGTGCCCTCAATTTTTTCTCTAAACTGAAACGAAAATTCTGAAACTTATTTTTTTAAAGATTGAAATATTATATTTCAATCCTCTTACCTCAACAATAATGCATTTACTGCTGCATTAAAAAATTTAGCTTTTCCTTCTTTATTGTTTTCAGCACATGCCTTTAACTTATTAACTATTTCTACAATGTTTTCTGGAAGAGAATCAGGTAATGGTGCTTCTTCTTTATCAATATCATCGCATTCTGATTCTGTACCTATACATCGAGATTTACCGGAATCTGTTGTATCTCTACTTGATTCATCTTCAACTCTTGCAGCATTAACTACACTTTCTATTGCATCATCAATGTTACTATCTTTACCACCTAATTTTTTTAGCTCTAATTTTTTTGTATCATAACCATTACTATTTGATGTCTTTTTTTCAAATTTTTTTATATCAAATTTTTTATCTGATGTATTTTTATTTTTTTGTGTATCTATTTTATCAGATTTCTTTTTATCTTCTTGATCTTCTGAAACTGAAAATTATATATTATATTATTATAAAAATGAATATGTTATAACATGTTATTATACTATAATGTTATATGAGTATATTACCTTCAGCATCTGTAGTTTCTCCTTTTTCTTTCCGTCTGTTTAAAGTATCTCTATCTTGTTGAAAATTTTGCTGATCTTGAGAATTTTGTTGTTTCTTCTTCTTTTTAATAATATTTTCATGATTCTGTTTCTTTTCACCATTTTCATCTATCTTTTGTTTCTAAAAAGATAAAAAAAAATAAAAATATTTAATATACTATTACAATAAAAATAATAATATTATATTATAACTTCAATTACTTTATTTCTTGGTTGATCACCAGTAATATCTTCAGTATCATCTTCATCTGATGAACTAAGATTTCGTTTTTCTGATCTTTTTGGACTATCCACATCCTCTGTATCTTCTTCACTACTTTCGCTACTTTCGTCGTCATTGCTTTGATTATTATTATTATTATTGTTATTATTATGAACCAATAAATGCCGATCTGTTGTCCGAAATTCAAGAGCTCCACAATTAATGTAAAATCCTCCATGTGCTGTGGTCATCTCTTCTGGTACAATTTCATCATACTAAAATCATTAAATGACTAATATAATGCTAAATATATATTAAATAACAATAATATTTAAATATGTTACACACTGCATCGGTATTGTCGATAAAAGAATCATTTTCATCATATCCAGCTCCCAAATCCACATAATCATCATATTTATGTCTTTTCCTGCCCATAGTAGAAGTTCCCTGCAAAATTTAAGTTTTCCATGGATAATGAGAATAAATTTTCATAATTCGATACATATTGAAATTATTATAAATTTTTAAAAAATTACGTTTTACATACATATTTCGCTTCAAACCGTCTTGCCATATCTCGAAGTTTATCATCATCATCATCATCATCAAAAGATAATCCATTACTTGCATTTTCATCTCCCCGTTTCAATTCTTTCCTACGTTTTTTCTATAAAATAAAAAAAAATATATTTTTATTATACTGAATATAATAAATAAATTGTGATTGTAATATTATTTAAATATCAATTTTTAATGTTCATAAAAAATTATAAATCTAGCTTCAGCTTCATTTAATATTTTAATAAAAATTTTAGTATTTTATTAAAAAATTTTGCATATACATTTTATAAATTTTTAATATTTTATAAATTTATCATTTATAATATTTCGATGTATTAGATTTATAAATTTAATTATATCATAAAAATAAATTAATATTTTTACAACTTATTTGTTGATAAGCATTTAAACAAAAAATTATTTCATCAATTAAATATTGATATATAATATAATAATATATAATATATAATATATACTATATATAAAATATATATAATTAGATAACTAATATTCAGAAATATGAATACAAAAAAAGAAAGATGAATTGATTCGAAAGAGAGCATAAACTGTTCATTCATATCAGGAGCACATACTATATGCAGATTGTCACTACTGTTCTTTCTTTTGGGCCGCGTAACTCCTTGTTATCTTCTACTCTCCTAATATGAGAGACGCTACCACGTGTGATTGATCGTAACAAAAATATAATTATCAATAAATTAAAACTATATATATATGTAAATTATATCTCAATTAATAATCTTATTTCAAATATACAATATATTAAATTTTTATAATTATATATATGATTATTAAAAAAAAAAATTTATTACAAAAATTTAAATAATACAAAATAAATTGATATAATAATAATATGTATTGTTTTTTTTTTATATAAAATAATTTTATTTTATATATGATATTATAATATAGATGAAAAATATAATTTTTTTCATAAAAAGTATAATACATATAAAATTTAATACATTTACATAATATGCAAATTTAAAATGCAAATTTTAAAAAAGTTCTTCTTATATATATAATAAATATCATATAAAAATAAAAATTGTCACTTTCATATTTTATTGTAAATATGAAAATTATAACGTGTAACTTTTTTACGAAAAATTTTTTGCATAAAATCTTAAAAAATTATGATTGAAATGAGAATCATTTTGAACTAATTAAATTTTTTTAATTTAAATCGAGCTAGTTTTCCCTTTTTTTAGAATAATGTAAATAATTTATATGTTTTAATAGATATTAAAAAAAGATAATATAAGTGATAGAAATAAATATGTAAATATGATATAAAAATAAAGAAAATGATGTAGTCGAATAAGTGTATTTTATAATATTCATTTAATTTAAATGCAATGTGTTTCACACATATCGACAATCACGTTCTCTCTTAATGCATCGATCTCAAAAGTAATAATGATTCTACATATATATATATATATATGTATATATAAGATCTTTTAGATAAGATACAGATTAAATTGTTATTTACAAAAATAAAAAAATATTAATGAAAATATTATATATTTGATAAAGATGTTTTTAAAGTAAAATGTATACCATTTTAATGAATTTCTAATTTCAAATAGTATTAACATATTCTAGTAAATCTATTATTTTTTACATATATAGAATAATGATTGTCATGAAAACGAATATTAAACACTCGTTCATAATCATGTTTAAAATGAAACATCAAACATACGGTATTTCATGGTAGCAATGTTAACATACGTTAACACGAACGTCCACCGGTAATGCGTTGTGACGTTTCTATTCGATGGCTTCGAATTGATCATACTTTTTTTATGAATTTTAATATAATATCAATATATTCTAGCAAAAAATATACATATATAAGAAAAATATATATTATAAGATTGTAAGAATTCGCGCAGTAGCTGCGACATGTCAATTCACTTGAATAACGGATACAAGCTCTCTTCGTTTCATGTACTCTGAAAATGGGCGATTCCATTGGCATTTTTGCAGTTTCTTGTCAAAGTGTGTATATAAAATGAAATCATAACCGGTGTTTGTATCAAACTAAATGTGTTAGTAAACGTGACCGTATGGATAGGTATCATAGATTTCATTTTCTGTTCGATAGATTAACGAGTGAAAGGAAGAACTGACCTCGGCTGCTTTGAGGAGTTGTGCATAGTTGAACTCAGGACATGCCTTCTCGTTCGACTCTGGCAGGGTAAGTGTAAAGCGGAAGGAGGGCGCGAGCTGTTTGCCCTTTTCCCCTTTTTTCTCCTTTTTTGTGGCGTAGCCCAAGGACTCCGGAAACTCCAAGGTCTGCAAAGGTACCCTTTTAGCTTCTGACATTCCTACATTTGCACCGAACTCAACGCGGATTATGGAAACACTGCGAACACTGCGGTAACAACATGGTCCTCTCTCTTAAACACCGCACCGACACCGCCACTCGCACGTCGCCATCTTCGGCTCGACTGTTTTTAGAGTGCGCTGTTGATGCCGCCGCCACACCGTGAATTTAACGCATGCGTGTGAAATGCAAGTAGTCTTAAGGTACGTTTTCATTAAATAGTCGCAATATTTTACGTGAAAACAAGTTCAATTATTTCAATAAATTGGAAATTAAAACTAATTAATCAATTTTACGCATTAATATATATTATTGTAACAATATGCAATTTTTATTAAAGTATAAGATAATTTAATCATTCTCTATATGGATTATATCTCTATTAATTAAAATAAAGGTATGATAATTGTATATATCATTTATTATAAAATTTCAATTACAAATTGATAAATCGCAATTACGTCTATATAATCTAATTATACTAAATTATGATTATAAATATTATTTATCCTGTCTATAATAAACATTTCGTTTCATAATTTACATTCCAATGCCTGCAATGGTAAAATCATGTCAGTTATATAAATTATAAAATAATCATAAAATATGAATAGTCAAAGTATCTGAAATACATAATCTCTAAATAAAATAATAAAATTTTAAAAAATATAATTTTAATTAACTTATTTAATTAATAATATTTGGATTATTTTCAATATTTTCTTGTTTCTTCGCAATTTTAATTGCTGAAAATTGCTGACCTAAAAGTTTCATTACTGCACCATGTCCTATATTACGTTCTTTTTTTACAGAATTATAATTTTCTTTCACGTAAAGTGCAAATGCTGAAGGTTCTCTTTTTGGTGTTTGCATTTGTACAGTTCCAGATTTTGTTGTCTTATTTAATAATAACTCAAATTTTCCATAGCAATGTCCACATCGTTTCTTTTCAATATCCAGAGATTTAGAATGTCTTCCAATACTATAAAGTTTAAAAAATTAAGTCAATATATATTTTAAAGTTGTTTATGTATATGTATGTATATATATATATATATATGTACCTGTATCCACAATTTATACATTTATATGTAAATTTAGTCTTAATTTTGTAATCATGACATCTTCTTATTGGTGGTAATTCAGGAAATATTTTCATAGCTTTACTAGCCCTAAAAAATGCTAATTAAAATAATTGTTAAATAAAAACAAAAATAATAAATACTTATTAAATAATATACCATTTTGTCCAAAATGGACCATGTCCATCAGAGATTCCATTTATTAACCATGCAGCTGCATGGCACATTTCATGAATTAAAGTATCTCTAAGTCTATCTGGAGTATCTAAAATCTATATATAATTTTTTTAATGCATATTTTAGCAATTGTATTTAAAAAATATATAAATATACCTTTGTTGCTAGAACTATTCGTGATGATTTTACAATACCACCAAGTGTTTTTACTGATTTCTTATTATAACAAAAACCAGCAGTTCCTCTCATACGAACATTCCATTCTATTGACATATCTTCTGGTAATTCATTATCAAATACTTTTTCATTATATAGTTTATACAAGTATTTACATAAATTTTCTTTATTATTTTTATAATCTAATCTATATTTCTTAGCATCTGGATGTATATTAGTAAGGGAAACATTTTCACTCAAAGATGCTAAGAAGCTGTTATGTTTTTTATAATTTGGAATGTCAGAAGTTAATTTATTTTGTGTCTTTAATTTAGGTATTTGTACAGTTTTAATAAAATCTAAAAATATATATAATCTAGTATATAAATCTTCATATAATCATAGTTTAAGCATATAACGTATTATATTTGTTATATAAGTAATATATATATATATATACCTTTCTTAATTGTAGATTTTGGTGGTATTTCATCACCAGGATCAAATTCACTAGTACTTGAATCTTCACTTTCATTGAATGATAATTTTCTTCCTCTTATATTATTAAATATTTGATTATTGTTATCTATATTATCATTATCTTCAGAATCTGTATCACATATTCTAATAGCTCTGAAAAATAAAATAAAATAAAACATTAAAAAAAATTTTTTTTATTATAAACTGTTTTTAAATCATTTATTACCGCTGTACAATCGATGGAAGTACTGTTTTTGATTGTGTACTATTTTGTGATTCTCTTGGATTTGTTAATGCAGTATAATATAAACTTTCATTTTCACTTTCTGATGATGTTTGATCATTTATAAAAGTATCATCTTTTCGTTTTATATTTTTTCGTACATTTTTCTTTTTTGATCGATTTTGTAATTTTAAATCCTTTAAAGCTATAAATTGTATTTAAAAAATTATTAAAATTATCTTCTTAAAATAAGTGTAAAATATAATTTAATGAATATAACCATCTACAATATAATTACTTACATGTGTTAGAACTGTCTGAATCTGATATATACAATCTTTCTCTATTTATTATCTTTCTGTAACAATAAATTTATAAATCTTATTTATTATTAATATATAATTATAGTATAATAATTGTAATTACCTTTCAGTTTGAACAGCTCTATTTTTTGTAATAGTTGCTTGTTTAATTGTATTAATCACTCTTGATTCAGATTTTGGAAACAATATATCAGCCTTATTACGCCAAGATTTACCATATAATTTATCTAATATATCTGCACAATCCTTGATATCTATATTTTGGGATGTATTTGTTGAAGTATTTATTGGAGTTGAAAATTTATTATTATTAGTATGAGTTTCATGTGATGTATGGAGTTCATTATTTTTTGTTTTTTGAACAAATTCATTTATTATAGTTTGATGTAATATTGTAGGATTAGATGTTTTATTGCATTTTGAATTTATAATTTTACTTTCACTTATAGGTAATTGATTTATTTTTCCCCTATTGTTTGGAGTTTCATAATTCATTTCTAATCTTTCTAAACTGCTATTTCCAGAACTTTTATCATGTTTATTAGTAAGAGGCACAATATCAAGTGAACTATCACTTTGAGAATCAGGTAAATTTGTCATAAGCCATTGTGAAATTTGTTTTCTTTTTCTTTCTGATAGTTTAATAGATGTTGTATCTTTTTTTATACATGGTGTATTTAAAAATTTATTAACACGAGTTTTATAAGAATGTGTAAGATTCACTTGAGAATCTTGAATAATATCACTTTCAGAATCTATTTGAGTTTCATTAATAAATATATCATTTGTTTTTAAATTATTTTTAGGTGAAATAGCAGGATGTATAATATTATTATCTATTTCCTTATTAGATATTACATTTTTTTCTTTTTGAATTTTAGGTGATTCATATATTATTCGTGTAGATTTTATATTTTTTATAATATTTTTAGTATCTTCTTTTGAAATTTTTTTTTTTAAATCACTATTAATATGAGGTATGGTTTTAGGTGGTTGAGTAATACTATTAAAATTTTTCAAATTACTAATATCAGTAGTATTAGTATTGCATTGAATATTTGTTTCTGATATATCATTAATTCTATTTTTTCTTGTACAAGTGATATAACTATTATTTGTTCTTTTAGAAGTTGTTGTATATTCTTGTCCACTACTACTAGATGAAAAATCATCAGACATATACAATGTATTATTTTTTTTTATAATATCTTTTCTTTCTTGAAAATTATTAATAAAATAGGATTTTTTATTTGCTCTCCAAGATTGAAAATATTTTTCATTTGTAATGTCTATAGAATCAGAATCTGAAGAATCTTCAATATAAATAGTATTATCTATTGTAGGATGATTATTTGATGTTGATCCTAAGACATATTTAGGTATAGAACAAGTTGATTTAGAACTGGAGTCACTCATTATTATTATATCTGCATCATTAATATTTTGAGTATCAGATATATTAGAATCTTGTGACAATTTTAAACAAAAATTTTGAGAATCAAGAAAAGATTCTGTCATTTTTATATTAGATTCCATCTTTATATCATTTAAATGTCATTTTTATTACAGTCTTCAAATTGCACTTTATATTTGCTACAAGATTCATTTCCTATTAAAATTATCAAAAAAAATTTAAGTTTATATACAAAATATATACATATATATTTATATAAAATTAAATACTTACTATAATTAGGCATACTTTTTTTAATGAACAATCTAAATACTCTAAATATTTTATTACATTTTTATACGCTGTTTAAAATACTCTCATATGAATAAAAAACATAAGTGTAAACAAAAACAAATAGTGAAATTGGTGAGTGAAATTAAAGTTATCATATACATTTATAAAAATGTAAATAAATAATATAATAATCAGTTTAAAAGTTTTATTATATTATAAAATAAAGCAGTTTTTTGTTCAAATTTTATTTTGCATATATATATTATGTTAAAATAACTATAAAATTGAGAATAACACTATTCACTATTCACATTTGAATAAGTACGTTGAAATTTTATATCAGTATAGCCAACTATTAACATCAAAAAGAACTAGAATGTTATAAGAATTATATATGTCATAGATAAATTATAATCTAGATCTACTACTCAATGCATCTAATTTTATACGTATGAATATATATATATATTACGATCAAAAATTATTTAAATTATTAAAATTAATTACGATTATTATCAAAAATGATAAACTTTTTTATCATTTTAATATTATTTTCATATTAACATAAAATATTCAGCATAAAATTATAATAATATTGCACTAATAATAGTTGGAATTAAAATTAAATTTTTATTTAAAATAACATATAAGTTTTATTTTGTAATCTTAAACGAAATATTGAATTTTATATTTACAATATATTATTGAATATATATTTATAATAATGAATAATTAAGAAAAAATTAAAGAAAGAAAATTATATAATTACTATCATATTTGTGATTACCATCATTAAATTACTTAATTAAATAGAAAAAAGTTAATAATTTCTTAGAAAATTAATAGTTATGATTGATTAATATCCCCGAATGTTCAACGAAGAAATGATATATATATGACATAATTCAATTCAAAAATGATTATAAAACATACAAAAAATATATATTAGATCTCATAATATAACTATGAGTATAATAATAAAATTGTTATGAAACATATTAACATAAATATATAACCGAAATATCGAACTATCTTCGACATGAATCTTAAAGATTGAAATCGAATCTTTCAATTTATTAATAAAATGTTCCGTCACAATTTTGAAAATAAATCTCTTCGATGAAATTAGTTCTATAAATGAATTGTCATTTATTATTGCATTCTCTAAATAAAATTGATATGATCATTTTTTCATTGAGAAAAGATTTGACATCAATCTAGATAATAAATCCAGATATTAGTTTTGGATTGTTTTCATGAATTCTAAAAAGTTGGTTAGCTGCTCAAAATCATACTATACTAATACATACTATACTATACTAATGATATATTATGTGATATGAAAGACGTAATCATTTATGATAGAAAACTCAATGAAAATAGGATAATTCGCATTGATTATAATTTATCATAATCATTTAAAATATCTCTTTAAATAATATAATGTTATTTTATTAATCATTATCTCTTATATCGTAAATTGTTAATCATCTATTGCAAAAATTAGAATTCAAATAAGTAACCAAAATTAAATCGAAATAAATTTTAATCAGAGCTAAAATAATATTAAGTATTACTGAATTATGAATTTCATTAAAAGTTTTATTAAGTTTCAATTTCGAAATAAATAATTAAAATTTTCTATATCGAAAAAAATTCGTTAAAAAAAAGAATTAATATTTTAATAAAATTTAATGAATATTAATAAATACTAAATAAAAAAAAAATTCTTTAAATTAGTTTTCATTAAAATGTGATAAGGTAATTGCGTTAATAAAAGAATTATAGCAAAATATTTATATTGTTTTTCGGTAAAAAGATAAAAGTAATGATAATACACGTTTTATATTTAAAAGAAAATTTATTTTTTTTTCCTTCTCATTTTTAACATTCAATTAAATAATATTTTAATACTTAATTTTAACATTTAATTTCAACAAGGTAAATTAAATTTTGCAAAGATTTTCATTAAAATTTTTTAATCATAAAATTTTTGATTCTGTAAATCTTAATAACAAAGTTATAAAAATTTTAAGTTGATTGATATATTGATATATTGATATGATTGTTGATTGATATATATTATATGTATATAATATATTTAATCATATATTTTCTATCAAATATCATAATGAGAAAATATTTATAAAGATTTTTGCTTTTCATTAATTTGCTTGAAAAAACTGCATGTTTTACAAATTGTTTTACAAATTCTAAAATGAAGAATAATAATAAAAGAAAATTATAAATAAAAAAATGAAATTTTTTTTAATCCAAATCTTAGAATTGTCAAATATTATCTGCAAATATATGTCATATCAAAATACACAAAATTAAAAAAGGGAATTGACAAAAAAAAATTAAATTAAGAAGATTTTGAAATTATTAACTATAATATAAATATAATAATGTATTTAATATAATAATATAACAATAAAATATTACAATCTAATCAAATGTGTTTACATGCATAATAGATACATAGTTAATATATTGTAGTATATATATATCCACAGTATATTAATAATGTTGTGTTACATAATTCGAAAGAAAGTTACTATTTTACCATGTATATTAATCTATATACAATATTTAACACAAAAATTTAACACAATCACCGAAATCAAATCGATATTATATTAAGTTCATAATATTTTTCATCATTGTAATATAATTATATTCTACATGCGTATTATTAATTTGTCCATATTTTTATATAACTTCCTTTGAAAAATTTTTTTCATATTATTCAAAAATTATGGGTTTAAATGTTAACTAATCGTAATAAGGATTCATCAATTTTTTTGACTGAAATATCAAATTTAATAATTCTTAATATTAGTATCGTAAATATTTTAAGGTTACATTTGTTGGAAGATAATATATTTATACCTTATGTTCCATTATACATTTTTCCAAACATTACAATGAAATTTGAATATCAAAGTAATATTTTTCAATTATATCGATTCACATATTTTTTTCGTTACATCTCAATTAGTGCAAGAACTTTGAAATGTATGAATTATTTTTCTTGACAAAATAAGTCAGAGATTAATGGATTGAAAAAGTAATCCGATGTCTTAAAGGTTTAAAATAAATGATATTTTCATGTTAATATTCCGAAATTAATAATTTATACCATTCGAAATTATTTAATTAACAATATATTTACCTTTTTTTTATGATTCAGCAATCAGATATGTGTCTCGTTTGTAGATGTATCATTGTCAGACACTTGATATTTGAGACGTCCGTTTTTCGTATGCACCAAAACCGATGATTTTTTTAACTGATTTAAAAACTGTGCAGCTACAATTTCGTTGTTGTCCTTTTCCGCTGTCAACAAATCATTTGCAGGTACATTTTGTCGCTTTTCCATTTCTCTATGGTCTGGCTGCGTTTCCCCTCGTAAGTTGTTTTCCATGCAGCTCGATGCGTTGTATCTGCCTCGGGAACAATTCCCAAAGTTAAATTCGTTTATGAACTTTCATGTAATAAACAATTCGGAATTCACGAAAATTTTAGAGATACGAGATTAACGAGTAACAAGGGAGATGTTTTTAATTATATTTAAAATTTAACTTACATGTTACAACTATTTTGTCTATTTGCACTTCTTCCACGAAAAATCTGAGATCCTTTGTTATCACCACAAATAATACTCGAATCTTTCATGCTACTTAGACGAGTTCTGGTAATGGATGGATTGCTAGGCGAACATCGACACGTTTCTTTAAAAGCATTTCGATATTTCGCGCTCATCACATTATACAAGATAGGATTAATAGTCGTACTGAAGTAGTAAAGACAACCAGTGAGCGGATATACCCATTGATTTATGTCATCGTACGTTGAGTCTTCATATACATATAATAATCGTTGAACGTGAAACGGCGCCCAACAGATGAAAAATGTGATCACCACGGCACCTGTAGAATCAATTCGAAGCACGATTTCTTTCTATCACTGGCTTCAGTTTCTTCTATCAGTAGTGAATATTTTATACCAAATTTCATTTACTTACTACCTAGTTTCTTTCCTCTTTATCTTTTGATTTTTTTCATAAAAAAATAAGAGATATTAACAATCTACAATAAAGTTATGAATAAATTAAAATAAAAATTAAAGATTTTAGAGAAGGAGGAAAATTAATCGAATAATAAAATTTTCAAATGTATTTCCAGTGAGCAAGAATGTTCTTATTTTCAAATGTTTAGCCTTTACACATATTATCGACAAGGTAAAAATTGTCTCGTGGTGTGATGATTTCAAAGAGTTTGACATCCACGTTCAAACGTCAGTTTCCTCATCAATTTCTAAAACACGTTCCTTGATAGGATATAATAATCTATGTGGAATAATGTCTGTCGTCATGGTTAAATCAGTTAGTTTCTCATTTACTCGCACGGCAAAGATATATGTGGCTAATGTTGTAATTTACGAGCACATTAAAATTTTATGGATACAAAGGACAGGATGATTTATACATTTATTTAAGATTGATCATTTACTCAGCATTCGTGTGATGGTTTTTCGTGACTGGACTTGTTTCGTTTCCCCATGAACGTATCCCTCGACGTTCTCCGCAAGGCTGTCACTTTGTATTCGTAATCCTATCCGAATATAAAGCACCGCGATAAACACCATTGGTATGAGGAAAAAGAGAATGCAGCTAAGTTGATAAAGAGGAAATTCGGGCATGTTTTCTTTCAGCATCGCACAAATCGCGGACTCCTCTGAATTTCGTTTGGAGTCTGTAAATGAAAGCAAAGCAAAATGTTCAGTGAAAAAGTATTCGTATTGAGTGAAATATATATACATGATCAAAATATGTCGAAAAATATTTCTAATCGCGTTTCCTGCTATCATTTGTTCCTGATTTTTCAGATCATTCACTATTAAATCAATAAATTTTTATTATTGATTAAATTTTCGGCTAAACTGTATAGTTCACATGATTGAGTAAATATCTATCCTGATATTATACCAATCCTAATGGGAAATTATATTAATATAATATCATTTGTAATATTAATGACATTTATACATTTATTTCGCTATTGTTGTTTGAATTTCTATTTATTATATTAATATAATATCATTTGTAATTGTACAAATGTTGTTTAAATTTCTAACCTATATATCTAATGGTATATATAAATTGTATAATGAGAATTATTTCTCGTATCAACTTTCATTATGTAAATGTACGAAGAAAGAATTTTTTTTTTTAATATAAATAATGATTAAAAAGCCAGAAAAAATGAAATTTTATACAATTCAAGAAACTCACTTTGTGGATATTCAATGTAATTGATATCGATGTAAGCTGCGAACGGTATAGCAAAAATTAAAGCTATCAGCCATGCACCAAAGATAGATCGTATAGCACGTTTCAGACCGCTCTGATAATGACGAAGAGGATGATAAATTGCCAAATATCTTTCTATTGAGAATGCCACTATAGTTAATATTGACACGTAAGAGGACCTTCAAAAAAGAAAATTCTTGTATTTCTATGCAAACTCCATATCTTTTTATTTTCTTTAGCGTTATTTGCTTGTATTTTTCATTTTTCATTACGTTGACTCACGTTTCAGAGACGTACGCTCTTAGTTTGCATATTCCTAATCCCCATTGCCATGGATATTGTTGCCAAAATACGCTCAATTCAAAAGGTAAACCTGAAAATCAATCGTAAAATTCGTACTCATACGCGTATTATAATCATTTTCATAGAAATTGATGTTTTTTTTTGATTAATACACTCCGAAATTATCATATCTCATTAAGATAAAATGACGATGGAATTGTGGCGATGAAGATCGTTCGTATTGAGTTTATTCGTTCAATTTCTTTTCATGATTGATTTACAAATAATTGAGAATAACTTAGATTGAAAGAGAAAGATAGAATTTCTTATCTAATAAAGCAAACGTAAAAAAAAGAGAAGATTCAATAATTCAAATGAGAAACATTCTCTGATCAGATATGTTTCTTGTTACAATTTTATCTATGAAATTCAACTTTCAAACTATATTAATATATATATATATTTTTTTTTATTATTTAATAAATCAAAGATTATATTAATAAATCAGATTTTGTTAAACTATTTGAATCAATCGAAAAAAGAAAAAATAAAACAAAATAATGTTTTCAGAAGAAAATCAGAAGTCAGTAATATATAAATATAAATTAACTGTAATATTATTTTCGATGCAAAACAATTTATTCACAGAAATCATAGTCCAATACCCGATACAAATAAAATTGTAATACGAAACTGTTCATTACAAGGAAGATAATTTATTAGCTAACAATTAATGTTTAATACATACCGATTCTGCAAATATTATCTGATATCTCATAATTCTGCGTAAAATTTTGTATTAAGTGAAATTATTAATCTATTGCATATGGGAAGAAGTAAATCAAATATTACAACAAATAATGAATTATTTGAAATAAATTCTTTTCTTAAAATTTAATTAACTCTCATTAACACTCATTAACTCTTATTTTCTTTTTTTTTTTATTCATATAAACTTTCATTTCTAGTGCGAATGTGATGCATGAATATAATTTTTATCAATAAAACGAATTCAATACGCTACACGTGCGTGAAAGTGCAACAGTATTGCACGTAAATCATAAATGATTAATGTTTCGATATCACAAAATCGTCAAAAGTATCCTTTAGAAATGATTGTAGATTTATAAATCGTATAATATTAATACTTTAATTAATGCTATTAATTTAATAAATAAAATTCTACTTGCAATTATGATAACTCGTTCATAACTAAATCATTCTTATTGATCAATATTAATTAGTAAGATATCACTGAAATAAAAAAAAATGAATAACGAGCATCAACAAACTTACCCAGTATTAGAAACAGCAAATCGGATACCGCCAAATTGAACAGGTAATAATTCGTCGGTGTCTGCATGGTCGGATTTCTCCAGATAACGATGCAAGTGATAATATTGCCAACAAATCCGGTTACAAAGATGACGACGTACGTGAGAGTGATAGGCACTATCAGCGTTAGCGGTAAATACTTAGGGCCGCGTACTTTTTCCAAATATTTCAATTCGTCGCTGATATTCTCATAAAACGAATATTCCGAGACGTTCATTGTTCATGAATTTTATCACCGTTTGCAATACCAAATCGATTACTTTCCGGTGTCTTAAGTCACATAACAACAATCAAAATTTCTTCCTCACTTTGAAAATTATTTCGAAAATAAACTTTTTTTATAAATTATTCGTTTCATACGAATCTCTTTATTGTTTGTCGACAAACGATCATTCGTCATTAACAATCATCAACGAACATATTCTTTGTCAAAATTAATTACGTTTAGAAAAAAAAAATCACGAAATATTTTAATAACACCGCCACCGCCATTCAAGGGATGATCTGAAAAGCGCACCGTTTGCCAGATCGTGAACAAGTGACGTCTCGCGACTCACTCCTGAGTTTCTCGCGCCCATCTACCACGCACCAACATAATCAACCCTCCGCTTTAATCTACACGAACCCTCCACATAACTCGAATAAAATATCACATATCTCGCTAATTTTGATTACCAAGAAAAATTTTTATATGGTCATATACATTTTATATATTTTACAAGTTGTTACTTGCAAAAATTTATTTATTCGCAGATACATCTCAATGTTTTTGCATTCCAGAATAAAGATATAAAATTAAACGCGTAGACAAATTAAATCTTCCGATAAGATGATAAGCGGTTTTTATTTGAATTTAAACCGAGAAATTGAAAAAATTTTCTTCTAAATATTTTGTTTTCTTATAATCTAAGTGTAATCTAGTATATATGTATTTCGAAAATTTAATTTCGCTCGATTACATCAAAAGAATAAATAAATGAAAACGCTATTACTCGAATACATTGCGAAGATTTGGCATCACTTGATCTCCTTAAGAGGAAAATTCCAAGTTGTGCATGAGCTCATTAAGAGCTTCGTCGTTAGAAGTTTATACTTGGGTTCTTATGAATGATCTTAAATCATACATGCAATTAATATTGCCTAAAGTTGAAAACAATATCAAAGGATATTGTTATATATCTTTACTACCTACTTAAATTATATAGTTCAATATTGAAAACAACCTTCATAATATCAAAGTATAAATTTATTTCGATTCATGTTGTACACAGAATGTCATATTTTCTCATATAATCAATAAATCGTAAACATTCCTCTATGTTCGGTCTTGATTTCAAGAAGTTTTTTCTTTTTCGATCTTGTTTCACGTCTCTAAAATTTTTATTCTGTGTATTATAATTATTCATGAATATTCCATCTGTATTTTTTTGGATCGGTTTAGGTATCTTATCTTTAGGTTTCTAACTTTTATTTGCATTTATTTGTATAATCCTTTCAGTAATTCAAAAGAATTCCGCAATAAAATGTAGTAAAATAATCTTTGATATCTTCTTTATTTAATTATTAGATTCAGAATTGGTATTTTCAAGAAAAAACTGAACTACATATTTTTTTTTCGATTTTTTTGTCAAAGATTTCACCAACAAGTATTTTCTCTTTTTATCACGGTTAAATTTAGCAATTTCAGTCGCATGTTTCGGAAGATGTATCTGATTAAAATGACAGAGCAAGAAACGATCTTCATATTTGAAAGGTTTTTCTATTGGCGAAGCACACGAATCGAGGATTAAAGTCAACATGCCAAGAATAAAAATGTAGAAAATGAACTGAAAAATATATGACATTGTTTGACATTGAAATAAATTACAATATAATTATTTTTTTAATTTTTTTTTATATTAATGGAAAAATAATAAAAAAAAATGAGAAATAATTTACTAGATAATGAATGAACGTGGACAAAAACGAAAACAGAATACGAAACAAATTCCTATTTTCTTTACGACACGTATTTCGCGCTTTACCTTTGAAGTCTTCTTACCGTGTACCGAGATAATAGCATTACGTTTCCTTTTTGTCCTTATTCAGTTTACAAGGAAGTATTTAGATGATAAATAGTAGATTAGAAAACGTTGAGTCTGAAAAGTAAAGAGGAAAATCAATAAAATCGCGCACATTAGAGAATATGAATGAATTTTAACAAGTTATTTAATACTGCTACGTAAGAAAATAATATTACCCATTGCAATGATTTCTCTCCCGTTAATTGTATGAAAATTATCCGAAGAATACACGTGTACACCGAGAAAAAGCATTCGACTATCACAAAGATGAGCAATTTTATCAAAGAATAGAAATGTTCTATCAAATCGAACATTATCTTTTCGAGCACTGCCACTTTTATGTTCTTCAGATATTATCTCTAACATTCTTTTGTGATGGAATATTGTGGACAGAATATTGTAGAGAAAATTCAATTCAGGTTATACCATTCATTTTGACAATTTGGACAGACGAAATTGCTGACGCGTTCATTTGTTCATCGATAAGAATTATTTTCTAGATCAATTTAGACAATATTAGGCAAAGAGACAATATTATAAATGGATACTATACTATATTATTTTGCGGATAATTTGCTTGGATTTTTTCATCTTGTAAAATAGAAAAAAAAAATATATATATATAATTTTAGAACTAGAATTAATTTCTAATACAGTTGTCCGAAATAAATCAATTACGTAAGATAATCAAAAGTTTTGCAATTATTTTCATTCCCGCAAATATGGAATTCCATTAAATAAACTATAAACTTTAAAGTTTTTCGTTGATCATATGTGAACTCGAGAAATGGATATCTTATAGCAACATAACTTTAATTTTCATGATGATAAACTTTATACAGACGTAACTTTATCATATTTTCTTCGTCTACATTCATTATAAACTTTGAACTTGTCAATCAATATTTAAAACTTTCTGGAAATTAATTAAATTCTGTTTCTCGGTTAAACAATTCTTGGAAAAGTTTCGTTAAGAATGCACTATTTTTAAATATTCAAATAATGTTCGTCATATTATTATGAATTTTATTACAAATTTTTCACATTTTTCTCATATTTATTTCATTCATTAACTTTTTCTCAAAATATGGATTTTGATATATAAATAATATAAATAAAAAAGAAAAATAAATAAATAAAAACGAGGAATTGAAATAAAATGAAGAGAATATATTTGCAATTTAGCTTATATTAATAAATAAAACATTTTCAATATGTTTGGTATATTTAATAAAATAATTTAATGAAGAAAAAAGTACTTGTATTACTAAAAAAATTTTATAAGACATATATTTCTCCAGACATTTTTAAATTAATTTCCTGAAAAAGATTCGTCTTTAACAAACACATTTAATAATGTCGACATTCTTTGATATAGGAAGCCATTCTTTGCTCGCGCTTCTAGACTAAGAGATTTTTATTCGTCTTTCTTATAGAATTTCTGTTTTATAAAAATGTTGCTATAAAACATGACGAAAAAATACTGTTTATTTATGTCTATCTTGTATACATTACACAATTTACTATTAAAACTACTTTTACTAATTATTAATTGAATAAAAATCAATTTAAAAATACAATTATATATCTTCAGAAAATAAATAAAATGGATACTTAACTTAAAATTAACTTAATTTAACATTATTTTATATACAATAATTTAACATTTAAAAATATACAATTTAAGTTACAAAATGCTGCTAGATGTAGACATGGATTTTTCGTCTTTCATTTTACATTCTAAATTTTTGTTCTCCCATTTTTCTTGTGCGGAATGCATTCGATTGAGAAGAGGTCTCGATGTAGAATCTTCCTTCTTCAGTATATATGATTTACGAGGAACATTATCTTTCATGTTTTTATCTCTGCCACCATTTTCTTGACTTGGAGTAAATCGAAACATTTCTTTCGCTTGATTAATAGTATATCTAAAATCATAAATATATTAAATGACATACAGAAATTACTATTATTTGTAAAACTTTTTTGTGTCACTGTATTAATAATGTTACTACTTCATAGAACATCTGAAGCTTGAATTTCGTGCTTTGTCGCTCGAACTGTTATTACACATTTGAGACTCTCTCGTGGCCCAACTTCTTCTGGCTATTATCCTCGTTTTACAACAAATTGTTTGCTTAAACGCCTTCCTATACTTCATGCTCATCAAATTATATAAAATTGGATTTATAGTTGTACTGAAATAATAAAGACATCCGCTTAAAATATACAACCACTCGTTCAAGTCTGGATAATAATCAGATTCTTGCGCATAAACGTAGAGTAATCGTTGAGTGTGAAAAGGAGCCCAACAAATAAAAAATAAAATAACCACGGCACCTAAAACAACGATTACGATTTATATTTTTTCTAAAAGGAAAAAAAAAGTTACATTAAAAAAAAATACAAGATAAAGTCTTACTTAACATTTTAATCACGGATCTTCGAGATTGAATTTGTCTCGAATCTCCGTGAATAGAGCCTTGTACCACAGAGTTCAAAGTATTGTTCGTACTATTTCTGATTTTCAAACCCATTCTAGTATACACCACCAAGATAATTAACATTGGTATCAAGAAGAATATAATAGTACTCAACTCGTACAAAGGAAAATCAGGCATGTACGGTAAAAGCATAGCGCAAATCGCGGAATCGGCCGAATAATTCCCTGATTCTAAATATAATTATACATTTTTGAAACTTATTGAATGTATATTTACAAATGATGAATAAAGTGATGCATTAACGTTTAATTAACCTGGTGGATATTCGACCAAGTTGACTTTCGTATAAATTGCAAATGGTATGGCAGAGATCAGTGCAATCGACCAAGCAGCTAAAATGAAACGTATCGGTCTTTTGAGACCGCTTATCGTATAAACACGAAGCGGATGACAAATAGCCAAATATCTTTCCATAGAGAAAGCTACTATCGTAAGGACTGATACATAAGAGGACCTATTAAGCATTAAGTGAAATTTTAAATAAAAATCAGTGATATAATTTTTTTATTTTAGAAATATTATTAAATTAATTCATTAAAAAATATATTGCTTACATTTCCGATATGTATGCTCTTATTTTGCAAAGACTAACTCCTAGAACCCATGGATATTGTTGCCAAAACAGGCTCAGTTCATTAGGTAATCCTGAAAGCGAATATCAAATAAAGCACGATATAATAAATTGCAGATAACAATCGATAGATTAAGATATTTTATTTCGATCATGTTAATATATTTTTATTATTATATTTTTATCTGTAATTTATTTCTACAATGACCACGGGATTGACGTCAAATATCTATATCAGAACAATGATCATTCTAACAATTGAGAAACATACATATCTTCATGATACACAAACTTATTTTCTCGATTTACAACTGATTAAGCTTGAAAGCTAATTTACACATAGACGTCACAATTCACGTTGAAATTAAAGAGACAAGAAGTTGTAGCTTCTATGTCGAGACTTGAGTATTTACTGTATAATTTAAAAAATTGTTTGTTTATTCTTTAATTTTTTAGATCAGTAATTGCTTATCGATTTGAAGTTTTGAATTATCAAATGAAGATTTATTTCCGGATTTTGTATATTAATAATGGAAAAGTTCGATGTACGAATAAAATGAATTATATTAAATGTAAAGGAATAAATATTTTTCAAATAAATGTTAATTACAAATAATGTCTATAGAATTATATTTAATATTTCATGAAATCGGTAACGCGATATCAATCATATCGAATGTGTAAGCATTGTATACTTTATCGCAATTTTATTTGATAATAATTCTATCTTTCAAATTATATTGAAATTAGTTTTATTTTTAGTATTATTCTCATAATATACATATTTACACGATAATTTTTCCATGATTTGACCAAAAATTCAATGTTTCACGCGGTATTTAAATTTAATTATAGTTATGCAAATGATGCTCTTATCGCCTCATTATCCTCATCTTTAATTTCGAATATTCAAGTATGTAGAGTTAAAATTTGTAAACGTGTAGTAAACGTTCATAGTTATTTTTAATTTGTCAAAAATTTTTTCGTCAAAGAAACAAACATTCGCGCGTCTTCAATTTTTACCCCAACAAATTCCTAAAATGACGTAAATAAAAACGACGTTACGATCAGCAAACAATCCATCGAGTAGATAACAATCGCTCATGTACACATTAGACGAAGATTAATTTAAAGCCTTTATCGTCAAATTTCAACAAAGATAAAACATCTCAATCTAAACATCATAGTCTAATTTGTAAAAAGAATTTCCGTTAATTACTTGAACATAAATTTACTTACTTAACATATTGCACTCTTTTGTGTACAATGCTACTAATTTTAATTGAAATGCCGTCTTTTTAGCACAATTTAATCGATAATCGGATAAATATCGTTTTAAGGATCAACATAAATCTAATTTTGGTTATATATTTCGCGTTGATTAAATCAATACTTATATAGGGATCGCGTATTTTCGCTTATCTTTATTAAATGTCTATCGAAGTTCGTTATCTTTATATTGTTCCTTCATAAATTATTTTTACGAAGGAGGAGAATGAAAATCGACATGGTACCATATCAATACGAGCAAACATAAACGCCACTCACCCAATACAAGTAGAATAAGGTCAGATATAGCCAGACTGAGCAAGTAGTAATTGGTGGCCGTTTGCATCGCAGAATTTTTTATGATTACGATACATGTGACGATGTTCCCGAAAATACCAGTTATAAAAATTATCATATATATTATCGTGAGCGGTATGACCATCCTCATAGATAAATATTTAGGTCCAAGTACTTTGGTCAAATATTCGGCTTCCGTTAAATTCTTCAAGTCCCAGTTCTTCCAAAAATCATAAGAATCGTCGTCCGACATTTCCATAATGACTTTCACGTTTGTCAATGAAATTTTTCTCCTTCTATATCAAATGAAATCTTTCGCTAAAAAAATATCGATGGCCGAATATTTAAATCAAAAATGATTTATATTTACGTACAGAAAATAACTTTCTATAACAATCTAAGAATAAATTGTGATCACGAAAATTATTATCACTGGCAAACACACTATCCTGTTTCAAAACTTGATAATCTGATGCCGAATTAACAAATTGCGATCTTTATAATCATTAATAAGTCACCAGTTTAAGATAAATTGAAGAAATTCCTTCGTGAAATTGTTTCACTTCACATAAAATAGTAGAAAGTTATTTGTTTTTGACATTCACTTCATCTAAATTAAGTTGTTCAATTTGTCATTTTGATTTTGAAAATTGAATTTCATGTACTTTTACAACATTAAGTCCATCATTTTTTGTTCCACCATATACATTCATTTTTATTTTTTCAGATACCGACATAGTGTCCTGATATATTTGGATTTCTTCACGAATAAAAAACACAATATACAAATTAAACAATAAAAAAATTTTCAAGTTATCGAATTATATAATGTTATAATAGAGAAAACACTTGCACAAAATTCCACGATTTTTATATAATATAATGTACTTCAGTAATGTACTTTATTTATTATTTTATAAAAACATGTAAATGTGGAATTACAAGAAAAGAAAAAGAATTCAGAAACAATATGCACGGTAATAAGTATGTCTTTCAGTACATAAATCGATTTCACAAGAAAGATTAACACAAGAAAGAAATCAAAATAAATAATCCAAATAAAGGAGAAGACAAATTGAAAGTAAATCAGCCAATCATCACTGTCGAAAACAGACTATCGTACTGTGTGAGTGAACGCAACATTCTTAACGATCGGACACCTTTCGTCGTAATAATCTCATCTCTTGATTTTGCGATAAGAAAATCACTATAATATTTCATTAAAATATTCTATTCGATTTAAGATTTTTTCCACATTCAATTATTGCATTCCAAACTATCTTGAAATCCAAATTATTTCGTATATTTAATTAGATAAAATTAAAGATCTGAAAGAATAAATTTTTTTTCTCTATTTTTTTTATTTTTAATAAATAGTTTAATCTATTGTTTAGAATATCTTAATAAATTTGTTTCCAATAAAATTAAATTTATATCTAATGAACAAATAGCATTTATAAATTACAAAAGAAAGTTTAAACAAAATAGAATGAAATGAATATGAAAATTAATTATAAAATAAGTATATTTATTACTATATCACTGCCTTATCTATATGACTATGATTCATTAAATATAAAAGAATTTTCGATTTATAATGCAACAGGGAGATATGATATATTTTACGATTCATGTAATTTACAAGAATATTAAAAAATATTAGTTTGTAATACTTATTTATTGTAATACAATATTTATTAAAAAAATCTTTTTTATTTAAAAAAATTATCTTTATTTCAAATATTTCTTTTAAAAAGATGAAATTTTCATTATGTTAAAAATAAATAGAATTTTTCATTTTATAATAAAACATAATTGACAAAAGGTACATTATGTATCGTATTGCAAAAATTCATATTAATCGATAAGATTAACCAGACTATGCAGCGATAATTTCTTCGATAACATTTGACTTCGTTAAAATATATAAATATAATTTTTTTTTTATTATAAAATATATATTTTTTTAATTATTATTATTATTATTATAGTGAAATAAAATAATTTGTAAACAAGTTTCAAAAGAAATATAATTTTAAAAAATATTTATTTTATTTTTTTATAGACAGTTTTATCGCTTTCATATATAAATATATATACTTTATTACTTATAATATCATTACAAAAACATTAACAAGAATCGGATTCTTCAGAACTTGTATTACTGGTATTATCTATCCTATTTTGTAATAATCTATTTTTATTTACAAAAAGATCATCTTCTTCGTTATCATTATCTTCCTTAATTGCTTTTTGCTTCGAATTTGAAATTTCATCAAATTCCTGGGGCCAACAGTTCTGTTCTCGATACCATTTTTTATGTTCCTAATAAATAAGTTTTATTTTTAAAAAATTACATTCACATAAAAATATATTTGCAATTATGCATACTCGTGTTAATATCTTAACAATTTCAGCTTTCACTTTGTCCCCTTCTGGAATTGGTTCTACCAATACAAAATCTCCTCGTTTTATCCAAATATTTTGCCTAAATTTTACTGGCATAGATACGAGATATTGAAATCCAGCTGGATTAATAACTTCATGAAGATTATTACCGCATGATTTTACAATTCGAACTATTGATTGTGATTCTGTAGGAATACTTAAGTCTTCGATTTCTTTAGTAACATACTTCCGTTTGGTTGCTTTGGACATTTTAATCTGTAAAATCAAATATAACAAAAATTCTATACACATTATATTTTAAAACAAATTTTATCATTTTTTTTTATCATCATTATTTTTTAATATTATTCAATGATTTTCAATGAACATATTTAATAAATACTTTTACATTTTATATCAATTTTATTATAATATTTGTTTTTATTTCTCATATTATTAATTAAATTCAATTTTTTATTGTTTTACAGTATGCCACGATCCTAAGGAACCTTTAGATTTATTAATAGCGGACCATATGTCCAAGCTTTCTCCTGGAAGAATTTCATACTCATTTTTTAAACCATGAGGATTCGATGGCGTAATACAATCATTTTCAGGTTCTTTACGTAAAACCGTATCTACTTCTACAGAAGTAAAAAATGCTACTGACATCGGAAGATCATTCATTCCCAATCTCGATGCACAAAATGATCGAGTTAAAAGATTAGTAATATGCATGGCAAGCGCTGCATTGTATTTATATTTTGACGGCACCAAATAGCGCACTTCATCATGAAATGATAAACAAAATCTGGCGTGGTCTTTCATAAGCCATTTCATTGAAACTAGCATTAAATGTAAAAAATCGACTGCTCCACTCTGCACTACCCAATTTATTTTTGTAGGTAAAAATTTCTCATCATTTGTTGTCTCATCACTTTCTAACGCCGCAGTTAATCTAGAATTCAAAAAAGGTGTAACAGGATGATGATTACACGCGATTTCTTCCAATCTATTAAACATTGCAGATTCTGAACCACCAATCCATTTACTTTTCTCAAACATTTCTGATATCATTTTACCGTGTAATTGTGATAATTTAAATGCTTCGTATGATGAATAACATTTATCGTTATATTTATCAATATATTCAGGTTTTAATTTATAAATCTTTTTTCCTTTTGTCATAGTAAACATTTTTCGAGATTTCGATGAAGCTTCGCTATCCGTCATGGACGGATTAAATTGTTTCAAGAGTGTCTCGGCAAATTTTTGGCCAGCACCATAAATTCTGGCGTAATTGATAATTTTAGCTTGATTTCTAGAAATTCCAATTGCTTTAGCAGTAACACTATGCATATCAGTTTCATTAGCTTTAGTACCAATTAATGTCATCCACCCAAATGGTGTAGCTCCATGAATTTTTTTGTAATAAGCATCACCTATTATGGACGAAATCCACAATTCTTGACTATCAACATCGGCGCCAACAATATTATATCCTGGTGGTGCTTGAATCATTGCTCGCAATTCAGAACCGACACGTTCAGTATCAGAATTAGATGCAGTCATCCATGTAGGCTCTACTGCTCGCCTAGTTAATGTCCCAGATACAGCTACTAAAGGTAAAATTGCTCCATGACACATTGATTTTTTAGAACTTCTAATACCATATGATAAATATGATTTCTCAAACCATATTGTAAACTGTGACATAATTCTATCCCTATTATTTCTCCAATATGATACCATTCTAGCTATTTTCAATATTTTCGCAGCACCGGTATCTGAACTAGCCAATACGTTTTCCGAAAATTTATTCAGAAAATGTCTACCCAAAGGATTACCAACTTTACAATTTTTCCCATCTTTATGAGGCAATTTAAAAAAGTAACAGCAGTTATCTATATTAGTATCGCACCAATGTGCACTGCCTTTATAAATATTAGTTAATTGAATATTAGGATTTTTCTTTTTGTTATACCAAAATTCAGTTTTATGTAGATCATTTTCCAACTCTTTATTCATTGTTGACATTGTGTATATTTCATCTGATAAATATTCTTTTTTAGGTAAAGCACACTGAGCTAAAAGCTGTTTTAAAGGTATTTTAGTTTCAATATTTAAATCATTAGTATGAGGAACTAAAATACCCCAACCTTTATCTTTTATATAATATAATGGAAAATTCTCCCATGTCAAATTTAAAAGTTTTGGAACAATTTGTTTAGAAATGCTTATATTTTGAGGGCCTGGAGACCAATTTTCATCATTTATTTTAAAACAAAGTTTTCGATACCAAGCAGGATATCCTGGCATATGTGGTAATTTTGAAGGTAAAAATTTTCTTGTCTTTGTCAAATAAGCAAATTCTTTTTCCAAAGGATCTTCTTCATCTTCATCATCTGTTAAATAACTTTGAGTTTTTGTTTCTTTTTTTCTTTTTGGATTTTGTATTTGAGATATTTTTTTTAAATTCTTTCCTGAATACTGTGCTTTTACTTTAAGCATTTGTGTACTCCAGTCTTCATTCCACATCCATAAATCTTCTTTATATTTTTCATTATGCAAAAGTTTACAAACAGCATTAGCTCTTTTAGTAAGAATAATTTTAGTTTCATAATTTAAATCTTCAAATGTAGTCTCTGATTCACTTAAATATTTTTTCCAATTAGAATTTATTGGCAGATATGCAGTACCAAGCTCTAACATTCCTGCTAAAGTAACAGGATGAGGAAATCTTTCTTCAAAAATAGGAAATAATTTACATAAAATATTATGAGTTGCAATTACATCATTTGCACAATAAATCATCAAAGAATTAAAATCATCTTTAATGTCTTTCAAAGTTCCATTCATAAATACTTCTCTGACGTTTTTACTTATTTCAGAACCACAATAAAATTTGTGAACATCTGCTAAACTGTTTAATGAAGTTCGCATCTCTAAATTAGATTTTTCTTTTATATCCTTTGTAGAATTTAAAATAGATCTCTGATAACTGTTAATTCCACCAACACATATATGAAGTGACATTGTATCAATAAATCTTAATCCTGTTTGTTTCAACCAATATTGCTCTTTAATTTTACTTCTATCAAATGATACATTATGACCAACTATAATTTTTGGTTTTTTATGAAAAGAAGTTAATTTTTCACCATGTTCAGTAACTATACTTTCCATCGGTATTAACTCATCCATAGTATATTGTTTTCCTTCAAAATTTCTACTCATACCATCAACTAGAGACTTTGATACCCAACCATACCATGCTTTATCACTTACTGCAGTTGCTAATGTTGGTAATAAACCTTCTTTAATACAAACTTCTACATCAAAAATAATAGCATCTTCTAAAGGATAATCTACTTTTTGTATGTTATCAACAGTATATCTTGTCCATCCTTCATTTAATATCCATTGATTTGGCATTTGAGGTATATTTTTCATAATATTTTTTATAAGCTTTATATAAGGTTTAATTTGTGCTTTTCCAATATTATAAAAATGTTGTTCAATATCATCTCCTTCTAAAGGAGGTATTTTAATATCAACCTTAGGAAGTCTAGTTGCATCTTCTGTTTTTATTCCATATAAATGCAAATCATTTTTTATAGATTGTATTTCTTCTTTTGATATTTTTTGTTGTTTTTCAGAATTTTTAAATATCTGTTTATGTAATGATTTTGGAAGCATTTGTATATTAATTTCATTAATTCTTACATCGCTTTCATTAATTCTTTCATTACAAATTTCTTCTTTTTTATTTTTTAATGTTTGTATATCTTTATATTCTATTAGAGCATTTTTGTAATTATTATTCATTGGTGACAAAAAACATTGTTCATAATTTTTAGATATATCAAATAAAATTTTGCATTTGTCATTTATTTGAGTTTCATTTGATGTAAGTGATGTATTAAGAATATAATCTTTATTATTAACGTTTTTATAATTTTTATTATATGAATTAGTATTTTTCTTTGAGGTTACAAGGGACTTATATTTTCTCATATTAATAATTTTTTTTGTAAATTGCTTGCCTGCAACTTCACTAATATTGCGATTTATAATAGTATATTTGTGATCATTATATATATTAATTAAATAACGTTTCATTATTAATTTAATTCTTTTACAATTTTATAATTTCGCACAAAAAACAAAGTTAACACGTGACTTTAATATTACGATACATATAAAAGATATGTTATTAATTAATTATAATACATAAAATCTTACCTGTTATTTATAAATTATATTTCAAAAAATGAATAAGAATGTTTAATGATCTAGTAATTTTAATTTAATTTGTGAACTTATGTATCAAAAGTATATAGAATTTTTAAATCGCCATATTAACATTTTTTTGAATTTTAAAATCATTCATTTATATAATTTGTTTATTATAGTTAGAAAATTTATATATTATATTATAAATATAATGTTATTATAATGTTAATTATATAACATTTTTTTATTTAAATAAAAATTAATTATATCAATTTAAATCTATTGTGAGAAAATATTATTAATAGAAATAAATGTAATTAGAAAAATGTATGATATTACGTATTATCTCATTTTTCTTATATTTTTATACAAAAATAAAGAGAAAAGTGAATATTTTAAAATATAAAATTCCCTTATTTTTTAAGTATTTACTATAGTGATTACGACGACATCTTCATAGCGTCTACCAATTTATTGTGTTCATCATGGCTTCGACGGGTTAGCAAAAATTTAATATTTATATTATACAATTCTTATACTAATTGTCTTCTTAAAAACAATTTAGATATTTCTAAAATATTTTGATTTTTTACAAGTTTTGTAAATTTAATTTATATATATATATATATATATATATATAAAGAATGCTACAATTTTATTGCGTTCTTATACTTGCTTTTTGACATTTTCTGTTATTTTATGTTTAGATATTTATGTGTTTATTTAAATTAATAACAGTGAAACACTGTATTAACTTAACTTATACAGAATCCTTAGTATGCGATACACTCGATCTAAGTGGTCAAGGTCTAAAGAAGCTTCCTCGTTGTCCATCTGATGCAGATATTAGCACATTGATCATTGACGATAATGAACTTCAGCGTCTTGATAATCTTGATTCTTATCATAGAATTACCAAGGTAATATATTTATGATAGCATATATGACATAAAATTTATGTATATATATTATATATATTTATTTATTTTTATGATATATCATGTAAATATTAATTATTACTTTTAATATGTTGAATTGATCAATTAAAATTTTTATAATTAAATTATTTCAGCTATCAATAGTAAGGAATCAATTGCTACGTATGTATGGAGTATCGAAGTTACATAATCTTGTAACTCTTAATCTAGCAAATAATGGTATTTTAACCATAGAAGGTATAAAGGATATGATAAATTTACATACACTTTGTTTAGCTGGTAATAACATAAAGGTATAAATATAAGTTTTTAATATATTTAATGTGATATTATAAATTATTCAATCTTTATAACATTATATTAATCTATTAGTCTATTGAACATTTGCATACAAATACTAAGTTGGAGCATTTGGACTTGTCTGAAAATAGTATCAGTCATATCTCAGACATATCTTATCTACGAAACTTAAAAGTAATTATAAATATTAAAATTTAAAATTTGTTTTTTTTTCAATTATATTGAATATATAATATTATATAATATTATAATAATATAATATAATATAATAATAAAATATATTATCTTTAATCTTAATTCTAATAAAATTAATGATATTTTAGGAATTGTTTCTACATAACAATCGTATAATAACATTAAGGCAATGTGAACGCTATTTACCTACTTCTTTAGAAACATTTACATTGGCAAATAATAATATTACTGATTTAAATGAAATGTCACATTTAGCTAATTTAAAAAATTTAATAAATTTTTCAATAGCTAATAATCCATGTGTCAGTATGACAGGTAATAGTACGTATCCTTTTTATATGTAATTATATAATTTATGTTAATAATGTTAATTTAGATTTTAGAAATCAGATTAAATAGCAGAAATATTTATAACATTTTCATTATTCTGGATGTTATCTTATAGAGTTATTTTTTATCTATCAAATATGCTTGTAGAGAGCTCTAAGTATAAAAAATATTTATAACTGTAGATTTACAGCTATAGTTTCTTAACAAATAGCTTATAGTGGTTTTGATTATCGACCTTTTGTTATCAATTGGTGTATGAGCTTGAAATCAATTGATGGCTATCCTGTTGATCCTATTGAAAGGTAGGTGTCTTTTTAGATTTAATTAGTCATGATATATAATTATATTATTACATATTTAAGTATACAGAATTTTATTTAGTTCAAAAAATTAAAATTTATTTGAAATTATGGTCACTCAGTTTAAAAGCAGAGTGGCTATATTCTCAGGGACGTGGTAGACAATTTCGTGTTGGCGAACATGCACTACTTGCACAGTATTTAGCATCAGTTTGCCCACTATCTGGCGAATCTCTAGAAAATGAAACAGACAGAAAGCTAAGGCTGATTTTAAGTAAAGCACAACATCACCAACAACAATTAAATCAACAAAGTGATACTGGAAGTGTGCACAGCTTAAGTAGCGTCGGAATGAGTCCTTCTCCAGCCACTAGGCGTAGACTTAGTCATAACAGGACAGGTTCTCCTAGACGTGCCAGTGAGTTAATATTAATCCTTGATTTTATTTATTATTATTGTGAATACAATAAAAATTTGTTTAAAGTTTTCTTATTAATTATAAAACGTGGACTAGTAGTGATGTACACTTTCCAGTCGTCATGCATTTATATATTCTAGTTATAATGTATTTTCTCTAGTTGCACCAATGTTGACATACTATGAAGATAAATGCTTACAATCGCCAAAATTTTATGAAGCAAAATACTGTGTGTGCCATTCACCTTGTAAAGGTATCCAAAGTCAAAATGAAAATTAATCATACACGACAATTGCATTATAAGCATGTGTAAAAATCTAAGATAAATATTATTTATAATTTAAAACTTAGAATTAAGTAATAATAAAAATATAATATAGTACATTTTGAAACAATTTTATCTTGGATTAATGCATATGTTTATCTCTTCTATGCCTATAGTATATAGTACATTTTTATATAATTACGTTTTTAAGCTTATAGCGCAAATGACTTTGGAGAATGAAAAATTGCAATGTTATGATAATAATGCTAATTAGAAAATTTGTTTAGCATATTAGTATTTGACGATTTGGAAATATATTTCACATAGTTCACAATTTTTATCTTATTTACTCATAGTTAAATTATTAATTATTTGCATGCTTCTGCCTTAGTAATAAATATATAAATACAATTAAATATATAATAATTAATAAAATTAAAAACTTATAAATATAAAAATAGATGATATTTAATTAGGTTCATCAAGAAATTCATTAAGAATAAGATCACCAGATAGAATGGTATCTAGCTGTCATACTGATGCTATAGTTTCTTCATGCCATACATTATTACCTGAAGATCAGGAATCCTTAATGACTCAAAGTTTGGATCCAAATATGCTTTGCAGTACTTTAAACAATAAAGTATTAAATTCTGTTGATACAGAAGGTATGTAATAAATGTTATCAATTATTAGCATTTGTATTTGTATTTTTTAAATAAACTTACATTAACTTGATTTGCAGAAACATCAAGTCCTTTACAAGCTGCAACAAAACTAGTACCAGTTCCAGAATCTTTAATGAGTCCAGATTTTCGTCCACCGTCTGGTCTTTCTCGAGTTTTAGCAAAAACTCCACCAAGTAAATTAACATCACCATGTCAAATTACAGTGCCAAACAAATCTACTTGTGATGGAGACAGCAAAGCAATTCCCATAATAAATACAGTAAATCCAATGGCAAAAACAAATCTAACTTCTATTAAAGCAAATGCACTTGTAAAAAGTAATTCGGCAACAAATTGTACTGCTGGAAAACCAAATATTGCTAAACCTATTATTACAAATACTAGTAATAAATGTCCTCATAGTGTGAAAATTAATAATTATGTTCAAAGCAAAACATTGCCTGCCAAACGAAATACAAAAAATTCACCAAATTTAGGCAGAAATATACAAAGACCAAAGAGTACAAATGATAAAGTTAAAAGCAATATTATTAAAAAAAATGGAGATGGTGATGCTGATAATGCTACTCAAAGTAGTGATGAAGATAGCGAAGTATGTCAAGCAAAATTAGATAGTATTCGACATAGAGCTATTCAACGAAGACAAGAAGACAATAAAGGTAATTATTTTTTTTCTTTTTTTTTAATGAATGTAAAAATATAACTTTTTAGAGTAAAGTAATTTTTTATTTCTAAAATAGATCAAGATGAAGCTGAAAAAGCAGCAATATGTATTCAAAGAATGTGGAGAGGATATCATACAAGAAATCTTAATAAAAAAGCAACTACTATATTGAAAACTATTGAAATGATAAGAACAAATAAGTATATTCAGTATGATCATTTTCTCTTTAATTCAATTTAATGTCTTTCCCAAAATATTGTATAATTTATTGATCTTTTAGGAAATTAACTACTGATATGGAAGCCACTAGAACTGCTTTAGAAAGTGAACATAAGCTACAGTTATTGCAAATGCAAGCAATTAATGCATTGTGGAAAAAAGTTGTTAGTCTTCAACCTAATCGAGATTCTACAAATAATGACAATGAAAATATTGCACAAAATGTAGATGTTGTAACTAATTTAACACAAACATGTAATTTATTGCATAGTCAGGTAACATATCAATTATATTTTTATAATTATATTTAAAATATTAATAATTTAAAAATCATTAAAAATCTGCTATATTTATATATTTCTATAAATTTACTATATATATAGGTTCAACAATTACAAGATTCCATGTCAGAAATTAAGCGATGTATGTCGAGTATGCAATCGAAATCAAATCTTATTGATAATGGTGTTGCAACTCAAACAGAAATCTCAGCTGTTCATACTCCGGCAGGTGAAGAAAATTTATTTCCCTATGCTCGTCCACATAGACCACAAACATTACCAATTCATCAAACAATTCATGAAGGAAATGAAAATAAAAGTTTTGCATCTAATTTGATCGATAGCGTTTTAAAAAAAGTATCTCAATCCACTGATACGACAGATGATGAAGTTAATACTGATATTCTAAACTCTAATGAAAATCCCGAAGTGTTAAATTCAAATGATCATCCTGATATGTTTAAAAGTTGTGAAGAGATTATAGAACCTGATTTCAAGGATATAGTAGAACATGATGTAAAAAATGAATATGATGTAATTGATAATGCTGTTATAAATGGTGAAGTTTGTGAAGAAACATTATGTAAAGAATTGCACAATTTAATTGAAACAGAAATTACAACAGAAAATTGTATGAATTTGAAAAAGGAAAATAGTTCAGAAGAAATTGAAAAGGAATAACTTTAATCTGAAAAAGCATATAGAAAATAATAAGAAAAAGAATAAAGGTGCAAAGTTAAAAGCCTTGAACAAAAATAATAAGAAACAAACATAAATTTTAATGAATAATCTAATGTATGAATGAATGAATTAATCTGAGAAAACATATAGAAAATAATAACAAAAAGAATGAAGGTGTAAAGTTAAAAGCCTTAAACAAAAGTAATAAGAAACAAACAACAAATTTCAATGGATAATCTAACGTATGAATGAATGACATTAATACATTTTTAGCTTAAAATACTCATTGTACATAAGTTCAAAAACTAGTCTTAATTATATTCAGGTAACAAAATTTAATGCTTTTAATTATATTGTATCTATAATATTTTAAAATCAAACTCATCAAAGTTCAAAAGATTATCATAGAATACATTTAAAAAGAAAAAGTACCAAAGACATAGTTTTAAACAATCATTTCATTAAGTTAATTTATTATGTACATCGTGGTCGTTAAAGCAATTTTGAAATTTTTCCGTCCACATATCTGGCTTTTGCAAAGTTCATCGATGTACAAAATGTATTAAGAATGTTATATGTCTTACAAAAAGCTTTGTCCCTTCTTTAAAATATCAAAAATATTACTGTACAGGAGAAATTATGTATTTAATGTCATGAATTCCAATGTCAAAATTCGTCAATTCTCAGATTGAAATATTTATAAGCACACAAATAAGAATTTTGATATATGATACATTCCTTAATATTGCAGAATATTTTTAAGTTTTGCTAAGAAGTTTCTTGGATAATATTATCTAGATAATTATTGTTTTGTATGTATTTATTTTTTTATTTATTTATTTATTTAAAAGTATAAATTCTAGAAAGAATCAATGTTATTCTAAAATGTAGGTAATAATGAAAACATTTTTAATCTAGTCACTACAAAAACTCCTACATATAATTGCTGTAGATATTAACTAAAACTTGTTACATAGATATACAGTGTTACTAAAACAAATAAAATCTTTCAACGAAAATGAATTAATTGTTAAAAAATGAGTTTTTGTTTATTACAAAGGACGCTACAAAAATTTGTTTATATGTATATTAATTAAGTTTTATTATTAAAAACATTTCCATAAAATAAATCATATTGTAAGAATATTATTACAATGAAAGAAACTATATGTGAGCTCTTACTAAAACTGTCTTAAAATTTATTTTGGGTGACTACGTCACATAAGACATTCACAATGCTCAGAATTGTTAAGAACTTAATATAAATGTTAAATAAATAAGTCGTACACATGAATAGATGTTTGTAATAATATTTACTCTTTTATATAATTGATTTCTGTACATGATCTATTTAGTCTGTTCCCTCCATTATAATATCCTAAAATTTTATATTGGAATGCATTTTTTTAAATTATGATAAAAAAATAATTATTCAAATATAATTAAATTTTTATAACAACAAAGTTTACTATACAAAATGGATATTTAATGTGATATAAGCATGCTTCACATGTTCCTTTTATACTTAATAACTTTTAACAAAATATATACAAAATATATTTTTAACAGAACAATATTCACAGCAATATATTTTCAACACACAATTATAATGCTTTTACTTCTTCTTGTACATTGTACATGAAGATTGTTATTGAATAATAAAAATGCTTAAATGAAAATAAATGATATTTATCAAAAAAATAAAAATGAATATCGGTATTTATTTAAGATATTTTTTTTTATGTACAAATTTTTTTTAATAATTTTAGCTAAAATACAATTACTTTACAATGTTTTTTTATTTTATTAATGTTTTTTTAAAAAAAACATTAATATATAAAAATGATTTTACTTTTATTATTTTTAATTTAAAATATAGATAAAAAATATATTTACACAATTTTATTTTATAAAATACTAAATAAAAAATATTTTCATTTAAACATTCTTTGACAAGAAGCTTTTTCAATTACTAGGTATGAATTCATAACTCTTTTAACTTTATCAATCTCTAATAAAATATCTTTATTATTAGGAGATTCTAATAATGCTTGTTTTAAATCTGCTAAACCTAAATCATATTCATTTAACCCCATATGTGCCTGACTTCTCCGAAATAAAGCTTTACTATTGTTTTTCTCCAATTGTAAAACCTAAATATAAAATTGTTATTAGATACTTCAAAATATTCTTACTCTCTAAACTTATATTCAATTATATTTTACCTTTGAACAAAGCTTTAAAGCTTCACGATAATCCTTTTCTTTCAATTTAACAGCAGCAAGATTAAGTAATAGGGTTACTTTAATATTCATTATTAATTCATTAGAATCAGATATGTCTATTGTCTTTATCATCCACTTGTAATATCGTAATGCTTTTTTATATTTTCTGCCTGCATCTACATAATTTTTTCGTAAGAAATAATAATTTCCTGAATCTTTTATCTTCTTAATAACTTCCATCATATATTTGTACTATAAATATCCATAAATGTGAAAAATAATTACAAAAATAATTCTTTTCCAGAAATATATATAATAAAGGTTCTTACATCAAGTTGTTTAATATGTCTAGAATAATTCCAATCTTCTGGCCAAGGAGTAAATACATCTTCTGTACCATCATTTTCTTCCATACCCCAATTTTGATCTCCTTTTAATTCACCACAATCAATTATATATATTTTCTATAATAAAAAATATTCATGGAATTAATAATTAAATTCAAATACAAAAAATTAAAATATTTGTTTACCTCAACTGGTATATCATTAACTGTTTTAATTTGAGATACTTCTAATACAACACCCATTCCTTTTAAAACTTTACCAAATACTACATTGGTATTATCCAAATGTGAAGTAGCTGAAATAGTAATTATAAACTGAGAACTATTGCTATTTGGATAACCTTCATTTACCATGCTTAGTAATCCTCCTGATGAATGAGTGAGCCCAAAATGTTCATCTTCAAATTTTATTCCATATATACTTTCTCCGCTTGTTCCATTAAAATTTATTATATCTCCACCTTGGATCATAACCTGTGATAATACTAAACCATACAAAACTTCTTCATTAAATATTAATCTTTTTATATCATTTTTAGAAAATATTATTTTTATTATACCTTTATGAAATGTTGATCCTTTATAATGTAACTTTTTACCATTAATTCCAATACCTTTTTCTCCAGTACACAAAGCACGAAAATTTTCTGCTGTTCGAGGTACAACATCCTTAAAAAGTTCTATCACAACTCTTCCAACTGTATTACATTAATTATTTTTAAATTCAAATTAAATAAAATATAAAAAAAGAATATTAATATACATTAAAAATTGACTTGTTTATTTTTATGATTATAACCCTACCTTTTTCAGATTCAATTGCTATATCTAAAAACACAATTGGATTTTTTTTACAATTATTGTTTTCATTTGTTAATGAAATTTCCATATTTTAACTAATAATATTTATCCATATATGAATTAGATTTTTCAAATCTTGTTTGCTTATTAAGTCTACTACCATAAACGTGTTATATCATAGATTTAACATCTTATGAAACTTTTTGTTATGTGAATTGAAATTCTGATTTTAAAAAAATTAGTAATTTTATTGTTCTATATAATTTAAAATGATGAGTTCAGATATGATACAGAATAAATCTAATATATTCTAATATATTCTAATACATTCAATATATATTTCTTTTCCCAACATGAGAAAAAAAGGACTCATTTGTTATTTTATATATATTATTCTTAAGCTTGAGCTTAGAATAAAATTAAATTTCAAAAAAAAAAAAAAATGGAACAAATATTCCATTATAGAATATTTTGTAAGCATATATGAAATATTGTATTTCATACATGATTATATTTACATAAACTAATATGAAATAAATTATTAGAATAGTAATTTTACATTAAAGATTCAGATACATTGTAATTTTAAAAGAGAAATTAAGAAAATGTCAATTGATATTCTGTACCTCGTAAATAATCACGTGCTAAGAATAAATAAAGACAAGAAGACCATAATGAGAAAAAGATAGAAATAGAATAAAAATATAGAAATCAGCGCCATCTCTAGATTGTTGAAAATAAAACGCATATAGACAAAGATTGCAAATAATAGAAAAAGAATGAAGATAGAACGAGAATTGATCACCAGCTCTATCTGAGAAGATAGATCGGTATTTGCACGATCGGTATTTCAGAAGATGAAACAAAGTTTCATTAAATGATAAATTTATCTTATTTCTCATTTATGATTCATGAATCAATATTATCAAAATTAATAATTATATAAATATTATAAAATTTATAAAACATCTAATCTTTTAGAATTTAAAACTCATTTAAAATATTAATATAATAGTTTGTCAAAATATTAATATTATTTTTTTTAAGCATTAGTTTTAATAAGAATTTATTATTATTTTAATATCAAATGTTCAGTGATGGTTTATCATTTTATTTTATATTATAGTAATATAAAGAACAATTATGCATAGAATATTATATAAACATGTATTGAATTTTATATCTATATTATATTTAGTTTAGGACTGTTCTATGTTATTGATAAATAACCCCACTCTTAATACTTATATTATTTTATTTTCTTAATTTTAATATCAGTTTTTTTTTATTTTGAATGATAAAATTTACATCGTTTATATTTATTATAGCGAATTTCTTGACAAAAAGCTTATTTGAATTTATTATGATAGCAAAATAACATCGAAGAAGGTCCCACCGAGATTTGAACTCGGATCGCTGGATTCAGAGTCCAGAGTGCTAACCATTACACCATGGGACCTTTTCTGTATACTTTTCATTTATATATTATATAAATTTAAAAATTATCATATTTAAAAAAAATATATATATACAAATATCTATTACTTCATATATTTTATAATTAAAATATAATTTATAATAATTTAAATCTGAGTTAAAATCAATACGAAAAAATATATTTACATAATTGTGGATAAAAAAATATAAGACACATTAGCTTTTTATATTGTTGTAATAAGTATATAACAATGAAGTTTTTGACAGTATAACATATAATGCATATATGTAGATTTGCAGCAATTCTTTTATACATTTATGTATGTGTACATATCATATATATATATATATATATACCCATACATCTGTATAATTTATATGAGTAACTTATATTTTCAAATTCAATAAGAATTCTCTCTATAAATTATAATAATATACAAACAAGCAATTCATATTATCAGTATATAGATCATATTCAAAATTCTAAAAGCTTATCTAGTACTAACAGGTATTACACAATATCACTATTAGAACTTTTATATTTTAATACCTGTCTAAGGACAATGATTATATGTTTTCCCCTTTCCAAAATAAATTTTTTACTCATGATTTTAATTTTATAAGTAATGAATTTATACATTCTAAACATTTTGAAGCAATTCATATTTAAATGAATAATATATAAATTAATGTATAATATCTCACATTAAAGCATTGTCCATACTATTTGAGCAATAAAAATTTACATTTTATTTTATATATGTGACACTAATACATAAAATAGTGTGCAAAAATTATCTTATTTCTGTTTTTATCTTGCCTTGTTTATCTCATATGTAAGTGTATAAGCAAATTTGGCAAATAGTTTTAATAATTTTAATTTTTTTCTAATAGAATAATATATAGCCAATATAAAGTAATGTTTTTAAAGGGTGTAGATTATATATTGTACAAATACAACCCCAAATAGAAATGTTTTTTCTAAAGCCAAGTTACATAAAGGTGCAGGTTTAATGGCTTAATAAAAAAATAGTAAACGTTCCTGAGCACTTCCAGGTAATAATCTCCAACCACGTTTAATGTTCAAATATTGAACAATAGCTCGTGCACAAATCAAAACTCCTAAAAATTAAATGAATTTTATATTAATACAAATATATAGGAATAATATCAATAACAAAATACTAACCAAATCCCATTATCAACCACCATAGCCATGAATTTTCACGTGATGCAAGATCAGTGGAATGTTTAACAATTAGAGTCCATTTTGTCAAAGATAGACCAAAACCAGATAGTGCTCCATATCGAGATGCAATTGTATGACAGAAACACATCAAAAGTAAAAATCCAATCCAATTAAACAAAAATGCAACTGTAATAAGAAATTTATATAAAATATATATATTTTTATTTTTTAGTATAAGATATAGCAAACTGATTAAATATTTTAAAAATTTTATCAATATTTATATTTAAAATTTACCCAAAAATGCTGTAAAGAACATAAAATCAGTGCCAAGTAAACCACTTTCTGGATCTCCTTCTGCAGCTTCAGTATCTATAGCCAGAATTGTTAAAGGCCTTGGTGATGTTCTAATATTTTCAGGCTATAAAATGTTAATTAATGGTATAATGTATATTTAATTTTTAGTAATATTATTATTAGTAATAATAATGTAATTTTAAAATTATTTACCATGTGCATTTGAGGATAAGGTTCCCCTTGTAATGTTTTTTCTCGTTGTACTTCTTCATAACTAGGTAATTTTGTGGCTACTTCATACGGTGGTGGAGCAGAAAAATCTGCCTTTGGAGGTGGAATTTCTTCTCCTTCAGCCTATAATTATAATTTTTTTAATAATAATTTTTAAATATATAATAATAAATTTATATCATACCATTCGATTTTCAATTGAAGTTTGTGCTGCAGCAATATTTCCTGAATTAATTATATCATTCTGCATAATTGGTAAAGTTACAGTTAATGTAGGTATTTCATTTTGAGATGATGGTTCTCCATTTGAATTACTGTTTGTTTGTAAAGGCTAAAATTAAGTTATAATCACTCATCTTTAATATATTTCATAAGAATTACACTTAAATAGATCATATTTTTAATATCACTAAAAATGTTATTTTTTCTTAATCCCCAATATTAAGAAAATTTAAATAATATAACAAAAAAAAGATAGTTTTTATTAGACTTAATTTTTTATATGAAATTACTTTCAAAAAACAAACGACAATTGCACAGGACAATGTTTTTATCAACATTTGCATGCCAGTATTCATGCACAAGTGATATTATAATATATAGAAATATTATTTTGATAAATATAAAATATATTTATTAAATAAAAAACATATTGGCAATTGGAGACAAATTGTAAATTATTCATTAGCGTATTTAAAATATTGCACATGATAAATATATTATGTTCATCATTTATAAAACATACCATATTATAATGAATATTACTATCCATTTCTGATGAAATTTATATAAATCGCGAGTAAATTATTTTTGATATTTAGAGAAAATAAAAATACTGTTTTTGTAAGTAACGCTTCTTTCTTAGCCAGCAAAAGTTCTTACAATCGATGGCTGACAGCTGGCAAAGCTGTATCGCCGTGAATATAGATTTCTTTGCATTTTCACGTCTATCATTATCCTTATCGAACACTTAATTTTTTCTATTTATTAGCAAATATTTATTTTTTTATAATAAAATTTATAATATTATTTTTAAATATAATTTATATATTATATATTATTTATTTCATATTGTATATAAAAATTATATATAAAAATGTTATAATTTTAAAATCAATTCTGATTGGCTATTCATGAAACAACATTGAAAATTAGATTGTAGGACGGGAATCTAACAAATCAGAATTTTTTATATTACCGGAAATAAGCTATTAAAAATTAACATTATTGTAGTATTATTATTCTTATAAAATGTAATAAATTTCGTAAAAATAATAGGTAAATATATATTTATATTGATCATTTTTTTAATTAAATCTATAAATAGAAATAAGACATTCATTTGAGTCATTGAGTATGTTGGAGGGGGTATTTGGATCACGTCGTCATGCACAAACGACGCTCTACTCGTCAGTCAGTCGCTTGCCGATTGTGAGAAACGTACGGAGGTGTTATTATGTCAGAAGTATTCAAACTGGGTGATCTTGTATGGTGTGTATTACGTGTTAATTAATGAATGTTTGTAATAAAAGTAGTGCAATGTAAACAGTGATTATTAATTAATATCTTTATGGATTTCAGGGCGAAGATGAAAGGATTTTCGCCTTGGCCTGGTCGGGTAAGTTGGAGTTAACTACTAACGGTTCTATGTTAACTACACTTTGCTTGGTTGTACGCGCCACGAAGTCAAACGCGGCCATCATATTTGGCGGGAACATCTCATACTCCGTTTGATTTTTTTAATTGCATATCATATCAATTTAAATTGATATATTTTATACAATGTCAATAATGTTATTATTCCTCATTATATATTTCCCGCCGCATCCGACCTTCAAATTCAAATTGGCGCGCAGGTTACGAAAATATAACCTAAATTATATTCTGCCATTTCATAACTTTAATCGTGATATTTGTAGATAAAACAAAACTTACATATTTACATTACGTACATCCAAGCAACTATTATTTAAATTATCATTTTTTATAGAAAAAAAGAAATTAATTTTATTCAAAATCAATTTTTATGAAATAAATACTTGTAATGATAGCGCGCTAATTATGATTTTCTTAATTTCTAAATGAATTAAATTATAATATATAAATTATATCTTTTTTTGATGACTTATTTATTATTTATTTTTATTTTATATATTGTTTACGAATGATAGAGAAATATGATAAAATTAATATAATTTAAATGATGTTAATTTTAATATATATATATATTATATATATCATTTAAATTATATTTAATAACATTTACATTACATTTGAATTTAAAACAATTTAATTACTTTGAAACATATTTGAAACATTTATAATAAAGTGAATTTGATACAATATGATAAATATGGTTTTGTGAATACAAATAATATAATGAATAAAAATTATATTTATATCTTTTTTTTTATATTTGAAATATTTAAATATAATTTGTTATAAAATATGAATTAAATAATATAAAATATATAAATATTATTAATATTTTTCTTTTGCAAATATGATTTTTTTATTTTATTTTATTATTTAATATGCAAGTATAATATATTTAGCATAATTTTTATGTATACTAATTTCTCAATGACATCTTAAGGTGTCTAATCCTTCAAAGGACTTAAAGAAACCAACAAATACTAAGAAGGGACCAGTTCAATGTATTTTCTTCTTTGGAACAAATAATTAGTAAGTTTGAATAAAGTTATTTATTTTTTCAAATTTTGTAATATAGTTTAAAACTTATAAAAATATTTCTTATAGCGCATGGATAGAAGAATCTAATATAAAACCATATCTAGAATACAAAGATACTCTTGTAAAATCTAGTAAATCTGGTGCATTTAAAGATGCAGTAGAAGCAATAGAAGAATTTATTGCTAATGGAGAGGTAAGCTAAAGATAAAATAAAAATTATAATGTATATGTATGCAATATATATATTGAAAATTTATAAAAAATAATACTTTATAAATATCTTATAAATATATATTGATTATTATAATATTATAAAAAAATAATATTTAAATTATTGTAATAGTTATATAATAAACTTACCATAAATTATCCGTTAACAACCATAGTAATATTATTTGCTATAGGTATTTGAAGATGGCTTAGACCCAGACTCTTTATTCGACAGACTTAAAGAAGAAAGTATATCTGAGAAGAAGAATATAGTAAAGACACCTAAACCTCGTAAGGTTAGGATTGTATTATAATTTATAATAAACAATTTGGTTGTTATATGATATGATAAACATTTTAGTAAATTAAAATTATAGATTATATTTAATAAATTATGTAATGTATATTATATTATAATATATATAATATATATTATGTTATAACTATATATTATGTATATTATAATATAAAATATATGATATAAAATTATTGATTTAGGAAACACCAAAAACTAAAAGATTGGACTCTAGTGCAAGTGAAGTTCGTCGTCCAGCCAAAAAACAACGAAGAGAATCAAGTACAAGTAATAGTAATAGGGTTGGCAGCATTAGTCCTGCATTAAACCATTCAACTCCTGTTAGAAAATCGGGATCAACTCTTCTTAACAGGCCCGCGAATATTGCTAGACCTGTAAGTACATTTTATTATACAAATTTTATTATTTTGCAACTAATATATTCAAAACATATACATATTTTATAAAAAACTTTCATTTATATTTATATATATTATTTGATTATTTATAATATGGACAAAAGTTAATATCTTATTTTAAATAAATACAAAATATTTTAAAAATAGGGACTTACATAAATATAAATATATATATATATTTTTTTTTTATAGAATATTTATCACTAAGTTTTATTTATTCATGTAAATAAATAAATAATAATATTATTGTGCCTTTTTTAATTCCTTTCCATTAATAATATAATAATAATTCCAATAATTAAATTTATATTATTTAATATAAAATTACGAAATTTCCTTTATTTATTTATTTTTGATTCCATTCCATTCCATTTTTAAAAAATAATATTTATGAATTTTTTATTTATATTATATTCTCTATATTAATTTATATTCATATATATAATATAATATATATATATAATATATTATATATATATAATATATTATATATATATAATATATTACTTATATTATATTACTTATATTATATTAATATTTTTATTTTTCATTTGTTTTGTTTTAAATTTATTTTATTATAATTATAAAACAAATTATAAAATTTTGTTTCATTACCATAAAAAGATAATTATTATGGCGCTTTTTAAGCGCTAAATTAGAATGAATTTAATTATTAACATGTTAACAATTTAACAAAATTTAATATAACAGGTAACACCTCCTTTGGATGTGGAAACAATGTCGCAAACGCTTAAAGAGAAGAACATCCTTCCATCAACCTTGAAATTTGGATTCCTTGGTTTGGGAATAATGGGAAGCGGTATCGTAAAAAACCTGATCAACAGTGGACACAGCGTGATTGTGTGGAATCGAACACAGGAGAAGGTATGTACAATTCATTTAATTATATTATACAATGCTATATGGTAATTACTATAATTACAATGTTGTTCTCCCATTATGAATAATATTTTTTAAAATAATAGAAAAGAAAAAATAATCAATATTCTAAATATATTACTAAATTTTTAATTTTAATTTAGACATTAATAAATTTCATTTATTATAATATTAATTTGAACGAGATTATCTAAATAGGAAAACAAATTATAAATAATAATAATAATAGTTAATTAATTTTTATAAATCAAAATATATTTTTTAGTAAAATTTTTTGCCTTAAAATAGTTATTTTGAACAGTCACGTAACTTTGTACAATTTAAATTTGCATTAAGAAGATATAAATTTAAGTTTTCGGGAGAATATTACAATTGTATAAATTGATAATGATCTTCATTTATTATCAATTTTGTTACTGCATCATCAATAAGATATATATTATCGTTTATTCTACCGTGTTCTATCGTATTCCATCTTTTAATCAATGATTTAAGTTCTATTATAAAAGTAAAAATATAGATATTATTTTTTCCATTAAAATTTTAATTTTATAAAAGTAAAAGTTAAAAATAACAAAAAATTGATATATATTTTAAAAAAATCTTATTTATTGATCGTTCTGCATGTTGAATTTATTTTTAAAACTAGTTATCTTAATTTATAATTTAAAACAAATATTAAGATGATAACCAAAGTTATTTATAATAAAAAATCTTAAAGGGATATAACCATTTAAATTATTAAATATAATTTGATAATTAGCTATATTTTGATAATCGCTTGATACAAAATAGAAAATGTGGAATTATATATTAGTGGAAAAGTTTGAATCTTTTCCTTTACATTTTGAAATTTATGCTAAAATATATATATATACATATAAATATATGTACACGTATATATTTTTTTATTTATACATATCTAAATATAAAAAAAAGAGAATATTAAACAACAATAGAAATAATTTTTCATGTAGATCAAAAAATATTTTAATTTTTTTTTTAAATATTAATATTATTTCTCCAAAAATAAATATTTTTATTAGTATTTTTAGCATATGTTCACTAACAGATTAAAAAATATGGAAAAGTACGAAGCATCCAAAAAAAAAATTGTGAAATTGTATTTTCATAGGAAGAATTTGTGATTGAAAAACAATGCGCAAATATAGTATGCGTATATGCAAGTTATCCTTCATTTTGCTATACCATAGTATGTAATATTTTGGAACGTGTTTTTATGATATACCACAGCCCAGTTTTGACGAGTGATTGTTTTGATAAAGTACATCTGTAGCCATTTAATTTGTATATTTAATAACTTTATTTAATAACTTTATTATTATTAAATCATTAATAAATAGTCCTATAATCAGTTCTGTGAGTCAATAAATGTGTCTCACAATTCTAAATAACATTATCGAAAATAAACATTTAAGAAACAGTTTAGTGGAATTTGATGTAATTTCGCTTGGACAAACTCAAAACATGTAATTAACTTTTCCTTATTTTATATTATGATATTTTTGACTTAAAAAAAAGTTTAAATTTATAATTCAATTTTAAAGTAACGTATATGTTCGTATAGATTCTGAACATATGTGATTAATAAATAATTATTCGAAGATAACAAGTGAAATTTTATAATAATATATGCAATATTGAAATTTGATAAAAATTTTTAGAATAAGAACTTTTTCAAAAAGTATAAATATAAATTTTGACTTTAGGAAAGCATAAATGCATATCTTATTAAAAATTAGGTTTCACTAAAACTAATTCTTTGATAACGAAGATGATAAGCTGTTTAGAAGTAGTGATGACATGTAATCTTATTATTAGTAGATTTGAATAACACGATATTTTGAAATACTAAAAACGTTAAAAATATAATTTTGAGAATATCAACGTGTATTAAAGTACATGAAAGATAATTAAAAATCGGATTGCGTGAGGCATATTACTATACAACCACTAAGATTCGTATCGGTTACACCAATCACCTAATCCGTTTATTTTTCTTCGTTCGTCACGAAACGCGATTCGAATTCGTTTTTCCGCAATGTCATCCATGGCAGTTTGTTAGTTGTATAACGTCCTATATTTCATTGCATATGCTTCTTGCCGAGTTTGACGCGTTCTTGTTTTCGAGGGATGATAAAATTTTATCTCTTTGAAGTCACTGAAGCGATCCAAAAATAACGGTGGAACACCGCTACATGCGTTAGCTCTTCGTTTCCACGGCATGCAAACGTGTGTAGTGGGGGGTCATGAGAGACGGTTGAGCGGAAAGGAAAGTGAAAAAGATTTGAAAAGGAAGAAAATTGAATACGCGCGCATTTCATATTAAACAAACTTGAAATTTCATAGAATAATAAACAAAATTGCATTTGTTGTTATCGTACGCATAATTTGCATACATTCAATTTTTAAATTATATTATACAGCATAATTGTATAAATTTAAAAAAAAGAAATTTGATAGTGAAATTTAATTTTTTTATGACATTATCATAGTTATAGAAATTTTAAATTTAGTTTTTTTCATTTTTTATCGTTATTGGAATATTCTTATAAATTTTAGAACGATATTAAATAAATATATTAATTTATATTAATTAATAAGTTTTTCATTTGAAAATAATATTATATTTACTAATAGTATATTCGGCTTAGCGATATTTAGCAATTATTCGATAAAATATATATACACATGCTATATATTAAATGTCATTAAATTGCAATGTTTAAGAATTACGTTTCAATATGAAAAGCAAATTTATAATTAAATATTTATAGTATTATTTTAGAAAGGATTAATTTATGATTATATTCATCTTAAAATATTAACGAAAAATAAGTTTAATGTAAACTTAAAACAATTAGGTAAATTTTGATATTTTTTATGGCAAAGGAAAAAATTCAATTTTAACTTCTCTGTTCAAGCTGAATAAATTTTATTTTTAACAATTTTTTATATTTTTTTAATGATTTAAAAATATTATTCGATGTGTACATTTGAACCAGATATATCGTCGAATAATGTTGATGTTGTTACATAACATGCATATAAAATAGGAAATAGTCGTTTATACAATTAAAAAAATAATTTTTCATAACATTTAAATTCGTTGATTCGTATTTTTTTTATTATTAAATAGATAAAATACTGCAAAATTGAAATAGATGATATAACAAATTGTTTTCTGAATGCGTTTAAGTTTATAAATTATCTGCGTAAGTTTTCCCAATTATAATGAAATGTCGTGAACTAAACAGCTCGTAGAACATGCATTATCTACTAAGCTTATTGAAATAATGAGAGCCACGATCGGTTTGTCTTCTGCGATTAAATTTTTACTCTTGCACATAGAAAAGCACATGAGAAAAAGGAATAGTCTGATATTAAAGCATTGTTAAAGTTGCGTGTTAATAATTTGTACAGTCTTTATCGTAGCTTTGTGATCGTGATTATCACGATTCTTTTATTTAACATCAATAATTAGAGATCTGTCTCATTGCGCCATTTTAGTTCACCCGAATGATCAAATATTTTAAATAGATCTGCAAGGCTTTTTTTTAGTTGAAATTGATATATCTCTTTATCTTATATAAATTAGTTAGACATTTTCAATTTAAATTATTAATTATTATTTCATTTAAAAATAAAATAATGATTATTTTAAAAATGAAATTAATCTTTTTAATAAAAAGATATAAAAGAAATAATTCAAAAAAGGTTACTTATAGATTTCTGATGGAAATTTTTGTACATATTTGAATTAAAATAACAAATTTGATTTGAATAGCTTGAGATGATAAAAAAATTTTCAGAAATATCACTTATTATCTTCTTCGATACTTTACGAAACAAAATATGCTATTATGATAATTAAGTACATCTTTGTTTTCGATAAAATGATTTTTTTCTTAAATAATTATATATTTATACATTTCGAACAACTTGCGCGTTATTGAATTGGAAACAGTTTAAAATCGCGAAAAGAAAACGTTAAAAAAAGACGTTCATTATTATATTAAATATTTAAAAAATGACATTTATCTAAATAAATAGTTCAATTTTTCGGAATTGAAAAGGATGAAAAAAACATAAAAACAATCAAAACACAACAACACGTTTTGTTTCGTCGAACTTCGATCAATGAAGAAATTATCAAAAATATATACCGATCGCGAATTCAGTCTCATAAAAATTGTAGTTTCACGTTTCTGCAAACTGATAAAATCTCATGTATGCATATTATTTACAAGAGAATAAAAAAGAGTCGATCGATTGCTTAAAAAATTATTGATCTTCGGGAAAATTGACAATTAGGCGAAAATTATTATGGATTCATTACACGCGTTAGTTGTTTCTTTCTTTTTTCTTTTCTCTTTTTTTATTTTGTTTTAGTTTATTGGTTTTGCAAGTTTTTGTTTTAGTTGAAATTGGCTTACGGAAGAATTGGCAGTAACACTCTATATCTTGCGTTTCTTTCCAGCGTTTTCTTCATCTAAAAATCGACGTTCGTTATCTTTGATACTGAGCGATGATAACGATAATGATAAAAAGCACAAAGGGCGGACAGGTTGCAAGGTCATCGACCGAATCACAGAAAAATCCTTGGAAACTGTCCGCGATTTTTTTTCTAATGTTCTCCTTAAACAACACTCACGCATACACAACCATCAGTTTGATCGATGTCAATAAAGGGACATTTCTATCCTCGGCGTTCTTCTCTTATCGTTTATAGAGGTATATTGTTTGTTATTTTGTAAAAAAGCAGAAAACAAAACAAAAAAAAAATAAATAAATAAATAAATTTTAAGAAGTCCCACGATAGAGAAAAATACCACTGTTCGTTCTTGCGAATGCATTCTCACTTACCGATGTAGAGGCACTTCTATAAATTTTTCTCACATAATAATCCAGTGGCAGTACATTCTCGTCTTAATTGTAATCTTGCTATTATAAAGAGAGGTTAGTACCCTTTCGTAACACATGTCATCAAAGTTGTCTAAAGTTTGGTTTCACGTGGTAGATCAGGCATACTGGAGGTGGGTGCAAGGAGACCAAAACATTCTGGAATTTTATTAGGCTCTTTGGCTAAAATTTCGGTGCTGAAGCCTTTAAAAACTGACTTAATATGGTCTGCATCTTTGTATATTGATGAAGAGCTTCCATCTTCTTCGATACTATGAAGTAATATCGAATGTGGTGCTGCTATTCCATTAGATAATGGATCAAATCGAATAGGTGGCCCTGTTTCCTCGATATAATTGATATGGATACCTTCCATGATTCCGTGAGGACTGGTCGATGAAAGTTCTGTTGGTGTATAATACTCGCTGTTGACGTCTTCCATACTTGTACTGTTCTCTAGGTTATTAATTTTTGCTTTAAAGTAAGTGTCCATCCGAACGGATCCATCTTCTTTCGGATCAAACACCATCGAATCGCTTTTTCCACAAGAACCGCTTCGACAATTATCAAAATAGAAATTCGGTAGATTCTCCAATACTTTGTTTAGTGTTTGTTGTTGGTACTTATAACTCTCGCGCAGTCGTAGCACCTGATGGGCACTGAACTTTCTTATCTTGTTACGTTGGAAGACATAATTTTCTCGCACCCAATTGAGCTGACTGGTTGAGTAATCTCGTACTTTCCTCACCTGTTTCAAGATCAGAAAGACAACATTGTGAAACATTCATATATTATACTTGGAAAGCTGAGATTTCTCTTGATATATTTCTTGATTTTTTGAAAATCGTTTTCAAAAAAAAATAATAAATTCCTACAATTCTGTATTATACCAAATTCTGAACTACTTATGTAATAAAAATTTATGAATGATATTTTATTACCTGATCATAATACTGATCTCTGAGAGCCGTAAGATGGCTGGTTCCATAATCCCTTATGTCTCTAATATGCCTCATTTGACCTTCATAACTATCGCGAATCCATTCTACTTGTTGAGCACAATTCTCTTTTATTCTATGTACTTGTTGAGTGTAATTCTCGCGTAATTTCTCAAGTTGTTGACTCTTGTATTGTTCGATATTATCCAACATTTGATAAATTTGTTTTGCTCTAGGAGTAGAACCAACATGTCTACAACACATACACCATTTTAAACAGCCACACCTGAAACAAATAGAATAATTTTATTTATAGTAGCAACATGAATTGCATAGTACACGAATCACATGAGTTTGTTTTAGGCTAATTTCAATAATAAGTATTTTAAATGTTTATACGAAATAGAACGGATAAATATTAATATATATCTATCTTAATGAAGCTAAATAATGCACGATTTATTTTTGAATGTATAACGATTATATATAGTATGATAATTATAGTTAACACTAAATAATTGATGAAATAGAAAGAAAAAAATACTTACTTGATCAAGAGATAACGCAACAGTTGTAAGAAGAGCGTTAAAAGAAGAAAAGTCGTGGCGGTAACAGCTCCTACCAGAATGCTGATGATCCTGACTTTGTTTAATGTTATTGGATTCATCTGCAAACTAACATAGGAAGTAGCATTGGCAATCGGATTCACTGCGAAACACTTGTATTGTCCAACATCCTGCCTGAGCAACGTCGTGATATACAAAGATCCATTCTCTAGAATACGTATACGACCATCATCAACGAACGGTACACTTTGTTCCCATCCGTGTGTAGAAGGATGTTCGACAAAATTGTCGGGAAATGCTGGATCCGGATTCCAATGCAATACTTGAAGCCTTGGAGTAACCCATGTTAACGATGGTGTAGGATTGCCACTGAATTCGCATTCGAGTAGTACGGAATGAAACAACAGATACTGTTCCGTGGGCGTAGAATATGTCAAATTCGGTGGTGTGCATTTCAAATAACGAAGAGTTTGAAGGATGTCGCCGGTACCATCGATCTCATCACCGCACCGGAATCCACTTTGAAAAGCGGTTCGTAAATGTTCTTTGCTTTCAGCCCATTTTACAAACCAGAACATACGGCAATCGCAAGCCCATGGATTCCCTTGTAACTGTAATTCATTTAGAAACGACAGCTGCGCCACATTCGCCGGAAGAAAGGTCAGATTACTGTCATGTAGATCGATTTTACGAAGAGCCGGTGTACGATCCAAGGTACATCGAGAGATCTCGCGCAGTGGACTGTTATTTATTTCCAATGTCTCAAGTTTCTCCAATCCCTTCAAATCTTCGTTACGGAGAACTTCTAGTTTTGTTCCGGAAAGCAACAGAGTGCGTAGCTTTCTTAGTGGTCGCCATACATCTTGTGGAAGTACCGTAACCGGTAGATTTTTTAAGCTAAGCCATCTTAAATTTGACAGGCTTTGGAACGCGATGTTTGATAAACGTGTTATGGGATTTTCGGAAAGATCGAGATACTGCAACGACACAAGATCTGCAAAGAAACCACGCGGTATTGTATCAATTTCATTATCGTCCAGCTCTAGGATCTTCAATTGATTTAAACCGGAAAACAAATGCGATGGAAGTTTGGTAAGCCTGTTACCAGCCAGGCTGAGTTCTTGAAGGTTTTTGTTTAATGTGAAACTATGATCTGGCAAGGACACCAATAAATTATCGGAAAGATCCAAACGAGTTAACGATTTGGCTGAAGCGAATAATTGATAAGGAAGTATTGACAATCGATTGCGCGACAAGCCGATCTCCTCGAGTCGGTTCAAATTTTGAAACAATGCTCGTGGGATTATAGTCAACTGGTTTCCAGTAAGATTCAGGTACTGTAGTTGATGTAACGGATGGAAGACATCCGACGGTAGTTCCGTCAACCTATTGTCACCTAAGTTGAGATGTTCGAGGAACGTTGTAGCAAGGAACACGCCGGATTCTATTCTCTCGATTCCACTTGAAGTCCAGGCGAGACTCTTGAGACGAATTGCAATTTCGAGGGCGGAAACGGGTATGGTAGCAGCTCTGACGTTTTTTAACACAACATTTGTAGTTTCTCTGGACAAACCAAGCCCGAGAAAGCTTCGTTCCTGACACAATAGATTTTTTCCATTGTCTAGGCACTCGCAACCCGCAGCGCATTCTAGACGCGAAGATGGCGATGTTTTTTCCGTAAAAAAAGTTGACGAACCCGCTGAAGAGAGATCCTGTGAACCCGTAATGTGCACCGCAGTGAGAAGAACTATTAACCACCACCACGAGTCCCACGTGAAAACCCGCTCCCTCATTCCTATAACCTGTAATATGACGATTTCTACGCATATAACTAAGAATTCCCATGTCCTGATCTTCGCGAAATCCAAATTGATTGATTTAATTGACTGATATTCTTCTTCTTGATTTGTATAAATTTTGCGTTATTTTTTTTGATCGGAAAATAAAAATACTTTCACTTATAATTTAATAACTTTTTAAGAGGAAGAAGCATGTTAACAGAAAAGTGTATTGTCATTTCTTCACAAGTATTTAATGTACGGCACATATGCTTTTGTTAAAAGATGCAAATTGTGCTATATAATATTATCTTTCTTTTCTTTTCTGATTTTTCTTTTGTTCTTCTTTTTCGTTATTATGATTTTTCTTTATATTACATACCTAGCAAGAATCACGGGATAAGCCGTGAAGCACCGTGTGTCTCGTCTGAGATAGCGACGGGCTACTGGTGATGTGTCTAACCGTTTGCAAAAAATCCGGCCCAATGTCTTATGAAGGTATTGAGGTTGCTGAATTTATTGATGGTGGCGGCAGTGGTGTTGCTGCTATTGCCGTGTTGAGCCGGTAACATAATTGTGTGCGCTCTAATGGAACGACTTGTAGACTTCCGAAATTGGACGGGAAAGGAATCCGCCAGCATACAATATATGGCTGCACATAATACTACTATACTGCTATGAAAGCACTCGCGCGCGCGCAAGTACGCATATTAATATATAACACATACAAACTAATCACACATGCACGCACACACGCACTCACGCACACTCAAGTTTCTTTTTTTTTTCTTCGTGTATTATCTTTTTTTATCTTGTATTATTATCTCTTTTTACGTATCAGTTCTGTCAAATGTGCAGCAGCAAAATAGAGATATACTATTGTTTCGCGTGTCACATGACACACTCGTTCATCGCGACACGACTAGCATCGTCCGTCGCGTATCAGAAGCAAAAACTGACTGTGAAAGATCTGTTCCGTCCGTTCCACCGACTCTGGCTTCTCCTCGTGGTAACCATCATCTCGAAAAGCCGGCAACGTTGCAAGTTTCAAGACCGCGCCGACGCAAAACCTACTTCACCTCTCTGCACCGCGCTCAACGAACCGCCCCATGAGGGGAACCCGATTATAACCAGATACAGCCCTTTTAGCTTGATTCTTGCTTATTGTCCCTGCATTCTCGCTATCGACACTAGGATTATTACTTCTTTTAATTTATTTTGAATAGCTTATCCATCACCATCCTTATATTTTATATTACATGTGTTTTTTTATTCTTATGTTTCTTTCATATTCATTAATTAGTTTTTATCTACCATCTTTTCGGCTTGCTAAATAACATTATTGCCAATTGCTCAAATAAACCTTTCGAATTTTTATGAGAAGTTGTATTTTTTAAGACATGTTGCAATTCTTATTATTGCGTATTATTCTACAATGCGCATTATTTTATCTCAATTTTGTCATCAATATTGGAAAATATTTTTCAAAACAAATTGAATATTTTCTTTGAAATTGCAATCAAATATTATTGATATTCCTTCCTGGAAAATTAGCATATTTTATTTTTTTATCTATATAAAAATTTATTTTTTATGTAGATTATAGAAACAAAATGCTGTTTTCTTTTAATAAAACATAATTTTATATATTATTATATTACACAATATTTCCTATTTGTTTTATTTAAATTTTATCATCTTATTTGTCTTTTCTTATCTGAATATAATGATACACAAATATACAATAAAAATAATTATACGGAAAATATATGTACGTATAAATAATGAATAATAAATATATATAATTATACTTATGAAATTTTATACAAGATTAAACAAAAATATTTTGTTCATTAATGAAAGAAGATCATGATGATTAAAAACGTATATTAGAAATATTTATCTCTCTATTATATTCCGGAAAAAGTATATTTTAAAAATAGCTTTATTTATGAAATCTAAATTTTTTTAAATATTTAATATAATAAATAATGCACATTATTTTAATGGAATGTCAAATATGAAAATATTTTATTTCTTATTTTAATTCAAAATATATGAATATCATTATAATAGTTATTACAATGAATTAATGAACTATGATATACGTAACAGTTTAATTGTTACAGTAAACTATCTATATGATAAATAAACCGACCTTGATAATATAGCTTTGTCAACGGTAGCTAACAATATTCAATTTTGAATAGACTTCAATTTATAATAGCAAATTCTCTGCGTTATATAAAGAAGAAAAACAGTCATAGAGAAAGGAATATGATGTAATTTAGTTGTTAGAGAATAGTCTTTGGTCAGATTGAACAATCACTATATACTAATCTTAATCTAATCAAGAAGTTTGTATTGATTTATTTTTTTTCTATTTTAAGAAATATTATGATAAAATTGACAATCTATACAATCTTTGACAATCTATACAATTTATGTATATATATCTTTATTATAAAAAAGAGAAAAGAAAATTAATAATAATTTTGCACATCATAAAACTAATATTACTCTAAAATGATTAAAAATTGTAAATTTTTATAAATATATGTGATATTTTTATGAAAAAAATAAATTTGTTTATATAAATGATATTAATAATGTTACTAGAAATTTGATGTGTATTGTATGTATATATAAAAATGATAACAAATGCCTCGAATTATGATCCTTTGATATTCTTCAATTATGTCTGCAGATAAGCGTCGATATATATATGTATATATATATATATATATATATATGATTATTGATTTTTATTTTCTTCTCTTTCTTCGTTTTTATTTTTTTTCATATCAAATTTTATTTTGAATTTGTAAATTGGATTTAATAAGGTTGCAAAATATTGAACATTTTATCATGATATAAATGAAATAAGTTTGGCAAATGGCTGAATGAATTATGAACCTGAACTTGAATTACAATTAAATTATGATTGTGCAATTCGAATGACTTGGTAAATTGTTTTCGTAATTTGTTTCGAAATTTGATTTGTGTGCATATTCGTAATTAGATTGAATTTGATTGCAAAACTTTCATAAATTGCGCAAAAGCTTCTCTTTCTATTTTCTTTCTTTATTATTGCCAAAAGAAGCTTCTAATGATAGAATTATTTAGTTTCTTATCTTAATCTCTTCTCTTATTCTTTATTATATCATTTTATTAATTGAAATAAATGTATAATTTTTTTTCAATTATTTTATATATAATATTATAAATGTATTGTTCGTTATCACAGATAAAGATTTATATGATATGATGATAGCAAATTAATTAGAAGACATGTAAAATATTGTCTTATTAATGAATAACACATAATACTTGATTTTTGGATCATATAGTTTAATTGAAAAAAATATATGAATAAAATAAAAATAAAATACAAAGTTATCGATTAAAATATACTTATATATGTTACATAATATTATCAAAAAATAAAATGAAAAAAAAAATTTCAAGAAAAAATGTTTTAAATAAATTGATAGTATTTGTAAAGCTGTAATGAATTACATTTATAAATAAATATATTTAATTATTATAAATAAATGTGAAATAAAATTCTTCATGTTCACATTCATGAAATGAAAAACAACAAATTTGATTTGCAACAGAATATTATCTTATTGCGCACAAATTATTATGTATATATACATATATATATTATAATATATATATATATATATATATATATATATATATATATATACACGCAAAATTTGAAAATATTTGCAAATTTATGAAAATTTTCTTTTGAATTAATAAATAACTTAAAGATACATTAACAAATAAATTCAATAGCGTTGTTACGTAATACTATTGGCACACGATCTTTAGAAGAGTCAAAAGATTGTAGATAGATAATAATAATAGAAAAAAAAAATACGTAGTTATTTTAAACATGCATTCTTCCATCTTCAATACTGACAACTGGACTATAAAATTGGTATAAAATAATTTGTTATGATGAAAGCAAAATGGAGTAGAAGAGAATTAAAAAAAAATTCCAAGTTCTTTTTTTGTGTTTTATTCTTAGAAATAAATAGAATTTAAATATTTAGCGCATAATGAAATTTTCTTTATTGCATAATATTATTACATATCATAATATCACGTGTGTAGTTATAAAATAGAAAAAAGCATTTTTCTTATATTTGATAAATCGAAATTCATTTGACATAATAAGAAAAAAAAAATTTTTTAAGAAAGGATGATAAATAAATAAAGAATAATAAAGGCGATAGATGCTTTTGTTAATTACAAAAAGAAAATAAAGAGATTCATACAAAAATGACAGAATTCGAAGAAACAGAGATACAGTCGACCGTTGAGACCTGAGGAGAGCTCGATCAGCTGGGAACGGTACAATGTTGCCATGTTTCTTTTCGTGACCCCGGTTGGCGACCGCGTCGACTTTGTCGATCAATATTACTGAAATCTGGCAACCTCGCAGCTATCCAACTCTTTATTTATACGTGTCGGTCATACGGCGCAAGCTCGTTCTGAACCTTCCTTTGGTCGCTTTTGTCCTTCGTCATCTTCGTTCCCTTGGCCTTTACAACTTTATTTTACTATTTCTTTTATATTTTTGAAAAGTTAATTATTTGTTTAACTATATTTAAAGTTAAAATATCAAATAAATGAACTAAACAAGATTAATTATTAAATATGATAGAAAATTCTATAGTTTGAATTACATTATGTTACATAAATATTTTTAGAATTGATGGGTATAAATCAAAGTAATCAGGGACGTACGAATATCAATATATACGAATATAAAATATAGTGTGTTCCAACATATTATATATTACCTGTATGAATGCTGGTCATTCAACTTATATAATTGATATTATGAGCTCAGGATATAGTCTTCATTTGAAAATAATTAAACTAAAAAATATTATTACTTATAATACTCTGGTAATAGTTAAATTATTTAAGTACTCTAGTAATCTTAATTATCTTATTATCTTATTTTATAATTAATTATCTTTATAATTTTTATTTTAATAATAGAGAATTATTTCATAAAAGTTTAAGTAACTTTCTATTTAATTAAGATTAATTCTTCTAATCTATAATGATTAAGATTAAATCATTGAACAATAGTTAAAAACTTTACAGATTTTATAATTGTAAATTTAAAAAAAATTATATTTTAATATTGCTCTAGAAATTTTAAATTTTTTCAATTATATTAAAATATATAAAATATTCAATTCATCTGTAGAAAATTTGGAAAAAATTTTCCACAGTAAATTATAGAAGAAACACACAAGAGACTTGCTAATTATCTTTATTAAACGTACCTTCTTCCACTTTACCTTCATGGTTCTTTCGTCTCGACATGTTCATTCTTGCTCTCACCGAGTTAGCAATTCGGTGAAATTAATTGCTAGTTGAGCTTTCACCTTAGTATACTGATAATGATTGTTATAAGATATTTCAAGTTCCGAAATAATTTAATTTTTGCGTATAACCAATGTGAATAAAAATGTTAATTAACTTTTTTTTTATTAACTAGTTATAACTTTTTTTATAAAACTTTGAGATGATTCTTAGAATTTTGTAGGAATTTTTTTCATCTTCTTAAATACAAGTCGTTTTTCTTTATATGAATTCTCACGCTCGTGTTTTCTGTTTTCATTTTATTTTTTGATCATGTATCATGTGTAAATTAATAATAACAAAATTAATATTAAAGTTTCTAATTTATAAATACAAAATTTTATATAAAGAATTTCCGCATTCACTGAAAGCTGCAGAGTTATAATTCTTTTTTACTTCTAGTTGAACAACATCCGCTACTTTTCCAACTTGTATTCTAGTATGCCAATTTCATGCGTGTCCATCCGACTTTTTTGTTGATCGACATGTGTATATGTATAGTTCTTTATTATATTTTCTTTATTATATAATTCATTTTTTAGAAAAAAATGGATCTCTTGGATACAAGAAAAAATCTAATTGAAAAAGATTAAAATCATTTCGAATAATCAAATCTTAAGAAAAAATGAATTCAGCAAAAATAATGCTTAAATTAATTTTAGAATTATATTATATTTAATATACATAACATTATTGTTTAAGTAAATTCTTACTTTCGATGTTTAATATATAATATTAATATATAATTTTATAATTTTATATATAATTTTTACATTTTATTGAAGGTTTGAAATACTTATACATTATTCAGGATAGTAAATGTTTTTCTATTTATATAATAATATTTGGTATTAAATATATAACAATTAATTTTTCAAAGTATCATATAATCACATATATATAATCATATATAACCAATTTTAAATATTTTTCTGATTAATGTAGTATTAATTAATTAAATATATAATAAAAGAGATTTTATAAATTGTCATAATTGTAAATAACATTGCAATATATATAATTTTTTTAAAGTATTTGAAAGATTTGAAAATCAAGACTTATTATATGGACGGTATTTGAAATATTCTGAAGTATTTAACGTATATTACATGCAATTATATTGAATACACGGACTTATTCGTTCCGGAAAATCATTAAATTTCTTCTTTGATAGAAACTATACAAGTCGATTGAAGTTGGTTCAAGGTTATCCACTGACATGTATTTCACAGTTACATAAATATAGCTTGTTATATAATTTCTCATTATATTTAAATAAAAAATAATGGTTCTTTTTGAAATTTTTATATCAAAAAAATTCTATAAAAAAAAAAGTTAAAATAGGTTTTTTTTTACATATAGTACCAAATTATTAATATGAATAAAATGATTAAAATGAATAAAATAGATTATATGTGACAAAATTAAGCTGCTATTTTAAATTCTACATCTGCAAATTTTTTTAGTTTTGCAAGTTGAGCAAATATAATCCGAACGTAGCAAGCAATTGAGAATACATATTTTCACTTTGTATTGCACATAATTATGAAAAAAAGAAAAAAAGAAAAGTTTCTTACCTATTGATCATTTGCATCTTTCCTTTTTCATTTTACGTTTATTTCTTCAATTTTTAACTCTAATCATGCTATTTATGTTATCAATGCATAACATAATTGTTTTACATATTCGATTTTTCAATCGAATAGGCATTTTATTATTTATATTCTATGACTTTATATTTCATAATATATATGACTATATTATATGAATAAATTTTTCTTGCTTGCTCAAACAGATTGGAATATTGTGTAAAATAATACAAATCTGAAATGTGATCGATATACTTTTTGTTTAATTATTTTTGCGCGCATGTAAAGAATGAAAGATAAAAATTTTTATATTTGTTTCAAATTATTAAATATTATTTAACTAATAAATATTAATATGAATAAATATTAATTAATATTAAAACAAAATATATATTATTATTGCTTTTATCATTTAATAACCAAAGAATTTGCTTTATGACTAAAGAACAACATTTATTATATTTATTTAGTTGTAAAATCTCGGTTTATAAAATTATCAAAGATTATTTGTGGACTGAAAGAATATAACCTACTCGTCTTTTCTGTTTCTTTGTTGACAACACTCAACCGACTTATTGACTCGCTACATTCATAAAGAAATCGTCAATGTCATGAATGTTCTTTTAGCATTTTTGATTTACATTCATTATGTATATATTTCAATAAAAAATCGTAATTAATACATGAATTATATTCAATAATTGAATAAGTGTTAATAGCTGAAAAAAATTAATTTGATTGAAAAGTATAAGTCATAAAATATGATACCATTATATATTGGATAAAATATGGCGTCAGTTTAAAAATCTGAGAATACTTAATTTCATATAAAAAACAATATTATATATATCTTATAAATTTTGGCATAATCGAATTGTTGTTATATTAAATTTAATATAATTTTCAAATTGAATATTGCAATATTAACTGTTTTTACTGATTTGTTGTTCATTTCTTAAATATTGGAAAGTTTAGAAATTTCTAGAAATTCATCAGAACATATTTCGTTTTACGCTACATATAAAGCTAAATGAATTTATAATTCTTTGAATCTCAATGAATATGTAGATACACCTTTTGGCCGTATGCGGGAAATATCTTTAAATGATGCAATGGCGTCGTTTGCTGATGTGGCAAGCAAGCCTGGAAACGTTTAGCTTCGAAGCTGTTGAGACTACGTACGTGACCTGAATGGCGACGCAAATGGCGAGTGGCTCGTTGTGGCGACATCTACCGGAGCCGCTATCGTTAGATTTTTTGCAGTACCATGTCGCACCGAGCGGTGTCGCTAAGATGCTAAATCAAAACTTATCAGGGCCGTAACAAGCTTAATTTATGAATTGAAAAGAAAAATACAAAAATACTTTCTATTTAAGTACATTATTTTATTTCTTTATATAATGAAATATTATGTATTTATAAATTTATATTTCCATGTTTTCATTGGTTGGTCTCATCAATTTTCAAAATTTTTAATTTAAATTAAAAAATTAAAAAATTTAAATTTAGTGTATTGTTTTTTTTTGTGTTAGTGCGCAGATTTCGTAAAAGCTGGGGCAGAACAAGGTTTAACACCATCCGATGTGGTTCTTGCCGCCGATATTACGTTTTCTTGTGTAGCCGATCCTCAAGCAGCTAAAGATGTAAGTAACAATATAATTTATCTTTTAAATTAATTTAATTTTGTTATTGTTTTGTTATCATACTATATTATAAAAAAACGTTATTATTTTTAGATGGTATTTGGAAATTGTGGAGTTCTCACAGAAATATCTCCAGAGAAAGGATATGTAGAAATGACTGGTATAGATGCAGAAACATCACAAGATATCGCTGAGGCAATAACTGCAAAAGGTGGCCGCTATTTAGAGGCTCAAGTACAGGGTAGCAAAACTCAAGCACAGGAAGGTACATTGGTGATCCTTGCGGCTGGTGATCGAACTCTATTCGATGAATGCCAATCTTGCTTCGAAGCAATGGGGAAAAATAGTTTTTATCTTGGTGAGGTCGGCAATGCTTCCAAAATGAATCTTGTGCTTCAGTTAATGGCAGGAGTCACTCTTGCTGGTTTGGCCGAGAGCATGGCTTTAGCAGATCGTGCTGGCCTTCAGCAAAAGGACGTACTTGAGGTTTTAGAATTAACATCATTGGCTTGTCCTGCTATTCTTGACAAAGGGAAAGGTATTACTATCATTTTTTTTTTTCTTATTATTTTCTTTTGATCGATCATAATATTAATAAATTACATCTAATTCTTTGATATCGATAATATGATTTAATTTTTTAGCTATCATCGAAGGTGGATTTCCTACACAGTTACCACTTCAACATATGCAAAAAGACTTAAGACTTTCTTTAGGTATGAGCGATCAATTAGAACAGCCATTACCATTGGCTGCTGCAGCGAATGAAGTCTACAAACACGCTAAACGTCTTGGTTACGGAGAACATGATGCTTCTGCTGTTTACATCAGAGCCAGGTTCTAACGGAGCATGCATCGTCAAGCTTTTGCTATACCATATTTATTGCAATATCTAACGTTGTTTCCCGTCGCTACCAGAGAAGAGTAGTGTGCTATTTGTTAAAGGGAATAGTGGAAAACCACTGTGAATCACTAAAAAAAATGCACCGTGATATTTCTTAACATGTTAAATAGATTTGTCAGAACAGAATTGTTCTGTTCCTTTTGAAATCAATGCAGATGAATCCGATGGATTTGGGTGGATAATAGCAGTAATGTTGATGTATACAGGCCTCGTCGTTCGTTTAATGCGACGAATATGTAAACTATAAATGTATATGTAATTTTTTTTTTTTTTACATGTTTTTTCAAGAAAACTTTTTGCGTATACATAGATGAATACTTTTCTTTTTTTTTTTTTTTTTTTTTTTTTTCCGTATTATTTTAACGCATGGCGACTACTTTTCTCGAGACAGCGTGGGTCTTGAATAGTCGATCTCTCGAGTCGCTTTCCGACTTCGATTCCATAAAACGCACCCCTCACTTGAAAACTTGAGAGACTTGGGACGTGTCGAAAATGTGCCTTACAATACTATTCGAACAAGGCTTTCGAATTTCTTCTTCTTTTCTTTTCTTTTCTTTTTTTTTTTTTTTTTTTTTTTATATTGGTTAAGCTGCAAGGCAAAACTTTGAATATATTTTAAGTAGTATAATACAACTGAATTCAGTTTACATACTGACAATTTACGGGACGTTATATGAGAATACGACAATTGTTAGAAATAAAAAATATGATGAAGATAGATACGCTTTATTGGTGCAATTATAAGATATATAGAATTGAGGACAAGATTCTCGATTTTATAAAAAAAATTTGGCAGTATTTTAGAAGCGTCCGTTGAATGAAGCGAACTGATGATAGAAAAAGATGACCAACCTTTTTTTTATGTTTTTTCTTTAAAATCATTATTTTACTTATATGTTAAAGAGAAAATTTTACATTTTAATCGTGTATGTTTACAATAAATTATAGAGATTATTTACAAATATTTACTCAATATGACCTTGTAGAAAAATTTGAAAAAAAAAAAACGTGTTGGTCAATTTTCGTCATCAAATCATTCGTCCTGGGAAACTTCTGATATATCGCCATTGTAATTTCAGTCTTGAATAACAATTAGAGACTTTTTTGCGCTTAGCGTGATTTCGGTATTTTGTTTTTATCGACGTGGCTCTTTATAAATTAAGCCGAAAATAGCGTAAAATGATTCGTATATCTATATAGAGTCATTAAAATGAAAATGAAAACAAATTAAAAATTAATATATATATATATACGTAACAGTATAAAAGAGGCTTTTCGGACCTACTAGTGTCCCTCTAATTATTATTAACTTTTAAGATTAAATCAATTACTTATAAAACGTAGATTTGCATTAAATGTTGGCATGGCATAGGGCGTGACGTATATCTAACAAAAACATTTTTATCCATAATTATTTCAAAAATTACATTAAATGAATAATAATATATTTTATATTGCTATAACTTTCACAAGATTTTTTGTTTCATATGATAAAAGAAAATTATTATTTCTAATATGAACATCTTTCCATTATTCATGATTTTCTACTGACTTTCATAATTGATAATATCGCATGAATTAATGGATATGTCGGAATGCTTCTCGGAACGATTTCCACAAATCACGTGCTCTTGTTCTCTCTCATGTACACATACTTAAGATCATTTTACAAAAAAAGAAGGGAATCGTTTGGATGAGAAGGGAAGTGAGTGGCGCTTCCGTTTCCCAGGACGGTCGTGCGAGTCTCACAAGTGACACGCGACGAAGTCGAGGGCGACTGAAAGGTTGCCAATTTGTTTTAGAGCCAATCATACGAGTTTGTCTTTACTAGTAACGAGAAATTATCAAGATTCTCTTTCTCTTCATAAGAGGTGAGAAAATAGTTCGATTTGCAAATTTTCGTCCGCTAAAGGTCGATAAATATTTTTCTAGAAACAGTTTAACATTAATAGAATGAATATGATATTGATTTTAACGATAAATCGATACGTGTGCTCTAGAAATTTTTTATGTGATTTCTTTTATCAATTATGAGTGGAAACTCGTGTCATTTGCTCGTTCACAAAAACAAACTCTTGGGTACGTGGGAAATTGCGTACCGTATAACAGTGGCTAAGCGCCCATATCACATACTGTATATGTAATTAGACTATCGATAGTTCTAATGTTACAATAATACATTGTATACATAGCATCATTGAATTGTTTCATAGTAATGAAAATGCATGGTAGTGAAGATTTCTCGTAAAATGAATATACAATGCATGAGAGATATATATATATATAAAGTGGAGATATAATACAGATCATTCTTGCAAGAATTGTAGTTTTTTAATTGTATTTAAAAATATACTTTTGGAATATAATGCCACGATGTAATGTTACGAATATTATGAAACACAATTTAATAGAAATTAAAAAGTCCAATTATATATATTTGTTTATTTATTCATTTTTTATTTATCAGTTAGCAATTACTAATATTACTAATGTTAAAAAAAATACTATTATATACAGCTATTACTATTTCACCACAAAAAAATCAATTGTAAACGTGAAATAACTTTATACATATATTTGTAATATCGCATACTATTTTAGATTGGAACTTCATTACCATGCGTTTATTTTGTATGCGTTAACAACAATTTAATGATACTATATGTGTACACGTATAAGATGAAACAAAAAATGATTAATAAATAGAAAAAAAATATTAAATATTGTATAAGCAAACATAAAGAAAAATATATATATACATATAGCTAGTAAAGAGTATAAATCACAGAGAGAGGGAGGAATTCGTATGAGTGCGATTGAATGAGTGAGAGTACGTCATGAGCATTGCGTCAATAATTGACGTTATATGTTTTGCCACGAAATACACTGGTTTTTGAATAAATATCTATTTGAATTACGAATATTTATATTCAATAATCCAAACTTAAATATGTCTTTCCTATGTAGATTCCTTGTTTATTTTTGTCACAATTCTTATGACTAAAAATATTTTAATTAATCAATCAAGAACTATATTCCTTTCTATGCGTTTGTTAACAGTATACAAATAAAAATGTAATAATATAAATATTTAATCTAAAATGAATTTATTCATTGGGATGTTCTACCAATTTTTCTATTATATAATATTTAAAACTATTAATAAATAACTGACATTTAAATAGGTTAGTAAACATATGTTAAATATTTAAAATGGCGAGTTAATGATTTTTGTTTTAATTTTAAAAATAATACAGTTCGAATTAAAAATTGATCGAAACTTGTTTAAAAAATGTGATGTAAAGCACGTGCCATGATTCGTTCGATTCATAGGTGCTGTGAATAGAGCAAATACCATTGCATGATTATAGAGGAAGCCGGGTGGTGCGCGCACGCGTTTTCTTCGCCATAGTTAAACGTGTGCGTGAAAGTATCAAATAAGAGTGGGGATCGAAGGCGGGTGAGGAAACCGAGTGGGGGCAGAGGGGTGGAGCAGCCGCCGTCTGATGACACCTGTGGCTCGACCCCCACGATCAGTTCAGCCGCGACCGTCCACGCGCCGTCTTGTTGCAACGTTTTTGTACAGTCACCACTCCAATATACGTATACATACATACACGCACACACACGCGCGCGCGCGCGCGTCCATGGATACATACTCGCACGCGCAATTCACGTGTATAAGTATGCATACAAATGCTAGTAGGTGTACACGTGTAAACGAGTAATTTTTATTCTTTACCACGTGACAAACCGTCGTGCGCATCTGCCATTATCGTGAGCGAACTGTCATTGTGCTCTTTTTTTGCAAGATAGTAAAGAAGAAGAACGCAAGGAATAATCATTCTTTCCAGTATGTACCATAGATATTGTACTATTCAACAATTAGTTCTTTACTAGTATTCTTTTTCCCCATATCGACCAGTGTTCCGTTCACGTACGCCGTTGACAACTGTGATCAGCTCCCTCTATCCATTTCAAGCAAAGCTTTTACGTTTGATTCTAGTGTTGATAGATACTTGATACGATTCACGCCTGTATATATCCTAAGAACAAGGTCGTCGATGTAGAGCGTTACTTTCTAGACAATCAAGTCTTTGATCATTAAAATTGTATATGAAGAAATTGTCATATATCTTTAAATAATTGTGAAATTCTCATGTGTTTTGGTACAAGTGATTGATGGCGCGTTTTTTACCGTATGTGAATTTTTAGTTATATTTTTTTTTTAATATCTAAATATTTATTAATGTTGATAATATTTATTAATATTATTCATATTTCACGGATGAATATGAATAAAGCATTATTAAACACTATTAGAAAAACATTCACAAATAACGGTCAATAGTGTTTCTTGGCACGATCTTGTGAACGACCTTATTCCTAGGGAATGATCCGTAGTGTTGCGACTGTGCACAAGAAAACAGAACGCGGCCTGTATGCCCGGCAATGCGAAACGAATGAGGCAGAGGAGCATATTCCTTACATATATATTCATAACGTATGTCGCACAATTCAGGAAAGCTAAAAAATTCAGAATTTGTATTTGAAATTGCACGTAATCTTCACAGGCAGCAGTGAAGTGTATAATAACGATATAAGTGAAACTCATTTTCATATGTAAATTTCAAAATTTGCTTATTTTCACTTACGAAATCAAGAAGTTAAATTGATATATTTATAAGTGTTCGATATTCAATTATCAGATTCTTTATTTTCAGAAATCAAAGTTAGATTGTTAATGTTTTTACTTTTTGTTTTGAAAAAAAAAACAAAAACAAAAAAAGAGAAAGATAATAATTTTAAAAGAATTGATGGTAAATTATTGATCCAATTTTTTGCAAAATATTCTTAAATATATACATATATCTTGTTTTACTAGATATACTCGGTTATTAAAGCAGATCATCGCTTAGACGTGCATCGAGTTTGAAAAATAACTCGTGTTGTCCGCGGCGCTATCTCTCTGTTTCTCTTTCTCACTTAATCACTCTTTTTCTCTTTATCATTCGGTAAATAAGACGCGTGCTGTATCTACACGTATCAAATGCATATGTATAGGATAAATAAGCGAAACCATGTTGCATGTACAATAGTTAGTAAAGTATTGGTATCCACGCACCAGACAGGGATTTGACAAATATAGATACTCGCAATATAGTGTGTAAGTTACTCATACACACATAGGTAGAAGAGCGTGGAAAAGAAGGTGAAGGGAAAAAAAACGGGAGGGAGAGATGACAGAGGAAATAACATGAATAGATTCCAGTTTTGTGTTTAACAAAATTTTCGTATTTTATAAAATATAATTTCGTGTTAAATATAAATTTAAATATAATTCTTGTCAAATATTATCTATTTTTGATATCTTCAATCGATTTTATGTTTTTAATTTTTTACATGTATAATTATATTTTTAATATATAATATATAAATATTTTTATATAAACAAAAATTTTTATTTAAAATTTCATACATCAATTAATATATTGAGACAAATGAAATTAAAAATATTTTATATGATTTTATGGAAAAATAATAAAAATATTATTTTATAGTGTTTATTAAATCAGCAGAATAATTTCAGTTTCTTGATAAATTCAAACGCGTTATATATGTATGTATATATATATATATATATTATATATATGTGTATACATATATACATATATACACATAAATGAATAATAAGAAGCTGAGACAGTGGCGACGCATCATCGCATTCGATGATATGAGGTAGCAAATAATGGCACATTTCTTAGTGTGAGTGCAATCATGTTTGTCTCGTTCAGACTTTAAGTGGGGATGGGCATGTCGAGTTAGGAGGATCAGCAGGTCTGTAGTGGGGGAAATAGCGTGGACAGGTTGCGTTCGTGCTAAGCTAAGTCTCGTCGCCTCGCATTCCGAGACATGGATTCCGGAGCGGTTTTCTTTTAAGAGTAAGAGAAAGAGAGAAAGAATGATGGAAGAAAAAAGAAATCAAACAAAAAGAAAAAGAAAGAAAGAATGAAAGAGAAGTGGAACGTTTACGGTACCGATTTTCCAGTAAGCATTCGAATCTCTCATTTTTTTTTCGTGAATAGATCAAGACAGTTCATGAAGATGTTTTTTTTAATTTCAATCAACTCCTTACACAAATATGTAAATTATAAAGATAGAACGTTCGTTGCACTTACAGCTACTTATCGACTGGATCACGATTCCACTTAGCGTATGTCCTTGAATCATGTAACGCTTTTACTCCTCGACTTTTCGCCTCGTTACCCATCCTTCAAAAACGTCTTAATTCACAGTATAATAAAAAAGTATATATAATATAATATATAAATAATATTAATATATAATATATAAGTAATATTAATATATAAATTTTCTAAATTCATCTGTTTGTCTTTTGTAATATTAAGATTATTAAAGATTATTAGAAAAAAAAATTTTTTTTTGTTTGAAAGTTAAAAAATTGTAATAAATTATACAAATGATTTATTTGAAAATGGCAATGAATCCATAAGTAGATTATTTATTCTTATATCGAATCACTTTCGACTTAAGCTATAATTAAAAATGGCACATTAATTCGCAAAAGAATTATGATTTATTCATATATTTTTACGAATTAAAATATATTATCTACAATTTATAATTAATATATGATATATTTAATATACGTATATATAAAAATAAAGTAACCTACTATATATAACATATTTTGTTATAATGTATCAGAGTTTTCGATAAAATCTTAGCAAAAATGTTTTATATAATTTTTTATAAGTGTTTTGAATTTATGAAAGAATAATTTAATTTTCAAAAAAAATTTTTTATTATCGATAAAATGATTAAGTAATAAATAAAATGCATTTTATCAATTGTAATCCGCTTTTGGTTCAGGAATCGTCGAAGGTACAGTGAAAGTGCATAGACGAGTCAGAACCTGCGAGAGAAAGGAATAATTATAGCTTATGACATACTGTTGCAATGGATGATTCTTCGTATAGAATAAAATATTTTAAATGAATATATTCTCAATATATATGTAAATATTTTTAAATGTTTACTCATAAAATATTGTATTCTTTCAAAATTTTTTCAAAAAATAGTATTTACTAAAAATATTCAAATATAATACTTTTATAAAAGTTAAAATTGATTTTTAATAATTTTTAAATTTCATATTTTTTAATTTATTCTATCTATTAAAATGAGGAAAAAATAATATAGTTTATATGCATAATGTATTTATCTTTAATTATTAATAAAAATTTTAAGGAAATTTAAAGTTCTTTAAAAAAGAAATGCATAACATCATGAATTTGCATTGACAGGTCAATAGATGCGCCATCTTGAAATCCTACAACCAATCGAAAGATCGGACAAGTAACACGTGGTCCTCGAAGTACGCGCAGAGTGTAGTTTACGAACGGTAAACGAAACGCGAGGGACACTCTGTTGGCCTCCGTCGTTCCTGCGTTCTCTCCCGGGTTTCCTTAGTTTATAAATAAACGACGTACTCGATGGGCTTACCTGGTACGTTCCGCTTTCAACCGTAACACTTATCTTAACGTTTCTTAGCTGAAAGACACATATGAATCATTATTCTTTGACTATTCAAAGTATTTCTGCCTAACGACTTTAACGATACCTCGATACTCAATTGATGAAGAAACAAAACGATGAATCATTTGATCGAGTTTATTAAGTAGTATATTCGAAAGATTCGCCGAGAAACATGAAAATTCTCGGCGACCTACTACAATGCTTCCTCGAATGCCTACTGCAAGGACTTTCACCCAAGCGGATTGAACATAGCAGGATTTTGGCGCCAACTGTTTATAATAACGTTGACCTCGACGACGATTCAAATGGAAAATAACCACTGAATATGATAAACTAAGGAACGATTAATTATTTGCTTTACTTCATTAAAATTTTTCAATATTGCGTTAAGAAATGTTTTACGCTAATTTTTGAATGAATTTAAACTAATTGTAGGAAAGAAATATTTGATAGGCAATTATATTTTGTGCATATTTGTATGAATAAAACTAACGAGTAGATAAAGAAATATATAAAAATAGCTAAATGAAAATTTTTATGTTTAGGTCGCAAATTTGGGAAAGTCCATCAAGTGCCGCTTGAAGATTAATTTGCAGCATCGAAGAAAATAAAAAAGTCATTTAAATAAAATTGATGAGGGTTAATTCGTAAGACGTATTAACTTCTTGTTAATAGTGTTGTCTAATTGTTATCCGAATGGATCTCAATAATGTTATTATACTTAACTTATAAAATATGATTATTCAATTCACGATTTAACATTTTTTCGTGACATGCGTTTACGTGAGTGTCAATTATTTTTCAATTCGTTTTATCTTTTTTGTTTTTTTATGGAAAACGATGCATCGTGTATCTAGTTAACCGAATATAACATCGGTACGGTGAATGGAAAGTTAACAGATCACGCGACAGTGATGCAGTGCCGTAGTGTCAGTGCCAAGTGCCACGTGCCCATTGCTTGGATTACTTGAAAATGCCGTCGTCCGGTGGATACTATGACGACAGGAATCCTTTGCTCAAGGGCACCTTATCGAGGTAAGTTTACGTGACTCTCTTTTAAATTTTATTCTCTCTTTTGTAATTCGCGTAGTTATCTCAAAAGCTTATTTTGAAGTGAAACTCTTTGAATTATATTGATTTACGTGTCTACTTGCAAATATTAATAATAATCGGAGGAAAGTATGACATGAAAAATTCGTTTTACTTGACCAGTGGCTTGATCTCCTTGGTGTTTAACCGGTCTCTTCGTTCTCTTTTGTTTTTAAATGCATTAGCTTCTGTTCGATCGCCTGGTTCCAACTATAAAGTCTATGTTATTGTAATTGAATCATATATTTCTTTAAAATGAAACATTAAAGATTTAACGATATTTTAAATATTAACGATTTTATATTTTTTTTTCAAAATTGTATAACACACTAGAGGAAAAGATTTGTTAAATACGAAACCGAGAAAAAATATTATATTGTATATTGACTGAAGCATTCTGCTTATGTACATAAGCGTGAAATACAGTGTTAGCGTTTTATTTACTCTTACCAACAATCAATTTAACATTCAACAGCAATTTGCTCGATTAATTCGTCGTAATATCTTCTCGGATATGATCAACGGTATAGTGTGAAAAACATTTGTGGCCTCTCTATTTCTCTATCGAATTACCATCGCAAACCACTTTTACGTTAAAGATCGATTGTATGATCTTTCAATGATGTGGGCGTGCACGTGCACCGTTTAACGCATTGAACGCGCTAAATCATTCCTTGTTGTGGCACGCATGCGGCTAGACAGTTACGATACTGATTGTGCCATGAAGTGTCGCGTTTACACACGCATATTTCGCCAGTTAAACGACAAGGTGTTCGACATCAGCATCCGTATAAAACAATATCTAACTACATAATTCGATAATTTTTTCGATATTCTGGAAAAAATAAGAACTTTCCAATAGTAATAATAGTAATAATAATAATAATAATAATAACAACATGGACTCAATTTTTTTATTCGTATCGAATAATTATCAAATTGTTGATTTTTCTTTAATGTAAAATAAAATCTTTAGAATTCCCTGAAATATATTATCTTCAAACTTACGTTTTTTTAAACGTAATAAAATATAACAAAGAAATCATAATGATATCAACTATTGAATACATTGAAAATATTGAATAAATATTTTCAAATATTGAATAATATAAAATATTAAATATAAACCGATACGGTTCTTTTATACATTTATATCTAAATAATAAATCAAAGATTTAATTAGCCATATTACGAATATTCGGTAGACAACAGATAGAGAATCATAATTCTTATTTCAGATCATATGATTGAACAAATCATATCGTTGTAAAAAGATACCAAGAAATTTTAATTCGCTATTTTAATTTGCGCGTAATTCGTTTAGGTGGAAACGTAGCTAGTGGCATCAATTGACAGTGACCTAAAAACTCATAGACATCGTTAGTAGAGTTTCGGTTTTCGCATCGGCTACGAATAAGGCCGATTAATCGAAGTAAAAGCTGCAATCCTGATCCTCGGTACTGTTTTTATTCGATTTCAAAAAGATGATTGATTTGTCGAATCGAATAAATTTATTTTTCGATCCGTTTCTGATAATTTTCCTGTCATTTTTATTTTTTCCCGAAAAATCTGTTATACAGAGGATATTGAATCGATCAGAAAGGGGATAGATAGGGATGCTAAAGCGGAATTGAATTAACATGCAACAAGTAGGACGTGATTAGAATAGCGTCCTTGACCTTGCTCGTTACGACGAATTTTGATGCAATTCCAGATCAATTAAAGAGCATAAAATTTTAATAAGAATAAATTTCGTAATTCAGAGTGAGCGAATGTAAAGCAAGGTCAGCAATATAAAAATTATCGAGCTTCTGTGTATCACAATACAATATTACAGTATTTATACCGTGTGACGAGATTATACAAAATTAAGAAACAAATTTGCATTTTTATTATATACCTACGTCGTTTGGAGAACGATTATTATTTTGTGACAGAGAAATCTAAAAACAAAATTCTGACCCTGATTGTTTTATAATATATCTGACCCTGATTGTTAACGATTTCTAAATTCGTTTTAAAATGATAAAAAAAAGCGAAGGGAGAAGAAAAAAATATTTTCGTTGGAATTCGTCGAAAATTTCGTTGAAATTCCTCGTCAATTTGCCATGCACAGTGCTAACGAGCGCGGTAACGTGACAATTTCCTCGGGTCAAAAATATCCGGCGACCTCATTAAATCGCGTCGATTCATTAGAGAAGTTTCTTCCGCGTCTTCCTCTCATAGCTATGCGCTTTACTAGTCCAGTTTTCGTAAGTAAATTTCTACAGCGTGAAGAATGCTTTTACCACTGTATGGTACGTGGCTATGGTTAGTTGCTCGTACTACTCGCGTATTATCGATGATACTCGGTTGGCCCGGGGCGCGTAACTCGGTAATGGTCCCCGGTGGTGAAATTAAAGCCGGCTCGAATGCATTCTCTTCTACACAACTAACGAGGCTTTCGCGGCCGCGTTTGTTTCAACGATTTGCCGCGCGCGTGGCACGCGGAGGGTTTGGGTTGCGCGAGCATAGTCTATATACACGTATCGGAGCGAGAGAGATGGGATTTCCAATCCGAAAAGGATGCTAGAGAGAAAGAGGGGCGCGCGACACTGTTCTCCTGGATGGCACCGCCCTTCTGTTCTCGCGGCAGCCATCAAGTCTGGGGAAACGACGTTCGGTCTTTTGCGCCACATTCGTTCGACGTCATTAAATTTTTTTGACCGATGAAAATAAATGGGTTTACCGTAATCGAATTAATTGTCACGATCCATTCGATCGCGTGTCCCAGCTGGCAAGTGCCCGACACTTTTCGCGTTTAGCGTCGCGATCATTTCAATTGCGATAGCTATTGTTGATATCGAACGTAGAACGACCGTGGAATACAAGTTAGATAATGAGAAGTCACGGAGAGGAACGAGTGGGGAAAACAAATATAAAGATATGGTAAAAAATCGAATTAGGGAAGATGATAGCGATGCTTTTTTATTTTCGCCTATTCGATTTCGAGAGGGTATATTGTCGAAAAGGTATACGCATATTTCTTTCGATTTTTTGTTTTAATATCGTTATATATCGATAGAATCGGAATAATTGCGTTAATAAGTGTAATTAATTGGCAGAGTGATAACTTGATACTTTAATTTTGGAAAAAGATCGTGAAAACAATAGAGCGAGTTTTATTTTAACAAGTTTCGTTCAACCATTCATATTTTGTTGATTCTCGACCGCTATTTTAAAGCATTGGATGAATCATTTCGGTACTCTCTCTAAAAATAGTTGAACGCCTCGCCCGGCATAAAAATGACTGTCACTAAGAACACCATTGCATCGAGTTGTAGTTTGGAAATCTTAAAGAAAAGAGAATCTATGACACTGCGTGGAATGTGAAACAATCGCTTGCCTTTTGACAAAAGTTATTATTACATTATCAATTTGTGTCGCGTTGCACACACGTGCCGTATATTAGACGCGTGACGTCCGCGAAGTAACAACTCTGAAAGAGAAGGGGAGACCGAGGAGCAGGAAGACGACTGATGGCGCCGTGCTTCTTTTCTCATTATCTTAACCACAGGGTTCCAGTAGTATGCAACGTTCTTGGTACAGTAACCCGTTTTTCCCTCGCTACTTATCAGCCTATTTAATGAATTCTCTTTGTTTAATAATAATATATAAATGTGTGATTTAAAAATATGTAATTGCATTTTGAAAGGTCGATTGTGAAATTTTGTAAATTTTTTTAAACATCTTTTAACTGAGCTAAAACTTCGTTAATCAACAAATAATATTTTGAGCATAATCTTATCTCTAAACTGTCAAGATATAATGTTAGATTAAAACGTTAATTTCTTCTATTGATTTCGATTATTAATAACTTTTCGATTTTTGTTATCTTATATTCAAAATCGATAGAATTCGAATTAATTTTGCGAAATATAATACGAAATCATTGAGTTTTTATGATGATCAGAAAAAAAAAAGATGATTCACCATTCTTGATAATTTGTCGAAGAGAAAGGCTGAAGATGCGCTTTCGCCGAGTGTTTAGTCGAAATTGGCTCTATGTTGTAATGGGCCAAAGAACGTGACGATACTCTCTTTTAAAAATAGGAAGCCTCATCTCCGGGTGGAAGTCGTCTCGATTCTTCGACTTTGAACGCAAGATAACAGTTGATAATAAAAGCACGATAACCATTTATTGATAATCTATCTCTAAGTAAAAATTTGGGGAAAACCTATAATGACTTGCCGCTTTGTTTTTCTTTTATCTTAAATAATTTATAAAAGTATAGCTTGCGTTATATTTATTTCCATTATAATTGAATCAATGCTAATAATTTTAAATAATTTATGGAAATTATTAGATATATGTATATTAGATATATATATAGATATATAGATATATATATATTAGATATATTAAAAGTAACATGATAAATCATATATAATCATATTCGGCGTACATACGCATATGTATATGCACAATATTTTATATAATAAAAAAATTATATAAAAAAATGATATTAAAAAAAAAAAAAATCAACTTAGATCAGAAATATTTCTATGAATCTAGAGAAGATCGTGGCACGTTTATTTTCACTTTTGCTGACGCAACGAACGCCGTTGGCTTAACCGTATTTATACCTCCTTTAGCTACAATGCGAGATTCAAATACATAGACATCGCACGAACGAATTTATTCATATGGAATTTTCAAATTATCCTTCCGAAGAGAAGGATAATCGGTTGGTATGCTAACGCCTACGCATCCATCGCGATTGTCAACGATTTGTCTTGTCGTTTTTCTTCGTGCATACGAGGGCAGCCTTGTATTTACTCATGATGCCGTGAACAGCGCCGCTTTCCAGGCAAAATCATTAGCACGCCAGAAAATTACTATTTAATGCAGAGAAATTTTTATACGTCGATACTTCTTTTTTAAAAAAATTAATCCAAATTTATTCGATAATATGATATTCGTTCGGTAATTATAATTAAATAAACATATCAATTTACATATCGAAATGTCTTCTTCGCTGTTATGATTTTCTCGAGGCTTCCATAGCGTTTCTCTTTATTCGCGTTCCATCTAGCGGACCAGAAGCGAGACACGCTCGTCAGACCGAAGCGACTTCAAAAATTGTTTACACCTCTTCTTTCATCGTTAACCATCGGCCGACCGACCGCTCGGTCGATCTACTACGCAGAAGCATCGCTTGCTTGTTCTTCAACATTCTAACGGCCGTTGGTGGCTTTGGGGCAAAAGAAGCCAAGCCATGCTCTCTAACACTTTCACCGGCAGATTTCCAACGTGATTCTTGAGACTTTGCTACGTTTACATTGATTTTATATTCGAATAATGTTAATAATTTAAAAAAAAATTGAAAAGGAAAAATTGATTAAAACATAAAAATGATTTATATTAAATGATATATTAAGTAGAAGAGTTTACAAAAAAAGATGCTAATAATTATTTAATAGTTTTAATAATATAATTGAGTAGGATGTATGTTATTGTTATATTACACTTACTATTTAATCATTTGATAAAATAGAGGGTTGACGAAATTATTCTCGCCTTTGGTGAACATCGAACGAGCGCCAAGTTGGCTCAGTTTCATTCGCGGTGAAAGTTTGAGTGTCGAGGTGCATGGCCTCGTTCTCTGGTCTGTTATCGACGCGATGTGAACGCCCCCTAATACAAGACAGTAGCATTGCGCTTCGCCATGACTGGAGCAGGGCACGTTCTACGTCTGAGAGATACAACGAAGACGAAGGAAGGCAACACAGGAAGGGGAAAACTGTGAACTAACCTTACCTCAATAGATACGCATATATATCTCTCTTTTCCTTGTCAGAATTTCTGCTAACAATTTTCCTGTTTTTAATATTCAACTGTCCTACGATGCAATTTATTTATCGTTATTTCTTTTTTTTTTTTCTTATCGTTATTTTATGCAATAAATAAATAATAAAGAAAAAGCAAAACAAAAAGATCAATTCTTCTACATTTAACATTTTCTTTCACGAGATATACGAGGAGAGAAGGAGTAAAGTTACGGTGACTGCATAAATTCTTCAGAAAAGTTTGAAAAATAGACGATACTTCCTGAATGGACTGTTGACGAGTGGTTGGTTGGTGCCTCAGGAGAGGAGTTGAAAAAACTCCTCGAGTTAGTCTCATCAGTCTGTTTCTTCTGCTGTGAGAAAATCTTCGAAGTTGTTCTGTAATGGTGTACTTGCCGGTGCAAATATCAGGCTCTATCAGTTATACATCCCGTATGATTGATTCTCGAACGAACGATTCTCGAAAGGACAGGTTCTTAAAAGTTATTTCAATAATTTCAATAATACATTCATAATTTTCCACTATTCGTAATCCGGATGTTTCGCTATTTGTTGATTTTATAGATATCAATTTGTTTGAGACGATGTGTCGCTGTATTACTTCCAACGAATTTTTAAAATGTAGTAAAAGTATGTTATCTCGCGTATTTTTCTTCGAGCTTTTGGCCTTTAGGGATACTTTCGAGATATGTCTCGTCTTTTTGTTTTTGCAACTTCTAAAAGTGGAACTATCTTTCGAACACTATTTTGTAAGAAACCATCTGTTTCTATAATTTTTAAATCAGTACCGAACATAGCATTATTATTATAACACAGAGTTACGAGTATAGTCATTGATATCGTCAACGCGGGAAAAAACGAAATTATTTTCAACGGAGAATTACAAGTTTTTCGAAACTTACTTACTTATTTTTATTAAGTGCACATTAGTTTCTCGCGTGTCAAAATACAATCAAGGGAGATGGAATGAAACCTACAGTTCTTTGGTTAAAAAAAGAAAAAAATTGATTATCCATTGATCGGTGGGACGATTAACTCGATGTAATGGAATCAAGAAACAGCGAATGAAACCGGACATTAGTGATAAGTTAAGTAAAAAAAGTGCACGGTTATTAGAGCACGTTATCTGAGGCTGGTCTTGGTAATATTATTATTTCTCCCTTCTGCGTAATTCTTTGTACGCTCAGCCAACTGCATTATAGTTTCTTACCCAATAGCACGCCGTGATTACGCCATTATAATCGTACCTCTCCGACAACTACTTCTTCACCGTGCAATTAGCGGCCGAATCTCTAAATGCAATCGTGTAGCTGCATGAAATCCGCGCAATTTCACGATTCACCGATAGACGACACGTTTAGATTGCCAGCCAACGATTCTCCTCGTCGGTAATTTGTTTCTCTTGAATAACGGCAGGACGCAATTACGAGGTTCGATAGAGCGCTGTTCGAAAATGTTTCGAGAATCCGGTCCACTGTTGGCTTCAAAAAAAAAGAAGAACACGAAGATAAAAGTGAAAAATAAGGAAAGACAAAGGTATAGAGATAAAAGAGGGAAATGACGCGTCGGAAATGTTTGGTTCAAGAACATGCGATCGAATTAGGCCGTTAAAGTTGCTCGCTGTAAAAATGTCGGGTCTCTGGTGTTCTCCGCATTTCAGTGACGTCACGATCGCGTAGAAAAGTTCCGTTAGGTATCTCCCGCCCCTGAAGAGTTGTGGGAATCATCCGGTTCGAGCAACGTGGCTTCTCGACTTCTCGACACCGTCCACGGTTACCAGTCTTTTTGCGCTAGTCTTGCTTTTTAACATCAACCTATCAACATCCATGTTTCGTTCACTCGTCTCCGATCACCGATCTCATTACTCAACACGTGTTTTACGTGTAGATACGTATAGACAGGTCGGAGAGCAAAAAAGTCCTTGGATCGGCGAGATCGAAGATCCGGGTCAAGTACGGGAAACGTTACTTTTGTTACTTGCTGTCGACACGTTTCGCGTATTCGCGTTGCATAATATTCATTCGTTGGAATTCGTTTGTCTCTATCGAAACGAATTATCTCGTGATGCGTGGTGATTGAGAATCCTGAAAGAAAGCGCGTGTATATCTGAGTTGATAACAACCAACACGTTTTCGTTCGTTCGTTCGTTCGTCCAATGTTATCGTGGTGCGAGTATCTGAACGAGTTTCTTATCGGCCCCACTTTGTTTTCATTTCACGGCCCGCTCGAACGAAAACTCGAATCGAGAAGTTCCGAACGAGAGAGATCTTGGAACGAGAGACACTTACTTACCACGGATCGATACAACGAACGAGTTTCGTCTTGTTCAAGATTCGTGAATATTTTCGTTTCCTGTCACCGTGTTCACCGTGTATTACACCTTCGTCGCATATACGTGGCATTATCCTCGTTTGCATTCGTTGAGCGGTACCTTTAGGGTATGTATATCCGAATTTCGTTTGCATACAGGACGGGTTCCTTTGTCAGTGAAAATACGGCTGTTAGTCCACCACATATTCGGGCTCTATTCCGGGTTCTTTCAACTAGTTTACCAAAGGCACTCATTTCGAGAAGTTTACACGGACACGCGCAAACACAAAAATTTCACAGACTAGAATTGGTATCGGTGTGGCGAGAAAAAGGTGAGGCGAGGGAAATGACAAAGGATGGAGCGGGAGACGAAACAATGAGGAGAAAAGAGATGGAAAGCAAAGGACGTGATTTGATAACGCGGCATCGATCCAGGTTCTCAGGATGCTTCCACCCTTCCTCTTTATTCTCCGTCTCGATTCTCCTCGCTTTTCCATTTCACGCCCTCTCTCTTTCCTCGATCCCCTCGGTCTTTGCTCATTTCTGCCACCAGCCTGCAACCAGCACAACTACAAATACCGTCCTCGCTGCCCATTTCGCTCGATCTTCGGGATCGCCGGTAGGCTGTTCCTATCTTGGAACGAGAATCCCCGATAAATTCTTGGACGTTGGGCTATTTCAGACGCGTCGGCCACACGAAAATATTCGAAGCTCGTAATGGGTTACTCCGGTCGTTTCGTATCCGTTACGACTTTTATTCTCCCTCCTTCCCCACTGTCGTGTCGAGGGCTCCTTTATCCGGAAGTAACCCCTAAATCCCCGCGTGTATACGTCGAATGCGCACGGTATCGGTACAGTATTGGAAACAATTTCTCCCTCACGAATTTTTCGTAAACGTTTAATAGAAATAAAATTAACCGTCCTACCGAAAGCGACCAATTTCATTGTATCTAATCTAGTCAAAGTCACCGCATTTGCGAGCGTGCTTTGTTTACGTCGCTTAGGCGAGTGAAAGTTTCCGTCAGGCAACGGGTAACGCGATTTTGCGCGTGCAAGTACGCGCGAACGTGTATGTTTTATAGCAGTATCTGCGCTCTAAAATTCTTCCACGGATAACCTTTTCTCTCTCTTCCAACTGGCCGAATCTTCGCCGAAAGTGCGAACAAATAATCGTAAATCGACGATCGTAGCGACGCCGAATGATAAAGCGATTAAGAGAGAAAATCGATTTGTCCTAAATTACGATCCTGTTATTAAATTATCAGCATTCGGGGCAAGTCGCGTTACGAGCGGAATACGAATGGAAGAGCAGGCGAGATTACCTTGAAGGCGACAAGTGGCCTGGCCAATGAACCGGCCGCACGTCCCAACGGCTGCCACCGAGACGCCACGAATTAAACGATCCAAAGATTCTTTTTTTCTTTTTTTCAAAGATATTCGCCACAATTTCTCCGCCGAATTCGCATATTGTTGTTTTCTCCCCGATCCCGGATATGTCGAACTCGTGTTTGTGACCTCTGATATGATCGAATAAAAAAACGCGTTCTTATCTTGCTCGGCACGTCTTTGTTTATGAAGAAAAAGAAAAAATTTTACTCGGATTTTTTTGAGTTTAGTAGTGATGACCGATGAAAGTCGTTGTTACGAATTCGACACGATATATTTGTTCATTATACAATTTTTTTAATCTAATTATCTAGTTATTTTCATAACTAGTGGAACTAGTTGTAATTTATTTTCATGGAAAAATCCACTTTCGATCTTTGTTTTTGATTCGTAAAACTTTCATCCTTGTACGTCCATGTGGTAATATTGCAAAGAAGAGTTATTCCTATTTCTTTTTGGAATTTGTTTATAGCCGTCCATTTTCACCGACTGCGCCAGCGTTCACATACTAAACGATTCGAAGCACGAACATTTCTGTCTATCGTTCGCTTAATTTATCGTTCCAATCTCATCGTAGATAGTCATAAGATTACAATCGATCAATTTTTATGGTCGGGTAGTACGTTCATAAATTTTTCCGTTTCTAAGTTTTATCTCGCAGTTGTTGTCCGCTGTTTGCTCCGCTGATTGCATCATCAGTATCAATTTTGCGAGGTTTTCTCGTTCGGAATACGGTTCGTGCTTGCACGAGGTCAGTTACCAGCTGTCGGTAAATTCTCAAGTAAACAAACGAGAAAGGACCGTCGAACGTTAAAAGTAGCGGTGCGAGTTTTCGGTCGGTCGTTCGAGCTCAACCTTGGCTCCCTCGTTTAAGTCCGGAGCCAACAATCGTTACACGCCATTATACCGTTTTCTTTGCTCGTTCTGCTTGATTATGACCTTCCCGTTCCATTCTTTTTTCCTTCCATTAACTCGCCAATTAATTGTCGGGGGTTGTATAATTAAACGTTGACGCCGCACGCAGGAAACATAATCGCGCGATCTTGAAAAGGGCCGTTGCATTAGACGGAGAGGGAAGGGACGAAGAGAAAGACAAGAAGAAAGAGAAAGCATAAAATAGCTCGCATATTGTTATTATTAAAAGCTCGTAACCAACGAACGGAGGACGGAATACGTTTCGTTGGGTACGGGTCTCGGTCGTTTTGTCTTTCAAATCCCATCGTTTTATGGAAGTGGAGGTTTTTGTGGAGTAGACACGTAAATAGCGCGCATACCGGCACCGGGTGCAAAGGTTCCGGCCATGACAGATTGACGAATCGATTTCTCTGCGGCAGATACGTTTTACCACCGTCTTCGAGACCGTCTCCCCCCCCCCCCCCCTCCTCCCCTCCCCAGATTCTTTCTCTTTCTTGCGTACACGCGAAGAAAGAGAAGGAACTTGTCGGCACGATCTTGTTTTCCTTTTCTCGTGCCCAGAAAAGCGAATGCGCCGTTTCGAGAGGGAAGAGGGACGAAAGAAATAATCCTTTCTCGTTTCCTCCGCTTCTGACTGACCCTCTTTCTTCTATCTTCTTAGGCGTCTTGATACGCAAAAGTTACACGCGTTGTACGCGCCCGATATATATTTAGCGCGTGCGGCATTTCTCGACCCACATACTCGTCTGAAGGCAGAATGTCTCGTATACAGTGGAGTCATCCCTCTGCTAGTCGCGACAAAGACGTTGTTTTCTCTCTCTTTCTTTCTCTTTCTCTCTTCTGCCTTCGCGATCTATCATCTTCGATGCAACGACATCTCGGGATACGATCAAGTCGCAACCTCGATTTTTAACAGCCACTCGTTGATCTCGCTTTTTCCCTTTTTTTCTCGCAACTTCTTTTTTTAACGCAGCTGCTTCGGTGAAGCAGAATTAAAGAGCGTTTTTATTCCTTTTATTTTTCATTTCAACATTCCACGCTTCTATTATCTAGATTTAGTACGAATAGTACCTATGCTTTAGAATCGACGGTTTTGAAAGCGAGCCGATCGATTCGCGCGGTTGTCTGAAAAAAATTTATTAATAATAAAGAGGGCGATAAAAGCGACTTGTGCGGAATGGGCATCGCGTAAATTTCCAAGAGCATCTCTTCGCGTGAATACATTTGCGAAGAATCGTGTGTTTGACGACGGAGACGAGGAACTATGAGTCATTGTCGATGGTGCTAGGGGAGCTCGGATAACCACTACTAAATCAATGGTGCAGTATAGCCGACATCGGTGCATTATCGTCCTGTCCCTTTCTTCTTGATTCATTTTGCGCATCTGTGCGTGACCGTGTTCCGACTGAAAATCGATAAGATCGTTCGAAAGTTTAGCCCTTGCGAGAAGGATTTGCGATTCTCGTTGCATCCTCCGGTGTGCCATTGTCCAGTTGCTGAACGAAGCGCGAAAGAAAAAGGAGGAAAATAATAGAAAGATAGAAAATGGAAGCGTTAGAGAATGCGGATGACGTGAAACAAGCGTGCAAACCGTAAGCGTGCACGCTTCATAAATTCATACCCGCAGTTCCGGCCCACGTTCTTGGACGTGGTAGAAGTTCCTTTAATTGGTATCGTTCGAGGGAGGAGAGTGCCGGTCGTAAATCGATATGATCGGTGATTTATCGGTGTATCGATGCGTTACTCAGCGTCAAAGGGACGTCGTGACTAGGGAGAAGAAACATTTTGAAATAGTTTAAACGTTTGTTCACCCCTTTGAACATATATTCGTCTTTCGGCTCGCGTGGATGATTCGAGATATCGTCGATAAATCGGATTAAACGGAGCGAGCGTATAACGCGAAATCGCGTTAGATCGTGTGGCATTGTTCGGCCGCGTGTTATTGAATCGATAACGTCTGGTTGGCACGCGTAGCCGTAGGGTATGCGCGCGCCAGCCACGCAAATAAATACACCCTATTAATTGTAAATGAAATGCAATATTTGTTCGAACGTCATCATAATCCCCCGAGCTAACGTTTATGCCACGATCTGTTCGCTTTTCTCGCCATTGTGGTCGGAACTTGATCGACGCTGATCCGATAAAACAGTTCCCGTTAATTGACTCTTCGTGTACCGTGAATTACGTCAACGTAATACACGAGGCGGTGGCAAAAAATGAAGAGACCGATACTTTTGGGATTTGAAGATGCGCTTGAATTTCGTGAACCCTATTATTCTCACGGAATAAGAGATGCAATTATGTTAGGTTTTTTTTTTTTTTTTTGGAGACGGAACGAGGCGGAAATGGCGCTTACGCGAATCAGAAACTAATTTGCTCTGTTCCGGAATAACGATGGTGGATAGTAATATCGAGGTGACCACGATGCACATCCACGCACACAAACGCGCAAACTAATCGCAGTAATCTCTGATACCTTGTAACTCAGCGTCAATTGGTTTGCCACGGCCGGTCCATTAATATCGACGATATCTAGGTTGGCGGAAGGTGGTAGGTGATAGAACGGAAAGTAGACGACGGTGAATCATGGTTTGAACCACTTTGCTGGTTATAAAATTCGTTGCGCAGATATTTCCAATGTTTCGCTGATCTTTTGCGATGATACGAATAGAAGGCGAGTAAAATTAAAAGTCAGATTTGTGAATTGATATATTCGTGACGTAACGATTTAATCGACCAAAATGATTTGGATAATCTTCTGGTGGAATCGGTTGCGTACAATTCGGATCTGTAAATCCGGAACAGATAGCAAACAAGACAAATCCTCTGTATCCCGAAGAAATCACTGTCTAGGAGGTGGCACGCGCCCTCCCCTTTGACGAGTTTGCTCCATTAATTTGTCCACGTTACGCGTAGTAGAGTAATATCGATAGTATCTGGACGCGCGAGGGAGGTTAGCGGTTAGGGTGGATGAGAGCAGAGGGAAGGAGTAAACGAGGTGCGGATTCATGGGTTACGCTGCTCGGATTCTGACGTCACGTCGCTTGTACGCAAGTTTACCACCACCGCTATTCCTGTCGGTGTTACTACTTCTACTATATCACTTACTACTACTATTACTACTACTACTACTACTACTACTACTACTACTACCACTACTATTACTATTACTACTACTACTACTACTACTACTACTACTACCACTACTAGTGCATCGCAAACATAGATGGCGTCAGAGGCGTATACTTGTAACGTTAACACCAAGTCTTGCATACACGCACACATATATACGCTTCGATGTCACTGTCACTCAACGTACTTACCACAGCTATCGTTATAATTGTCAATGTTTGCGTCACTCTCACCATTGTATTATACACAAGCACAAATGACTGCACTCCGCACTATCGAATAGTCAGCGCTACGAGATCCCACCACATTTGTGCTGGCAACTCTCTGTTTACCACCACAAAGTCGTCGACATTCGGTACACACGTGTGCAAGCGTGGAAAGGACAGAGAAAAACGAACGGGACACGGAGCGGGAAGAGAAAGAGAGATAAACGATGAAAGAAGGAGAGAGAGAGAGAGAATTTGCATCCGAGAGAGACACGCATAGCCTTTTCTTTTTTCCTTCCTTCTTTCTTTTCTTCTTTCTCCTTTCGACTCGAGCGTTGCTCTTTCTTCTCTTCGCTCTTTGTTCATCTCGGGCAGGTGCTCGCCGAATTGCCGCAGAACCGGCAAAGGAAAAAAGAGGAAAGTGGAAAACGTGGAAGAGAGACGGAGAACAGCAACGAGAGAGCCGATACTTAATCCTCCCTTCGTTGGCCCACCCTCGGCAGGAAATCAATAGAGAGAGACTCGCTCTATCCTCCCTCCCCTTTCCTCTTTCTCTCTTTCTTTCTGGCTCTGTTTCGGTCTCGCTGGTCTTTCTTCTTTGTACTCCCCTTTCTTTTCCTAGCCTAGCCGCGGTCGTTCGAAGTTTAGAAACAGCTCTTCTTGTTTACTCCCGTCTCCGTCTCGTTCTCTCTCCTCATTTTCCTCTCTTTCTTTTCCTCCTACTTATCCCCGAGACTCGTAATCTCGGTGGAAACGTTTTAACGATCATTTTGTTCGATCGTGCGATTTGTCTTTTCTCTCCAATTGGAAGTAACAACATCGATCAACGAATAACGTGTGTTTCGATCCATTGATTCGTTGGTAGGGTATAATCGTTATCCAACCTAAATGTTTGCACTGTTTGCTCGGGGAGTCAAGGTAATTCGATCAAAGGTTATCGATATCGCGGGATTAAACGCGATACTGCACAGATATTCCCTGTCGAAACCAATTTTCCTCTTTGCCGAAAAAAAAAAAAAGGAATCGCGGTTGGATCTTGTGTAGTCTTTTAAAACGATTCAGGTAGCTTTCTTCATCGAGGTCGAGTTACATCGGAGTTGCCCGTTTTCTCGAGCCCTTTAAACCGAAACAACCCGGCCAACAATGGATCGATGTCCGACCGGTGAACGAGCCAGGCTTGTTTATCGGCATCGAACGTGTCTCGGTAAAAAGACGACCGGCAACTTTCGCGTTCGTCAAAATACAACTGCTCGGAACAAAAGTATCGCGGCGAAACGAGTGATTGGCGCAAGAAGCAACTAGTCGACGAGAATGTTGTTTCCAATACAAAAGAAGTCGGGAGAAACGAAACGCCTAGGAATCCTCTCTTCGTGGGCGGTGAAAATCGGAATTTTGTTTTTATCTCGCGTCGCGTGTGTACCGAGGCGAACACGGAGGGTGGGGAGGAGAGGAGGAGGAGGAGGAGGACTGAAAGGAGAGACGGACGATGATGGGCGGCGTGTACGCGTGACGTAACGGAAGTCGTGCGTCACCAATGACGTAACAACATCGAAAGAGGAGGAACGTCCGAAAGAGGCCATTGACGAGAGGACTTGTTGCACGCGTCCTTTTCTGCCTGGGCTCTTGATCCTGCTACCGAAATAGCGGCGCTATACTAGAAAACGTAACGTAATTCCAACTTCAATTAGGGAAACCGGCATCGAGTTTTATTTTTCCCCTTCTATCTTTCTTTTTAGCTCGAGTATAACGGATTTATCGTAGATTACCGTGTAATCGAGTTTCAATTGAATCTCACCAGACTCCTCCGCGTAAGGGCGGAGGAAAGTGGCGTAGACTTGTTGCGCGCACTTTTCTACGCGTGGCCCATGGTATTTCCTTGATCCTATCATCCTCTTTGGATTAATGCAACGTAATTCCGGATTCTGTTAACGCGCGATTGTGCCCTTTTACGCAAAAGTGCCTTCTTCTACCCTCGGCGAACCCCGAGAGAGCACGTAAGACGAAGCAAAGTGGCGTAGACTTGTTGCATATCTATTCGCGCATGTGTGTCTCGGTTCTCTGTGTCGCGATAGGCCGGCAAAATGGAGAAAGTTCATCCTTGCGTTTTACGGTATCGAGGGCGTAAATCCTTCTTGATCGATTTGATGGCTGGTTGGATACCGGCGTCCGTGAAATTTACTTGCGAGCTGATACAGATTTCCACTTCTATAATCCAACTCTATAAGCGATCTATCAAGCCGTCGTTTCGAGCCATCGATAAAATCGAAGTCTTGGCGCCATGTCGTTTCCTTGGCAACTCTGGCCACCCCGCGTATGCGAAATTTAAAAGTAGCTTTTAGCTCCGGCTTAATCGACCATCCGTATCTTCGGCTAAATCGTAGGGTGATCCCGTACATATTGTGACGTGAAATGGGTCAGATTAAATTGATTTTATCAGTCTGTAAACGACTCTAATTTATCGCTAATTTATTGACACACGCAATGATGTTTCTCGATTTCATTTGCATAATTCTTCTTATTTATTTAATCGTTGACAAAGAAGGGAAAAGATCGCGGTATCACGTTGTGAAATCTTCTTAGAAGCAATTAAGCGTTTTGATTATTTTTCTACAAACGAACGTGAAAAATTAAATGCAGAAACTTAATTCAGAGATAAAGAATCTTCTAGATTAGCTATGTATAAATAATCTTACAAATTAGATATCAGATACTATGTGGAATGGGAAGTATCTGTTATTGTATGTGATCACTTATCACGGATAAATAGAATAAGATTTATGATAAAGTTTTATCATAATTTATATATATTTCTTTTAATCAAACATCATTGAGACTTTTTGTTATTAAAAGCACAATTTTTAAAATTTGAGGCAATTTATGTATGTCCACTTCTTGTATTAGATTGCAATCCTCGTGTTTCCTCCTCCTGTTTTTTTACTTTTATATCAAATTCAAATTTTTTTTTTATAGATCAAAAAATATTAAAATTTTTAAACGGAAACATGTATCACATTACATTACGTAGTTAAGGGTAGACCGCATTTTAATGTAGATATTTATAGAAATTAACAAATCTTATCATTAAGTGACGATGATAAAATTTATTCCGTCCTGTACAAATTACATAAACAGCGATTTAGTAAATACCAAGCTAAATTGCAATTTTCGAGAATTAAATATTTAAGGATCTTTATTAAATAATGTTTTTTTTTTGTCGTTCGAGAGCATTTAATAATATCAATCGTTTTAAACGTAGTGCTTAAATGTATGTATCAACTTTCACGAATCTGTTATCATTCGATATGATACATAGTTATATATTTGCATAATTGAGTGACATTTCGAAATGAATGCGATTAATATTTATCATCATATGTGTAATTTATATTCAATTCGTGTCATTGAGTGAGGTTATGCGCGAGTGGGAATTTAAATAGCATTGTTATTTGAAGAAAATATGTCGGAAAAAGAGGAAATTTTGGATCCTAAAATTGATACGTAATAGAAAATATACGTGAAAGTTGTATGGAACGGTGAATAATTATTAAATTGAATGAAGTTCAATATTTTACGAAATCGATACAAATTAATAAATATAATAAAGATTATAAACTTTCTTTTCTATTATCATAGGGGAAATAATTAAATAATTAAACAAATAATTCGATATTACTTTTTTATCGATTAAGTGAAAATTTGTTATCCTATTGTTTTTATATGTGAGACACAACCATTGTGATACGTACATTTGTATAAATCTTTTCTATAAATTCGTGTACAGTGATGAAATTCTATATTTTCTAATATCGTCGATAAGTAGGATATACGGTTTGGTATCGAAGAGTACCGTGAGATGGCGACTATGGAACAGGTGCACTCGACCAATCGGCGTGCGCGCAATCCCCCTTGTCCATCTACCGATTAGCGCTCTGGCGGTGTCACGAACAGCGATCGCAATATGGCTTCCGCCACCGCTAGCCTGTGAGAGTATCTTCGAAGGTGACAACATGGTGGAATACGTAAGGGTGCGCGAAGCGTCGCGCGTGTAAAAATTGCTAGTGTGGCCTTGTTGAGAATTATACGTCGAGTCGATCGAGTGCCGAAGAAATAGCGCATATGCTCGAAAAACAAAACATTACGAGAGAAGTGAGAGAGAAGGAGACACTGTGTTCTGTTCGGTGGAGTAAGATAAACTGTACGCACGGGCCACTAGTTAGAGAAGGATAGAGTGACAGTGTGATACATCGGTTCGTTACGCTGGAGGTTTCTGACACGAATGTGTATCGGTTGAAAAAATTACGGAATTCCGTGTGTTTGGCGTTCTTGAAACGTGGTTCGACTTGGTGATGCGAATGTAATAATCGAAAAAAAAAAAAAAAGGGAGTATCAAATCTTTCGATGGTTGAGCACGGTGCGCGCGACTCATACGTCGAAAGCGTGGCTCTGTCGGTGTGTGTTACGTCCCGTACACGCCGTATCGTCTTGTACTCTTGTGTATACGTGCGATCTTTCGGTGTTGGAAATTGAAAGAAGATAGACAGACGGTACATGAGTGTGGAAGAATGAGAAAAAGAGTACAGAAGCACAGGGTGCACATCGACGAGCACGACGACGTAACAGAGAGAAGAAGGCGCAAAAGAGCTAGCGAGTGAGCCAGGCGACGTTGCCAGAGTTTTCCTTCTCGCGTTCCCTACTGTACAGCACGTCCCTTCGTGCTCCGAGAAAGACCGAAACGGAGAATAATGTGACAAGGAGCGAGAGAAAAGTAGTGCGAGAAGCTAACACAGAAATACAAGTGCGAGCGAGATAGGAGTACCGAGTAGCGTGAGTCGCGCGAAAAGGATCTAGGGAATTTTTGTATTCAATCGTCGGATTTGTCGATTTAACTCGAGTTTCGTTTGTGTCCTCTGGACGTGTGATTCGTGAATACCACGAGACGATTCCAAATGACGTACACACGAAACACGTGACACGTCGAGTTAGGCCGATCGACAAGCCATGAAGAAGCCACGGTAAGTTTCGACAATTTTTCAATCAATTTTTCATCATCTTTTATTTGCCTTGCGCGGTTGTGACGATGTAAAAGATATTCCGTTTCACCGAACAACTAGTATATTTTTGAAACGGAGAATGGAAAACATCAAAAAAAAAAAAAAAAAAAAAAAAACGAAATAGAGATATCCTATTATCCGACCAAGATATTTATATGTTACAAAAGTGACGCGTTTAACACGGCACGACGTAAATAGGGGTTAGCGCCATGCTGTGGTAGGTGTCAGCGAATTTTCCGGTTGTCGGGGGATTTAGATTCGCGACTACGTTACTGTATGCAGGAACAGGTACAGCTCGTGGTGGTGAAGTGACGTGATTATGAGGGGATGACTCAGATTGACGCCTTGTTTATCGATCTCGATACTGTTAAATGCTCGTTAATCGTATTTATATTGATAATACAATATTTGTAAAATGGTGATGATCTTTTTACCCTACATAATTATTTCTCACCCACACACCTTCAGATTTCTCGCTGTGAGTTAAGAGGGCTGTTCGTTGCCGATTAATTCACGGACGATTCCATCTTCCGACGACCGCCTCTATTTTTAGCGGAGCATCTACGAGTCCTACTTAATTATCTCGCGTTTATTGCTGGGAGTCGTGTGGGGGCCAGTAGATACGCGATTCCCTGCGATTCGTGTTCTTTGCTTCGATTTCTCCATTTTATTTCGACGAATCTTTTCAAATGTTTATTGTCATTATCGGTTTTCTCTACACTAATCGTGAATAAAAAATTTTATTGGCAAATCAAGTAGCGAGAGAAAGAAAATGAAAGAGATGCTTCTTCTGCTTTTTTGACGGGATACGTGGTACGATGAAGAATTCGTACGACGAAGTTGAGAAGCAACGAGAACGTTCCAAATAGATGCCGCTTCTTCGTCGTTGACGATCAGACCAAGTTGCGTAGGTTGATAAATTATGAAGGATACCGAGGGAACGGTTGATCGAAGAGAAGGAACGTTTTGGCGTTGGTCTGATTCGAAATACCTCTTGAGTTCTTTATATCTATAGATCTCTGTGTTTATACATACATACATATATATATATATATATGTCTGTGATTTTACAATACGATCATTGAGTATCGACGTTTTCTCTCGTGTTTATCGAAGATAAGCACGACTCACGTAATTATTCTCACCAGATTTATTAACTTTACGATATAACCGAGTGATTGCAATCGCATCCGAACTTTTAGTTAATCCCGTAGATTGTTTTTTATTATTTCTCGAAATAAAATATTTTCTAATCTATAGAACTATTTATTATTTTAATTATAAATTTCTTTTTTTCTCTCATAAAGATTGATAGAAAACTTAATGCTCGAAGAACAAAAGATAAATTTATTACGCAGCTATACATTGAAATTGAATTGCAATTACGAATAACGAAATACGCGACGCAAATAAATCAATGGTTGGAAATCCGCAATTGACCTTGAGAATATTGTCGATTATCGTTATTTCTCGTTTCATTATTAATTTACTTTCGAGGATGTGCACGTAAATAATAGAGTGGTCAGAGAAGTTACTGTTCGAATGTGTTTTATCATGCATTCCAGGAAAACAAATCGGGAAATCATAATCACGACTTTGCCTCATTATTATTATTATTATTATTATTTTTTTTATAAAACTGTACATGCAATCCAGAAATTTTAATAAATAAGAATAATCGTCCGTTTTATAGCCCGTTTCGTACCTGTTGAATCTGTTAGACTACTAACTCGATAAGATTATTGTCTTCGTGCAGATTTCTCATAAACTGTCGGATATCGATCAAACGACTTTAACGAGGCATCATTAAAGATAATTAATCAGAATCTTTAAATCGTTGTCACCGTCTCTTTACATCGATTTATTTCAATCTTACGATTCCGCGTTTCAGCAAACGATTTTGAATTAATCACGCTTTACTTATTAGCGTCGATTAGTACGGGAGGAGATTTCCATCGACGAGTTTTTGTCACGACGACAAACGTTTTCTGACGCGTTCCCGTTTTCCCAGCTGACACTTGTCTCGACACCGGATTCCGGTGCAAGTTACTCCGTTTGGACACGAGTCGGCGCGACGAGAAATTTCAATCGCCACCGTGCGCGTGTTGTTCGTTTGTTTCGGCGTCGCAAATCCATCCAATATCATTCCCCATTCACTTTTATTCATCCGAGATCGGGTAATCCAATCGATAGTTGGATAGCTGGGGAGGGAACAGTTGAAGCGTGACGGTGAGTTGGCGCCAAATGGATCGACCGTTCGAACAAAGAACGGTCGCAGATTTGAACGAGGCGCGTAAATGATTTCGAAATGCGCGCGCCACCGTTTCCCCGCGCAGGCGCGTTTGCTAGCGCGTACCTACAGCAGAGCGCGTTCAGGGACCGATCTAAAACTTGCGCATACCTTTGGAACACTTGAAGTATGCCGGCGAATGCCTAGCGGGCCGACGTAAGGGACATAAAATATGCAGAAAACGAGCACCGTTCTACGCTTGATTTTATTGCTTATTCACCCCGTATAGCCTCTCGATCCTCGTACCCTCGTGCGCGTTTCGAGTCGAGCGTTCTCTCCTTCTCCTCCGCATCGGCGGATGCAATAGAGAAAAGGAGAGAACGTCTATATAATAAAATCTCGCCAACCATTATCGCAAATTTACCCGCTATCGACCAGCAACGGAGATCTAATTCAATCCCCCGGAATCGTATCTCGTATCTCTTCCAGTTTCTGTTTCGCCTCTCTAATTTCACGGCTCGTGCTTCTCGCCCGCGTCGCGTCTCCCTGCGCGATTAAATCTCTCGATCCCCGACACTGATTAGCGTCACGATGATGATGATGATGGTGATCCCATTATTAGGCATAACGATTCTCGATCGTATCGCGTTTTCATGGATCGACACACACACGGGATATCGCCAGCTTTCGGTGAAGAACCGTGATCATTTATTCAACCGAAACAAACAACTTATGTAACAGTAAATATCCCTCCAGTATTCCTTTTCATTCCGCGTTCCGAGGTTTTTCGTGCCCGTGATACCGTTCGTGGCCTCTCTAGGCCTTGGTAAAAATCGGGATTCTCCGTTACCGGCAATCGCAACAGCGCGCCTAGGGAGAACAATTATCGAGGTATATAGTTATTTGTCGTCACGTTCACGGAAACTCCGCGAACACGAAGACGTACGCGGAATCGAAAGAATCGCTCTTTATGCGATTCTGCGGTGTCGCGTACGAGTTTAGAAAAGCAGGCAGCTGGTATGCATCGAGGTGAACGAAAGCGTGGAGAGAAGGAGAGAAAGAATTAGAAGGAGGGAAAAAGTGCGCGCGCGAGAGAGAGAGAGAGAGAGAGTTGGTTCGGAGGGCACGCATTTGCAGCGTTGCCAACCGATCGCGTTTGTATGCGTGCGTGCATACACGCGTGCAAGAGCGGCCGTGTTTCCGCGCGATTTGTAATGCAGTGTAACGTGTTCAGCCGCTTAGCACGGCCGCATTTACCTGCCTTTGTATTTGCAAACACCGTGTCGGACATAAACATCGTTCGTCGATGTGCATAAGGATCGCGATACTCGGACCGAACGCGTAAAATTGTCCCCGGGAAATACGTCGCGTGTTCCAATCGCGCACCTTTACGCTCCTTAATTTTGGTGACTCGATCGAACCACGCGCGGCCACCTCGTATTATCCTCGAATTCCACGGGTGGAGGCGAGCCACCCAGCTTGCTGCGACTTTAAGCGCGCGGCCTGTAAACGGGAACGTGGTGATATTGTTCCGTTCGTAGTTCGAGCGGAAGCACGAGTCGAGTGGAAAATCAACGACGATGAAATCGATTATTTACCCCATGATTCACGACTTAGGCGAGTGACACGTTTCGGATAAAATTGAGGGTAATGATCCGGGCTACGCATCGATGGTAAATCTGATACCGGGAAATGTTTCGAGATGGTTTCGGTTTCGATCGTAAAGAATTTATTCCGATAAACAACGCCTCGTTTCGAGAAAGGGATTGCAGATTTCTTGGAAGAGGCGGATTGTTGTCAGCCTCTCCGGTGACTAATATCCATCTAATTACTCGAACGATGAATGTCGTCGTTAATGTTGACGGAATACAATGGGAGGGGGAGGGGGGAAGAGCTTAGTGCCGCGTTAATAATTGATCATTTTCAAGCGGAGAAAAGCCCTTTGTTTCACGATTCGAGCCAACTTGTCTACGAGGCTCTGATTCATGGAATAAAATCCGTCTTATTCGACGTGGTTACGCCGCCGTGTATTCACTCCTCTGTCCGAGTTACGAGTCTCGCGCGTGACACACGCGCACAATGATCGCGTACCGTACAACTAACTCTTAGCGGATCCTCCTTCCACCTCGATTTCCTCCGTTTCTACCTCCTCGACCCTCCCTCCCTCCTCCTTCGATAACTCGAGTTCGATAAAGGTTGTGTGCAGGTGACAAGGCATATTGATAAAAGCAAATCCTCGCCGATCCACGTCATTCGCAATTTCGGAAGCTCAAAGTTATACTCGATATTCGCCTTTCCGTATTCTCCTTACCTGCTCACCTCGCGGCGGGATATGTACTCGTCGGCCGACCAATGACAATCGGATTACGCATCGACGATCGATCTCGCGCCAACCTTGGTTCGTTGTCCTTTGCTCCACGATTCGCCCATTGTAGTCTTCCGGTCGATCAACCTTTGATTAGTTTTACGCGTCCATTGTCCGAGAAGACGGCGAATAAAAATAAAAGCGCGCCGATAGCGATTCACCTCGCGAGTCAGATTCAAAAGTATCTCGTGTGTGTATATATATATAGAAGAGTTGTATACTACGAGTATATACGGCGGAGAGAGAGAGAGTCGATTCGGGAGGGTATTTTCACGCGTGTGTGTGAGAGAAGAAGACGGAGTGGCGCGGGCCGCGTGAAAAATCGTTTAAAAATCCTTGGGAAACGTGATCGGGTAATCCACGATGTGATTCGCGGGGGAAACGTAGCTGCCGAGCTCGGGTTGGCAAGATACGGGGTGGCCGGTATTATTCATGGATATTTCCCCGGAAACGGAGCAATTCCGTTACCATTCCAGTAAACAAAGACCGCGAAAGGTTTACGATGCTCGCACGCGTGCACGATGAATCTATAATGGAACGGCGGCCAAAGTGGACGATTTTTCAACGTGTAGGGTGTAGGGAGAAAAGTTACGGGGGAAGATGAAAGGTTGTTGCGCCTCTTCCATATCGATCTCGCCCGAGTATCATACGCGATTATATTTTATTTAATCGAACCAACGGCTATAGCCTCTCCTCTCTCTCTTCGTGTTTTTTCTCCGATTGTTCGAGAACATCGCGCGCGCCCCTCCTGCGACCCAGGGATTTTCTTTCACGTGTATCGTAGGTGTGCACGAGGCCCGCGTGGGTAGAAATGGGGTGAAAAACGCCTCTTGAATCTGACCGTGATAAACGGAAACATGGGGTTTCGTTCGCGAATCCTCCTCCTCCTGTTTCGAAAGAGATGTACCGAAAAAACAGGTATCTGGATTACGCGTAGGTGGCACATCGTGGGCAGGTTTCGAGATATTCGAGTAGCGGAGCGGAAGAGTGAACGGGAAGAAGAGCGAACGTAACCTTTAAGTGGAAAAGTCAAACGTAACGATTCGAACGAAGGCGGAATAGATTGCAGCGCGATGTTTCATTTCGAGCGTATTCGAGAGAGCGGCACCGAATCGTCCTCCTGCTCTCTACGGGTTGCGTGAAATCGATATTACTCCATTTCATCGGCGAAACCCCTTGTTCTCCGTCCTCTCTCTCTCTTCCCCCCTTTGCCGCCCTCCATCCCGTAATTATCGCCCCTTGTCATTATCGATCGAGCTACTAATTAATGCGGTTTAAATTTGTCGACACCGATCGCGAGAAATAACAATGCATCGCGAAATCGTGGAATCGCGATATCACCGGTAATTATTTCACGGAACGATGATGATCGAGAGGAGAAAGATCGGCCGAGCGAAGGTGTCGTGGTGTTCCGCGAATCCTAAGATTTCTCAGAGACACGTTATCCCGGTTCGTTTACCTCGTGACCAGAAGTACCGTTGGTCAAAGGTGGGAGGTATAATGGAGAATCGCGGAGGAACGGCTCGGGATGAAAATCTCGCCACCCTGTTTCAGGGTGTAGGTAGGATAGGCAGGAAAGGGGAGGATAGGCGTTGAGGAAACTCGGCGTTGTCCGTCGACGAGGAGAGAGAGAGAGAGAGAGAGAGACGAAGCGTGGCCGGTGCACGCTTGAAATATTTTCATAGCAATCTTCTCCGTCGATTAACCTCCGTCTGTGGCGTTCTAGCCCGGAATCGTTTATTTATTAAACCCTAACCCCCGCTCGGCTTATTTGAACCGTCCTCCGATCGCACGCTTCAAAATTTTCAGTGGGAAGAAAAATTATTAAACGACGGGATCGGGACGAATTTCCGATCGAATAGCTTGGAAACGACATACTCGGATAATTGTTGGAAATCAGCGTTCGCGAGTTGCCTTTGACGAGGGGTGAATCGTAATAAACGTAAAAGAGATTTCCCCCCCGGTTCGACGAAAATTTTCCTCTCCGAGTTTTCCCTCTGACTTTGGAAAAAAGAGAGAGAGAGAGAGAGAGTGAGTCGCGATGTGACAAGTCTCGTTATCCTTTTGTACCACGGGTGTCTCGTGCGATGCGATGCATAATGTTTTAATTGGACCGGCTGTTTAATTCGGACTGCAATTGATACTTATGGGACGGTTCAGTTGCCACCACCGTGTATTCGCCGCGTTCTATCAACGCCGTTTCGTATCCCGTTTGAAGGATACGAAAAGGAGAGGAGGGGTAAAAAGAAGAGAAAAGGTAAAAAAAAAAAAAAAAAAAAAAAAAGGGAGAGAGGGAACGTACTCGTATCGCTTTTCCATTCGCGGACGCTTCTTTTTCGCGTGTCACGCGCGTGTCCGTATGCCAGTACAGATGGACGCGAAAAAGGGAGACGAGGAAATGTTTATCGAATCAAGCTTTCCCTTTGTCTCGATAACAGCGCCGTTCATGCGACGATCAAACGTATTTGCTTCGCCGCAAACGATCGTTTCAGTGTTCCAAAACAAAAGAAAAAAAAAAAGGAAGAAGAAAAAAAAATAATAATAATAATAATTTCCGTGAAACTTGAATTTCCATCGTTAACGATTCAAAAGGATGTAGAATAATTCTAAGGTTTTGTTCGATCGTATATGGTTAATGGATGGCTCGAAAGAATATACGGTCGAAAATATTCGATTCAATTGGATCTTTATTCTTACTTATTCCTGGTTAATCCAGGATTTGCGCCAAGCGTAGGTAACGGGACTCGAATCATTATCCGGGAAACGATTTAGAAATTCCGAATAACCGAATCCATTTTTCTCGTACTAATGACTTTCGACGTTGCGTTAATTCGATACTTTTCGACCAATCCTTTATTCTCTCTCTTTTATTTAATTGTGCACCTACCTGTGAGCATACCTGAAAATTCAACTTTTATTTTATGCTCCACGTTTAAGCAGGTGTTTAAGTATCGATAAAAGAAATCATGGAATAATCATTCGAGTCGCCGTTTTACGACACGACTATTCTATTTACGAACCCAAATGGAAATATCGGTCCCTGCTATTATTAAGGGCTCGAACCGGTGGTTTTGCACCGCTCGTGCAAAATCTCATTCGAGGCCTCTTCCTTTTGCCTCGATTCGTTGATCCGAATCGATTATCGTGATTGTCGGTTAAAAGCGTGCAATCTTAATTTTTAAATTTATACCGTGTTTTCGCACGATTCGCGAGCAAGAACGCTGCTCGATTTCGATCATCCCTTACCCTTCCATCGATTGGTTAAACGTCATCGATTCCCTACGATCTTTCCTTCGTCTCTACGATGACTGCAATCTTTTCTTCGCCGTGCTATGCGGGTATACTTTTCCCACCAAATTGGCCGCGAATCGGCCGTTGCACAGCTGTCGATGTTTCCGTCTTGCTCGCCGGACTAATTCGATCGTTGCCAATTTGCATGGTGCGCGACGTTCGTCGAAGCGACGTTCCAGAGAGACCCGCGCTCGATTTCCCCGTAAGTGAAAATTAACCGCGAGAGCGTCGAATTTTAAACGTTTCGAACTTGTAATTCGCTCTGTCACGCGATCCACCCCGCCTTTCCCCCTCCCCCAGGCATAGTGCCCACGCGCGCGTGTTCCACATAAAGTTGGAGGTCACCACGTTTCGCCCGGTGTATCGCGTTACGTTTTGGAACACGTTGAACGGGAACGGGTGTAATTATCGTTTACCTGTACTTACCGGTTCCTGGGTAATTACGGAACAATTATTTTATGACATCGTAATTAAATTCTTGGCCGGCCGGGTAAAACGGAATCCCTGCTCGCGTGCGCACGTTCGACGATTGGATAGGACGCCTGCAGAGGTCCTCCCGGTTGCCACGAGGTTACTCGCGCCTCTCGTCAACCTCCTCCGTGCGGATAGCGTGTAATATAATTGGAAGATTAACGAGAGAAATTACAGTTGAAAACACCTCTCCTCTCCGGTACCAGGTTGTCTGCCTGGTTTAATACGCGGCCGGGCAGATAATGGAAAACGCGTGGACAACGATCGAAGTTGAATCACGCGTGCGTGATCCTCGAGTGATTTCGCATCGGCGAGGAGGAATTTTAGTTCGAGCACGGTTTGTTGTTCCGCTCGCACTTGCCACGGTATCGCGTTACAAGACGGAGGGGAGTGGAGGGAGAGAACGAGGAGAGGGGGTTAACGTCCGGCCGGTTGGTTGGTTCATTCAAAGCGGGCAGAGAGATCGTATCGCGGCGAAATTTTTCGGAAGAGTATACGCTCTCCCGATGCCTCTCGATGCTCGTTCTCCAACTTTAGCTTCCACGGATGATTCACGAAGATTGACCGGATGGAGCGCATCGGGAGATCCAGGTAGAAAAGCCGTCTTCAACCGCGTCTTTTATAGCCGGCTTAGTTCCTCCAAATTGGCTGCTTCCCCTTTTCAACGCCATAATCCTCTCTCCGTTTTCGTCCTGCATACGCGAGCCTCGTTAATTGAGTTGGCACCGCCGAAAAGAATTTCCCATAACGCAAATAACGAGCGCTCTCTTAATCGAAGCTCATTATCCATCCATGGATCGCGGGAATTATGCTTCCTTTAATTTTCTCATCGAATGTTTGCCCGCTCGTTCTTTCTTCGTTCGACGTGCAATTCATAACTAAGAAGAAGGAGAACGTAAAAAAAAAAAAAAAAAGAATAGGAGAAGTCCTCGTTCCATTTGTTCTCGTTCGGTCGAGGATAGTTGCTCACCGACTCTCACGTTTGGTAACTATTCGACTCGTGGCCATGAACCTACATAGCCTCGCGCGGATAGGAGGTGGTCTAATGGGAATAAGGGTGGCGGGATAGAAATCGAAAGGGAAACGGGAGGCAAGACATAGGCGGAAATGGGTTGTTTCACGGGGCGGTGAGGCGCAACAGTTTGGCCGTAGGAAAGTTATCGCGAGTTTTCCGATTACGGGCGGAATAGGAGAAGATACGGGGCGAGTAAAAACGAGCGGTAAAACGGTTTAGGGCCTCGCCGTATATAGGGATCGCGAAAAAATACAACGGCGCGTTCGCGCCATTCGATCGCCCGCACGGAAACCTGTTTGCTCCTCGGTATTAACGATACTTTCAACGAGACACTCAATCCGCACGGTTAATAGCGGTTGCCTTAATTGCCCTCGACCGAGCAATTAGATAACTCTTTATCTTCGTTTAATAATACCACTTGCGAATCTTTTTTTTTAACGCGAGCGATCGTTCCTTTCTTCTTCTTTTTTTTTTCTCTCTCTTTTTCCCCCCCATTTTCACTTTGACAGCATCTCTGTCATTAAAAGCAATGTAAAAACGTCACGAAACGGCATCCAAGGGCAAAATTTTTCCCCCCAAACATCTGGTATTTCGAACATTTGGATGGAATTAGCATACTCGGAATTACTTTGCTTTTGTATTCATGTTTTCGGATGAAACATATTGTTCAACGTCTAACGGTATTATAGAAAATCCTTAGCGACCTACCTTTTTGTTCGTCAATTTCTGACTCATTCTCGGACTTTGGAACTTATTATTAGTATTATATACCTTTCGACCGAGGTGGCCGTTTTTCGGGATCAGGTCATATTTATTGTTTAAAAACGTCCCTAAACTTGATAAATTAGACTTCCGTAACGCGGGCCATAATATTTATCCCCAAAGTTATTTTATTATCTTCCTTTCTTATCCTCTCGAGGCAGTTTACCCGTGATAGGTATTCGAACGTGGAATGGCTCGTTGCTTCGCCCCGGATTATCTCTGTGTACCGAGTCATCATCATGCCAGTCGTTGCAAAGTATTCTTCGACACTTCGCCTCGACCGACAGATCGCGAGACGATCATCCGCACGCGTTCTTCCACTAATTCGATCCTCGCGTCTGCGAGCTTGCTCGAATCGTCCTCGAACCGGCCGAAAATTGGCCCGTTGCCCGCTTTCCACGATAATCCGCGCGAAAAATCAAAGGAACATCAACCCCGAGATTTCTCGAGAGCGAATCGTTGGTGAAGTAAGTAAGTAGGCAGAGTAGGGCGGAGAAGTGAGTGGTGGTGCGGTGTGGCACGTGTGAGCGCAACGAGTGCACTTAAGCATAAAACGAGGCTCGTTGCAGTGGTAGCTCGTGCCGCGAAAATGATATTCGGTCGATAACGCGTTACGCGCCGTTATAAATACGTCCGAGCGTTTTCCGTGTGTGCTAGGCGTACGTGTATATATATATCGATAACGCGTGAATACAACGTTCGTAAATAGCTTGGAAGAGAAAGCTTGGCTTCACCCCCATCGCTGCCGCTCGAGGAGAGAGGGATGGTAGTTTGGAGGGTACGTCCAGGTATAATTGCCAATCTTTCCACCATGAGAGAGGAATGGTGGGGTGGGGATATTTCGTGTACCTGAGACGGTAATATCTTTACTTTCGTTTCTGCAGAGACAATCAGTTGTACTTGTGACATCGTGCGAGTCACACAAATTCTTACCCGTCTTCCCGTTTTGCTCTCCTTGCTTAATCGGTTGGCTGCGAGTGAACGGGTAGATCGATCGAAGTGGAAGACGAGCCATCGCGCTCGTTGCGTGCGTGTTGCGTAAAAAGAAAAAAAAGTGTGGTAAAAGAAAAAAAAGGAAAGACAAGTTGGACGATCCTGCCTTGGACGAAACGGTGGTCGAAGCGGTGGTTAATTCCTCTTCTGAAAGAAAGTTGAAGGAAACCCGCGGCGTCTCGCCTCCGCTTCTGTGGTGTTCGAGAATGCCGAGAATTCATTAATGAACACTGGACGTTTGAAATAACGCGTGGAAAGATTGTGATGATCATAGCGTGTGATACACCTGTGCAAACACCTTGCTGAACATTGTCTAGATCGAGCGTAGACACACAAATCATCATCGATTCATCATGGCCAATAAAGAATTCGATTGGAGTTCCATTTTAGAGTTTCTCAAGCCGAAGGAGCCAGTAAGGTAAATAATAATAATAGATTTACTATTAACGGAATAAATATTGTTTGTTCGATAATCGGAAATGTTGCCTCGAACGTTCCATTCGTTCCGCCGTTATTAGGGGAAAGCGAAGAAAGTTTTGTGGAACAGACACGATTGACGTCGCAACGATTTCTCGACTCGATCGTTAGAAAAAAAAAAAAAAGAAAGAAAGAAATGAAAAGAATGGTCGGAAAACGGTAGTCTCCTTTCGGTTTCGATCGATCGAGTACATCGTGATTCAGCTGTTGAGATTGATCGGTGGCGAGAGTTTATTCGATAACAGGTTAAACGGTTTCGTTGCGAGAAATTTCACGCTTTTTCCCTCTTTCTCTCGCCGGATATAGAGCAGACACGCGAGATCCGTTCGTTCCGTTCGCAGCGACCTTATATCGGGTCCTGTCCGACTCGAAAGAGTCGGTTTCGAGTAGGTCATTTCGAGAGATTCTGTATCCACGGCGAAAAGGATGGCGGGAGGACAGGAAATGGGTTGGCGATGCGAAAAAAAAGGAGAGAGAGAGGGAGAGAAGAAGGCGGATGATGGCGGTGGTGGTTCCCTTTGCCGTATGCCACCACCTCCGCTCCCTCCCCCGGTTCTCACGGGCTACCTTGGTTCGCGTTAGTTATTACCTGACATTACCCTACGGTTTTCCTTTGAACCGTGAATGCTGTTCCCTGAATTTCATCAAAGCCGTGTCTCCCTCCTTTGAGAGTTGCCAATGCGCTGTATCGTCGAAAGCCACTTCTCGTTTCCCGTACTCCAGCGTCGTACCAGCGTCGATAGCGCGCGTATTTCGCGTTCCGCGAAATCTTTCCTCCGTTTCGTGTCCATGGATTTATTAGTTGTATTATTAATCGAGCCGGAAATGTCGAGTTGGAACCAAAAATGGTTCCCATCTACGATGAAAGAATTCCCGTTCCGTAGAAAAGAGAGGCGACCAAGTTTTGCGAAGCAAGAGATCGAGGAGATATTTGGCGTTATCTGGGCCAATGGAACGCCAACCTCGCTGGATGCTCTTGTTCGATATCGGATCGATCAAATCGGTGTTCGAGTTATCGAACAATACATCAAATGTATGTTGCACGTGTCGGCTATAATGAAATAATTAATTATTGTTATGTTATCGATTTATCTTTCGCGCCAATCGTGCCTCACAATTTTCGATCGATCTTAGATCGGTTAGACGAGGTAACAAATTATAAATCGTTCTAATTATAAATCGCGTTGGCAAATCTGAATATCCTTCTGTATCTCTTTCGAAATGTTTGTTTCTCTTTTGGTAGTCTCCTTTCAAGAGCGCGAAAGGGGTGAACGGATCGTAAATGGCGCATCGAACAGATTGGCGCGCCGAATGGTTCTTCCGCCGCATTGACCACGCTATATCGAATTAATTGGCTGAATTCATGGTCGGTCGGTGCTGCGATGCTCGAAGAAATGTCGAAGCTTCGCGCGGTGGAGAAAGAAAACTCGACTCGGTCCGTTGACGATAAAAATAATCCACTGACTAAGATGATCTAGATGAGTTTCGGCGACTATTATTACCACGAATCTTTCCACCTCCGTTACAAAGCATCGGGAAAATCGTAGCGATATTTGTGCTGTGTTATCCGCGCAACGACGTCCGTCGTTGTTATTCCTTCGATTCCTTAAAAAAATGCATTCCATCTTTTTAATTGCGATTTCACTAATTCCTTTATCGAGCGTCGCATTCTCGGTATCCAATTTATTTCGATGCAACATTCTCTCGATCGTGGCGGCTACGTCTACGTGTATATATACGTATCACACGTGCACTTATTATCTTTTGCTTTTCACGGAGCGTTATTCCGCGAGCTTGATTTCCGCGAAATCGTCGTCAATGACGTTTCGCGTGGTTGCATTTTCTTTCGAGGACCATGATTTCGCTGACGATCCGCGACGATCGCCGTTGCATTTACTCGAATTTCACAGGCTTCCAAGACGCACGGCCTCGTCGCAATCCAAAAGAGACGAACGCGCCAAGTTTTGGGATACCAGTGTCCGCTGACTGGTCAAATTTTTCCTTCTCTACTCCTTCCGTAACCTTCTCTTTCTCGATTCCCGCTTGTTTCGCGTCGTCTTTGAACTTGTAATTTCGTCTTGGCTCGATCCTAATGGAACGAATGTGCGTCGAAAAAAAAGAATGGATCTCTCGAGCGATCAACACTCGAGACGAAGGATAAAAGGAACATAAAAAATATGCATTATATACGCGATATAATCAAGGAGAGGAAAAAACAAGTTTCCCGCATTTTCCTCGTTGATACGCGGTGTATATACGCCGTCTGTTTGAAGAACAACGCAGTCGTTCGTGTCGTAGGTCAGTGTAGCTAACCGATCGGATGGAATACAGCGTGTTCGATTGTTGGCGATGCTTGTCGAAGCTGAATCGCGTAGCCGTTGGGATTTCCCCCGACACGGCAATTTAACGTGATTGACAGACGCCAGCTTTTGACGGCTCTCGTCTGCCCTGGTCGGCCAGAACTTGAGAATCGGTTGCAACGAGTTAATTCGTTCGATCCGCGATAACCCAAATTCCTCGCCCCTGTATTGCTGGGCCGGCTCGCCGAGTACTTTCTTTCGTTAATTACTCGATACGTAGGCGACCGCGTTTATTATGCCATTTCATTACGCGTGGCAAGGGGTGGCGATGCTTTCGGGCTGATTAAATTAAATTTAAAATCCGACCGTTCCGTGCTATTATTTTAAACGATGGTTTCCAGTGGGGCGTACGTTGTTGGGTATACGGGCGTATATAAAAGAGATTTCGAAACGAGTCGATAAAAATTCTCATAAAGGTTGTGTGTCGGGGTTTTCCATACGCGTGGCTTTTGTGCCGTAAAACGTATCGGAAATTAATATGCCAATTTCCTCCGAAAACTGGCTTGGCACGAGTTCACCCCCTTCCCCCACACCCGGGTCCGGTTGTTGTAGCGTCCTTTGTTCGAAAATTAGTCAAATGTGTGGGAACGCCTGTTTCGAATGTCAAAGAGATTTAAACGGGATACGCGTACCTTGACCAGACTCGCGAATTACCATTCGATCGCGGGTAAACTTTAAATTATTATTGTTAGACGCGAATCGATATATATTGTCGAGGGGAAAATTTGAATCTCGAAATTAAGGATTTTGATTTTATTCAAAACTTGAAAGTTACTTGATTCTTCAGAAAGAAAAAAATAATTTTTTTTTATGTACGTTGGATTGCCAACGAGGCACGAGGAACGTGCATCGCGACTCTGTTTTTCCATTTGATGGACTTTATGAAAAAAAAAAAAAAAAGAAAGAAAGAAAAAAAAGAAAGAAAGTAAACCGTTTCACGCGTACGTCGTCAGTTTCCCGCCACCGCTTTGTGCGTATTGTCAACGACGGTTCACAAACGGTAAGAAACTTCTCAGCAACGTTACGAGTGTCACGGTAATCCATTGCTATTATACATATCTCGTGCGGCAATGCGCCTGGCGGTTTGCGCGCGAGGCGGCGTGTCGGTCGACCGAAGAGGAGGAATAGAAGCGTAGGAATAGGCGGCGGTGGCAGAGGAGTAGGAGGTGGAGTAAGTTGCGCGCGCGGCCATTTTGATAATCTCCCACTCCAGTGTCTCACTCTCCGCTCCTTGCTCCTCCACCTCGCGCTCCACCTTTCCTCTCTGTCCCACACTCGCGCGTCAACCTTTCTCTATCTCTGTTCCACTCATTCTCTTTCCGTCTCTCGCGTGCACACGCACACCAAGAATTTTACACACGTAACGGGCACAGGCGCGCATATACACATACGTGGATACACGCGCGTACATAGATCGGAGAGAAGGAGCGAAAAACGGAAAGAAAAAAAGAGAGAAAGAATCGTTGGAGCGAGGAGATGACGACGACGGGCTGGCGAGGGTGTAGAGGAGTAAGACGGGAAGGGAGGTTCGTACACAGAGGATCGGTGCGTATATTTTTTTTCTCGTGCTCGTAGTGCGCGAGCTTTTGCGGCAAAAGAGCGTGTGCAGGAGAGTCGCCCCCGTGGTCGCTAGTGTCGCGATTTCCCTTCTTCCTCTCTCGCTCTTCCTCGTTCTCTCCCGTTCCCGCTCTCTCGGTACAACCGCGCGCATACACGTATACCCCGTTGTACGTGCTCTCGCGCGTACGTGTGTATCTCTGCCTATCTCGCTCCTTTGCCTCTCCCTCTCCTCGTCTCGACCGGAAGGTGCCAGTTTCTCGTCGACGATCGTCTCGTGCACACTCGCGCTACGTCGTCGCCGTCGTTTCGTGTATTGTCGCGTACCTATCGCCGCGACATTGTCGTCGTCATCCTCGTCATCGTCGTCAACGTCGTAAATGTCGTGAACGTCATCGTTACCGTTGCGCAACATTCAACCTCTAATCATGGCATGTAAACAAATTGGATTACAAGTGTCGTGATCCTCGGTCGAATTTCGACGAAAACGAACCGCGTGTGTCTGCTGACCAGTGCAAGTAAATAGAGAATGTTGCCGCGTCAAGGAGACTCGTCGTCGGGATCGGTGCGTTATATTTTCGTGTTTCGAGTTTATTTTATTCCTTCCCGCGATTGACACCGTTCTGTCGGATGGAAAAAGGTGTTGACCTTAGGAAAGTGTTGGTGCGTTTATCTTGTTGGTGGGTTGTTGCATAGTGTGTGTCGTACGAGTGGGAGCGCGCGCTTCTGGATTAGCCGCTCCTCTCGTGCTTCTCTTCGAAACAACGCCGATCGACGCTCTGCTCGCGGAATCGTTTGAGCGTTCGACGAAAGAATGAGAGTGTTTTTCCACGCAAATATCTCGTCGCCATTGGCGAGCCGTCGAGCCGTTTCTTCGCACACGATTCTCGGTATTTCTAGTGATTCTGGTGATCGCAGTTCTAGTGACAAGTCAATTTTGTCAGGATTATTTTTGGATACCACGATTGGTCGACTCGTTCTTTCTTGAACGCACGGTGAGTAAGTATTAAAAACTTGTGCGATCGTATTTCGTTTCGTTTCTCGTTGTAAACGATAAATTAAATATAATTCTGTGACGTTGTGTCGCGATAGATCGCGCGTGGGATGGACATTTTCCACGCTGAGGCGGAAAAAAAAAAGGAAAGAGACGAATGATTACCTTGTCACGATATCCATGGTGGAACATTGTACGCTACCTTTCGATCGCGTGTTATTCCAAGTTTTTTCTCCTCACCGTACATCCTAGTTTTCCGATAGCACTTTTGGAGAAAGTATGACACGACTTTCGTGACCGGTCGGCATATTTCGTGACTGGAACGCGCGCGGGGCACGTGGGGAAAATTTAGACGGACGTATCGGTTCCATAGTGGGGAAACTGTTGTCAATAAGAGCGAAACGTTTGTCAGGATTAATAGGGAATTTGGTTGAGAAGGTTCGAGGCTGTGTAGTCGCGCAGTGTTTACTTTCGACCGACGACACCGGACGAAACTAGATTTCGTTCGATATAAATATCAAGGCACGAGCGTCGTAAACGTACCGTGCACGGTCATCCAGTAGTCGATCCGCCGTGGTAGAAATTCTCGTTAAATTATCGATAGACGCTCGCGCGTAAAAACGTCCGTTGGCGGCCATGTTCAAGAACACTCGGTCGCGGAGATATTGCGATTTCGTCATACCACGTGTCGCCATTTTTTTTCTTCGCATTCAAACGGAACGTTACCTTCTTAGCTGGACTTTACCTTCATCAGTATCGCATCCACCTCGGATCGTTTCGTTGTTTACGTGACTTACGATTTTTCTAGTATCGAGTATACATTGCCTATCTATCTATACAAGTGCTACACAGGATAACAACGATAACGCGTCATTTCAATTCTAGAATATGCCCGTGCCAAGGTATGATTCATGTTCTTACCTATAAGACCTACTTACCAAGATACCGGAATAACACCGGAGAAATATTTCACCGTACGAAAGCTTCGTTTCATTGAATTTACCTTCGATTCGAACATTATTCACGATTGATCGTTTATAGCCTCGAGGACGCGGCAAGTTTTGCGTTCGACGTCCTTCGAATGGTCGAGGTGGTTTAACGTCGAATAAGTCGCGTTTACCCACCGCGATTTATTCGACATTTGACTCGTTCGAAAAAAATTTGAACTTTTTGAGATCGTATAAAATGTAAGAAATAATAGAAAATTTGCAACGATATATCAACGTTATCGCTAATTGTTTAATTAATTTAATTGTCTCGAAACGATTATATATATATATATATGTGTGTGTGTGTATGTATGTGAAGAATTCCCATATCGTGATTTTATCTTCATCGATTTATCCTCCGATAAATCTTTCTCTTTTCTCTGTAACGCGTTGACGTCACTAGCCGCCTGCCTAGTTAATCCAGAAAATGATACAAGCGATGAATGATGGAATTGAGTAGCAAAATTTTACAGGGTTGATCGTCGAGAAATTTTGTCACGATTTGTCATATTTTTTTCGACGAGAGGGCACTTGCTTCGTTCCACTCTCGTGCTTCTCTTCCCTCGCTCTTTCGACTCGGCGCGCGCTAACTTGGGATTACGTAAGTGACAGAGAGCGCTGCTACCAAAGAGCCTTGGTTTCCTTTTAAAAATGGCCGTCCACTGGCCTGAGAAACATCATCTCGTGTCGAAAACATCGGTCGTTCTGCGCCGCAGAGTGGAGCACACGCGTGTTCCGTTTACGTTGGATCGAGCGTGGAGCCATGATCTCGCGCTCGAATTCCCTCGAATTATCATTGGTCCGTTTCGACGTTAATAAATTTATATGATGATGACGACAATTAACTAATCATTAATCGTATTTTACCTTACAAATATTGAATATAACGCAACAAATATTTTCCCATTCTTTGTCTATAATATCGCGTATACAAACGAGATATTATCGATAAATATGTATATTGAAATCAATAATTTTCCGCAATGAATTGACGTAGTTGTAAGGCGAACGAATAGATAACGCTTCGCGCTACGAAATCATATACGTGGAAAGGGAAATTGTGCGATACGTTGGTAGAGTGCTGTTATCAAAATACCAATGTTCTAGAATACGAGCGGAACTGGGTTTTCGAAATTGTTGCTATTGTTGTATGATTCTTTGGCCTTTAAGCAATCGTGAGAAATATATTTATAAAAGATACAAGAATATTGTGGTATAATTTGCGGCGAGATTAGAGAACTGATAACTCTAGAGACTTGATAAAAGACTTAATCGACGATAACAAAATATGAACGATTTGTAATGTCAATTTCTTCTTAATGTAGAAAACGAAAAAAACGATGACCATGACATCGACGTCGAATTATTTGGAACATATTATATATTTCGTTTATTTTGTTTTATTTCCTGCAAAATTCCTATCATTCGTTGATAATTATTTTAATTATACCAATAGGGTATCGAAAAAATAAATTACAAACATTTGCATTAATATAAATACCTGTACACGTTAACTGACAACCCCGTCCACGCTTTAGAACCGCAATTTACACGTCAAATATTATATCGCTCGTCGAAGGTCGATCGACGACTGATCGTTAATCTTCCGTCGTTAACTACCTAATCGTCCATCGTTTCGTCAATCGGCCAATATATTTATATGTCGCAATTGGAATAAACAAGCGAAAAAAATATGCTTTCGCGCGTTCACTTTCGTGATGGAAATTTGTAAAAAAAAAAAAAAAAAATCCATTTCAATACAATGGAAATATAATGGGTGAAGAATTATTTGTATTTCTTTATAAATCGATTTTAAACGATCGATTAAATGGCGTTTAAATATTTTTTAAATATTTCAAGGCGACAATTATTATCCAATTGTCGTCCGAGAATAATAATAAATATTCAACAGCAAAGATTTTTAGCCAAAAGGCTCGAAGTGGATAGCTCGTTTCTCTCTCTCTCTCTCTCTCTCTCTCTCTCTCTCTCTCTCTCCTTTCAATAGCCGATGCTATCGAGCGAGCATTATGTAATGGTTATCGACAATGGTTAAGCCGTAGCTTCTCCGTTCGGCGACTTCAGTTTTCGACTCGTGGATGACATAGTGAAGCGTCTGGACTTGACATTACCGTCAGGCTCGTTCAATGCCAGGAACGGAAGAAAATTCGAGACGAAGAGAGATCCCGACCGTTCTTGAACTTTGACCGAGTTATATGCTAGTAATCGGTCGGTTGTCCGAATTAATTTCAAAACTTTTGCTTTTTTTCTCTTCAATGTTTTGGCAGCATTTTCGAATGCCAGAGTTCCCTCGCTAACGGGTGGGAGAGGGGATAAAACTGTGGATTTTTTTTTTATCGAAAGCATCATAAGCAAGTCGATTATACGTCTCTTTCGAGTGTTTATCGAACGCGTATTTTTTTTAAGCTTAAATATATGCGTCGACAAAGAAATATCGACGTTTTTTGAATGAAAAATTTAAATGCGCAGATTTAAATGCGTTATTGAATCTCGTTATTAGCATGTAACTTCCATTCTATAATTCGAAGCAGAAGCTCGTTTAGCCGATAGATCCTCTAGATTCCAGATCTAATATAATTCGCGCGTGTACGTAAATGCATAGGTGAATCATCACGTTTCACGTTTCTAGATGATGGTCGAGTAAGATGAACGTGTTTGTGATCGATTTATCGTATTTATCGAGCAATTAATAATTCAAGTCGCGTCACTAGGGAACTGGTGTTTCCGAATGTTTGTTTATGTAAACGGTTGCTCGTCGAAACAACACGGTCGAAACTCGACCAAACTCGTTTCCGCGAAAGCTACTTTCAGTAGGGGAAACTGTGACCGGTAATGTATTCTGTATAATATCTGGTGTAAATGAAACTCGATTGAAATAGCGTGTAACGAGGAAGGTTTTCGAGCACGGTTCAAGAGGCTCGGTTCAATTCGTTCAAGGAGATTAGCGCTTGAGCGTAGAACGAAACGCGGCTTTCGAAGGTTGTCGTACCGTGAAACGATGTCAGTGTGTCAGTGTCAATGGAACCGAGTCATTGGGTTTGTCGATTGCGATTCAACGGGAAGAGAGATGATTTCGCGGCGATGAGAAACTTGGCCTTTCTCAGAAAATCCCCCTCGGACGGGCGGGGGATTTTCAAAGCTCGATTTACCTTCTCGAAAAATGGATACGGATAAATTTTACAAAAAAAAAAAAAAAAAAAAAAAACAACGAAAAATGAAAAATCTCTCGATCGATTCCCCCTTCTCCCCCAAGTCGATTTCTATCCCTATAACCTTTCGATTATAACCTAATAAAATTGGTGATTGACGAACTCGGACTCGGATGATGGCGGTAAAGAGAAAATGAAGATAGGAAGATGAGATCGATTGCGAGATGAGCGGGGAGAAAGATAGGGAGGGAGGGGAGAGGGGGAAGAAAAGCTAAAAAAGAAAGGAGGAAAGAGAAAGAGAGAGAGAGAGCAAGAGGGAAAAAGGCGTCGAATCGCCGAGAATTCGCGACCGCGCAATCCGGCATTTAGCCTTCGCCGGCTCAAAATAAACGCGACAACTCACAGATTCCCTGTGCCTCTTGCCACTCCTCTGCGCATCATGATTTCGACTCGTCTCTCTTTTACACGCGTCCATCGCTCTTTATCTCTTGTCGATCTCTTCTCCGTGCTCCCCCGTTTCCCTCCCCCTCCCCCGCAACGAGTTTGCGCTCCTCTTCGTCGTTCCCCCAGCGCGGATACTTTCGCTGTCTCGGTCGTTTATCGGCCGAGAGCAGCTAACTAAGCTCGAATCCAATTCGCCACACGTACGGCCACGTGCGTGCAACGGTAGCAGCTCCCGTTCCGCCCGTGTGTGCGTGCGTGCGTGTGTGTGTGTTTGTGTGAGCGCGCGCGCGCCATCGCCGGACGCGCGTGTGCGTTACACTGTTTCGCGTGCTAGTTCGCTGCGCGACTATACTTCGTCCGATTTCTAAACAGCGCGACGCGTGCACTTACACACGTACGTACGTGGGTAAGCGTTGCGTCGTGGAAATCGCCCGTTTTCACCGCAACATTCCACGACGAATGTTTACGATATATAAAATATTTTTGACCGTGTATTTTGATTGAGAAAATAAGGAGAGAGAAAAAGAAGGAAAAGCAAGGAAACAGAGTTGAATCCAGAATTGCGACTCGACGCAGATATTAGAGATATTTTTGCGAGGAATTTTCGACTTTTAAGAAACCCGTAATATATTTTTACACCGCGTTAAAGCGGACGCGGTTCCCGGAATACCGTTCCCGAGTATTCGATGAAAAATGCCATTGTCGGAGATCCGGTGATCGATAATACCGGTTCATTGAGTAAATTTAGATGAATCGATAGTTCGATTCATAAGGCGGCGATATCTGAAACAGCGTGGAACGGTTGTACGCGTATCGACGAATTAAAATATCGACTATGACGTTCGTTTTCAAGAATAGAGTATAGCTTATGTACTATGTACCTATGTACGGTGGTGGAAATTAGCGCGTCACCGATCGCTCGTTGCTGACGTAGATCGATCCTGACCCGGCCGTGGTTTCTCCTCTCCGTGTTCGTCGCTTGCGAAACGCGGGAAATCGGATGACGTTTCGTTGTCGCGCAGACTCGCCAACTGTTTATTCCAGGCTGGAATTTTTGATTAACGGGAGAGAAGCTTTCTCGTCGCGAAACGAATCGGGAAAACGGTTTTCCATTTACGGTTCATATTCGTCATCGTTATTACGGGTCCAGGATTTTTTAATTAAAAAAAACACGTTGCTTGGCCGTTCCATCGATACCCTATTGATCTCCACAGTCGTCGCACCATGCTTCTCGCGATAATAAAATACTCTCAAACGATTTTTAACATTTTCGATTTGTACAAGTCTACCATTAACGGGAAATTTCGAAGAGAGCGTTCGAGGATATATCGATCTTCGTTCCAAAACGAGTCACCGGTACATTTCTAATGTACATTTTTCAAAAATATTTCGTCCGACGACGAATGAGTGGTATTTTTGATCAGTGGTTTGTTAACTCGAAGGGTAATTTTGTACGTTAACACGTTGAGGAGAGAAAGAAGAAGGACGATTTATCGATTTCCCTTTCCGTCGATTAACCGACCTCCCTCTTATCTGTTTGTTCATCGCGAATCGCAGATGGCGAGGGGTCTCTCGAGAGACCCGTCCTTTCTTCCTTATCATTTCCAATGGACCGCGGTTAACGCGAGTTAATTATTTCCGTGGCCGATACTCTCCTCCTATCCTACAGGGATCGTTCGAACGATTCGCTCGAAAAACTCGTTGGCAGATATTCGATGACGCGGTTGGAAATACAACTTGCTCCACTTTTAGAAGATCGTGTCGAATCGAAAGTAGCCATTAGTGTCGCTGCTTCGAGTATTTCAGTTACAAAAATAGAAGAGAAAAGGAACTCGATCGTTCAGCTCGTCTCGAACGGAATACCATTGTTTTCTTTTCCTCTTTTTTCCCTTCTTTTTCCTTCTCTTTCTTTTTTTGTATTTAATTCGTAAAATCACGGATGACCACTTGGAATCGACGATCGAATCGGCGCGTTGGAAAATGATTCGTTTATCGCGCGAGTGGAAAATTTGGAGTCGAGCGAATAGGAATTCCGGAGGATGGCGTATCCCCCGTCCATTTACCGAGGCGTTAATCACGAAAGCGCGCAGGCTTCGTTAGTGCGATGAACTTTGTCGGCTTTGCGACCTGCCGAACACTCGATAAAGTGCCCCGCTCTTGCTTTTCGTTTCGATTCTCTTCCGAAATCGGCTAACGCTTTACCACTTCTCGGGTGTGTAAATGCATGGATGTGGGGAACGTTGAAATTCCGAATATATTTCCGGTCGAGTGCCCTAATTCAAAGCAAACGCTACGACGAAAACTCTCTCTTTTCCAAATCATCGCAGCTATCGTTTCTATCAAAGCTCAAATTATATATTATTATTATTATTCTCTTTTGTCTTCCTCTCATCCTTTTCACAAAGGAAAAATATTTTCGCTCGATAACAATGTATATATCTGGCGGCGAATTGGGTTTCTTTACCCGGAATTTTCGGGACGAGATTATTCAAATAAAAAAAGAAAAAGACGCGAAGAGAGGTTAATATTCCACGGAGGTGGAAAATCCTTTCGCCAAACTTATTCGTATACATCGAATGTGTCGTATCAATACCGCGGATGATTCGTACACGCGGATATTCGTATCGGATCTTGGTCGCCGTTATAGCGGCGTGCCAGCTCGAGCATGCTCGCTTTATCAGGAAATATATATATATATATATACCAATCGCGAAAGTATCACGTCCTCGTTCCAAGAGACGGAGAAAGAGATCGAGAGAATCTGGGAGGGGAGGAGTGCATTTTAGTAATCGAGAAATCAGTCGTATGCACGTATATATACGAAGGAACGAGATTCCCCGCCATGGTAATAAATCCTTGGGCCCTAGTCTTGTTGTCACTCCAACCAAATCCATCCCCATAGATGGATCCTTCCCTTCGAATTTTCCATCGCTCTATCGTGCCGATCTTCTGATTCGGCCTCATCGTATTTCCGTGCGGAAGGGAAAAATCATCAACCGCGTGAGCCGTGGATGAACGCGGCTGGGAGGATTGGCGGGGCGGATCGATATCCGCGGAAATTAGTAATTGTTTGCCCGCATTGAGATCGAATTGGAGTTGTATCGGGTCGAAAAGCAGATTCGTCGTCGCGACCCAGTTTCATCAGAGTCACCCTGACTCGATTTCGTAACGCGGCAAGGAGAACAAGGAGAAGAGATTCTTTTTGATAGAGCGTGGAAGGATGATTCGATCCGATAATTGGCGATCTGCGGTGGCGTGTCTCGTCTGGGTGATTCGTGACGCGATCCCCGGCTTGGTTGTAGCCGGAAACGCGGCTAAACAGGTGTTTGCGCCAGCTGCAGCTGCTCTCTCTCTCTCTTTTTCTATTTGCCTTGCGCGCCTAGTTCCTTTTACGGTTGACGAAGTATTCCTTAAAACGTGGGAGAGTTATTCCGAGAGGGTGCGTCACGTGCCGATTTCCGCTCAGAGACAGGATTCTTGCGCGATCCCCGATGAGTTCGTGGCCAATGGAGGCGAATTTTCTTTCGAAAAAGATCGATTCGAAGTAGGTGATATCGAAGGTGGGGGGTAGTCGTTGATTGTTTATATCCATCGATTAAACTCAAAAGAAATTTTTCTCTCTTTCTCTCCCTTCTAAGCTCTTTTCATTTTCCCGCGCAAGGAAGAAATGGATCGATTTTTATTATATTTCGTCTGTTATATAACTCGCGATAATTGGATGAAATTGGAGGAACAACGACAATCGTCGTTTTTAATATAATATGATATCGTTTTTAATGAAATAATAACGGAATTTTTAATGAAATATTGGGGTTTCAGCGTGGAACGGGACCGGCTTCGGGAGCGGGAACGACAGGCCCGCGCGGCGATGTCGGTCCAGGCCGAACAAGCGGCTGCAGGAGGTGGTCCTGACACCAGACACCATCATCATGGCCACCATAACCACGCTCACCATCACGCTAATCCGCATGCCGTCACTGCACCACTCTTCCGTGCTCCCGTCAGGGTAAGTCTTCGTTCTGATTTTATTCTTATATTTCTTCCTCGATCGCCGTTGATCGATCATCGCTCGACGCTTCGCCTCTCAGAGGCGACGTTTCCCGTCCGCCGGGGGGATTAAAGGATCGTTGAAGACGCGCGCGAATACGAGTTTTTTCCACGTGTTTAATTCGAGAAATTGGAGCGAACGCAATATTCTCTCTCTCTCTCTCTCTCTCTCTCTCTCTCTCTCTCTCTCTCTCTCTCTCTCGATCGTGCGCGATTTGTAAGAACGAAGATACATATCAAATAGTTTTACCTCGTGTCAAACGTCTCGCATGACAAATTACACATTGATTCGTCACTCGCGTTTCGATCCTACCTTTCGTTCGTGCAATATCTCAACTGTACATCTGTACAGCGCGAAACATCGTTGAAATTAGTTTCGAATTGTTGCGATACTCGAGGTCGGGAATAAATGAAATTTAATATGAAACGTTTGCTAATATAATTGGCACTAAGTGATGATGATGATGATGATGATGATGATGATGATGATGATAAATGGTTATCACGATCGTACTTTGTTTATTCTCAATTACTGAACGAACCACTCCTACGTATAATATCTGCGTATAATATCTATATACACGGCATGTGTAATTCAATTTAAATTTCTAAGCTGGTTACAAAATTAATTCTTCTACATCGACTACTCGACTATCTTTTTCCACTTGCAAAATCTTTTCGAAATCGACCAGCTCCGATTATTTCATCATCCGATTTTTTTCCCTCGAAACTCGTTTCGAAAATCCTCTATCTTTTTCTTTCTCTTTTTCTTTTTCCTTTTTTTCTAATTTCTCGAGACTTCGTTTACGTACCATATGGCATCAATCGTGTATCCCTTTTCTCTCTCTCTCTCTCTCTGCTCCTCCCGCGCCAAACATTTGGCTCGGTCTTTGGATCCTCAGGGTGTTCCGATTTCATCCCCGAGTCTGGAAGACGAAGCGGTAGCAGCTGCCCGAAGGGTCTGCAGAGAGAAATCCCATACGACGAGGCCGAAAGGCTCGTCCAGTCTCTCTTTCTTTCTCTCTCGTAAACATCGGGCCACCAGATCTTCCTCCACTCGGCCCCGACCTCAATTTCTTCGCTTCACCCCGTCCAGATTTCTAGACCCAACAGCTTCGAATGCATCGGGAGTCGAAACTGCGCGGGAAATGACGTAAAAAGGGGAAAGACGACGAGGGTGGAGACGAGTTGGACGATTTAAAGGGACGAACGAGAAACGAAAAATATTCACGGATCGTTTCTCGCGGTTTCAGACATCGTCGATACGATTTCTCGCGACCTTTCGAACGTGCATCAGCCTCTTCCTCTTCTTCAACCTCTTCTCCTCTTACTCAACAGGTGTTCCGCGACTTTTAAACTTTCCTAATAACCGGATCGCGAAATTTTTCCAACTTTCTTTCCGGTACCCCTTTCTCTCGATACCTCGTTGATAAACCTCGATCAACCAAACCTCTCCTTACCTTCAGCCAGACTAGTATTATCCATTCGTTAGTTCGAAAGTTGGAATCTAAAGTAGTCGAAGGGTAAAGTAAGCGCGAAGGAAAAACGAGAGAAGAAGGAAAGAAAACGCTCAGGGGGAAGAAGGTGTATGTTTCCTAGCTTTCTATCGTTTCGATCGACCTTCGCGTTTCCTCCTCCTCCTCCTCGCGGATCCGAAAGTCCAGCGCCACGTAACGCGCCAGCCCAGATCCATCCTCCTCCTCCTCCTCGTCCACGCTCGCGAACGTGACTGGCTCCGTTATTGAATCCACCTGAAAACCTGCTCGCATCGATCGCAACGAACGTTTCGAAGAGAACGTTTCGGGACGACCACTTGCGTCCCATTATTATCGTCCCATTATCTTCGCGCCGTTTGTTTCGCGTGTCGGTGGCGCGGAAATAAAGACGGAGGAGAAAAGGGGCAATCGAAGAGGTCGCGTATGTTTGTTATCGGCGAGATTAGCATTTGCTTCTTCTCTTCGATGACACTTTCACATTATCCTTCCTCTTTGGTTGAATCTAGGCCCCCACTTGAGCCATCCACTCGACAAGTTAACACTACCAACGCGCGGTCAAATGACCGTTTTTGAAATTTCCTTTAGAATTTCTTGTATACGAAGTAACACGTATCGCCATGTGACTTTACAATAGCTTTACAAAATTCGATGTAGATATAACGGATCACACATTATTGTAGCACCGGAAATATATTTTGTTTAATATCCAACTAGCTAAAATGTTTCTATATTAAGATACAAATGTCGGTAGGTTAATGGGACGTCTCGCGAAAAGGAGGAGCGATATTTTTTTTTCGGTTTACTTATTATTCCACGCGATCTTTTTGGGAGGGGAAGGAAAGTTTAGAGGAGGAAAGTTTTGACGGTTGAAATTGAATCGAGAGATAGTTTGGATGTGGCGCGGAAAGCTCGGCGTCCCCAGGAGGGACACGTATTCTATCCGACAGCGGTTCGACCGCATTTCATTTCCGTGGAGCAGATAAGAAGAGGTTGCTGCTCTCTTTCTTTCGTCGCGCGCGGTTTGTACGTGTTTACAGAAGCGGGCAGGTGGAAACGTCTCCACCTTGAAAGCCGTTGCACCGACCTGTACGAGAATATTACCGTCTCGTACAGGTGTCGAGTTGCGAGAAGTTGCCCGTCCTTACCTTTCTCTCGTCTCATTTTTCTCCCTTCTTCTTATCTTTCGACACATGTAACGAGCTTACTTTCGTATTCCTCGAAACGATCGTCACCCCGATAATTTCGCCCGAAAGAAATCTCGCGCGCGGACAGGGAAATCGAATACGATCTCTCGAAGGAAACGCTTTCGATAATTCGCGCGAGCAATTGGAACGTGAACGAAATTCTAAAATTCGAAAGTTCTCTCTGGAATGCAGAAAGAAAAAAAAAAAAAAAATTGGTCCACGAAGAGATCTGCTGGTCACTTTTCCACACACTTTTCCTCGGGTGGAGTAGATAGGGCATCGTTATCGAATAGTTACACGGTGGACGAGCGTAAACAAGGATCGAGTAATGGACGAGTTTGCGGGTCCGTTTAGAAATCTGGTACGGGCAACTTTCGTTGGCGGAAGCGAGGAAGACACATCGAGCAGAATTTGGACGTATCTTTGCCCTTTTCGCACGAAAACTTGTGGCGGAGAAAGCTTTCCGTTTCCATTGCTTATCTCCCTTCGATTAAACCCGGCTTGGTTTACGTAACCGCCGCGTCTATCGACTCGTTAAATATTCCGACGTGGATCCATTCGAACGACGTGGATTTACGTCCAACGTTCCCGCCAAACCCGTCCCGATGTCTCTCCACGCTCGTGTTAAATGGCAAGGAAAACTGGTGGACCCGAAGGAGGAGGAATGTATCGAAAACATGCTGTGTCTCTCGTGGAGAAACTTGTTGCGGTTGGAAGAATTTTCGTCGGCAAGTTGGGAGGATAGGTGTTCGTTTGTAACGAGTTTGGGGAAATTAAAAAAGAAAGAGGAACAAAAAATTATCATTTTGCGTTAACATCGAACTCGAGTTAATACCGATTCGTGTTTGTTAATCAACAGTGAGGGAAAGTGGAAACGATATTTACGTTTTTTCTTAAACATATAAAAAAATTCGCATGGATAACGGAGGCTGGTTTTTTTAAAAATCTGAGATTCGTTCGTTCGTTTTATTCGATCGAGAACGGCGCGTGGAATTTATTCTTTCGCGCGTATAATAACTCGAACGCGAAATGGAACTCTTATCGCGAGATGGTCCTTCGATCGATACTCTCTCATATCGAAACTTTTTCTCGCGGAGATTTGACCGAATATACGAAGAAGAAGAAAAAGACGACGACTCGAAGTTTTCCAAGTTTTAAACTTCGAATAAAACGTGTATTTTTACGGTTTCTCGGTTTCCGTAAAACCGTTTGTATTAAAATAGCACACGACGTGTTTTCCTCGTCGTCGACGGCGAGGAGTTTTCGATCCGACAGATCACGAGGAAAGATCGCGTGATCGTCGAACGAAGTTCGAAACGGAACTTGATGCGCCTCGTTGACCTTGTAAACTTCGTTTCACGAGATTACGCGGAAGAAAAGCCATACGAGGACAAGAATCTTTCCAGCGACGTGGAAGAAATCCGAAGGAGAAGGAGGAGGAGGAGGAGGAGGAGTCGCGTGTGGGAACAAAGATTTTTGGATCGCACGCGAGGAGAGCGTATGTTTGGCGTGATTCTCTCCTAATACGATGGGATAGGAAATACGTAGGTATCGCGTCTTTCTTGTTTTCTTAGAAGGTCACACAAGATAATTTTACCGTAAACACTGGCGAGATGATAGATCAAATACACGGAGAGAGGAGAGAGACGGGAGAGGATCTGGTAAACAGCGATACGATAACATGAAAAATCTTAAAAATAATAACGTGGCTCGTCATAGAAAAATATTTATGAAGCTTAACGGTAAGCTTAACAATCGTGAGAAGCCGTAAATAGAAATATGTATTTGTAGAGCACGAAGGGCAAAAAAAAAAGCAATTGTGAAAAGCAATTGACCGTTTCGAAATTACAGTCGAAGAATAACATATTTCGCTTGTACCGAGTGCCGGTTACTCGCATTATAGATAAGACCAGATAATTTAGTAGATTAGCCGCGCTATTTATAACGTGCTCGCCTTTACGCGGTATCAACTTTTCGTCGTATCTCCGTTCGAACCGTTGAACAGAGACGAAGGTAAATGATGGAAATCGCGTTTAAGTGCTACGCTACGTCGATTTTGACAAAATCGCTTTCTCCGTACCACAGATATCCTTCTAAAAGCCACATGGTTTACGACATCTGTTCCCTCTCGTAAATCGTCGACCGTTCGATCTCGAACGTGTATATATATATATATATATATATATATATATATATTTTCCATCGATTTCTTCGCGAATTTTTCTTTCACACCCACCGTTACGTAATCGCGTCGCGCGAATTTTTCTTCGCTAATTTAACAAACAATTTTCTCGAGCCAAGATACACCCGTGTATCGATCTTAAAGTTCAATTTAATATTTGAAGCGTTTCCGGTCCCCTGTGTCCCCGTATAACGCGTAACGTATCTAGATCGAGTTCCGTTTCATGCGGGGGAGTCCCTTGATTAAACAAATAATTAAAGGATAGTGTATAGAGATCGGAATCGGTGGAGAGAACCAGGTCGGGGAGAGCGTTCTATGATCGTTTACGGGGAAGATACGAGACAACGTCGACGAGGTATGTCGCTGCCTCACGCCTTCAATTAACCTAATTAGCTACCGTCACGTACTCGTTAGGGACAGAGCACTGGTTGCCCGCCCACCGGCAATTCGTCGATTTTACCGGAAATTGTTGCGCGGAATCCTCCTCTTGCCTCCTTGTTTCATTTCACCCGCAATATCGCCTCCTTTCCACTTATTTACACTCGGACCTCTACGAGTGCACGACACCGATCCGTTCGATTCTTTCGCTTCTTTCTTCCCCTCCTCTTCCAGATTAAGTCTCTTAGCCTGGAATGGAAGCACCTGGACACAAACTTTCGCGATAAGGCGATAATTGGCGAAAACTGGGATAGTCTGGTTTCGGCCGGGACGAAAAGCAACGTTCGTAATAACTCGAGAAGATGCAACTCGCATCCATCCTCCTTCCCCTCCGTTACGTAACGAAAGATTAAATCGCAGCGAATGTGGCTGCCAATTACAAGAATTACGATCCGCTTCTTCGACGTGTGACGACGTGTAATATCGTCGCCTTTTTTTTTTTTTCCCCCCTCTCTCCTTCATTTTACGTAGCGAAGCGTAATCCCCCCCCCCCTCCTCCACATCGAACGAACCGAATTCGTTGGAAAGATTTCGAGCGGAAATCTTTGCAAACGGTAGAAAACCCCGATCGTTCGATCGATAACAACGCTGCTCGTTCTTCCTCGGCGAGGATGTTGCTCCGTTTTCTCCGGCGTTTAAACGCGGGATAACTCTATCCTCGGCTCGCTCTCGAAAGAAACGAAGTAACGCTCCAATTATCCGTATTATCCGATTCGATACGAATGGCGGCCCACGCTCGGGATGGCGCTTTCCACTTGGGCTTTCGCTTCGTTTCGAAAATTTCGATCGTCCCTTGATCTATTTTGAAACGACAATTACACCGTACGTCAATTTCGCCCGTTCGAGGACGGAATATTGGTTTCCCTCCAATATATATACATATATACGATTCCATCTCCGAATGGAGGCTCGTCGAATGTATCGATCCGCGGATTACGTAATTCGGCACGAGAGGGGGTTTAACGATCGTTACGTCGAGGCGCGCGTGTCGATCGAGATCGGGATCACGACGGATGATATCGGCGAATCGCGACGAATGGCGAGATCGTTCGCCTCGCGGTTCAACCAACTCGTGAAATCTCGAAGAAATCTTTCTCGCTGTATGATAACAGGTCGAAACGTCGACTGGGGAGGATCGTTCGAACGGAGTTTTATCCACCTGTTCCGTTCGGATCATCGAGTCGATGGATTCGAAGGAATTATTGCGGTGAGATTGTCGCGGAGCGGGGTCGATCTCGAATACGTGTCGGAGAGGAAAGATCGGAGTGGAACGCGTGGAAGGCACGTTAATTCGATCGAGGAGGAGGATTCACCTTTCGCGATCATCCGATCGTCTACCGATCGTCTATGGGATTAAGTCGTGCTCTCGCTTTAAGCGAAGCCCGTGATTTGTAGGTCGTTTGATCGCATTATACCCGCCTCGTGGTTTACGTAATCCTGCTCCTCGTCCTGTGTGTGTGTACGTGTGTATGTATGTGTAACTGCATTTGTGCGTTGGGCCACCTCTGACTGTCTCTCCCTTTCTCTCGCGCGCACTCCAACGTCTGTTTCATATATGTCTAACGCCAATGTTAGGTACATGCCAGATTATAGATTAGACCAGATCCATGACGATTGTCCTTTCTCTCTCTCTCTCTCTCTCTCTCTGTCCTCGTTCAGACTTCGATTTTCGAGACTTCGTCTCTTCTTGCTATTCGATCGAACGACGGTCTTACCTCAAGGTCTCTGCTAGTAGTCTGGCTAGGATCCTTCGAGTCCCTCGTAAATTTTACTCCCTCGTGCTACGTATTAGAAAGAATAGGTCGGGCAAGGTAGACGTAAGGTAAAGATCGGGCAAAGATCGTTAAGACGTCAGGTCGAAAACTCGAAGTAAGAGCGGAATTTCGTTGCTACTCGCCGAGTTTACTCGCCAGAGTCGAAACCGTGTTCTCAAACCTTCTATTTCTCCCCCACGCTTTGACCTTTGGGCTCGTTACTCCCGACATTTACGACTCTCCACATCCGACTCTCGTACATCCGAGACAAAACGTATTCCAACAACTCGTGTACGAAATTCGTCGAATCTTTCATCCCCATCCCGTAATTTCAATTCTCTCCTGATTCTCGAGAATTGGCGCGAATTGTTGCGTTGTAAGCGGCCATTACTTGCCACGCTATCTCGTGGCAGCATCGAAAAGACGAGCGATCGCCGAGCGGAAAGGCGGCGGCACGGTTGAACCGCATTTCCGTGCGGCGCGCACGTCGAGTGCGTGCGTGCGTGCATGCATGCGTCTTCGCCCGCTCGTTCTCGTCTCTGACCTCGTTTTCACCGTGGCTGCTGCTGTCTCGGCTCGACTAATCGGATGGCAGACGTCGGAACTCGGCAAGTTAAATTCCTCGCGGTTACGTCCGCTCGTGTGTCGCCTTTTCAGCTCGGATTTGGCTCGGCCTTCTTCCCTCCACTCCCGCCACGTTTAAACCATCACATTCGACGCGTGTCGCGCCGATACGATAATTCGATCGATATTCGAAATATCGCGGGACGCGTATTTAAGCGGTCGAGTCGAGGTTAGATTAACGAGTTATTTGGCGAGGGCGTGGCGATTAATTAGCGGGCGAAGGAACGACGAAAGTTGGAAGTTAACAGGTTCATCGGTGGGCCTCCGATCGGTGGAAAAACGCGTGCCTTCCCCGGGAATTAATTAGTTCTCCCTCCTCTCTGGGAGACGTTATCAGCCGGAGGTGAAAGAAAAAAAACGATAACGGGTTGCCACGCGTCGTGGCTCGCTCGAGTCGTAGTTGGGCCGCGCTTATACGCGAGGATGATTGAAAAAAGTAAGGAGAAGGGGGAGGAAGAAGAAAGAGGCGTGCTCGTCCAGGCTAAATAATCTCGCGTTTCCTTCCCGTCAGAGGGACATTCCCACGACGTCTCTCACGATATCGTTATCCACGGTTTGTCTTCCTTCGTTTCCCTCCTCGCCGATCATTTTCTTCGCCGGCCCATTTTCTTTCGAGGCCCTAATTTCACCACTTGCGTTTGCGTGCCGAGAGTCGCGAACATCCGATCGGTTCGAGAAGAAGAAGGGATCGATTTTACGCGTGGCTCTCTCTGACTTCGTTGTTTCTCTCCTCTGAAAGAAAATATCGAAAGAAGAGGGATCGTGTTTCTCGTCGTGGACGAAATTTCCGGAATAGTGTCGAAGCGTTATTAAAGCGTCGTTGCGTGAATCGTTGCGGCCGTAAATCGCGACTCCGAGTTAAATCGAGTATCCTGGAGATAAGGGGAAGTCGATGGACCGAGAACAGCTTCGCTTCAAGACCGTTGTGTCGAGATCGCTCTTAATGACTTTAATGGCTGGTGGGAAGGGGAGAATCGTTGGGAACGGTTTTCTTTCCCCGAAGTTTTCGATTTCCACGAGTCTCATCCCTCGCGGGATATGGACGGTGGTGGGTGGCTCGAGTCGGTGGCGCCTCACCCCCTTCGCCTACTACATTATTCAAATCTGTCGCGGGAAGAATGCCAGGGTGAATTTTAAGGGGGCGAAGAAGTCGAAGAGTGGCAAACATTCCTCGTCTCTCTCTCGTTCCGTCCCGATTTTCCACTGTCATCCGCTGTCGCGATTTCCTCCTCCTCCTCCTCCTCCTCTTCTCCCCGTTTCCATCCGTTCGCTAACAGACCCGCATCCTGTAACCCGTTCTCGATACCACTTTCCTTTCTCGTTCGACCGAGATATTTATTAGGAATTATCGGGACAATTATTATCCTCGTATCCCGGTATCGCTAATCAAATTATACTTAATTAAACGTACGTGTAATTAAGTCGCGCGGCGATCGTGCAACATCGAGTGGACGCGTGGCGCTATCTGTACTATCCAAGTCCTTAATCGTTTCACGCCTCGCTGTCCTCCTCCACCTAATTTCGTCCGTGTACAATTTTCGTACAACTCGGCCGTGTTAAAATTAAAATCTCTCGAAGCCGAAACCGAATAAGTAAATAAAAAAGATTCGAACGAAATTCCCGGCGATTAGCGACAGGGATTGGACGTGCAACGATTTTCTTCACGGCTGTTACCGCCTGTATTTTACCATTTCACCATTAAGATTATCGGGTCGGCCGATCGACCCGCACGCAACTTTCCGGCGGACGCTCCGAATTAAAATGTATTATTTACGCGATAATTGAGCAGGAAACGCGGGAGCCGCGTTGGATTCGAAATTAGCTGTGCAAGTTGGTCAGCTGGAACCCGTGAGCGCGCCTTAAGATCGGGGGGGCCTTTTAATTATCCGATCGGCTCGGGAAACGACTCGAGGGACACCCGGCGTTGGCGACGACGACGACGATGCACGCGGTCGGGTCACGCGCGTGTATCCCGTCGCGTAACCCAGTGGTATTTAGCGTAATTTATGAAACCGCCTCCGTCTGGTTCTCCGGCTCGCTTTGACCGTGGGGGTGTGCTGCGGCGGCGGGGTAAAATACAGACGAGCGGGCCACACACGGCCGCGCACACAAAGAGAGCAACTCTGGCTTTCACGGCAGGGGTGGTATGACGGAATCAATACCGGTGTGTGAGAGGGTGGGATAATGCGGTGGCTTGACGAGAGTTGTAGCTACTAAAGGGAGAAAGGGAAAGAGACAGAGGGGATGGAAGAGGCAGGAGGGCGGAAGGGGAGGAGGAGGCGGACGCGAGGCAGAGAAGGAAGAAACGGGACGGCGGCGAAGGAGGCGAAGAGAGAGGGAGGGAGGAGAGAGAAGTCGAGGACTAGCGGAGGAAATAAACAATGGGCTGGGTAACCCACGTTCGGTGGTACACACCGGTGGAAAATTACCTACGATACCGGATAACGGAGAGAAAGAAGAGCGGCTGAGCCGCCGCGGTTGGTAACCACCTTCCGCGATCGGTGCAGCCATTCTTCTCGGCTTTTACTTTCTTTTTTTTTTTTTTTTTCGCCTCCTTTTTCTCCCTCTTCCCACTCTTTTCTCTTTATTGGCAAGTAATAATCACGAGCATTAATGGCGGAGCACGGTCCATTTTTATGCGCTCGCTCTCTCTTCTCTCTCTCTCTCTCTCTTCCTCTTTCGGTTCGTAGGCAATCTCTCCCGATTGCAGAGAGAATGTGTCGACGGCGCCGAAAACTACTAACAGAGAAAAGGAGGTACGAACGAACGTTGTTATTCGTGTAATTCGAGCGTTAACCGTCAGCCTTGTTCGAGGCATTAATTTCGCAAGGGGAAAGAAATTACGCGGAAGACCGCGAGATTATTACACACGACCGGATAGATTTTCGTCCACACCGATCTTTTTATTATTTCTCCTCTCTCTCTCTTTTCTTCTCTACGGCACGCGACTCTTTTTCCCTTCGGTCGATGTCATAGGATATTTTTCTTCCTCGTGGGAGGCAACGATAATAATCGCATTACGCCATCCGTTTTACATACACCCCTCGTGGCCGCGCCACGTTAAAGGGGAGTCCGTTCTAAATACGTTAATTTCGTGGCGGAATTATTTGGTTCGCGGTATACGTTCCGTTCCTCTCGACGAGAGAGAAAGAAAGAAGGAACGAGCGGCGGGAATATAATTGCAACGGCAATACCATTGTACTAATGCATGCTTGCACACCGTGTACAAATAATTCCCCGTTCCCGGGAGGGAAACTCTTTCCTCGCTTTTCCATCTCTCTATTTCCTGCGGCGGTTCATCGGCGTGCAATCTCGTTTCTTCTCCTCCCCCTCCCTCTCTCCGGTTCGTTATAAAGCTTGATAATCCGACGATATCTTAGCTTAGCTTTTTCTTCCTTCCTTCCTTCCTTCCTTTCTTTCTTTCTTTCTTTCTTTCTTTCTTTCTTCCTCTCCTTTCCTTTTTGCTCGTCCATCCTCCCTTCGTCGGGGATGGATGCGGCCCCGACGAGTATATAGTTCGTCGTTCTCTCCTCTTCTTTTCCGTTCATCGGTTTCCGTTCTTCCGGTTCGGTGGATCGATTCGCGCCGCATTCGCCTCGTCTTCGACCCAAATAGTTGGGTGCATGGTCGACGGCCGTTGCTCGAACCCCCCCCCTCTTTCTCCTTTCCTCGGTATGCGCGTCCCGCACGATGGAAACACGACGGCCGAGGGCTACCTACGGCTTAATTAATTGCACCCTTGGCACCAGTCCACCACCTCGAATTTAAGTCCTACTCACCTCTCTTACTTATCTCGCCCCCACCAATTTCCCCAACGTGTCTACCTTTTTCTTCTTCTTCTTTTTTTCCCCTCTTCTTCTCGTCGATCGAATCGATCCAATATCCTCCAATAAGAGGAGGAAAGGTCGTAGGTGGTTGTTGGTAAAGGCGCGAGAGTCAATGCACTGGTTGTTACGGACGGAGATCGAAGGAGAAAAGCGGCACTCGCCGATGATAGACGATTGGCGCGTGATTCGAGGGAGAGGCGGGCTCGAGAAGCCTGTATCAATGTTGCCTTAACAATCGATGTCCGACACAAAAGCCGGAGCGGAGGTAACGAAGCAACACTCCGCGCCGACCCATAACGCTGACTCGTTCACCGAGGCGAAATAGCTTGGCTGGTGTTTGACGAAAATTTCCAAATTACCCCGCTAATCCGCCCCCCTCCACCCCTTTTCTTCCCTAATCCCGTAGTCGCCGTAAAACCTGCGCTCAAGCGATGGGCGTTGGATGCAATAAACTCGTAAATCAGCGGATTTCGCTTGGAAAAATATTTCCAGAAATATCGGCATTTCCACTTTTAAAACGAACGAAGAAGCACGATTTATCGCTTTATTGCTTCCCCGCGTTTTCCTCCACTTAATCAAATCTTATTTTCTCTCCCTTCCATCTTTCTTTTTTCATTTGTCTCAATGCAACGCAAGGGAGAGCGAAATAGAGGAGAAAACGAAAACTCGAGGAGGATAGAAAAGATTCTCGACTATCTTAATAACTCGGGATCAATCGTCGATTAATCGCGGCGCCGGTTAAAATTCGAAGCGCATCCTTGCCACGTAACCAAATCTCCGAGTTGTAATCGTAATTTCAGCGAGGTGACGTCTGCGCCGGCGCCATCGGTCGGACAGTCAGAATCGATCACCGCCGGTCCGTGTCAATTTCGATGACGAACACTCGCGTATCTCTGGTATCGCCATGATTTCGAATTGGCGCTCCGTCCACGTGCCCGACCGAAAACGCAAAAGTGTGTCAAGTTTGCCCGCGTCGTCCTCGAGCATCGATTGACCTACTGACACGCGATCATCATTGGGAGGGAAAAAAAAAGAAAAAAAAAAAATTATATATATATATATATATTTGCTCGCGAGGAGACCCGAGCCCAGCCTCGAATACTACACGTGCATCGTAGACGGAGAAAGAAAGAACGGAGCTGCGTTACAAATAATTAGCAAGCGGAAGCGCGCGTTAGTCCATTAGTTCCGGAGACTGATTCCTATTACTCAACGTTACCGGTTAGGGAAGGGCTTCCTTCGTTGCCACCGATGTTAGGTAACGAGTTTCGTCGATCCTCGCGAATCGATCGTTTATGGACGGCCCGTCCAAATGCTCCGAGATGGTCGCTTCGTTAAAGCGTGTATATATATATATATATACATATAGAAGTAAACACGATCGCGGAGGAAACAATTTCGTTAAGTAGCAGAGAAGAGTGGTGGTCGATTCTTTTTATCGATTAATTAGAAAGCGCGTGCGATCCAAGTTGCCGCGACGGAGAGAGAGAGAGAGAGAGAGAGCGAGGCGCGAAGGATGTGAATGGCTCTATTTCGGTCGTGCACGAGACCCGAGGAGAGCGTTGCTCCGCTATAAATACGAAGGGAAGCGTGCGCGCGATCGGTCCCGCCGTAATTTCGTCCTCCCTCGCCCTCTTTCGCTTATGGGTGTCTGGCGTGTGGGACGAGGGAAGGATGGGGAAGGATACCGGGCAGAAAGATGTCGAGAGGACTTGGAGAGAGAGAGAGTAGGGTGGGCAGAAGGTCGGGGCGAAGAAAGAAGGAAAGGAAAGGAAAAAGGATGAGGAGGAGGAGGAGAAGAAGAAGAAGAAGAATAAGAAAGAGGAGGAGGAAGGTAGACTGGGTGAAAAACGAGGGGAGCGGCGAGAGAGGAGGGTGGAATCGTGTCTGTGCACGGTCGGAGGAGGGGGAGGACGGTTGAAAGTGGCGAAGGGGCTGGGAGACGCGCTCGCAGCGGGAGAGGATGGAACGAGTTAACGTGGGGGTGGGGAAAAAAAGGACGAAGGACGTCGCGGAGAGGAGGAGAATGTCGACCGGTCATGGACCGACGTGGGACGAGGCGAGGCGGGGCGAGGGGCGAGGGATGGAACTGCCGCCGCCGGTGGTAGAGGCAGAGCAGAGAGAGAGAGAGAGAGAGAGATGGTTGGTGTCGTTGACGAGACTGGAAAGAGGGGTGAAAAATAATCGTGGATGAGCGAAGCGTCGCCGATGGATGGAGACGAGGCGGGCTGGTGGTACTTTTCATCCTGGCATTACCGTGATTAGTAAACTCCTCTACTCGGTTGTCGGCTCTGTCGTTCGTAATTTTTTTTTCGGGAATTAAGCCGGCTGCTACTACGATGGGTGGGCGCGCGACGAAAACGAGATGTCGACTGGCAAATATTTAATCTTTTAATGCTCGCGCGAACGTGCGAGCGAGGACCGCCGCCGTTTTTTCACCAACTTTTTCTTCCCTATCTGCGCCAAAGCGCGCGGTAGACGAGAAGGGGATTATCGACGAATCGCTGTTACGGAAGAAACGTTAGAAGTTGGTAAACTCGAACGTCGGGGCTTAATTAATTTCGAGACTCGACGACGATCCTCGCGTTGATTCGAAGCCAATTGGCCGAGCGATTCGATCCTCTCTCTCTCTCGTTTCGACGGATACTCGACTCGTTAGCTAGACGATTCGTAGCACGATCGGCGATAAGAGTGCTACGATTATCCGGTTGCGATCGGTGCGAGGAGGAGGGGGGGGGGGGGGAAAGGAGGAGCCTCCGGTTGGAGCGGGCGATGAAAGCCGCGGTTAAAGTCACGGACGTTGCCGGTGGCAAGAGTCTTTTGCACCACTTTGCACCGCTGCAACCGTACGGTGGCATAATGACGAGTGGCCCGTTTGTTTCTCTTGCCCCGTGATTACCGATCTCGTACGATCCTCGTAGTGATTTATCGGGCCGCCTCTAGGCCGCCGTTCCGTTTTAGGCGTCTTTTCGCCCCGCCATCGTCTCGCCATCGATCGGCCATCTCTCCGCAATTGGACTGGAACCGGTCCGGCTCCACGAAAAACCCGATATCCTCGACAATAGCGTCGCGTCACGTTTCCCGCCTCGTTCGTTTAATTAGTCGGCCCGATCTCGCCCTCCCCCCCCCCCTCCCCCCTCTGGGGGGAGGTCTCGGATCTTGGTCGCGGGGGATGGTCGCGAAAAAGTTAATCGAAACGTGTCTTTTTCCCCTCCACAGCTCGAGAACTCGATTTGGAAAACGATAACGGGGAGAGACGAAGAGCGTCGTTCTCGTTTGAGAAGTCGACGCGCGTTGCGATCAATTTATTGGATCGATCGGTGCGAATCGAACGGATGGATCGATGGTCGGGGAGGGTGGTCGATTTTTCTCAATGACACCCTCTACGCGTGTGAGCGTAGGAGTTGGAGGTGTGTACGTAGGTGTGCGTAGTAACAGGTGGGTACTAGGGAATCCCACACGAGCGTAAATACGGTGTATCGAGCTCTCGCTCCCCGAGTACGGGTATTCGAGATGTCTCGTCATCGTCGTCGTGGTGTATCTCGACGAGACGTCTACCGGGCGATATCACGGCGAAGGATCGTCGCCGCTTCGAGGAGATCCTCGTCCAAAGGTGATCGCGCCCAAACGAAATATTCGCGCGTATCGGCTATCGATAACGAACCAGTTTATCTCGTCCAGCCTCTATTTATTTTCGTCCACCGTTTCTCGCTAAAATATTTATATTCCCCGGCAAAAATCTGGGGCGATGAGCGTGGTTGAAATTCTATTGTGAAAAAAACATATATCCGTTTAAATTCGGCGCATCGCGCTTCGATATCGATATCGAGTGAGAGAGAGAGAGAGAGAGAGAAAGATACGAAGCTTTTAAAGCGTGCAAATTTATTCCACGCGGTACACCGGTGGCGGATGGCGCGGCGGTGGGATTCGAACGGGAAACGCGTTCAACGTTTCATTTCGGGGGAACAAATGGAAACGTCTGGACGATGTTGGCCAGACGTTCCGCTATCGGGAATAGCGTGTCGGCCGTCAACAAATAGCCCCCATAAGCGTTCGTCGCGCTTTCTCCTCCCGCGTCGATCGCGCGTTTTTTTTTTTTTTTTTTTGTGCATCCAAATCCTCACCGCCTCGATTCGATCGACGACGAAATGACGAGTGACAGGTGGCCTCGGTGGCGAGATTCCCCTCCGATCCAAACAGCGCTTATTTTCTCGAAGATTCGGAATCGAAGAAGAATAATGGGAAAAAAGTAATAATACCAGTGGGGAGGGAGCCCGTGTATTCGTTTATTCGTTGAAACGAAATATATTCCGGTCGTAATCGATTAAATCGTTCCTTCTCCTCCTCCTCCTGCTCCTCCTCCTCCCGCGAAACGATCGAACCCCCGACACCCTCGACACGGCTTTTGATACGGGTTCGACGAGCGTTTGCGGACAGAGTGGTGGTGGCGGGTTAAAAAAACGCGCGACGGCGATTGTGCACCGCCGTCGAATTGAATTGGCGGCCGGCGTGGCCCGGGTTGCGGAGGGGAAAAAAATATTTGTGGCGTAGACGGGGCAATTAACTCGACGAGCCCCGAACGAAGGTAAGGCGAAGCAGGGAGGAATTGAAGGGAGAGAGGAAAGGTACATAGACGACGAATGGCGGGGAGGGAGGGCTCGACGAGCTTAGGAGTCGTCGTAGCTCGGTTAACGCGAATTTCACGCGCATAGAGGAGGGAAAGGGTGGGTGAGCCGTGGAAGGTTGCGAGAGGGTTGGAGAGGGATGGGCGAAGCGATGCCAGCCACGTAGCGTTTTAAAATGGAAAAGGAGGCGGACGACGGTGTTTCGTCCTTGGCGCGCGTAAAAGCTCCGACTTTTTGCCCTTTTTCTCCTTTCTCCCTCCGCCCCCTCGTTGTCCCTGGTTGGCTGGTAGCCGCGGTGCTCGTTCTCCATCAACCTCTCCCCCATTTTCGATTGCGCCGCGCTCCCCCCGTCCTTTCGGCATTTCAAAAGAGAAGAGCAAACAACGCGTACACAGCCCGCACCGTTTTTAATATCCCGCGAACGCGACCGACCGACCGACCGACCGTCCGTCATAACCTTCGAGATGAATTCGCGCGTGGAATATCGGCTCGAATCCCGTCGATCGTCTCCTTTCCCATCCTCTCTCCCTCTCTCTCTTTCCTCAAAGTTTCCACCTACCGAATTTCCTCCAGCCCGAGTGTATCGGTCCCCGCCAACGCCTATTCGCCGCCCTATAAATTTCCTCGTTCAAAATTTCGAGAAAAGGTGAGTTCCAAGGGGAGTTAAAATGGGGAGAGTCTTTTCGTCCTCGTTCTTTTTCCTTTACCTCAACGCGTTCTCGCACATTCTGCGATGCAAGAGAAACGCGCGTCGCCAATAAAACGCTTCTCCTCGGTTTCTCGAAGAGGACTACTCGATTAATTAACTCGATTCATCCCTTTGTAGGCCGACGATTTCTCTCGACGCGATCGATCGATTTCGTTACACGGTCGCGTAAAAATCCGACTGGTTTATCCGACTACCGTTAACCGGCTCGATCGAGCGTCGGTTTCGTCCACCCTGCCGAGTCGACCAACTTCTCTCCCATCCGGCTCGCAACCGGAACTTCGTCGAGCGAGCTCGTTGCCGCGTTCGACTTTTCGCCGGTTCGGGGTTCATTTACAAAATCCGCGATCCGCGCTCCCCGCCCATTGATCGCGCCATTGATCGAAATTTACTCGACGCACTCGAGACGTTTTCGATACGCGACGTAATCTTTCCATTTGCAATCCGACCGAAACGAAGAAGATTCCGCGGCGTACAATTTACTCCCCCGCCCGTGTGTTATTCCGCGGAGCTTTCAGCTGTCAGACGGAGGCAGCCGACTGGAAAGAGAATTCGTGAGAGGGGGGAAGGGGGAGGCCAACTGCATCCGCGCTATCTCTGTTGAAACCTCAGCCATGGCCGAGTAGCAGGAAGAAGAAGATGAAGAAGAGACGTTCAAATCTTTCTTCGTTTTTTTCCCTCTCCTCCTATTCCTGCAACGATCCCCCGTTCATTTCTTTTGCGCCACTTTGTATCGGTCTTCGCTCGGTTAATTACGAACGGATGGGATTAATTAAACACGCCCTCCATTTTCTCTTCTTTTCGATTTAATCTCCTCTCCTCTCCGGGTTTTACGCGAAATACCAGTGTCAACCGCAGAGATTCCGCGAAATTGTAAGGTATTCCCGTTTACCACCAGTTTTCGCCAACCCCTTCGACTCGTCCCGCGCAACCCACTATTTAGAAATCCTATTGCTCCTCCACTCGTCCACCATTCCGAACGAAAATTTACCGTTGCGTTTACCGCGACTAATAACGTTTTCTCTTTCGTCGTCATCAATCCCATTTGCTCGTTTGTTCGTCGATTTGACACGAGCAGGTTGTGTGTAACCCGATATCGCGTTCCTACTTGAGGAAATAGAAGAGCGGACCTGCACCGCTTCGAATTTCGATTCGAAACTTCTCTCGAGTTCGATACAAACTCGATTAAAACTCTCGCTGTTCGTTTTACGTATCTATTCCTTTGTCGACTCGTTAATGACACGCGACGATCGACGATCCTCGATTCTAAAACACAGAAATTTCACCGCAACGCGTACCAAGCGTCGTCCTTCGCCGAGCAACAACCGCAGAAGATGACATTTCGTTACGTTCGCCTTTCTTCCTTCTCTCCACCGAGTCTGTCCATTACGCTTGCGCGTATGCGGAGAGGAGGAGTGCACGGCTCGTTTAAATCCCTCTCCATCCCCCGTGGAATCGCAACTCCGACGATCGTATTTCATCCCTGGCGAGGCCGCGTAATATCGAAAAGGGACGAAGAAGAAACGATTCGAATGTATCTTCGTGTTTCTTGTCTAGAGCTTTTTCTTCTTCCATGCCTTTCGTTCGTCCATTTCGAACGAAAGCCCTCGAAGGCGCGAAAAACAACAGCCACCCCTTTAGCTTCTTCGCGATGGTGCGTTGCTCCTGTGGGGCAAACGCAACAACATCGACGACGAGCGGTAATTAACAATCGACTTTGCGGCCTCGACGCTCCAAATTCCTTCACGGACAATCAAAGGGGGAGGGGCAACAAGCGGATTGAACCATCTCTCGAGAATTTCCTTCCAACGTAAGCAGCTTAAACTCGGCTCGGACGACCCGGTTTTTCCGCCCTTCGTTGTGCGTCCCCCTTTGTTGTGCATCTCGAAATTCTTTGCGCCGTATCTCTCTTGCAACGTATCTCTCGCCGCGTTCAGAAGAAGCACGTTGAAAAGCTATTTGCAAACGGGGGCCGACGTTGTTCCAACAAAGATCGGCCGTAAATAAGGCGACGTTCGATGAAAACTCTTCGACGACTTGGTTGGAAAATGTGTGTGCGGGGAGGAGAGGGATCTCCGTTCGGCGGAATTCCCTCGCAATTTATGGAGACGTCGTGGCGCGCGATATCGAGTCGCGAGGGCGATGCAGATGGCGAGGGGTAATTTCTGTCGCGTCCAACTCTCGGCCAGAAGATTCGGTTTTTGCACGCGCAAGAAAAGTACTCTCTTCCCTTCCTTCTTCCGGATTCTTTGTCGTCCTTTGACCAATTTTTCGATATTTTCCCTTTTCTTTTTTTCCCTTTTCCACAGTCCGAGTACGTTCGTACGTTGCAGCGTAATTTTTACGATACTCGCGATGCTATTTTCTTCGAAGGGTAAAGAGAGAGCATGTTTCGAGAGAATGCTAACGAAATTTCCGAGGCGAGCAATCTTTGCCTACACTTTACGCACGTACTTTAAGCGCTATTCGCCAACTGTCTCTCCTTCTTTGCTCCTATTTTTCACCATCCTTGAACAAACTTCCGTTTCTCCCCATTTTTTTCTCCTCCTCTCTTCTCGATAGAGCTCGCGCACGAGAATCGAAAGGAAAGATTTTTTTCCCTGCGCTTCTCTCCTCGAACGTGGAAAGTGGATGAAAGCTCGCCCCGTCGTCAATCGCTTTTTAATCCATTCGCGGGAGGAATTTGCGCGCGTGCTCGTATATATATATATATATCGGTCGTTTAAACGTTGTTTCGACGCTCGAGAAGGAGGGAGGAAGCCGTATCTCGGCCGTTAAATCGCCTCGAAGCTGATCGCCGATGGAAAGCGATCGACCGGTTCGATTCGTTCTCGATCCGAGGAATAAAGGATACGGAGGTTGTCCTTGGGTGAACCGCCGCCTCGAAGCTTGGAGGGAATCGCGTCGTGGTTAACGACGGCCGGCCTACACTCTCGCGTTACGACCGTGTACATATTTCACCGTTTTACGAGGTTTTCGGGGTGATGGCGTTTCGCGCGGAGGCGAGGACGAGCGTGATTAGAGCGGAGAACGAGAGGAGAAGGGAGAGGCGAGGTCTGGGTGGAAGGGAAGTCCCTGACCTGGTCACCTAACCGCGCCAAGTTTTCCTCTCCCAGTTCCTCGCGGGATTACGGTTTATGTCGTCTCTCGCCCCGAGATCCCTCTCTAACGCGCCTAATTAACCGTTCCATTCCATTCGAGATTCGTTTCTCGATCGAGATTCGAAGGAAGGAATGTTCCTCCTTTTTTTTCCATCGGGCAAGATGTTTTCTCTATTCGCCTCTATTTCGTATCGAGAATATCGAGCGTTGAAATTCGGATGGAAGAAGCGCGAACGAATTAATGGTTTTTCTCGGAAAATTGCGGAACCTGCGGAAGCTCGTTAAAGAGAAGAAGGTGGTCGGCTCGATCGAAGGGGCGAAAAAAGGGCGCACGAACGAGTGTACGTGATTTATAGCGCGCTCATTAATCACGTTAAGTTTCCTCGGAGGCCTCTCTCCGCCTCCTTATTAAACCACGATTCGATCTCATTGTCCCTAAAGACAAAGGGAGAGACGCGGCGGATCATAAACGCGCTGTCTGTCTGTCTGTCTGTCTACATTGTACGCAAGTCTATGCTCCCCCTATGGTGCGCGGTCGAACGCCAATCTCTCCTTCTCCCGCCTCGGCATCGTCGTAAACTTGCTGTTACGCCGCATTAATTATTATCGCTCGCTACCACGTAACGTACACTCGCGTATCCCTACGAGGAGTACGTATCCTACGTACGTAGGTAGCGCGCAATTTCGACCGTTGGAGGGTTGGAAACGAATCGATCTCGTCTGGCGAGGGACGATACAGGCGCGTAGGTCGTCTCCTCTCGCCGCGAAACCTCTCTCTCTCTCTCTCTCTCTCGGATCGAAAGAAGATATATATATATATATAATCGGAACGCACGTGTATGATTTCAGGTGAATCCAGACGCCCGGGACAGTACGACGCAGCAGATACAATCGAAATTAGGTAACTATTCGTTGGTGAAACATCTATTGGACGAGCCGAAACGGCTGATCGGCATCGAGGGTGTACCGCCGAGCCCTGCCCCGACCTCCTCGTTTCTACGAATGAGTTCCAGCTCGGTCGGCGCGAATTCCAGGAGCTCGCCCTCCTCCCAAGAATTCAAGAAACCGGGAGGGCCTCGCCCCGATCCTTCTTCCTCGTCGTCGTCCTCGACGTCATCTCTGTCTTCGTCGTCCTCGTCTTCGACGTCGTCGTCGTCGTCGTCGTCGTCGTCGTCGTCCTCGACGTCGTCGTCGTCGTTGTCCTCGTCGTCATCGAGTCATCAACGCGGTGGTTTCGTGAAGCCAGCCGACGGAAAGCCGCCGTACGGAGGCAGGGGTGGTTACCCCGGCCAGCCAGTGAAGCACGGGGGCAACAGCAACGATCATAGGAGCCACGGTTTATTACCCGCCAAAGGACCGCCCACGAATTCGCCCGGGAACGGAACGCTCGCTGGCAATTCCAGTATCGGGAATTCCAGCGGCAGCAGGCTTCACTGTGTCGGCAGCAGACTGTCCAGGTTACCTCTCGATAACGTGAGTATCGATTTCCATTGTTTCGTGGCCACCGCCGCCTCCTCCTCCTCCTTCTCCCACCTCTCCTCTCTCTCTCCCTCTCTCCTCCTCCTCTCTTCCCCCCTTCCCCCTCCCCCCTCTCGTCTATCGTTCTTGTTTACACGAGAGTTACAACAAGTCGCCAAAGTTGCGTGGATTTTCTCCTCGAGGTCTAACGGTGGCTCCGATTCCGCGTAGTCGGCGCGGTGCCAACGCGTTCGATCCCTTCCTCGGATCGTTTCGTTACTCCTCCCATCGGCTTTCTTCTCCCCGTTTATTATTAAACGGCGGAGCACGAGTCGATCGAGTCACGAGGTGGATAACCGGGGATAGGTCGTCGTTGCACTTGTTGCGCGATTAGTACCTCGTTTCGACTCGACTTAACAGCTCGATCCGAAACGATCGTCCGAAGGATGCATCTTTTCTTCTTTTTCCTCCCTTTTCCATTTTCCTCGCCGTCGATCCCGAGGAGCGTTGATCGTTAATCGGCGCGAAGCTAACGATAAAGAGGTTATTTATTGTATTACCGACTCTTGCCTCTCCTCCTCCCCCTCCCCCTTCGACCAACGTTCCCAACTTTGGTATTCGATGAAAGCATCGCGGTGACAGGTTCGTTGACGGGAAACGAATTGCTTTTCAATAGAAATCTCTGTGTGGAGGAGTGTACGCGTAGCGGAGGTGGAGAGAGAGAGAGAGAGAGGGGCCGAGTTTGGTCGAGGCCCTATTACGCGTGACTCCTCGAGGTGCAAATTTCATTCAGATTGACTATCGATCGAGTCTCCTCCGATTCGGTTTCCGCCTCTCTCTGTCTCTCTGCCCTCTTCACCGATGTACTTATACAATTAGAGTTGGCTGGAGAAGCGGCGACGTCCCTCTCTTAGCTCTGGCATAGTCGAGATAATTGATTCCCCTATTGGTCCTTTCCATTCTTCCCTTTGTCTATCTTTTTTATTCTCTCCCTCTCTCTCTCTCTTCTCCGAGCCACGCTTTCTCTCCTTTCGAGTCGTTCGCGCGCTCGATCGAACGATCGATCGATCCGGTTTTCATCGAGGTGAAATTGGCCTGGAATCAAGCGCGACGCGTGAAAATTTAAGAAGCAGATCCTTCTTCTTCGCGATGAAGTTGAAAAGCCCGCGTTCACGGTTTCTTCTCCCTTTACTTTTTTTTCCTTCTTTTTTTCCCGTTTCTTTTCAACTCGTCGACGTCGACTCATCCGCTTCGCAACTTTTCGCATTTCGTCCCTCGCATTCTCATCCCTCCCGATTATCTCCTTGGTCTCCCTTACGCCAACGAAGCAACCAACGATCCTCCATCCCCCTATCATTTTTAGCCATCCGGATCCACGCATTTTCTTCATTGTCTCCGCGTTTTCCTTTCAGCTATGACTACTCGTAATGGGGCGCGCGCGCGCCGCTCTTTTCAACGCCTCCTCTCTTCCTCCGAGAGAGGCGTTGATTAATGATCGCTCGAGAGCTCGAGCGATAATAAATCGGGGAAAGAGGAACTCGAAAAGTTTGACCGTGCGTCCGCTCTTCTTTTCCGCTCTTTCGAAAAATCTTTCAATTTTTTTCGAAGCGAAAAAATTTTGATCGAACGTTTTCTCGTTTGTTTCAGGGGAGCTCGAGACCCGGTCCCACCGAGAATTCGGCCGATGTGGAGAATATATTAAAGGTAAGAACGCCGCTGAAGCGACCGAGAAATCGAATTCGTCGAAGGGGTTGTTGATCCGCGACAGAGGTTACGCGAAACTCTTGCAACGCAACAGGATGGAAGTTGGAGCCGGTCGATAAGCCAATTTTCTCGCCGATACCAACGGCTATCTCTCTCGCGGTCATATCGCGGCTGTCGTCCAACCGAATCGACTCACCGTTTCGGTTTCCCCGTATCGGCTTTCGTCACCGCCGCTAGAGAACACAATTTCGCACCCTAGAGGCACGGCCAACTTTGTCGCCGGTCGTTAATGGAATCGGCCAACCTTCCACCCTTTTTTTCTCTCTCTCTCTCTCTCCTCTCTCCCCCCATCGCTGTACGCGGATCGATCCGTCGTCTCTGGGTACGCGTCGTTTCCGAGGGGGAGGGAAGAGAGGAAAAAAAAAAGAAGGTCTGACCAAAGGCGTTTCGCGTTACATCGAAACGACCGCGTTTCTATTTATAGGGGCGTATCCTTGGGGTGTAAGTTCGATTCGCGCTATTTCGAGCCTGTATATCCACGAGCACGGCCATGAAACTAATCGAAAGTTTTGCCAACGGGCCGTTGATTGGTCGAGATGATAGCCAAAGTGGTCCTTAGTTTCCCTTATTCCACGCCCCCGCTTCGCAAGGATTCCAAGCCAATTTCTCGAAGCTTGTCACAACGGAAAAAGAAAAAAAAAAGAATTTCTTCTCGCTAGTCATGGATCGTCTCTCGTTGTTACGTTAACTCTCGTTCGATCGAATCCCTCCGTGTATTCGTTGATTTCAATTTTTCGACGGAATCGAGAGCGAGCGAGAGAGAGAGAGAAATATATACACAAGCTCGAAACAATTTGTCCGGGGTTTCGTGAACTCGATTCCATCGGTGCGGACAGCTGGACTCGATACACGGTTGCAATCGGGCTGATAAACTGCCGGCCGACCCAGTTCTATTCGTGAATAGAGAATAATGATGGCGCGGGGATAGCTGGCTCGCTCGTGGGAGTCTAGGAATCCGATCTTCCCGACACGGAGGAGACGCGGAGGGCGAAATATCTCTGCCACGGAACCGCCCACCGTTTTAACCCATCGATCCCGCTAATAACCAGATTTTCGGTTATAACGTTTCGAGATCGGTAAAAGCTCTGCCCCTCCCTCCGGAGTGTTAATTTATGGACACGGCTTAACACCGATTATCACCGAATTGATATCATTACGAGGCTGCGATATCGCGACACGGTCGATCGCGATGGATGTCGCGCGCGTGTGCCTCGTCGTACGTCGATACCGACCGATTAATATTACCACGCGCGGTGCTCTCTCTATCTCTTCGTTAACGGGAGCCGATCACCGTTTTCTTCCTTCTCTCGATTTCTCTCTCTTACTCTATTCCAACTCTCTTTCTCGATGAATAACATCGCTCGGATAACATCGGACAAGCGAATAGCTGATAGATAAAAGTAGTAGTTTATCGCGCGACGAATCGATTTCGAGGCGTTCGTCGTGATCGTAGCGATACTTAATTCATACTCGGCGTACCACTTCGGCGCCACGACTTCTCTCTCTCTCTCTCTCTCTCTCTCTCTCTCTCTCTCTCTTTACCGCGATACGAACATCGTTTATCGCGTTTTGCCGCGATTTTACAACTCGTCGATGCGTCAAGCGTCGAAACTTCTTTTTTCGAGGAAGCGCGACTTATCTCTCCTTACACTCGGTATTTCTACTCTTCGCCTCGCGGGATCGATACTCGACCACGTCGACTAAAAATTCTCCGAGATTCGATGCAGAAACGGAGCATCCGTTCGTTCCAAGTTTCCAAGAAGGCGGGCGAGGAGGAGGGAAAAGAACGAGAGGGAGAGAGAGAGAGAGAGCAGAGGTAACCATTCTCCGGGAATTTTCCACTTTCAGCGCGAATTTATGACGATACCAGCGGCCAGTCGTCGGCGTTCTAGCGTTCGCTGCATTCTCTCTCTCTCTCTCTCTCTCTCTCTCTCTCTCTCTCTCGTCCCCCCCCCCCCCATTTACCGGTCGCATCGGCTCGTCCCTGCAGCGCGGGCCGCCCGTTTCGTATAGAAGCAGCGTCGAGGCCCATGAATTATTCTCACGGCTCTGCCCGTGGGAAAATACGAGAGTTGCGCCAGTAGGCATCGTAAATGCGGCTGCTAATTGCGCTCGCCGACGACGACGACGACGACGACCACCGTTAGCGCGCCTCCTGAATATCGCGTTCTTTCGCCACCGTTATCGCTTCCCTCCCCTCCCCTCCCCCCCAGTATCTATCGGCCAACCCCCTCCTCCTCTCTTTCCCTTTCTCCCCTTTTCGCCTCGCTCGATTCGCCTCCTCTCGATTAATCGACAGATTTTCCAGCCTCGCCATTTACGGGTGACTGGCCTGATTCGACTGGCCGCGGGGATATTTAGGGGGGCAAAACTCTCCTCCTCGGTCGAGCAGCAGCGGCAATAGCGGTGGTGGTGGTGGTGGTGGTGGTGGTGGTAGTAATGGTAGTGGATCGTCGTTGCCGCAGGACGCTCGCTCTCCAGCTTTTTCCAGCTTAAATTCGATTCCCGTGTAGCCCCTATAAATCGCGGCTAATCCAGTTTTCGGCCGCGCGCACCGGTTCACCGGCCGGTTTCGATTCCCCCCTTTTTTTCCACCGCCCCTCCACCACGGAGGTGGCGCGCGACCAACGCGAGGAGGAGGAGGACAATTATAGACCGAATTAACAAGGTCGATTCGAGGATCGATCGAGTTGACTCTTAACGGCGGAAACGTCCCTCCGATTCGTTGGATCTTCGATACGTCGTTTCCTCTCTTCTTCTTTTTTTCTTTTTTTCTTCCCGGGATAGGATCGCGGAGAAAGCAAAGCAGGGAGAAAGGATTCTCTCTCTCTCTCTCTCGTTCTATATTTCGCGGAAATACGTCGTCGTCCGTCGCGAGATAAAAATAGGGTGAATCCCTATTTTTAGCCCCCTCCTCCTCCTCCTCCTCCTCCTCCTCCTCCTAGCAACGGCATTCATCGAATCGAATATTCGAGGAGAATAATATTTATCCGCGGAGGAGAGCCTGGTTGGAGTTTCCGGGTTCCGATTTCACGTTTTTCGAAAAACGTCGAACGGCGAAATGAAGGGGGGAGAGGAGGGAGGGGAGGGATGGTGATCGAGGGGATGGCGCGCTGTAAATTCGCGACGAGTGGTGGGCGAAGGGGGGTAAATAAAAGTAGCGGCGCGATATATCCTCCTCCGCGCGTGGAAATGGAAAACGCGTTGAACGAGACGATCGATCTGCCGGGCTCGAGTCGCCGTTTCGAATCGATGGTCTCTCCGTTGCCGCCGCTGTTGCTGGTCCATTAGGACTGTGTGCACGCGACACGGAAAATTCATCGCTCCTCGTCCTCTCCCTTCTCCAACTTTTCCAACTTTCCATCCGATCCAGAGATATAAGATTCTCGTCGCCCGATCTTATTCCAATATTATTGTCCGTAATATTCTCCGTTATATGTGTGTGTGTGTGTGTGTATATATATATATATATAAAATTGAATTAGACGTTTGTCGAGGTATGCAGTCGCGTCCTCTTTGATCCGAGTTCTTTCACCTCGGTCGGTCGGAGGCGAGGTTTCGTAAATAGCACTCTAGCCGTGACGATACGTGCGATTTTCTCAGTTGGCTCGTAGTCACGCTACGGATCATCGAACCCCCTTTGTTCTCCCGCCTTAGTTAGGAATAAATAATTCACCGAGCGTCGCGAAAAGGGCGGATCGCTCGTACGCGAATTTTTTCGCCAACCCCCTCCTTCCTCGACTCTCGTTCGTTCCGTCTCTCCTTCTCCTCTCTCTCTCTCTCTTCCGTGCAATCGAACCCCTCGCCACGCGATCGCGTCGAAGGACCGGCGACGAAATTCCGGGGGAGGGCGAAATCGAATTTAAAAAACGGTCGGGAAGAGGTGGAATCGCGTGGATCGATCGATCGATCGATCGTGGGATCCATTAGACGATGGTGGAATCCTCCATAACTCGCGTTTCGTGCTCGCGGGGAATAAAGCGACGGCTGGCCGCGAGTGTAACTGGTTCGCACGAAACGGTGGGTCGCGCGGAGAGGGTGACTCAGCCCCCGGAGAATTCTCTCTCTCTCCTCTTGGCAAACGTGTCGAGTCCTTTTTCGTTCGGGCCCGTGCTTGTCGTCTTCGTCGTCGTCGTTGTCGTGGCGCGGCCGTCGGGATGCAAATGGACGATTTCGTACGCGAGTCACGCGTGTCTCCAAGCTGCACACGGCCGAGCGAGAATAATAAGTCGCGATTAACGACGCCGCCTCGTTCGCTCCGTTTCGTCCCTTTCGCCCTTTTTTTTCCTTCTTCCTCTCTTCTTCCATCCTCCTTTCTCTCCTTCTCCACTCGATTCGATCTCGATAAATCGTGGTCCACGTCGCCCCGACGTTGATCGTCGATCGAGACTCGTACGATTCTCGATTAAGTAAAAAAAAGGAAAAGGATGGTCGAACGATTGGACAACGAAACGAAACGTTGACTCGGAGGAGTCGTAAGAGATGTCGGGCAGGATGGCCGCGAGCGGGGTTCGCGCGATTTTCGTTGGCGGAATATGGAGCGGAAAAATATCGGAACGTTAACCGGTAACGATGCTCTGCCGTGCGTTTCCGCTCGAAGGATAACGCTGCCATTCCCGTTCACCGTTATATTCACGACGCGCCGCGTTACATTATGCATGATCGTGGAGCGATCCCGCCGCGCTTCCATTATTCTTTTCCAACCGACACTCCGTATCCCTCTTTCTCTACTACTACCTATATAATATACAATATCTCTCAGGCCGCACCGCTCTGTTTTTCCGCGAACTGTGCGGATTTTTCGAACCGGATTCGACCACCGGTGAAATCTTGCCTCGAACGCGAAACGACCCGGAGCTCGAAACCAGTCGCTTTTCTCTTTTCTTTTTTTCTTCTTTTCCACTCCATCCTATATCTATATTTTTTCTCCCTCCCTTTTTCTTTCTACATATTTTATCTTCTCGGAAGGAAAGAAGGGAACGCGCGATAGAGAGTTATCGTTGGAGGAGGAGGGAGGGTCGACTTGGAAGATCGCGCGAGGGTATTCTTCTCGTTTGATCGCGCGTTCAAAGCGAGAGCGAAGAGATCTCGAGAGCGTGTGACGAAACGCAGGAACGCCACTCTGGGGAACCCACTCGAATCCGGGCATCTTTCATCGAAACGAGCGCTCGCTCTAACGCTCGCTCTATCTCTCTCTCTCTCTCTAGAAAGAGAAAAAATACGTGTTCCATCTTTTTCTTCTTCTTCTTTTTTCTTCCACGTCGCACGCGTCGCTCGTCTTTCTATATACTCGTGCCTCCTGGCACGAGGTCATCCGATGCTTCCTTCGTGCTTACGTCGTGACGTGGATTGCCCCCCTCTTCCCCATTTCCCACGAACGAGAGGAGGAGAAGGACGTCTCTTTTCGAAGCACGTGCGTCGCACGAAACTTGGAGCATCTCTCTTTTTACCGAAGATAAACCGTTCTCGGAACGAGTACCTATCCCATCCCGATGTTTAAGATCGCGTCATCGAAACGGTTATAACGAGCGCAACGCGTCTAACTTGTTGTGCATCTTAGCAGTCGATCGATTCGATCGAATTTTCGCGTAAACGATCGATTTATCGCCGTTTATTTTTATCATCGAGAGAGTAAACTCTATTGGTCGATCGAAGTGGCGAACTTTGTATATTTTAAATCGCTCGATTCGATGGAATTTTTGCTCCAATTTATTAAGTTATTATCTTCGAATCGCTCGATAATAAACTTTGTCTCTCGGTGGAAACGCGGGGGGTATAGTTGGAACCCACGTGCACGTGGATACCAAGAACGTTTCATCGTCCATAAACTCGCTCGATTCGATGGAATTTTCGCGTAAACGATTTGCGTTAAACTTATTAAATAAATTCTGTCGTCGATCTTGATCGAGGTGCAATTAAAAAACTTGAATGCACGTGAAAGAACGTTCCGTGCCGAAGTCGCTCGTCTCTTGGATCTTGGCGGGGTATAGTTGGAATCACGAACGAAGAACGTCTCTAAAGTCGCTCGATTCGATGGAATTTTTGCGACCGCGCAAACGATTTCCGCTAATTATCAAAATTCTGTTGTCGATTTTTCAATAAAGTCGTACGATTGGAACTGAATAAATCCAAAAATTTTCCATTCCGTCCGAATTTCGTGCGTTCTAAATCGCTCGATTCGAGTTTTAAATTCCGTCGTCGATCTTGATCGAAGTGCATCGAGCGATTAGAATGCACGGGGAAGAACGTCATCGAAGTCGCTTGTCGATTTGTCTCTCGATTTTTTTCACGGGCGCAGGATCGGTCGGTAAACAAGATCCGATCGTCAAGGAAAAGAGCGGAGGGGCGCGAGAGAGAGGCTTTTGTCTCGTCGCTCTTTGTTCGCGTCGACGGATGTCTCGACGGGTCAATGAATCGGGCCCGACGATTCGCCCCGTGGAAACGCGTTCGTTTCGTTGAACCCGCGCAGACTGCATTGTTGGCGTGTTTGCCACTTTGATCGCGATCCACGCTCGCTCGCTCGCTCGCGGCTAAACAGACGTCACTATCGGCGCGCGGGGTCGGTGGGCAACTTCATTGACGTAATCGTGGCCCAGATGTGGCGCGTCGCGTCTTACGCAAAGCTAAACACTCGTGTGTACAACTAGGCTCGATTTGGTTGCACAAGCGACGATGCCCCTCGACGATGAAAGGAAAAAGGGTCACCTTTTTCCAGGCGATAATGGGACGGGGAGAAAAGATGACACGGTGACCCGACGCACGACCCGCTTTTCGCCACCGATCGTCTGTCTTTATCTCTCTCTCTCTCCTCTGTTTTCAGGAAATGACCATGCCACCCACGCCGCTCACGGCCATCGCCCAGACGCCGAGGAAGGAGCTCGAGTCGAAGTTCACGTTCAATCCTGTGATGGCGAAGGTGAGAATTTACGCTAATTTATCGTCTCGTAAAAGGTTAGACGTGGGTTTCTATTCCGGGATCACGGTCGTCGCGCACCTCTCGTTTCGATTGGAACGCACGAGCCGTGGCGATGTTAGCGCGGTGTATCGATCGTGGAAACGTTTCGAATTCGTATCGAGAAGTGTTTCGTGCCACTTGGCACCGTGCCAAGAAGCTCGCCGCGCGAGATGTGTACCTACCCGGCCTTTCGTTGCGGGTAAATCGGCTTTCGCGCAATGCCCCTGCCTCCCCATTCTTCGGAATACGAGCCGCGTCGTAATTTCTTCCGCGACGAAACCTCCGTCCGTCCGTCGATCGATCGAACGATCGAACGAGCCTTAACTTTCGTGCCACTTGGCTTCGTGTCAACGGATTTCGTACGACGGAAAAAAGAAAGAAAACGAAAAGAGGAAAGGAGGAAGGGGTCGGTTCGAATAAACGAGATATCGGTTCTCCTCTCCCGAAAACTGGAATCTAATCTCGAACAAGGGATTCTCCTTTTTTTCTTTTCGAAATCGCGCCATTGCTTTACTGCCGTCGACGTCGACGCTCCCGACTGAACTCGAATTTTATTCGCCGAGAGAAATAATCGTGCGAACGAAACACGCGACGTGGCCGAAATTAAATTCGGAAGGGGTAGTGGTGGTGGGGGGGGGGGGGGTAGAACGAAAGATAGAAAGATCGTGGTGGGCATGTAACGGGGAGTTCGATTGGGAAGTCGAGCGGGTTCGCGTTTAGTAGGTCGCGTTTCCTGCGATATTATCACTTCTGAACAATCGGTGTTTTTCTTTCCAGTTGACCGAAGTGACGCCGCAGGAAGCCACGAAGCCTCGTAAGTAAACTTTTCCATATGTGTATATATGCGTGCGTATGTATATTCGCGCCCGTTGTGCGGGATAATCCGCTCTGATCTGGAATCAGGAAAAGAAAAAAAGAAAAAAAAAAAGGGATTCCACGTGATATCCGCTCTTCACGCGATCCCGTCCCGCGTCTCGAACTTATCCCATTACTCGATCGAAGCCTCCTTAATATTGCTCGCCGCTTTCCAATATACTCGAGACGAGAAAGAATCGTAATAGCGATTAATCACCCGATCGCCTCGACGAGAGATTCTACTCAGAGCGGTACTGCGAATGAACGCCGCCACCACACGACCGTGATCGACGAGGAGCAAAATATAAAGGAGGAAAAGTGTGTGTCTGGTCGAGAGAGAGCTACTTAACATTTATAGTCCATTACGCAATTAACCGTGGGTGAAACCACGTGGGAAGGGGGTGGGATTTTTATTGCCTCGCGAAACGAGCCTTATTATTTGCTGTGCGATGACAACGATGAACGCCGGAAACGGATATTTCGGGACAGTTTAATTTCGTTTCCACCGTTTTTCTTTTTCATCATCTCTTTCTGTCTTTCCCTTTCTCTCTCTCTCTCTCTCTCTCTCTCTCTCTCTCGTTCTTTACACGCGACAATAGTCACGACAAAACCGCCATGGACTAATTTAATCGTTGCACGCCGCGTTGTTGGCGGCCTGTCTTCCCCCCCCTCCCCTCCCCCTCCCCCCCAACCCGCGAATCTCGCATTATTCTTTTCAACGAGAAATATTTTCATTCAAAAGCGGGGAGGGAGAGATTATTTTTCCACCGCCCTCTCTACACAAAGTAGCACGGCCTATGGAAAAAAACCTGTGGATTCGCGATCCGCGAAAAGGGCGAAACGTCAATTTGCGTTTCGTTTGCAGTCACTGACCTTTCCCATTAACTCACCGTCCCGGGAAAATTTATATTTGACTCGACTGCATACGTGTGTGTATATACGCACGCACACAGTCATACGGCGTTTATACGCCCACGAGCAGACGACGTACAGGGTCGCGGAGGGGGAGTGGAGGGGAGGGAAAAAAATATATATTCCGACGACGCGTGGAAAATTTACGTTGCACGGGGTGGCTCGATAACCGTTCACCTTAAACATCGAAGGGACTGGACCCGCGATTTACGTCCCGCTCGAGTCACTGGCATAAAACGAAACGTTCGTAAAACGGCCGAAGATTTCGTTTCCTTCCTTCAATAACTTTCCGATAAATTTCTCCTCTCTTGTTTTTATCACCGTTCTCGTCCGTCCGCGAAAACCGCGTCGTGTCTCGCGATTTTCATCTCGACCGGGAGGAAAATCGAGGGAAGAAAAGAGAAAGAGAAAAGTGGAAATAAAATTGTCGTAACGTTGCGTGGACAGCACGCACAGCCGGCCCAGGGAAATGTTTATAGCCGGACAAACGGGTTTTAGGAGTTTCTCACTTACGTAACCGGGTGTGGACGATGCGCTTAAACTTCTTTTTTTAACCGGGATTCCATGTTTGCTCGCGAAAATCCAAATGTTTATTTAGCTTTCGAGCTTTCTTCGCCGATAACCGAACTCTACGAACTCAGAGAGGGGGGAGGTACGCGCGTCGGCCTTGCGTCGAAAAAGCGGGAATCACGGCCGGATTGTCCGAGGTCCGGGGCGCAAAAACCTGTGGATTCATTCGATATTCGAACGTTTCTAAACCCGTCGAGGCGAAACAGGGGAGGGGGAAGGTTGCTTCGGGGGTTGCTGCGAGAGGGATACCGTTTCATGAATTAACCAACGCCGCCACCCCCTCGAGTCGATACGCTCGAACGATACGCTTCGCGACGCCTATTATGTAACGAGCGTGCCCGCCGAATTTCCCTCCTCCTCTCCCTGGGTAAATTTGAGTTTTACTTATCGCGCCTGCTCGTAAACCGATTTCGCGCACCTCATTTCCCTTTCTCTCTCTCTCTCTCTCTCTTCTCTTTTTCGTTTCTCCAGCGCGAAACCGTTAGAGGAACCGGGATCTAATCTGGAAATCTGCCGCTTCCGGTTCCCCTTTGGCCTCCTGATTTACCTCCTCGCGTATATATGTATATATATATATATTTCTCTTCTCGGGGGCCACTTCCTGCCGGAAACGGCGAAACCGCCCACCAAACGCCACTCAACGCGGTTTAAGACCCGCGTTAAGAGGCGAGCGTGGCTTCCTCTTTATCGGGGAGAAGAGAACTCTACTCGAGGACGTACGAGCTGATAATAAGAGAAGGAGGAAGGGGGAAGGAGCTTTCGAATCGTGCGCCTCCATTACCCGCCGTATTTATCCACCTGTGCTCACAGCCCGGCTGCGTGTAGGTGTTAACGAGCGAGGGCGGCGTGATCGCGTGACCGACGACCTTTAGTCGTGCGCCGCAGAGGGAAGGGGAGGAGGAGAGGCCCGAATTTTCGACCGTTTCGTTATTCCGTTATTTCCTTGTTTTTCTACTACCACCACCAACTTCCTCCATTTTCCATTATATCACCGAGGGAAGGGAAGGGAATTCTCGAAATTCGCGGCGAAAATTCTTCCTGCGCACGGTTTCGCGGGGGATGGAAGCGAGGGGTAGGGATAAAAACGAAGACTCGTAACAAATAACCGCGCAGCGCCGTCTCTCTCGTTGGCTGGCACTGAGTTTAGCCGTCACAGTCGCTGCCATCCTTCCTCCTCCCCCGTTTTCACCCCTCGTCGTTCGATATTTTTCCCAGTCGCTTGCCCGCCCCCCTCGCTCTCCTCCTTTCATCCATATATCCACGCCGGGATACGAGAAGGAGAGAACGGCAAAGTAGAAGAAGAAGAAGAAAAAGAAGAAGAGGTTGGTGGTTTCCATGGGAACCCAGGATCGTTCGTTCCCATCGCCGAATCGAGGCGGGACACCAAGCAGCTCCGATCCACGACGTCTTTCGCCGACGTCTATTCAAGTGTCCTAGGTCAAGTATACGATACACAAAGCGTTGTTCCATTGTCCAAGTCCGCGGAATGGCTCCTCTCTCTCTCTCTCTCTCTCTCTGTCTCTCTTTCGATCCGGATATTTCCGCCCGGATCCGCTCGATAAGGCTGGAGGGGAGAGGATAGGTTGCTCGGCGCGAAAACTGCCAATCGCTCGGGAAGAAATTTATCTGGGGACGAGAAGGGGAGAGTTTCTCGATAACTCGGGCAAGTTTTCATTAGTAGCCGGCCCGATAAACTCGCCAAGACTTCGCCAGCTTGTTCGTGGGATAATCGCAGTAATTATCCATGGAGCGATCTGCCTCGAATACCGCGACAGGGAATTTCAAGTTTGCGGTAGTAACTCCGCCAGCAGTAGCGTCGCCGGTGCGCGCCAATTCCCGTGACATTAATTATTGAAATCGCCCCCGGCACTCTTCTTCCGTATCACTCTCTCTCCCTCTCGCGCCCACCGATACACGCGTCTCCGTTTCACTACTCTCTCCTCGCCGTTCGCCGCTGCTCGTTTCGTCCTCGTTCCAACGGTGGCGATCCTCACCGCGAGAGAGCTCTCGTTTTGTAGTTCGAAGGAAGTCCCTTGGGCGAAGTTCGCCGAGAGAAGTAGACAGACAGAGAGAGAGATATATATATATATATACTCTCGTCGCTTAATATTCAATCGCTCAACCCGGCTTGTCGCCGGTGGCTCGCGACGAGAACAAACGAGAGACCGATAAATTAATATCGCCGTTCCCTTCTTCCACTTCTGTCTCTCTCTCTCTCTCTCTATCTTTCTTTCTCTTTCGTCGCGATACTCGACTCGAGTCCGCTCGTTATTGCAAACTGCATCGATTCGAAAATGATGAAATTCCTTCTCCAAAATCGGATATCGTAAGCGGATCGTTCCCGATCAATCGAACGATAATAACAATATTCCTTCTATTCGCCGGTGTCGCGTGCGAACGCTCCTTTAACGATATCGTGCGTGGAATCGCATCGGTTGCTTAACTCGGCGGGGAATCGAAGGCGTGCGATAATGGCCGGCCGCCAGAATCGGGCAACCTTTACAAATTGGAACGCGTCACGCCAACTGGCCGCCTCTTTGGAATCCGATAAACTCTTCCTCGCTCTTTCCTTCCAATTAAACTTTCCTCCCCGTCCGTCGTTTCTCTATCGATGCTCGAGCTTTAAATAGCGTAAATTGATAGGATGTCGGTGGAGGAGGGAGAAGGAGGAAGTCGAAGCGGGAAAATTGAAAGGAAGTCGACTTTATCTCGACCCGGACACGCGACTACGCGCACGGAGCACAACAAGCGGGAGAGAGAGAGAGAGAGAGAGAGAACTCCTCCCCTTCCTCATTGAGGAATTATTCCAACTGCTGGAGAATAATTCCGCGATAATTTCGCGATCGCGACGCACTTGGTACGACATTCGACATACTTCTCGGTTATTAAGCGAACGAAGACGCATCCTTCAACAATAGAGATCGCGAGTGAAACTTTTAACGAGGAATTTAATCCGAGCCGCTCTGTCCTTCGAACAGTGTCGTTTAATACCCACCGTAACGATATATATATATATATATACGCATACGACGCAATTATCGGGAACGAGAAAAGCTTTCGAGCAAGTTGCACGCGATCCTTGGAAGAAGTATGCTCCCAACTTGGCTCGACTCGCGTTAAATAAAGTTTCGAGGCAAGGGAATCGGCGAGCGTTGCGTCGAAGAGGAGGAGAACAGCCGTTAGACGTCCACCTGCCCCCGTCTGACACGCTCCTTTTTATCGCCGTCCCGTCACCGCTCTCTCCCGCCCCCCTTCCTCGCCATCGTAAAACGCGCGCGTCTCCTGGACGGGGATGGCCTCGTAAATTATCCATCGATACGCGCGCTCCTTTCCGTTCCATTCTCGGAAAACGTACGCGTTCCTCTCTCCTCTTTTCTCCCTTTCCTCGTTATCGATTTCGAATAGCAAGATCGTCCAATTTCGGGAAAAGGAGAAGTACCTTTGTCACGAAGAGAGGAGGTGAAAAATTGATTCTATCGAATTCTCTAGGCGAAATTCTCTCGAATTTCCGTTCGAAAGTTAAACCTTGCGTTGGCAACCTCGAATCGACGGAAAAGAGAGAGGAGGAGTTTCAAGGGAGGAGAAATAATAATAATAATAATATAAAATTGGGAATCGCGTTCGATCTATTGGCGCGCGGATAAAGTGGGAAAGGAAGGATGGCCAGTCCAGTCGGGGCTAATTTATCGGGGAAAATGCAGTTTCACCGAGTGGCACACCTTTGATATTTGCCGGAATCGATACCTGTTGAGTCGGGCGTACGGGCCGCGGCGATCCGCTATTATTACAACCTTTGTACTTACACGTGTCGATGCGCGGGCCCGATGCGTCCACCGGCATCCGTCCTTCCAGCATTCTCGATCGATACCCCGGCCTTTTTTCGCCCACCGAAATCGCGATAATTTTTCCCCGACGCGGATCGATAAAGTTTGGCGGAACACGCGATGCTATCGGGTCGATTGGGAACGGAATAAAAACGGGGGGGCGTTCGTTTCGACGTGACCGTAAGATCGGCCTGACCTCGAACGAGGGCGAGTTATCCGCGATTTATTCGGGACAGGTTCGTGGAAAAGTTTCGATCGATCCCCGCCGCTTCGGTAAAAGTGGCCGCGTAATTGATCGTAATTTCGTTCGCGTCGCTTTAATTTCTGGCAACGTGTACGTTATAGAAGCGTTGTTCGCAGGCGCCGCTTCGACTGGGATTGGATCGAAAATTGATATTGTCGCGTGTGCGAGTCGATTACGAGTACGCGTAACAGCGATTACGGTTTAACGCGCGGGATATTCGATCGAGGCAGCCGATAAATCTGGCCGGGTGCCAATCGCGATTAAAAACGTGTCCCCGCCGAGGTAAAGCGAGATTCCATTTCTATTTCGGCACGAGGAGGATGTCGAGGATTTCCTCTCTCACCTCTTCCGCTCTCTTGGGAGATAGGATTATCGATCGTACGCGTACAAGTACGGAAGTATCGAGTTCGAGGAGGAGGAGGAGGAGGAGGAGCGCGCGTGTCGCTCGATTAAAACAGTCGTTAAAGTTGCGATTACGCTGCGATAAACGCGTCTATTCCTCCTCGTGGTGGTGCGGAGTCGATTCGCGGAGTGAAGTCCGTGACTCGGTCTTGGAATTACTTTCCAAGTCGGGAACCTCGTTTCCGAGCGTAAGCGGCGTTAACCAGCCCCGGAACAAGCTCTCCCTCCTACCCAAGGGTGGCTGTATATCAGAGGGGTTGTACACGTGCTGAGCCAAATTAAATATTGAATATCGAGCCCCCTTTTCCCCACGGCGCTGTCAGTTACCTCTGTATACTATCGAGCGGCTTGACCTAGTTGTCCAATTATGCTATACACTGCTCTCTCCCCCCTCTCTCTCGCTCTGCGAAGTCGTTCAATCACGATTTTCGGAGCAATCGGAGGATACCGTCCCATCTCTCTCTCTCCATCCTTTCGGTCGTCTTCTTTGATTCACCTTCACGGTGATGAGAATTCATGGATGAATTTAATCCATCCTCTTTGGCCTTTCCTTTTTTTTTTTTTCCCCTCTTTTTTTTCGTCAATACGTAGAATTGGAAATGGAATATCGTGCCAGAACGTGCCGGATTGATTCGATCGATTCGACGGGAGACACGGTTCTACCTTTGTCTCACGGTTTATATCGCGTTCCTTCACGACGACGACGTTTCCCCGCTAATTCGTGGTGTTTGATCGCGTAACTGCGAGATGACGTGCCTTCGGCGATACCTCCTCCTTCGTCCTCGCGCGGACGCCATCTCCTTTGACGCACGCGACCACCCCCTCTCCTCCTCTCGTTTCCCGCACGGTCAATTTATCTCCCGTCGAGGTATTATCGAGGGGTTGCGCCTCTTTTGTTTCACCCTATATTTAACCGTTTCTTCGATCGGGACGTACCGAGAGTAGAAAGTACTCGCTTTCTCTCTAGATCGAGGAGGCGAAGGATTCCTTTGGAGAGAGAGAGAAAAAAAAAAAGAAAAAGAAAAGTAAAACTCGAACGTCTCCGCGGAGGTGAGAAAGAGAAAGGGAGCGAGTTTGAATGGGGAGGAGGAGAGAAGCAGGGTCCATTTTCCTAATAACGTCGGGGGTTCGGGCCGAGAGAGGTTAGATTCCCGTCGACTCTCTCTCTCTCTTTCTCGTTATTCGTATTCTTCTCTCTGGAACGACGTGGCGGGTTTCCTTCTCTTGTTATAAGCGCGCCCTTACGCCCCAACCCTAGCCTCCGTGACGCGAGCGAGCTAGCGTCGTCTTTTCAACCCCTTCGATCCGCCTCCCACGCCGTCACCATCCCCCCCGTTGTCGTGTTTCCAGTAGGGGGGAGGGGGATCGGTTGAGATAGAGAGAAAAAGACTCTCGCGAAGCCTCTTACGAAACGTTTTGCTCGCGATAAATAATCGGGAGGGAGGGAAATGTAATCGCCGATCTCGCGAGAGGCGTTTATGCGATATCGATCGCGAGGGCGGCGTCGCCTCTGTAAAAAAAGGGGGGATTCGGAAGAAAGAAATGGAGGAAGAAAGGATCGTTAGCGATGGTGAAGAGCGGACGGACGACACGGACGGCGAGAAAGAGTTTCGACTCTTTCTCCTCTCGTTTCGAGGATTCCTTTCTCTCTTTTGGTCTGTTCTGTTTAAAGGGCGGATTGGATAGGGGGGAGTGGTGGAATTTATACGCGAAATCCGTGCGGAATTTCATTTCGTTCTTTCACGGAGAAGCAAAGGAAAAGGGGGGAGAGAACGATCGACGAGAGAGGGAGAGGGAGAAGGGAGGAAAGGGTGCGAACAGCCAGCGGCGAAGCGTGGAAAAAGGGTGACCATACTCGAAGGGACAAGGAGGAGAGGAGAGGCGAAGCGAAAGGGGTCGATAACACACATATCTATCCACTCTGCTACCCTCGCCCGAGCGGCAGTCTCTCCTCTTCTCGCCTTCCATCCATTCTGCCCTCGAACGCTCTCCAATCACTCTGAGCGCGAGCAACCAACCGAGCAAGCAGTTCCACGGTTACTTAACGTGATTAAATCCTCCCTCCCTCCCTCCATACCCTCGCCTAACCGCCTCGATTCGTCTCCTCCTCCGCCCCTTTTCTTCCGTCCGGTTCAGATTTCTCGGCCTTCTCTCAGACTCGATCGCGAGTCGCGATCGTTTGCTTCAACTCGTCCGCGTTTCATCGGTAAACCGGCGTTCGCGCCGCTACAAGCCCGTCCCTTTTTCACTCTCGTTCGACTCTCCCCGCAAATCTATTCACCGATATTCGAGCAGGGCTCGGGCCTGAGAGGAAGAAAGGCGGCCTCGTGTCGCGTAAGGCTCGATCCGTTCGATTTTTCTTTCATCGCGGGGCGGATATCGCGCGTCCCTTCCCAACCCGAATCGATCGTTCCGTTCGGAGAGGAACGATCGAAAAGTTCGATAATACGTTTCACCCTCAAAATTTTCCTATAATTCCTTCGATTACTTCCTTTTCTTTTCGAACGTGTAAAAGTGTCACTCTCGTCTCGCTCCTCTTTACAGATTTATATATCGATTTTAAAGACGATATCAGATACTCGTCACGTCTTCTAATAATAATAATAATAATAATAATAATAATAACGGCAATAATAATGATAATGGAAATGAATAATAATAGGCGTTGTTTCGGCGGGTCAATTTTTATCACAATGGCCGTACGTACGGACGTGGTTGGTAGGATTTTAATTGCGGAGTGGATCTGGAGCATTAGCGCGCGCCTCTTTCTCTGTGTGGAGAGAGAAACGGGCGAATGGGCGAAGAGGTGAGGAAGGAGGGGGGAAGGGAGCGCTTCCGGAAGGAAGAGGTTACCAGGCCGATCCGCTTGGCCGAAGCGTCTCGACGCATGGTGTATGTTGCGTCACGTCGAGGAAGTCGATGACCCACCTCTCCGTCTCCTCCTCTTCCACCTTCTCTTTCTCCCTCCTCCTTGCATTGCTGCACCAATGCACCGAGGCTGCACATGAGACCAGAACGCGTGCATCGGGCCGCGGAAACGCTCGTCTCCCAACTTTCTCGCCCGTAATCGTGCTACCACCGCCAACCTATCCAACTATATTTGTCCATTATTCGATATTCCAAACCAAACCGTGCCTTCTTCCCTCCCACGATTCTTCTATTCTTCTTCCTACTATTAAATTATTTCATCCGTTGATAAAAAAATATAGTACAGTTCGACGATGATCCTTCCCTCTCCTTCCCTCCCAAGTTGAATACTATTCATAGTTCGAATAGTTCGAGATAAAGTTCTGCCCAATAAATATTCTCGATTTCGCGCGCGATATTTTGGATAATCGTTAACCAAGGATCTCCTCTTCGTGGATCTTTCGTCGAAAGAGGAAGGAGACTTTTTCCTTTTTTTTTTTTTTTTTTTTTTCGTGAAATTTTTCGCTCGGTGGAATTGTCGTCATGCGTTTCAAGAGAAGTTAATTAAGAGAGCGAGCGATCGCGGTTGAGGAAACGTGGAGGGGAGGGGAGGAGGATCTCTCTCTCTCTCTCTCTCTCTCTTTTCTCTCGTCTTAATTGGAGGGCTCTTTTAGCAATTAGAACGCGAAGGGAATTCTTTTCTCTTAATAATTTCGCCGTTATACCAAGATATAAACGAACCTTTCAAGAACATCCTGCGGAACCCTTCTTCCACTCCTCCTTTCTCTCTCCCTCTCCCTCTTTCCCTCTCTGTCCGCATCCTATATTTTTCGCCGCGGTTCTTGGCATTCAGGCAAGGCTCGCCGGCAACCGGCTGCTGCCTAAGCCCACGAAATTTATTTTATATCCCCAGTTTTAGGTGAATAGAGGACGGAACCATCGAGATCCTTTCCGCTTCTCTTCGACCCGTTTCGCCTGTTCCTCGTTTGGGGAGAGGAAAGGATTTTCCTCGGGAAATCTTATATGAAAAGATGCGCGCGGAGTTGGGGAGGAGAGGAGGGGGCACAGGTCGAGATGGAGAAAGAGAGAGAGAGAGAGAGAGAGGGAGAGAGAGATATGTTCACCCTTTGCCGACCGATCTGACCCGAGCCAGGAGGGCTGTGGTTATTCATAAGGCGGATATCGAGCCCGGCTCTCGAATGCAAATCGAGCGGAAGTCAACGATGAGTCGAAACGACGAGCATCTTCGTTTCTCTCCTCGTCGATCGTTGTCGGTATCGGGGATTTAAAAAGAAAAGGTGGAAAAGAAAAGAGAGAGAGAGAGAGAGAAAAGAAAGAAAGGAAAGGGAGAACGGGAGAGTGGGAAATGCCTCGATTAAAACTCTTCGAAGCTCGTTTAATCCTCCTCCTCCTCCACCCTTATCATTCTTACTCGTGATGCTCGTGTTCGTGGTGCTCGGCTCGCCTTTCCTGGCTAATCGGCGGCAATTTTACGACGGAACGTACACACACACACACACACACACACGTAGACGTGGAATTTATCGCACGTCGAGTGGATGAATCCGCGCGTGTGTTTACAGATTAAAAATCGGTGGTAAAGCTTACTCGAGGCTGATTCCAGTTAAGCTTGAACCAGTTGCTGGGATCGATCGAATATAATATTGGACAATTAACGACGAAAGATCTCCGCGATGATCGATGGTGATCCATTTGACTGGGATCGGGTTTTCCACGGCAATCGTAAACGCGGCGGACACACGCGAGGGGGTGGTCGCGTGTGGCTGTGAATCGGCGCGGGAGGGAAAAAGGCGGAGACGGCCACGGAAGCGTACGACCTTCGGCCCCGTGTTATCGATTAAGCGCGCTGGTTAAGCTCAATGCCAAGCCGAAAACGATCCGACCGCAAACTGGTGTCGACAATCCGCGAGCGACTTAATTTATTTCGACTTTCAGAGGTAAAAGAAAAGAAAATTGGGGACAATTTTGCGACGTTTCTTCGCGTTCCTGATTTAAAATTTAATCGATCATTCCTTTCATTTTTATTATCTTTTATCCTCGAATCTGATCGCGATCGGATATCGTTATTTATTCGAAACACGTGCATGCGTAAAAATTTCCTTTAAACACGAAAGGGAGTGATGGTAATTTTTCAGATGAAAAGGCTCGAATCTCGAAGACGCTTCGTCATCCCGGCTTGAAACCGGCTGATTAAATTATTCGATCGGTTTAAACTCGGAAGCATCGGGATTACATTTTCAAGAACAATTTACACTAAATTCTGAATGGTTGAATTAACCCCATTATGAGGATTATAATCTAATATCGGCGGGTTGCATTACCCCTTCGATCGGGTTTGCTCAGATGATTAGCAATTGCTGGCCAATCGAGCGTGCACGGCGTCGAGATCAATATATTATTGGGTCAACGACCCATTCATCCCCGATACCAAATAAATAAACGTACTTGGAGGCGCGGGAACTGGTCTCACTGCGACACGTGCCATCTATATACACGTATATATACATATATACATATACACACACACACACACATATATATATACAAGTTACGTGCACGTATTATTTTTTTTTTTTCCACCGGTGGAACTCGGGAGCTTGATGGAACGAAGCATTCGATAATACTTCGTTCGGTTGACCCAGTTTCGAGATATTCGAGTCTCGAGGTGGCGGAGTGTGACGGTCGCCTGGACCCGGTTGGTCACCGGTTTAAACGATATAAACGAGTGGGGGTAAAATACTAGGCGAACTAGGCACACGCATACACGCGCTTCGATACGAGTTTATTATAACCGGATGCCAAGTGAAGTTTCGCGGGATCTTTTTGAAGGTTGATTTTCGGGATCGATATAATAGAGCTCGTACGACGCGACACGACAGGGTACAGTTACCGTTATTAACCGTAGCGATCGTTCATTTAATTCCGCGTACGCGAGATCGATACAAGTCGGCGACGATTCACTTTTAGGCTTCGATTCCCCTACTCGACGATTCGACGAACTCGCGCGGCCTTAATCGAAGTTGGGTTGTAACATCCTTCCCTTACTTAATCGTGAGAGTGAATTAATTCGCAAATATTGGGTGGAGGAAGGGGAGAAGGAAGAAGAAGGTGGAAAGGAATTGGATAGGAGAACCGTTTCATTAAACGGCGTGGTTTCTTTCACGATATCAGCGGGTTTCGCGGTTACGAGCGCCAGTTAAATGTTTGCTCTTCATTCGCGATGCGCAGAGTCTCTCTCTCTCTCTCGGAACTCCCCTCGGTTGAGAGAGACTGGAAAGTTAGCCGCGAGTGCGAGTAGCGGCTCTCCTTCCCGGTAACTTGGTCGGAGTTGGGCCAAACTTCCGGTTTTGACTGAAAGGAGAACTTCCGTCCCTCCTCCCCATCATCCTCCGGGAGAAGTCGACCTCCTTAATAAATACGTCGATCCGTAGCTACGAGGGAAATTTGCGTTTGCATACTGTGACTGACAATTTTCGGATAAGCGGACGGAACGGATGCGCTTCGTATATATTTAATCGGTTTCTTTTCTCTTTGCCCGACCGGCAATTTGTTACGTTATGCGGGATCGTCGTAGCTCGATCACTCGCGACTCTTTCGAGTTACGATCCCTCGAATTTTTTCATCCCGAGTTGGGATTCGATCTCGACAATTTTCTACCCCCTTTCGATTACTTTGTAAACGAGGCTGTTCTTTCGTTGTGCGGACGATGGAAAATGGCGGCGGAGCAGGAAGTTGTGGAAGGAGATAGGAGGTTTCGAAATAGGCGTGCTCGAAGTTCGGATCGTAGTAGAATTCGTTTAGGAGATTATTTCGCGTTAGGGCACCCTAGGGAGAGCGGGTGAACCGGGTCTGGCATTGCCTCTGGCACCTGTCGACTTCCTCCTTTGTCTTTTTTCCTTCCTTTCTTCCTTGCTTCGAAAAATCTGCGATATCTATCGTTATCGGCGACCAAACAATTTGTCCAAAAAACGTTCCAGTTGTTTTCTCCGCCCGATTCTTTTTTTTCGAAGCACTATTTGTATATCCTTCGGCGGATGCAAATTAATCGTCATAACCGACGACGACGAGCCGAAGCTCGGCCGTGATCGATCGGTTGTGCAACGACGACGATTGCCTCACGGTGACTTTTCAACGAGGCGGTGTTCCAGGTAAGCGTGGCAAGCGAGCCAGAACATCGTTGCGTTTCAGAGAATCTGGGTCGCCTTAACGATCAATCTCATCGTTTCCCTATTCGGCGTCTTTTGTCCTATCGGACGCGCCACGCTTCGTGAATATCGCACTCGCGACCTCCTTCTTCTTTCCACCTTCGTTAAAAACTCCATTTGCCCCGATAATCTCGTTATCGAATCGAAAGCCAAAAAACAGGGTCGATCGAGGGTGTAATCGATGCGATTCCTCCTCTCTTCACTCCTCTCGAGAACAATCTTTTGTCCCTTTCGACGAAGAGAATCGTGGAAGAATCGGCGTCGATCAATCGAAGGAAAGTCGCGGGGATTAGAAGCGACGGAGAATTACATATCCGCCGCGAGACAATCGTCCATTGTTGTAACAAACGTTTGCAAATACGATCGGTCGTTAGAAGCGTTTCGAGTTTAATCGAAGCCGGTATTTATTTTTCGTTCGTATGGCATATGTTCGAAACTCGTTATAAAATCGTATCTCTTTCGACCCAAGAACACGCACCGTTCGAATATCGCTGCGAGACATTCGTTCTTCGTCGAAGAAACGGAATCGAATGAGAAATGGAGGATGAACGAGAGTCCACCACTCGAAAAGATAAGATTGTTGGAGCGCGTCCCTCGATCGAGTTTGATCGAAATGGAAGGAGAATAGGAGGAAAGAACAACGGGTCGGAGGGAAGGGTGAGGTGGTCGGACCAGATCCTTTTGCCGAAACAGGTGCACCGGTCTGCCATCCGTCGAGGCGTGTGCCGGCTAACTGCACGCCTTAATAACACGCTCTCCCGATCCTTTACGGGCGGTGGGCACGAACGCATTTCCATAAACACAGACGCTACATCCTGATCGATAGGTGATTTCGTAGCGGGAAGACGATCGAACACGATGGAATCGAACGGGGAGGGTCGAATCGATCGCCTCTTAAATTTAACGAGGATACCTTTGCCGCGGTGTGCATTTTGCGCGGACCATCAACTCTCTCTCTCTCTCCCTTTTTCAAAATTTTCAAACTCATCGCGAGCGAGAAAACGAACGATTTGTAAGGGAATATATATATATATATATATATATATTTCGACTCGGCCGATTTTTATTCGGAAAGCGTCAAACGTCACGTTCGAGCGATAAATCGATAGAAAGATAGGTATAAAAAGGTATATTTAATATTGGAGGGTATAGGCAGTCGTGAAAAGAGGGAAGGGAAAAAAAAAAAAAAATAAATGTAACCGGTAGATCGAAAACGAGTAGCTGCTGGTAGTCGGGAAAGGACACGGGAGGAAAGATCGCGAGCAAAAGAGGGGCGTTCTCGAGGTAGAGGGGTGCGTGGAACAAAAGGCGGCGGTACGCAGGTGAAGCGACCGTCTGCTTAGCAAGCTGCTCGGTTGGCGCGTGTGCGAGTAAGCAGCAGCGGGCAGAAAAGCAAGCGGCGAACTCGAGCGGGCCCAGGGCCCTGCCGGGACCCGAGCCGAGCCTCAGTCAACCGATGCGCGTCACTGCGAGTGTACGCGGCCCGACTTTTTCCGCTATCGCGCATTCCCTCGAGTTTTCTCTCTCCCGATCGAAAACCATTGCTCGATTCCAACGTCTCGAGACAAGTAAACACAGTATATATACGAACGTTTTTTCGATCCGATCCTCCGCGAGAAGAACGCGACCTTGATCCGACAGGATCGAGAATTTGCATCGGACGAAAGCAGTGGCGGAGGGGAAAAAGATTGATCGCGCGATGCAACGTTATCCGCGGGAACGATAAGTCATGCTCGTTGGATTCCAGCTACTTCGGGACGCTGTCGACTATCTTCGATTGTTATCAGGTGCGAGATGATCGCTTGTGCGTTCAATCGGTTGTGTCATCAAGTTGAGAGAAAGTTGCCAAGATCGCGACGTAAAAATTCACTCTCGATGATAATCGAGAAAGAGAAGCTCGGACGGTATCCTTGCTGTGTTGTCCTCCTTTCGGAGGAGAGAGAGAGAGAGAGATTTGAGGAAAAAAACTTGGTGGTGGACGGGTGATCGACACTTTTCGCGGACACGTGGCGCGTGGAATTATGCAACATCCTCGCGATACCGCGACGCTAATTATTCGTGGAACCCGATATCGAGCGCGATTGGCCGTGTCATTGATTAATCGCGGCGATCCGTAGGAATAGTTGGAGGAGGAGGGGGTGGGGGGCCGCGGCCACGGCGAACAGTGATAATTAGCCGGTGGAACATTGCCAGGGAATTTCCTACCTTTTGTTCCCAACCGGCGAGAGAGAGAGAGAGAGAGAGAGAGAGAGTTATGGCGATCGGCATGGCGCGCGCGCACGCGATCCTCGCTCGAGTTCCGATCTCGCGCGATAAATCATACCTCTAATTGGACATCGCGACGCGTCTAACTCGGTAATCGTATATTAATCGCGTTACATATGGAATTCATTAACGCAACTTGAACGAACGTGTGTCACGCATCGAGGAATTTCGACATCCCGATGGAGAGAAGATACGTGTTTCTTTTTCTTTTTTTTTTTTTTTATTTTTTTTTTTTTTTTCGTAATCACTTTCTCTCCTCGTAATCCACTCGTCTCCTCGACTCTTCGAGTCGCAAGATCTTTATCCACGAGTCTTTTTTATTTATTTTTCGAAAACCTCAAATTTAAAGAACGAATTTTTTTTTTTCCCCCTCATTAGCGCGCAGTATATGTATATATATGAATTCGAAAGAGCGGAACGAAAGGGTGGAAATTGAATTCGATCGGAAGTAATAAGAGCGCCAAGCATTCGTTATTGTTAGGGATCGAATTTGGTGGCAGTTTGGTTGTTAAGACGCGCGCAACCCTCTCTTACGAGGTCGAGCCTCCCCTTTTTCCTGCTCTCACCCTCTCTCTCTCTTTGACCCAGTCCCACCAGCCTCCTGTCCTCCTCTGATCGTAGGTAGTAGAGTCCCCTTTCCCATGCGGTGGCTTGGCTGCGTGCGTGGCTGCCTGCCTGCCAGCCAGCCAGCCAGCCTGCCTGTTTGCCTTCCTTCCTGTGTGCGTGCGTGCGTGCATGTCGCTTTCCATTGTTTACGCAATGCCTCCTCGACCGGGTTCGCGTTTGCCTCTCTTTTCCTCCGCCAGCTCTCCTTTCCTTCTCCTCTGCGTTTCCAAGGGGGAGAGAGAGCTGGTTCGAGCAACGGTGTCGGCAAGGTTACCGCGTCGAACGAATTGATCCTCGCTCGGGGATCTCTCGAAAGATTTCACGTTCCCCGTCGCGCACCACGTCGCTTTCACAGCTTCACAATTGATTTCTCTCTCTTTCTCCTCTAACTCCATGGATGAAAAGGAACCACCAAGTCGAGTCGTTGAAAACGTGACGACGATTCGTACGAAAATCATATTTTTCCCGCCAGATGTCAACACTTCTCTTTCTCTCTCTCTCTCTCTTTCTTTTCTTTTACTTTCGAAGCGATCCTCGCTGCTACGCGAATCGAACGCGAATCGAAGCGTGAATATTTCGCGCCGTTACGCGTGACGTTGGAGCGCGCGCGCAATGACTAATCGATCCGCCACGCGTCGCTCGCTCTCCAACGAGCATGGCGAACGAAATTCCAGAAAAATCGGGAGGAACGAACGTTCGGGAAGGAATCGCTTCCCTCTCGCGATGATTCGCGAGGAAGAAAGTTTGGCGCAATAATAGGCTTATCAAGGACAAGGTGGTGGACGATCGATCGATCGATCGCTTTTTTTTTCCATCTTGCCGCGGTCGTTCCGCCCGATAACGACGCGCCACGGTTTATCGCGCTTCTTGTCGGCTACATCGGGGAACGAATCTCTGTGTAACGATGTCATTATGTCAGCCGGGAAGATAGGATCGGCCGTGCTCGCCTCCTCGTTCCCCGTCCTTGAACGCCGATAATCACACGCTAATTAACTTAGCCATGGATGCTAATTACCGTCCCTTTTCTTCTCTGTTTCAGAACGCGAGCGGCACAGCGCCAACAGGCTATCGGCGTAAGTATCGTATCATTCCCTTCCAACTTTTCTCTCTCTCTCTCTCTCTCTCTCTTTTTTCCGCAACCGAAGAAGGAAAAAAAAAGTCGCGTCGAATCTGTCCCGACCGATTAATTATCGAGGGAGGGAGAAAAATGGCGGAAACGGTGGATGGCGGGGATTTTTCGTCCACTCGAGGAGACGGACATTTTTAACGAGGCCGGGAACGAATCCACTCGACGCTTCGGTCGCTAAATCGCGCGGCATAGATGGCGCTCGATATTAGAGACGCGCGAGAACCGGTTTAACGAGAATTAATCCGTCAAAAGCGGGATTAATTATGGGCGCGTGTTGCCGCTATCGGCGCGTTTCAATTAAATTTTTCCTTCGATCGAGGCTTCCTCCTCCCCGCGCTTTTTCCCTCTTTCTCTTAAACGTCGCGCTCTCGAAAAACCGAAAAAAGCGATTCCCACTATTTACCCGAGTCGAGGTAAAAGTACGGACGGGAAACATAGGGGGACGATGAAGATGTTTCGAAAGTTTCCCACGTGTCGACTGGGGGGAGGAGGAAGTAGCTGCATTCTCTCGCCCCGTCTCGAAACTTCCGGCCCCCCCCTCCTTCCGCGAATCGGATCCGTCGCCACACTATTTTTCGATCGAGAAATTTTTCAATCGAAAATCTAACTCCTCGCTGTCCAAGGATTATTTTTCCTTTTTTTTTTTTTTTTTTTTTTTCCAAGCGCGATTACGTAGCACGCACGATCGAATTATTTACGACACGGTGGCGCAAACGCGTGACGCGTGTAGATCAGAGGTGTAGACTCTTTTACCGCATTCCGAGATGAAATCTTTAATATTTACTGGTAGTGTGCGGTCACGATAATCTCGTGAATAGTTAATCAGAAACGTGTATATATATATATATATATGTCGTGCCTATTGAATTTGCATATCAATCGTATCTTTTACTTTGCTCGGATCTTCTCTAATCTTTTCTCGAAAGGAAAAATAATTGAAACGTTCGACTCGTAATCGACATAGCCAACATATCCTCGAGAAAAAGAAATAAGAAATGTTTGAGGTAGCGCGATTATAAGGGGTGGGTGGTCTTTAGAGATCAAAAGTCGGACAATTTCCTGGCGCATTCATCCCTCTTTTACCCACCATCGTGGGGACAGAGAGGAGGAAGGAAGGAGGACTCGAAACGGTAGGCAGGACACGTTCCTCCCACTTTCCATCCCTCTCGCCTCGCCCCTCGTCGCTTTTTCGACCACCGTACCCTGCCCCTAATAGCCCTGCCAGGGTTCCTCGGTCGGGAACTAGGTCGCGTATCGCGTCGCTTCTCCGCCGAGATCTCGGTGTTGCGTAAACATGGATTCGATTCGTTTCTCGCCTCCCCTCGTGGCTCAACCCTTTCGACTGTAATCGGTCGCGCACAAGATGCCGCGTATCGTACGATATGACGGCCGATTGCAGTTATTGCACATGATGAGAATATTTCTCTGGAAACGTAGCATTTTTTCGATATTTTTATCGTCAATTTTTCTTTTTTTTTTTTTCCAATAAAGCAACTCGGGTTGCAGCGAGGCGTAAATACTGGCCGCTGACGATTTTGGTCGATTCATTGCCGGAGCGAAAGGGTTAAATCGACGACCAATGATATATATATATACGTATGAATGGTTCACGATCGATTTCCATTCAATCGATCTCGCGAGCGCGAATTAAAGTGCGACGAGGAGGGGTAAAAGTGATGATTGTATACGACGGAGGAGCTTGTTTCGGGGAAGGTTGGATGGGAATCAGGAAGAGAGGCGAAACTCGTTCGAATTAACACCGTTGCGTTTTAAGGGAGGGTAGAGACTCTCTCTCTCTCTCTCTCTCTCTCTCTGTCCGATCGACCGTGTGCACGCGATATGATGGTGGTCGGACGGTGTATCATCGGCCCTAATTGTTTCCTGGCCCGTAATCGCCATCGTGCCTCTTCAACGAGCCTCTTCTTCTTCGACTAAACAGGTGCGTCCACCTTTTTCTTTCGCTCCGTTTCATCGTTCCCGTGAATTTTATATCGCGGATAATAATCAGTTTGGCTCTCGTCTCTTGCCTCGATCGTGATCCAAAATAACAACCCTTTCCGGCTAATTGATCCGGTTAAATTTGCCAACGCGTTTCTTTCGCGCGGATTCACGAAAAAGGAACGAAACGAAAGAAACGAAGGTGGTGGTCGATTAAAAAGAAGAAAGCCCCGTTTTCTTTCCTTCGTCGATCGAATTTTAACACTAAACCTACCGACATTTCATGTACATACCTATTCCTATCATGACCGCTGCAAAAAAACATTTGTATCTTAATATGGAAAGAGATTTTTAGCTAATTGGATTCGATAACGTAAACAATACAGAAAGTTGTGAATATTGAAAAATCGGTTGTATCAACATTATGAGAAAAAGTCAATAATGGCGATACAGTAACTTTGTATATAATACAAGAAATTCTAAACGAAATTTCACAAACCTTTCGTTCGACCGGGCCGTGGTAGGTTTAGTGTGGTAAATTTGGCAGCGCGCTCGATAAAAGGAAACGAAGAAACGTAGCGCCGCTATGCAACAACGCGAGAGAAACTCGCGCGTTATCGAGTGAAACCGAGTCGAGGCGGCCTTGTCTAATATCCGATAACGCCGGACTCTCGGCCTCTGTGCAACGCGATAAGGGATTTCGTTTACCCGCGTTTGGATCGCGATAAAACGGCGCGACTTTTTTCCTCCTCACTCCCCCCCTCTTTGTCTCTTCTTCTAAATCCCTTCTTCGCTCTGCGACGCGCACGCGCGCGCGGTTATCGCGTGCCAGCCACTTATCAACTCGGCCCCACTTATACACGTACACGTTGTATTATAAACCGCGCCTTGATAAACATATTTCGCGTATTTATCGGAGCGGGGAACGATAATCCGCGGTTGGAAGCTCGCCGTGCGCGAGGAATCACAACGTCTCTCGCAACGTTGTACAACGTTAAAAGATCTAACGTGCTTATCGATATTATCGCCCTTCGAGTTTTTAAACGCGCACGCTACCACTACCGCGTGTGTGTGTGTGTGTGCGCGTGTGCAAGGTTGCGCAAGGTTAATTAATTATCCGTTATTATTATTAGGGGAGGAGGGAAAGAGAAGATGGATGGGGTTGAAGCGTTGTTGCCTATCGAATTATAATCAGAAATAGAGTATCGTTTGCCCGATGTACAGGATTTCATTGAAATCGTGGTAATGGTTCGATGGTAACGACGGGGCCCGCGTAATTCGTTAAATTCAATTTTCACCCACCGAGGGAATGGACGGGGAGAGGGAATGAGTGAGACAGGGAGAGAGAGAGAGCAGTCGTTACCTCGGGGATAAGCTTCTTCTCGTAAAATTAATCGAAATTATCGAATTAACCCCTGACCTTTCGGACCGGGATCTTGGCTCGGATTAAAGTAAATTCTCGTCGCGAACCGTTTCGAACAATCTCCGCTGCTAGTTATCAAAATAATAAACCTCCGCGATACTTAACCGTGGAATGTAAAGCGCTCTCTCTCTCTCCCTGTCCTGTAGCAATCGTCGTTTTTAGAAGCGCGCAGTTAACGTTGCGTCGTCGGTCCTTGCGCCGCTATCCTTTCTGACGAGTCGGAAGGATTTACTTTTAGGAAAAATTGAAAAATTGGAAGCCTCGTTCCTTGGAAATTACTCGAGAATAGAATAGAATTCCATCCATCGGAGGGGATGAGATGTACGCGGAAGGTTGCGATTCTTGGAATCCGAGGAGGAGGAAAAGTGCAAATGGGAGAAGAGAAGGAAGGAGAGGATCTCGGGATACGCCGCGACATTTCCACGGTGTTAACTAAGACGAGGATTAAACTCGGATCAACTCGATCGAGTAGCAACGACTCCCCATAACTCTTCGTTTGTTCGCTCTTAAGTGCTTTTCCGGCTTCCGGGATTAAAACGATGGAGACCTTCGTCGAAGGTCGGAGGAATCTCGTTATTTCTCCCTTTTCTCAGAAATGTATCAGCTGCCCGAAATTCTTGCCGTTTTCTCGGCAGATAGAGACTCGCGTCAGTTGATGGAAGTTCGTTTCATCGGCGTTAAATCGAGCCGCGCCTAAGCAATCTCTCTGTTGGAACAAGCGTGTCGTTATTCAATTTATCTCTATTCGTTCTCACGGAATCGAGCCGTTTAAGCGAACGATACACCCGAATGATCATCCGCACCCTCGATTCTCGAATTCTCTTCTCAATACTTGGCGCGAAACCTAACTTCCTTCCTTTGGGAACAGTATTTGCATTATTCGGCCAGAGAAAGATCAGTCGGGCGAATCGAGAGTTAGTAAGTAACGAGAATTGGCGTTTCCAAGAATAATTTTGGAAGCGATCTCTCGATGGCCTTCGGCCGTCATCGAGCTCTTCCTCCTCGTCGAGGTCTTCGGTCGCGACGATCGAAAGAATTTTTACGCTCGCGAGCGAACGATTTCATTCTGAAAATGTAAAATTGTTGGAGGAGGATGGAACGATCGGCGGTGAAATAAACTCGTCGCGGTTTCCCGCGTGGCGGCGAAGTTTTATTAATAGAAGGGTGGAGGGACAGGTGGGCGCGGATATTGCGAGGACGCGAGTTTTTCAACTCGTGGCGTCGATCGACGGCGAAGGGGCGCCGGGGACCGTTTGATTTGCAACGGCCGTCTATTTTCGCGGTCGCCACGAAATTAACTCGGCCGTCTAGCGACACGCGTGTCACAAACAACCGAGCGGAATTAAATCCGATCAAACGCTAATTTCGAAAGCGAGGAAAGGAAAGAATTAATTTTGACAATTTGACGGCGTATATTCGAGAATTTTTTTCGTTCGAAATCAAGGGAATTAAATAAACGCGACGATTAGATTAGGATATATTTTTACGACTTTATGCTATAAATCTCTCTCTAACAACTCTGCGAAAATTAAATCTAAACGTTTGCGCTATTTCTCCACTTTTCCCGCACGATGAGATTCTCCCGCACGCGTGGCAATCTCGCTCAAAGATTCGAATTTCAGCTATTTTAAAATTTTCGAAAAAGAAAAAGAAAAAAGATCAACGCGATGCGAACTTTAACGAGTCTCGCGAAAACTACGCGAAAAATTCAATTTTCCTCGATGCATTGTGCGCAGCTTCCTTTTTATCGACGGCTTCTCCTCTCGCGATTCGTCGATCGAACCTTGCTCGTTCGATCCTTCGTATTTCAGACTTATCGCCTGTTCGAATTTTATAACATCTGACGATTAACCAAGTTCGCTCGATTCCCCGTTCGAACGTCGTTTCACGTCGCGGACAGATGCGACGCTGCTATCTGGGAAGCGCCTGCAAAGCGAGGAGGAAACGAATTCGGGGGTGGATTGGATGCTGTTAGCGGGAGGAAAGATGAAGACGGTGGGACAGACATGCTCGGCGCAAAGCGGTGGAAGGGCGGAGATGGCTCGCGTAGGTAACTCGGATGCAGATGGCGTACAACCGGAAAAGGCAAAGCGGCCGAGGGGAAAAAGAGGGGGCGCGCGGGGGAAGCCGAAACGAGACACCGACGAGCGGGGGAGGAGAGTGGAGGGGAGAGAAGGAACGGAGACAGTGGAATCGTGGTGAAGCGAGGGGAAGTAATAAGGGGTTAAAAGGGAGCCGACCGAGGGGGGTGGAAACGCGAGGAGTGGGACGCGCGATGACGGAGAGAGCGGCGGGTAGAGGTGCATATCCGTGTACAGAGGGTTAAAAACGAGCGAAAAGGAGAGAGAGAGAGAGAGTGAAGGGGAAATGAAGAGCGGCGGGAAGCGGCGGAGAGCGGGGGATGGAGAAGTAGAATCGAGCGTCGAAGGGCGAAAAGAGAGGAGGTAGATTTGCAGTGAGGAGGAGAGAGAGAGAGCGAGGGACGAGAGTGGGAGGCGAGAGAGAAACACGTTGGTATACACGGTGGAACTTCCGAAGTTATTCGCAACAGGCAGGCTCGCCAGTCTGGAATTCTACCTTCCACTACCGCTAGCTTTCTTCCCTTTCTCTCTCTCTCTCTCTCTGTCTATCTCTGCGTGTCTCTCGTCTCTTCCGTGGCTCATCACCACTTGCAACGATTCCACTTCGCCCATCCTCCGTCCTTCATCACCGGCGGCCTCCTTCCACACTTCCTGCGCCTCATCGTTCCTGTTTTTAATAGCCGGCAGAAACTTAGCGTCGCAGTCGGCGACCGCCACACCGTCTATAAATGCGAATTGCGATCCACGGCCTCGTCCAAAACTCTCCTCGCTTCGAATCTTATGCAACTCCGACTCGATGGAAACCGCGAAAACCACCATTCGAAAAATCCTTTATTTCTATTCCTGTTAATTACCGCCCCACTCCCCATCTCGAACGTCCTTGGATAGCGACTCGTAACTTCGACTTCGAATAATTACCCGGCTCTCCTTTTGCGCCCGATATATATATATTCGAGATAGAAACATAGAAACGAGGTTTCCTACCACCACTTAGGCGGCGACACAATTCCAGATACTTTTCCAACCTGTTCTCGACCCGATTCTCACCCATTCGGATTCAGTAATTAGGTAAACCGCTCTCTAAACGGTTCGTTTGCTTACGTGCTCCTCCGCGTTTACCCGGCTTAATTAATTCTCTGTGCATTGGTGGCACTCTTCGCGGAGAGTGAGATTCATGGAGCGTGTTCCGCGAGCACGTGCCCTGTCTCCGGATCGGACGGATAGAGACTGGCAGAGACGAGCTAATGGATAATAGGCGAACCGATTGTTCCATCGCCTCGTGCCCCCTCCCCCCCCTCTCTCTCCCCCACACGCACGAATACACGCGTTCGATCTACCTTTTTTTAGAGTCCTCTCGTTCCTAGAAAACCTACGCTTCAATTACCCGAGACAATGGACACGCTCCTACCTCTCCTTCCCTATCTACCTATATTTCGCTCATCCATCTCTATCGTTAGACCTCTATATATATATACATATACACAGCCGTCCGATGGACAATGTCGCGTGTCCATTCCGCGTAAACTCCATCGAGAACATCCATCGAGAACATCCCCATCGAGACTACGGCTTTCGAACGCACACTCTGTAGGTAGATAGGTGTAGGCAGGCGCAGGTAGGCTCTCAGGATAGATCTCGACGAAGAGGGCAAACGTTGAAATCGATGGATTTCCCGTTCCAGGGATAAAATATTCCATTGAAGGAGGATTCGCGGGAAATTCCGCTCCCTTTTTTCCTATTACACGTTGCCAATTACACGGGGTCGTCGTCAAAGCGTTTAATTCGATGAAAGGACGGCTATGTAATATAATGTCGCGGCCCTTTCTTTTTTTCCTCCGGAAACGATTCACACGGCCTCCCACAGGAGCCCGGATGCGCTCTCCTCTTCTTTCTCCTTGCGACCAAATCGCGCTCCCCTCCTTCGTCCTTTCTCTCTCTCTCTCTCTTCTCCTCTGTTTCGCAAAACTCGGTGGTGGATCGCGCTGTACCTCCTCCCTGCCGGGTTCAAACAGGTTCTCTGCTTCCGGGATGCGACGTTAAAGCGGCGATGACAGATGAAAATGGATTTCGACGCGAGCTTTTCTCCTTCCCTTCTCCTTTGCCGCAATTTTTTGACTATTCTTCGGCGAAACTCCTGTCCCAACCTAATTTTCGAATTTTTTCCCACTCGACCGAGCAGAAAGACGAAGAAGAAGAAGAAAGGAGAAAGGAGAAAGGAGAAAGGGAGGGAATCTGGCGAGATTAAGATCGTTGAACTTCGCTAAACGCCACTTTGCTGTACGCCTTCTTCCCCCTTCCTTCGCGCTCCGATAGAAGATAAAGCGGCTGTCGCTTCCCCCTCCTCGGGGGTGGGGGAGAGAGAAGAAGTCCGTGGAAAGTAACGAACGGCGCGGCGTCGAAATTGAAAGGGTTCCCACGAGGTCGCGATCCACGATCGTTAAACCGCGCGCTCGTCCACTTTATATCATCCCTCCTTCCGTTCCCCCCCCCCCGCGAGCTCCGCACCTCTCCGTAGCTAGTTCCAAAGTTCGATCAAAACTTCCAACCGGATCTCGCTTGATAAATCAATAAAAATCGAAGGATGAAAATTCGTTTTCTTTTTTCGAGTCGACTGCCTCGATTCGACTCGAATTTTCCGACGATTCGGTTTTGGAAACGTGCGGAGAGGAAGGAAGGAAGGAAGGAAAGAGTAAAACCGAGACTTAGCCACACGGCTGGTCAGCCATATCCACGGAGGAGGACGCAGGACAGCGTGTTTAGGGTCGATGACCCTCCGCACATCCGCGTTCGGTGCACACTTTCCCTCTTTATCCGCCTCGCCTCTCTTTCCTCTCGTTGCCTCCCCGTTGCCAGCTACTTCTCCCGCTGCTTTCCATTCCCTCCTGTTCCACGCCGCACTTTAACCGTTCTTAGAGTGCCGTCTCTCCTCGTGTCTCTCCGATCGAGGGTGAAAGGACCCTCTTCTTTATTTTTTCCCTCCTTCTCCTGCTCCTGCTCGCTCACGCGCGTTACCACGCTTGACGATGCACTCTCGTTTACCGATTCGTCAGTTAAATACGACGCTCTTCCCTCCTCGTCTGTTATTATTATTATTATTATTATTATTTTAAATTTTCCAATTTCTCGGATCGCGAAAAGAACATTGGGCATTGTAATATATATGGGTTACGTTATTGTTGTTTCAACCGTGCGAAGAGGGGATTATGATAACATCGATCGATCGAATGTTTGGGAATGGAAAACGAAAGTGGGAGCAGGGAAAGCGAAACTTGCTGACGGTTAAGTGACAAAGAAAACAGGAGAGGCGTGCGTGAAACAGCAGTTTCAGAGATCAATGAACGATTGTTTCCAACCTAAGCCTCCTCTCGTTCGTATTCTACAGGTTGCTTCGCGGCACGCGTTCCTTCCTTTCGAACGCGTTCTTCTTTTCCTTCTTCTTCTTCTTCTTCTTCTTCTTCTCGATTCTAATCGATAGTGGGTATAGAGACACGCTACTCGACTCTTTTCATTTCCTCTCGAATTTATTTAATTATTTGATTCGAGGATGGGGATAATGGTGGGGGACGAGACGACGCGAGTCAAACGAGTTATTCGAAATCTTCTTTCGTTTAATCCGCGGCTTTTCGTTATCGAGAATAATATGTAAATTCCCCGTTTTCTGTTGCAGGGATTTGGAGCGCGACTTAAGCTTGAGCGAGGACAGCGAGGATGAGGCAAGCAAGGTAAAAAAATAAAAAAATAAAAAAAGATCGTGTTATACGCTCGTTTGATATCTCGTTTCGCGTGATTATTATTGGACGTTTAAACTGATATTTCGTATTGATAACAATTATTGAAGAGAGAACTGGTTTGAGGTGGAAGGGAATAATCACATCCTCGTATAAAATTAATTGGTAATCGTTTTCTTTCGCAGGAAACGTCATCGCGGACAACGAGGGGAAACAGAAGCCCCGACCTCACGGTCGAGTAAGTATCCGTTTGTCGATACGCCCTAGGCCAATTAATGCCCCTGTTATACACTTCGATTATCTCGTTCCAAAATTAATGCGCCCGGTTATTCATATCTAATTACCAACTTTGTTTTATCCTTTTCTTCCATCCATTCCATCCATTTCTTTCCCTTTGATCTCGTCTCTTCCCACCATCTTCCCACCGTCACGCTATCGTACCACCATCTGTATTCTTATATCCAGCTTCAAAATCGTTTAAAACATTTAAATATTTAAATATCGCAAAAATAAATCCATCAATAACTCTTTTTACTTACGCTTGATATAAATAATAATTTTATCATCCTCTGTTCCGTACGATGGCCGGATGTGAACTCCTGTAATAAATATAATCCCACCCACTCGAAATTATTCGGGAGTTAAAAAATCCGGGGGTGAACTCGATATAAACTCGAAGAAATCAATTTACCAACGATAACACGGCACAACGAACGAATCCAGGGAAAATATTCGCTTCCAAAAAGCCAATATTCTCTCTCCCCTTCTCTCATCTCCCGTTATCGATCTCAAACGATTGAACGCAAACATTGATTGGCGCACAGTTTATCGATACCAGCGATGACGCCAGCCCCGCCGCCACTGGCACCCATGTCGCCGATGGGCCCGTCACCGGTCGGCCCTTTGTCGCCCACGAGGCCGCTCAGCCCGAGCAGGCCGCCATCGCCGCCCAAACAGATGACGCCGGAGCAAGTGGTCTCGCCTCCGCCTGTCAGCCCCCTGCAATCCAAGGGTTCCCCGAGCCCCAACGTGCACCAGAGGCCGCCCAGCCCTTCGGGCCAGGCGATGCAGAGCTCCGGAAGCGCGAGTTCCACATCCGACACCGGATCCGACTCCGGCTCGGACAGCAGCGACGATTCCGAGGAGGAGACCAGCCCTCCGCCCACCAAAGGCCCCTCCACCCCTCCCTCCGTCTCACCAAAGAATGAAAATATAATCGAGGAACCGCCGCCTGCGATCGAGGAGCCGAAATCAAGGAGTTGGAATTTGGAGTCGTTCTTCAACAAGACGAACGCCATGCCCCACGGGGAACAGAATTCGGAGAACAAGCAGGCGCAGGTATATATGCGACATCTTTTTATTTTTATTTTCCCTCGATATCTGACTCGATTTCCATTTTCGTCTCGAAAATCGCCAGGTTGCTCGAGAAAGATCGCGTTTATTGAAGAAAGAAAGAAAGAAAAAAAAAATTGACTATAAAAAGAAAATATGTGGATGCTACGTTTCCAATTACTCGATCCTCAATAATTCCGCTCGTAGTAGCGAAAGGGTTGATTCGATCAGATGGATTTGACCGCGAATTTTTGTTAACGTATACGAAAATATAATCATAGCAATAATGAGAGATCGATCTCATCATCTCATAAATTTGAAATATCCGCAGGATTGCAACAGGCGGCAAGATTCCCCTATGGTGACGACGGTGGACGCCCGAGCGCACAGGAACAAGGCGGCGCACGAGTGGCAGCTCGACGAGGCCCTGAAGAGGACCCGTAACATGACCATGATCAGCGTGTTGTACAGCGACAGCGATCGGCCTTCCGATCAGGAGAAGGGGCAGCCGGTGGAGGAGAATCGGGCGCAGGCCGAAAAGCCGAAGGTTGACGCGAGGAAACGCGGCCGGCCGAGGAAACCGACGAATCCAAAAGCCGGGCATCGAACGTCGGACGAGAGTTTGAAGAACGGGAAACCTCGCAGCAGGACGAGAGGGGTGGGCAATCACATGAAGAAGAAACCGCCCCTCTCGAAGGCGAACATATCTACGAGCGAGGATGAGAGCGACGACAGGTCGCAGGGGGCGTCGAGCGACTCCGACAGCGACCGGCCGCCGACCAGGGTGTCGCCTGGGGTCGCGGCTATGAACGACAAGAGGAGGTCCAGATTGAGCGGATCTTCGAGCGAGGACGAAAGCCCGCCCAAGGGGAAGAGCAACAACAACAACAACAACAACGTGTCCGAGGACGACACCTCGCGTTGGAGAAGGATGACCAATATTAAGAGAAGCAAGTTGGGAGACTCGCCGAAGAAACAGGAGAAGAAGAGCCCCGCGGCGAAGGCGAAGCCGAGAAGGTCGACCTCGCGGGTGAACAATGGATCCGATTCCGACAGCGAGTCGGAAATAGTGAGGAATCGTATCCAGGTTGCCAGGTAACTATTTAAGCTTTGACAACGAATGATCGTTCCATCTTTGCAATTGTAATAATAATAATTTTTTCTTGTATCACGATTAAAGTCGAATTGTTCGGAATTTTTGTGGGTGCAGAGTACCTCCTAGGCCGAGAGTCCCACCGACCCGAGATTCTTCCCCGGAAAATTCGGACAGCGATAACAGTCCGGGTCCGAAGTTGCAGGAGGAAGATGCGGGCAACGTGCAGGACAAGAAGAAGAGCGACACTCTTCGAAAAGTGTTCTCATCTTCGATAGGGGGAGGGAAGGGCGGTGGCAAAGGAGGGAAAGGCGGTAAAGGCGGTGGAAAGTGTGGGATTTTCGTGGAAGAGTATACGACCTCCGCGAATACGCCGACCGGCGGGGAGAGCCCTTACAAGAGACCATCGTCACAGGCGTCGAACGTGACTCAATCTTTCCCGCCGCTCACGCGCGTGAACGGCGTGCCAAGTTTGTACTGTAGGATCGAGCTGAGCAAACTTCAGCATGTGTCGCAGTTGTCGAGGGGTCAAGAGTTGAGACAGCGCACAGAACTTCCAGACACGAGGCCGTCGTCCAGACAAGCCTCGACGCTGACGCATCAACCCCCTCGACCGCCTACGCCTGAGGAAGGGGAGATCGTCGACACGCCACCGCCTCAACAGGAAGCGAGGATTCACGGTGACGCGTCGTTGCTCGTCGACGGTGATGTTAAAAATCGCGCTGTGATCAAGGGCGAACCTATATCGGACACGAAGAGTAATTGTGGTATAGGCCTCGCCGCGGGTGTCGTCGGTGCAGGTGCTAGTAGTGGAGGAAGTGGTGCTAGTAGTACGGGTAACGCGCCCAAGAGGAAACGTAATCCGAGTTGTAGTTCAGTGTCCAGTTTGAGTACTGTGTGTTCCATAGATACGAAGACGAAAGGGTCGGGAGAGCACAAAGACAGGAAGAAGAAAAAGAGGAAACACGGCGACGTCGAATCTGTTAACGTTTCGTCGAGGCCGTCTTCCAGTCAGGTATGCTTTCAATCCATTTCCATTCTTTTCGAAACTTGCTGCTTGATTTTCTCGACTAATTGTCTCGATCTCGTTCTCGTTATTATAGCAAAACGACATTCAACCTACGAATCACGAACGGGAAGAAAAGCCTGATACTAGTTTATTGCCACCACCACCACCGCCTCAACGCGTTTATTATTCTTACTTTAATCCTCAAAATGAAGTTTTAGAGGATCAGGATAGGTGGTGAGTAATAAAGTTTGACGAGTATATTATCATTTCGTTATTCCGTGAAATTTTTCGTGTCTATATAATCAGTTTTATTGATTCGTCGTCACCAGGGACCAGAATCAGTACCTGATGGAAGCGAAGCGGCTGAAGCACAGCGCCGATAAGGAGTGCGAGCTCACGGCGCAGGGTATGCTTTACCTAGAAGCCGTTCTGTGCTTTTTGCTCACGGGAAATGCTATGGAGTCAGATCCTCTCACGGAGAGAGCGTCGTTCACTATGTACAGGGATACGCTCAGTCTCATCAGGTAACATACATCTCTAATTAAGCGCGAACCACCGACCGAACAGTATTTCCTAATTAAAGCGATCTCTGATTTTCTCTTCCCTCTCTGTTCAGATATATTTCTTCCAAGTTTAAGAGCCAGCAGAACAACTCGCCGGAGAGCAGTATACACAACAAGCTGGCCATTCTGAGGTGAGTAAGCAGCTTCGAGCTTCTTCTTCTTCTTCTTCTTCTTCTTTTTTTTTTTTTTTTCAACGATTGTACGAGCAAGTTTCAAAAACGTTGTCGTGTTTCGTTTGTTCCAGTCTTTTTTGTCAGTCCCTCATATACTTGAAACTGTTCAAGATGCGCAGACACGAAATCAAAGAGAGTCAAAAAATTCTGAACGATTATCATCAAAAGGTGGGTGGTCGCGATCGAATATTTCGTTGTACAATTGTATTAAGAAAATTAAGCGCATAATTTATAAATAAATCTTATTATTTGTTCCACAGCCTGCTCAGGCAACAACGGTTCAACCAGAGGGACAGGGAACGCCATCCTTATCACCGACACCGTCACCTGCCGGTTCCGTGGGCTCCGTTGGCAGTCAGAGTTCCGGATACAGTAGTGGCGAACTAGCGAATCGGGGAGCAGCTTCGGGCCAACCGCAGCCCGCTCCGTATGTTAGCGTTCCACTTAACGTGCACAACGCTATGGCGAAACAAAACCATCACTTCAGTTTGTTGTTGAGCTGTCACGATCTCTGGGACCAGGCGAACGCTCTGGTGACAGATAAACATAGAGGTGAGTGCTTCCCTTCTATTCCAACGTAATTTTATTGATATTTGAAATATCAATACGGTGGAAAGAAATGTATTCTTTCGTTTTCGCAGATTTTTTCATCGAGCTGGATGAAAAATTGGGACCTCTTACTTTGAAAAGTTCTTTACGCGATCTGGTACGCTACGTTCAAGCTGGTATAAAGAAGCTTCGAGATCTCTGACCACAGTGGCATAGCCCCAGACCGCCCACCCCGAATTATATAACTTCTCTCCCACAAAATATGGCTACGTATCCAACGATATATACATAAAGAAATCGAATTATTTGGAAGAGATTTGGAATAGATTTAGAAAAACGTACGATCGGCGATCGTATGATTAATAATAACGTAACGCGCGTCAAGAGAAACGTTGAATTCGAAAAGATGGGAAATCGGGAGAGAAATCGAATCTGTTCTCATTTCAACGAATAAGGATTATTCTGACGGGGTTTAAGGATTCAAGATGGCCTGGGGAATATAACGAGGAAAGCGTTCGATATGATATTCGAAAAATCGTCTAATTACGTTTCTTCGTTCAGGGATTCACGAAAGCGTATCCTGGCATTTAAAAAAAAAAAGAAAAAAAAAAAAAAAAAAAAAAATCAGAGCACCAACTTTATAGTCAATTCAGAATAAAACTCGTCAAGAAGAAGGATCATTGTGAATCGGTACGTAGAGAGAATCTCTTCTATTCTGTGCATAGCACGCGTTACTTATTTTCGAGACGAGAATGGAGAACGTCAGCCAGTGACGTTAATTAAAGAAAAAAAGAGATCGAAATGGAGCATCGTAGATGTTTGAAGAAGATAAAGAAGATGACGAGGGGGAGTACACTGGTCTCTATTTTTTTCGGACTGATCATTTTTGTAAAGTAAAAAATGAAATAAAATTGAAGATGCAAAAGAAAAAATAGAGGATGGATTATAAGGGGAAGAAAGGAATTAGAAGATGGAATTAGAAGTGCCACAGAAGCGCCCGTGTGTTCTCGCTTTACGGTGCGCCGCAGCCGACGTTACCTGAAGCATGAGTTTCGTCTTGGCGATTCGAGTGCGACGAATACACAAGAATATACATATATGCATATAGTTTATTACCTATATAAATATATAAATAATTATAAAAATATAGATATGAAAATATATTTAATGAAAAGAGAACCAACGCGTCGCGCACGCCGGCATTTTGTTTCTTGCGGAAAACAAAATAAAAGGAACATGGCGACTGCGAAAATTCGCGAGTTGAAGGTTTAGAGGAAAGATAAAGAGGTGAAGAAACAGGGATGGGGGAAATTTAGTGTGATGATGCATTTCTCTTGGATTGAGATGCACCACGAGCAACAAGATCAACAATTGATCCAAACCGATAGAATATTACTACTACTACTACTACTACTACTACTACTACTACTACTATTACTACTACTACTACTACTACTACTACTACTACTACTACTACTACTACTACACTACTACTATTACTACTACTACTATTACTACTACTACTACTACTACTACTACTACTACTAAAATGTCTTACGTCTGTGAACAAAGGACACGACTCTTTTTTGTAGATAGGTTACGAAAGAAAAAAAGTAACTTAGATTAGATAATTAATAAATACGCAACAAGGAAAACAAAGTTAAACGATAACAGAAGAAATAAAACATAAACATATTATTTACATTACTTAGAATTAAACGGGGAAATAAGTAGAGGTTCTAGTGATGAAGAATAAAAAAAAAAAAAAAAAAGAATATTCGAATAATTACACATAGCGCATACACCACATTAAAAATAGTGCGATTATAAAGAAAGAAAAAAAAATGGAAGGAAAAGGAAGAAAGGGAGAAAGCGTGCACAGACACCAAAACGAGAGAGAGAGAGAGAGAAAAAAAGAAATAAAATAAAATAAAATAGCGCGTGGTAACTTTCGTTACACGAGACGCGTGTAGGGGAAAACAAAAAAAAACAAAAAATCAAGCGTAACGGATAAGTAAGTTGCTCATGTGTATATTTTTGTAAATAGGTATTTGCGAGTGCCGCCGCCTTGAGGGTGACCTGTCGACGTTTAAATCGACGCGACAGGCCGGCCCGCCCCAATTTTTGCTACCACAAATCTTATCGAGAATCAGGAAATTTCTAGTAAAAAGAAAAAAATATTAAAATACACGTACACAAGATGTTACATGTCCGCCGAATTTGTCCCGAAGATTTTTTCCGAATCCGATTCTTTATAAATGCTTGTGTTACCTTTAATCTTTCGTGTATATATATATGTATTTATGTATACATATTTCTTTTACGTTGTTTTTTCTTTTTTTTTTTTTTTTTCTTCCTATTACGTTATTCGATTCGATCGACCACCTTTCATCCGCCTCTTTCGAATCGATTATCGCATTTGTTCGATACGCTTTCTTTTGTTTTCGTTGTTCCGTCACCGATAAAATGAACAAAAAAAAAAAAAAAAAAAAAACAACCGTTATGTCGCAAAATGCGCACGCAATCTATTTAGCGATTTTCCTATATTTTCGCAGCTGATGGAATGTGGTTTAAAGTATACGAGGTCTGAATGTGCGAAATGGAAAAAGAAAAGAAGAAGAAAAAAAATATATATATATAAGAAAGAAAATGTAATTCGTTCGTCTTTCTCGATAAAACAGCGAATTCGATTTGATATGATCATTGTAACGAGGAGATCAAAAACGGAAGAGGATAAAGAAAAGTTTTAGCAGTAAGTTAACTGGCGCGCGAGCATTCGAAGGATATTGTTGAATCATTCCTTGGACCAGAATCATAACGAATAATAATAATAATTTATCCAAACAATTAGTCAAACATATCGAAATTAAATTGAATTAAATTTTGAATCTTCCGTGTAATCTTTTCGTTAATCTTTGTAACGATAATATCGAAAGAGAGTGAGAGTGAGAGTGTGAAAGAGAGAGAGAAAGAGAGAGAGAGAGAGAGAGAGATAAAAAAGATGGGGAGAAGGAGAAAGAAATTGGACCAATGTAAATCGTAGGGGACGTTTAATAAAATCCATTGTATCGGCCAGTTCGTTGCTAATACTTTTCTACGTGAGAGGAGAAAGCAATGAAAATAAAAAAGATAGATAAAAAGGAAGAAAAGAGGAATGAAAGAAGCAAATATGGCAGAAAAAAGGCTGGAACCGTGACAAAGGGATCGAACAAGGGTTGACGAGACTTAGGGGGGCCCATATAGAGTTACTAAGCGCGGTCCAATGGTTCACGGGATACAATTTTATACCTCGTGTGCGCGTGCACACGGACTGAAGGATAAAAGAGTTTAAAAAAAGAGATCTATTAAAAAAGAAAAAAAAAGTTTTGATATTTTCGAGACACATATTTATAGAGGATATCGTATAATATCAGGCCCTTCGGTCTCGTCACTCTGTTCTGATGATAAAATAAAAACGAGTAGTAAACGAGAGTTATAGTAGGGCCGAGATAAATGAAATGATGATTTTTGCGACTCGTGCAATTCGGCTGTTGCAATGAAATCGAACGTGTCCGCGCTTTTATCGAGAAATTATTTGCATACAAGGTTGATAGTCTGCGTGGTGCAACGTTCATCGATCGCGTCGCTATTTAATATTATTTAAAATCTTTCTTTCTATTTTTTTTTTTTTCCTCCTCCCTTTTAAAGATAATCTTCGTTAGTCATTTTCTTCATTAAGATTAGTTTGCTTTTTTACACTTTTTCTTCTTCCTTTTTTCTTTTGTAATTATTTTATTTATTATTAAATTCTTATTATTAAATTAAGAAGATTATCGCGTTAAGAGATATTTTTTTTTTTTTTCTTTCTTTTTTTGGAAGCAAATTCCACGTTCCTAACGACCTCCGAGGAAACGAACGAGTAGTAAAAAATGATGCTGTCTTTTCGATGTCGACACGATTGAAGATTCGTTTAATGGGGAGGCAGAGATTGCGTTCGAATACTATACGTGTTTATCTTTCGTGGTTCCGTTTTTTTTTTCTTTCCTTTTTATGATTTTTGTTCCTTTTTTCTTTTTTTTTTTTTTTTTTTTTGTATCGATCAATCTAAGATCGATTCACACCAGGTCATGTGAGCCTTTCGCTACGCCAGGAGAGAGTTTTATCGATAAATATATATATATATATTTTATATATATTTTATATATATTTATATATATATATATATTATATTACATATTATTACATATTATAATATATATTATTATATATTGTCATTATTATTAATATCTTTATTATTAATATTATTATTGATTTATTGGTACTATGATCGTTGATAATATCAAGGAATATTTATAAGAATGAATGTGGGGCGAGAGTTCGAGATAAGGAAACGAGTGAAGGAGAAAAAGGAACGCGTATTATATGTGTATGACTGTGTGTCCGTGTAAAAGAGAGAGAGAGAGAGAGAGAGAGAGAGAGAGAAAGTGTGAGTAGAAAAGAAAGGAAGAGAGAGAATTTGGGAAAGAGAAAAAAAATGAGAAGGAAGGAAGGAACGGTTAAACAATGCATGTCGCAATGACAATTGTATATTGTACCTAATACAGCAGCAGAAACGATTTTCGATTATTGAAAGAAGATACGTCGAGCGTATATATATACATATGTATGATATACACATATAATAATCTCGAAAAAGTTCATTTCTCATTCAACTGTTTGATTTTTCTGTCTTCTTTACCCGCTACGCCGTAAGAAAAAGAAAAAAAAAACTGTAATATATTCATATACATGTATACATACAAAAGGAGACCATGTACACGAACATGTACACAGCAGGAGGACATCCATTTACCAGCATATATATATATATATATATATGTGTAAGCATAGACCCACATGCAATCATAATTATATTATTGTATCAATAGTATTAATACGATCACATTATATATTTTACTATATTCTCGTATACGGTCGTGTATCGCGTATCTAGTACCTAATTCGAAAAACGCGTCGCTCCGTACCTCGACGAAGAACTCTCTCGGCCAAATCTCTTTCGATCGAAATATTCGAGTCGATCCATCGATCCGATTGTTTAGAGAGATTTCGCTCGTCCTCGTCGAAAGAAATGGGCGAGGACGAGGCAAAGCTGAACCTCTGTTCAGCTCTGTTTTATTCCTATACTTATTTGTAATACGATACGAACACAAGGGGCTGGGACTACAAGGGGAGGGGAGGGGTGGGGAGAGGGCGGGAGAGTTCGCGCGTTCACGGTGACGAGGAGCCGTGAATCACTACTAAAAGTAGCAACGAGCGCAATGCACAAGCAATTTATTAATTAGTTAAACATAGTCGCGGGTCTCGATCGGCGCGCGCGCGCGCACGTTTTTTGGACTCTGTTCACGATTCGAAGGATAGTTTTTTTTTTTCCTTTTTTTTTTTTTTTTCTTTTTTCCAAATAGTATTTCCGGAGAGGAAATAAAAGGACAAGACCTGTGAACCACGTATCTACTTTCGAACGACGCTCTAGCAGAGCGGTACTCTCTCTAGTCTGTCTCGTTCCCGAAGTAGAACGCCTACCCTTCACTCGTGACAGTCCCCCGTTCGGGTGTTCGGGCGAATTGAAATCGCGCGTCGATCGAAGTCACGCTTGAACAGAGAATCATCTCGAAGAGACGGCCAGACAGACGAGCAAACGAAACGAGCAAACAAGAGAGCAGATTTCGCGGGAATTCGAAAACGGGATAGTGACGAATGTGCGCGTGAATGCGAGGAGAGAAAGAGAGAGAGAGAGATTGAGGAAGAGAGAAGAACAGAGTGGAAAGGGGAACGCGTATGTATGTGTATATGTGTATCGTATGTATCTATATAACGAACGAGTGAGTTTTCGGTTGCGTGCGAGAAAGGGACAGAAAAGGAGCGACAGGACGAAGCAATAAAGAGAGATAGAATGGCAACTGCACCAAGGAGAGACCAAACTCGCTTAAAGAAAGATAATTACTTACTTGCTTTTTATTTATTTTAATTATTAATAATTGATTGATCGATTAATTATTGTATTTATTGACGCGGAAGGCTGGGATTCGCGCTAGGATTCGCGTTGCACGCGGAAAGAGAGAGAGAAAGAGAGAGACAGAAAGATCGATCGATCCAACCAACCTCCTCTACCAGAAAGAGAAAAGAACGGCCAAAATACATACGAGCAATGGAAACGTATTACATTCGTCGAAATAATTCGATCCTTGTTTAACCATTTGCTTCGTCGTTTCGAAACAGACCGAGTTTGGGATAAAAGAGATCGAAGGAGACCACGAAAGAGAGAAGCTGCCACGCACAATTACGCGATCGACCAATCGGATTAACCTATCCTCTCTCTTCGACCGGTGATTCTGTCGTCGTATATCGAATCTCTCTATCGCTTCTTCTATCGGTGGAAAACGTAAGAAAACGTAGAAAGAAAGAATGGGAGGGGGAGAAAAAAAAACGAGCGAACAAATATTGGAATATGGCGCAAGCGATCGCGTTTGGGGAGCTCGATCGAATCGCGCGGTGTCTGAGAAATCTGGTCGATCGGCAGAGACTCGAGAGAGGTCTTTCTCTTCTCTTTCCGCTTTGTTGGATCCTGTTGAAACGGAAACGCGAGGAATCGCGTTGACGGACGATTGTATCATACGTCGTCGCATACGTCGACGGACGGATTCGCCTCGAGACCGATTTTCAAGGGATGGAAAGGATGGAGAAAAACGAGACGAGACAGGGCGGGGGAAGAAGACCGTGTGACAATATATACATATATATTATATAATATATATGTACATATATATATCTATATATATATTTGCAAGATATTTTGCGAGCAGGGCTTTTTTATCTATTTTATAGTAATCTCAGCTTGAAAAAAGGATTGAGAGAGGGGGAGAGAGTGAAATTGTTTTGCTAAACGAGAGAAATAACGAAAAGAAGAAGGAATAAATATCACAAACACGGTGAACAATATACAGAAGGACAAAGGGATAGGATAGGAAGTAATGTAGAGAGAAAGAAAGAAAGAAATATATATATACATATATAAAATATATATATATATATTTATATATATATATATATAAAATTGAGACAAAATGGATAAGAGTGGAGAGAGATAGAGAGAGAGAGAGAGAGAGAAAGATAGAGGAAGAGAGAGATTTAATGCGCAGCTGACAAACGGTTTGTAAATTGCGTACATAAAAAGATAGTTAAATAACCGTCGTCTAAAAGTGGAGACGATGGTTTCACTATGGTCTTATACTCTATGTTTTGTTTGTTTTGCGCCTTAAGCTTGCATTATTAATCTTATTATAATAATAATGATAATTATCACAATTATTATTATTATTAATTATTAATTATTAGTTATCATCATCACCTTCATTATCATTATATTCTTATTATCATTATTATTAATTTTATTATTAATTTTATTATTATTATTATTAAAATTATTATTATTATTATTATTATTGCTATTATTGTGTACATGGTATAAATTGTAAAAAGGAACGTATTTACTATAACATATTCATTTTACGGGGATTTACGAGATCCTTCGAATGAACAAATTGTTTAAAATAAAGTGAAGGAATAAATACAATATTGACCAATTAACATTTATTCTTCAATCTTCCCCCGCTTAGTTCCACTTACGAAATTATATTATATATCTGGTGTAACTGGTTCTTCGAATCGTCTTGAACGAACTATTATACAACGAAGGAATAAATTTCGTCAAATCAAAAAGAAGAAAGAGCGAATCTCAAAGAGCGAACGGAAAAACAGGAGAGTCGTTGTTCTTTCTCCTCTCGAGCGTTATTCTTAGGCGGCGCGTCGATATCTCTGTCAGAAAGCTGAATGTCGACGCGCAAAGCCCAAACGCGAGGATGTAGAACGCAAAGTCAAGATCGTTCAACGTCAGCACGCTGAAATTTCTCTTCTCATCCTCGTCAGTCCTCTTCAACCATTTGCGCACGTATTTGGCCATCACCTTTCCCCACCAATGATCGATCAATCCGGTCTCGGACAGGTGCAACAACATCGAGGTGAATCTATCTTTCAACGGCCAATTAGGTCGAACCACGTATGCCGAGAACAAAGTATTTATCCTATGCTTCGAAAGATGAAGCTTCTTTTCGAAAGCGATTTTCAGCAACGTGGTCCTGTCCGCGGCGCAAGCCACGTCCTCATATTTCCTCACGTACTCGCTACAATCCCAATGATCGACCATCTTGACTCGAGCGAACAGGACGTCGTCGAACACGGCATTTCTGTATCCGTGATACGCGTAGATCTCGAAACCAGCCGTCCTCAACTCCTCGTCCGAGTCTATCGTTAGCCTAGGAATCGGCGAGGTGAGCAAAGAAGACAGATTGCTCTGGAAGATCGAAGAGGTGAGCACGAAGAGGAGGAACACGGTGGTCAAGTAGACTCTCCATGCGCCTCGTTCAGGGAAACGCGACATAGAATTGTTTAACGCTATCCGAATCATTTCCAAACTCGCGTGAATCGTTCCTCGACCTACGAATACCTCGAGAATCAGCACAGTGATCACGCCGACCACCGCGCAACACGCAACGAACACGGGATTCATGAACTTCAACACCTTCACGTACACTGCCACGTTATCCGGATACCTGGTCAGAATACTGATTCCCGAATTCACGTGGGGATAAGTGGTGGTCACATTCGGCTTATTGAAGACGTATTGAGTATTCAGGAACACGTCGTACTTTCCATCCGCCACCAGGTGCAGGAACTTGTAGGAACGAGTGTCGTTCGCGATCCCGGTTACCCTCAGGTTTCCCTTCAACTTGGACAACAATATTTCGGTTATTATGCCGTTGAAACCACCCAGCTTGCCTCCACTTCCTTTCGACAGATCGATCGTCAGGCTGGGAGGGTTGTGCAGACCCATCCCCTTCACTCTGTATCCTCCCAGTGTTCCTGTTTTCGCGAAGTCCAAATTGCCGCAGGTTGCTCGACCTAGAAACGCGAGGCTGTATACTAGTTTTCGATCAAGCGGGTGGATGTGCTCGATTGCTCTTTTACGAACCAGGACGAAATGTTCGGGTAAACAGGGTCCAGGGATGATCGCTTGTCTCGTTCCATTCTCTTATTTTCTGCCAGGATTTTGGTGCTTGCGGGGTAAACGGATTGAACGTGTACATTCTGAATTCGATTCTGTTGCGGTTCTGTTCGGTGATACAGAAGAATATGGAGGACAGCAGGTCTTTCTTCCAAGCGGCTTTTAAAAAAGGACGAGCGTTTCTACAACCATTTCGTGCAACGTTGTCGTCTAGGATGACGTGGAGCGCAGACGGGTTCCACCAGGTTGTGCGTTCTAGTTTCGTTATTGCAGTTTCTAAATGTTCAAGAGTCGACGGAATCATGACGAATGTGTGCAGATTTTGATCTCTTTCAACTCGTGAGAGATAATCAACGTCGTTGATATTTATTAAAGGAACCGCCTTTAGAGACGGTTGAACAAATGTCCTTGAATTAGTTACAACACCAATGTTGTTTACTTCTATCTTTTTGCAAGCACTCAACACCAAGCTCTACAAAAGGAAATATCTTGATCACTGTAATGGTTTTAGTTAAGAAAAATAAAAAAGAAATTCGTTGAATAAAACAACTTTACCAATTCCTTCGTTAAAACTTCAAACTGGTCCAAACTTATTCGAAGTTTTGCGAACATTATTAACATTTGCCATTGTACTGTCAAGATTAAAAATGTATGTTTCGTGATACTCATTGCTTCGACTTTATCGTTATTAGGAACGAAAATTCCTCGTGTCGCGACATTTTATAATGCAATAATACATATATGTGAAACTGGCATTCCCGAGAATACTTTTCAAATCCCCAAAGACTCTCTTCGTTACAGAGACTGTTTCGCAGAATCAATCGATACACTCGTAAAATTATCGTAAAATTATTACAATCGATATTTTCAAATTTACATTTTCTATAATTTAGTCAAATCTTTCAACTCGATCTCGACGATCTCGAACACGTTTCCTTCCGACGATAATCTCTGAAATAAAAATCACAATTGCAAAAAAATTTCCAATCGCGAGTGCGTAGAAAGTAAACGCTATGTGTCTGATCTTCAACGTTCTAAAGCCTCTCTTATAGTTCATTTGTCTTTTCTTCCACGCCCGAACTATATTTCTTTTGTTAAATTTTTTCCACATTGAGCTTATCCCACTCTCCACTGTTCTATGAATCTTCTCTGTTACGGAAGGAAGCAGTGGCCAATTCTCTCTAGCTACGTAGATTTGCAGATTTTGTTGTATCTTTTTGGATCGATACAGATAATCGTTCTGAATTCTCACGTATTGATGTTCACAGTCGCCCAAACAAGCAGCGTATCGCGATCCAAGCACATGCTGCTTGCAGGCATAATAGGTGTCCTCGTGAAAACGTGATCGTAGTATAGGATCTTGAAGCTCTAGCTCGTGAAACATGGAACCATAGATCTGATAGCCAGAATTCTGTCAATCACGAAATTCAGTTATTTTTATAAATGAATAGGTAAGGAATAAAATATGTGTATATATACTAGAGAGTGTAATTTTTTAATAAATCGAATAAATCGATAAAAAGATTTTTAATCAATAGGTTAGACAAAGAAGAAGAGAATAAAGTTAATCAAATATCGAAATTGCGTAAATTTTACAAAGTATAGACAAAGATAGTAAATAGTGAGAGGAGGATAGAGATAGGATAAAAATATGAAAATGAGCGCCATCTCCAGAGTGCCGCAAATGAAACTAAATAAATAAGGATAGAAAATAGTAGGAGAAAGATAGAGATAAAATAAGAATTGACCGACAGCACCATCTCTCGAGCACGAGGAATAACTCAAGAGATTTTTTATTTTACTTTATTCTTTTGAGATGGCGTTAATTGTCATTTCTTATCTTTATTTCTATCCTTCTTTTATTATTTACTTTCCTTTTTTTTACGTGTTTCATTTGCGGCACTCTGAAGATGGCGTTGATTTTCATATTTTTATGCTATCTCTATCCTCGTCCTATTATTTATTCTCTTTATTTATATTTGCCGTAAATTTATGCATATAGAAATCGGCTTTGGAATTTATCTGTTTTAACTTAAATTTCTTCTTTGTTTGATATACCAATATATTAATTTTTTTGTATATAATTGTATATAATTTTGTATTCTTATGTATTTCATATGTATTATATAATATATAATTTATAAGCTATACTTTTACGTTTCTATATATATATATATATATATATATATATATATATATTAAAAAAATACACCAAATTCCAGAAAATTTTATATATCATTTTTGTCCAATTATATTCTTCTACAATACAAAATCGAAATTTCGATCAAAAATTTTTGGATTTAGAACTCCTGGCAAAATTTTGCATATCACTTTCTATCCTATTATATTCTCCTGATACATCGACAAAAATTTTTGCTATTAAAAATTTCGATTCTATATTTCTTAATTCTAATAATATTTTTTGCATACTTTTATGAGTGCTAGCACTTTTTTGCGGCAATGAGTATTTTTCAACATTTTTTTTTTTTTTAATTCTAAAGAATTCAGGAATATACCAAATGTTTCACATAACGTCTGAAATATCTCGGTTACTTTTCAAAGTTCGATTTTACTTATCACGCATGTATTTAAATCACGCGAAAAAGTGACTCTAACATATAATCGTTCGTTTACCGAACAATTTTATTAGAAAAACGAATCAAAATTCCAAATTTAATTTTTCATCACATTATTAAGAAATGATAGTAAGAAAGAATTTAAAGTACCTTGAGATCCTGCGCGGTTCTAATATTCGGCAGAGGAACGGGGATGGTGAGCAACGAAGCCCAATGACTCTGCACCAACGCGTTCACTATCAAATACAAAACGAACACGCTACAGAAGAAAATTCTGCAGGAACTGGTTCTCGGCAGTTTACGTATAGAAACGAAGGTCATCATGCGTATGATATTCATAAACGCTGGACAAAATCCCTGATATTTCGCGAGAATCACAAGAGCGACCGTGAGCATGGCAAAGTTGCCTATGTGTACGATCGGCGCCGTGAAGGACCACAGTTTGACGAACTCTGCTATTTCTCCTGTCCTCTGAGTGATCACGCAGAGACCATCGTCTCCGTGAGGATACGTGTGCCTACGATAAAAATAATATTCCATTGTTTCCATTGCCCCCACGTTCGTTTCGTGTTTAAACTCGATGAGACACGTACTCGACCTTCCACATGTTGTGCAGGCTTCTCGCGTTCATTCCCATATCCACCTCGCCGTTAGCCACGTCGGCCATCATTCCCACCATGCTCCCATGCTTGCCAACTCCACCGAGATCGTACACACTGCCAGTGTACACTCGCACGTTCAGACTCGCGTTTAACTTCACCAACACCAGTTTCACGATCTCGCTATTGTCGCCGGTGAACTTTTGCAAACCTGGCTTGCTTCGATCTATTTGAAGATGAGGCTCGAAGGATATAGCGTTCAATCTGATCTCGTAGCCGTTTAAATCCTTCGTCTTGTCGAATATTAAGTTCTCGCATAGCCTCGAATCTTTTATATCGTTGAATTAATTAATTAGATTTTTTTTAGTAAGTACGTTTAAGTAGGACAGCTTCGAAATATATTACGAAGATCACTCTCCTGATTCTTAAGAGACTTTAGACTTTAGTCGCTCGTTTTTTATTAACGAGTTATTAACAAAAGAAATTTGCAAGATATAGCAGTTATTTTAAGTATCGAAAGTTATTGTTTCAACGCAGGAGATCTAAGGTAGGTGAAATTATTCCATTCTCGACTTAATTAAAAAATGAATTAGGCATTGTAAATTAATAAAATTTCTTAAAAATCATCAAGAAGAGGATGTTTGATAGCATACATCAAGATCATCGGAACATCAATTTTACCGATTTTATAAGATAATCGAAAAAGAAAAAAAAAAAAGGAAAAAGTTTGCGAAGAAACTTGCCATCTCTGTATCTTTGCTTCAACAGTATCCAAGGATGTCCACCGCGTCCCTTAAAATGTCCAACGTCCTTCCAAGCTCTAGGTGCCACGCTCGAATAAGGATTATAGGTGTAAAGGACAAGTCCTTCGACAGGATCGATGCAAAGAAATATCGTGGAAAGTCTGTCGTATTCCCAGGCGGCCCAAAGAAAGTTGTAAGCGTTCACGCAACCGTGTTCCACGGTTCTTCTATCTATGAGAATGTGGAAACCGGTGAAATTGGCCCAGCCAGAGTCCTTCGTCTTTTGCAAAAGGAGTCGAAGCAACGGTTGCGAGGACGCAACGATGACGAACTGGTTCAATTTCCAAACTAGATACAGGAACGAGAACTGCGTGTAGATGTTGAACGAGTATTTGCTCAGAGTGAACAGCTCGAACGCTGTCGACTTTGCTTCTGAGATCAAGGCAACTGGTATATCGTCGAGTAACGATCGTTGAAAGAAATCCTCGTATTCTCCGGCTAACAGAAGAGCGTCGTATGAATGGACCATCGTACAGGTTCGAACGATGCTCATCTAAGAAATTGGATACATATATATTTCACGAATTTTAAAATTGTGTTGTTTGTTGGAAGAAGATGGGATTATTAGGTTTCATTCGATTGGGAAATTATTCTCGCAATTAGGAATCAGGAGTTTAAGTACCGTTTTGTCCACCAACTCGTCGTAAGTGAGTCTGTTTTCCACAGTGGCATTAGCAATCAGCGTAGAAATTGATAAGAAAGTGTTCCAAGGTGGCCCGATAGACATCGTTATCGCGAGAAACGACTAACACGTACACTCAATCTCCGTGACAATCCGTTTCTATTTTATTTTTTTTAGAATTATCGCGAAATTATGGCGGAAGCGAGTGACATCGCGGTTGCGGGTTGCAGGTCAAGTGACAATAATCAGACTCAATTCTAGTCGATGAAGCTTTACGCTTTAATCATTCAATAGCTTTATTTAATTTCCATTGGACAGATTCTTATAGAGAGCGATTGTTTTTATTCATAACAAGGGTCCGTCACGATCCAAAGACGAACTTCGACTGATTCCCCAACTCGATTTCGCTCTTCCCTTCTTCGTTCGACGCAATTCCATTTTCGTAGCAATTACATCACCCGCGGCCGATGCTCGATAACAATCTTAATCGCCCTGCCTCCATTTTCACGATCGAGTAATAATAGTCACCCTCGATTTTCGGCCATTTTCTGTTAACATCTCGTTCCACTTTCATCGATCACATAACAACCACCCTTGACTCTGAATTTTCCTTTCATCATTTTCATTTTACTTTATCACCTTTACTCATCTGTTGATATTCCACAATGGTTCAATTTTCGACTATTTCCACTTTTAACATTTCTTGTTCTCTACAGATAATTAGATCATTTCCTTCCTTTACTTTTCGCATTTCGTGTTAATAAATGGCCACGATCCAAGCAACGTTCTTTCGATGCTACAAACGTTTCCGTTCTCCACGCATCATCTTCGATCCCATCGTGTCAACGACCCAAGCAATCCTCGAAATCCTCGTCCAACCTTGAACGAAGAAGTGTTCGAAGTGGGAGGCGGGCCTCGCTATCGTGCAAGAGGATGCGAGCTGTGAACAGTTTAGCACCGGTCGTCGCCCCGAGTGCTCGCCTCTCCGTTTCGTCGAAAAAATATTTCCTTGTCGTTATCGTGCACGTATCTATACACTTACTTTATCGTCCGTATTTTTCGCTCTTTCCGGATGTACTCGAACCAGATATCTCGTAAACTCGTATCGTTCGTGCGTATATTTTATCGGAAATTCGTTTGAGTTCGCGACGAACGGAAAATATCGATAAATCGTTACGTAAATAAGGAGTAAACCGGTTTGCAATCCCACGAAAGACGAGTGTCAATCGAATGGACGTGATTTTCAAGATGATACGGATTCGAGGAATAACGTTATGCCTCTGTCTGACAGTGTTCGTGGTCGGTCATGTGGCTGCGCGGCCGCATATTGTGTTTATCCTTGCCGACGATTTGGTGAGATTCTTCTTCTTCTTGGTGTTGCGTTGCTTGATCAAGTTTTAAAATTATTATCGACATTCTGGTGTTCTTCTGGTCGAAGATCCAGGAAAAAAGGGAAAAAATCGATTGAATCACGTTTTGCAATTTTTTTACTCGACACCAATGCGAACACAGTAGCATAGATATCTTATTTTGCTACGACAATTGTCGCGCACATTGCGTCATGAATTCTATCGGGAAACTCGAAGGTTAAAAAGAATTCTTTTCATCACTAAATGTCGTCGTTAATATGTCATTTTCTTTTAAATTTCATTTACGATTGTTTTCCGTATCTTCGATGCTTCGTTCTATTAACTTGCTGAAACGTGCAAAGAACAGCAGATGCAATTTTTTTTTTCGCGATAAATATGGTATCTCGATTAACGAGCGTAATGCAATCCGTTGGAACAGGGATGGAACGACGTCGGGTTTCACGGATCGGGTCAAATTCCGACGCCGAACATCGATGCTCTGGCGTACTCGGGCCTGTTGCTGGACCGATACTACGTCAGCCCGATCTGTACCCCGTCCAGGAGCGCTTTGATGACCGGCAAGCATCCTATTCATACCGGAATGCAGCACGGGGTACACCGTCATTAAGTATTTAAGCAATCGACTTGTAAATAAAATGACGTCGGTTTAAGGCGGCCTCAACAAGCGCAAATATTAATTCGTGGTTCGTTGCTCTCGAACAATGCTTGTTTCTGTTTTATAGGGAGTGGGGGAATCATAACACGGTGTCACCGAGTTTGCGCCAATTTTTCCACGCATCTTTGCGGATCAAAGATTATAGAAATTGATCGATGTTATTGTTTTTGCTGCTTTATATTATATAGATTTTTCAAATCAAATCCACTCCATGCGAAAATTTTATTCCATGTGTAAAAATATTTATTCAATACGAGTTGATGGATCAACTATCAAGGGTTCAAGGATCAAGATATCTTTTTTGCGCAAAATTTAATTTTCAAAGAAATTTCTTCAATCGAGTTCATTCGTTGGAAAAAAAAATAGTAAAGAATGATTACACGATCAATTTTACTCTCTGAAGAGAAAGTGAGTGAATTTGATTTGAAAAAAGTGAACATGAATGAAGAAACACCTGTACGTTTCAATTATATTGCATTTGCTTTCTACGATCTGATCTTTGCTTTCTACTGTGTTTCTCGTTTGCAAAAGTAGAACATGAATTGTATTACAAAATTGTGTATTACAAAGATTAAATCTCTACACGATGGATAATAATTAAACGAAATGAGAATGATTAAAGACGCGTTGCTGAATCAGGTTCTGAAGTGCGCCGAGCCGAGAGGATTGCCTCTCCACGAGAAACTGTTGCCAGAATATTTTCGAGATCTCGGTTACAGCACGCACATAGTAGGGAAATGGCACTTGGGATTCTACACGAAGGAATACACGCCCATGTACAGGGGGTTCGACTCGCACATAGGTTTCTGGAGCGGCCACCACGATTATTTCGATCACAGTGCCGTGGAAGAAGTAAGAGATTCGAATTCGTGATCGCTATTCGCGAGCCAATGTTCAATTCCGTTTAAACGTAGCCGTATTGGGGATTGGACATGAGGAGAGGATTGGAGCCAGCCTGGGACCTCCACGGCCAATATTCCACGGACGTGTTCACGAAGGAGGCTGTGAAACTGATCGACAATCACAACACCAGTCGCCCCATGTTCCTCTACTTGGCCCACGCCGCAGTCCACTCCGGAAATCCTTACAATCCCCTGCCTGCACACGACCAGGACGTCGCCAAGTTCACCAACATCTTCAATTACAACCGTAGACGCTTTGCTGGTAATTAGAGTACCCTTATTTCTCGAAAATTCTCTGTTTACGAATTTAAATTATTTTGTAAGAATCGGTCGATCTGAATCGATTTTTCCATTCTCTTCTGATCCCTTCGATCAAACATAAACCGTGTAATGAGATTAAGCTTCCTCGTGTACGTAAGAAACGCTTAACGAATACTTCTTCCATCCCAGTTAGTTGAGAAAAAGTAATAAGGTAATTTCGTGCCTTTTTTTTTTCAGGCATACTGAGCAAGTTAGACGAGTCGGTTGGCCTCGTGGTGGAAGCTTTGCGGAGGAGAAAGATGCTGGAGAACAGCGTGATCGTGTTCTCCACGGATAATGGGGGCGCGCCGGCCGGTTTTAACCTAAACGCTGCCTCGAATTGGCCCCTGAGGGGCACGAAAAATACTCTCTGGGAAGGTATTTCTAAAAAAAAAGCAAAAAAAAAAAAAAAAAACAAAATACTTAATTGAATGTAACTCGAATGTAAAGAAGGATGAATGGACGAGAAAAGAAAAGAGGAGAGGGGAGGAGAGAAAAAAAAGGTTATCCAATTTGTCCGTGGATTAGGTGGCGTGAGAGGAGTCGGCCTTCTGTGGTCGCCGAAACTAATAAAGCCTGGAAGAGTCGGCAGGCAATTGATTCACATCAGCGACTGGTTACCGACCCTTCTAACAGCCGCCGGTGGTGATCCGTCGAATTTGACCATCGACGGTATGGATATTTGGCACGCGTTGAGCGAGGACACGGAATCACCGAGGAAAATGGTCCTCCACAATATCGACGACATATACGGGGTGGCCGGGATCACGTACGGCGATTGGAAATTCATTCAGGGTAAAAAAAGTGATCGTATCTTGCGTGATCGTAGAGCGAGGATCCGCGCGATTGGAAAATTCGATCCGGATTGAAATTCGCTCGAAATTCTTTTCCCAAGGGTCCACTTATAACGGTCAATGGGACGGTTGGTACGGTCCATCCGGGAGAGAGTGGGTGTACGACGTTGGAGGCGTGATTGGGAGCGCAGCCGGCCGAGCAGTGGCCAGCGTGGGCTTGTCTTTGTCCGCGGATAATATTCGCAAGCTTCGAGAGGACGCCATGATCAAGTGTCCCCCGAGAAATGATAATCTGCCGTTGTGCAAACCGTTGGAGGCGCCTTGTTTGTTCAACGTCCGCCAGGATCCCTGCGAGGACAATAATCTTATAGAGAAGTAGGTAGAAATAGGAAGCTTTAGAGGGAGGATAGATGAGAAGAAAGAAGAGAAATATTATTCATTCGTTATTTCAAGGTATCCGTCCGTTGTGTCCGATCTGAAAGAGAGGCTACGCGTGTTAAACGCCTCCGCGGTATTACCTGGTAACCTGCCGTGGGATAAGAGAGCAAATCCAGATTACTGGGACCACACGTGGACTAATTTTGGTGACTACTTGAACGTGTTCGCGAACAACGTCAGTTGAACCATCTGGTATACGAACGAAGGTGGAAGAAACACTTTTGCATAAATCGTTGGTAGTCGAGGAGAAATTTTTTTTTTTTTTTATTAAACGTGTCCATTAATCACCATATCGTAATCGTGATTTCTTCTATTCTTAATAGATAATTCGTCGTTTCCTCGATTCGTTCGTAGATCGTCGCGAGAAAAATAAATCGAATGGCACGGAATTATAAATAGTATCTCGTTTATTTCTTATTCTATACACTTCGATTTTGTTGGGCCACGCGCGTTCTATCCAAGTGCGTACAAAGTGGGGAACGAAAAGAGAGATCCGATAGAAATAAAAATGGGACATCCTCGTGTTGGCTAGAACGTTAAGATAGGTCCTTCTCGATGATCGAGAATATCTGAAAGAAAGCGTGAAAATTAATCATAACGAATTTATCCGTGACGAAGTGTTTCGATTGTCTCACCTTTGGCAATGCTCCACCAAGGCAGAGTGATGTACGTGAGAAACGCATTGAGAGGAACGGATTGGGCTCGTCTGGTCTCTTTCCAGAAGTGGAACGTCTGCGTGAATCCTCGCATCGTCCACAGAGGGTTGTAAGCGCCGTCGTCCAACTCTGCCGGCACACATAGAACCAACCGATTATTGCCAACGAATCTGTCTCGCCGATTCGTTAAGATCCTGGAATGATTCGTGTCGATCAGTCAGATGGAAGCAGTTGCAGAGGACGGGTCACTTTGGAAGCGATAGAATCGAACCAGGTTTGCCGAATCAAAGATTTGTTCAAATTTGTGACGCGGAATGGCAGTATTATAAGTAGAGTAACTGTTGGTAAACGAGGATCAGTAAGGTGTAGTAACACGAAAAAAATATGTTGAGGTGTTTTTTTTTTTTTTTTTTTACAATGATGCACATCAGCTACAGGTGCGCAGAAAATAGAATAAACACGAACAGGGATGCACTAGTTTTTCTTCTTCTTCTTCTTCTTTCTACGTACACAACGTTTGATCTTTTTTTCCCATCTCTTTTTTTTTCCTGCCTCGCCTCCTTCGTTCCTTTCTCCAAATAATCGAACGTTGTGATGCAGAAAGAGAAGATGAATCAATCGTTGTCGCTACCACACAGATCGAATTCTACTTCGTTTCTATTTCGTTTCTTATCGGTGTCAGTGAATGCTTGTCCCTAATCGTGGATGACCATGTTTATACCGGTGGTGAAACACTCGCGGTTACGAAACGAAATTGCCGTTATTTTTTTTTTTTTTTTTTTTTTTTGGAAATCACGAACGTTTGGAAACGCGTCGATTAGAAAATTTGTCGATCAGAAACCACCACCAACGCTGTGCACGGTTACAATTTGTCCGATTAGAAGTGTCTCGCACTCCCCCCGTTGCCATTGTAATTTCACCATCCTCATAAACACAGTCATTGGCTGAGCATGGTCGTACCTTCCTAAGGCAGGTAATGTATGAATGTACAAGAATTGGATTGAATACAATGGACAACATGACTGCAACGTTTTGGGTGTTGCACACGAGCTGCTCGATGAACGACCGTTAGTTATCCTGTGCATATAAAAATTTCAATTTAAATTTCTCGCAAAACCAAAAAGGGTAATCCTAGAGTGTAAACAAAACAAACTCTTGCTCCATGCTTCGAAACAAAACTCTCTGGTCACGCAACAGAATCCACTTACCGGGGACAAAACTCTGTTTTACTTTTCACGAGGCAGAGTCGAGCACTAAAAATTAATCAAAATTAAAATTTCGAATAAACTTATTCTCACCGATTTTTATCTTAAAAAAAAAAAAAAAAAACTCTCGAATATTTTACATTTATTTTCGTAATAATCATTTGCCGCTTTCGAATAACTTTACTCTCAACGCATCGCGGATATAGCTTCCAAATATGGCCAAATACGTTCCCACGCTTTTTTACATTGAATTCCGCGATGCGTGGAAACCGTTAAAAAACCGTTTTGCCCATCTCTGTTACTCGAGAAAGCGTAAGCTTAAGCTGGAAAATCCGCGAAAGATGAACGGTCGTTCACGGATCAACCGTGTATCAACGCGTGGGCGCGTGATCGATTGTCTATATATATATATATATAAAAATATATATATGGTGTAGAGGTGTTTTTTTTTTTTTTTTTTTTGAGCAGGGGGAAGAAGAATTTACCCTGTGAGCCGGGGCGGCGCGGGAGCTCGCACCAATAGTAGATAGCTGTTCCGTCTGGCGTGACGCGATGGGGCGGGAGTGGGTTGCCCGCGAAGCTGCCGGACAACGCTCGTCTTCGCCTCCTTCTGGGCAGGGTGGCGCTCTGCCTGTGCGTGGCCAGGTTGCCGCGCGTAATACGGGCGTTCGCGTTTTTATCTCTCAACTGGTCGTCGTTTTTGTTCTTGTTCCGCCCCGTGTAGTATTCCTCCTGGTCGGAGCCGGCCGAGCGTAGACGCCTGCGCCCGTCCGTTCGACGGACCCTCACCAATTCGTCGTCGCTCAGCCGTCGATGCTCCTCGTCGTTCTCCAGGTTGTTGATCCGCTCGTGATTGATCTGTCCGGTGCTGTACGGCCTTCGTTTCCTGTTATTGTCCGCCTCCTCCTCGTATCCCCCCAACGGCAGTTCCTCCTTCCCGTGCACCAGTATCGCGCCCGCGTCCAGCTTCTGTCTCACGTTGTCGTCCGTGAGGCAAGGGGCCGCTGGCACGAGTATCTCGCTACCGACCTCGATATGGTTGTGCTGGTGATTCTGGAGGCCTGCCACCAACCGGACAATTCGTATCGTCGAGTGTATCACCGTGGGCGCGCTCGTGTCGAGTTTTTCTGCGATAATTTCGTCTCTGTCGCTTACGCTGCGCCGTGCACGCACGCATTTCATTTCATTTACATTTGTCGAGGAGTTGCAAAGTTTTGGTTTTCTCTTTTTCTTTTCTTTTTTTTTTTTTTTTTTTTCCCGTTTCTTTATAGCGGGAGAGACGAAGAAGGATCGCTGGAAACACGCAGGAGCACGCTCACCGTGTGTGTTGTCGTGATAGGCCTCCTTGTGATTCGGCGTTGCGTTCTCGTTTTCGCTACGTTCCCACGAGTTACGTTGCTTGTGTTTCGGCCGTTGTTGCCTGCCGGGAACTACGTGAGGGGATCTTCGTCGCCTGACGTGCGGACTCCTGTGATTTCCTGGTGAGCCCCGGCCGCCCCAGCTGCTATCCTGTAGGTCGGCTACAAAGGAAAGAGCCGGAATGGCACGTGACACAGATTAGAGACAAGGTATTTCTTTTTTTTTTTTTTTTTTTTTTCTTTCGTCGATTTCGATTTCTTTTTCCGTTCGTATCTTTTTTTTTTTTTCTTTTCTTTTCGGTTCCGATCTTTCATTCCGTACGAGATTCGCGCGTGGTGGTGGTGGTGGCGGTGGTGGTGATGGTGGTCTACAGCCGTTTCTCCTCTACAGACGTGTCTCGTATGTTTTTTTCTTTTTTTTTTTTTTATCTCTGTTCTCGTTTCTCTGCGTTTTTTCGAGACGAAAAGTTAGCAATCTGCAAACGTATCGAAACACCGCGTCTCGTGGCGCTGATGGATGGTCTGAAGGAAATACAAGAGCACGGGTCAAGCGCTGGATTCTTCCGAACCGAGCTCGAGCTTAGCCGTATCTCGACGAGTAATAAAAACTAGCCGCAAAGATGATACCATCTTTGCGACTACTCGCGCGAGAGTAAAAAAATGGCAAAGAAAAACATACATATACAAATGTATATATATCGTTGGAAGCATGCAACTACCGCGCTTCCATCCTCGTCGTTCCAAACTGAAATTTTGCGAAAAATAAACGGGCCAATAAACGCGAGCAAAGTAGCAAAATTATAATCCCAACGAGAATATTGAAAATACTTGCGAATAAAATTTAAGTCGTGGAGATGGACTCCTGGGTGGATCATCATCGACCAATCTATCCTCGAGATAAGAGAAATGTGCAGAATACACAGATACGTAACACAACAGCATGCACAGTCGAGGGACGCAGGCACAAGAGAAAGAGAGAGAGAGAGAACGGGATGAAGGTAAGTGAGAAAGAGTAAATTCGTCCTTCCGTCCCGGGCTTCGTCCAACTCCGACGGATTTCCAATCGGTGGGTATTTCAGAGATTTTCTAGTTACCGTCACGAACGTCTCCTGCTTCGATTTCGTTCAACCCGTTCGCCATCGAGTCCAGACCTTCGTTCTCCGACCTTGCCTTGGTCGCGGCCGTGTCCGGTTTCGTCCTCCACCCGCCACGGACGAAATTGTTCAGATTCGCGCTCGGGTCGGATAGCCTTCGTTGATGTCGATACAAAAACAGTTCCTCGGCGTCGTCCCAGTCGGCGTCCCACAGGGAATCCGTGGCGCAGTAGCCGGGCTCCGAGGTCGGTGTTTCCGCTCCCGAGCCCTTCGGCTTTGTCACAGCCATCTCCGCGTGTCCCTTCCCTGAAAGGTAGGGGAAAAAAGTGTAGCGCTCTTTCATGGTCGAGCAGAAGCAAAGAGTAGTAGTTAAAAAGAGAAAGAGAGAAATGGAAATCTGTTCGTGGCAGAAGAGACATTTCCACGTATCGTACCACGAGGTCCCTTCATTCGAACGAATTCTATGCGCTGGGAGGCCGCGCCGGAAAACAGGCCAAAGGTCATTCGCTGCGCCATTTTCGTGCTCAAGCTGGACTGGAAGTGAAAACGATGGGACGTGGTTCGTTTAAAATAGCCGCATATATGCATGTAAATGAGTATAATTCGTTGATAAAAATATAAAACGTACCCTGGCGTCGTATACTTTCTTCAGGGCATCGTATCTGATAGAGCCGAGAAATATGACGCCTTGAATCGCGCCCTCCCTGTCGGACGCCACCAATTCCACGCACACCATCTCCCCGTCCCTGACTAGAATATCACAGAAAACTTCGTCGAAATTGTCCACCATGAAGCATATATGCGGATAAGTCATCTCCTCGAGATCACCCTTCGCGTCCATTCGTCTTCGGCTGGGGCTCGCGTACACTTTTTGCGAGTGCCTGCGTAATACCTGAAACGGTTTTTATTTATAATTGAAGAGAGAACGTAAAAGATGTTGGGGGAAAGAAGAGAAAAAAGAAAATTTTTGGAAGAATCGGCTCACTTGCAATTCCTTGGGGCTCGTCCTTGTGCAGATAGCTAAGGTCAGCGTGTAATCGAATTGATGCACGACCAGATTCAGGTACACGGTTTCCTCCCAATCGATGTCGGGATCGCCGATAGGTAGCTTCTTGCTGTCCTTCCGGAACACGTCCACCTCCGTCTCGAATTTTGGCAAGTATCTCGACGACGTCTTCACGTGTTTCTTTCGCACGAAGAACAGCAAATCGTCGCCGTCGATCGTGTGCTCTGCCTGGAAGAGGAAGTGCCTGACAAACAGGTCCGTCCAGTAGGTTGTACCTTGAAGTATCACGAAGCCGGAGTCTGCGGGATGGAACATGGACGAGAAATTAATAAAAAAAAAAAAAAAGAAAAAAGCAAACGTGTATGGTGGTTCGATTAGAGTACGAAGAGGAAAAGAATTATAAGAGGAAAAGATGCGAAAGGTCAAATGGATGGAAAAAATAAATAAATAAATAAATAAAGATTGATATTTTCAATTAACGGCAATAACGCGGTCAACTCGACGATTATCCGTGAAGGAGCAGCGAGACGAAATAATTTCCAAGGGAACAGGAACTAGCCACGACCGAATCTTCGAGCCGCAATCGATAATCGATAAGAATGTGCCACGAGTATTTAATTGCAGCCTCTATTGTCAACCTCGACATCTCAACGATTCCCTCATCCGCTTTATTAAAGGGTTGCACGACTTTATTAAAAACTTGGATGAAACTTGACCTCCCGGCTGTCTAAAGCGAAAATAGCTTGCGATCCTGTATAAATAGTTTATTTATTAATCTTCTTGTCGATGCGTGGAACGGTTGTATTAATTTTTATATTAATTTTTCATCGTTGGAGAAAAAAAAATCTTTCGTTTGAAAATTCATCGTTTGAAGAATGGAAATGATGATTTCACAAGAGGAAATGGCAGTTGAGTCATACACATACGCGCAGCGTGTGTGTAATTGTTTGTTGACACCGCATCGCGTCGTATTACATTTATGGAACGACGAACCGGTATTTAATGATTATTCGTTATTCGCGTAAACATTGTTGTATCTTACAAAAAGATACATACAGAATCGAGAGATAATCGATTAATAACAACAACGATTTCGAGGATATTCGAAATAGAAAGTGGAGAAAAAAAAACAACGTACGTAACAACATTACATTAGACACGCATGCATTAACATCGCATATCGTGCTTGTTTCGAAGCGTTTTTCCTTCCTATGTTTTCCATCTAAACCTATACTATATAATTAAGAGTGCAAATTTATTGAAATCGATTCTTTTTCGCCTTTCACTCGTTGTACAATATTAAACAGTGAAGAGAGTGAAACGACGCATGGACGAATACGACGCGTACGCGAAAGAACAGTTTACCGAAAATAAATGTTCCCCAAACGAAAGCAAATAGGAGCGAGAGCACCATAGCTAGACTCGTTTTACTCGTTTTCCCCTCGTACAGGATGATCGATCGTGAAATCACCCTCGTCAACGGAACAAAAGGCACCGTGGTCCCTCTCCGTGGAGAGGAACACACCCTCGTCGCGTGCACTCCCTCCTCTCTTCTCTCAAAACGACTCCACGACTCGAGACCCCGCGTAAAACGACCGTTTTTAAAAACATCGACTGCGAAACTCAGAAACTTCAAAATCAATCGGAATACATGTCAGAATCATACGAACCATCCTTGAGCATCTGTCGGAGCTCCTTGGTCCTCTGAAAATTGATCTCCTCGAGAAGCTGCTCCAGCATGGTCGGTGGCCTGGCCAGGCCCGACGACGAGCTGCCAGCCAGAGTGGCCATGCCCAGCCCTCCTCGTGCTTTCACGCCGCGATTCCTGCTGGCGTTCTGTCGCCACGATCACTTCAAGAGAGAGACAACAGCGGGCGAGGCGAGGCAAGACGAGGTAAGGCGAGATGAGGCGAGGCGAGGCGAGGCGCGCGTTTCCTTCGAATCACGGCCAGCCGAGAGACGTGGTCACGTAGGAACCGAACGGAACGACAGAGGTCAGCCGCGAACCGGCTGAGATCGGCATCTCGCCTCCCGTTGTTAGATGCGCGATCTTCTCCTCGAGGTGGCCATACTGGCTAGTTTTTTTCTCTTCTTCTTCAGCCGAGACTCGAGATTGGATTCGCGTTGCGTCGCGTCGTGCCCGTGCTCGTGCTACTGCTCGGCCGTTACTCACACGGTCACGCCACGCACCGTTCAGTTTACGCTTGCCACGGACAGACAACGAAACCGACGACTCGACTCTCGCTCGTCAGAGCCGCTCGATAATTTCGCGCATGCGAATCGCGATGACGCCACCGACGCGCCAACGACGCGCTCCTTTCGAATACACGTTTATTTTTGTCCCATGCGTGAAGCGTTTCGTAAGAGCAACCGAAACGATTCGACGAAACGATTTAGCCCTAGGCTGGTCAGCTTGCTTCGTTTTAAGAGAAAGATAGCACGATATAGCCACGATACCGATGTTTTTTCCTTTTATCTCTCTTATTAAACCTATTCGCGCATACATACGTGTTTATAAATTACTATCCTCTAATCTTTTAATCTTTTTAAAAGAAAATTAATAACCTCGAGTCAAGATAAGAATTTTTATTATTAATAAATAATTATATTTCTTAATCTGTCGATGCGTAATATATCAAAAGAAAAATCTCTTGTAACGTTATTACGTTATAGATCTAGTTTCTCTAGATGCGAATTACAATATCGAATGAATGGTTAGATATGGACAGTTCCATGAATTTGGTCGAGGGAAAAAGAAAACATTGAGCGAACGCGGACGTGGGTTACTATCTGGAACGCGTTATCTAAAAGTTGAAGCTACTTCCAGGGAGATACGACGATTCAAAACTGACCTCATGACTCGAGATAATGTCCGCCGAGTTTTGTTTGCTGCTGGTTCGTCGCGTTGCTGCGTACTACGTGCCTCTATGTACGAGACTCGCAATATCTTCAATTTCTAAAATCGTAAATAAAATCCACGACGTTCGTCATTTAAACCATTTCTTTTTAATCGTTTAAATTATGAAAACGGTAAATGTTTTATTATTCTTCCTCCTATCTTTTCCATTTATCGGAATGAAGCCATTCGAATTCAAGAGACGCGAAGCGCAGAGAACAATCTGTGCAACGTTTACGTGGACTTGAATTTTATTCGAGATTTCGAGGGAAGGATCGAAAGCGCGGGCGAGCTTCCGCAGCAGACATTTTCGAATCGGCGCCGCTAACTTTCCTGATCCGCGATACCGGCCGTCCGGTTCGTCATCTCGTTTAGTCGTGCCCGATCGTTCTTGCATCTCGGTTGTTCTGCTCTTATTCGTCTACGCGAACCTCCACTTTTCGTCGTTTGCCCGCGCGGAAAAAAAGAAACCGAAAGAAAGCAATTGTGTCTTTCAGCCCATCGGTACAGTGGCGTAGCAGGTGTGCGATTTTAAATTTTCTCTTTTTCATTTCCATTATCACGTAACGGATTCAAAAAACGGATTCAAAAAGTCGCGGAGTGAATTTTTTTATTCTTTGCATTCGTTGTTCGAGCAACGTTGTCATCGATTTTCAAGAAGGAAAAAAACGAAGCTTTTTTCCATACCATACCGTTTTTTCCATACGATACCGTTCCATACCATTGTATGTATATTCCTGGATTCTCGTAACGTAAAATTTAATCCATAAGGATTCACGTGAATCTCGCGAAAGAAGTCACGTTTCGTTCGACGCTTCTAATTCGTTGAGACGTATCCGCTCCATCGAAGTTTTCTTTTTTTCTTTTTCCACGAAATCGTGCGACCAAGTTTACGAGAAGTAAGTTTTCGCGATAATTTCGCCAGGCCAACTCTCGAGGAAATTGTCTTCGATCGTAATTCAATCTATAAACTCGTCTATCGATACACGATTTGTCGTTTCCGGGGAACGTGAACTCGAGTAAATTCAAGTTTCGACACGTTTTATTTCACCCAGGCTTTATTACTTTCTTCCTATTTCGAAACAACAAATATACACGCCACACACGTAGTCGCCCGCTACTTATCTTTCTTCCGTCGCTATATTCGTAACGTGACAAAATTCGAACGATCGATAAACACGAGGTGCATAATTGTAACTTCTTAACAATAACCATTAATCACTGCGATCGATTCTTCGATATATTTCAAAAGTTCATGCGTGTTCTTTTCTGCACGATTATTATTTTTAATTGCGAATAAGCGTCGTGAGTCACGGGCGAAATCAGTGAGGGGCGTGAAACCGTAGAGAAGACTGGCGAACGACGCGCTGCGATCATTTTCTTTTCACGGCTCGTACGTTCGGCAAATTTACGATCGATCACGACGCTGCGATTCATCGTTAATTTACATCGTCCTTTTCTCTGGTGAAATTCACGAGAGCGAGCGAGAACTCGGTGATTTCGGCGAGAAAATTCAACGAGAAGGTACGGATCGATTAAAACTTTTCCTCCTTTATCGATCGTTGCGCCTCGTCGATAAATAAGAAATCAATATTCGAAGTTAATATATTTTTCTTTTTCTCGCGATAAAAAAATATTCTTCGCGGACATTTCTCACGAGAAATGCAAAGCAGATTCGAATCAATTTGACGCGCTGACTAACGATCATTCCATTTAAAGACTCATCAACTCGTCGTATTTTTCCCTCCACTCCATCTACTTCGATCTGATCTCAGTCACAAGTTTATTCGTCCAACTGTTTCTATTCTATCGCTAAAATTTCGTCGGTTTTCCATTCCTCTCATCCATCGACTTTTACTTTCCGCTTTTCGATCTTCTCCTAACCTGTTTGCCAACCTATGTCTACGAATGAAAGTATCCAAAGATTAAACTCGATCGAAACTTTCAAAGTGGAATCCGCGGAAGCACGTGCATAGTTTTCGCTCGCGAAACGCGCCGGTGTCCCTGTTTCTTCCTCTACACGAGTCCATCGTTCTAGAAACCTATACACCTACATGGTCGAGAAACGGCGATCTCGAGAGAAAGAGAGAGAGAAAGAGAGAGACAGAGAAAGAGATCTCGAACTCCCGACCCACTTCCACGCTCGCGCGTAATCCGATGCATCTCTTTTAGACCTCTGCCTCGATCATTAACCGCCCGCTTATCGCACTCTCCTCTCCCGCCCGCGCGTCTTCCACGCCTCTCTTTGTCCACCTGTCGTTTCAGGATCTGTCGTCCTGTGTACGCAGAGAATGTTCCACCTCGCGTTTCGAGATACATATCTGGTGTATTATGCAGAGGTCGTTTCGTAACTTGGCATTATATATTTGATGGACACGAAACGGTCACGATTGTTTCCGTGCAATTGAATTCCGTTGCGTTGTACACAAATTCTGGAGGAGTGTACGTATTTTGAGTCATCGTTATGGGATCGATTTGAATATTGGCGAGCGAGCATCGAGCAAAGACCGTTAACGGAAAATCCAAATGGGTGATATCGCGGAGAAGAGTATTCGATTTATTATCCTGTCGCGTTGTCCGCTCGTTCTCGATCGATCGTAATTCGCGTTGAAGTTTCTCGTCACGATCACAGTTATATAGAATTGTGTCTCTCGTAATTTCATGTTTCATATATGTCGTGTCGAGGAAGGGAACGAAAGACGACGCGTGTCGCATGCGGATCGATCGGAGAAAAATCTTTGACAAAGAGAGAGAAAGAGAGAACAGTTGATTCGAAAAATTGAATGAAGCTCCTTTCGAAATTCTTTCTCAACGGGAACACTCCAGTCTTTATCTTTTACTTCGTGAAAGATTCGTTCTCTGCTCGACAAATACGCGATACGCTTTCGTTCGACACAATTCAAGGATACGACCTCCCGATATCGTCGCCTATTCGTGGATAAAGATCAAAAGCGCGCGCGCGTTGTTTGCTTCTCCGTCCTTTTTCTTTCTTCAACGTTCCTATAAATCCGTTCCATTCACAAATGATTGTTTCTTGCATCGAGAGGATCGGTCGGATATATAATTTGCGTTCGACAGAATCGAGGGCATCGATCATTTCAAGCCTCATCATGCTGCTCCTGACCGTGACAGCGTGTCTGGTGATCACGGTGCAGGCCGGATGCCCTATGAGACCGACCGCGGAACAAACTTCCGCTTCGAGGACCACGGGTGACGGTGGTTACAGGATACTCGTTAGCGGGAAGGCCGACAAATATATTCCCAACGCTGTTTACACGATCAGTTTGCAAGGTAACCATCATTTCACCCCAAAATGATATTTGCGATTTAACCTTAACAATTTAACCCTTTCGCTACAAATAACACTAGTTGATTTCACGCGCACATCGCGTTTTCTTTTCAGGATAAATGCATCGTGTCTTATTTATTTTTGGGATGAGAAATAATTCGATGGATTAACGATTCGTTTATTTTACAACACGATTTCAGGCTCGCAAACGCACGAGAGATTGCAACAGTTCACGCATTTCACTCTCTCCGTCAACTCGCAACACGCGCCGAATAATCCTACGGCTCGAGTAGGATACTTCCAACTGTTCCCCGATGGTTTGACCACTTTCAACGAGGAATGTGTCAATACCATCTCCGAGGCTTCCGATTATCCGAAGAACGAGGTGAATTACTCTCTATACAATCTTTTTCTTCTTCTTCTTCTTTTTTTTTCTTTTTCTATCGAAAGGTATCGAAGGTTCACGATGTTGTGGGTACACATACAGTGCAGATAACGGATAAATTTCTGATGGTTGGCCGGTGGCCAACCGTCAGATATGTTTGATTCGATCGCGTTATCGTGGCCGCAATGGGACGCGTATAAAACGTCTTCTTACCTTGGCTCAGGTCCAAGTGATGTGGAGGGCGCCGCCGTCAGGATCAGGATGCGTTATCTTCACAGCCATGGTCTTGGAGAATAACGTGCGCTGGTACGCCGAGGATGGAGCTTTGACCAAGACCTTCTGCGAGATGGACTCCGCCGAGGTCGAGGCCTTGGACGGGGAGAAGTGTTGCGCCTGCGACGAGGCCAAGTACTCGGTTAGTTATAAAATTAATTTTATTTGTCTCACACGTGACTCCTAACGTTTTTCCAATCGTTCAATTTTATTTCTCGATTTTTTATTTGGCTCGATTTATTGGAGAGAGACGTAGAGGCGCGAATAAATATTTCGTTTCGTGAAAAGAGGAATCCAACGTGTTTTTTCCTATGGAAATTTCGAGTCAGACGAAATGATTAAAGATAACCTCGAAATAGGAAACACTTGAATAATTGAGGCTTGTCAAATATCCGTTAAGAACAACAAGTTTAGAAAAATTGTCGGTGTATCCGATTCGAGCGATTATTATTATCGGATATCGAAGAATAATTATATAATAAAACTTATGCGAAATACGATTCTGAGCTCTCTGTTCACCTCGCGTGCAACGAAATTTAGAATTCCGATGAGAACGTCACGCGTCGAATCGGGCAAAGTTTCGCGGTGAAAAGAGAATGGAACGATGTACGAGTGAAATATGTACGAACAAAGTAAGAAAACGTTACTTTTCTTTGGTAACAGAAGTAAAAAGTAGAGTAAAGAAACGAAACGGGATGATAAAGCGAAAGGGCGAGCTGCCCGCAGCTCGGTACTTCGTGATAGAAGGCTGGTCTGTGAAAGCGAGGAGAGGAATATCGGCGACTTCTCACACAGATTCCTCCCCGTTTCCAGTTGATAATGGAGGGAATCTGGTCGAACGTGACCCATCCAAAGGACTTCCCGTTCTCCGTTTGGCTGACCCACTTCAGCGACTTGATCGGTGCCTCGCATGTGCCCAGCTTCTCCTTCTGGGGTAAGGAGCACGTCGCCACGGATGGCTTCCGCCAGTTGGCCGAGTGGGGCTCCGCGTCCGGCGTGGAGACCGAGCTCAGAGCCAATTCTAACAAATTGAGAACCCTCATCAAAGCTGCTGGACTCTGGTACCCGAACGTAAACAGTAACACGACCACCAATTTCAGGTAGATATCCCTCTGCTCCGAAAGAAACTAAGAATCGTCCATTGAATTTTTTCAATTCCATTTTATTTTTCTTTGCAAAAAAAAAAAAAAAAGAAAAAAGATGACCATTATCTTTCCATCTCTTGTACCTCAGAGTGGACAGAAAACGTCCCATGATCTCCGTGGCTTCCATGTTCGGACCATCTCCGGACTGGGTGGTCGGCGTGAGCAAATTGAATCTATGCAGAAAAGATTGCAGCTGGACGAAAAGCGAGATAATCGATCTGTACCCTTGGGACGCCGGCACCGACAATGGTATCTCGTACATGTCGCCCAATTCGGAGACGACACCGCGCGAGAAGATGAAACCGATCACCACATTGTATCCCGAAGACCCTAGATCGCCGTTCTACGACCCTAGCGGGAGACCGATGCTGCCGTTGGCCAGGTTGTACTTGACCAGAGAGAAGATTATTCCACGGGGCTGCGACGAGGAGGTCCTCCAACAGCAGGTCGCCCAGCTCGAGGTCGCCGAGAACACCGAGGACACTGTCAGGCGTACCGTACAATCCAAAATAAATCCGTCCAATCGTTTCGTCGCCATTCCTCTTTATCCGCAAACAAATTCTCAATTTATTTCTTCCTCACAGCCGAGTGCCAGACCACGGAGTACACGGGATGGTCGAGCTGCTCGGTGAGCTGTGGCAAAGGATTGAGAATGCGTACGAGATCGTATTTGATGCCCGAAAAGGCAGCCATGTTCAAGTGCAACAGGCAATTGGTCTCCAAGGAGATGTGCGTCTCCTCGATCCCGGAATGCTCGTAAGTGTTATCTTATCGAGAGAATCCTCGTTTACGTATATATAATTTTCCGAGGGCGAAAAATTTTCCGTGGAAAATGTGTATATATCGGAGAACTTGATTTCAGAGGCGAGGAGGACACGGATGATGGTGTTGGTTCGTTGGCCGTTGCTGGTAACAACGATGCTCTCTGCGAAACAACCGATTGGGGCCACTGGTCAGAGTGTTCCTCCACGTGCGGAGTGGGGATGAAGCTGAGAACAAGGCGGTTCAAGGATCGGATGGGTCGTAAACGTTGCCCTCACGTGTCCCTCGTTGAGAGGATGAAATGCATGGAGTCGCCTTGCTCGCCCAGTTTAGGGGAGCAGATCGATCCTACTTGCAAGGTATCGCGACAATTTTCACTCACGTATTCACGCCGTGAATCAAATTTCTGGAGAACTTTGCTCGAGAAACTCGTTTCGCACAGGTGACCGATTGGTCGGATTGGTCCCCGTGCAGCGCCTCCTGTGGAAAAGGTGTGAAATTAAGAACCCGATTGTTGATGGTCGACCCGTCGAAACAGCAAGAGTGCTCCTCGAAAATGGAACTGGTCCAGCAACGGCCGTGCTTGGACCAGGCTGACTGCACGTTCGACATGGCGACTGCGAAAGGTGAAAAAAGCACCATCATTTTTAGAAAAGGGGAGAAACGGGACGACGATAAATCGACGAATGATTTATATTTGTAGTGGTTTGCATGGAGGAACCGAACGCTGGACCCTGCAGAGGATATTTCCAGAGATGGGCGTTCGTTTCTCAAAAGTTGATGTGCGTACCGTTCGTGTACGGCGGTTGTCGTGGCAACAGGAACAACTTCTTAACGGCCGAGGAGTGCAACAATACTTGTGGCATCGTGAGTGCTTGCTCTGCTCGTTACGGAGGATCGTTAACGGGAGGAGGAAAGTGTTCGTTTACTTTCAGGTACGAGCGATTCTCAGCGGACAACCGTTCAACACGACTGACGCTCAAGTCGCCCCAATATCGCCAGCTCTGGCACCTGTCCATTGTGTCGTGAGCGGTTGGTCACCTTGGACACCTTGCAGCGTTTCTTGCGGCACAGGCCGCGTGACCAGTTTTCGCACGATTCAGGTGAGCGGAATAAAATCGAGTCTATTTCGTGGGATTAGTTTAATAAACGCGTATTGATTTGAAATATTCAGCAAGAGGCACGAAACGGAGGGAATCCTTGTCCCAAGAAACTTCAGCGTCGATCCAGGTGTCAGCTGGCTCCATGCGAATAATAATTTTGAGAAAAGAAAAAAATCCTTTTTTTTTTTTTAAAATACGTCTAAGACGATGAATAAAAGACGAAGGACCGAGACGAGAGTTTAATTGCAGAAGAAGCAGCGGATCGATCTTTTTTCTCTTTTTTTTTTTTGAACTTGGAAAATTTCGAAGGGGGAAGAAGAACGGATTGTTAGTTTGTATCGTAGTTTTTTTTTTTTTTTTTTTTTACACACGACATGATGGGTATGAAATAAACCGATGTATCAGAATAAATGGTATTTTATTAATGGTCATTCGTGATCTTTCTACTCTCGATCGAGTTAGTCAAATATACGCTGGGCAACGATCGCAAACCGAAATGGAAATCGAAAAAATGGAAATCGATCGCCCCGATCGTCGCGTTCAAATATTTTCTTTTCTTTTTTTTTTTCTTTTTCTTTCAGTTCAACAAACTGCGCCAAACGAAAACTTTCAACCGAAACCGAAGGAGTTTCGTACGTTCGATGGCCACGGGGCAATCGAAGTTTGCGAAAAACAAACCGGGGAGGGGGGGAACTCTTTTCAATATTAATTTCTCTCCAGCGTATAGTCGTCTCTTGGTTACGCTCGTATTCTTCTTTCTCTCTTTAATATCCTCGCTAATATAATTCGAATCGTATCGATAATTATAATTACTCGTAATTATTACCCTCGACGTTTGTATCCTCGAGGATTTTTTTTTTTTTTTTTTTTTTTTTTTTTAAGAAATTAAGAAACACGAAACCAATAAAAAAAATGCGTAATTTCTATATCTATCTCCTATCTTCCTATCTCTCTTTCCCAGATCGGCGTGTCCTCTATAAAAGATATCCGAGCTCTCGGATGATGGATGCTGCGCTGTTATCGGAAACGATATTTAATTTCGATCGTTAAAAAATTCCGCTAGATTCTATGATTCGTCTTCAACTTATATATCCCAAGTTGTACGATCTATTGTTTATCGGCTTATAGTCGTTAATAAAACTTGGTTGGTTCCGTTTCGCGTGTACTCTCGTTTCGCAATATAATAGTATAAGTATCTCTCTCTTTCTCTCTCTCTCTCTCTCTCTCTCTCTCTCTCTCCCTCCCTCGTCCTCCCTTATTATTCTCTCTTCTTTCTCTTTTTCTTCTTTTTTTTTTCTTCGCAATAATAACCGCTCGCAAGATAACACGCACTACTACGTTTGCCAAATACATCTAACTTTATATTTACGGTAGTAATAATAATAATAATAAAAATAAAAATAAAAATAATAATAATAATAATAAAAAAAATAATAATAATAATAACAACAATAATAATGACAATAATAATAATAATAATAATAATAATAATAATAATAATAATAATCTCATAAATAATACACGTAGGCGGTATAATATGTTATTACGCACGGTCTGTCAGGTCGGCGAACTCGAATAGGACAGGAATTAGGATGAAATTCGAGTGGATCCTCGAAACGTACGTGGATCCGCGCTCCTGACACCGAGTTCACATTAATTATATTACGTTATTATCATACGTAAGTACACGTAATATCTAGGAAATAGTACGGATCTTAATCTGTTTTTTAGGCCTCTACTCGACTACTCTACGCTCCTCCTCGTTCCGTATTTTTTTCTTTTTCTTTTTTTTTTTTTTTTTTTTCTTTTTTTCTTCTTCTCTTTGGTCGTGTCACATTTGTCCCTTATCTTCCCACCATGTGCGCCATGTTCCTGTGAACATTCGTGTTCAACAAAATGGGGGAAAGGGAGGAAGGCGAGAAATCTGGATTACAAAATGGCTCTTTCGTCACGGAGGAAAGGGAAGAAATTGGACGATGAAATCGTCCCAATTTCGTTCTTCGGTTTTCTCGTTTTCTCGGCTATACATTTCCTTCTCCGATCGCTTAAGTATACTTGGGTTCTTCGGGGATCGGTTGGCGATCGTTTCCCAGAAACAACGAGTATCGTAGCTTTGATTAATTCGAGAGCGAGATCGTTCCTTTTCCTTCGTGGCGCTTTTAACTCGGAGAAAAAAGGAGGGGGGGGGAGAGGGAGGGGGAAGAAGGAAGGAAGGAAGGAAAGAAATAAAGGATAACACGTGACGATTAGATCGTTGACTAGACTTTGGTCGAAGTAAAGAAAAAAAAAAATTGTTACTACGAATGGGGGAAGATGGAAGAGGATCGAGAAACAAAAAAAAAAAAAAAATTCCCTATCTTCAGTAGACCAGCTTCCTGAAGCAACAACGTGTTATAAATTCGACGTGTATCGCAAGTCGAGAAGTGGATTTCCATCGTTTCATCCAAAGTTAATCCAATAATAAATTGTCCTTTGAAAGGTAAACGCAACAACCGCGGCCGATCGTCGTGATCCTCTTCTTATCTTTTCCTCGACTAGACCGGTGACTAGATTGGATTCTCCTCGTCGACCCAATCGCCCCTTTCCCGTTCTGGCAGTAGTAGCAGTTAGTTATAGTAATAGTAACAGTATAGTAATAGTAAGTGCGATAAGACGACGCGGAACGGGAATAAAAGAAATCGATCCGTTCCGATCGCCGATCTCGTGGTACAAAATCATCATCACGACGGTGGCGAAGTAGATTAACTCTGACGGGCGCGAAAACTTTCGTTCGTTTCGTTCGCGGAGACGAAAAACCGTCGCAAGAAAAGTACGATAAATCGGCCTCGGGAAGAAAGTTTTCAACGAGGGGAAGTCTTAACGACGTTTCTCCTCTCGAGGAGAGGAAATTTTCTCCCTTCATAAATACGCATTAACGCGTTTCCGAGGCCGCGTTCGAAAAAAAAGTTCGAGTCGTCGCGACATAAAGCGCCCCGCCAAAGTTAATCTCTCCTTTCCCGAGAAGGAAAAACGAGAAAGTTGGCGCGTATCAAAGTTGGATACTTCTCCTCGCGTTACGTCCTCGAAACATCGAAGGGAATAGGGTCCTCGGTGGAGTCGACGATGGAACGGCTGATGTTTGCTCGAGATTCACGGGCGACGTCGCTTATTAATAATAATACATTTACATGATAATAATAATAATAATAATAATAATAATAATATATATATATATATCTCTATAGTTTGTTCGTCTCGGCGAAATCGGTTTGCCGGCGAAAGGCATCATTGTGCGTGTGCCACGACGACCACGATGCCTCGATCGATGTCGTCGTCTCTCTCGGCTTTCGTTGGCTCACTTCGCAACTCCTCCATTTAGTTACGTCCCGATGGTTGACGCGCCGCCGCGGGGCGGCGGTCGTCGGATGTTCTCAGAGCCATCCCCCGGACACGTCGTGGCCGGATATCGGCTCGATGCCCGGAAGCCGTTGCAGCTGACTCGCCGACCCGTTCCTCTTCATGGTCGCCGGCAGGGAGGTGCTCGCGGCCACGCTCTCCTCGGTGGTCGATGGTGTCAGCGGTGCAGCCGGAACCACTTGGCAAACACAAACAAACCAGACCCTCTACACACCCTCTTCTCTCTTGCCACGACAACTCGCTTGCAAATAAACGTCGCCCGAACAATCCTCGGATTGGATTTGTCGTTCGCGAGGCGAGTTAGCGTCGAGATTTAAACGACTTACCGGGTTGCTCGTTAGCGCTGGCCCCCTCGGGGGTGTCGATGCTGGGCTGCTGGCTCTGCGTGCCCTCGTGCCGCCTCGGCGGGATCGGCTGTTGGCCCAGCTCCGGCCCCCTGGTCGGCACGCTGCTCGCCCTCTGCAGCTGCTGCTTCTTCGACACCTTGGAGACGAGGGCCGTGGCCAACGGGTATATAGGATTGGTGCCGCTTCCGCTCCTCATGCCCGAGGTCGAGGACCTCGAATCCGAGAACGTTTTCCGCTTCTTTCGAAGCGCGACCAACGCGCCTAGGCCGTGAGGGAACACGTGGTGCCCCTCGTGATGATGATGCGAGTGGTGAGAGTGGTGGGGATGGTGCGTCGTCGGTTGGCCCCCCTCGTTCCCCCCAGTTTCCAGCGACGATTTCGAATCGGTCGATCCCTCGGATCTGGAGCCCCCGTCCTCGGACGCGGGCGAGTACACGGAATCCTCGGAGCGAGATCTGCCTGAAGAATGACGGGGAGGGAGGGGAGGGGAGGGGAGGGGGGAGGCCTCTTAGTTAGACTCGACGGAATCGGAGATTTGCTCGATCGAGTGATCTTATTTACCGATCAGCCTGGAAACCTTGCCGCGAACTTTCGCCGCCTCGATCAGATGCTCCCATCTCTTCTTCTTCGAGCTCCCCCTTATTCTACGGCTCTGCCTGCTCGTCCCGAGGCCGGGCACGCTGTTCGTGCTCGTGTGATGGGGGCTCTTCTTGGGCGTGGTCCCTGGGCCGAATATACCGCTCAACGTCGAGCCGAACAGCTCGTGCGAGTTCTCCTGTTGCGCTTGCTGCAACGACGTCGCGAACTCGTCGACCGGGGGCAGGGACCCGCTTCCGCTCGGTTGAGGGGCGATGTTGAAACCCTTCATCAGCCGCCGCTCCTTCTGACGATTCTTCTTACCCCCCGCACCTATGGACAGCTCTTTAAGGCTACCGTCTATGGGGCAGAGAGAAAAACCAAGGAGGCTACTCTAAAGCAGGCTACCACTAAAGAGAAACAACAACGAGAAAACAAAAAAAAAAAAAAAAAAAAGAGAAAAACGAAAGAACTCGATCCTCGATAATCGAGAAGAAGCGCGATCGCATTCGGTTGCCCAAGTTCTCGCGTTGGTAACGAGGAAGGCAACCAACTACGAAACAATATTCGAACGATCCTTGATCGCATTAATTATTCCACCACCGGAGTTCGCCGAATGATTAATAGCGTTCCGGTGGTAACGAACTTGCGAACTTTCATTTACGAGGGATGAAACTCCCTCCCACTCTTCTTAACGTCGTCACGACGCGAGCATCTCACCTTGAAATAAAATCTCGACTCTATGCATTTACGAACGAGCAAAATTCGCAAGGGATTGAATTCGCAGTAGGTGGAGGAATAGGAATAGGATAGGAAGAGAAGAAAGAATCGTAGGGGAGAGATTTCACGGTGGAAACGCGAGTTGCTCACCGGTTCCTGTTCCGCTGGCTGTCGAGGTGTTCATCCCGGAATTCTTCAAGATCTCGATCAATTCGCAACGAAGCGCGCTGATGTCTTGTTTGATCTCGTTCACGTCGTCCTCCGTCACCCCCTCGCTCTCCGCCTTCCTCTGCTCCACCGTCACGTACCTCCTCACCAAATTTCTCATGATACTCTGATACCTGAAGTCCCTCTCAGACGCCTGCTTCACCTTCCTCTGTCCAAACCGGGAAATTAAACGAAGAGAATTACTGGAAGCTGGCCGAAACAAAAATCGCTCGGATCGGAATCAAATCTCACTCTGATCGTCCTCATGTGCTCTTTCTTGGCCGCTCTGCTGTGCCCGCACAGTTTCCTGTACAGCCATTGCCCCATGTACCAAACGCTCTTCGGGGTCGGGATGATGTTAAAAGGGGGCGGGACCGTGCCACCCTCCTCGAAGTAGCTGATCCAAAGCTTGCTCCTGGCGAACTTCCACTCGATGTCGGCGCGTTCCTGATTCGAAGAAGGAAAGGAGATTGGCGCGATCGGGCTGTATATAACAACAACACTGATAACACTCACGGAGATCAATTGATAGGAATGATTCATCATGGCGATCAGTAGATTCAGTAAAACGACGATGTTGATCACCGAGTATGTGCCGAACATCAGCATACCCCAGAACCTGGTGAACGCTTTGATACCGTCCAGTTCGAAGCTCTCGAGATCGACCAGGCCGAAAACGGCCCAGAACAGTGTCTGCGTGGTTTCGAACAAGCTGGTTTCGAACAATGAAAACCGGTTCAATTTTTATTACAAGTAAAATTCGTCACTGCTAATATTTTGTTTTTTTTCGGATCATTTTTCAATTTTTCAAAATTTTTCGATTTTTCTCGAATGAGAAAATACATCGCAAGCATTTCGATATCGAAGGAAAAATTCACGAAGTACTTTGAACGTACTTTGCAAATCGGCGCCAAACGATGCAAGCGTTCGAATCGGTGGTCACATTGGCGTTAGGGGCGTACGACATCGCGGTCGGGCACCTCTTCTTCTCCATATCCGCGTAATACCACAACAACTGGTTCAGACCTGGGCGAAAGGAGCGTCACTTTCTTTCGTGGGATTTTATTTTTCCTTTTTTTCAAACGAATTTTGAAATTAAAAAAAAAAAAAAAAAGAAAAGCAAAGATTTACCGCACGAGAACGCGAACAGCACCAGCACGTAGAGGAAGAAGAACTTCATGATGTCCATCACCATTCTGGACAGGGAGACTTGCAGGGGGCCGAGATGAGGATTTACCGAGAAAATGTAGACGAGTTTCAGGGAGCTGGAAGAATAGATCGATAGTAGTCGTTTGATCGCGCGCGTGCGAAAGGGGAATTTATTGAAATTTATGTCGAGAGAGCGATCCCATAATCGCATCTCGCGGATTTTTCACGAGGCAAAGGACGCCTCTGAAAGCGCTTCGCGTTCCTTTTTCTTTTTTTTTTTTTTTACACCTTTTTGCAAAATTAACGGGGAAAAAAAGGGATTTCGAAGCGAGGGGAGAGAAAGACCTGAATATGTTGGCGGCGGAGAAAAGCCCCTCGGATATGAGCATTGGATCCCACGTGTCCCACTGTTCGCGTTGGAGCTCGATCTCTGATCCCGATCTCTCGATCTCCCACTTCACCCTGTAGTAGGCGACCACCCTGAGAGCGGCGGTGGCCACGTACAAGGAGTTGGTCACGAAATCGATCACGTTCCACATGTCGTTCACGTATTCCTCGAGGCCGACGTCCCACAACTGCTTCACCTCGGACCAGATCAGGCCCGATACCCACGCCAGGATGAACCTGCGAAACGAGTTAAATTCGAAAAAAAGAAAACTCACGAGTTATCGTGAATTTATCCCCCGATTCTCGACAAATCGGCCGCCCCCGGGGAAATATAGTCCAAGTTATATAGGAAAGTGGTGTTACGTGGTGCAACGTATTATGTATACAGCCTTCGTGGAAGGGAAATTCGCCTCGAGACGTGGTGTCGTCTTCGAGGCGAAGAAGCTCTAGGCTACACGATATTTATTTTCGAGAGAAGCGTTTCTCGAAAGAGAGAAAGAGAGAGAGAGAGGTTTTATTTCGGTTGAGGAACTCGGTGGATTTTAACTGGAAGCGAAATGTCGTCGAATGGATTGCATTAGGGAAACGTTTCTTGGGAAAAATAACATCCCTTTCTTCCAACCCTTTTACTCGAGAGCGGGAAGGACGAGGGTGGTTTAAAAATATCCTCTTACCATTCGATGATGGTAGGCGCGGCTCCCCTTTTCGTCGGCACTGGCTCCTGCTCCACCACATCCCGGCCCATCCAATTCCCAATCACGCTCTCTATCCTCTGACTGGCCAGAATCAACATGACTGCGGATAAACGTTGTTACCTTTCGTATTATTATTTTTCCAACGATTCTCAATATAGTCGTCGTCGCGATGATAAACAGATGTACGGCGAGATCACGTTCAAAAAATAAAACAGTGGTTGTGGCGACGGATTTAGATTCAAATTTGCTCGACCGGAAGAGCGTTTCGTAATAGGATAGGATCCGTATATAGAATCAACTCGCCTTCGGTTCCTGAATAATCGTCGCTAAAGTTCCTTCTCGAAAATGCTCGAGAAGGGAGCACGTTATCCGTTAGCAGCGACTCGAAATATCGTTAGTCTAACTTCGAGGTCGATTTATGCCTTTCGCGATTATGCACGAGGAAACCTTGCCGCTCTCTGCACCACCGCTTCTTATTATTCTCGACCCTTCTTTCCCGGATATTATATATACGAGCCAAGTTTCCTATTCTGAAAAAAGAAAAAAAAAAAAAAAAAAAAGGGAAAAGTACAAATTCGAACACGGTTAGAAACGATAGGTTCACGGTTTAACGCGGTAACAGTTTCGGTAGGAAGGAATTTGGACGGTATAATCCGACGGAAATTTCAGGGTGTTCGCGAACGAATCGGTCGATGCCTCAAATTTAGACCATTACCGCACTCTGCTATTATTGGTGGTATTTCGCGGGAGGTATTTGTAAACCGTTTAGAAGCCGGTGTTCGACTCGCTCACGCGGCGAAAGGTAAAACACCGCGAAAGAAACGAGGTCGGACGAGGCGCGTACCCTTCGGGTCGTTTTGAAGGCGAAAAAGGGAAGGCGATGTAATTTTAGAAAGCAGAGAAGCGACGGAGGATGACGAGAATAAGAGGAGTCGACACGTAAAAAGAAGAAAGAAGAAGAAGAAGAAATACTCACAGAGGAAGGTGAAGTAAGAGGCCGAGTGACAGATGAACTTGATGAACGGTTTCCTCATGGTCTGGCCGACCACGTAGTGGGGAGCGATGATGTACGCGACGCTGAAGAAAGGAAATAGAACGCCGATCTTGACGATCTCCAACGCCTGGAGGACCATGTTTTTCCTACGGAAACCCGGAAGACCCTCGTACCAGATCGATGCGAGTAACTGCTGCACGTTAGGATGCGCCACGAACTGGAAATTTCCAGGTAATCCGATATTGGTAGACGGTTTTCGGCCATGTCGCCGCCAAATTCTACTTATTACGCTCTAATTTCGGAATCGGGATCCCTCCGAGGCCTAAACCAGAGATTATATCGATACGACCTCGTCCGTCGATCGATTCGATCTCGTCCCCCCCCATTTCCGTGTACGAGTCGTCGCACGTTTGCCTTCCCACGGCCATCTTCTTTTCGAAAGAACGTGGAAAGTGTTTTTTTTTTTTTTTTCTTCAGACGAGAATTTACCTTCTTCTGTCGAAGCTTGATGGCGAGCTTGAGCCGGTTCAGATGCATCCTCTCGCCGTGCTCGAACGCCGGCCCGGTCGGGTCGTGGTTCAACAGCACCTCCAACTCGTACGAACTTCTCGTGTGATCCAACAACGCGGTGGCGAAGTCCTGGCATTGTCTTCTGAGCTCCTGGAATCGGGACGTTTCGCCAATTTTTTTTCTCACACCAACTTTCTCTCCGCGGCCGGTTTCAAACAAAATTCGAAAGAAAGAACTCGAGGGAAGGGATTGCTCCTCCCTCTTTCCACCCGACGAACTTTCCTCCTACTAGGCGGATGCTCTCTCGACCGTAAACTGCGACATCCTCGTCGCGAAAACTTGCCACTTCTCTCGTCCAACGAATTCTTCGCCTCGAAGAAATTTCTCTTCGAAATACGAATACGAGTGGATCGTTGGGAAAAAAAGTTATCGAATCGTTGTATCGAATCGTTCTCAGGGATGGTGCACGTTCGAAGATTGACGGTTTCGGTCAGTTGAGAGAGAGAGAGAGAGAGAGAGAGAGGCGTATACGAATAAGAGGGATAAAAAGATTGGGATGGCAGGGCGGGGTCGTTTGTCAATCGAGTTGTCGAGGGACAATCGGTTCGAGACGTTGGAAAAAAACGCGGAGTAATCTCGTGGAAACTTTATCCCCGCGGAGGAAGGGGAGGGCGATAATTTATCTCTCTTGAACGTTCGCCGATCGCCTGGAAGATTTAAACGATCATCTCCGCCAATTTGTTCGCCGATGTTATTGCGTTTCAATCGATAAAGGAGAAACGGAGCGTTCGCGTTTAATCCCTTGATTATAAAAGAAAAAGGAAAAAGAGAGAGAGAGAGGGGGAAAAAAACATGGAAACCGTTGAACTCTGAAGGAGAACTTCGAAGCGATTCGACTATTTCGAATATAAGGGGAAACAAGGGTAAAGGAAACGTAGTTTCGAGGATCTTCGGATGGAATATTCCCTCTTTTCGTTTCAATTTCGAGGAAGAAAAGTTAAGATTGGCACCGCCAACTTCGTTCGATACGATAAAAGAAAAAAAAAAAAGAAGAAAAAGGTCGAGAGGTGACGGAAAGAGGAGACGTACGAACGAGGATATATTTATAATATTTCATCCACGGTTAATCGATCTTTCCTCGAGAGTTGATCAATTTCCCATTTATCCGATCTATCTTCCATTGTCGAGGATCTTTCGAGGTAGAAGACGCGTCGATACCAACTCGTTCCTGCTCGTTCGTTATTCATATACCAAGAATTTCCATTGCCTCGAGAAGGAGTGACGTATCTTTTTTTTTTTCTTCGAAAAACGGATAGGAATTTCGCACATTCCTGCATTCGTCCGTCCGGAGTTACGCGCCAACCCAAACATTTACGACATCAAAGCGCCATACCGGACTGTGCAAACGTTCGCCAATATCGGCGAGTGGGGGCAGCGTACTTTGCTAACGAGACATTAATAACCAACGTTTCGATTCGACCGTGAAATTTTCATCGAGTCGCAGACTTTACCGATCGTTATTTCGTTCTCGAGAGAGAGAGAGAGAGAGACAGAGGGAAGATACGTTTCGAGGCCTTCGCGAATCGTGGAATTAGCACGTGTGCTCGAGTTGTTTAGACGAATTAACAACGAGCCCGTTTACAAGCCGAGAAAAACGATGCTTTGAGTCAACAAAGATGAAACAAGCACAGACTGCGTCGTGTCCGATTTCTTTCGCGCTTAATCGACACGTGTCGTCCTTCGATATTTGCATTCTGAAGAAAACCGGCGACCACCGCTAAGAAGATACGCGTCTTGCTTCGTATAATTTGGGATTTGTACAATTTGTGCGCAAATTTCGCATCTTCTCCATTTTCTCTCGGTTATTATTCACAACCTTTGATTTCTTTTTAAATCGAATTAATTTTTCGATGTATAGCTCGTTCCATTCCATGTACAAACACAATATTAACCGGTATATAAAAATTATATAACTTCAATTTCCGTTTAATACCTTTGCCATATAAAGAGTAACGAGTTATATTAATACGACGAGTATTAAAAAAAGGTACGCGATTCAAAACTGGTCCTCATCGCGATCTTCACAAAAGGACGTAACAATACCCTCTTTGATCCCATCCAAATTTTATCCGAAATATTTTTCGCCACGAGAAACACCACGAGACACCCTGTGTACAATTTATACATTCACCTGATTCGCATTATATCGATTTATTTTACGAATCCGCGCGAATTCCACGTATCTGCGAATTTTCCATTCCCAGGCTCTGGAATATCTCCGCGGGGCAAAGGTATCTTTGCCGCGCGAACAAACGGAATAAATGACAGGAATAATATACCGCGGGGCCGGAGAAAGGCTCATACGTTTCAATCTACGTGTCGAGGAAACACGATACACGCGTACGGCATTCTCTCCACGCGTTCACCCGATTTTTCCCAAAACCTTTTCGCAACATTTTCGCGAATCTTTCCTTTCCTTTCCTTTCCTCTTTCTTTTTTTCGTCATCAAGGTGGTTGGTTCGTCAACGAACGAGGATAGATACGCCGTGGTGAATTCGGTCGGAAGAAGTAATTGAACGAGGAGGAAAGTGGGCCAAAAGGGTTGAGAAGCGGGCAAACTCCAAAGTTCAACGATTGTTTTATGTAATCTTCCCGTTGTGGCCTCCCGCGGTGTGGAGGGATGGTTAAATTGAACTGTTGGACTCTATTTTCCGAGCGTAATCGGGATCTTTAAAAGGGGCAAATGAAATTCAAGATATGGTAATTAGACGGAGGACGAAATAACATCGGCTCCTTGTTACCTTAAGACGAAATTATTATTTCGAAATAGCGAGACTCGTTTTCGTCTCCGTTATTACATCGCAACTGTTTAATTTAAACTTGTCGCATCGTTTTATCAATGCAGAATTAATGCGGAAAAGGCCCTTTCTACAATTAAATCTTCGCGTCACTCGAATAATCGAAAGGATAAATTCTCGTCTCACCTGGTATTCGCATTTGAACTCGTGCTCGAGGAACGAGAGGCGGCGGAGCTCCCACGAGAGTTCGAACGCCGTCAGGATTGGGTCCTTGGAGGAAAGAGCGATCAAGGACGGCGAGGCTAAGGCTCTGTACGCGTTTATTCGGCTCCTGGAATGCCTCAGGGAATCCTCCCTCCTCGATGTCACGCACTCGTCGCACCTGTTATTATTGCGTGAACGAGAAAGAAATCAGCAACCTCTCCGCCCTGTTCCTCGAATTTACGAAGCGAAGGTTGAACGAAAGAGAAAGCGGATACACAAGCGATAAATATTTATAAACGATTTTGGGTGAAATTTCAGCCGGTCGGCGAAATTAGGCGAAGGAATTTGAAGAGGTTGAACGGTTTAATTTAATTGGCATCGGGCCTCGAGCAAAGATCGCGAGGAAATTAATCAAAACTGCTGTGCACGTGTAACGCGTCTTCTCACGCCCACGTTCGGATTTATTTACGAATAAAATTTCATCGAGCGTGGATGAAAGGAAGATCCGTTTATTTGATAATCGCTCACCCGCAACGAACGTCGTGAGGCATGGGCAACGTGGATCCGCGATCCAGAAGAATCTTGATGATCTCGTAATTGTCTCTGTGCGCGGCTAGGATCAGGGGCGTGATGTCTGGCGTGAATGTGGCTGTATCGGATGGCAGGGCTTCCCAACTCTGAAACAGAGACGCGTAAAACATGTTTCGCTTCGTTGCGGGATCCCACTTGTTCCTAGACCAGAAGAAAATTATCGCTCGCTAATTAAATAATAATTTTTCCTGTCACTAAAGATTTTTCGTACTAAAAAAATTTTTCTCGGGAGGAGAGAAAATGTGTATTCTCGATAATAATTCGAATTTTGGCGGAAAAAGGGGGCACGATAATTATTCCAGCTGCGCCGGGTAAGCCGATTTCTCTTTCTCCGGAAAGAGGGATAAAAGCCGATTAAACTCCCTCTCGTCTACATTTCCTTTTTTCTCTCCCTCTCTCTCTTTCTTTTCGCCATTCCGAATTCAACCGGTTTTATCGTGCGCAATCGTGGCTTTGAAATAACGAAAATAGGATCGATGGTCAGCTGGCTTTCCAGTCGAGAGACACCGCGAGCGAGCACAGAATCGAAAAATATAAAACTCTTCCGTTGTATCCGATTAAAATGTGGGTCGACCTATTTGTCGGTCGAATCTACTTAACCATCCTCGTCGTTCGATCGTCCCGAGTCGTCGCGGCTCGAAAATTAGAAAGAAGGGGAATTTCGATAACTGAAACGAAATTACCTAGGCGGAAAAATGCAATCACGTTGGTTAATTGGGAGGCGAGGTCTCCGCGCTGCGAGACTCAAAGTGTTCGCTCCGAAAGGGGTGTTCTCGAATTTACGCGAGAAAAAGAGAGAGAGAGAGAGAGAGAGAAAGAGAAGGAGTTTTACGGAACGCGAGTTATTCTCTACTCTAGACAGAAAGAGAGGAGAAGATAAAAGATCTTGGATCGATACAGTTACATATACTAGACGATGAAAGCGACTAACGTGTGGCTCCCCATTTCGATGAAGACTCTCCTCGTGTTCCAGAAGTACCTCGACCGCCTCCACGAATTCCTCGGAGATCGCGTGGAGGAGCGCGTCCTTCGTGTCGACCTTGTGCTCGATCAGAAGCTCCACCATTTCCAGATTTTCGTTATCGATCGCCATCAATAGGGCGGACCGTCCCAACGGATCCACGCAATTGATGTTCATCTCGGTTTCCTGGGCGCTTTGCAACATTCTGCAAACACAACATCCGGCAACGCTCGCCATTACCCTCTTCCCGCGCTATAACGAGTCTGATAAAGATGTCGGCCCAAACGTGAAATAGTGAAACGAGTGGAATGAATTCTTATAATCTACGTTTCAAAGCAAACGTGATTTCGTACGTTTAGTTTTTGAAGATATTAAGATTTAATAATTTTATTTTTTTGAATAAACCCTTACAAAGATACGAAACATTTGCACGAAAGCGATGGTGACGCGTTTGTACGAATAAGAAGTTATTAATTTTTAGAGTATTGATTCAAGATGAGCATTTCTTGTAATTAAATTTTTTGTTTACGATATACTATTTATTTTTAGACGTAGTATTATTACATTCCTTGGAACAAAGACTGCAATTTCTATTAAAGTATATATAATTTTTATGAAATATAATTTTGAAACTGTTTTTTGTCCACAAGAGGTGTATCGCGTAAAGCAAGTGACTATATCACATTTATTTCTACACTTGTATTTCGACTCGTAATGCTCGACTGTTTCCATTTAACATCACTCCGCTCTGTCTATCGCTCGGGCCCGGATTTCGTCGAGCTTAACGATTTCTCGTTCGTTTATTTTTCTTTTCTCTCCATCGTTCGATCCCATTTTCGAGTCAAAATGAGAATTCCGCGAGACCCGTGAAACTTTCTCGCGCATCGGTATATTAATTGCACGATCGAGAGACGAGAAACGGCGATCGAAGAATTCCAAGAAGTTTCGGAATCGCGGGCGACCATTGTAAGATAATTAAGATCCTTTTGTTGGCGCGCAATTGTATATATAGATATATAAGGCCGCGCCTTTCCCCCTCGAGATTCTCCTCAATTCCCGAGAATCAAGGCCTAGATCCGACCGATTTCTAACGATTCGCGTGCCCATGTTCGCGACGAAAGCCAACCATCGCTATGCGCCGATTTCCTTTCCAGTTATCCATTGCTCACCTCCCGTTTTCAAACGACACTCCTGATTTTTCCCAATTTTACCTCAAATACGTATTTATATATATATATATATTTCTGTGCAAAGAAAAATATTCCTATCCGCTCGAATTATTTATATCCCTCGTATTAACATTATCGACACAGGCGATCCCTGTGAGTAGTAATAAACGGAGGAATCTACGATATTACGTTCCAAAAAAAGAAAAAGAGAGAAAAGAAAAAAAAGAGGGAAGACAGAGGCGAGCGTGTTCTATTTACGAATGATCGGGGAGGTAGATCCAGACCGTCGGATGATGTAACGAGAATCACGAGTGCCTCTCCAACTTTTCTCCCCTCCGGGGGGAGAGAAAACTGGCGCGTGCACGAACAGGGGAACGAAGAGAGAGAGCTTTTTCCTTTTTTTTTTTCCCAAAGCGTTGCCACACATCGTGAATTCTACCTTTCGTTACCTCGTCCTCGTTACGTAATCCACGTAACGTCGTATATAATTTTCCACCAAGCAAAGAATCTAATTTATATATATATATATATATAAATATGTAGTGGATTTTTGATTTTTCTAAAAAACTGCGTCTCTCACCTTCTGACGGAAGCAACGTCTCCACGCTCCACCGCGAGAAGATACTTCTTCTCTTGATAGGACAGACTGGCCATTTCCTGGTGAGGTCTCACCACGTTCTCCTCCTCTATCATGCCGTGGATGCTGTGCCTCTGCGAAACCATCGTAGAAAAAACGATTTTTTTTCTTCTTATTATTATTTATCATTATCATTGCTCGTCCCAACGACACGTTTCGAAAAAAAAAAATAAATAAACTTTCTAACACGAACGCGATATTCATTTCATTTGCCCGTCATTCATCCTCGCGACAGGAATTAATCGAAAAAAAAAAAAAAACGCTTCTTCCCTTTCGTTTCGTTTCACTCATTCGCTCCGCGCCGACCCTTTTTTTTTCGGCTATTCTCGTTTCTATGAATATTTTGCTAAATGCGAGAGTTATTGTGTATCCTGCTCTACATTTTTTTATACATACATCCGTAAATAGGATAAATATATGGGATATCGAGGATAGATCGGATCTATAATTAATGAACGACTGGCTATTTAAACATCGAGCAATTAAAAGTTAAAAGTTTCCTCTCAGACTTATTTCTGTCGCATTCTGTTCGATAGAATTTTTTTATACCCCCCTCTTCTCAAAAGAAACCAGCATTTTCCAAGGAATTTAGAGGTTTATTGATCGAAGAAGGGGGGGGGGCCAAGTCCTGATGAAAGATGGATGAAATTAGGATGATAAATGTACCGCTATCGTATAGGATATAGTCGCGCGAGAGAATCTCGATCCTGGATCACGCGCATCGGGATTTAAAGCGATATCGTTATCGTTATCCAATTTTTCGATACGAGGTCTGGGGTTCGTGTTACCTTTCCGTACCGAAATTTCCAAAGGAACTTTCAACTTTTAAACCTTAAATTCGATATCCCCGAAACGGGTTAATCAGATCCCACGAGTTTTTCTTCTTCTTCTTCTTCTTCTTCTTCCGGCGAAACTGCGAGCAAAGGATTAGATCCCTTCTTCCCTCCAATTTTCCACTTTCCCGCGCTTGTATCGTATTTCTAAATTCATTCGATCACAGTTCGCTTCATTAATCGAAACGCTTTGATCATCTTCTCCTTCCAAATCCGTGATCTCAAGCGTTTCGCTTTATTTCGTTTGGATTGATCCAGTATCCTTCGCAAACCCTTACTAATACACCTTTCTTCGCAATCATCGCACAATTTCCCAAAATTAGTGACCCTAATCGAGAAAGATTCGTTCTCGCCTCATCTCTCTCGTTAATTATTCCCGCGGCAGAAACCTGATCCAAGAAACCTCTCCTCCTTCGATCCTCCTTATTAACCTCTTAACGAGAGAGTGACTCGTGAAAAAACACGCGTTCTAAACAGGAATGGCACGAGTGGAAGTGAAGATCGAGCCTAAACATCACGAGTGGGAACGAATTTTTTCAATCGAGATTTAGCTCTTGCCAGTACGCCAAGATCGCGATTCCTTGGATTTCGTCGAGTTAATTTGTACGGGAAGGGGTTAATCACCCTCTCAGTTGTCGCGTTTCCTCGATCCGATCAACAAAGATGTCGCGTTCGAGTGAAACGATGTCGTGAAATTGTTCTCCAACAATCGAGGAGAGGGTTGAATAATTATCGAGCAATTAAACAAGAACAAGAGTGGAGTGGTTCGATAAACAACTGGTTCGAACTGTGGAATGGAGAGAGAGAGAATTTTCGGGGGAGGGTTGCTCGTGGGCGGCGTATGGAAACGAGTGATCGAAGGTCCGGCCGGAATTGGGACGATCGTCGAGGAGGAACGAGGCGAGCAATTAACGACTTGGATAACCCTTCGTTGTTCGACGAACCTCTCGTTACGAGGCAGCTTCTTTTTATTTGCCCCCCGTTCGATATCGCGGGAAAGAATACCGTCGGTGAAACGCGCAAAGATCAAGCATAAGCTTGGGTAACAATGCGCCGTCTTCCTCCTATTCGAACCTCCTCGAAAACCGGTCGAGCTTCCCTTCCTACAAATAGAACAAGTAGGGAAGAGATAGAACCGTGTAATCGTAGAACAAGCGTTGTTATGATAATCGTTGATATTATCGTTCCTTTGATCGTTAAGGGAGAAGAGGTAAGAGTGAAGGAAAAGAAAGTATTATACGCTTTGAAAAGATACTGATCACACGATTGCTTCTTTTAAATTTTTTACTTCTCTTCCTTCACTTCAATATCGATTTCAATTCGATTGGATACGAACGAATTTGTCACGTGAATTTCGCCAATTAAATTTGTAATCTCGCTCCTCTGATCCCAATACTCTTATAATTTAAACACGAATTAATTTTATCCCTTTCAAAAGAGTCGTCTCAAGAGTCGTCGATTAACCGATTAACCGAAATTTCAACGAAAGCCTTTCATCATTGATCATCGGAAACAATGGCCTTTGTCGTCTCGAAAGAACGAATTTCAAAGAAGATAATGATACATTTTCCACGGATCCACTATTTTTATGCCAAATTTCATCACTTCCTAACTTTTTAAACCGCATTGTAAGAAAAACGTAAACTTTATTTTTCAAACATCGGATTGTTGAAGCGGGAGAGAAGAATCGAATGGAAGAGAGTCCCGGAAGTTTGTCGAAGAAATTAAAAGACGCGAGATGGTGGAGCGAAACGATCCGCAAACACGCCTTCAATTCCGTCTGTTCGTGGCGGAAACGAAACGAGGGTTAACGCGAGACGAGATCCAGCGGCTAATGGCTGCGTCTCCACCAATTAACCGGCCATCCGCTTTCTAATCATAGAATCGGCGCAAGAACGATATGTGTGCCGCCTCCATGTGCGTGTACCACGATATATATATATATACAAATATATATACATGGATATATCTGGTCCCAATGGAAAGGAGTCGAGTGGCAGAGGCCGATAGAGAGGAGGAGGCTGAGAGCGGAGGAGGTTGATGGACAGTGTTTACCGAGGGTGTGGCGGCTCGACAATTAGGGTGCGCCCTGGCAAACACTCGTTCGCTGTCAGTGTCGGCCCTTGGCACAGTATGTCATCTTCTTGAAGCCGAGAGGGGTAATCCGCGAATACTCCTCATCTCTGCTCGCTACCCTCATTATTTTCCACCTTCTTTCGGCCCTTTTTTTTTTTGTCAACAGCGTTTTCTTCCGCCACCTTCCTTCCTTCGTCCTCCCGTTCACAGGGAGATCCATTCTTTCCTTTCTTCTTTCGCCCCCATTCTTTCGACGAATCTGCGCCTGCCCGAATCAAACGTGATCGCGATGATGGATCGTCATCACGGGGCTGGTAGAGCGTTATAGAGCGTTATAGGGTTCAAGATGATGAGAGATAGATGCGGCGAGATTGGTTTCGATCGCGTAAAACCGCGGGATTTTCGGTAAGCTCGGCCGGGTGGAGATTCGGAGACGGTGACGTTTACGAGGTAATAAAAATGAAAGGTGGAAAGAAAAGAGAACAGAGAGAGAGAGAGTTCGTTTGCAGCGGAAAAGAAGAGAATGAAAGGCGTGAATGGAAGGCGGTTTAAAGACACCAACTATCCAAGGAAGCTGAAACTGTCCAACGCGGGAGATTATATTCTCGGAGGGAGTCACGGTCCGATCTCACGAGTTACAAAGCTGGATCCGCTTATCCACACCGTCTGCCCCTACGAGATCAACTAGATCGAGCTTTTTACGAGGCAATAAAAATAAAAGCTTGCCTCGTCCACTCGTAAAACCGCGCGTATAAGCATACACCGTTATCTCCACTATTCAGCCACGATGAAACAATTTTTTCGCTCTCTCCTTTCCGATCGAGACGGATGCTGGAAAGCCTCGTTTTAATTCGGGAATTCTAGAGCAGGAAGAACGGGATAATATTTCTCTCGATTGGATGTTTATATCGTATCGGCTTACCTTCACCTTCTCGTCGATCTTTCTGGCAGGTTGGGACGGCGGTGGGGGCGCCTCGGGGTCGAAGCTGACCCGTTGCCCGATACCCCGCAGGAAAGCCCTGCCGCCCGAGTTCCAACCCCTGCTCGTGTTGGTATCCATCCTCAAAGCGAGATCCTCGTCAGGGGCACCGATTTCTTCGCCGAGACCGCTTTCACCAGGGGATCCCGCGCCCCTGGCGCCATGCTCCTCATCTTTGTGCGCGCTTTCTGAAACAGACACCAGGCGTTTCCCCTCTTCATTTCTCTATATATTTCTCTATATATTCTCGTCTTTCCTTCCCCACGAATCTAACCACTTTCGAATATTCTATCCTTACGATCCGTGGACGGATTACGCTCGATCTATCTTTTACCCAAACGAATGAATTCGAGCGTTTTCCTTCCTGTTCAGGTAGGAGGGGAGAGGGATCTGGTATTTTTCGAGCAGTTTCCTCGCCGACATTCGCACAACGTCATATCGGCGGCAATACAAATAAAGGTCTGGGGTAGAAGAATGGCGCGCGGCACAACTGCGAAGCAACTTGGATACACCCTGTTGGCCAATCCAAACGGATGATGGATCGTGGAATACACTCACCCTTATTGGTTTCGCGCAAACAGAGCGCGCGTAGGTTTGCGGCGTAATTTTTGGAAGGAGACATCGATTGCGACGCGATACCTCGACCCATTCTCTCGCGCGAAAGAAAAGCAATGGCGACGAAACGACTTATTTCGCGCGATACACGTTTCATCGTGCTCCATTCGAATAAGATTCCAGAAGAAGAAAGAGAGATCCTCGAGCGTAGAACACGAAAGCAATTGCGACGATCGATTTTTTTTTCAATATCGTGCCGTCTCGAGCGGCAATAAAAAGAGGAAATTTCCAACCTCTTTGGACAGAGACTTTTTAAAAAATTTATTCAACTCCGATTCCGCTAGAGAGGACGATTTTACTTTGGAAAGAGAACAACCTCCCCTCCTCCTCTTCCTTTTCATCTCTAAATTTCTCTAAATATTAATGGTGGCTCGTACGCAGGTACACTGCAGCATCTCAAAAAAAAAAAAAAAGAAATAAATAAAAAGTTCGAATACGTTCGTTCGTGAATATTTTGCTTGGACGATAATTGAATTAGGACGATATTCGTTTGCATTTATTATTGTATCTGAAGCTTGAATTTCGATCGTCGCAGCTACAGTGACGCGCACACAGTTGACAACGAAATGCCTATAACGACATAACCTTTATCGTTACAATTAAACAAAAAAAAAAAAAAAAAAAAAAAGAAGAAACGAAAAATGGAGGATGGCCGAGAAATAATTGTTTCCGCGGCTATTAATCTCAAGGGTAAATATGTATCACGAGAGAGGTGGCCAGGTTTCATCGTTAGTTTATCGAGCGTCGCGCCATTGTGGCGGGGTTGCGCAACGAGATCGTTAGAAACCGATGATTTACATAAGGCACGAGATGTGTGCGTGCGCGCCGTTATTTCACGCGAATGGATCTCGGGACGATGGCGAAATATATTGCGAAACAAATCGAAATTGAGCCGCGTTGACGACGTTCGCCCTTCGTTACTCGTGTTTCCGCTCGATTTCAAATTTCGTTTCAACCTCCTTCCCTCCTCCTCGCTCCTCGCCGACAATCACACTACTAGTCAGAGACGAGTGTAAATCTCTCGCTGTCGCACCGTTAATAACGCTTATTTTTAAATTACTTCTCCTTGGTTGTGTAATTGCGACGATAAAAAAGGAGGAGGGTATGATTGTAAGTGGACGTACAGTTCCAATTACGAGGGGATCGTTTGCATTTCTCTTATTCCAGTGAGACAAAAATCTTCGTTACTTTATGAATTTGTTCGTGAATTAGATTAAACGAGAATTGTTTCCAATTACTCTCAACCCTTCCCCCTCTCCACTTCCTCAGCGTAACTTAACTCGCTTCGTTTGCGTTTTTCAAGATCATGGTTCGTTGAATTTTATTATCTGTGGATAATCTCACAGTTGAAAAGAAAGAGGAAGAAGAAGAAGAACGAAAAATTTTCTCGAACGACTTAATGAAAAAGAAAAAAAAAAAAATATACCGACAGGAAATTCGAAGTTTGTGTTTCTATCGAAATGAAAGGATCGTGATGGGAACCAGGTGGAAGAAAATCGCGGAAATTTCATGGCAGCGGCGAGATTGCGAGGTATCCGTTCTCCAGTGAAAGGGGAGAGACTACAAACCTTTAACAGTTCGACACGTTTGTGTATTTTTCTCGGAGAAAAGACAGGCTTCTTAAATAGCCCGGAGAAGTTTCAGGTAGTTTCTTAATACTCGGAACAAAGGGAGTCTGGAGCAACAGTTCTTGCACCATTTGGTCCCGAGCGGAAACTTTTTAAATACATTCGAAAGCGTTCAACTCCCTTCCAGACGAACTCTTTCGGAACAACGTGGATACGTAACGAGAATGTGCAGCTCGTAGGAATTTACTCGAAGATAAACTTACATTAATAAGATAAATAAAATAGTTTTCGCTGTAAATGTACTTTACAATTGTTTACAAAAATGGTGTACTTTACAAAAAAGAATAATAAGGAAACACACGATTCAAAAGATAATTATCTACATAGAAATAGGGGGATTCACGATTACTCAAAAATAATTTCCACTCGATCAATTACTTTAAAATTATTCTTTCGATTTGAAAGAAAAAAGGAAACACGCGATTCAAAAGATAATTATCTACATAGAAGTAAGGGGATTCACGATTACTCAAAGATAATTTCCATTAAAAATTTTTTTTTTTCCATTTGAAAGAAAAAGGAAAGAGGAAAAAGGGAAACAGAAACGATAACAAGGAAACGCAACAAACGATTGAAAAGATAATTATCCACGGGATTATTAAAAGATAATTTCCGGTGTGGCAACTACTTCAAAACTATTCTTTCGATTTGAAAGAAAAAGGAAAAAGAAGAAAGAAAAGGAAGGGGGATTTGAAAGCTGGATAACAAGGAGGCCCACGATTCGGAGAGTGGTTATCTGCGCGCTGTTCCCTCCACGTTGGAACTTCGATCCCGCACGGGTCGTTGAGCTCACCATGAATCGCGTGTTACCACCGGGACCTAGATCGATAAATACTGTGCGTGCGTGTGCGCGCGCGTGTGTGTGTGCACCGTAATGGATAGACGTGTTTCGCGAACACCGTCCGCGAGAGTGTGCGTCGGATCGGAAATAAGCTGCGGTGCCGTGCATCGATGCTTCTTCTCGGCACGCCGGTGATAAGGTTAACAAGAATTTTTCGGACGAGTCGGCGGTATTGCCATTATTTTTTTCGAAAACGATGATCGATAACCGTACCGCTATTTTTCATTCCCCCTTCGCCCTCGTTGTTGCCTCATTACCCTCCACGGCTCGTGGAGAAGAATTTCGCGACGGCAAATTCTCCGCAACCGCATGTGAAATGAGCCAAGAAGACGCGATATTACGTACGAGCTCGTTTTTCATCCGTTGCCCGCGAGTATACCCTTCCCCAACTTCGTAATTCTTCTTTTGCCAGCTTAGATCAAGGGAAAGTTAACTTTCTTTTTATTTCGCGATTAGTCTAAAGAATAATATAGTTCTTCTTTTATTTAACGAGAAGGAAAACGTAGATGATAATAATTTTCTCGATCTTTTTTAGTTTTTAACTCGTATTTTTGACAAATATATGATACTTGACCGAATCAGGATCGAATAAAAAAGATAACCTCTTGGAATTCGATTGAAACAAGAGGAGGAGATAAACGTGCAAAAACATTATTCGATATTTAAATTCAGATATGGGTCAAAGTGATCCGTCTTTCGATCGAGACGTTAGATGAAAATTTTTAGTCGTGTTTGTAATGCTGTCATGCAATACACGTTGATATACATAAAGACAAAGTTGAAAAAATTAAAAATTTCGAATAAAACTGCTTAATTTAATTGTTTATTAAAATGCTCGAATGACATTTATTCGTAGCATTATTAATATAATATATTAACTATCGAAGCAACATTATTCGTAACTTCAACTGTTCAAATTTTGCTGTATAACTAAAGAGAACGCAGAGACGATGCGCGGTTAAATAGTTAACATAACGGAACTTCGCCGTTCAAGTTTCGAAATCTGCCACTTCGACGAATCAGACGGAACTGCAGATTGGCCTATGCGAGCCTATGTGTTTTGCACCTGTTGCACATCCCTATACGCGAGCGAGAAATCGTTCCACGGAAATATTCGGCCGTACGTGTTCACCCGACGTTGAAACGTTGAAAAGTCTCGTACACGTTCATCCCGTTTATCGGAAAATCTCTCTTCTTCTAATCCTTCAACCTTCATCGTCGTTTAACGAACCTCGTTAGAAGAGAGCCAGCCTCTCGAAGAAGAAACTCGATGAAACACACAGTTACTAGGAATTAATTGCGCGAAAAAGGAAAACACGACGCGATAATTGCTCGTTCCTACAAATTTTCCGGAAATTCTAATTTTTCTTTGCTCTTCTCCGCCCAGCTTAAACGGACGTGCCTTGGAATCGGACGAATATTATGCAATAATTCCCTCCTAATAGATGATGGCAGCACGCGAGTCCGTAACGATGGGAGGAGAAGGAGGGGGGAATTGACGTGGCCAATGGCCGAACATACTCGTTCGTGCGCTGGTTGAATTCGTTGGTAATTAACCGATCGTGCACGCGTGCGTGCACGGTTGCACAGGGAAAAACGACAGGGGGCGCGAATACACGCGAGGCAACGGTCGACTGCACGAAAGCGGTATATAATCGGCCCGATTATAAGGGACGTTCGCGAGTTGTGCTAATAGCTGCCAATTTCGACGTTGCTTCGCTTAATAATAATTCGTCGAAACCCTTAAACGAGCTCGAACGAATCTTTTTTTCGGAGGAGTCAGATCGAATTCGCGGATGAAGTTGTTGAGAGTATTTCATTCTCGTTTCATCCGAATTTAAATGAAATTTTTGAACATTGAAAATTTACGTAGGGCGCACGTTGAAATAAACTTACGATACTACCTACGAATATCGAAATGGAAAATTTTCTTCGATCGGGGAGAAAGAAGAAAAAACTAGAAAGAAAATTTAGTCGAGATGTATTACCTCTGAGATTAAACTCGATAAACGTATACGCTACAGATACGAAGGATTTGCCCGAATTGTTGCCGCTATCTATCAACGCAGCAGCTTGTGGTATTAACCTGCCCGCAAAACGAACAGAATAAACCGCGGGATATTTGTTCGTTTCGATCGTGATGCTCGTATCGTCCGTTGCACTGGTAAGCGCGTGGTAAATTTTTAACCGGTTAAGACGTCGTGCGAGGAAAAAGGAAAAAAGAAAAATACACGCCTTCCTTTTTCGTTAAACGTTAAACGCACAGGAGAAACGAGGGAACACAAAGGAGAGAGAGTCCATAAATCCATCCGCGCGGAAAGAGGAAGGGAGAGAGGACAACAACAATCGGAATCTTTCTTTCTTTTCTCCGACCTTTCGCAAGGTCTCTGCTCCTTAACCACTCGTAAACGTCTGGCGCAGCCGGCAGTTTACCGATCGAGGAACCGACAACGGAATAACAGTTTCGGTTAGGAAAGGCGTGGAGCGACGTAGTTAACATCCGCGGTTCCGGTTTTACGACCACCTTGAAGCGAAATCTTGGAGCTCGAACGTTCCCTCGTAAACGAAGAGTTATTCGCGTAAATCAGCGGCTGTCGGTGGGGCGGGGCGCCAAGTCGAAGTCATCGTCTAAACCGTGTTAGTCATCGTAATGAGGCTGCCGGTTCAAAGAACGTGTTCGAGGATAAACGAGAAACGGGAGATTTATCCAGGCAGCCAGGTTTTGTCGAAAGACTTATTCCAGACGGCCAACGATGTTTCCACGAAACCACCCAACAATCTTTCCCTTCGAAGGAAGATGAAGAGGTAAAAGAAGCAGCGACGCGGTTATACTACTTCGTTGAACGAAATTACTCGGTCTGGCGGCGTAAACCGGGTCGAGCGGTCACGATGTTTATTGCAACTTCTTTCCAAACCTTGGATAAGCCAAATCAAATTCTTCCGATAAATTTTCTTAAATTTTCCAGAGTTTCGATTTTTCCGAGGGATTAAAGAGATTAAAGCTCAAGTACCCGAGTTCGAATCATCGAGTCGTGCGCGAATTTTTTAATTTAACGGTTTTGAAACAAACACGTTCTCATCCACACGCGCGCGTCATTAACGATGCGTACATTCGATAGAAGCGTGGAAATTTCCAGCGGTTAATCTCGATCGATGGACAATAATTGGAAAAAAGAAAAAAAAAAAAAAAAAAAGATAATACCAAGCGCGAGGCTAGTAAGTCGCATAACACGAACGACATAACGTGGCAGACACGGAAAGAGCTTTATCATAGGCGTGATAAAGAAGAACATTTAATTCCCTTGAATCTGCATGGAAATGAAATTCCCGAAAGACGGGAAGTCCGCACGCTCGTTCAAATATCCGGGATTTTTTAGAACGTTCTCTCGGCGGCGGCGAGATAAAAAATGGTCCCGTTTTTTTTCTCTTTTTTTTTTTATGGAAGAAATTAACGCGTATATTATCCCTCGGCCCCTGACGCGATTTTTACGACGCGCTCGCGTGTAAACACGCGTGCGGACGCGCGACGGCTTATTTGAATACGAATTGCCGGTGACGGATTACGATTTGCGAATGTCAACCAGTAGGACGTGTACAAAGGCGGATGATGTGACGTATACGATCGAATCGAGAAATTCTTCGTACTTATTTTAATAAGAAAATTTACTTTAAATCAAAAATTTAGATTTTGTTTGCGCACGCACAATGTTAGAGCACAATGGATATTACATTATACACAGTATATATAGATATGAGTTTGTTCGAGATATGAGAAGTGAAATCTATTAAACGTTTCTTATTTAGAGAAGTTAAAAATTTTTGACGCTCTTTCGATCTTTCTATTTTGCTAAAAATAATATCCGCGTATAATCTATTGGACGTGTATATATGAACTTTTAGATCAGACACAAGTAGGTAGATCCTTTTTTTTTGACCGATTGTATATTTCGATTCGTCTCGAAAAATTGTATCGGTGAACGTTTCGTGGAGAAAAAAGGAGAAAAAAAAGAAAAATCTACGGATTCGTAACTCGACTACTCGTTCCCGATTCTTTCGTGTCTTTTCCTTTTTCGAGGTTAAAAAGTGGAAAAAATTGGGACGTTGGAGGGTCGCTCTTGAACGATCTTCGTTGAGTCTTTACGACGATTTTTTTAAACGTTTTTTCTTCTTTTCTTCTTTATCTTTCCCTGTAACGATTTTTTGGTAATTACGCGAAAAAATAAACCTTCGATCTCGATGATTTTTTTTTAATACCCAAATTGTTAACAAGTTAAATTAGATCAGTTTATTTAGAATTAACATAAATTGATCGAGGCAAAGAAATTTATTTATTTACATTCTAACTCTATTTTATATCGGGTTTGGTTAATAAATTTGATCAATAAACAAGGTCCACCGCGAAATCAATTCACTGTGTTCAATGTAATCTCTATTGAAATTAAACGGAACGATTTATTTACCTATTCGATTTTTAAAAAGAGTATCAAGCACCGTCAAACAATATTAATCGTGGATCTAATACGCGACAAATGTTACATGTTGGTTTGGTGATGGGACGTGAGAACGTGATACGTTTCATCCTCTCCTCGTTCGTTGTCGCTAAATTCGCGCTCGTCAGTAGTCAATAAATGTCCGTTCAGGATTGAAATTCTGCCAGCTTCGAACCTGTACCTTCCTTTTTTCCCCTTTTTTTTTCTTTTTTTTTTTTTTTTTTCCTACCTCTTCTGCCCTCGTTTCTCCGCAATCATCCCCTCGCTCTCTCGAATCCCACCCCCTTCCCTTTACTTACTTTTCGAATCGTACGATACCGCGCAACGAGTTTCCGTTTTATTCTCGCATGCATATTTAAAGGGAATCGGCACTCCAGCGTTATTACGTATGAAACTCGTGTAAACCGGCCGTGTATAATAAAGGAAAGAGTGAGAAGCAAAAATGCGAAGCAGTTTCCGGCGACGAGGCGGCCCCCATTTGCCTCGCAAATGAGGAGGATCGATACCTCGAGTGGATAAATCATATTTGGCCAAGTGTCGTCGAACTTGGCGCAATATAAAAAAATACGCGCGTACAACGATATTTCGTTTTCAAAAAATCGAAAGAAATTCCTCGAACGCTTCAGAGATTGTTGGAAACGGATTGGATGGGCGGAGAAAGCAAAGATGAAAACTTAACGATGGGATCGATATTCGTGCGAATAATCCATCGGTCAAATTTCTCTTCCTTCTTTCCCTCTCCTTCCCTTGTTTCGTTTTCACGAGCCAATTAACCGGAACAAATTGTGTTTCGAGCTCGACCAAAGGTGTCGATTCATTTTATCTCGCGATATCGCATACCTCGTTGTTCCCATTGTGGAAAATCATCGCCTCGAAATTTTGAAAGGTTCAGAAAACGCGGGTCCATTGTCGGGCCAACTTATCGCGGGAGAAAGACCACGCGGAATTTCGTGTCTCTTTTATCTTAAACAATTCCTCTTCCTTTCCCTTCCGAACAAAAGGTGGATCTTTCGTCCCATCTTTCTCTTCCTTCTTTAAATTCTCTAAACCAACGGCGTTCAGAATCTCTTCAGAAAAGAAAGAAGACAAACCTGGCTGCCTTTTAGTCAGACAAGCATCGCAGCACGAGAAAGAAATATTTCCTCCACGCATCCGATATTTTTTCTATCTTCGGAGAAATAAAAAATAAGTGGAAACGACTTTCGATTTTCGAACAATTCGTAATTGATTCGTGTTTTTTTTTTTATCGAGCGCTCGACCACTCGTTTTACAGGTTAATTCAATTTTGTCATCGCGCGAAATTTTTCCTGTCGAAATCGCGTTCCATTTCTTTTTTTTCTCTTTTTCGAAAAAAATGGATGATTTCTTTTTTCGGCAGAGAGGGTTGAAATTAAGCTCGGCGGGCATCATAGATGATAACGCGGGATCGTAAATTTGAAAGCACCTTCGGGAGATCGAATCGGGCCTCTCGTCGTTTGTATCGGTTTACATATACATTATATCGTTTCTCACTCTTCCCTTTTATATATACAGACTTTTACGCACGTTGTTCTGCTCGGCTACAATTTCTGGCTGGCCTGCCACCACGGATAAATTTCATCTCGCCTCTAATAATTCTCACGAGACAAAGCCCGTCCTCCTCCATTTTTTTCCATCCCGTGCGCAATACACGCGCGACACCTATCACGATTTGCCGACTATATTCCGTTATTTCTTGTTATTTCCCTGTCGCATTGTCGTTGTACGCGGTATATAAATTTCCATTCACCGAAGCGGAAGATTATCGTCGTTTAATTATCTTGTCCCGATCATTTTCGACCTCTCCGAAACATTAGTATAGGTAGAATGGTGGGACGTTTGTTTACGCGACGGGAACAAGTTAGAACGTTCGATGTCCGGCGTTCGTTCCGTTTTCGCCTTTTTTTAATTCCGTTCGATTTGCCAGAACGCGAGGCGAGCTCCGCGAAATATATATATATTCGTGCATAAATTGTATAGGAATTGTGTGTGGAACGGCGTGTAATACGATACTTGCCAATTTTTCCTCTACATTAATCCCATAATGCTTGTCGATTCGGAAATTCGAAATTTAACCAGCTGATTTCACTCGTTGTCATATTATTGCGTAGATATTTCTATTCTTCTACTCGTCTCCTCGAATTGTCGTTAATTTATCGATCGTTCGATCAAAGAGAGAAAGAAAAACTTGGAAAGGAATCTCACGTGGTGGGGATAGTATCGGATAGTTTCGTGGAAAGGGAGGGTAGGAGAAAAGGAAGCGAGGAGAGCGTGCAGAAACTATGAAACGAGTTTCCACGTAATAATCCTTGCGCGTATAGCCTCCTCCTCCTCCTCCTCCTCCTCCTTCTTCTTCTTCTTCTTCTTCTTCTTCTTCTTCCTCCTCCTTCTCCCTGTTCGCCGGATTACCGGTGTAAAGGAGCATTTGTCTCGTGTTACACAACAGTGCTTCGAGTAACGCACATCCTACAGGTTTCGGATGGATGTAAATAATCCCGATACCCGGGAGATTTTGCCGCTCTCTCCCCGCCAATCTCGAGACGAGGCGATTTCCCATTCACGAATACATTTCAAGCGAGAAAGGAAGTGGTCGTTTAAATTCGAATGACACGCGAATTCCCTGTCCGCCGAGATGAAAAGCAAAAAAAAAAAAAAAAAAAAAGGGGAAAATTTAAAACTTTGGAGTTTGGGAAGAGGTATCGCATATAAGTTTTCCTACAAAATCTGAAACGTTAAAAGCTGTCGGTATACGGTTGCATTAACCGTTAGGGTTCGAGAACGTTTCGAGAGCGTCTCGATATCACCGGGCTGTTTTCACTTTCTGAAAGCTTTCACGGGCCGGTAAGACGATCTTATCCGGCCGGAAATGGATCGATCATTCTCTGGCGAGAAAAGAGAAGACCGAGACGCGTTGATCGAATCCAGTCGCTTGGAAAACTTGCTCGAGATCCGCGCAATTGGCATCGATAATTAGGCATTCCTTTGAGGGGCAGGCTGCGTTACATCACGATACACGCTCTCCGCTCCTTTGTGGAACGGCGCAAATAACTCGAAACGTATTCGTTCGCGTTTGATCCGTGAAACGAATCTATCGTAAAAAGAAGTTGAAGTCGAAGGAAGGAAAGTAGAATTGGCAAGAGTGCTTTTGGCCAAGGCATAGTGGAATTAGCTTTCTTATCAATTTCTATTATTCTTAAATTTTAAATTCTGTGATTCCAATGTATATTTTATATTTATATTTCACTGCTTATTCCATTCGATTTCTTTTAAAATTCTGCTTTGCATTCATGTCGCCATATAATCGCTATCCTATATTTTATTATTATAATTATATATAATATAATATAACATTCTAGAGGGCTCTATTTACTTGATCGATAACCTTTTTTAAATATAAATACAAATGTAAATGGTTAAAATCTTATTTTTCTTGAAGAAGAGAATATACATGGCGTGTTAAACGAAATAATTCGTCGTAGCATTTTTTGAAATGAAACGAATATTATTATCTCCTTATTTTTCGATGAATTAAAAATTTGGTCATCTCGCGTAGAAGAAATAATTATCCGTTCGAAGCAAGTGTCTAAAAATCTTCCCATGTTAGATATTTATCGAAATGGCGGATTTCTATAAGAAAGCGTATCGTTTCTAAAACGAATGTTAACGAATTCGGCGTTGGGAATACGCGGTGGGTGGAAACGTATGCGCCGGGAACGAAAGCAAACAAGAGTGAAACGTAAACAAACAAGGCCGTAAACGCAAACAAACAAACAAAACCTGTCCCCGTTAAGTCTCTGGATTTTGCTCCGTACAAATTGGCGTTTAATCCCATCGATCCGTGACGTGGAGACATTGCGATCGCGAAACAAACGACGTCCCCCTCCCGTCCTTGAAAATTCACTCGAGAAAAAGAATCAACCTTCCTGTCGTTCGTTCCTGTTCCACGAGTTAATCGATCCTCGTTCTCATCCAAGTTAAATAAAAAATTTGATTTCGATCATCCGTCGTATCCATGGAAAGATCGTTCGAGGCGGCGTCGAGATGCGAGGGAAACGAGGGCGAAGCAATGAATAGAATTTCCATAGGAAGAAGGGTCGAACGTTGTCCGCCGCGAAGGACGTCGCGCGTTAAATTTTATAGCAGCCGATCACGCGAGCCCCGACCAGCTTTTACGAGGCTTTCCGCCTCGAATCTGTTTATTCGCCGACCCTTCCACGACCACGGCCGCTCTCTCCTTTTCTCTGGGATGAAACGCTTTTTAAAAAAACGACCGTTTATATCTCTGGAAACGTAGGAAACGGGACTAGGCGCGGATAGAGGGTTGAAATATGAGGAGGAGCAGCAGCTGGCTCCATTATCTTGGGGGGGAAACTTGGCCAATTTCTGCGCCGCCCCGTCAGACGGAGAGAGGTTAATCCTCGTTTATCTCGAGAATTTCATATAAATCCCCGGAATCGACGGAACTTCGAATCCCAGATTCAGACCGTTTTCAGACCCCCGTGGAAAACGATTTTCTCCGCCACGCAACGATCCATCCATCCTCGATGCCTACTCTCTCTCTCTCTCCTTCCTTCTTTCGACAAAATCGTGTTTTTCATTGAATTCCTCTCGATAAGATAAGGAAGGGAAGCGAGAAATGAAATTCATCGGCACCGAGAGAAGTTCACGTTCCACGACGTTGTCCACGCATGTCGGCGTGGATTAGCCTCAACGACAACAACGATCTGGGCGGGACGAGATCCGATTTAAAAAAGAAAAATAGTAAACGATCGATAACAGCCGATGCTGCAAAAGGAGGACAGGTAGAAGGTAATTTTTCCGCCTTCACCGCGGCTGTCAGTCGCAGAAATTCTCCCTGTGATTGGAGGGAGAAGGAAAGGCAAGGGGAGTTGGACGGTTGATTTCAGATACGGGATAAAAAGTTACTCTTAAAAGTTTTCGATTCACGCTACAAATTTCGCATTCGTTCCTCTCAATGAACTCGCGCACGGCACACTTTCACACGGGCGCAAACATCCGAAAGAAGGGGACAGAAGGGACGATGAAATTCTATGGAGGCGGAAATTTCGATCGCTTCGAAAATCGCTGGAAACATTTATCCGATCGTGGAGAAGGAGGTGTGTGTCGTTCACGCGAATCGAGCAATGGAATTCCATTTTCCTCGATCCCCTTCATTTCTTACATCTGCATTTCCCCGATGGAAACGCAGACTAATTTCTTTCCAGCTGGACGGGCGCCACGAAAATCTAACCTCGTGATTCGACGTGATCCGCGTGACGTAAGCCTAATTGCAAGGAAGGTAAGCCTAATTGTTTCGTATCCCCTTAACTAAAGACGATCAACCGATTGACCCAGATTCCCCGGCACACGGCTGACCTCGTCTTGCCGAGTGTTGCACTTCCTCCTTCTAATCGATCTTCGAATCAACGATTATCCATCGGTTTCGTTCCTCTTCGTCCCTTGCTTCGTTACGATCACCACTGGACTCAATTTTTGAAAATTAGCGAAAGAGTTAAACCGTTTCGAGGCATCGTACGAATTTCCACTCATTTTCTGAGAGCGGATCATTCACTTATTATGGATGGTCGAACGTGATAAAAGACTCGAAACGTGACTAATTGGACCAGAGAAAAGTTTTTCGAGCCAAGTGTTTACAGCGTTTGCAATTAATCTCTTTCTTTCATTAAGGAAGAAATAATATATACCAAAAGTTCATGAAAGAGAATCGTCGATATATAATATTCGCGGAACGTTTTCCAAGTTGAGAAAGTGTTTTTTGTCCGCTTCTTCCTTTGCGTTTCAAATTCGGTTTGCACAGTTATTCCGTTTCCTCGTATTTCGTTACTTTCTCTGAAAAAAGTGCGTTAATACCAACAACAGAGAGAGAGAGAGAGAGAGAGAGAGAGAGAGAGAGAGAGAGAGAGAGAGAGAGGATAATCTCTCGAGAGAATCATCCTCGATCGCAGTATTTCACGGACAACATCGGCCTCAAAGGCTGATCGAATTAAGTCACGAATTAAGCTCGAATAGATTAGCGGGAATTGCGGGCTCACTTATCATCGAGACGATTGATGCAGGGAAACGCGTGAAGGCCGCGCAACATTATCGCGAGCCGGCAAATGTATTCTCGCATCGATTAGCCTCGCATCCTGTCGCGATTCCCTTCCTTCCTTCCTTCCTCCCTCCCTCGGATCCTTTCATCCCTCAAGAATAGTTTGCACTTTCTCTTCGAATATAGAACGCGTTCGTCCGATTCGCACGTAGACGCGTGTGATTGCGCCGGCCTGGCAAAAAGCCAATGCCGCGAAAAACGCCCTTTGTGAAGCGCCCTCGCGCGCTTCGTCGACGTGCAAAAGGTTTATTCATCGGGTCCTCGTCGCATCTGACCCGCCTCGATTAATCCCTCCAGAGAATACACACTCTTCCCCCTCCCTCTTTTTTAATTCCGAATATTTTCCTCTTTCTTTCTTTCTTTCTCTTCTTCTTTTCTTTTTTTCCTCGCAGCACGAACGAGAGGGGCAAAGATTTCGAGTGGAAAGAGATCCCCGGAGAAGCGGGAAAGTGGAGATTGAATCTCGCGATGATGCGAGTTCGGCCAACGTTTCCTTTCCACGCGATTTCTGATCTAATGTTTCTTCGACAAACCGATCTTCTTTCTCCTTCTCGAGTCTTGCTCTCTCTCTCTCTTCCATCTCAATAGGGAGACGCAAAGTTTCGGAGAATTCGATAAATTCAATCCGTTTTCGATAATTCTTCGTTCGAAAATTATTCGACGATTAGCGGTCCAGCGCTCAATTCCCGAGTATATGTCGCGTCGTTATTCATTTCTGGCCCTCGAACGCGTGGATTACGACACGCGTGGTGGAGTAATGGACGAATCGTGCTCTTCCTTCCTTTCTTCCATTCGACTCGTGTACCCAACTCGTTCTCGTAAACAATTACCTTGGCGAGAGATCACGGTGATTGATGCCTCCCGGGGAATATGTTTTACAATTTTTACGGATACCGGGTTTTTAATTGGTCTTCCACGAGATATTCGAACGGTGCGTGACGAAGTACGATCTGGAAGAGCGAGATTATATCGAAGGGAACGAGAAAGGTCGTCGAGAGGGTTCGAAAAGTAATCAACGCGGGAAAAGTATACAATAAATAGTTATAGATTGATAAAATATTAGAAAGAACGGCGCGCGGAAAATGTTCGCTATTTCGAACATTTCTAACAGGGGTAGTCGATCAAAATGTTGACAAAATGTTTCGTCGAAGCGGAGAAAAACGATGGAGATACGGCCGTCGTTCATTCATTCGTCGCGAATGAAACAAATGTATTCGTCTCCGTAAATTTTCATATAGAAATTAGTTTCTATTGAAATTATTAATGAAACACTCGTATTCGCGAGTAAATATAATTTTTTTTCGACGCGTATTTGAAATTTACACGTTTTATTAATATAATCTTTACATTGCTTATCATTGTTTTAGTTTTAGTTTCCTCTATTTGTAGTTTAAAACGCATAATTTAGTCGCATTATATAACAACGTGTAATAGTTCGGCGAGTTAATGGATCTTTCAGCCTACGCGTTAGAATTTCGTTCTCAAAGGGACAATATATATAAAAAAAAAAAAAAGCATAATGAGATAAAATGTGAGTAAATAGATTTCACGCTCTAAAAGTGCGCGTATAATATAATATCTCTAACGTATATAATTTTCATTTACATCGTTTTCCAAAAATATGTAATTAATATATATATATATATTTATATTTTGATTGCTGTTTGCACTTTGAGCTCATTATCTTCGTTATAACGTATGTTGTAAATACATTCGAGGATTAATTGAAGCAAGTGTACCATTTTAACAACAAAAGCGTAATACACGCGCCTTTTATTTAAGATCTTCTTTCGATAAATTTTCCAAAAAAATATCGTCACGATAAAGATCTAGATTTCAAATGGTTAAATTTGAATATTTCATCGATCTGTTGCTTGCACAACAAAAGTGTTTATTTATTTTTTATTGTCACGAAATGTATTCGATTTCAAAAGTCAAAACAAAACTCGATAAAAAATCGAAGCTTATTTATGCGGTTAAATAGCGAGGTTGAATCGTTCAACGAACGAATCTTTCTATTCGAATCGAGGCGACGTTGACCCATCAAATTTTCCACGACGGTTGTTGAGAATTTAAATGATACGCGTTCGTTCTCGAAATTACTGGGTTAACCCAGTTTTTTTTAATCCTTTACGCGATGTCATTCTCTCCTCTCTCTCTCTGGTGGTCCTTCGCAACGGGTGTAAACTTTTCTAATTAAACGCGCGAAAACGCCGATCGAACCATCAATTATCATCGCGATTACCTCCGATTTCCCGTTTTCCGCGTTTCGCGCGTTTAATTTACGGCTCGATCTATCGATGTATCGATCCTTTCGCCATCTTCGATCGTATCGTATGTAGCTGTTCTCCCTTCGACTTCGTCCAACGAAGAAAATAAAATTTCCCCGCGTTTCCCTCGATTTCATTATTCTTCGCGCATTATTCCTGCCAGCCGGAAACTCTCTCGAAGATTTTACTTCCGGTCTTACTCGAGTCCCCAATTTTCTCCCGTAAAAAACAACAAAGAATTTTTAAAGGAGGATACAACCGAGGGAACGAAATGGTAAGAAAATTCAAGTTAGCTCGCGTTATTATACGCTTCTTAAGAACGAATTTCTTTATTAACTTAAATTGCGTTGCTCATCCCCAAAAATCGATCGACGACGATGAGAAATTTATGAAGGATAAAACATTCCTCCAAAATTTAATTTTTTATACCTCATTTATACCCGATAAATCCAGTTTAATCCAATGGTGTTTAAGCTGAAAATCGTTAAATGGAAGGTGCGTTCAAACTCGAAATCGCGCCACAAATTTTCCAGCGGCGCTCTTCGCTCTCACCTTCGTGTTTGCACCTTTGCAAAGTTCGTAAGATACCACGTAAGACATTTCTCATCGTTCCTTCGTGTTAACAACGATTAATCGTTATTACTTCTCATTCGAGCGGTGGCAAACAACGACGAAATCGTTTCGTCGACGCCATTGCACAATGGTGTTCGGCAAACGAGGAGCGACGTTTGTTGGTCGAACAATTTACCGGGTTATTATATTAAGAGGGACGAGCGTGTGTTATATATTATTAGAAATTACACACACACACACACATACACCAGTTTAAATTACCAGGAAATTCCTAGAAGCCTGGCTCGTGAATTGTTCGTTGCGCTGTCCGCCCGGAGATTGCACAGAGACAAGAACTTTTGCCTAGTGTACCTTTGTCTCCCGACGAGCGCGGCCACGAACGAAAAAGAGAAAAGATATCGCGGTGGAAATTCCTTTTTTGAAATTCGAGCCACCTTTGCAAGGCAAGGCAAAAAAAAAAGAAAAAAAAAAAAAGAAAAAAAAATACGATCCGACGAATCGATTCCATCCATCCAATGTTTCCTTCCATCGAACGAGAAAAGAATCTCTCACACGAGACAAACAAGTTACGCTTATTTTTATTTTAAATATCGCCATCGCGATTTTCGCTGCACAGATAAGATAAGAAAGGATATGAGAAACTGGAATTTTCAACAGGATTTTCTTAATTTTTATTCAATATCGCCTTTCGAGTTTACACGGATAAGATGAAAGGATAAACAAGAAACAACGTTCGATCAAATTGAAATTCGGACAACATCGAACCTCTTTCGCGAGTCACAATGCGTGCGGCGATTGATCGCGATTGAATTTCAACACTTCTCTCGGGGTTAAGTTACAAAAAGGAAGAGAAAAGTTAAATTCGCTCGATGTTCAGAGAATATTTAAAACGATTTAAAATGCTCGCTGCGAATGTTTAAAATAAAAATTAACGAACTTTCCAACGTTGCTACGTTTACGTTTATCGGGAATGAGAATAGAAAAGACACCTTTTAACCGACTTCTCGAAGGCCTTTGACCAGATTCACATCCCGTTTTGCTCTCTCACTTATCACTTTCGTCGATAAGCATGTTTGGTTCGTTTCGATCGATCCCAAACTTGCAGAAACAGAAATTGTTGAGAAATTCGAAGTTGACCTTATCCTCGATCGCTAGGAGGATATTTCTAGCCTTTTAGAAAACACGATCCTCCATCGTAGAGACTCGTAAGGAACAAATAACAACGGTTATCGCGCTTTGCTATCATTTCTCGAAACTTTTGCTGCACGCATTTATCATATCGTACGCAAAAGAGGTGAAACAACTTATTCCAGTCAAGTCGAAAGTTTAATTGCTGCGGTGAATTTAATTGGGAGAGTAATTGGCCCAGAGTGTTTTGCGGTTTCTCCCGCTCAAAAATTTCCATACAATCCGTTTTAAATACAAGAAACCGGGGAAAAAGTGGAAGATGCGTATAATTCCCTTTTGGCTCGCATTTTCTCGTGCAATTAAAAAACCATGCCTTGGTAATTCACGTTGATGATAAGAGGAAAATGGCGGGGCTGTTCCATGCAAGGTGTTACCGTTAATTAGAATTAGTCGCCGTACGGTATTACTGATAATCATTCGCCGATCAACTAATAAGCCTGTATGGGCTGGCTCGCAGCTGTTGCACGACTTACGATTACCGATCTCATTATATATTCCATGGCGGATGATATCGGATGATCCTGCGCGATCATATTCGCGACCAATGAAGTGTCGCCGCCTTTTCCTTCGACTATCGCTCTTAACAGAGTTCGATGATGCGACGAATGACGAAAAAAGGAAAAGGAAAAGAGGATTCGAAGGAACGAGAGATTTGAAGTTGTTGCGGTTTGTTGACTCGCGTTGGACGGCGGTTTAACCAAATCGATAGCGTTCGTTAGCGGCAATTAGGCTGCACGCTAACCTACCATTCCGTTTCACTGACGGTGTTGCACACGTGTGTATCACGAGTCGTGTGATTTACCATCGAATCAATCACCGACTGACCGTATGGCGAATCTCGTATGAAAACTCGAGAACGAAAGATTATTTTTATTAACCATTTTCCAGATTGTTGGATAATCGCGAAACTCCTCGAAGCAATATGGAACGAACGCGAGTTATTTCATTCTTAGCCCCTCGATTCGTGTTCGTTCCCGATTGAAAGACAACCGCTTCGAATTTCGCGGGATCGAACGATCGATCGATTCCGCTTGTCCGACTTGTCCCTGCAATTTCGATTTAAGACCTCGCGTCGCGAGAGTTTACCCGATTGTTCCAACTGCGGGCCTGGAATTCGAAATGCAGCAATCACGATGCCGAATTGGCCGAAATTCTCCCCCGCGATTCTTCTAATTGATCGCGCGTGAATCGACGAGTTTTACGGATTTTATACTTTTTCTTCCCCTTTTTTGTCATTGTCGACGACGAGTCTGCGTAGCTAAATTGGCCAATCCGAAACTGAAAATAAAATAAACGTTTTGCATTTCCTGTTCCTCATTATAAATCCTGGTAATAAGCTGCAACAACTGGATTGTTGAATCGTTCTGGAATCCAGGTCACCTGGGTTTCTCTATCCCATTCTTTCATTTTTTGTCAATGCAGTTTGTTACTTCTTCGGATATCGCGTTCACCCTTTTCCTCTTCTTTTTGGCGCGATAATAAAGTTTGAAGTGTAGTTTACCGGTGGCGGTGATGGGGAAAATTTTAATAATTGAAGTTATTTCCACAAGTTATATACTTCGATAATTTATCGTTCAAAAACGTAATAATAATAATAATAATTGGAAAATGATACAATCGATGTTATATGAAAATTGTATCGATTATAATAGCTACGAATAAATGTTATTATAAGCGTTTTAATAACTAATTATTTAAAGTAATTTTATTCGAGATTTTTAAGTACTTTTTTACTTTTTCAACCAGTTAACTCTGATCGATGGAAAGAAGGAAGGAGTCTGATCGGTTAATTTGGAAGGAAACGCCTATTTTGTTTTCACCATGCGTCACATATACTGATCCAAAATGACGATGCATTGACATAGGAATCCAGAGAATTCTAACGTGTCGTAATTTCGTGCTCGAGTAGTTAATTAAAAGAAAATAATTAACAGTATCGAAAATATTTCTCAGCTTCTTAAATGATCCTTGTCCTAACATAACTTCCTAAATGAAAATAATTTTTACGATTCTAAAATTACAGCTCTTCTATTATTGTAATGTCGAAAAGTGTCTGAAGGTAGCAAAGGATCCCTCTTATCCCTTTTCTACCAGTGAACATTACACATATCCATAAAACTCAAAATAAATTTATCGCTCCAACTCTGCTCCAACATCGGCGAGCACGTAGTGCGCACGCGACAGATTTTCAAACTTTTATTTTTTCACCTGTTATCGATCGCGAAAGGATTAAGAGTGTCCTCAAAAAAAAAAAAAAAAAAAACGTCCTCGACTTCGAAAAACACGGTTGCCAAGTTCGAGGATGCATAAACAACAAACGTTACGTTACGCAATGCTTTCTTTTCTTTTTTTTTTATAAAATCTCCATCTCCTGGAAACAGGATATCTTGTTGACTCTCTCTCTCTCTCTCTCTGTACAAAGAGAGATACGATGTCCTTCGATACTTTCCACAGGGTGGCAAGTTCAACACCCTTCGTTCACAGCCCCCACTAACCCACCCCTTCCTCTCCAAGCTCTCCGAGGAAGCTCTCTCTCGGTATTGGCCAACTAACAGGCCAACGAAATTCCTCGAGAGCCAACCAGATTTTCCCTCTTTTTTTTCTTCCACCTCCTCCCGCTGCATTTCAGTTTCCGACGTTCTGCCGCGACCAAATTAAATCATCCACGAAACTTTCGCCCTGGATCTTCTTCGCCGTACTTTGTCATCATCGTTTCTCGTTTTTTCCCTCTTCCTTCTTCCGTTCCCCCCTTCTCTCCTCTTTTCGATACCGTTCTTCTGCTTCGAGAAAGTTTCCACTCCTTGAAACTCCTGGATCGAACGTTTGGTCACAGGGTGCGAAGGTATATACGAGATTGATTATTCTTATGATTATTATTTCTCCGAACGAGCGTTGCGATAACGTGGTAGGAATTGGAGCTGGTCGAATTGGAGCGAAAAAATATATAGTTTTGATAGTTAACTCACACTTGGACACTGTGACTAGAAAAGTATGACTAGAGCTACGTTGTTCTTAACGATTTCAATTATTTTTCTTCTGTTGCACGCAACAAGAAACCTTCTTTTTTTTTTTATATTTGAACTTCGAATTTAGAATGGAATTGGTGATATTCGATTTTTCAATGATTGAAAGTTTTCTTCGATAGTTTTCACGCAAAATCATTAACACTTCTCGATCGAAAATTTCGAGACGCGAACATTCGTAAGAATGTGTTTCCTCGATGATTGAAAATTTTCTTCGATAATTTTCACGCAAAATCGTTAACACTTCTCGATCGAAAGTCTCAACGAGCAATACCTCGTAATCCTAAAATTTCGAGGTGCAAACATTCGTGAGAATACGTTTCCTCGATAAAGTAACCAATTAATTTTCGCAGAAAATCTACACCACTTCTCAAACCTCTAACGAATAATAAACCTTCCGTGTCTTCCTCCTTAATGTACGTCCCTCGTACATTCCAGTTTCCCTTAACGCCGAACACGAGGATATCAATCGTATCGACGCCTCGAGCCGATAGCGAACGTGGGGCGTGGCAGTCGCGAACGACTTATCGCCACAACTCGTTCGTCGAGCATACGATTCAAAGTCGAAGAGAAGGCTCGATTCGCGATCTTTCAAAGCGTGGTTCAACGATAGATCGGCACGCATAGAAAATACATAGCGATTATTTCGATAGAAGGAGGGAGATATTTCCGCGGCATTCTTTCGAACGTAAGAGTCCCGTAAATATTATCGTAACACGCCACCGGCCGAAGCGATCGTTCGATCGAAACGGGGAGTTGCGCGAGAGTATCGATCCGAATAATCGAGTACGCGATATTCAAACGTTTTTTTTTTTCATCGTTGAAAATTCATAGGGTGCACGCAAAAACCTTTCAAATATTCATGTTCCTTGGCGCGGAGAAAAGCTCGTTGGCTTTTCTTCGGCGGCGGGACGGGCTGGAATTCAGAAAGTTTTCGGAACGGAACCGGATATTTCAACGCAACATTGTTGGCACGAACAGATGAATCACGACGCGCGGGTAAATAGCCGAGGATTCTCCAAACATTTTAAATTATTCTCGTTATATCGCGATACTTCGAAAACACGGGTTTCAATGGAGATTCAAAAATAGTTCTTTCCACAACGAGTCGATCCTTTACGCCACTTTTATCCTGTTTTCCCAACCTTTATTTATTACATTTGCTCGGATCGAAGAAATTTCGAAATTTGGAGATAAATAAAACATGCATTTCTCACTTTTCCTGATGTAATATTCGACAAATATCGTCGTTACTTATATACATTAAGATTCATAAGTTGAAAATCGTCAGATCAATCGTTATGGTTAACTTAGATGATCCACGTAGAGTGCCGAACAAGAGAACGAACATTAAATACAATTTCGACGAATTAACCGAGTTATTATAAGAACGGTTGATTATATTTGTATCGCTCGACGTAAGAGAATTGGAAATACGGTTTGATTATATTCCGTTTCGGAATATTTATTATCATTTTACTGAGGGAGGACTAGACGATACGCGTCCGGAGTTTCATCGTTTCACGATTTACCTTTGCGTCCTGAATAAACGAATGGGTCGGCGTTATAATGAGAGAATTAAATTGCCACGACGTACGTATATAAGGATTTATCGGTTGAAAATTCGAAGGTGACCAGAGGCAACGATCTGAACTATCCGAAGATAAGAAGGAATTCTTGGAAACGTTTCGAACGGCTTGGTTATGCATTAATCATTCTTCTTGGCCCTCGCCACTCTTTCGAGTCAATCGATTGTCGATCGAACCGAGGAGAAAATCGGCGAAAAAATCGGTACAGAAAACGATAATACTTTTCAAACGTTCCCCGAGCTCTTCCGTGTCGACGTGCAATTCGCGAGGATATCTTAGCCTCTTATTCGCCCACCCAATTTCCATCCACGTAATTCCTTCAACCGAAGGAATCGCGCCACGAATTCTACGATAACGATGAATGCAAAGCGAGCAGTTATCCCGCGAAAATCGAGAAATTTTGGATGCTGCTCGATAATAATTTTTTCTCTCGAATCGAAGATGCTAATTTCGTAATTTCGTATCTAAATCTCTCCAAATCTTACTTTGCGGGGAAAATTTAATAAGTCCAAGTTATTCTTCGATAATTTATCCTTCGAAATAATAATAACAATAATCTGTAACGATCGAAAATCGGTTCGACCAATAATAACCACGGATAAATGTTGCTCCAACATTTTATATAAGCAACTTTACAACTTTACAAATTTTGTTACTTTTTCCTCCGCGATCTCTATTCTCATCGGTAAGATTTCCAACTGCGTGAAATTTATGGAACGGCGATGCGACGCACACGCCTCCCAACTTACCGGACGATGAAAAACGTTTTGGACGATCGAGCCAGCTCGAGTGGGCGTACCCCGTGCGAATTTACTTACAGGGATCGATGGGGGGAAAATACGAAAAATCAATGCAACGTGGGAAGGAAAACGCGCTGTATCACCGACTTTTCTTCCCCCCCCCCTCTCGAAAAATGTGTACACTAAAAAAAGAACGTAACGAGGAAAAACGAGTGCGTTTCTACTCACCGATCTTCGGTACGTTCCTGTCATGATTTCCTTCGACGGAGAGCTGAAACAGAAAGAAGAGAAGGGGCGGGTTAAGCGGAGCGGTTTTCTTTCTCTTTTTATTCTCTATGAATGTTTTTCATATTTGTGTTAATGCCTCGATCGGGAATGAGAAATGGATCGAGAAAGTTTTCGACGGTATGCAGAGGTTTTATTAAATGTTGGATATTTGAAAATTATTATTTTATTAATCCTTTGCGCTCCAACTCTCGAGTTTAGTCGGCGAGTTTAGACCGGGTTTGACGATAGAAATATTATTTTCAAAGTTTTCGAGGTTTGCAAGCGTGGAATGAAATTAAAGTTCGAGCGAAGATGATTTTGATTTTATTGAATAACGAAATTATTTCTACTCATTAAGAAATTGAAATGATAGAGAGAAGGGAAATAGATAAAAATAGAGATAATGTAGTGTAAGAAGATGAGAAATAATAATAGACGGTGAGTGTGAGAGCACGGGGATTGTAAGGTTTGTAACGATATTTTATGCATCTTGGTAATTGTTTTATTATTAAAATATCACAAATCTAAAACAACGATATAGACTTTAATATTCGACAAATTTTCTTTATACGTAAAGATATGCATAGGATATTAAAAATATAAAAGTTTTACAGATTAATTTATGCGCGAAATCGTTTCAAGTTAGCTAAGAAATTCACCGAACGGTTCGAAAAGGAGTGCAAGGGATTAATTTCTAGATTAACAACATTTATCTGCTGGATTAGTAGCTAATTTTGAATCGGATATAAGAAGAAATTGTTGCTTACTCAACAAAGTTAAGATCCTCCATCTCAGGAGAAGAAAATTTTCCTCCTGAGTTTCGCCGTTTCCGTTATTTTATTTTCCGTTTGTACTTTACGCGTGCACGCTATTACGAAGTGGATCGATAATAACACAGGAAATGAACGATAAATTCGAGCATTCGCGCCCATTTTCAAAATTTCTCGCTCGCTTCTCCATTCGTTGAAACGGAGGAAAGGAGAGGGGGGGAAGAATGATAAGTAATTCCTGTTCCTCTCTCTCTCTCTCTCTCTCCAAAGAAAACGCATCCCTTGGTGAGCTCGAGCCAAGGTGTATACAAACCGAAGTTTATTCGAAGCGAAGTTCATCGAGGGAAGGCCGCCGAAAAGGAATTTCGGAGTCCGAGTTTGTGCGAAATTCCTTTTGGCCGTTTTCCACGGTGTCTCCTCGAGAGAGGAATCTTCTTCTTCTGAGGAAAGAATCGATCCTGCGTTTTTCTACTCTGCTAGCCAACCTCGAATAGAACGTTTCTCGACGAGAAGTTTCTTTCCCGCTGGTGGAGAATTTTGCCCGATTGATCGCGGAAGAATTTGCAGTAATAAATATTCTTTGTGGAGGAGACAGGTGTTGTACGTGTACGTGTTTCCAGGGAATCGATTCGAGGGAATAAAATTTGCCCATTTTCGAATTTTCTTCTTCGCTTCCTGGAAACGCGAGAAATTCGCCGAGGAATTTTTTCTTTCTCTCTCGAGAGAAAGACGAGAAAAGGAAAGATTCGATGCAACAGAGGAGGAGGAACGTTGAGGTGAGCGCCAAATTTCAATGCAAAATGAATTGTCCATAAAAATGTTCGCTCGAGAATGTTTCGTGAGAATATCCATATCGAGCAAAGAACGTTATTGCTTACGGAACAGAATCGTGATTATCGATGATGGTGAAAATAAGCGAGGTTAATAAATTTTTTCGTATTCAAGAATTTGGTTTAAGGTACCGTGTTGAATAAAGATAATAACAAAAGTGGATATCGCAATATTTCTCCAATAAAGTCCATTTATTTTTACTTCAAGAAATTATTCTACGATAACTTCGAATAAAAAGAAAAAAAAAAAAATAAAAGAGTCGCTTTTATTCCGACAAACGATGTTACAATCGACGTATGAAAAGCTGTATCAATGATAAATAAAAAAAAAAAAAAACTAATATCGATAATCGATAGTCGCAATTACGTTTGATTTAAAAAACAAAAGAAAACATTATAAAAGATAATCCCTCTCAAAAAAAAATCGCATTTATCCTTCCGATTCAAACGATACATCTTGTTCGATCTATATTGCAGCTTACGACCGACTTTACGACCCGTGCTTTCGCTTTAATATTTACGTTATACCCGTGCTATGAAATGATTCTCTGATCTGACGATAACGGTGGAACAATGCCTCGAAAACGTTATGCGAAAACATTCGAAATAGCTTTTCCCACCGTCTTTGCCAATAAGAAAATGGCATTAATCAAACCGTGTTCGTCATCCCCCTCCTACCGTTTATCCTTATCGTTTCGTCTCGTCGTTCGCGAAAGCACGGACCAAGCTAGTCCACTAATCAAGAATACTCCGATTTCCACGCTGTGGAATCACGTTTCTCGTATTCGATCGGTCAGTTTTTCGTCTCCAGCTAGTATGATCGATGGATGGATACATGCAATGGATAGGAATCGATTTTCCTCGACGAATTTTCGAGGCTGTGTTGTCTGTGTAACAGCCTCGTGGTATGTTGATATTGTCGGAATGTTTTCTGTTTTTCCAACGTTAGCTCGAACCAGTGTTGTTGCAAAGGTGATCGCCGTGCGCGGAAATAAGATGGCGAAAATATGGAGGAAACTGAATTTACCATTTTTTGACGATATCTCGCTTTTTCTTCCACCGAGTTTTCCAATTCGATTCGTGAGGGAATACCATACCGGTTTCGATATGTGTATCGAGTCCTTAATCGCGATGCCAATAGTTATTATTTGTCCTTATTCAACGTGGAGTGTTTAATAACATTTTGCCGAAGGAAAAAAAAAGACAGAATTTCTCGTCGTTCGATGCGCGCAATGCGTTGAATTTTTTTCCGATACTGGGCGGCGAGTCGTTGGACGCTTTGCAGCGGAGAGTTTCGACTCTCGGGAAGCAACCGCTATTACGTAGTTTAAAAAATTAATCACCGACGACCCTCGAGCCGTAGAACCGCGCTTATTATCTTCTTTGCCCCGCGTAACAATTCGCGAAACCGGCGCATCGATTAACGATACACAAGTTAATCCCCGATTAATAATTCCCCGACACAGAATTTTCTCGTCCGATTAAATAAATCATGTCAAGTCGATAATTAATTAAACATCAACAGTTGTGAATGCGTGTACATGTATTTTTCTTCGCAACTCTTTTTCGAAATTCGAATAGATTTCCAACTATTTCCTTCAACATTTACGTACACAAGCATACATCCTCTATCCGTAACTAAAAACTAATAAACTCCATTCGGAATATCGGCGAATTTTCTTAATGCATCCAATAATAATCTCGATCGATGTTTTCGACGATCGATTATCCTTGTTAATTAATGCAAGTTATTACCAATCGCGGAAAAGGTTTGTGAATTACAACAACCGGAATAAATTGATGGTACCGTTCACCGATCGATCCATTCCTCGTCTGTCCCTTCGTAGAACGCACTATCTCTTTTCCCCCTTTCTTCTCTCCTTTTAATCGCGTGTTTCCTTCTTTCTTTCCTCGTGGAAATGGAAAAATCGCGATCATCGAAAGAAAAGAAACCAAAAAGAAAAAAGAAGGGGGGTGGAGGGTAGATGGAATCGATCGTTTTTCGAAGGAATTTATTACCTCCTAGGACCGTTTGCAAAGTTACCTTAGGTGTCGTCCAAGTCGAGATTTATAGCGGTACCGAAATCGAATAAATTCGATTCCCATCGAGATTTCGCTTGTTAAGATTTCTTCTAGATCCACGTTTAGGGATTTATACATTCACTGCTGCTATATTGACGCGAACAAACGGTGATATATCGAGAAATATATATATATAAAACGCACAATGTGCGAACAATTGCCACGTCCTTCGCTTGGCCGCCGTCCTTTTGTTTTCCACAGCCGCGCATCGGACAGCTTTTCATACGACAGGGCGAGTGTGTCGATGGATCACGCGGATACCGCAGAAATCCGGTTTATTGCGTGCGCAGTTTTCCAAGGGAGAGAGTGGCTGGTTCGTCCACGCGAATTCCATTGTTCCCATTGAGAGATCGAAAGCCCTAGCGTTTCTTGAGCTGAGCTTGATCATTCGTAATCGTTTTGGACTCGTTTTAACCTTAACGCAACTCTCAGTCATCAGTTGGATTGATGCAGCAATTCCACGATATTTATTTACGTTTGATTTTTTTAAAATATCGAATAGATTCATAAGCTTTTTACGTATAATCGCTGCGTAGAATAATATATTATCGAATTAGGTTAGATTTTTTAATCTCAAATCAAATCGAACTACATTTTCGATCGTTAATCCGTGTCCGACGAATGTTAGGGATAGAAATGTTATTTTCAAAGTTTCCGAGTTTTGCAAGTTTTGGAATACGGTAATGAAATTAATTGGAGCGAAGATGAGTTTGATTATTAAATAACGAAATTATTTCGATCCGTTAAGAAAATACTGATGAAAATGGAAAGAACAGTATTAGAAGATGAAAAATAAGAATAGTAGACAGCGAGAGCGCGTTATTGTAAGGTTTGTAATGACATTTCATTGTGCATCTTGGCAATTATTTTATTATTATAAAATATCAACACAAAACAACAATATAGACTTTAATATTCGACAAACTTTCTTTCTTTATAAAGATTCATAAGATATTAAAATATAAAAAGTTTTACACGTTGAATTTGTGCGCGAAATCATTTCAAGTTGGCTAAAATATTCACCGAACTGCTTCGTGTGAAGTTGTTGGTTCGCTCGAGTGCAAATTATGCGAAAGGAACGAACGAACGTTGCGTTTTCTGATCCACGGATTTTTAACTTTACGCGTTATTATTATAAAGAGAAGGAGTCTGATCGCATCTCGAAAATCAATCAGCAAATCGATCATATCGATTACGCCATCTACGCGCACCACGATTAATTCGTCTTCTACGATGGCGAAAATGTGGACAGATATTATTATAGATAATATTCTATCCACGGTGTAACAGGATTATAAATCTCCGAGCAGAGTGTCCACTCTGTCCTTCTTTACCTGGCGATACATCGTATAAACTATTCTATCTATATATATTGGAGCGTTGAATGATTTACAAGCGTTCGTTTATCGAGAGAAAGAGAGAGGGGGGGGGGGAGAAAAGCGTTCAGATTCGCCGTGGATCGGTCGATTTCTGCAGTTGACAAAGAACATTTCTCCTTCTCGTCCCGTTGACACGTGAAATACGTTCCGCCTCGGGAAAATACGAGACGAAAATGGACGCCGGCTAGAAGGAATATCTCTAAAAGAAGAGACACAGGAACGAAGGGAAACGAGATTCTCTCCGGTTAAGCGTCCCTTCCAAATGGATTTTTCCAAGTAAAAAATCAAGGGAATAAGATACGAGTAATAATCGTTAAAATCCCCTTCTATGGCGGCTTTGCGACTCGCTTTAAATCCTTACCTATTTAACATTAAAACTCCATTGACTGTAAGGTAGATATATAAATATATAATCATTGTGAAACCAATTGTGGATATGTGTTTTAACCGATGGATACGATCGATACGTACGATGAGTCTACGCGAGAAAATAAATGGAAAATATTACAAATTTCTTTTTTTTCATTCGAGAAATTGGCTGTTCTTTTCCATGAAAAAATTGAAAATTCGTCTAATCTCGATTTCTCAAAAATCAAAAGACACTTCATTCGTTCATTTTCTAATCGAAAAATTTTGGCAAAAATTTTATTTATTTGCCAAATCCATCATAATTAATAATCTCGAACGAGCATAATACGATTTTAAAAATCTACGATCTTTCAGTTGCGTACGTTCAGAATGAGCCGAGTCATTGTTAAACGAATAAGTGAAAAAAAGAGAAAAAATAAACAGGCCTCTGTTCGATCAATGTTCCCCCAGGTTCGTTGGAAAAAAAAAAGAAAAGAAAGGAAGAGACGAAAGTTAACGATAATGGGCGCAACGAAGAATGGACGATGGTGATTTTCTGTCGAGTGTACAACGGAATCGCAACAATGGGGGAAAAGTGGGGATCACGCGTGGCGGCAACTGGATTCCTCCCTGCTGACTATAAATCAACCATTACCGACAATCGCTTCGTTCGATAAGAGGCGTGCAAGTCGAGGGGAGCGGCCATATTGATATTTATCGGTTGAATTTTTCGCGTATGAATCGGTCGATGAGCAGTCGAGCAACAACGAGAATTCCAAGAGTGGCGAGAATTTCCCCGAGGTATCGTTCCATCTGGATCACGGTACGTACCTCGAGAATAGGTGTGTCGAGTGCGTTTATTACTTGCTCGGACAAATGAATTTCCTCGAATCACCGGCGTGGGCGGGAATATTGAATTTCCAAGGAGCAGTGGTCGAATATCGGCCGACTTAAGGAGCATTAATGGAACATTAATGGAACGGAAAGAGAATCGAGCTTCGTGTCGATCTTCTTTGTGACAACTCGAGATTCTCCGATTAAATATAACTCGAGAGAAGAGCATTAAGGGAAAAAAAGAAAAACTTATTTTTCAACGTTTCTTCAGGAGTTGCGATTCCTTTTATATCCCTGATATATCGAATAATCCTCCGCCAAAGCGAAGAAAATAGATGGAACAAAAGGGAAGTTTATCTTTCAATTTCTTCCTCTCCTGTATTTAATAAATAACTTTTGCCAAAGTGAGAAAAATCGAAGAAAAGAAAACCTTATTTTTCAACCGTTCGTGATATTTTAAACAATTCGAGATCCTCCGTTAAAATAAAGGAGAACATATCGATCGTTCGAATCCCCTTTACGCCTTCCAAGGATACGTCCACCAGTTAAGGAAATATTTAAAAGAGTAAATTTGGTATCGATCGATTGATCGAAAATTTCCACGCGTAAGCAATTCTTTCTTCTTCTTCTTCTTCTTCGTTCTTCTCTCGTTCTTCTGGTTACGCGCTAACGGTCGTAACAAGAGTATTACGGGCGATAGTTAAACGATAAGGTGGAAAACGGCGGTGGCTTAACAAGGGGATCGTAATTCTTCGGCGACAAGCTTATTTAGCCCGTGAACCTCCAACATCTCGAGTTCCTGTCCGCATTCACCACCGGCGGAAGAAGCTTTATTGCACGGAATATAGAAATTGCGCCACGTAATTAAACAACGTAATTAATAACGAAAACGAAGGAGATTGGAGTCAGCAATCGTTTTCATCGTTGCTCGTGTTGATCGGCCAATTCCTTTCGTTCCAAAATACGTTCGAACGTGTATATAATCACGTTTCGAACGTTCTTCGTCTTACGTCCTTCTTCTTTCTTCGATTTCATTGTGATTTCGATTAGATCGCTCGTCTCGTGTGATTATGACCAGACGCATAGAAATCAATAACCGAGTGCACAGAGGAAATTCGTGCGTGCCTTTTGCATTCGAATGGGATTTCAGGTGGATGGGAATCTCGGTTGAAACCGATGCGAAACGTAGACGTTCTGAATATTAATTTGACAAGGGGACTCGTTTTGAATATTCGCGAATTTGGTAAGAAAGAGAAATATCCGTGAAACGATCGGAATCCGGAAGTGGTCGTTGGCATTGGCTCGGGGCAAAGGGTCGAAATTACAGGTGTTCCGGAATGGCGATATTAAAATTGCCAGCGATAAATCTTCGAGAACCATTCGGTTCATTCTGCAATCATTAAAAGAGGGATATTAAAAGAGGGGAAGAAATATTCGATTCGATCCTTTTCTTAGCAATGAAATCATTAAACAAAAATATCCCTGATATTTATACCGAGAAATTATCGGAATTTATTACTCGTTGGAATTTTCGCGAAATGCAAACGAGTACCCTCCCCCCCCCCTGTTCTTCCCCCTCGATCATAAATTCCGTATATCGAACAATCATCGTTCCCTTCAAACTTTTGTTCCCACGCCACAAAATGTTATCTTTCCCCATCTGTACCGTCTCCGCGTCCTTCGACAAACAATCGTCCCGACTCTCTCGAAACGTTCCTAGATACACGCAATTTACGAGGTGACGCATACACCTACAGGGTGACTCCTTTCAACACTTTTCCAACAGCTAAACTCGTAAACCTGGCGTGCTAATAAAAATATATTTCAAAGAAAATATATTCAGATGACAATATAAGAACGATAATTTCACTTTCGGCTGGTGGTGAAAAATACGTTTTACGAGACGATTTATAATTAAACTCGAAGGAAGGTTATCACGTGTCTACATATATATATATAAAACCGGAAAATAAGCAAAAATATTTCACGGAGAAAATGATTTTTCTCCCCTCGTTAAATTCTCTCCAGCCGAGTTATTAATCCGAGCTGAGCGTAAAATCCTTTTCTACGATCTTTCTTCGAGCAGAATCGGACAGAAACGAGCAACGTATCGTCACAACGTATCTTCGTTGTACGCGCGATCTTTCTCCCGTTTACGTTATCGTCGTCCTGCATTTTCCCACTCGAGAATGAATCCTCTGTAAGGGGACGAAGACGACGGCTATTCCGGCTTTGGATCGTATTCGAATCACGTGCCGCTTCCACGACGATGCTACATAATACCAAGGGAATAAATCCGTTTCTAAATAAAAGCGATATTGTGTGACCTATCGACGATCGTTCGGGGGGATAACGCGGGAATCGTGTACCATTTTCAAATAAATCCACCGCGCAACGTTTCGGATTTGGGGAACATTTTTATCGCGGAATACGATCGCCTTTCCCTCTCCCTTCCGTCCCTCGAAACGAGCGAGTCGTTGAAGGAAAACGGACGATGATTTCAGAGAGCGGGGCCTCGATTTTCCAAGGAAGTTTAAATCGATCGTAAAACGCGGTTCCAATATATACAATTAAAGGCGGTGGTCGCGGTATAATTCGCGCGTATAATTCGATTTAACACCGGTGCAAAAGAAACGGATGCACCGTGGCGGGTACTGGCTGGCCACCGGCCAATCCGCCATTCTTTTTTTCTCGCTCCTATTCTATAGCCGACGACCTTTGTTCCAACCTTTGTTCGAGAACGTATCGGATTCTGAATTCCTAAATGCAGACGATTCGCTTACAAAGTTGTTTTGGATTAAAAGTGGTCGGATCGCGAGTTCGGAGGTGGATTGCGAGTGCAGCACACGTCGTATTCGCATCCTATAATTATTCCAGCTGGGCGACGCCTACTTTGTAAATTACAGCCGGAACTGTCATCCGCAAACTATCGATTCAACGTTTAACCAAAAGTGTACGTACACAGCCAGGGGGATAGAATTAATCGATTAGTTTCATCCCATTAGTTTTGTATAGAAAAACCGGAGTTGTTCTCGCGAGTTTCTTTTTTTTTTTTGCAGCTTAAAAGACTTAATCGACTTAATCATAATTTGCGTCTCTCTCTCGCAACATGCGAAACGAAATCGATTGGCGAAAAAAGAAAAAACAAAAAAGGAAAGAAATTCGAAGCTGCTTTCGTTAAACGCAACGAAATTTTGTCGAGGAGGTGTCCCGCGAACCATGCTATTTCCGTGCAGCGTAAACGCGCACTTGGAAAGTTAACATGGTGGAAATGTTTGGAACGAGCTTTAATAAATCGCTCTCACCCTCCCCTATCCTTCGACAACGACTTTCAATTTGACCGAGTCGCTCGTCCCAAGTTCCCGAGAGTTTATTCTATTCCTTTCTATTTTCCACTTTCATCGAGGGGAAAAATAAAAGGAGAAAAAGAATTCGCCACGTGTAACCGAACGAGGACCGCGGTTCGAAAATTCGAGATATCTCTGTCAAAGAGTGATAATCGAGTTTGCGTTTCTATCATGCGTGTAATCTTCCCCGTTCAATCTCCCTCGTTTTAGTCGAATTTCTCGAATCCCTTTTTTCGAAACGTTGCATCCGCGCGAATAAACGTCTTGGGACGTAAAACGGGCGATCTAATAATCTCTATTTTTCCGTGGAGTTTTTGCTTTCTGCGAGTTCTGCCCGCATTTCGAACGGGCGTTACGATAAAACGGGAAGAGAGGTCGGCGGGTAGGTGGCTGGCGAAAAATAAACAGAACGGAGCAAAACGTAGCTGCTAGTTTTCGATTTGATTTCCCGCTGCAATGACTGGCTTTCGGTTAAAGCCAGTAGCTCGACAAGATAGAAGGAGGCGATCCGTGAACACACACAATGGGTGCAATCAGTCGTGGATTCGTACCCGGTCGCGACCGGTTGTTTATTCGACTTCGATTTCTCGCGCGGCCTGCCTTTTCACCATTCTCTGCTCTATTCTCTTCGACCGCGTTACGTTGTCCTCCGACTCTTCCTCACTTTCGAGGAGGAGCGAAATTGGAAATATTAGTCGGCCTTCCGCTTCGTATATTGATTCCCTTTAAACGAAACTTTGCAATTTACAATTGTTAGGAAATTATTCAAATGTTAAATATTTTTTTATTTCGAATCTTTGCCCCTCTGTCGTCAACTTTGACAGAGAAGAATGAGAATCGAACGTAACAATCGAAATATTAGTTAATAATAAATAAAAATATTAGTTAGTTTACTGCTTCATATATTAATTCTTTCTAAGCGAGAGTTTGCAATTTATAATTATTAGAAATTGAGTAATATTAGTCGGCCTTGCACTTCATATTAAGTCTCTTTAAACGAAACTTTGCAATTTACAATTGTTAGGAAATTATTCAAATGTTAAATATTTTTTTATTTCGAATCTTTGCCCTGTCTTTAAATCGCAATTTTCTTCTCTGATTCTTTGATAGAGAAGAATGAGAATCGAACACGATAATCGAAATTAAAAATATTAGTTAGCTTCATATATTAATTCTTTCTAAGCGAGAGTTTGCAATTTATAATTATTAGAAATTGAAGATATTAGTCGGCCTTGCACTTCATATTAAGTCTCTTTAAACGAAACTTTGCAATTTACAATTGTTAGATTAAATTATTCAAATGTACTTCTTTATTTTTGATTGGTCGATCGACCGAATCTTTAGACTATTTTTCGTGATAATCGAAATTGGAAATGTTAATGGCGTTTCATACATTAATTCTCTCTAAGCGAGAGTTTGCAATTTATAATTATTAGAGAGTTATTCAAAATATATATTCCTTTTTTGGCAATGATCGATCGATCGATCGAATCCTTGCCCCCTCCTCTCTAGGCTATTTTCTCCTCTGATTCTTCGTCACTTCGATAAGAGCGAGAATCGAAATTGGAAGTATTAATTCGCCTGAATACGTTCCGCGTATTAACGCTTGTTCAACGTGCAATTTAGTATAATTATTCGAGAGAAAATTACGCAGATGTACCATTCCATTTTGACAATGCTCGGTCGGTCGCTCGATCGATGAAACATTTACAAACGAAGAACTCTCGCTCTCTTGCCTTTTCTGGGTTATTCTCCTCCGACCTTTTGTCACTTTGACACGAAGTCAGCGGGAGAGATTGAAAATAATCGGTCTTACGTCCCCACGCAGTAATCCTCGTCTTTCGAACGATCATTTCGAGGTCGACAAGCTCTACAATTACGATTCGACGGAATATTACGAGCGTGTATTTCTCCATTTCGACGATCGGCGGAACATTTATCGCCACGGCAATTAAGGAGGCGAATTAAACGAAAAATTTAACGCGACGGAATACTCGAAATTCGCTTTGTATTCCATCATATCGATCCCAATCCACTTTGACAACTAGCTAATGAACGCAAGTGAATTCTCTAATTCGTCTCCACGATTTTAACAAAAAGGGATGGACGCGATGATCTTCCGTACTTTTCGACAATGCCGAATAAATCCATATAACGTTTGCTCGTCGGTGGCTCGGCGGTCAAGGGGGTCGGTTGGGCGCGTATCGATCAACTGGAAAGCGGAGAATAGGGAAGAATGCTCGTTACCAGTACTATTAGAAGACGGGATCACGGCTCTCAGTTCCAATTAGACTCGTATTCAACGACGACGAGTTCCAATCGGGGTACGTCTGGCCAGACAAGAAAGGAAAAAGATGATAATGCCTACGCCGTTGCCACTCGACTTTGTCTAGTAGCACGATAGAAGCGGCGGAAACACAGTTTCAGTGTGCCAAGTTTAAGATAAGCCACGTACCTCTGTCTCTCTAGCTTTTTATCCTCGTCCTCTTTCCCCGTTTCGCTTGACATTTTCGCCCTTAGGCTTCTTCCACAGCGTTATCTCCTTTGTCCGCTTTCTCTTCGCGAGCAGAAAAAAAGAAAGAAAGAGGGATGGAAACGACGAAGAAAATCGAGAGCATTCCAACGTCCTTTTCCACTTTTATCCGATATTTTCACCCCTAGGCCGCTTCGAGTATCGTCTTCCTTATTATTTGTCCTTTCTACGTGGAAGAAAAAGAGAGATCCGAATTGAAAGGATGGAGGGAAAAAAAAAAAAAAAAAATAGAAATCCTACGCTCGTTTTCTTTTCCTTTTACGCAATATTTTCCTCTTTAGACTCGTTCGAGTATCGTCTTCCTTATTATTTGCTCCTCGTTCGCGAGAAAGAGAAGATGAAAGGATAAAAAAAAAAAGAAGAGAAAAAAATAGAGGAAATTCTTCGCGTATCCTTTTCAAGCGATATTTTCATTTTTAGACTGCTTTGAGTATCGTCTCGTGCGTTATTCGCTTTCCCTTCGCGAGAAAGAAGAAACAATATCGAAGAGATGAACGACGAAATAAGAGCGTTCTCGAACGTCCTCTTTCACTTTTATCCGATATTTTCATCCTTAGATTCCTTCGAGTACAGTCCGCTTTATGACTTCTTCGCGAGAAAGAAGATTCGAGGATAAAAAACAATTCTTACGTGTCCTTCCTTATTCTTTTTTCCTTCTTTTGAGGAAGAAGGAAGGGACAGACGACGAAGAAGATTAAATTTTCACGTTTTCATCCTTGTATCGCTTGCTTTTTCTTCGCGGGAAAATAATGAATACCGAATCGAAAGAATAAAACTCAAAAAGAAAATTAAAAATCCTTCGTTCCTCTTCTCTTCCATATTTTCTTTCTCAGGTTTCTTCGAGCATCGCTTCTTACCACCGTTTCCATTCGTCTTTTCTTTTCGAAGAAGACATCCAAGTGGAACGGATGAAAGCGAGAAAGAGAGAGAGAGAGAGAAAATTATAGTAGAAAGCGAGAGCATAAAGAAAGGGGTTACTTCGTGGCCTCCCCTCCTCTTCTCTCCATCATTTTTGCCAAACAATCGGGAAGGTGTGACTGTGGCCGAGCATGTGGCCATTGTAAACGTGGCAAAGTGCTCGGGATAGCGAGCAGACTCGACGTTTAATGCGAGGAACGCGGCGATGCGAAAATTACGACCGAAGCTTCCGACCCTTTAATTTTTCAAAGTACACGCGGAATTCCGGAAGCCCCCCCGCAAAGCGATCCCGCTCCTTTTCAAAGAGAGAGTTTAGGGAATGACTGGGTCCACGACTCTGTTCCCGCGTTAATAAAGAAGAGCACGAGTGTGCTTCTTGCTTTTCTAAACAAAAAAGACTGACAACGGTTTTTCGCTATTAGAAATTATTCACGCGACTCCCGTGAAGGAATGAGATTCTGAATTCTCGCACATTTTTTTCATTCATTGCATACCAAATGGCAAATTGGCGAAATTCATAATTTGGAAGCTCGTCGTTCGTAAGGAAAATTCGAGGGAAAGATCTTACTCGATCTTTCGGCTCTTTAAAATTCATGGAATTAGATAAGATGGCTAGATCAAAACTTTTTTTTTTTGTAGATAATTTTGTTTTAAGAGCAAAGTTAAGTGTAATAAAAAAAAAAAAAATTATCGTTCTTCCTTCACTTTATATCCTAAAATCATCTTTAAAGAAACTCTGATTACTTCCTCTACTGTAATTACTTTCCTGTTATGATACTGTGTGATACAACTAATCACTGTAGAGACGTAAAAAATAAATACTGCAGGATAAAATTCAACTCACTTTTGCCTATATATACATAGAATTAAATTTTACCATCTTACCGCTCCGTTCGTCCCAAGACGAAGCGCCTGTATATCACGAATTAAATTTAAGTCGTTTCTGTCCCCATCCATCCCTTTATTTTACGCTCGAAGCGTTCTCGGTAAGTCTAGAAATCGGCTTCTCCCCCTCGCAAAGCGGACAGAACGTTTTTGTTACAGCCTATTTATTTTCCACCACTGTCGGCCAATTGGATTAAAGGGATCGAATATTGAATCTGATCGAATGGAACGCGGTGGCGCTCTCGAAAGGGTAACGCGCGCCACCGTTAAAAATATCGCAGAGATCGACCGAATTTATAAACGTTTCGCGAGAGAATTTAAGCCACCGCGTAAGTACGTAAGCAGCCGCGTGTACAAAGTCGATCGTTTCGATGAATTTTCGAAACTCCCGTGTCGTGCCGATCCACCCTTTCCACCCTTGTTTCGCCGCCATTCGAACTCGATACCTCGATGGACAAGTTCGAATCGAATGGCTGGCTAAATCTTCGACCAAATCTTCGAGATTCCACGAGCATCGACTCGATCGTTCCTCGATAAATATGATACAAATGATCGATCCGATTGAAATTGCGCGTGATGGAAACAGAGAGAGAGAGAGAGAGAGAGAGAGAGAGAGAGAGAGAGAGAGAGACGGTGGTTATTTTGAAAGAAGGGAATGAAGAAACGAAAAGTGACACGTAGTTTGCAGTAAGCAGCGTGACCCAGATCGCCTGATGAACATCGAGGCTCGAAACAGAGAGAAATGTATAGGCTGAGGGAGGGTATTAGCGTTGGAATATATCGGAAACTATTAAGCTATTGCAACGAGATACCGATCGCCTTCCCTCATACCAATTCTCCTGCCCCCCTCTCGAAATTATTTCTAGACAATACCTGTGCCAGAGCTGAGCCCCATTCATCGGATCAGCCCTCACGTCCTCGCCTCACCTAGAACAGAGAGAAGCGGCGTTTCTGTTAATTAGTACACCGTCCGCGCCGGGTAATTAAGGAAATGCAATCGAGACGATAGGGGGGACGTGTCGCGTGCTGCAACACCATCCAATTTTTAAACTCGACGCTTATCTCGACTCGGCTCTTTATTCTCGGCCCTTCGTTCCCCATCCACCGAAGGGAATTAAACTGACCGACGACGCAATAACGGCCACTGCACGCGATTCTCTTTATCTCTCTCTCGAAAGATAAACGAGAAATATATCGCGAAAATTCTCTTTTTTTATCCTTGCTTTTCTCCCTTTCCCCCTTTTCTCTCTCGTTACGTTCGCGTACCTTCCGTGTATTCTCGATGAATATTTGAAACCAGTCCACGAGAGCGCGGCCGGCCCACACCCACAGAGTCGAGAAAGAATGGAAAGAAAGAAAGGAAGGAAGGAAGAGAAAAGTGAAAATAAGCGATGCACAATCACCGGCTTTAATTACACCGCTCGTCAAACCTTCATCATCGTACTGATGAGCTCACGCTCCGCAACTCCTCGATGAATTTTTTACATTGTATCGAAGGGAGGACAGGCGAGTGTCGAAAGAAGCGAAGGTAACCGCTCTCTCTAATTATCGCTCATCAAACTTCATCTTCATATTCGTTCTACCGCGCTTTATCCACTGAGGGGGAGGAGCTGTTTCGAAACAGCCGGCGGGATATCGAGTGAACTTTACGAATCTGCTTGTACTCCCAGATCACGAGCTAGAGAACTTGGCAGATTCAACCCCGAATTAACCCCGTTGGACCGAATAATTTAAACTATCGATACGGAATACGCCGAATTTATATCTACATGTCGATCGAAAACAGGCGAATTCGAAAGGAACGATAGATAGATAGGGAAAATGTTTTCGATAGAAATTTTCGATGTTGGGGCGAGGTAATAAATTTCCGTGTACCAATTAAACGCGCGTCCCCTGTTCTCTGATACGCGACGTTAAATTCACCGTCGACGTGTCGACTTACGATTATTACGGTTAGATTAGATACGATACTTTTGCGACGAGTTCAAGAGAGAATGATCCGTCACGGAAGCTAAGCATCGGGTATCAACGTCTTTTTTTTCAACGACAAATATACAACGTTACGAGTAGGTGTATGATCGCTCCGTGTATAAAATCCAAGTTACGTTTGAAAAATAATACATGAATCTGTTAGGTGTGCGAATAAGTTCCTTCCTCTTTTTTTCTACGATCGTAACTTCCGATCGAATTCGAATTGCTTCCCGTTCGTGTCGGCGTTCCTTCGTTTTTAACCTTTTCGTTATAGCCGTATAGTCGCTCTGCATAAGATGCCACTGACGTGCTCTGGACGATTCTAATCGCTCTATATAAGATGCCACTGACATGCTATAGGCGACTATAGTTGCTCTATATAAAATGTCATTGACGTGCTACGAGCGACTATAGTCGTTCTGCATAAAATGTCACTGATGTACTACGACTATAATCGCTCTATATAAAATGCCATCGACGTGCTATGAGAGATTATAGTCGTCCTCCATAAAATGTTACTGAGATATTACAGCCGATTATAGTCGATTTGCATAAGATGCCACTGACATACTATGAGCGATTATAGTTGCTCTGCATGAAATTCCATTGACGTGCTACGAGCGACTATAGTCGCTCTGAATAAGATACCACTGACGTGCTATGAGAGATTATAGTCGTCCTCTATAAAATGTCACTGAGATATTACAGCCGATTATAGTCGATTTGCATAAGATGTCACTGACATATTATGTGCGATTATAGTTGCTCTGCATGAGATGCCACTGACGTGCTACGAGCGACTATAGTCGCTCTGCATAAGATACCACTGACGTGCTATGAGAGATTATAGTCGTCCTCCATAAAATGTCACTGAGATATTACAGCCGATTATAGTCGATTTGCATAAGATGCCACGAGCGATTATAGTTGCTCTGCATGAAATGCCATTGACGTGCTACGAGCGATTATAGTCGCTCTGCATAAGATACCATTGACGTGCTATGAGAGATTATAGTCGTCCTCCATAAAATGTCACTGAAATATTACAGCCGATTATAGTCGATTTGCATAAGATGCCACTGACATATTATGAGCGATTATAGTTGCTCTGCATGAAATGCCATTGACGTGCTACGAGCGACTATAGTCGCCCTGAATAAAATGTCACTGACGTACTTTGGGCGACTATAGTCGCTCTGCATGAAATGTCACTGATGTACTACGACTATAATCGCTCTATATAAAATGCCATCGACGTGCTATGAGAGATTATAGTCGTCCTCCATAAAATTTCGTGCTATTGACGTGCTACGAGCGACTATAGTCGCTCTGCATAAGATACTGACGTGCTATGAGAGATTATAGTCGCTCTATATAAAATGCCACTGACGTGCAATTATAGTCGCTCTGCATAAGATACCACTGACGTGCTATGAGAGATTATAGTCGCTCTATATAAAATGCCACCGACGTGCAATTATAATCGCTCTGCATAAGATACCGCGTATCGTACGATATGACGAGCGATTGGAGTTATTGCACATCGAGTATCTTTTTCTGAATAAACTGAAATAAATACCGTCGAAACAACTCGGATCGCAACCGCTGACGATTTTTCTCGAATACCGTGCACATTTTTGTCGCGGCGGAGAAATTGCCCGTAGCGAAAGGATTAAAAAGAATCGTGAGTTAGCGTTCTAGAGTATCCAGTGTGACAATTTCGAATGCGAGAAGTTTAATTTTTCCATTCCAGCTTGGGAAATCAGCTGTTGAAATGATTTGCGCGGGAGAGAACGCCGTGTCTTACGGAACGTGCGAAAAGTCATAGCAAAGATTTAAATTTGGAAATTTTAATTCGAAAGACGACGATCGTCCAGGTGAACCGAGACGGTTTAGAGAAATCGCTCGACGATAATTCGATCCAGATTGGGAGTCACGAAACTGATCAAGTAATCTTGTATACCTCGATTCATCTAATGAAATTCTTGAATTTGGAAAAAAAGGGGGGAGGGAAAGAAGTTATTCGCAATATCACTCACAAGCGCGAAACAATGATTTACAGAAGAGTTTGAAATCGTTTTCGGAGACGCGAAATTATTCAGTCTCGCGAAGGGGGTCACCAGAAATGGAAGGATCGTGTCGGGGATTTTTGTGGGGCGTTGAAACGAGGCCCGGCCGGTGAAAATAGCGGCGCAACACCGGCGACAGGAAGCGGTGGAACGACCGAAAACTGTGCTCGGTAATTTCGTGGTGAACAATTTGAGGAAGGGAGAGCTAGAGAGGCGGCGGTGTTGGATGGTCCGCAGCTGTTGTTGAACGTCGCCCACGTGAACCTCTCGTGTTTCATTCAACGCCTCTACGCCGAACGCGTTTACGAACTCCGTCAAATCGGCCATTATGTTTTCTCCACGTATACCGCGTATACGAAATTAGCGATCTCGATTTACTCTCGATTTCTTCCTTTCCGACCAAGCCAGAAACGAGAAGAAGAAGGAGAAATTCCAAAACGCCTCTCGACGGGAATTCAAACAGCTCGAAATCTCGAAATTAAATAACCGCGTATAACCGTTTCGTTCACGTGTCGTGGATGTGCTCGAGTTTAAACGAAGGAAACAAAGGATGGTTAGAAAAAAGAGAAAAAAAGGGAAGCTGTTGTCGCTTCGGCCAGCTGTTGTCCGAGGAACACTCGAGCAACTATGTATCCTCGTTTCGAGGTGGTTAAGGAGGCGCATTCAGAGTGTGACGAGCTCGAGGAGAGGATGCTCGTCTCGGAAACAATGTTTCGTTCATTCGTTCGTAATCCGAATCCTCGTTCGGACAAAGGCGACGAGTGGAAGGAAAGGCGAGAGGAGGAATAGAGCGCGTTTCAAACACGCGTAAATAAAAGTGGGAATAAATAAGATCAAGCGTGCGATCGATAAATACGGGGATAAACGCTGGTGGGATAATGCCGTGTTGTTTCACTTGTTTGTCTCTGAAATTTTTATAAATCGTCCCGACCCGTCTCGCTTTTCCTCTCTTGAAAAGGAAAATTCGCCCGTTCTCGTTTCTCGAAAAGATTTTTATCGGCCGCCTGCCTCGCATCCGCAACGTACGACGCGGTTTTGTTGGCAGAAATGGCGCTGCTGCCACGCCATCCCATTAGGAAGAGGAATTCTTTTTCATAAGTTATCTTTAAGGTTTTGCGGAGGAGAAATTGGACCGAGAGAGAGAGAGAGAAGTTTCACGCTTGGGCAAACATTTGTGCCGGCCAATAAAAAACGCGCTGTAACGAGTGTTATTGGACGGATGTAAGGTTTGTTAGCTCGTAGATAGAGAACGCAGCGAGGCAATATCGGCGGAGCAAGATGCTCGACCGAGTTTCGGATCGTAAAGGACGTAAAATCTACTCGAGATTGCGCGTTAGTCCAAACAACGGGGCGAGATAATAAAAGAAACTGTTCGATATCGTTTTGGAGGCGTAACGTATATACCGGGTGTGCGTGTTTATTGATCTCCCGGGGGGAGGGAGGGGAGGGAATTCAAATTGGGCTCATTTTTTTTTTCTCTTCTTCGTGTCGACAGTTAATATCGATCCGTGGATTTAGAATTTCCACGAATCGGATGAAATCGATCTTTTAGATTCTCGAGATGCGAGGAAGAATCGTTAATTATCCTGCTCCAATTGGAAATCTAAAAACTTTTCAAAACAATTAATTAAATTTTCAAATACCGTCTCGACTGCCATCTCGGTTAAGCGTCTCTCGATAATCTTGGGATAAATTTTAATCATCGTGGCGGATCATTGCGCGCAAATAACAGTAACGACAATTCTGTTCAGAGTGAAGAGATAGGTGTGCACACGGTACACACGTGAAATCAACGAGGCCACTCAATCTCCTGTGTACCCAGACGACTCGCTCGAAAGAGAAGAAATGGCCGAGTATTATTGTTTACCAACCATCTCGAAGAGAAAACGCGGCAAAGTCGAGGGGTGTAACGCCGCTCCTAATCTCCTGGCTCTCGAGTTCGAAAGGTGACAATCGCAAAAAAGGGACTTGGTCGGCCGTCTCAGTGGCGCCGGTAAGAACCGATCGATCGTTGCATCAGAAATACAATTGGAAGGCGATTAATAAAATTCTACGTACATTCGATGATGTTGGCTGATAATTATTTACAAAAAAAATATCGATGATGTCTTTGAATGATGTTGAGAAAATTTCACGTTTAGATTAAATTAGGTTAATAACATTTTAATAAAAAATGACTTCGAATGACATTCGATTCAGTGACGAGTTTGTTGAAAAATTCATCAGAGGATAATTTTTCGTAAACATTTCTTGTACTTCTTTACGAATCGAGGGACCATAGTTACTCGAACTCTCTAGCATTCTGACGAAAGCTCGACCGATTGCGCGTCATAACGAAATAAATCGAGCAGCCAGGAGTAGTAACGGAAAGGTTGAATTTTGCATTTCGACGCGATCGATTCATTTCAGCAGCAATCGAATCGAGGGCTGCTGATAATTGCGCGATCGCACGTAACCGTTCAATTAACCCGTGCAAGCGTGACGGTGGTCCTACACAGATCCTATTCGTCAACGTTTACGTTCCCGCGAAAAATAGATAGGAAGAGAAAATAGAAGAGCACCGCGATAATAACGAAGAAATTCGTTATGCGCGATTATTAATATTAAACCGACGAGACGAAGGAGACGAGTTTTATTCGAGTATACCAACACCAACCGATCGAAACCGAATTAACGTCGCTTTTTAAACGTTCAATTATTTTCTTGGCGGATATATATAAGAACCGTAATTAAAACGTCTATCAATACGATTCTTTTAATAAACCGTTTTAACCATCTCCTCCTAACCGACCTCTGTCAATCAAGAAGAATATCGAACGACCAACGTCCCCATCGCTCGTTCAAAATACCACCCTGTCGTTTTATAACTCGTTTTATAAAAATGACAACGAGACGAGAGAAAGAGAGAGAAAGACAGAGAGAGAGAGAGAATATTTTCTTTTTTAACCCGATGGATAAAACGATGGAGGAGACACCCTTAACCCGGGGTATCAATCAGACAGCGCCGCAAGATCCTTCGCCCCCTCGACTTCCAGAGAAATTAGCTTCCCCCTGGCGGATATTAAACGAATGATTACAATGTCGTAGACAAGGAAGGCGCGACAGGAGGTCCCGTACCAAGGATTATTACCACCGCCGGGTTCCGTATCACGTCGACACAGTGTTTCCACAATGCGCTCGCCACGGATATTAAATTATTATTTTCGAACGGGGAGGTCGGGGAGGAGGGGGGGGGGGGATATGCGGATAGATTAAAACGTGCTTACGCTTTATTGTAAGATAAGATAAAAGAAGGGGAGGAGGAGAACCGTTGCCAACGAAATAATCCGCCCTTCGTCCGCCCTTAACTCAACTTCGTTTAATTAACGACCGAGATTAGGCGGGGGGATCGATCGCCGGGGATCGAGGGGAAAATTACTTCACCCACACATTTATTTATTTATTCTTCTTTCTTTCCAATTCCATTTCTGAAATAATCTGCCGTTGGCGACAGTTTATCGTCCACCACGACTTATGCGCGACAATTCCATTAATATGAGCCAGGTATTTATGAATAGATTTCTAAGATCTTTATCTAAAAACGTTCGTCGCGAGTTGCGAGTTGCTACCTCGCCCGATTTCACATCGATCAAGGCGGAAATGCTCATCTTCGAAATTTCATCGACAACGCTCGATCCTCAGAATTTTCATTCGTACGATAATAACGAGACAACTGCAACACGCTCGAATTCCTCCGGCGAACAAGACTCGTGCGCTTCGACGGGAAACGCACACATTTCCCGCTTCCTCGAATCCGCGGCTTGCTTATTCAACAACTCGCTCGTGGAGGCCTCCTGCCGTGCTCGAAACGCATCCATAAATACGCGCACGTGTACGCGCTTATTCCGATCCTCCTCCAGGTATACGGCGCGAAATCGATGCCGATGGGTGGATTCTCGTTAGGAGAAGGGAGGGATATGGGAAAACTTTTAGCGAGAGTAAAGACGAGTAAAAAGAGGTCGATGGGGAACAGGCGTCTGGAGGGGAAAGAAGGGAAAGGAGGGAAGGAATTTTTGTGGAGATGTTTCGCGTGGTGTGTCAGCGAATACGTGACTAACCAACGGTTGACGCTTGCGATGCCGGAAATGGGCTTGGTGCGCTTCGGCCTGGCAAGAGAAACAGTATAAATTCGCGATTCAATCTCAATTTTAGGCCTTGCTATATATATCGCCATATTTCGTTTCGAGTGAGAGATTCAAGTTTAAAAGAATCCGGGAAAGTTTCGTGTAAATTTTTTTTTTCTTTCCTCTTTTTTTTCGTTATGTATGAAGCGAGCGATTCTCCCTTTTTTTAACGAGGGATAACCGTTGAGATATCGCCAGAGAAGCGTATAATATGTCGGTGGAAATTGGAGAAAATTTTAGAGAACGAATTTCCTTCCTTTCGTTCATATTTCATTTTTAGGTTTGCGCGTTGTTAAAAGAGCGTTGTTCCTCGATGGACCGATCAATTCAAGAAACGAGATCCAACTTAAGAGGAAACTTAGTTAATACGGGAATTTCGTATTTATACGTCTTTCTATCGACTGTTCCACATATTTGTATCAATTTCGCAATCAAGATTATCGCTACGATTAAGTAAACACGATCTTGTGTCTTTAATCTTCGAATATCCCTTCCATTCGTCACCTAGCCTGATCTTATACGATCGAACAAATCTACTTTAACCTGGATCACGATCCAAAGCGAAAACGTGTATTTATTTAAACGTGTATTATTCATCGAACATTTTCTTTTCAAATATCCATCATGTTGCACGAAATTATAATTCGGATCGAAAGAATATCTATATTCGAACGTATTCGTTTCACGATCGATCCCGAAATCGAATTTAAGCGGGAGAAACGCGCGAAATCGATCGCGAGAAGAACCTTGACCCTCCAGAAAATTCCCGTCCAGGAACCCGTTTGTTTTTCAACCGGCAGGGTTTAATCTTTTCCATTTTGGAGATCGGTGGGCCGTGGTTTCCGGTGGGAGGAGGGTTGGACAGGGTCGCTTTAAATTTCCCGATTCTCGTCGAAATCATGGATCGATCGTCGAGCTGCGTCCGAAACGCGTGATCGATCGAAAGAGTAATTGCGGTTGTCTGGTTGGACTGATTCCAGAGCAACAAGTTTTGTTGCGTGCCATGAAATCGTTCTTGATGAAGATGAGATCCGAAAAAGGAAAAAAAAAAAAAAAAAAAAAAACAGAAATCGTCGAACCGTTCGACAATTAACATAGCATTCATTTAATTCGAAATTTCGTTTAAACTCTCGTCGCCTGTCGGATTATGCGTTTCCAGCGTGAAATCACTTTTTCGAAAAGTCCAAAATTCTGTCGAAGCTACAAGCGTTAACCTTGGTCGAGCGAAGTTTTCGATTTATTCGAGTTTTAATCTATAACATTTCAATCTTGCGATTAATACGATTAAAAACACGGTGGTAAACACGGAAACAACGATGATCCAACGATGGATTTAACCCTTTGCCGAAAGGCGAGTCTCAGCTGGTTCGAACGATGGATCTAACTGGACGAAATTACTTTTTTCCAATTTTGAGTTTTGCAGATTAAATTTTTAGAAAACAATATTGTTTTTTATTGTTATTTATTATTTCCTTAAAAATGTATATAACGTAAAAATATAACTAAATATATAAAAAAATTAACATTCTTAGTTTAATCAGTATAAAATAAAAATATAAAGAATACATATATAATATAAAATGGAATGTACTAATTTTATTTACTATCTCAATCCGATAACTTGCGTAAGAAGGACGAGACATTATAGATTGCACAATTTGTAATACACAAATTGAAAATGATCAATTCTATTGGAAATGAATTTTGCCCAGTTAATATACATTGTTCGAACCATTGTGCTACTTAGATTCCTTTGTTTCTTTGTCACAAAGTGTATACAAAATCAAATTTACGTTAGCCGTATGCGCAAAAATCATCTCGAGTTGCATTCATCGTTCGACCGAGAAAAGTCGTCGAGCGCGAAAGGGTTCGAAGATCTTTGGAAGGGTGGACAATACCCGAATGTTTGAGTATGCGAGTCATGGATCGACCGATAAATCAAAGCTGTAGACGAAGCCCACGAGATGAGTAATTGGACGGAAATCGAGGTTTAAAGTTGGGCTGGGTGAGCCGCGGACCGCTTTAATGTTCCCCACAAATCCTGATTCTCATTTACAGAATCGATATCGCGGCTAATGCGCCGGGACACCCATTTATCTCTGATTATTAGATAAGTGAGGTACGCGTCGCATACGCTTTGCGCCTGCCAAAGGGCCCCGTTGTAATTGTAGTGGACATTACTCGAGCCTACAACGCATTGAAAATGGCACTTATCTTTCGACTCATCCTATAGATCATCGTAGTTTTGGCCTGTTCGTATAATTTTCCATGCTCGATGATCCTCGCGTGATGGATGCAGGTGATGGTCCGTTTCGTTCCTCCGTTTCGAGCAACGTGTTTAAACGAACAAAAGTTTTTTTTCAAACACAGAATTATCTCGAAAGCAAAGTCTTCGTCGGAGCATCGCAAATTTTATGTTTTCCAACGTAATAAACATTATTATTATTACGCGTTATATGCACGTTTTGATGATATTTTGAACTTCTTAAAAGTACAGAGAAAATCCTTCGCTGTTGATTACATTGATCCTGCATCCGCCTAGCCATTGTCGATGAAACTAACTCGGTCCTATCCTACGTAATAATCACTGGGCTGATTATTATTATTATATCAGTGGTAATGTTCAAAAATATCACGAAATATTCGCCGCTTATTTTCCTAAGGAAATTTGCGCGCCAATCGTAATCATGTCGCTCACTTTTTATCCATAACCCCGCCCCTCTCTCTCTCTCTCTCTCTCTCTCTCCATTTTTTTATTATTCATCCCCTAGTAATTTGGGAAGCACGCGACTACCAACGATTCACGGGAGACGGTTGAAAGATGTCGATGAAAATTTCTCCCCCTTCGCAATTTCGCTCTGGCCACGCGCGTGACGAGAATTAAAGAACGCGCATAACGAGCGTATAACGCGAATTGGACGATAATAGTTTCTCATTTTTCGGTGGTGGCGTACCCATTTCCTTTTTCCCATCCATCGAATCCATTCGTTCGATTTTCGAAAAAAGAAAGAAACGTTCGGAAAATTCGAAACGAAATTACGACTCGCCGATTAACTCGAAAACTTTTCGAAAAATTGCGAGACGATGAAGTTTTCGAGGACGATCTTGCGGGATTCCAGTTCGGTGACGCGAGTAGAGGATCGCGCGAGCGACGAAGCCGGTTGAAGGACGAAAGAGGGGGGGAGGAAGGCGAGGAAGGGGGGCGTCGTGAATGGCCGGAGGAATCAATGAGGATGGCGTCGCTTTGGGGCGTCGACGTTTCAGCCTAGACGCCGACTCTCTCCTCCGCGAGAGAGATTCTTCCTCGAACGATTCGACGAGGAATTCGATCACCTTGTGTTGCCCGTTCCTTTATTATCCTTTCCCGTTATAACTCGTTCGAGGCATCGTACGAAATCCACGGTTCGTTAACCGTAAAAGGGTAAGTCAAGGGGGTACGGTTTAACAAACGATGGAAATAGGGAAAGGATCTTGTTTTAGATCGTTCGAAACTTTAACTCGAACCAAGTTCTCCCTCAAACACGTGGCTATATGCCGAACAAAGGAAAGTTGCCAAGTTTATTTACAATGCACCGCAATTTTGCGTCCAATTCACTGTTCCCATTTTCGCCTATCATATATATATATATACTGGAATCTCACAGCAACTGGTTCTTTGAACTTGCAAATCGGCGACGTCGGTCTTAAATATGGATTAAGGGCGAGGAATTGACGGGGCGAATTCACGGTTAACAGAATCAAATCGACTCGAGTCCCTCTCTCAGAGTTGCTCCACTAATTACACCCTCGCTTTAATAGATTCCATTGCAAAGTTTCGCATCGCTGTTGACGCGTTTGAAAATGGAGAGGCATGATTTATAAACACCGCGATCTGGAATAGATTTCTGAAATCGCGAGCGTGATTTCGTTTCGAAAATTACGCTATTTTACGTATATACGGTGGTGAATAATTTTTGGAATCGATCTGGCCGAGAATTTATGATTATTTTTGACCCGATATATTAAGATTCTTGAGAACGTGCGAAGCAAGTGGAAAAGGAAAAAGAAGAAGAAGGAGATACGGAATAAAATTTTCCCATCGAGACTTCGTTCTCGAGAAATTTTTTTTTCACTACAGGTGAAATTCGTTAATTTTCCAGACTGTTCCACTATTCCGACTAAAGAGATAAGCGAAAAATGCGATAGAAAATTTTGAGAAATAAAAATTCGTATAAAATAAAATTCTACATTTTCCGCTTCTTTCCACATATAGAATAAACTTCTTATCGATAGTTGTTCACTCGTATCTGATCGAAAATCGGCCAATTTCACTTGAAAACTTTTCGAAACTTAACTTTTCTCCGAATCCTTGGATTTTAAAAAATATCCTATTCCTTCAGGGAGGAATCTTCTCCCGATCGTTCGACCGCTAAACTCGGATAATCTCGATAATCTCTCGCGGAATAAAAATGTTTTTCGATTTTTCACCCGAATCGAACGAGATCAATTCGTTTGTAATAATAGAATAATTAGCTATCCGCATTGTCGAGCAAGGTGTTGGAACGCGATGGAATCGGGTCAAGTTTGGTCCCGGCGGTAAAATTACCATGGTTCCATTAGCAATTTCGAATCGAACGCTTATTGAACCCTCCCTGGTTCTCGTCCACCAACGAGATATTTATACCTGCTGTGTCTTCGCACTCGCGATCCGAATCGCACGCGTGCAAATGGCGACACGAGAAGCGCACGTGCGATTACCCTGACATTGAACGTTGTAAGCTTATACCCGAACAACCAGTTCTCGATACGTCAGACAGACATTGCTACCTGTATGCACGTGTTGTATCTACGCGCGCGTGTAGACACAACTCACACAAAGGCGCGCCTACGACGAGCATCCATTACGAGCGTATTCAACCGAAAATTGTTTCGCCCTAATCGTCATCTCTATGGATCTGGGTGGAACGTGGCACTGCTAATTTCTGGCAGGAACAGGAGGATATCTGAACAGCTTCAATTCGCTGGGCCAATGGAAACGTTTGCCAGAAAACCGCGGATCGAGAACGATACTTTCTTCTTCCAATTCTCTTCTCGAGAAAGAAGAAAGAGGGGCGTCGAAAGCGACGAAGAAAGTTGGGAGAAGAAATGTGATTCGAAGGGGGATATTGTCGTGGCACACGGGAGGAGATCGTCGTCCTATCGAAAAAAGGATTCTGTAAGGATTGCAGGGAAAGAACGAAGCGAAAATACGATTCACACGAAACACGTTGCTGAATTCGTTGCCAATCGAAAAGTTTCGAGCACGTGTCCCTTATAATTTTAGCCTCGAGAGTTATACGTGTCTTTCTTATCGTTTTTTCTATCGGGATAAGTATATCGAGATGTACGAAACGGGTGTTAAATTGTATCCCGCAGTTTTTAATCCACGCGTCGTTAAACGATATCTTGCCTGCCTTTTCCCTCCCTTGTTCAAACATGATTATTTTCGATTGATCAATTACGTTCGAACAACGTTTCCCCTCCCTGTCACAATTGTGCACGATAATCGTTCGAAATACCTTTCCCGAACACGCATTTTACGCGCACACAAATGCACACAATATCCGTTAACAGGGACGACGTCGAGTCCAAAGATAGGAAAAAAGAAGGAGGGCATCGTTTCGTTCCGCGATTATTCTCGTTGATCAATGCGTAAATGCCGAACTTTCGTCTCCGCTTTATCCACTCGTCAGATGCCGAAATTCCGTGCCCGTGCGATAATCCGCGCGATAATTAATTCGAAAATTCTTCCACGAGGAGGGAGAGGGGGGGGGGGGGTGAGGGGTGAATACGTGCCAGCGTTGTATTGTCACGACGACAATTATTTATAGCTATCAAAATATTCCGGTGGAGAATATTCGGTTGGTGTGCTTCGATGGAAGGCAGAAAACGGTAGCCTCGGATGACCCAAATAATTGAGTGGCCCGATAACCCCGATTCGACCGATGAAGAAGAATGAGAATAGGATAACAAGAGTCTGGGATAAGGTTGGATAAGGCGAAAATAAAAAAAAAAAAGGTGTTACGGTTAAAAGTTGTTTCGAGTTGTTGTTCCTCCCTCTCTCGTGGTATTTCGACGAAAAGTTTTGGAGCAAGGAGCGTTTGGAAGAGGAAGTTTCGAGTCCCTCGTTTCGAACGATATATATATATATATCTTTTTCCAATGATAAAATTGCACGATCAGATCGTGAAAAAAATCACAATTCAAAATTTAATCGATTTTAATCGATGTCACGATTTTATTTCTCGAGGATTCTTCGAAGAGAATTTCAAAGCGAGGGTAGAAACAACGGATCGTTCACGGACTAAGGTTGGGTGGGATTAAACGATGCAGAAATCGTGCTCAAAGGAAACGAGTTTCGCAAATGCTCCATCCTCGAGCGAGATACAGAGGAACGGGCATACGTCCTGGGGAAATGGCGGTAAACATGTCGTGTAGTCGATCAGAGCAAGATTGAAGTTTGTGTATATATAAATCGGCAGCCGTTCGCGCGAATAAAATGTCAAAAGTCCGTAATACTTGCGTCGTAATGCTTCGAACGAACTAAAATTGGAAGAATCGTGAAATGTTGGAAAACATCGGGTTCCGATAATAAACGCTGTTCCTTCGTCATCGATACCTGTCAAATAAATCGAGAAAAGACTCGAAGAATTTTCTTTCCACGAGTCAACTCGTTAACTTATTCCTCTCGAGTCGAATTAGAGAAGAAATTCTCGCGAAAGGGATCGTCACCAAAATTTGTAATAGGATTAGTTCGTAGTTATTTCACGTATGGTCGTTTTTTCTCTGGATGCGAATTAATAAGCTATCAATTTTCGACAACTTCTCCGACTCGATAGAAATCCACTTTCCAATCTATCCGCTCTCGACTTCTCGAGAAAATTTCCAATCTCGAATTTCGCCTCTTGGCGAAATGCTTCGAATTCGAGGGAAGACAAGATACAACTCTCTTAGAGTCAATTAGAAAGAATCGATAAGAGTTGGATAGGATTAATTAACGCGATTCGAGAAACGAACGAGGCGCATCCTTGATTTGTTTGCATCGAACAAGGCATGAAACAATGGCATCTGTTATCAGGACGAATTTATTTCGTGGCGCGGTTTAACGGACGAGAGAGAGAGAGATCCGTCGGGAGATTAAGAGATGAAAAATGGCAATAATCGGATCTAGCAGCTCAGCAACGAGTGGCCAAAGTGGCAACGAATTCGATTCGCTCGCTCGAAATTAGATTATCCGTCCGGTACTTTGTCAAACGCGTGCAAAAAAAAAAAAAACGCGTTCAAAGATTTACGATCAAATTTCTCGAAACGAGGAGATCGAAACGGTTCTCGCGGATGAAGAAACTACATCCTGTCCAAAGTTGCCTCGTAATTGAATTTGAATGAAGTTCTTTCTTTCGTATCGCGAACGAGGGATGAATCCTCGTGGATTACGTAACAATTTGCCACATGGCGCAATACCATCGTGCACGCGTTTCTTTCTCTTCTGGCGAAAAGTGGAGGAGGAGGGGGGGAGGAAGGAGAGGAGAGAGAAAAACGCGGAAACAGTCGAATATAATTCATGCCAGCGTCCTACTACTACTACTATGCGCTGTAAACAAGCATTTTTCAGTAATCAGTGTGCTGCGTTGATCGTTGCATCGATCCTCTGGCTCCGTGCACGCGCCGTTTGTCGGCTCGTGGACGGGAAGACAATACGCAAGTACGAGGGATGAAAAATTGAAAACGGACGAAGCGAGATTTCGCCGTTCGTGATTTAAAATTACTTAAGAGAAGAATCGAGAAAATATGGTGATAAAATAGTTTGTCGGCCCCCCCAGTCTTCCGACAAATGAGAAAAAAGAAACGAAGGGAGGAAAGGAACGGCGGAAATCCTTTTAACCGAGCGATATATTTCAAAACACATTTCGAAAACACAGAGTTTTCAACCCGGGACGGAACGATTTTTCATTTTTCAATTCCTTTTGAATCTCGTTTCGCGCCAATCTGTATCACTGTATATAATCTGTTCGCTCTTGAATTTTTCAAGTTTATCAAAGAGAAAATTCAACAATTGTTAACACTCGCTCTTCAATTTTTCAATATTTAATTTTCAACAAAATTCAGCCCCCTTCTCCAGAAAACGATTCGTTTATCTTTTGAATTTCGTCTCGCATCGATGCAAGGATGCACTCGAGTTCATTGAGTTTAATGCCCTTTTTCAATCCTTTCGCGAATTTCCTCTCGCGACCATTTACTTCCTCTTCAACTCTGCAACTCTTTTTTAATTTTTCAAGGCAAAGTTTATCCCTCCTTTCAACGCGACGATTCTTTTGAATTTCACAACGATAACTATTCGCAGAGCATTTTAATCCTGTGTTTACCACCCTGCAAAACAATTCATATTTCAGCTCTTTTGAATTTCTTCCCGCGATAAAAATATAACCGTTCACTCCCTCTTCAATTTTGCGATTTTTAATTTTTCAAGATAAACTTTATCCCTTCGTTCTACACGGCGATTCATCATCTCTCGTTTCTCTTGAATTTCATCTCAGTACACTTCCAATACAATAACGATAACTATTCGCAGACCATTTTAATCCCGTATTTACGTCTCCGCGAAACAATTCATTTTTCAACCCTTTTGAATTTCTCGCGACAATGTAACGACGGTATTCGTCTCTCTCTCTCTCTTTTTTTCTTTCTTTTCCTCTTCAATTCTTTAATCGGGATTACCGTCAAGTAAAATTTTATTTCGAATACACGAGCATCGAGGAGAAGAAACATTCAGAGAGCGTTTGTTATTTGCCGGTTGAGAATGAGAGCCACTCGAGAAGATTTCTCCGGTTCAATGCCAGCGTTCTCCAGCTGTCTGAAGAATTATCGGTTGGCTATGCAAAAATTAATTGTCGTTAACGGTTTATTATTCATCGAATCATCGAATGTCCCGTTTAGAGCATTGAATGAAGACTCGAGTGTCTCTCTCTCTCTCTCTCTCTTCTCTTCTCCTCTTCCTCTCTTTCGTGACCAGCGCTCGAGCTGGAAGTTTTCAAGAAAGAAAGCACTTTACATCTCTGTGCAATCCACTTCAAAGACTTCCCCTCTAAGTGATATTTTTTTCTTCCCGATGTATCGGTTAACGAACTTTCTTGGCGTTTACGTAACGCCGAAATTGCGTTAGAAAAGAAAAGAAAAAAAGAGGAAAAAAAAAAAAAGAACGAGCGGATATTTCATTTTCTTCGAACGAGATATTTTATGCAATAAACAATTGCGTCGAACTCGAAACGAAGGAAGAACAATGGCGATTTTTTTTTTTTTTAGGGAGTAATAAATCACAGGTGGAAATATTTCTTCGCGTTTCATTCAAATGAAATAATGTGGTGTAAAAATAAAGGGGAGAACGAACGTTGATCCGTTGATCCTCGACGAATTAGATTGTACGAGATATTCGATTTGTGATTTATTAGAGCGATTAACGGTTTACGAGACCGTTGTTCTAAATGCTGGTTAATCCATATTAATAGGCGGGATGGACGATATTCCGAATGGTTTTAAATCTAGACGCGTACGGGATCGTCGTTAAATTACAAATTATCCGGTAGGAGGGGTAAATGGTTTTCGTCGAGCTTCGTAACAGCGAATAATATTTTTATACGGCCGAGTACCCTCCACTTCACACCGAATATTTCATCCGCCGAAACCGCGATTTATTTTTCTATACACGCACGCGGCGTAACGCGATTTTCTTTCGATCGTGCCTCGATAATCTTTGATATAAACAACGGTGAAATACAATTCGTTCATCGAATCGTTTTTCGAAATCGTTTCCCACGTATTTTTTTTTTTTTTTTTCCATTGCTGTGATTAATCATCTCGCTTTTTACACACACACACACACACACACACACATTGCTTCGATACGAATTTCCATTGGTGGATGGAATCGACTCGTTAAATACTCGAAATTAATTAAAGCTATTCCTCTATTTCGATAGTTAAGTCTATTCCTCTATTTCGTATTTCTCCCTCGCGTCAAATTTTCCTTGAATGGAGCAAGATTTAAACGAGTAAAATCTTGAGATTTGTTTGGAAAACGGGAGAGAAAAGTTTGGCGGGATCATTCGTGTAAAAATTATCGACGATCGATCGAAGCCGAAGGGGTCGAGATTACGAAATATATACGCGTTGCGAAAACCCGCGCGCTTTTCATTACAACGTAACGAGTTTAAATTTTAGCTCCTTTCATTCCTCCGTTTTTGTAAACAAAACCACCAATTTCGCGGAAAGCTTTTAAAAATTGAAAGCAATTAGTCGCGTATGCGGAATACGAAAGGATTTTTTTTTCTTTTTTCTTTTTAAGGATCAGAATGAGCGAAGCGAGAGAGACTGAAAGTGAGAGAAAGAAAAAAAAAAACACCGAGGTTTAAGAGAGGGATTCTCACCGTGTTAGGTTATGATTCGATTCGAATTCCCCGATGTCGATACTCTCGATCTTACTCCCATTCGACTTCCTTTTCCTCCTTGTATCCTTCGAAAACGAAACACCTTCCTTTAAAAGAAAAAAAAAAAAAAAAAAAAAAAGAAAAGAAAAGAGAAGGAAAAGGTTTTCCTTTTCTTCTGAGAACAGGTCGGCGAAAGGGCGCCGCGTAAACAAGAAAGATTACGGCGCACAAACACACGACGATCCAAAATAAAGAGTGATTCACGAGGCTTCCGTTTGGCTGGCGCGAAATCGGCCGTTGACGAGGGATCGGCGGTGTGTAACGGTGTAAATAAAACGACCTTGACTTTCTCGCATTTCCGGGCGGCGATGAATCTTGATTGCCTTCCGACTGCCTCCAGAGGAAACCGCTTTCCACGACTCCGCCACTTCCAACTTACCACCACACTTGCTACCACACTGCAGTTCGCGTGATCGATATCACGAGGGATCACTGAACGCGGATCTGGACGATCGACGCGGTCGAATCTTCGATGAACGCGTGCACGTGGAGATCGTACGCGCGCCACAAAAGCGAAGAGTTATTGGACGCGAAATATGGGTGACGATAGGAAGGCTGGAAGACGAGAGAGTCACAGACGCACGCCGGTGTAAACACGCGAGAGCCACGGCGGATGAATCGCTCGCGGCGCGGTCTGGGCGGTGACTGAGCGGATCGAGGCGTCTCGACGCACGGCATCTCTCCCACCCCTCCTCCTCGCATCCTGACCACTTTTCGGTCGTTCCGTTCGACGCGCTGCTCTTATTTATTCGAGCACACGCTGTTCACAAGACACTTGTCACCCTTTCCTAATCGTCGATTATTATTAAACCGAGGAATGTCGTTTCGTTAATTTCCGTTTCCGGACGGAAATTGGAAAACGACACGCGGGAACGAGGGAAGGATTATACCGCCTCTGTGAGAATAATCTTACTTTAATTCTATTTAAGTTTTGTCGTTAAAGGGTTTGTAATGTGAAAATCACGATGTTTACGACGCCTCGTTCGAGCGTACACGGGACTCGAATATTTGATAAGTTAAAATGTTCAATTTGTCGCATCGGTGGGAAAGAATCGGCGGCGAAGAAGAAGTTTCGAAGCTGAATCAATGGTAATTCAATTTTCTCCATCCCTCCCGCCTTTTTCTTCCTTCCTCTGTCCAAACTGTCCAAAAAGTCGGCAATCTCCTGAATAAGCTTGTTCCCCTTTCGTTTTCTCGTTAATTCTATCCGCGTCGTTCTCGAGTGGAAAATGAACGGACAGGGGAATAAAATGTTGGGAATAAAATGAATAAGATTTTCGCGGGAGAATCGATGCTGCGATTGAGATGAAAAATGCAAGTAGCCGATAAAAATAATGTCTCGTTTGTTACTGAAAACGTGTAAATGTTTTTTTAAGAGAAATCAATTCGGGTGTAAACATTCGATTAATCTTTATTCGATGATTGAACGAATAAACGTTTCTAAAATTAATAACGAATAAAGAAGCTAGTCTTTTTTTTTAATTTCATAATAATTGCCAAAGTGTTTGGAAAAGTTTTTCGTTTCATTTGTTCGGTTTAATAATATGTCATAATATGTATTATTCGAAGAATTATTTACTTTGATAAAGAGTATAATTAATTTTTTACGTCTATACGAACGAGCAAGGAATTAATCTATATATCAATGAACGAAGAAGATTAACTTCCTTCGAAAAAATTCGATCTCTTTCGTCGTACTCTTCTATTCGCAAAATATTCACTTTCGCGATTTTTTTAATCAAATCATGCAAATTTGCAGATGTTTTAAATCGGCGAATTTTTTTAATCTCTTTGCCCGAACAACCTCATCCTTGAATGGCGGTCGAAAACATTCTAACCCACGATGTGACTTTAATTTAATCAGTTCAATATCGCTGGCTATTCCCTATAAATTATGCGCATGCATATTAAGCGAACCAATTTTTAAATCCGCTTCCGATTCTTTCCACGGTCGCTAATTGTTCTTGCAAAAATGGAAATGCATCGACACAATTCTCTTCCAAGTGGCGCTCGCGGAGCATCAAGTGCGCCGAGATGCGGTCGGTAAGTTTGCTCGTTGAAATTTAACTCTCGATACCAGATCGGTTAAGAACGCGTCGAGACGCTCTTAATTCTTGGCCCCGTGAAAAGCCATATCGTTCACCGTCACGATTTATTTTCCCCCCGATTCTTTTATCGAGAGACGTTCGTTCTAACATTTCGTAATTAAGATTCTTAAAATGATATCGGAGAAAATTATTCGAATTTCGGTTTCTTTTTTTATCACCTTGTATCGTGCTATTTGATTAAATTTGTCGACTTACCTGTTTTGTTTCTTGATTGTTCGACGTTAAAAACATCTCAGATCTGGTTGATGATTGATTGGACGAAACGAAAAACCTTGTTGAACGTGTTCCCGCCATTTTGATTAATAAATTTGGCTCGTAAAAACTTGCAAAAAACATAATCACTTTAAGATAAAAATTGAACGCACAATGTTACGTATTTGTATTATTCCAACTTGACACGAACAAAAGAAATGTATTGCAAAGAATTGTATTAACAACACTTTGTATTAATTCACATTATTTTCCATATTTTATTAAAACAATTTTTCAAACGCACGACTCTTGAGAAGTTTAGATCAAGACTAATTTCGATTTGAACTACACTTGCGCCACATCGACTGCAGCACCATCTAGTCGTCTATGTCAGCTATTTGAACGAATAATTCGTAGAATTCGGAATAAATTTTAACAGTATTATATACGTGTAATTAATTCATATAAAATCTTAAATCTAATATTATTTATTATTCTATAACACGTTCTTTATGAATTAAATAAAGGTATAGAATGGCAACAAGTCTTTGTTATATTAATAATGGTAAGAAAATGCGATTAATTTTAAGGTTAAGGTTTAATTTTTCACAATTTCAAAAGTTATGCTATTTCGTGCAAGTTCCAGAAAAGAAACCGTGTCCTTATATGGAAAAATGTTATCGAAGAAATCCGATTCATTTCAATGAGATGTCACATCCACATTGTACGTACTATTTGCTATTAATCTAATATTGATCTGATTAACGCGATATGTATGATCATCACGATATGTATCTGATAAATCTTTAATCGTGATAAAAAACAGTATATATTGTATTTCAGTAGAAACAATTGTAATGAAACAGTTAGAAGGTGAAATACAAGTACCTGAAAAACTTGATTTTGAATGTTCCGACCGATCTCTCTTGTTGGATCAATTGAAGATTTTACAAATAATATTAAGAAGAGAGAAAGCAGGAAATGGTTCTTCTTCGATCAAAGAATTAAATTCTAAAATAAGTAATACCAATGCAAAAATGAAAAATGAAAATAATACTATGGATAATCAAAATTTAAAAGATAAAGTAGAAAAACACAAGCAAATAATGCTTCAAAGAAGAGAAAATAAATTGAAAGATATGGATGAAGAAGCAGAGGCGCTTTTTAAAGCTTCTAATGAAAATAGAAATAAGGATCAATATAAAGTTGCTAAAATGAAAGAGGATTTAGATAATCTTAAAATAATGGAAGGAAGCATAGAAAAGAATTCTTCTCAAGAAAAAAAGAGAGATAATAGTGATTTTCAGGATAATGAAAGGCATAATAAGAAATCAAAATCAAGTCATAGCAAACATGTTGAAACCGATGAAAAATCTGATTCTAAAAATAGTCAAGAGCAATCGAGAGAATCATCTTTGATAAAAACGTTTCAATCGAGCAAATGTACGAGAGAGAAAGCGATTAAAATGATGAAGAAGCTTGGATATGAAACATGTTTGTCGTCTTTGGTCGAGCCAGGAAATTTTGCCATGAAATATGCTTGTTCAGCACCGTATCATATATTTTTTTCAACAGTTAACAGATCAAAAGAAACATACGATCAACCATTTTCTATCACGCTTCCTGAAATTCTAGATATTAGTTTAGGAGAAATAGTAAACAGCCTCCATATTAATTTTATGGTTGACATTGGATGGTTACATGTGCAATATATGTTAGCTGAGCAAAACACAAACATGTCTATTTTACTCGGAGAGAGAGTAGATACAGGACCAGTGGGTTCAAATGTTACCACGTTCTATGTAGATATGCCAACAAAATTTGGTTGCCATCATACCAAAATTATGATTTTAAAATATAAAGATGACGGAATACGAGTCGTCGTATCTACCGCGAATTTATACATGGATGATTGGGAGAATAGGACACAAGGGTCTGTTAAATAAATTTAAACATCATTTTTTGTATTTGTTTTAAAAAGGAGATCTTAATGAATAAATGATCGCTTCAATTTTGTTGACCAGAGTGTGGATATCACCGCATCTTCCACCATTGTCAGAATCTGCAAATTCCAGTGAAGGAGAATCACCGACAGGTTTCAAGAAGGACTTAGAACGCTATTTGAATAGATACAGGCAGCCAGGTATAACAGAATGGACTTGTGCTGTGAGAAGAGCAGATTTTTCTTCGGTAAACGTATTTTTTTTGGCTTCTGTTCCGGGAAGACACACGGATATGGAATATGACTCTTGGGGACATAGAAAATTAGGTTCCATTCTTTCCAAACACGCTAAATTACCGCCCGATGCGCCCCAATGGATATTAGTTGCTCAGAGTTCGAGTATTGGTAGCTTAGGTCCTAATTACGAGAGTTGGCTTCAGAAAGAAATTACATCCTCGATGTCGAAAGAAAATCCAGTAGGTTTAAAAAGTCATCCGAATTTCCACTTCATTTATCCGTCTTTAAACAATTATAAACAAAGTTTTGATTGTCGAGTTGGATCTTGTTGTCTACCGTACAGTCTTCAAACACATTCCAAACAAAAATGGATAGAATCATACATGTAGTAAGTTTCTAATGTTTATTCGCATCATTGATTTGATATGTTTATCTTTAACAATTTTTTCAGTCAGTGGAAAGCCAAGCAAACCGGTAGAGATAGAGCAATGCCTCATATAAAAACTTATACAAGAATCTCACCTGATTTGAAAAGAATACCTTGGTTTGTCCTCACTAGTGCTAATTTAAGTAAAGCAGCATGGGGGACGGTTGGAAAAAATTCTCATTATATTATGAATTACGAAGGGGGTGTTGTATTTATTCCAAGCTTTATTGTACGTAAAAATTTTGTTATACATATACATTTTATACGTAGACAAAGATATGTTCCAAACGCATATTTTTTATAGACTGGATCATCAACGTTTCCCATAAAGGAAGAAGAACCTGGTGTTCCAATTTTCCCTGTTCCGTACGATTTGCCATTAACTCGATACGAAAAAAATGATTCGCCGTTCGTTATGGAATTTTTTTCCACCGAATAATAAATAAAAAATCGCTGTACACAGAGAGAGAACGAATAGTACGAATATTTTATTTAATTTATTGATTCTATATTGTTTTATATTTGTCTTCTATATTTTTAAAGCAGAGTTTCAATGATGTACAAATAATTTTTTATAATAATAAACTACATATAATAAATTAAACGCGATATTAATTTGTGCTTCTACGCGGAACATGTAGGAAAAAAAAAAAAAAACAACTGTATAATTGTCTTTGAGGGCGCACAAGCTAAAAGTAGAATTGTAATTGTTCGATAAAACTTCCGGTAAGCTAATAGAAATTTTACGACGTCTGCAATTCCCACGTTGTACGTGACTTATTTATTGATCCGATTCGTGCCGATTTCGTGGTTGCTCGTTCGCGGATCACGTGTTTTCCATAAAACATCAGCAGGAAAGCGTTTTCTGACTAGCTCCTTTTTGATGTAACATAGTATTGCTCGTGCATGTCCCGCCTTCAAATAACGTTTGACGAAGCTTCGCTCGTTCTTCTTCTCTTCGTACCAATTACACAAAGCGTACGTTAAATTTCGTAAAGTAAATTCACGTAATTCGAAGAAACGAGAATACAATTTTTATACTCTTTAAAAAAAAAAAACGAAAAGATTTAAAATCGTTTTCTCTTTTCTTTTTATGAAAGAAGATGTTATAAAGCGTGCTCTTGTAAAAAAGATTATTTCTAGTATATATTTTTTTTTATATTACGTCAACGTATATGTTAATATTTACTAATAACTGTCAACAGTATTATATTTTACGTCTAATTTAATAATGACGATTCAAACGAAATTTCAATTCTAAATTATTTTTGAAAATAAGAATAGAAATATTCCTATAAAAGAGAATCCGAAGTTGCGATGGAAAATAATGATACAACGTTGTGATATTTTAATCTCGCAGAATGCTGATAGATTTCCTGTATCGTGATTTCCTTTTTAACATTTTATACCAACGATATTAATAATTATTGAGGAAATCGACTTTTTTTTCTTTTTTTTTATATATATATATTTGAATTTTATATACAAGCAATAGAGATACTATAAAGAGATTCTTTCTCTTTTATGGATCAACGAACATCGTGAATCTCGTAAAGTTCAAGGTTACTACATTTCTCGACCTTCTCATTATATCGTTTCTTTTTTCGCTCCTCATTCAAAATTAATCGAGTAACTTTCATTCTTTCACTCTTTCACTCTTGTGGCGTAAAATAATTTAAAGAAAAAAAAAAAACATAGATCGAGAAAAAAAATTCATTGAATTATACATACCGATCAACCGGATTCTCGGTACACAAAGCAGAAGAAAAAAAGAAAAAAATGTGGCCAAACCGGTCGATTATATCATTTCCAATTCTATTTTTTGCGATAATTCTCTGTAAAGCGCAAACATCTATGCAACGCACGACCATAGTTCGATTCCCCCATTAAAAAAGGCGGCAAGGATTTTGACGTCAACGCGCAGCAAGGTTTCGCCTCCCACTAAGGAACACCAGGCTTCGTGGTTGGAAATCCTCGGCGCAGATGCGACTTCGGAAAGGGACGTTCCGACGCCTGTAACGACGTCACCGCGGCATCGAAACCGGGGAACGCGGTTGATCAGCAGTTTCTGAGATGTCGACACGAACGCATACTTCTTGCCGTTAATTCTACGTGTGCTCCTCGCGTGTGTACCTCGTGCGTGTGCGCGTGTAAGTAGATAAGCATGTGCGGATTCATGTGTCGCGTATAGTCAGCCACAGGACGTCGCGTTATTTCCAGGTGACGGGCACCCACCAGGTAGGCGGAATCGTCGATTATCGCGATCAGTTGCCAAGAGTCTTTATCTTTACCGCGCGAAATGAATAACGCGCGATGGAAAGGGCTGCCGTTCGAGGGTGGAACGCTATTTTGAAAAATAGGCGACGACGAATTTTTGAGCTTCTCTCGAGGGAACGCTCGTCAAGGAACGAAAAAACGTGCTTCGCCTCGTAATTGGACGGAGCGGGGGAAAGTATCGCTTTCGCTACGATACGAAGATTCAAACGGCTTTCGTAAACGGTATCGTTCTCCCCCAGAAACTCGACTCGTTCAAAAGTTACGCCACGGTTGTCGCGGTTTGCCAAATCGCGTCGCTGCTTGTTCTTGCTCGATTGTCATCCTTCGCCTATAGCGATCATCAGCAACATTGCAACACGATTCATCGATGCCTATTTTCAATGTGCGGTTTAATTTACGAACGATCCTAAATTGTGTGTTAGCACAAGGCGTACCGCGCAATTAAAACGGACTCGTGTTCTAATATTTACCCAGTGCGTGTACAGCTTTCAAAAATAGCCTTTACTCGCCTCTCTAAGTGCAAATTTTTCCACAGGCTGGTCGTTACCTGGGAAAGAGAGATAGACCAGAGTTCCAACCGTTATCGAGCGTTTCTTCTACAACGTGGTGTTGCAAAAAAGAAAACCGTCTCGCTCGAGTAGAATCTTCCGCGTGGAATAAATTCTCTCGACGAGAACAAAGAATCGATTTACTTGCTCCTCGTAATTAAAATCTTTTTTATCTGTCACGTTTTAGGTATTTCGCGCGTATAAAGACACACACACAAAAAAAAAGAAGAAGAACAAAAGAAAAGGAAGGAAAAAACGCTTGGATACGTGCCGATGCGTCTCATAATGGGACTGTTGGCCGTGCGACGTCGGTCCACCTGCTATCCTTTGTCATGCTAATTGTGCAACCTGACTTCCCTTCTTCGACGAGAAGCGAGCGAGGAAACACCGTACGTCCCGACGAATCGATAAAGCGGGGTGTGGCTTTGCAACGGTGGAGAATTTCCAAAGTCTGACCACGCGGGGATCTGTTATTTCCGATTCAATCGGAGAACGGGCGGGATACGAGGTTGATAGATCAGAATGATAGCCTGCTGGGTATTGACCGGTGTGTTCGGGGCTATCGTGTTGCTCTACGGGGTGATAGAGGTCCACTATTTTCTTCGCATGTTCTTCATCGTGTTCTTCGCGCGTTTCTGCAAGAAGAGAGTTCGCATCCTCGACGAGACCACTGTATACGGTACGTTGGTTGCTTAACCCTGGAAGACAATCGCATCAATTATTGCGAACACGTTAAAATTAACGTGCGGTCTTCGATACCGTCTCATCGTTTCAATTATATAGCATAGCGCGTAACGTAAGACGCACGCGTTATTATCCGAGAACTTAAGAAAGATCCCATGAAAATGCATTGTATGCACTTGTGCTGTCAGCTACGTAAGCCCAGAATCCTTACAATTCACTGACTTATCTCGAGCTCATTCGCGTAAACCTTGACCTACCATGCGCGATCAGTTGGCAGCTCCGTGTAGCAAATCCGTGCTGGTATTGATTGCGCTCACCGCGGTGAAATTCTACGAAAACTGGGGGACCGCCGCTTCGAAATATACACGCGAACGTTGCGTTTTAGATATTTCGATGCGCGCCCCCGTATCCTTCGATGTACCAACACGGTGGTCCGATTCCTAGAAATTTCTCATAAGAAGAGACATAATCATTGTCACGGCTTACATGACACGCAACATGAACGAGGAATAAGTAATTCCTCGATAGAGATACTTAGTATGCTCGGTATCCAGAACTGATCTTTTATTTATCAGTCCTTGGACGAGGAAACCGCTTACATTTATTCCGATTTTTTTTTTTTTTTTTTTTTCTGTTACAAATGGATACTTGAAAGCGGAAAGAGGGATATCTCTATTCCACTCTATCTATTTACTTTCCCTCTTGACGTTCAAAACCAATTATTAAACAAAATTTTTGCATCGCAAATGTTCCCCGATTATCAACGATTATGCAATTTTTATTTGACCTGCCATTCTTTCAATATTTACAGTGACAGGAATGACGAGATTGTCGATGTTTATTTAATTCTATTAACGGCCTTTTCACGGTCGCGAAAATTAATATTTGATTTTTATCAAACAGGTATCTGCACCACGACGGACGTGGATCCATTGCTTTCCCACATGAACAACGCGAGATACCTTCGCGAGCTCGATTTCGCCAGGGCGGATTTTTACGAAAGGACCAACCTCTATCGCGAGATATGCTCGCAGGGATCGGGTGTCGTGCAAGGAGCGGCGACGATACGTTATCGTCGTTTCCTGAAACCTTTCTCCATCTTCAAAATAACTTCTAAGGTATGCACCGTGAAATCGTATTACGTTCGTTCGTTGTACTCTGACCGGTCGTCACGCGAATCCGTACAAAAAAAATTTTTCACGATTCTTTTGTAAAGAGAATCATCACACGGCCGATTGTTTGTTCCCGATAACTCCAGGAAAACCGATAACATCACAACGGAAATTAATTCGTTGACTCTTCTCGCCCACGTTTCAGAATCGTAGAATCGTTCTACGGCTCTCTTCCACACCGCACGAGTATTTATCTCTTTACCGAAAATTTATTAATATTTTTCTATAACATATATATACATATATATAAGTAAAATGTTACAAAAAATGTTGATTACCTTTTACAGATTATATATTGGGATGAAAAATCCATATTCATGGAGCATCGATTCATCACGACCAGCGATGAATTCGTGAGGGCTATCGCTATATGCAGGCAAAAACTTTTGGACTGTAACGCCGAGACTATAATCAGCACTCTAATGGAACGGGGCGTGAAGCAAAACGTAGAGGCGGGCGCACCGCAGGTAAAAATATTCGCGTCATTTCAATCAATAGAAATTGGCGACAGGTTGGTATCCGCGAAAGATCGACGAGAGATCGTAATTGATTATTTATGAACGCGTAATTAATAATAATTAATAAGCGCAAAGTGATGGAAACACGTTTAAATTGCAGATACACAACGTGAGGCCGCAAATGCCGCCGGAAGTCGCGAGATGGTTGGAGAGTAACGAAATCTCGTCGGCGCTTCTTCGCCAGAGTGCTGCGGTGACCACGCATTGCTGACAAAAGGAGGAAGCGGCGTCCACCACAAATGGCGCCGTCTCCACTTCCGTGTACGCGACTACGGCCGTCTAAGGTCGAAGATTCGATCGATGCTGGCTTTCGTTGATCGTGAAGGCGTTAATTAAATCTTCCACGTACCGTTCTTCCACCGAACGGCATACGAGATAGCTTCGAATCAATTTTTTAGGTGAACAAATTAAACGGGTGATCGTTAAGTTTGAAGCTTTTATCGATTGCAAGTCCGATGGTTCAATGGTCGAAGAGGGGCAGCTTAATATTGCCATTTGTCCGCCTGAAAATTTGGTTTAACGTTATTTAACGTAGCGTGGTTTCGATAAACATGTATACATACATACGTACATATGTATATATATATATATATATAGCCGATGTCAAAAAGAGAAAGAAAGGAAATTGTTTCGAAAGAAGAACAAGATATTTAAGAGTACAAAGGCTAGACAGAGGCGCGAAATTATTTTAATAGGCAATAGTATATGCGCGACTATCGGACTGTATAAGGTGTTGTCGTTTCTCCTCCCTCACGCGAGAGGCGAGAATTTATTTACAGAATTTATTTGATAGATCCCGTGATTTCCAAGATGCTTTACGAGAAATTTGTCCAGCATTCCGTGGAACGGATTGCTAGATGCGGCGTCGAGCAAGGTTACAGATACGAAACCGTGTAATCCAAAGGAGCTTCCAAAATTAAAAAAAGAGCACCATTTGTTAAATATTCCCCGTTGAAAGTAATCGCGAGGCGTTATTTACATTTTTTATTATATATATATATATATTATAAATATAGTATATATATTGTACATACAGCGATTGGCGCCGGTAATTGATTTCCGCGAGAGAGAGAGAGAGAGAGAAGGGGGAGGGAGAGGAGAGAATAAATTAATAGAATTCTCTCGAGGAACTCTGAACAATTTACATATTTACGAGCGCGTTAAGAGTGTTTATACTTCTATAACGTGTTACAGGTGCCTTTAACATAATTCGTGATTCGTGGATATTCGCTTTTTTACGATTATCGAATAATTAGACCGTGACATTGATTTGCCACGCGTCGACTCGTTGCAATTTTAAATTCCATTTGTTATCATTGCTGCATTTATTATTATTATTATTATTATTATTATTTTCTATGATAGGACGTCCGGCAACCGGGAGTTGAAAAAAAAAAAAAAAAAAAGAAATTGTATGCGGCTCTCGCGTGATTAATTTTTCTTTTTAAATCGTGTAGAACGCCTTGTTACCGACGCCATTTGCACGAACAAATTCATTCAAGGTGTATATTTCGACTTAAATTTCGAAGTAAAAATCGGTATTCGTAGTTTCGTCATTGAAAAGTAGCCGACGACGTAGCGAGTCTCGAACAGAATAAAATAGAATTGTCCACCACGTGGATATACGTGGACACGTTATTATACTTCTAGATGATAATAGTGCCATTTTTTTTTTTTCGTCAGATAATATTGTGTTGATCATGTCGTTGAAGATACCATTATCCAGGAGTAAGAATAAATATTCCTTAGATGGCTAATGTTTCCTCGTTGAAAAAACACATTTACTTTTTTATTTTTCTCTGCTACTTCTCTGTTTCAAGAAAACAAAGGTAAAAGTAATCGTCGACAAAAATTTTCGGCATCAAAGTCGTATTATCGAACAATCGATTACGATTTTCGAAAATGTTCGAAATGCATGCGCAATTTAATCACGTGTTAAATATTTCATGAAAAGTTTACCCGTATATCATAACCCGATCCATTTTTACTTTCAAACTTAACTAGGGTATCTACATATCAAAATATTTTCGAATAATTATACATATGATCGTACATATGTAACGAGAAACATATATTTTTCTATATCTCGTCTACTTTTCTTTTCTTTTTTTTTTTTTTTTTTCAATTAATTAAACGCGACATCAATCGAGATGACCGAGTGTTTTTGAAAGGATGTTTATCTTCTTTCACGTATGCTAGTCCAATTTGTGTAAAATTTGCATAATATAATTGTTGGTATACTTATACATTCATGTGATATATCATATGATTCAATTCAATTTCACCAACTCACCCATCGCTCGAGTACTCCAAACGATCGATCGAGTACATTCTCTCTCTGTGTGATAATTTCGTTATCACAGATGGTAATCAAAATTCACCCCGTATGAAGATATCATGATCATTTGAATTAGATCGTTATTGAACGTTAATTATAATTTATCGGCCGCGTGTTATACGATTTCCGTAGTTATACGAAGTACCGTTCCGATTACAACGGAACATCGTTTAATGTGAAACCGGTTGCCATATTTTTACTGCGTAAGAAGCGACCTCTCGGTTTGGAATTTCACGGTAACCGCACGTAGTGTTCTTCGAACTGTGGCTACGTGAACGTCAAACACGAAACGTCCTGCTTGCTCTCCTTTCTCGCTTCATCTTGTTACGGAATTGTTACTGAAAAATGGCATGTGCCTGCTTGCTCACGATCGCTCTCGTTCTCTACATGCTCTTCGATGTAAATTATTTCCTCAGGATCGTGTTCACGCTCTTTACCGGCAGATTGTTTCAGAAGAGAAAGAAGATTTTTGACACGACTACTATTTATGGTAATAATTATTTAAATCTCGATAATCCAGACTTTTTTTCCCATGATATAATTTTACGATTTAATTTAAATTATTATTAAATTATTTTTATGATTTATTTACGATTTAAGGATTCATATATTTTTTCTTTTAATTATCATTCATAATCCAGACGCGTTTGAGTATTCACTTAACAATGATATTTGATGTTTTTTTATAAACTTAGCAACAATTTTCCAATTCTATTTTTATGGAATTCACGCGTATATTTGAATTTCTTTTTAACGATAGAAAAACTAGACTTGACGTTATTGGATAATTTATTGAATAAATTTATTGAATAAATTTTTCCCGGGTCACATAGATCAAAGCTTGATTTACATAACTGTTATTTATGTCAAGAAGTAATTTCGGGTAAACAAACTTGTAAAGCGGAAGAACATTTTCGGCCTTGTTTCGAAAGAATTCAAAGGCAAGCAACTTTTCAATGATTCTTCGATTACCGACCAAATTTATTCATAATTGAATATATATTCACAAACGTATGAATATTTTCGTTTCACTCGTGTACGGAATATGAACGAAAAAATATACGTGACAACCAGAATCGGAGAATGACGAAAAAATTTCCAGAATAACCGAAGGAATAATTTGCAATTATAATATCGCTGTGAAATAGAAGGACATTGTATTAAAATCAAAAGAAAATTTCAATTTCAACATTTAATTATTTACATATCTAATTTGATCGATATTCAAACACATAAAAAAAATCCATTTTCTTCTTTCTTCATCGATAAAAGATAATGCGAAGAAAAATCTTTGTCTTTTTACCTTTCTTCTTCTTCTTCTTGTTCTTCTTCTTTTTTTTTCTCTTCATCGATAAAAGATAATGCGAAGAAAAATCAGAATCTTTGTCTTTTTACCTTTCTTCTTCTTCTTCTTGTTCTTCTTCTTTTTTTTTCTCTTCATCGATAAAAGATAATGCGAAGAAAAATCAGAATCTTTGTCTTTTTACCTTTCTTCTTCTTCTTCTTGTTCTTCTTCTTCTTGTTCTTCTTCTTTTTTTTTCTCTTCATCGATAAAAGATAATGCGAAGAAAAATCAGAATCTTTGTCTTTTTACCTTTCTTCTTCTTCTTCTTGTTCTTCTTCTTCTTCTTTTTTTTTTCTCTTCATCGATAAAAGATAATGCGAAGAAAAATCAGAATCTTTGTCTTTTTACCTTTCTTCTTCTTCTTGTTCTTTTTTTTTTTTTTTTTTTCTCTTTTCAGGCATATGCACTACGCAAGACGTGGATTTGTTCCTTAAACACATGAACAACGCGAGATACCTTCGTGAATTGGATTTCGCGCGTTTCCATTACTACGATCGATCTGGAATATATTCGGCGATCGTGACGAAAGGTGGGAGCGCGGTGCAAGGAGCATCGTGGACCCGATACCGTCGAGCTATTCCTATTTTCACTCTGTATAAGGTGACCACGAAGGTGAGATAAGTTATCTTTAATCCATCTTAATTACGCGTTATACATTAAATGTCAATCGTACGTATCGATTATATAAATTGTCGATTATATAAATTGTATTGTCGAATGAATTTTTGTTCGATTTTACAGCTGATTTATTGGGACGATAAGAATTTCTACTTGGAGCACGAATTTATTAGTTTGACGGACGGTTTCATTCGCGCGGTCATTCTCAGCAAACAAACGGCAACAGGTTTGAAAGTTCCAGTCTCGGAAATAATAGCTGAAGTCGAGCCGAACGCGCAACGTCCCGAAATAACCAAAGATTTAGAACTATGGTTGAACTCTATGGAAGTATCTTCTCAGAAATACAAGAAACAAAGATGAACGAAAGCGATCCTCGTTTTTTTTTTTTTTTTTTTACTTTTTATTTCATTGTTATTTTATTTTTATTTACAATATTGTTGGTCCGTACGTACGTCGAGCAAAAGTTTGGAATTATTACAGTTGGAATAATTTTTTTTTTTTTTTAAAAAAACAAGAGAAGAAATAAAACTTGTTTGAGAAAAAGTAGCGAAACACATTTGACAAGCGTATCGAAGAAAAACTTTTGATCGATGATACCAGATATCGGATATATTTTCTTATGTTATTAGCGATAATAAAGATATTAAGCAAATTTTTTTCTTGCAACTAATTAACGTAATGTAAATATAAATATTTATATGCGATAATCAATTGACGTCAAATAATTTTCATAATTAAATCGCGTGTTTTTGAAAAAAATTTTTCAAACCATCTTTTTTATCTTACTTCTTTCGCGTCTAGGAAATCGACGCGAGCAAACAAAGCTCGATGATTTTTGTAGCTTTTACACGGTGGAGCGGAACGGTGGAAAATCAAAGGTGTTTGCGGAGTCGATGTTTTTTTCCCCGTCGGCGAACGATGTTTACCACCTGTGCTCGGATAAATTATCTCCGCTGCCGTCAGATGGCGACTTTCGTGTCACGGTGGCCGAATGGAGAACGGATGTGCGAGAGTTGTGCGCGCTCGTTGCGTGCAGTCGATCCGAGTACTCGAAACCTGTCGCGAACGCAAGCCGACCTTTGACTCCGCTTTCCATGAACCTTTGTGATTCATTCGGTGTCGAAGAGCTCGTGACAGCTCCTGTCAACAACGCGCCACTGGACCATTCTCACTTTCATCCCACCTGTAAGTTGTAAGCATATCTTTCGAACACCGCCTTCCGCCCCTCCGCACTTCCGCCTCTTCGAATTTTTCCCGCAACTTCGTCCCACCATTCTTTTATCTTATTTCGCACGGAGGAGGAGGAGGAGAAGGAGAAAGGACGAACGAACCGATTACTCGCGAAAATTCTTCGTTTACAATTTTCGAATCGAAGTGACAGTTGATAAATATAATTCCGTTCGCGAGTGCCGCGTTTCGCGCGACGAGTCAGGATATCGTTTTACGGAATTCCGCGTGGCAAGCATAAATTAAAAAAAGACGCCGACCGAACAATCGCGGCCATCGTCGCGACCCGGTCCACTTTTTTCTTTTTTATCCTCCGTTCTTGAAGTCGAGTTCTTTCGATAGAGAGAGAGAGAGAGAGAGAGAGAGTCAGAGAGTTTAAAGAGAGAATCTGCGCACGGGAAGGCACATTTGCATTTATATAGGCACGATATATTCTTTGCGAAACGTTCCTATGCTATTACACAATTTCTTTAGGAAAATTCCTAAGCCGATGGATCGACTCTCGATTCGTTTCCTCTTCGATTAATATAAAATATGATTTATACTTCGTTTTTCCTCTCTCTTCCCCTTTCTCACGGAGGGGAATAGAATTTACAACTTCCTTCGTTCCTTCGAAGCAGAACGCCGTTAATTTAAAGAAAAAATAATTCGCGAAATTGGCTGGCTGGCTCGCAACGAAATACTTCTTCTCGCCTCGTTTCGCGCGAGAAAAATTACAAGCGTGTTTAACGCTTTGTGCAATTTTGCATCACGAGGCCTCCATTAGATAAGAAATTCGCTTCTTGGATTCACGACGCGGCAGGAATTTTTCGAAACACGGATAATTGAAACGGGCGGAAATATTCGACAATATTCGATTGTGGAGCGCGCGGTTTCGTGCATGGAACCGTTGTTACGTAACTGAATCGAGGGCATGCATTACATAATAACATGATTATAAACGAATCTCATAATCATGCTAATACGAATTGTTCAATGACACTGGTCCCGTTCATGCGCCTCTCCCGCGGCTACATGAGAAACAATCTTCTCTAACTCGAGTGGCAAACTCGACCGCGTCGCCACCGAATCATCCTCATCTCACCAAGTTGGAACGATGATCTCTCGACGATCGTGAGATTATTTTGAATTTGAATTGCTCGATAATTCGGGAATAACCTCACCGTTTCGAGAAGAGTAATCTTCTCGTCCCAGAAATGCACACTCGTCACCGGTTCGTTGATCAGGCATCGTTTTTAACGATCCCCCTCCGATTAGAGCAGGTTTCTGGATCAAGGACCGTGTAATCTCCCCCCTCCCCCACTCCTCGCGCTCGAGGGATTAGAAACGTTAATTAAACGTCCCAGTGGATCGTTCCCGATAAATCCGCGCGACGGATAATCGAGGAAATCGATCGTGCGAACCGGCTGAACGTCGATTTCTCTTCCCATGTTCCTGTTTCCGGAACAATCGTCACTGGATATTTTCACGCCCGCTACGTTATCATCCGCTTTCTTTCTTCACGCGCCCGTGAGAAACCTTTCTTCTTCCATCGCTTTTCACCTCGTCGATACGAAAAAAAAAAAAAAGAGAAAAGAAAAGAGAGAGAGAGAGAGAGAGGAGAACAATAGGGATTTCCATCGATAGCCGATTTCCCGATAAAACCGACGAGATGTTTTGTAAACGACGACTGAAACGGTTCCCTGTGGGAATCTCTCTTCCCGTCTTCTTCGTTTTGATTGAAACGAAGAAGAAGAAGAAGAGGAGGAAAGAAAAGTTTTTCGATTCTGCGCGTATAATCCCTCGTTGAAAAAGCGAATCACGTATGGGTGGCGAGGTATTATAAGGGATGTGCAAGACCCTTTGTTCGATCCTCGGTTATGTCACGTGGGAGGACAACCGTGCTGTACGCATATCGTCTCGCGATTAACGAGCGCATTGTAATAAATTAGGAATTACGACGTTGCCCTCCCTCTCGTAATTGATGCGCCTCGCGTTTTTCTTCAACGATGGCGATCCATTCAATACGTTCGATCGAACATGGAATTTTGGCTCGATCACAGCGATCTCGTTTGTGTATCTTGCTCTCTGGGAGAGGGGGGGGCTTACCGTCTCTTTTACGCCAAAGTCGGATTATTGAAATATTCGTCGAAATTTTTAATTTCTTCTTGCTGCTCGTCCATCGTCTGCACAGGATTAATTAACGAAAATATTTCATCTGAAATCTTTAATTTAAAACCCGTTTCGAAATCTAATTTTTTTCTCGATTCTAGGCAACATCGGTCACAGAGAATTATTAGAAGCGAAAATTGTCAAATATTCTTCGAGAACTCGTTCCGAGGAAATGTTATAATTTCTCTCCGATCCTCGGCGATACGAATCAGGAGCATAGAGGTTAAGCTCGAAAACAAAAGATTTGAAATATTCTTCGAAATCTATAATTTGAAAACTTCGAAGAAATTTAACAATTTCCCCTCGATCGCTTATGGAAGATTTAGAGGGAGATTTTAAAATACTCTTCGACATTTCCAACATAAAAATTCATTTCGTAAAAATTTACGACAATCCTCTCAATAGAAGCTAAGCACAAAGATAAACGCGAAAAATTCGAAATCTCTCGAATTAAAAACTTCGATTTTCGAAATTTAATAATGGAATTTTTTCCTTATCCTCAACAATCCAACAAGATCGTCTACAGTCACGGTTTTCAACTTGGGAGGCGCGATTCCCAGAAAAGGCGCGGACTATTGCCAGGGGAGGCGCCAAAACTTTTTAATAAAAAATTAAAAAGTTCATATCATAATATCTATAAATAAACTTGATATCGTAGTAACGTAACGCTACAAATTCAGTGAAGTAACGTTTATTTTTATTTTTCTCAACAAATTACCCGGAGCGGAAAATTTTAAAAATGGCAGAACCTTGTTACTGTGCTCTGTTAATTTTCAGTATTTTTTTTTATAATAAAATTATTATTATTATTTAAAACGCTGATCCACAGAGAATTAATTAAAATCGTGAAATAATCGAGATCTCTTAATTTAAAAATATATTCAACAAACAAACGGAATCACTTGCGAGAGGATTATTAGAAGAGGAAAAATTTCGGAATATTCCTCGAAATCTCTCAATTTAGAAACTTCGATTCTCGAAATTGAACAATTGAATTTCATTCTAGCCCTCAATAAACAACCCAACAATATCGTCCGCAAACGCTTTAATAAAAACGAGATATTCGATGAAATATTCCTCGAAATCTTTGAATTTAAAAATATATTCAACTAGTAGAATCATTCGCAAAAGGATCGTTTATTAAGAGACGAAAAATTTCAAAGTACCGTTCCAAATCTCTCTAATATATAAACTTGGAAGAAAATATCTCGCTCGATCCGATGATCTATGGAAGAGTGGTGGAAAAACGTTTCGAGCATCAGCCTCGTTGCACAAATTGCACGCACGAGCGGAGATAGGGATGATGATAGGCGTACGTATTCGAAACGCGACGTTCAACGCTCGTCGTTCCTTTCCTCGGTTACGTCACGTGGGAAGTGAGCCGCGTAGGACGCGTTAACGCTTGGCCGTCGCCGATGGCACGGTGTCTCGTGTAAAGCGAGAAAGAGCGAATTAGGAAAGAGGGAAAGAGTGGAGGGAGAGAAAAAAAGAATCGTGCCGCGTTAACTCTTAAGCACCGTCCACACCATGTTTCGTCGACGGAGCGACGAGGGGGGAGATCATAGATGATCGCAAATTGTCCGCAATTGGCAGGAAGTCGTGACGAGGGGGACCGTTCCTACGCCCCCACGCACTCTCTTCGCCTCGTTCGTTAGCCGCGCCGTTTGCGCTTCCATTTCGCTCTTCACCAACTGATTTCCAGATCGATCCCGGCAAATATCCAATCCCCGACATCCAATACCTCCGACAACGGGCGGAAAAGAGTATCCACATTGTTGTTGGCCCGGAGAACCGATTCACCTCGCTCTCTCAGAATATCGAACCCAATATTTTATCCGGTAGAGAAGGATCGTTCCATTTTTCCGCGTTGCTTTCGTGGATATTACTCTTCTATTCGGGAAGAAGAAAAAAAAAAAAAGGAAATTCAACTCGAAATTGATCTCGCTCTCCAAGTATCGTAAGTCGAACGTAAGTTTACTTTGCTTGGGAAAAAATCTATCGATCGAAATATCGATAGATCTTGGTGGGAAAAATCGGTGGGGAAAAAAGAGTCGAAAATTCGCATCGTACGTTTATCGTCGAGTTTGCGTCTCTGCTCGAAAGAGCGTCATTTGTGAGCCGTGACAATCGAACGCGCAGAAATCTGTAATTTTCCACCTTTCGAAACGATCGAGTCACGTTTCACGTCGGTTATTTCGGAAACAGGATACGAAACGTATTTACATTCTCCAGGAACCAGCCCCGGAGCACGTTTTTTAACTCTCTCTTTCTCTCTCTCTCTCTCTCTCTCTCTCTCTCGTTTGCTTAACGAGCCCCATTTGCAACAAGTGGTATATCGCGTATTACACCGTGTTCGGTTGCGCGATAAGGAGAATCAATATTATCCTATCCTGATAACGACATTCGAATCGTGGCGGAAGAGGGAGAGGATTTTTCCGCTCCTCGAAACACGGAATAAGGCGAAGCGTGATACAGTTATCGAGACCAAAATGATTCTGAACGAGCGATCGTAAGCAGCTAGAGGAGGCGAATCGTGAATTCCATCCGCGTCGTGGACTGCACGTACCGCTCTTCTCCGCGCGTGTGAGAACGTTCCACGCGCGTAAACAATCGCGCGTCGCGATTCTGCACGCGCGCAAGATTTCCATTTTTTCTTTTTTTTTTTTTTTTCTTGCCGCGTTTATTCCACGCGAATTGGAAAACGAGCGCGACGCGTTCGAGATAAGCGCTCGTGTCGTGTCACCGTCCCCTTTCTTTTCGCGCCGCGGCGGCTCGAGAGGCGCCTCACCTGTGCAAAGAGACTCGATTCGACTCAGTCGTGCGGGCTCAGGTGAGAAATTCGCGTCGCGCCGCGCGGACTAAATCGCTGTTCTCTCTGCTCTGCCGCGAAAAATTCTTTGGCGAATCGGTGAAATCGGTCATTTATCGATCGGAACAATACAATCGCAACGACGAATCTTTTATTCAGCGACTCGATGTGCGGCTCGATCGGATTCATTACGTACGCACGTGCGATGGGGCATGTTTAATTCATGAAAGAAGAAAAAAGAAGAGGAATACGTCGAGCGTTATTTTATCGAGATCTCAGATATCGCGGAATGTAAATTTTCGTAAATAATATCGTACCACGAAATTCTATTTTTCCTCGTTCTTGACGAATCTTTGGACGCGCGTGATTTCGCGTGAAAGTAAGAAAAATTGAATGGAACATTAACTGGAAAATATAGAATCGTACGATATTTTTGCGCGCGCAAAAAAAAAAAAAGAAAAGAATCGGCGACGCGTATCGGATGACGATCGAGAGGAAAACGTGTGTATCGTAGATTCGCAACGACCTTGGACGTCTCGGCTCAGCAGGCGTTCGTAGGAAAGTGACGTGTTGGCGCGAGCACACGCATAGGTGTCACCTCCACCATGGAGCAGTGCGACGAGATCGTGATCGGGATCGCGTATAGGTGAGAGGCCTCACTGTCGGCAGGGTGTCCCGTTAGGGGACCTAGAAGGCCCACGAGGGGCCACAGCCAATCGTATCAACCTGGTTCCGAGCACACCGGAACGTATCCTCGCCCGATGAGGATCGCCTGCCAACCGGTCGGTCGGGCCGATCGCTCAACCGGTATCCATCCGATTCGCGGTCTTTCGTTCGCCTCGAATATCGGGCACATCGAGCGCGCGGGAAATCGTTTCGTAGCGAGAATGTGAACGCCGATATTTCGCTGTGAGTATCCATCATTCCTTTCCTCCTTATCTTTTTTTATTATACGATTTTCGAGAACGAATCAAAATTTTCGTATTTGTACGCACGGCCGAGGATCGACGACGATCCGAATAGACACGTCCATTCCTCCTCAAACGGAATACGTAATCGTGGTCGTGAAGCTTTTATCTTCCTCTCTTGTTACCGGTTTCGGTTTCCTCCTCGGTGGTCTGCCGATTCCGAGCGATAATACAGCGTAAGTAAGTCTCGTCGAGTATTATTCGACCTTCCTCCATTCCCTCGTTCGTTCGAAAACGTTTGCCCTGTCACGATCACGATCGATCGTGATTCGCGCGAGAATAGACGGCGAAAGTTCCCGATATAACCGGTACGCCAATTAAAATCGAAACTGGCGAATTTCAGGGAACAAAGGGGTAAGGATAAAAGATGTAGGAAGTTTGAGATCGGTTGGTGGTTTTTTTCAGGAAACACTGCCAGACCGTTTGTCGCGTTGAGGACACGCTCGAGGGGTGATCGAGCCATGGGCCGCACGGGATACACGTGCATCAGGCACGTTTTCTGCTCCCTCAACGTTCTCGTCTGGGTACGTAACTTATTCTCCGCCTTATGTCATCGATTTAATACGCAAGCATTATCACGCAAGCGGAGTATTCAGCATAGTTATTTTTAAATCGTATTCGTGATTCACGTTTATCATATTAATAACGAATCTTATGTTTTCGAACATTCAATTTCTTTTCATAATACAAAAAGGACTCGAACACCATTTTCAACGTGATAACAGCGATCGACACCTTAGGTTTCATTCCTGCTTCGTTCAACAACTTTTAGTTACAGCTGGAATTTGTTTGTTTGCATTCGTTTATTCAGATTTTACTGGAACTATCGCGATCGGTGCACGCGATTTCATCATCGCGAGACCTTCTGCTTCTCTATCTCTCTCTCTCTCTCTCTCTCTCAAACGAAACGTCGACGGTGGCGAATCGAAAACACGGTTGGTCGAACGTGTCCACAAGCGTGTCACGAAACACGATCGGCCAAGTTTCGTTTGCACCGATGCGAGAAGCGATGGAAAACGGTCCACGCACGCGCCCGAGCATTGTCATTCCCGCCGCATTCCAGGAGCCCTCTCCTCTCCCGCTCGCCGATACATCTTCCACCATTTCGAACCGCCTCCCCGCGCGCCGCTCTTAAATAGGACGTTGAACCGAGCTATCAACTTGCTTACGGTACCCGAAGAAGAAGAAGAAGAGGAAGAGGAAGAAGAAGGGAAGAAGATGCTCGCCTAAGAGACGCGGCTGTGGACTTTTCAACAGGTGCGCTCGCCGCTCCCGTTTTTTTTTTTTTTTTTTTTTTTTCTTTTGCCTCGCTATCGCCGCGCGTTTTCGATTTATGAGAGACAGTTTGACGTGTCAAGGACGGCGGTAAAAATAAAATATATCTTTTTTAAATACCGCGCGCGGACAGAAACGAGTCACGGACGAGATCGAGGATTATTTATTCTTTATTTAATTGCAATGGCAATTATGTATGTGTAGACAGTTTTTCAAGCTTCTTGCGAAATTAATTACGTATTCTTAATTGATAAATAAATAAAGGGTTACACACGTTGAAACAGTTTTCTTTTCGCGCGGATCCAGATCGATCGAGGAATACAGAAACGTAGGTTCAATCATCGTTTTCGATTCCGCATGTATCGTGTGAGATTCGCGGAATACGAAGTTTTTTCGCGAAGTTTATCAAATATGGAACAACTTTCCAAGAATTATGAAGTGCAATCTTTTTTTTTGAATTGTGATTTTCAACGATTCTAGGCAATCGTCAGTGCAGTTTGGTCAAGGAGCATCCATAATTTTCTTAATTTTCGATGTTTTCAAAAGAAAAAGCAAGTTTCAAAGATTTAGAAAAGTGCGACCAATTTTTAATTATAATTTTCCAGCGATCGTCAAAATTTGAGATCAATGCAGCTTTCCAAGATTCTCGTTTTCGATCGTAATTTTCAAAACGTTTGTCGATCAGTTAAGGAGCACGATTTTCCATCGATCGGTCACGCGATTGAAAGGAGCAACCGTCCAAGATTCTTTAAAATAAAACGTCTATCTTCAATCGCGATTTTCAATCCGTATCGAAAACTGGGCTCGAGCACGCACTCGGTTCTCTAATCAACAGTCGAGCCGGCTGTTTCATCGACGAGATGAAACATAACGGTACCGGTTTGGCGGGGAACGTAAATCGAGCGGACCGTTGGTCCATTTATTCCCGCGATGCTGCTCGCCGATAAAGCTTGACCGGGATATTGGGTCGGTGGAGCACTCGATCCCGTTTCCATCCCAAGACTTAAATTACTTCGTTCCAACTAGTTTAACTGGACTGGTTAACGCTGGCCAACGAGCTTATGTTAATTTTTCATCGGTTCGATGTGTTATCGCCTCGATATTCCGCCCGATTACCAGCCTTGTCTCGATCGAAAAACGATTTTTATATTTGGAACAATGGATCGTGTTGGTTCAGAGTGGCAAGACGCTGAAAAGTACAGGCCAATTCGATATTTCGTAGAAACGCGCGTAGCAATAAAGCGCACAATGTCCTCGGAACAATGCTCGGCGAGATATAACAAGTTGCGCGGATGACGAGCTGAAATTGAAGCAGTTGAACAAAGGAACGGTAGAAATCGCAAATGACGTCTCTCGGTGCACAACGACGCCTTTAATCTCGTCTCGGAGGAGGGCAAATTACTAAACCGCAACAATCTCCGAGGAAAAGGTCAATATACCTTCTAATCTAGCTCCCCTCGGCCACGATTTGCTCGAAAACACTGGCTCACCTGCGACGAGTCACCGTAATTTCGAAATCCCCTCCCCTTTGAAAACGATAATTACGAGGCTAAGGCCGACGAAGCGAGAGATAACGAAGGAAATAAAGATATCGCGTCGTCGCCTTCATTAATCGAGGTACAATACGAGAGTTTTCTCGACCCACTTTCAAACAACGCCGAATAATGTTCCAGATTCTCGAGACGAGAATCGAAAAGCCGGGAGTGGCTGGATTCGAATTTAAGCGAGTTAAAAGCGGGAAGAAGAAACAGGATCGTAGACCGAGCTGGAAGATCGAATAACCAGTGACGGGAAGTCGCACTCGACCTCGTGATTCGCGCGTTTCGCAAGATCGGTCGTAAGCGTGGAACGGGAAGCGGGTGTTATCGTATTGCATAATTGTGCGTCGAATAATAATCGTGGAGAGATCATGGTTGAATGCGATTCGATTCGAGAATATTTTACACGGCCCCTTTCTCTCTAAGTCCGTCAAAACTTTTTAATATAAAATTAATGTTCGTAATATCGTAATATCCACAAACGAATGAACTTCATATCGTAACGTAACAGGACGAATTCGGTGAAGTAAGGATTATTTAAAACCTTGTTGTTACTCCGTTAATTGTAGTTTTCAATTTTTTGTTTGTAATAAAAATATTATTACTTGAAACGTGTATATATATATCTATATCAAAAGATAGGGATAAAAATTTTGTTTAGCTAGACGTAGTGGCATAAAGGTTGGAAGCCGCTGCTCTAAGTGTCGTTTCACGAAAAGAAAGGAAGAAGAGAATGAAAATCGATCGAGGCGATGCATCGATCGGAAAAATTCGCGTTTCACGGTGGAGCGCATTCAGGCCAGGCCGTCCACACTCCACACTCGTGCCATCATTTTTTTTTACAGTTATGCGCTTGCGGAATTTTGGGTGCAGGCCTCTGGCTCCGATTGGCTTACTCCGGATACACGACCTTGGTGCCGCACTACAGTTTCGCGTCAGCTGACTCGTTGCTGCTCGCCGCCGGATGCGTGACCTTCGTCATCGCCTTCTTCGGATGCTGCGGCGCGTGGTTTCAATCGAGATGCATGCTAATCACGGTTCGTATTTATTCATCTTACTCACGCCTATCGCGCCTTCAACCTATCCTCCTTCCCCGCAGTACTTCGGTTTGGTCATACTCATGTTCCTGGGCGAGTTCATGCTGGGCACCCTGGCCTTCATCTTCAGGGAACACCTGGCCAAGAGTTTGAAGGACGAGCTGCTGTTCGGCATCGAGAAGCACTACAATCTGACCAGGGAACCTGGAACACTTCCCGCTATATGGGACCACATACACACGGAGGTAGAAATTTATAATTTGGATGAAAATCTTGCTTATTTCTTCTTCTTCTTCTTTTTTTTTTTCTCACTAAGAAAAGCGCGAAAATTTCAGTTCCACTGCTGCGGCGTGCGGGATTACACGGATTGGTTCCGAATCGACGCTTGGCCGACGGAGGACCGCGTGCCCGATTCGTGTTGCGTGCAGAGAGAACGGTATTGCGGTCGCCTCGACTCCGAGGGGCGTAACAAGGAGCTCTGGTACAAGGAAGGCTGCGCGACAGCTATTCAAATGTGGCTGGTGACCAGGCTGCACGTGGTCGGGACCGTTGGCCTGGTGGTTGCCTTCCTCCAGTTGTTCGGCCAGGTGGCCAGCATGATCCTCTTCTGCACCGTCAGGCACAAGAGGTCGTCCCACACGTACAAGAGTTACGACACCACCAACACCTAGAATTTCAGATGGATCTTAGACGAGACCAGTGTCTAAGATCCATCGAAGCTCTAATCGATTATCATATCGCACGTATATCGCACGTATATCCGCAATGATCGCGATCTTCTTCGCCGCCGATACGAAGGGGATCCGGATCCTTGTTGCCCCCTGTTGTATGCCCCCTCGGCCGACACCTCCATCCCTCTGTAAATCGTTTTCCTTCCCTCGCGAAAATCTATGCCCCCTCCCTATTTCTTCTATCGTAGAAATCGTAGGATCACGAGCGAATCATCGTTAAACTCATCGTCCACGAGCAAGACGGTGGAACGAGATGATTAATAAGCATGGCTTCTGAGAGACGAGCCATTATTTTAATGGGTCGTTAGACTCGATAAGCGATTCCGCCTTCATCCAGCTGACTAATTTGACGAGCTTTTAACAAAATAGGTCGGATGTAAGTAAGAATGATAAGCGACGTACTCGCCGAGTTTAGATTTCGATCGAATCTTTTAGAGATAGTAAGTAGCGGAGAGAATTTTATATTAGTAGGATGCGAACATTTATGTTACCCTTGCATGCGAACCTGTTTTATTTACTAGAGATAAGGTAACGTCGCACACGGATCGTACCAAAATTCGTTTCGCACGACCAGGCGCTACAAATTGTTTCGTCAATATCGTTTTTTGTTTTATTTCTTTCTTTTTTTTTTTTTTTTCGTTCCGTTTTGCCTGGCCGTGCGAGCACGAGCACAATTTTTATTCTCGTTATCGTTTTAAGATCGAATCGACCCCCACCCGTGGAAACACTACACGATTCTCGTGGATTTTTTCTAGCTTTAAATCCTCGGGTGTGTCGATCGTCTATCGTTTACGTTTTTATCGTGTAATAGTTGTCGATAAAGTAGCTTAGTATACGTTTGAAGAAGCGCGTGGTTTCGAGTGCAGTCTGCCACGCCACGATGTCGCCACGATCGAGCTACGAGATCGTATCGTACTCGTTGCACGTGTAACGTTCAGATAATAAATAATATATTTATGAGACGATTCTTTTCTCGCATCCATTCCTTCGACTCTTGACAATTTGATAAAAAAAAACAACAAAAATTTATTCAAAATATAAAATTACACAAAATCACAGATTTTGGATAATTGGAACGTGATTATCCAAAATATTCTACGATATTTACAATGCTCGTCATTCCAATCCGATCAGCCGTGCACCGATATAATTCAGCATCCCTGAGATTCCCGAGCTGGCCTTTTTTGCAGTTTTACGCGGCATCTGGAAACGATTTTCAATTCGTTCAAAAAAAGAAAAAGAAAAATTCACATTTATCTCGATTATTCGATTATAAACTCACGTCAACGAGAGTATTGAGGAAATTGCTGAATTCTTGATAGCCAGTGACCAGAGCTCGACCAATTCCGATAAACTTGTCTCCTGAATTTCCATATTTTTCTTCTTCCTTGATACTATCGACCAATGGCGTAGGCTTCAAAAAGGAATTCAATACATTGGCGACAGGCCTCTCGAAGAAACTCTGCGCTGTCTCGTTCTCCAATCTCGCGGTCTCACGAGCGCTTGAATGGGTGTTTGTCACTGGAGGATACTGGGTCGTTCCGAACTGTATCGGCTCGTAGTTCATGGACACCGACTTCTCCACTGTAACCGCGTTGTTTTGCGACTCGCTCGCCACTGCCTGTGTTTCATAAACGTATTGGTGTTAACATATATATGTATATACAATTTTATGTGCAATTCTCTCGATGTTTCTTAATCGGTGAATCTCGGTGAAGCAATATCCCACTATGCTAATATTCCACCGGATATCTAATGTAATATTTCGAATTAATTACGCGCGATGTTCAACGTCGAGAATTTTTTTGCTTCGTCACATTGATAATTACGTATAATTAAAGAAAAAACGATAGCCTTGCGCTGAATAATAAAAACGAGATTGCCGAGAGATGATATCGCTTATTTGCTCTGCATTTCTTGTCTTTCTGTCTTCTTTTTTCTTTTTCTTTTTCTTTTTCCTTTCAATGGAAATCTTGAATTAGAGTCGAGGAAAAAAGATGACGAATGATCAGGAGAAATGACAGCTTTGCGTCTACAATTCCATCTACTTGCTCCACATTTTTTTTTATACATTTTTTTCCCGCCAATGAAAATGAAAAATGGCAAGTGCGACATCGATTCTGACGTTTCTGGACGCCGATTCTTACACGATACGATTCTTACAAAAATCGAAAGCGCAATATTGACCTGAGCATCCATCATCTCATCAAATCAAATAGTAATATTAATCGAATCTTTCGACCTTCCCCTTCACCAGCGTCCTTGCTGCGTACACGCGCCAACGTGTCACGATCGAAATGGATCGGGGGAACGTTGATCTTTTGTCGTCGCGAAAATATAAATATAATGAATATCTACAAACACACATATATATATATATATTTATATACTCACTCGATTTTGCTCGAAATTGAACGGCGTACCAGTATCCCTCGTTTCTACGTTGCCTGTGTTCAACGTGTATTTAATCGGTTGCTCCGCCGGCAGGCAAACGGATAAATCGAAGGGGCAGAAGAGGAGAAGAATACAAAATGTCGAGATTTCTCGTTCCCCGAGAATTCTTCGCATCTTGGTGATTCTGCAAAAAGGAAAATGAACTCGTCCGATCGCAATGAACTCGGCCTTTCTTAAATAAAAAGTCAGCGTGAATCCCGGAAGTGTGCTCGCGACACGTTTTCTTTTTTTTTTTCCTTTTTCCTGTGTTTCTTAATCGGCGAAATCGGCGTGTTCACACGAAATCAAAACAACATCGGGACGATTGTTCCAGAAATTAATTAATTCGTGCAATCGGTGTTCCTCGACACGCAGCCACAGGTAGACTAAGAAGTTTCATTCCATTCCGATATTAAAGTTGGTCTATGTTATTACGAAACGCACTTTCTCTTTCGATTCATTCGACAATGTCGGCGCGCGCGAATGTCGTCTCCGATATCGTTTCGCGCGCTTTTATGGATCGTTTCATACCGATCGAGGGAACTGTTCGAAATTAAAGCTGCGAGAGACGTGAAAGATGAAGAGAGAGAAAAAGATATAAATATATTTTGAAGTATAATTTTTTAATAGCAATTTATTAGGGTATAGATATATATGTATTCATGTATATGTATTTATAGAAAGACTTATCGATTATTTATCGCATTTTATCTGTCCCCCAAGAAGAGCGTCGAGTAATGATTTAACGATTTGAAGAACCAGACCTAGTACAGCTACGATGAGAGAAACTGGGACCTGAAACACGATTTTATTTTTTTTTGTAGAAAGTAAACACGATATAATAGCAATTAACGAGAGAATTATATCGAAGGAAATTTACCTGGAGAACATTCGCCAGAAGCGATAAGAGAGAGCCGACTATAGGTAAATTTAATAAGCTATTGACTAAAGGTTGAAGCTCTTGCGTGAGTTGTGACAGATTTCCAGTTCGTAGGGCATTAAATATTTCATCGAGCGGTATGTTTAAGATGGAGACAAGATCGGAAATAAGTCCTGATAAATTTAATGAACCATCCGGGCCAATTAGTTGTCCAAGATCCCCCAATAAACCAGTGAGGGATATCCCAAGTAGATCTAAATATTATTATACATTGAAATATATTTGGATTATTTAATTATTTATCGATAATAGAATAGAATTTTTAAGGTAATTCTAGGGTTTAAATCTAGTTTCGAGGAGAAATAAAATTTTTATCGAAAACGTGTTCATAATTTTGCCCGATATCATTGCTCGATCGTTACGATCTGTTTTCCAAGGAATAAGTTTAATAAACTTACCGCCTACATTTTCCAAAACACATGTGAGAAGTGAAACTATGGGATTACTGGAACTCCCCTTCCCTATAATAATCACGTTAATAATTAAACAATTAATTTTAATAATTATCCCTTCCTTTACCTCTCTTATTTTAATATATCTTACTACCTTCTATATATCTTATTTTAATATATTTATCAACTTTTTTGTAAAGTTTTTTTGTAAAGTTACCTTTTGGCGCGATGGTAGACGATACTGATTGACCTGAAATCGTATTTGGAATCTGTAAACCTTTAATTTTAATTTTATTAATCTACATATTCTATTTATCAAAGTCTTCTCGATCGATCAAAGAATATAAATATATTGTCTTAAAAAAAAAGTTTTACCAAATGATCGAATATTTTCTATGAAACTTCTTACCTGAACTGACACCAGTCTGAAACATCATTAAAGTCAACGTTAATGTTTTTCTTTTCTTTTTTTCTTTTTTTTTTTTTCGATAGAGTTTCGAGCAACATTTAAAAAAGTGATATCATTAGAATTAGAATAGATTTTACGATCTTACCTGTGTTTTAGCCAATGCTCCGATCGATGTAATGAACAACAAAAATCCAATCACTTTTATCGCTTTCATGTTGACTCTTTCTGCTCCTCCTTTTATTATTTTCTTCGATAAAAAAAAGAAAAACAAAAATGTTTCTTCGTTCCTCGTTCTTTTATTTTGTAATTACTTTCGCTTTTGTCGTTGCCTTTTATTTATATAGCTATCAGTCGCATGATGTCAAACTATTTTACCATTGATAGTGACTCGTAATAAGCATTAACATCGATATCCAAAACTTTGTCCTTGGCTTTCGTTAAACGTCAAGCTATTATTATCCCCAGTTTTGTCAAACATTGCAATTTAATTTATCGCAATTTATCGGTTTTTTTTTCTTTTTTACATAATAGAAACGTAAATTTGTACAATAGGATACGTTGAATATATAATGTAACGTTGAATCAGATAAGAAATATATTTAATTGGATGTACACATATTTATTTTCTACACTGTATAAGAAATAATAACAATCAACCAGTCTTTTTATTAATAAAATATATAAAATTTAGAATGAAAAATCACTTCAAATTGGCTTATGATAAATTTTAAATCGGAATCGAAAAAATCGGAAGGCTAAGACTTAATTATATTTATATGATATATTTTATTAAGAAACTTTCGAGGAATTATCATTTACTATCCTCTTAAAATAATTATATTTCGTTATCGTTAATTGTAAATATAAAATACGAGAAACGAACATTTACACGAAAGTTGAATTAACCAGAACTATTGTTTAAGAACCGGTTTACAGCGTTTAGAGTTGATATTGGTATCTGCAAGAATTAAAAGAATTAAAGATAAAAATTAAAAGCAGTAGCAAAAAAATTAGAAAATTTAAACTCAAACTGTTTTCGCTTTTCTAAAACATTTTTTCCAAGACAAAATAGAGGAGACGTGGTAGACTACTTCTCTACCTGAAAAATATCATCGAAGAAGCCGTTGTTGTTCTCACTCGGTATCGTCATCGTTCTTCCGTCCGAGGAATCAGGTTTGTCCGAGTAATAAATCGTCTGACGCTTATGAATATTCGCGTTGTTTTGATCTTCTCCCGCATTCTCCTCCATTATCATCTTCGTTTTAGATCCCCTCAGCCTTCTCCTCTGAAACAATCTGCCTCGACGAGGAACAGCATCTGGAAATCGCGTGAAAAGTAAAGAAAACGAGTGTCGCAACGATTCGTCGAAACGATTATGTCGATCGAATTCATACCATCTTGCACGATTTCGCTCGCCTCGTTGGATAAAACAGGGGCTAATTGGGCGAGAGGCGCCGATTCGATGGGCAATACTTGGCGTATCTGACATAATTGTATTCACGCATTAGTTAAACCCACTAGTATAAACCCACTAACTTATGATTTACCTCTTTATTCGACGAAGAGGAATCACCTTCTTGTTTCCCGTCCTCCGTAGATATTTCATTCTTCTACAAGCAGCAAACGAGTTATTCCATATTTTTTTTTTTTTTTTTTAATATAAAACGACACAAATTCAGGATAATCGGACAAACCTTTTTCTCCTTCTTCGAATCCTTTCCCGAACGGGAGATTATTTGAATATGCGACGTGCCTCTGCTCGCCCCTTTCCCATTACTTCCTTCTCCATCTTTTCCATCGCTCGCCCCTTTCCCATTATTTCCTTTTCCATCGCTCGGCCCATCGCTCGGTCGAGCACCGAATAAATCTCTAGGGATTTCCCCAGCCGTGAATCCAAGTCCACGGGTTCCGGTCGTGGCGCCGGCGACCAGGCCTCCCCTAACGGGCGCCGATCTTCCACTTCCGTCCAGCGCGCCGCCTAATCCGGCCGCGGCTTCGTGTCTCCCGTTTCCAAGCCCGGCTCTCGCATAAAGCCCTCCCCCTGCTCGTCGAATATACGTGTTTTACACGAGTGTTTCCTACTTCTTTAAAAAGTATAACAAGGTGATACTGGCCAGCATTCGCATTGTCGCCATTGAGTGTCCCGCCCAAACCAGCAGCCGCATGCCCACCCCATGGCGTCCCTACGCTCGCGTGGAGACCACCGCCCGTGTTCGACCCGGTCAGAAGACCGCCTAGGCCGGCTGCAGCGTGGTAGCCCGCGAAGTTGAATCGGATCCCACCGTTGGTGAACTGAATCAGCGGAAGCTGCGGAAATTAATGTTATTGAAAGGTCTGGTCGCGATATTTTACTCGAATCGGTTAGGAATTTTCGTCGAGGAATCATTCGAAAGATCGGGAAGATTTTTGAAATGTTAGATAATTTCAATTATACAGGTGAATGTCGTTTATATTGTCAGAAATATAGGTGTTTGGATAATCAAGGAGGAATTATAATTGTATGTTGGATGGGCAAGGAGAACTCCTTTTGGGCAAAATATTTAATTAGATTCTCTAGTTCTTTTTTTTTTTTTTTATAAATTCTTTTATATAAATATAAATATAATTAAATTTCATTGTTGCATCTTCGAAATTTACAAAATTTTCGATATCAATGAACTGTTGCTTTTCGAAAAATATATAGAGATTGACGATTTTCCATCTTCCGGCTCTTCTTGCAATCAACGGTACAATTTACGATTACACAATGCTTTATTAGTGTTTATTATTGTATACACGTGTTAATGTTAATGTTATTGAAACGACATTGCTTACTTACTTATATATAACGACTGATAATGGTGCAAAAATTATAGTACAAAAACTATAGAGATATATAATGTAACGTGCAATTGAAATTGAAAATTTACAAATTGTTTTTTTTTTTTTATGCATAATTATTCATCTGTTTTAGTTTTCGTTTTCACGAAATTGAAATTGCTTTTCGATAAGGAATTATCATTACAACGATTTCATTAAACTTATATATGCTCGAGGAAACATTAATCGTGAACATTAACGAAATAATTGGATAAATAGCTTGAAAGTCATCGTAGTAATCATTCTAATGTAACAGCACTTCCGCACTCCTTTCTCGTAGTTGCGTCTGTCCATTACCTAACACCCGTTCCGTCATCACTTTTCTCCATTTTCATTATTCTTCCCATACCTATGTGTATCATTACATTTTCTTTTCGATCCCATTCTTTTTTCTTTTTTTTTTTTTCTTTTTTTCCTTTTCACATCACCGTTCCGATAGAAAAGGAAAGCTTAGATGTTACTTTAATTAGCGTCACGTCACTCTCGACGAAGTTAGAAAGTAAAGAGACTCGTTTGTACAAAACAAATGATTTGCAATTTCGAAAAGGATCGATTTCACAGACACCGTGGCTACGATTCGTCGCAAATTTGATAAATCGTCGTAATGAAAACGCGATGAAAACTTTAAGCATCCGATCGTCGAAAATACCGAACTTCACCGATCATCGACGAGTGAAAACAAAAATGGATCGTAATTGTAATTGTGTTCGAAAATACTCACCCTCTCGTTACTCTCTGCAGGCATCCCGTGTACAAACGCGAGTAAACCAAACACGAACGCAAGATCAATCTTGTTGCACAGCATCTCTGTTTCTGACTGAGCCGAGCAACCGGCAGGCTAACGCATTTACCACCGATTTCTCAAAAAGACCTCGAAGACATCTCACCTTCTCTTCGGGAAGGGATAAACTGTGACGTAGCCGACGAACGAGCCAGTCTCGAGGCAGTCTCTTCGGCTGCGCGACGAGAACCGATCGTAGATTTGTTCGATTCGTTCGTCGAATGAACTATGATTGCGGGGGTCAAGGACGACACGACCGATCGGGAACAATGGGCATTCATTTCCTTCTTCGGGCTTTGCAAGCGGAACAAAGTGTCGACGTACCGTTTCGCATTCTACGTACACGTTCAGGTGTATGAAATATATTTTTAAAGCAAAAGTCGCATTTGTCATCTTAAAATGATGCATGATTTTCGTTTTATCCTCTGTTTAATCGGAAATTTCGGGAGAAAGATTATTAAGACGATGACAATCCGAATTGAAATATACTTAGAAATATATTACGTATCGGAAAAATACAATCTTATTCGCGGCAAAAAAGGTAATATTAATGGAGTGATTAATAAATGTGTTTTAAATGGGCACGAATGACGCCAAAGTTATAACGAATTAAAAAAAAAAGAAAAAATGAGAAGCAATGTTAGATAACTTCCTGTATCAAAGTTGAATCAAACGTTGGAATGTTTATTCGTTTCTTCGATGTATAAACTTTGAAAGAAAGAAAATTTAAATTATTTGTACACGAATAATTCTTTTTTTATTCGGTTAAATTGATAAATTACTTTTTCCCGTTCAAACATTCAAATCATAAAATATATATATATATATATTTTTTAACGAATAATTTTGCGCATATCATTATCGTATATCCTATATTTTCAGAATTACAATTATCCGAAAATAATACTTTTAACCAACATGTTCCGCAAATATAATATCGCGTTTAAAAACGTTTAAAATCGGAAAATGCATTTTATTTATTTATTTCTTTTTTTTTTTTTTCAGACGATTACTAATCCATATGAATCATTTAACCTTGTGAACGCGATACGTTTCAAATAAGTGCAAAGAAATCACAATATCATGGAAACAATTTAATATTCCATCGCGAATTAATTACCATTTATCATAGATTTATTCATGATGCTTTGCATTTATCGTAAAAAACGTAATTGTTCGCAGAGAAACGGATCCCATATTTCTTTAAAATTATTTTTCGCTCATCTAATATGCGCCCATCTTCCTCCTCGTCAGGGATCCAATGGAATATCAATCGTGCGCAGAGAGAAAAAGAAAAAGAAAAAAAAAAAAAGAAGGGGAAGAAGAATTTTATTCGAATATCCAATGCATAATATATAAGTTGGTCGCTTCTCGTTATTCATGAGTGATGCTACATTCAAAATGTTTTCCGTATCGCGGCAACGACTCGGCGCGCATTTTAACGTTCACAGCAGGCGCAATTTTTCGCCGTGACTCCGAGATTCGTGGGTCGAACAAGAGATCGAGAAAATTCGAAGATCGAGAATGACAGAATGAATTTTCCTGCAACTTACTTTCTCATTCGTTCTGTCATTTCGTCCATTTGCATAAACACTCGCGACGTGACTCACGTACTTATCGGCTGCCGATTACCGCGAAAATTAGCCAATAGAAACGAGTGATACATTGCTCCACTCAAACCTAATGATCACGTACGTTCAAATTTTCGTGAAAAAAAGAATTCTATTTACTCGTTACTTTAAAATTAATATTACGATCTGAACGATATCCTGTTCGACTTGGGTGCAATTTTGTTCTGAAGTGGGGGATCTTGTTCGTGACGCGATCTATCCCCTTTGCTGTTTGGAGCTATCTTGTTCTGTATTTGTTCGTAAGGATGATCGCTTGGTACTTCGTCCTTAACGGCGATCTTATTCTGCGCGCTGGTTGGCCGAGAATCGGAAAACGTACCGGCCGTGATTTCGTGCCAGGAATAATTCGTATCTTCTTCCACGTCTTCGTGAACTTCGTAACCCCCTTGACCTCCGTGAATTTCTACAAAATTATCTCACGTGGAAGAACTATATTTTTTTTTTGAATATTTAATTTCGAATTAGAGGCGAATTATTAATACCTTGACCACCTTTGTAACCGTCAAACGTCCCTTGAATACTTCCTAGGACGCCGTGATTGTTAAACAACAGAGACAACGTGTTCAAGCCGAAAGGATCTTTGTTGTTATTATTATTATTTTTGATGCTCTTCTTCACGAGTTGCTGTTTCACGCGTTGTTGTTGCAATTGCTCTCTTTGAAATCTCTGCCGTTCCCTTTGGGCCGATATTCTCTCTCTTCTCTCCTGTCTTATTCGTTGCGCCTCGTCTGTATTCCGTCGTCTTTGCTCGGACGTCGCCTTAACGAGGGTTCCAACAGCTTCCAAAGTCGAAACGGGAATCTACGAAAGATTCGTGTTTAGGATAATATAAAAATCGATAGGATGGATTAAGCAAGCGCGATACCTTGAACACGTTGTCGATCGTCTGAGAATTATCCGGATTGAACGATTGTGCCGCGGTCGCAGTTTGCTTGATCGCCGTAATCGGTATCTGGAGGTAATTAAATTTTGTTGAAAATTAAACGGGAAGAAAAGAGATTGAGCATTTTTACAACTCACGTTAAGAATCTTGTCTATCACTCGATCATCTTTGTTTGAAAAATCTTGTCGCCTTACTCGATGGAGGATCGGCTGAAATAATAAGTTCAAGATAAGTATATACGTGGGTGGAGAAATGGCCAAAATATATTATTAGAGTATAAAATTTATCCACATTAGGAAAAATGCCATTGTGAAGTTGTATAAATACGGGCGGGGAATAATTTTCTCGACGGCTTTCTCTTTTCTACATATAAAGAACGTCGAATGATATCCCGCTTGACAACCGATAATCGAAATGTCAGCGTGCGTTGTTTTAAGCAAACATGTGTTTATTGTTATTTTTGTTACGCTTTTATCACGTTTCTATTTTCACGTAGTAAAAAAATTAAAAATACATCACGTTAGCGTTTCTCTCTCTCTCTCTCTCTCTTTTTTTTGTTTTCAAAATATCAATATCGACTCTGAATTTAAATTTTTCAATTTTCTAATCCACAAAAATAACTTACCGCTTGCGAGGCAACCGCGTAAACGATGACGTTAATAACAAGGAAACCGATCGCAAACATTGCCATAAATTTTGACTTCAGTCCACCGAGCTTCTTGATCCGCGAACTACGAGACGTGTCGACGATCCTCTGGTCTATAAGGATGATTTCAGGATCCCTCGAGTGCGGATCGACCAATCACCATAGGATCCAACACATATTGATCCTCTCTATTCCACGTAATCTTGATTTTCAGCCCCGCCTTTTCTCTCTTCCCCCAGAGATCGTGTTATTTTTGCATACGCGAACATCGTAAATAGAATTATTATTGGGTCATCGTATAATTAACATGATCTTTAGAAATCTAGTTTCGATAAAATATTAATAATATTCAAGAAGCCTACTTTCAATAGACTTGAATAACGAGGATCATATTTTGAAACGATCTCCCCCCCCTCTTTTTTCAAAAAAAATTTACATTTGTAAAATTTATACTCAACGATTAACCAATAACTTAATTTACGACATCCATTTTATTTAACGATCCAATTTTTCTTACGTATTTTACAACGAATAAATTTTAATAATCGAAACTATAAATTACTCGTAACGACTTATCGAATATGCAAAAATTAACGCACGTTATACTTACTATGATTTATATATATATATATATCTACAACCCTCGTTTACAGGTGTAAGAAGCCAGACTTTCGCGATTGGCACAGAAGAGCGCACTGATCGCTCACACAGTTTCTGACTCGTCTCCGTGATCCACATATATGAGCGAATCGAGTGATCCCACGCCTCGTATGGACCAATCGAAACCCGCCAATCGTGCTTTCTATTCACCGCAACCGTTTTCTCGAATTCGCGCCTTATCCCTAACAGGCCTTCTTCCTCTTTCACCGATTATCCGAGCGCGTGAGGTCTGGCGTTACATAAATATCGGACGATGATCTTTACTAGGTGATGTAAGATCTTTTGTGAGCGTTTTTGAAACGTTTCTCGATCGTGCTCGCCTCTTTTACTTTTACAATAAACTTTTCGAGTCATTCTCGAGTCGTTTTTATGACAATTTGAAATTTACTTTCAACTTTGATTTAAAAAATCGGATGGTAAAAAAAAAAAAAATAATTACACGTTCTTGTGGATTGGAAAACCACAGTTTTATAAATAATAATAATTTTATAAAATAAAAATTTCAGTCTTTGCTAACTACGTGCTACGAGAATGGATACTAAGGATCGTTGTAGAAAAAGAATATTCTCTAAATGTCCTTGTACGCCTCTGGATTATCGCGAAGATAAAGGCCCACCTGGTTTCCTAGATTCTTCTGAAACTCTTTCACGTTCGTTTCCGATTGCTGGAAAGAGGATATACAAATGTTAATATTTTATTAATTAATTTACAATAGAAATGGATCGAAGATCCAATGGAAAATAATCAGAAATTTAAAATAATTTAAATGAGAGAAATTGTTCTTTGAGCCTCTGATAAACATAGGAGATATAATATTAGATCGTACTACATGAAATTGTCATTTTTGTTGGTCGGAAAAACAATGTATTTTCGAAACTATAATCTTTGTTCAATCAAAGTATTTTTTAAAAACAACTGTAAATGGCGAAACAAGTGATAAACAAGTTGGTGAAATATCTGGTGAGTGAATGGATTAAGATTTCATATTTCGATTCAGCTAATTTTTGTTTAGAATAATTTGTATGCAGTCGAGCGTGTCATGCATAATTTTTTGACAATAGAATGTTGTATTATGATGTCTCCTTGCTTTAGAAAAGAATAATAAATTATTGTCTTTACAGAACCACAATCGTATAGTATCTATTTTTTGTCACAAATTATAATTCAAAAATTATTTTGAGCTATTCAGCACAAACGCCGCAACTTTTAATTCTCCTTTTCTAATTTTTCACTTTACCCATTGCATCCAAATATCATTGAAAATACGTCTAACTTTGCTTCCACTTTGACTTTCAATTTATCTTTGTTTAATATGAATCTATCTTGAGATCTCATTTTCAAGAGAAGTCAAGATTTTCATTTTCAGATCTGAAATCATCATCAAACAATTCTCTCGTTGAAGGTAGAATTTTCTTCGAAAGCTAACCTAATATTTCGATATGCTTCAGGCTGCACTGTGGTCAAATTTCAACTCGTTATAGGAATAATATTCTCAATCCGTACCCTTTTCAAAAAACAGTTAAACCGATACAAAAAAGAATTTATCACACGAAACAAATATAGAAGATTAACATATATAAAATATGCTAAGCAAAATATAGGTTAAGTTTCCAAGTCGCAGTTGATTGTCATTTATTCTAAAATTGACAACTTCATGTGATTCAATCTAACACGTTAAAGAAGAGATTCTACGAAATATTCAATTTTTAACAATTTGGATAGCAATTTAATCCCATTCGCGTCTCATAAATTCGATTGAACACTCATCCATCGAGCACGAGGAGTCAAACGAACTAATAAATCTCAAAAAAAAAGAAAAAAGCAAACGATGTGCAAGCATTCAGAAGGAAATTTTCACCAAGAAGCGAGGAATAAATTGAAAAAATTGTCTTACATTCAGAGCATCGTTCCATTCAATGTTGAAAAGTCTAACGAGGCCCAGCACGTTTCGCCTGATTAATTTCTGCAAACCGTCTCTGGTCAAGGTGGGTTGCGTGGTGGTCGTAGGCGCATCTGTTGCGTTCAGATTGGTCGTTTCATTGCTCTTCGATTGTGAAGCCATCAAAGACGCCTTCGTCATCGTACTCTGAGTGGCCGAATCTGGCGCTATACTGTTGTTGATAATGTCACTGATCTGCTTGATCGCCGATTTCGTGTCGTTGATCATCTGAAAAGGAATGGAATTTATTTTATTACCAGTCTCAAACGAAAGATGAATCACGCGTAAACTTCACCTCAAACGTGAGTTTCGCCAGAGTCCAAAAGAATCCTGGCTTCTGCTTCTTCACCTCTCTGACGACTCTCTTCGACTCTTCAGGGATGATATTATCCTCGATTCCGTTCACATCAAGATCCTTTGCATCTTCGGATAAAAATTTATCGAGGATTTTCATTTTTTCTATAATTTCTCTCTCGATCGAGCTACTCCCTTTATCCTCCTCTTTGAGATTTATCTCATCTTCCTTCGTTGAACGATCATAATTCAACCCATAATCTCGATACTCCGTCGGTATAGCGGGTATCGGCAGAAATATCGCTTCCGATATTCTTTCAGGATAACTCGACGAATCCAAACCGCCAACAATTTTCTTCTCTTCGTTCGTCACGCGTGGCAAACGCTCGTCGATGCTCGAGGAATCGTATCCTTCGCGAACGTTATACACGCTCGGATGCGATATAAAAGGAAGAGACGAGTCATAGCTCACCGAATAAGACCTCTGAACGTTATCGTTGCGAAGAGGATCGACGAAGCGCAGTAGCGACAAGCCGACGACCAGTAACTCGATCGAGGATGCCCGCATCTGCAATCAAAGTAATCGATCATAGAATCCATCGTGGACACGAATAAAATTTACGTACTTTCGAGACGCTTCCAGCAACGTTTCCAGCTACGGGCTGGATTCGGCATGCAGTTCGACGCGAAGCCACCGAAGCGGAATTCGTGAAAAGGAGTCGGAGGAAATCGTGAAATGACTACTCGACACGCGAAACGCTCGAACTTATCCGCGTGATTCCCATCACGTAAGCGATTGTTCGCCAGGAAAATGCGAGAAAAATGCGACTAACGAGGCGATTCGTATTCCCACCGTATCTAGAAAGATTTAAGCTTCTAAATCTTCTATCTGCCGATTGGCCAACCTGCTCGAACTTACGGGAACTTCCTGGAAAGTCCTGCACGGAAGCATTTATAAGCTCGAGCGTTCTCCGCGCATTTCTGTCGAAGGAAGCCAGGCAGAGAGTCACTTTGCTTTTCTCGAGGGTATTGGCGGGAAATTTGTGCGAGCACCGATTGTTCGAGCACTTTCACTTCTTCCACTTTTCGACACACTGGACGGGAGGAGGAGGAGGAGGAGGATATTATAGATAAACCAGATCGAAGGAAAGAGTTTTACCCGGTTCGATCGAGACTGGTCGAGCAGGTGGAAACTTGGAGAAAGATCGGTCGCGACTGTCCACGCGACCGGCCATCGAAATTTTGAATCATCGGTGGTTTAGACCCGTGCTCCATTTTCACGTTTCACGTGTTACGACCTCGTGCGTGTAGGGAATTGGCTAGCAACCATGTTCGAATCGGTTTCGAAATGGACGATCGGCCCACGAATTTCGGATCTGTCGCAATGGGTCGTTTTTGGTGTTCGTCACGGGCTATTGGCAAAGTCGTTTTTTTTAAGAAGGAAAGTAATTATCCAGTAGCCTTTGTTTTGTAGCAGAGCTCCAAAGACGTTGCATAGATATTTTTGTCGCGGATTTTTCGAAAACCGAGCGATTAGTAATTAACTCTGGATCGAGACTGCGCGTTTTATTTATTAGATTCCATTTATAATACGTGATTGGAAAGAATTTTGAAATTGAATTGTGAAATTAAGTGAAATCGTCGATCGAGTGAAATTATATCGATATCCTTGGTAATTACCGTCGAGATCGTTTGTAAAACGTCGAATATACCATATTTCTGTTGTTGGATCACGTAGGTGAATTGCGAACGATCTTTAAAACGTTGTAATTCCGTTTCACCGGAATAACTTTTACTTTAACGACAGCAGGAAAATGATATACACATTTATTTATATGTAAACGATTATATGGCCACTAATCAAAATTTCTAAATATTCCGCAAACGTTTTCTTCTCTTGCCGCGATCAAACTGGTAACTGTACCGTACGAGACTTTCTATAAAAGTTGCACGAGTTATCGCCGATTATGCGAGCATGTGAAAGGAGGTGAACCGATTCTTGCATTCCGCTCGACGGCCAATTTCGATCTATTCTTCCTTCTCTCGTCTTTCTTCTCTTACGTGGGATGAGAGGAAACACTTTAACGCGGTTTTTCGACGAAACCTCGATTCGACAAGAACCGCGTGGCTGCTCGAGGATCAAAGCTGACACTCGTAGTCGGGTGCAACGTCAGGACCACGTGGTGGACCGTGTTTCACTTTCACTCGGCCGCGACGGCCACGTGCTTCCTCGAAACTCTCGTTTCGATTTTATTTCTCCTGATCCATGATTCATTCTTCGCTCGATCGTGGAAATTAACGAATTATCCGGTGGCAATGAATTTCCTTGTCGCTTCAATGTTCATTCCACGAATTTTGCTCGTCATAATTTGTCATAATTCCCAGGAGGAAGAGAAGAAGAGAAGGCGAGATAAGAGCAACTGTACGATTAACTGTTTTTACTTTACCTTCGCGGTCTGATTGGCCCGTTTTCGTTTCGCAATAAAGAATTACAAAATGCGAGGAGACGAGAGCTTTCAAAATTTTCTCCTTCTTTGTCCATCGTTACCGATAGAATCGGAAAAGCAAAAGACTTTGTTGCGACACGCAATTGAGTCATCCGAATTTTATATATGGGCGTTTTCTTTCAAATCTCTCTCGTACGTATCTGTACGTGTGTATTTGTTACGCAACGCGCGGTTATCCACCTGTTGCGGATCTCAGTGACTCTCATCGCGGAATTAGGAGAAAATTTTAGGAGAGAGATTAGTTCTATGCTTTCTCGTAATAAATACCGTATTGAAACAAAGAAGTTCTCGGTAATAGTTTCTCCGAGCGTCGTAATTTCCAAATTTCGAGGGTGGAAGAAAATTTTGAAAAAGGGAAAAGAACAAACACCAAATCGCCGCCAGATTTATTTTTTTCGATCGTGATCCAATTCGTTGAATTGAATTAAAAGTATCGTTTCGCGATTTTGGAAGCCTTCTCATCATATTTTAACTCGCATCTTTCTAGTGCATCGATCCTTGGAGAGAACGAGGTCATCAAAATCCCGATATACGCGCGTATCTGTGACTTTCATCGTCGATTCCACGCATTAACGAGCCACATTTCCCCCTCGAATCGTTTGTTTCTACTCACTCTTCTATTTGCCTCGGACAAATACACGTATTGCGCAATTCCTCGAGTTCGTCCCCTTATGCAACTCCTTGTTGCCCCGTCGCGTGCTATCTGGAAACCTGGCAGAGGAAACAATCGATATAATTTTCCAATTCGCGATTCGTGGAGCGGGTTATTCGGTTCAAATAAACGACACGCATTTTCGATCACGAAGTCGAATATCTCTTGCGGCAGCGTGTAAAAAAAAAAAAGGATAAATTATTCCGTCGATCAAAAATGCATATTTTTTTCTTCCTTTTCTTTTCAGTAAAATTATCTCGAGCGAACGTCGATTCATACACGTTATTTACGTAATTGTTGGATGATTTGCTTGGGAGAAAAATTCGAGACAACGAATCTCCCTCTCGTGTTTCGATAATAGTATTGTATAATAAAACGTGGTCAGATTTATTCTTACGCAATCGTTCACGAAACAGTGAACGACGTTGGGTCCTTTGACCTACTAGTTTAGAAATTTGGTCACTATAACGAAGAGAGAGAGAGAGAGAGAGAGAGAGAGAGAGAGAGAGAGAGAGAGAGAGAGAGAGAGAGAGAGAGAGAGAGAAATTGGAAAGTCATTTTTTATTCGTACAGCGGCGTTGCATATGTTGGTTAAACGTTGTTTGTTTGTGAGAGACAAAAGAATGCCAAGTAGGATAAACGGTGTATTGAAAGATGTCGGTGAAAAGTTTGTATAATTAGAGATTGGATAGAGGAATACAAAACAAGTGATTACCTCGAATAAATTTCATTGAATCAAGCTTTTCGTACAATTCTGCCGGTCAATTATAAAAATTAAGTATTTAAGAAGAATTAACAATTTTTCACAATCAAAAATAATATAAAAAGAGCACGTCTTTTCGTATTGTCGAATGTTTCAATGTTCGAATCTTTGTATATCTTTGAACAAGAAGAATTCGTCGGCCAATATCGAAGATACAGAATTTACATATAAAATAAGAATCTAAATTCCTCTACAAAATCGAACATCCATACAAATAAAGATACATTTGTAATTGCAATATCATTGAAAAAAAAGAAAGAAAGAAAGAAAGAAAGAAAATGACAAAAATCCGTGAGAATCGCCACTCTTACCTCGGACGACACTGAAATTCCCAACTCGTTCACGCGAGAAGTGTTTCCGTCAGCTTCGCATCTGGAAGACCAGTGCCAGTGTTGTAAAGAAGGAACGAGACGTCGCTTAAGAACAAATGCATCTTGTTGGACGGTAGAGCGGACACTAACGAGATGAGTCTCTCCTCCTTTCGATACCTCGAATCGTTCGAAGGTCGTTCCTTTTTGCGAAATACTTGTCGTGCCGTCGGAATTACAGAATTTATGAAATTCTAGAGACGAAATTCTCCGCTCGAGAAAAATTTCCCGCGATGAGTCACGAGTCGTGTTTTTCGTGTAGAAAATTGGGCAACGATGGTCTGTGGTGATCAACCGGCCGAGTCGTTGGATAATCTTGATTTTCGGATATTTTAACATTCGAAGAAATTACGAAAGCTGGAAAAGAAATTTCTAAACGCGTTTATTAATTGGTTTCTACGAGGTGGAATTGATAACAGCTAATAGCTGACATGGCTCGTTGATGAGAATTTATTACAGATTCTGTACGATAAATTTTTGTCATTCCAGCATCGGCAATCTCTATTACGTTTTTCAACCAATCGTTGAAGTTGTGTCAAGACTTTTTTCCTTTTTTTTTTTTTGCTTAGACACCGATTGAGTAAATTATGACGGTCGTCCTGTTTTTTTCCCCCCCTCCTCGTGAATTTTCCTTTCTTCGCCCGTAAAATACGAATGGCGAATAATACCGATCATTTTTGCATCTGCAAGAACGGCATGGCCAATAACGTCTAAGAAAGTGGAACGCGCCACGTATGATAATTAATCGTTCATTGGTACCTTTCGATACTTAGAAGTAGGTCGAGTCGCATCTTTTCGCGTATTTACGATTATGCGATGCGAATCTATTATACTCCGTTAAAAAAAAAAAGTTCGTTTTATTTTTACAAATGATGAGGAAAGGAAAAAAAAGCCATCGTTTCCTTTTCATTTTTTTCAAATATCTTTCAGACAGATTTCGACGGATCCAGAAGTATTCAGAATTCTCGAGAATAGATTCTGAATGGATAAATCCAACGAAGAAAAGACATTCCATCTTGATTGAGTGTTTTCTGACAACGTCGACAAGAGTCGGGCACTTAATATATTTTTCATACAAGCATGATGTTGCATAATTGCGGTAGCTGGCCGGAAGCTGCGGAGTTGCCGAGCCAATCGCATTTTTACTTAATTTTTCCTTCCTTTTTCTCGTTCGATAGGATAAATTTGTTATTCGTTCTGAATAAATGCGGATACCGAAAGAATGATTAATTGGATGATAATCGATTCGTCGATTTTTCGACGTTGTTGCGATCAATCACAATATGCTCGAATCGACAACATCGTTACGTGATATGATCGAATGTAATTGAATAAATGTTGCAATAAGAATAAAGATATAACGTTACTCGATTTAAAAAAAAAAAAGCAATATTACGAATAAATTGAATTGAGTATCCAAAAATAATCGCGAAGGTATACTTTAAGACTGTTGAGCAAAAGGATATTACAGTTTCATTTATTCATCCATTTATTAATTCATTAAGTAACTTTTAAAAGTATCAAATGTCACCGTATAATGAACGTAATAAAACAAAAATCTTACGTATTAGCATAAATTCCTTGTACGATTTCTAAATTTGAACCGGTTGATGATATTAATTATTCGAGACGGTCATTGAATGAACAGTCAGAATGAATTTGATCATTGGCAGCAATATATTATTATAATTCAATTTATATTTATGTTGCACAACATAAGATAGCGCAACAAAGTTTCTTTCAGATGCGAAGAAGAGACTTGTTATCGATGAGATTTATTTCATCTTAGCTAAAAAAAAAAAAAAAAAAAAAAAAAAGATCTCTCCGACAGCCGAGAGATCTTTCCAATCGGAAAAGAAATCATCGATATGATATTTTTGCATAGTAGGAAGTGAAAGAGGATTAAATCGATTCGACACGTTTATTTTACACGTTCATCGGAAAACACGACATTAACAAGTCCTAAATCAAACGGCAAACGCGTTGATTGCAACATTTTCACCGCCAAGCGCACTTCACACTTACGGCACCCGTTAAATAACCGTGATGTAAAATATTACATCGTTTGTATACGTACGTTTTACGGCACGCGAGCTACAGTTCTGGCAAACAGTGTCGCAATTTATGGCAACGAATTTACCTTAAAAAAAGGAAACAACAACAAGTTTGATCACCCGTTCGATCGCGGCAAGCATAGGCCGTATAAATATATTTCACGCCACGTGCGATTCGACAATTCGTGAGTTGGGATCCGAAACAGAACAATTGTTCTCTTCGAAAATGTTCCGTGGTTTTGGCACGCAAGGGATGATAAAAAGTGATTCCACTTTTCTTCTAACAAGCACCTTCAACTACGATTACGATCGTCCTAAAATTCGTATTATCTATCTAGACTACTAGTTGGCAGGCTATTTGCACGGATCCAGCTACTTCTTCCAGCGCGTCGAACAGGATTCTCCGTGAAAATCGTCCGTTGAAATGGCAGTTGATCCCAGAATCCTCGAGAGAAGCACCCTCTAATGGGGATTATCCGAAGGTAGGCCCTTGATCGCGAAAACTCCACGGAAGAACGGTTTGAACACCTCTAACAACGTTTGCGTTCGACGAGCTGAGTTCTGAAACGCGTGAAAAAAGAAAGATCATTCTTCTTCGTTCTTCAATGACGAAGTTTAATCATTATTATTTATGGATCATTTTCATTGCACTCGTGCGCAAAATATATATATATATATATATATACGTGGAAAACCGGCTTAATTTTGCAATAAAGTGAAGGGTGACACGTTTACCATGGAATGAATCGAGAAAAAGAAAAAAGAATTGTCGCCAATTCAAATCACGTACGTATAATAAGCGAGATAATATAACATCGATCTCGATCGATCGAGTTTTAATCGAATTGCTCGAATTTTCGCTCGGACTTACGGTGATCACGTTGCTCAGGATTTTGCTGATATTGGTGATTGTGGTGAAACCGCTGCCGAACACGACCGGCGGTATGTCCAAGTTCACCTTCGTTCTATCGAATTCGGGGATATCCTCCTCCGTCGTGGTCGAGATCTGGACATAGACAAGAAGAAGAGGGAAAAAAAGAAGTAGCCAATGACAGTTCGCCTTTCGCAACTACTCGCCTCGTGTACTTCGTTGGTGTTACCAACATCAAGAGTAAAGAGAAAGAGGGGATAGGTTTTTTTTTTTCCGATCGATCGAGAACTTGTTCCCATGATATACATATATTTATTGGAGAACGTTTGGCGCAATCGTGCGTGCGAAAGATCATTGCTACGCCGTGTGATAATTTAAAATTGTGTTCCGTATTGTTTAATTGCAATTAGCGTCTGGTCGATAAGAAAAGAAAATAAAAGGAAATTAAGGAGTCTCGAGAAGATGGAACAATAATGTCGAAAAAGAAAAAGGAAATGATCGATCGTGTTCTTTTTTTACACGCTCGTGCATACAAATTTCACGCGTTATCAAAAATGGATGATCCTTTGGAGAAGGATAGAGAAAAAGGGATGCGGGCGATTAATTGGAAGAAAGATATTCGAACTCGTAGAAAAAAAAGAAAAAAAAAAAAGGAAGAACGTGATCGTGATTTTATTTAACATCAATATCATCATCAATATCAATCCAAAACCATAATTATGGCCATCCTTGCTGATTGCTATTTACTTAATGTCGGTTAATAAAGACGCCTATATTTACACATAGAATTTACACATCGACGATCGAGACACGCGATTAATCCCCGGAAACTGACAACACCTGATATAAACTGATATATTATTTACATCTGTCGCACAACGATGGTTGGCTCGTTGGGGGGAGGGGGCTTCCGGTTGGCTTTAGCACGAACAAGTGACGAGATAGAGGGTCGGGAAGATCTCTTGCGTGTCTCTCTAAACGTTAGGTTACCGTGGTTTGTCACAGACAGAAGGGGAGATCCTGGCAATTTATCGGTTGAGCTAAAAAGAAAAATCCATACAGTACTAGTAATCTATGGGAATGAGTTAGAAGTTCGCGCGCGACGTGACAGAGTTCTTTCGTTGGTTAGTTTCTATTTTTCTCTTTTTTCTCTCTCTCTTTTTTTTTTAGACGGGCGTTTAGATCCTCTTAAGCGTCGATGCTCGATGATACGTCCCAAGTGTTGAATCCAACGTCCTCGCTTGCACCGCATCCGCTTTTTAAACCGTATAAGGCTCCCCTTGCGGCGAACCGTAATCGTACTGTTTGTACACAACATGTTTTCATTTTAATTTGCGTGTTTAATTTGGTCCCGACAAAGGGTAGATAGCTAGAGTTTGAAGTTGAGTATTCGCAGTACAGATTCTTTCCAAACGCCCCTATTCTCGCGAGAAGATGGTTAATAATCGGCAGGCAAATAGCTCTCTACATGCAAACATAGCGACAAGTTTGGCAAGCAACGTTTCACTCCCTCTTGCGAACGATGCGATGCATGCAAGTTTGCCACGAGTAAAGGGGGGAAAAAAAAAACGAAACCCATTTAACGAAAGCCGTCCTCTTTCGATTCCTGATCTTTTTTTTTTCTGTTTTTTTCTTAATTTCCATTTCCAAGCGGTAATTTTCAAATTGGAAAAACAAGCAATTGGAAGTAAGGAGTCGTCGCAGGTTTCTGTTAATCGAATGAATGTACTCGGTCAAAGAACAGAAGTGGAATTGTGTAAGGTAACAACCAACGAAACGAAATAGAAAACGGGAAGAAGAGAAAGAGTTATTATCGTACCCCTTCGGAAAACGGTGAATCGCTAGAAAGACCCTTCGAGTTCGACAATGTTGTTAACTGGGCGTTCAAAATGTTTCCCAGAAAGCTGAGCGCGTTCGTCGCTTTGGTATCGAGATTCTCCTTGTTGTCCCCTAAATTCGATCAAAAAAAAAAAAAAAAAAAACGTGAGTCGGTTAAGATAAAAATTCGAGCTTTAAATTTCGATCGTTTCTCGATCTTACCGGTGGAGGGTGGAGAGCTCAAACCAGTGGCGATCGAGCTGAGCGGGGCCAATTTCGAGACGAAGGCGTTCGTCAATCCGCTCTTCGTGTTCGAGAAGAAGTTCTGGGCCGTGTTCACCACCGGCCCGATACTTCCAGTCGCCGATTGAATTTTCGCGTTCACCAGCTCGCTGATGAACCTGCTGGTGGCCGACTTGTTCACATCGATCCCGTAAGCCTTGTTCTTTACCTTGTTCGCCTCGTCCAGGTCGGACAGAGCTTTGGTCTTGGCGTCGATCAAGGAATCCAGCTTCTGCAAACGATGATCATCGCGAGTTACTCTCCCAACTTTGTTTTCATCGCTCGATTCTTACGTTGAACACGAAGTTGATTATCCCGTTCGATATACCCAGCTTCGCCACAGCGATCTTCCTCTTGTCCCTGTCGGCCCTGCCCTCGTCCCCCTGGTCATCCTCGGCCTCCACCACGTATATCTGGTCGAAACGAATCCAAGATTAAGATGGGAAATTCTTCGATTCGAAGTCACTTTAAAGTAATCGCTTATTGGAACGTTTAATAAATAATATTTATTCGAACCACCGTTTGGGATTACGATTATCTGCAATTATATTTTATTAACTGAAATAAATCATCACTGAAATAACTTTATTCGTAAACTATTAAATTTATTCTTCACTCGCCGAGATTTCATTTAATTAATTTTTAAACGACGAGAGTCTCTCGGACGAGCTCTCGGTCCCCGATTGATCGTAAACGACAAGGTTCAAAACCTCGTCGATCTCTCGTCTAATTTCGTGTGATTACGAGAGGACAAATAACGGACGAGAGGGAGGGAGAAAGAGCGAGGTGAACGAGCACGTGCACGGGTCAGAATTTTCAGTTACGCGCTTATCCGGCTTCGCGTTCGTTCGAGTTAAGTCCAACCACTTTCACTCCTCGCTCTTCGTTTCTTCGCCGCCTTCTCTCTCCCTCTTTTCTCCATTCCCTCTTCGCGTCTTCTTTCCTGACCCATCTCCCGATCGTAGACCCTCGATATTAGACGAGCTTCCGACTCGATGCAAGGCGATAAAACTTCGAAATGGGCGCTTTCACTTTCACGATTTTTAATAGAGGAGACTCCCCTCCCTCCTCTACGTTACGTTTTCGTGGGATTTTATACTCGGCCCCCTCGCCCCCCCCCCCATCCATCGTTGGAAAGAGAGAAGAATCGAAGAATTCTTACGAAGAAGTCTTACCTCGTTCAACGGATTCAGGTCCTCCGTTTCCACGATAGGATTGGAGTGCACGTAAGCCAACAGCAACGAGAGGCCAAAGAGCAAGCAAGTTATTATCCTCATTTTGCTCCCTTTCTTTCTTCCCCCTCTCTCTCTCTCTCTCTCTCTCTCTCTCTCTCTCTCTCTCTCTCTCTCTTTGTTCCTTCACCTTCGGTTTGTTTGTCCTGGGGAAAATCGTGGCTACGACTAACGAGTAAATAGGATTCCGTCGAGAGTCGAGGTGAAAGGTTCTGAAACGAAGAGAACATTAATCGAAAACATCCCGAGAACGAATATTTCGTGTTGTTTATTTCTATTAATCGCCGCTATTTCAACCTTGCAACGAAAGGTGAAAACGTGAAGTCGCGCGAGTCGAAGAAGAAGATAAATAGAGAATGATCGACGAAGTCGACGAACACTGGTTCCACCTTCGCGCCCGACTCGAGACGAAACGAAACGAGAATCGTGGATAGAAACGTGGAGAGGAAGAAAGGAAGAGAGGTAAGAGGAGGCACGTGGCGGCGGGCAGAAACAAATATAGTGGCGCGCGACTGTGAACTTACGAGTGTAGTGGCGGCGAGAGAGAGATGTGTACCTGGCGGAGAGCGAGGCTCGTTTGAGGACCACGGTGAAGGAGATCCCGATGTCTTAGTCTCCCCGGCACGAAGGGGGACGAAGGCGAGCATGTGTGTGCCCCATCGAGAATCGAGCAGCCTCGCAGGCCTCGCCTCCCAGGTGGGGCAGGTTTCATTTGCTCCGCGAATCCCACGCAGCCTCGTACTACGCTCTCGAAAAACCGAACCGTCTATCCTGGAGGATACGCGAGGATACGCACGCAATGCGTACGATTGCGCAATCGATCGGGACGGATCGTCGTCTGCCTTCGACGATCGAACGTTATTGCCCGTGCGTGTCTCAAAATGATGGGGAAGGGAGGGGGAGGGGGGGGGGGGAAGGGCAGAGAGTCGGGGGGGAGGGGGGGGGGGGAATCGAAAAGGTCAGAATTATTGGGTGGTGTGAAAGTAAGAAGAGGCGCGTGATGGAATCGAACGCGGATGAACAGCGCGCCTCCAGCGGTTAATCGCGTAATTGCGTAATGAATTTTCGACAATCGGCAATTTTCGTTTAATAAACTCCCTCCTTTTCCAAGCGATATACACGCGTATATTGATAATTAGAAAGGTTAAATAATAATTCTCGGATAGTCTCGTCGTGGTGGAACGAAAGGAGACAGTTTTCGATTACAATTCTAAAGCGGATAGCCGTATTGCAATTTATTTTTCAATACGAAGGTGCACGCTTCGACGTCGCTTTCTCGCTATATTATCTCACACCACGTCACGAGCCGTCGTAACGTTAACCATCGTTACGCAACTGCCGGTTTCTCCAAATTGGATCACTCCTCCTTTCTCCGTGTTCTTACCTCGTATATATATATTACACCTTCGAGACGGGAATCTTTCGATCGTTCGAGAAAATCCTCCTCGCGTTCGATCCTTTATCGACGAGGAGAGGATGCGGCATCGATTTATTCTACCTTATCTCGACTCGAAACGAGTGGCCGCGCGCGATCTATAAATTTTCTTCTCTCGGCCACGACGAGAGAAGAAAGACGAATCGATGCCCATCGATCGAGAATCCATCGGTTTTGTTCGAACGTTCGACCGTTGTTCACCGATCCATTTCGATCGGAATCGTTACGACCTCCGCTTTCACCTTGACCATACACTTGAACCTCTCGAGATTTTTCACCTTTTCTATCGTTGAAACCTATCTATCCGATACGTTTTAATTAAAAGCAGCTCCCCATTCCTCGCCAGTGGAAAGAAACTTTTGTTTCGTCACAGTTTGTTCCTAAACCAGAGTCGATCGAGTGGAATTGCAGCCGGGATCTTCGCCGCGAAATTCGAAAGCGCGATTCGAAATGCGGGCCACGAACGAGACGGAAAGGATCAAGGACGTAGTTTCCTCGTTCCAGGTCGAGGAATGCATTTGTCGAGACAATTACGGCGATCGTCACCGACGCAATTACTTTCGCGGCTATCTCTTTATTTTTCGATCGATTTGCGTTGCAAAATCGGCGAATCTCGTTTCCTCGACGGTCTCCTCTTCGAGTTGCGAGAAACAACAAGTCGACGCCGTGAACTATGACCACCACGAGAATCCTATTAAACCCGATTCAAGGTGATCCTCCTTGAGTTTCGAGGAGGACGTGGTCGAGAAGGATCGTGCGACAGAATTATGCAAATTGAAGTGGGTCGCCTAATTTGCGTAACCGTGATCTTGGATCGAGGTCTCGAACGATTCTTTTTTTTTTTTTTTTTTCTTTGATTAATAATGCTCATCGCGTACAAGAATTCTGCGTGTCGCACAGGAACCGTGTTCTCCGTTCACGGTCGAGAAGCGGCGCTTTGGTTTTACACGTGTACGATCGAAACAAGTTTCGCAATCGATGCACGGAAACGAGATTTCTGATTTATGGATGTAATCGAAATAACTTTGTTACATCACGTGTTTTCTTTTCTCTTAAATAATAATTCAAATCCTAATTAAATCCGCTCGTTTCCAAACGACTCGTTTTCAAATTCGTCGAACGCTTCTTTCGCGTAGATTCTCGCTGGATTTCTACAACCGCGTCGAGAACACGGTTTACTGGCTCGAGTACATCGTTTCGTTCTGTGGAAAAAACGAGTAACAAAGTGCTACTTTTCGAAGAATTTTGAAAGACGCGCGTTCTAAAAGGATAATTTAGGCGATCATCCTTTCACGTTCGCGAAGGAATTCCAAGGCGCGGCTTTCGTGCAATGGAAATTGCGATTTTATCGGGCTGATAAATCGCCGCAACCGCGCAACAATTGTGTCATTAATCCGATTGAAAATAACGAAAAGTTTCGAGTTAAAAGTTACCTCGAGTTGAATTACTTGTTATTAAAATGCTCGCGTGACGTTTATTCTGTTATAATCGATCCGCTCCACGATCCATTATTACCACGCTTTGAATAACAAATTATCGAGGTAACTTGAAACTTCGAGCCGTTAAATTTTGCTCGCACGTAAGGCGAATTTTAATTGGAAAGGAAACGAAGATTCTTAACCAATTAAAAATGAATTGTTAGGAATTATTAAAAAAAATTTACGAACGTAAATTATTTTATCGCCGCCTATTTAACGACGAGGGAAACGATTTTTAATTGTAATCGTTGAAACTCGTTGACTCGTGGAATTAGCAAGTAGTAGAGCCGTTTTTATAAGCGGACGGTTGCTGTTCATCTTCGTTTGTTGTCGCGTGGTGCCACATAGCGTTCGTGCATGTAAACGCTCGAGCTACGTTATCCACGGTTAAAACTTGGCAAAAAAAAAAAAAAAAAGAAAAAAAAAGATCGAAAGAACGAAACGAAATAATGTTTTGTTACTTAATATGAAACGATAATTTTTCTAACGGAATACCAGGATTGAACCCCGTGCCAATCGCATAAATAAGAAAATAAATAAGAATAGAGGAATTAGGAAAATAATGACGAGACGAGAAAATTCATATCTCCTTTTCCCTTTCAGATAAGAGAAAATACGATGGATAAAAGATAAAAAGTGGAAAGTGTACTAATAAGAAAAGAAAATATAAGTAAAAAGAGAGAAAAGAAGATGGAGAAACCGGAAGAGTACGTACACGTACTTACGCAACGCATAATTTATATACGCTCATTTGACCAGACCAGTTGATAATCCTTATAGAAAATTGCTTGGGTTTTGAAAGCTGAGAGGACACTTCTTTTTTTTTTTTTCGGCTTGGATGAAACGCGTGACACGAGATGTATATCTGGTGACACTTACGCAATATACTCGCCAGAAGTATAAAAAAGAAAGCGGATGTTCCGGTTTCTTTCGTTTTTTTTCTCTCGTTATATTCTCTCGTAATACGTTACGAATATCGAACGGGAAACGTTTCCTTAAAAACGTATTCACGAACGCGTAAATTCACGATGCTCGGTCAAAGTGAAAGATGTGCTCTAACAATGTTCACGATGAAAAGTGGCGAGTTCAACTTTCTATTGAAACAAAAATCTCGCAGACGAATCGAATCTTTCTAACGTGACACGTTTCGATCGATCGATCGATCGATCACTTACCTGGTCTTCCGATCCGCTTCGAGCGCACGTTCCAACAACGGTTCACTGCAATAACGCACATAACACGCGTACGAAATTACGAAGAATTATTTTTTTACACGATATCCATCGCCAAGTTGATTATCTGGATCCGGAACAACTGGTTTCGACCGAAGTTTGCACTCACTTGTTGAGCGAATAGTTAACGAGAAAAATAAAAGAGGAATGCGAATATATCGAAATCGTTCGTTCCAATCGAATCGAGAATGGATTCGAGACGGAATTCGAGTGGAAAAATTCCGACGAAAAATAATAGAAAGTCGAATCGAAAGTCATGTGTGCGTCTCTTCTTCTTGTTCTTCCGACGACAAACAATCGTCAACGCTCACTGTCGATGATGATCACCATCGCGAATTTCACTGTAACTCACACTGTATCTCACCTCGTATCCGGAATTCGCGGGAAATTTGGAGATTGGCAGAAGGAGATTGCGGCGAGGCCGGCGAGACGTTTGAACAGCGGCGACAAGACAGCGGGCCAGTGTCGACACGTCGAAACGTCGATACGTGACGCCTCGATGTAGGAATAGAGGCGAGGAGAAGGCCGCCACGAAGGAAAGTCGTAACGGGGAAATTGTCCGAACGAAACGCCCGCTACTCTGACGTTGGAGACCAAGGTGGGCGAAATTTATGGCGTAATTCCAGCCGAGTGACTCGAGTTCTGACTTTATTTCTTTTTTTTACCCTTTTTCTAATCGCTGCCGTTTCCTGCCCACGCCAATCGATCGACACGCCTTACAATTAAAGCTACATTATATTAGATTTCTTCCTTGTTTTCGTTTCGAAAACAAAATATTACACGATATTTTATATATATAACGCGTATGAGAAATTCGATAATGCACGTGCGAGCATATCTCATTGTTCGAGGCTGATAAGTGGCTGTGGGAAAATCGAAAGCATCGTAACTAGGATGATTCGAACGTTGGTAAACAGTAACGACCTTGTACTTTGTTAATCGCGCGATACGTAATCCTCGCTTTCTTGTTTACGTTCCGGGCAAAATTCTTTGCCTCGTTCATATTTCCTCAACCGTGTCGAATCGATTTCGTTCGTTAATCGAGCCAATTTTTCCATTTCTGATTCCCAGTTCAAAAGTCGTGGGTCGAAAATGCGCACTTTCACTGAATTGACGCATGGTCACGGCAGAGACCGCGACGAGGTCTCTGTCGGTAAGAAAGTCGAGTTTCCTCTTCGCCGATCAACCTGAACGCTTTTACGTAACAACGTTCGTGTATTATAACGTGTCTTTTACCCCCTCTCCCTATTCTATAAATTCTCTTCGCGCGTGTATTTTTATTCGATATACGAAGATATACGATCAACACATTTTTCAATGCTTCTGCACCACGAAATCTTTAATCGTAGCTTTTTGTTTTCATCTGTGGGTACTGTGGATAATAGAAATACTTTATGTTTGGATTGTATCGAGAGATGGGCCACCAGATGGCCACAATACGAAAAAAAACTTTGAAAGAGGTTAAAAGTGTTGAAAGTGTCACAAGTTTCTGAACGATGGATGGATCGATTCGAAAGTGAATTGAAGATTGAACAGGAAGCTTGGAAGCGCTTCGTAGCCATCGCTCGGTTATATGCATATATCGAACAACGAACATATTCGTCCTTACTTTCTCCGCTCGGCCACTTCCTACACACGCGCTTCACATTCACAATCACGCGACCACGTGTTCGTTAAATCTCTCGATCGTTGTACCGCGTACGCGAATTACATCGATTTACTTTTGCAAAAACAATAACACGTTACGAGATCTCGTCTCCGCAATTCCTACGGAAGGAGAAAGTTCCTAATTTTTCTCGTTCTCGTAGGAAAACAGGTATAACGTATAGAGAAGGAAGGAACCAGTCGCGTACCGTTACGATGTATATCCTCGTCCGTGGTTTTTCCTTTTTTCTTTTTTAATTTTAAGAAGAATGTGGGGAAAATATCCGCGAGAGGAAATGCCTGATTTGCATTCTTGAGGCGGATCCAATCGATAGGATTAATCCGTTGAAAAAGTAAGTAGTTAAAAATTTCGAATAAAGAATTTTTCACTTTAAGGAATTACTTATCAAAATGCTTGAATAATATTTATTCGTGAAGCCATTATGGTCGTTCCGCTTTTTTCATATAATCTTGACCGTTTGGTTATTACAATTATTTCCGATTATTATTATGTTTCGAACGATAAATTATCGAAGTAACTTTATTCGTGACTTCAACTATTAAATTTTCCCCATCACTGGATCGAGACGGAAATAAAGTTTCGCTTTGAGAGAATCGTCACGAATTTTCTTGCTTCGATTACTAAAAAAAGATTCCTCTCTCTCGTATCGAGATTGCGTGATGGATACACCTGTTCTCTACACCGATATTTTGCAACGTGGAAATAGTGAAACAGTTTTACTTTAACGTTCTTTTTCGTGAATAATAATAATGATGATTTTTTTTTTCTACTATGTGATCATCCCATTCCAGATTATTATTCTTTCAGAATTAATGATGGTAAAGAAAAGAAAAAATGCATGCACTATTTATACATACACATTTATTTACGTACTATTCACAACACGTGTATTTATTATTTTTAATGAATTCCAAATATAATTCTCTTTCCGTGAACGTATTACTCTTGGAATAATATGCACAATGAATAATTCCCATTCCCCATTGTGATCGATAATAAGTGCTTTTTTTTTCCTCCTCCCGAGAATATAATATAGCATTGCAAAAATCTAAATCGTTAAGTCTGAATAAGGTCTATCGTGACGAAAAAATCCTGAGAAAAGAACTTTGACTTCGAAAAGATGATGCCTCCTTGTTAAGTTCTTTCTTGCAACGATATCGCCGTTCTACGATTTGCACGATTACGCAAGCCCTTGCATGATGCGTTTATGTAATTATCATATGTGCGCAAGGGCCATGGATAAGGTGAATCATCATGATCGGATTTCATCGATGGGAAAGTAAAAGTTGTAAATTCGATATCTTCCCGTTGCAGGAGGATTCAATTCGCTTCGATTGCTCGGAGAATCGAGATTGATTTTGATTAAAATGGATCGATATGCGAATAAAAATTTCAAAATTTCGTTTCCGATTAATCGTTTTGTTTTCAATTTTCGTTTTCGTATTCGTTTTTTGTTTTCAAAAAATTTTAACACAAATTATAAAAATATCTCTCTCGAAAACAATTTTTTTTTTCTTTTATCTCCTTGGATTTCGACTGCCTTGGAAAAAAATTATCGAACGAAATTAATTCGAGAGTAGTGATGCGACGTATGTGTCATGGAGATTTCTTATGGCGGTTGGCGCATGCGATCGCGTCACAAATGTTTTTTTCGAGAAACATAAAATTCGACTTTTCTTTTGCACACACGTTTCAATAAATGTCATCGTTATTATGCACGGCTATTTTGGATTTAACTAAACGTTTCATCTTTTTTATCGATTTTTGAAAAAACTGTCTCGAACCTGCTATATTAATAAACGCATTATACAGTCATGAATTACACGACGCGTAAGAGCGAAATAGAAAGCTCCATCGAACTCCGTGAGATCTCGGAGTTGAGAGTAAAAGTCTTTCGAATCGGTATTGTTGCGTAACGACAAACTTGTGAAATTTCCGGATGAAAGGGTACACCTAGACCAAAGTCCTAGACCTTAAACTTTGCAGCTGGCGCGCGTCACGTTTCAGAGAAAAGAATCGTCGAATTGATGATTATGTGTAAGAAAAAAAATGTGTAAAAAAAAAGAAGAAAAAAAAAACAATTGGGAATATCATTTGTCAGTCGTAACGTGAAATATTTTCCAAGTAGCGTAATAAATAACGCTAAATTCCGATCATTTCGAAGAACAAGAAATATTTAATTAGATATTTTTTTTTTAAAGGTGTAACCGGCACAATTGCATGGTAATAAAAAGAAAAAAGGAAAAAAGTAAAATAGAAAAAAAAAAAAAAGGAAGAAAGAATATTTATAGAATATTAATTTTCATATTTAATTAGAAAGAAAAACTTCTCGCGTAATTCAATTGATGGTCTCTTATGTAATTAATAATAATAATAATAATAATTTAAACATTAAAAAAAAGAAAAAAGAACAGATCCGCGTTACTAATTAATAATATCTATCGTTTATTTACGATATCTAATTAATAATCCTTGTAATAATTAATTTTCGTCTCGTTCCTTCTATTAATTTGCATTTATATTGTTGCAATTTATAGTAATAATTAATAACCGGATCTATCATAAAAAAAATATATAATACAACGATACCGCAAGCTCTCAAAGAATTTTTAGCAAAAAGCGAACGAGTGTAAATTTATTAACAATAATATTTATAATTATAATGCGAATTTCATCATTTCCAACAGTTCGAATTTTTCTCTCTGTTGTAACGCATCTCGTACTCGACTCATTCTTCGTTCAAAGAATCCATGAATCGAACGCATTACTTATCGAGGTATATCGTATATACACGATGATTTAAAATTAATTAAGGGAATCGATATAATCTTGCACAAATATCGGATACAACGGATCTAATTAAATGCAAATTATAAATCGTTCGCGTAGAAATCTCGCGCGTATAATTTAAAACTAGCCGGTTGCGAAATTTTACGCGTGCTTGTGCATACTGGACCATCGTGACAAGGATTCATCATCATCGTTCGACTTTTATTCCGTTTCCATGACACGGGGACGAAGGCTGTGAACTAGATTCTCGCAAATAGGGACAAAGATTAATGATTTATGAACCGATCCTCGATCGCATTGACTCTGTTGCAAAGAAATTCTTTAGCACCTACCCTCGCCGCCTGGTCGTTGGCAATTGGCCTGGAAAAGAAATTTCTCGTTAACTGATAACGTTCGAGTCAACGGTTCAATCAAGATAGATTACATTTTTAGATTACATTCGAAAACGCGTATTGTGAACAGATCGTTTAACAAATAATTGGCTGGTGATGAGTAATTTTGTTTTGTTTTTTTTTTTTTTTTCACCAAACTCTAAATTTAATACATTTATCAAAAGCGATTATCGATCCAAGCTTGGCTCATGCAGCGTGACGTTCCATTGCAAAAGGTGATCACGATGTTGATCAAGCTGTTACGATACACACATATCGTACCTAATCGATCTCCGTTTAAAACAGTTAATCTTGCAATTTTATCTAACAAATTTGCGTAACTATGCTCGATTTCTTTAGGCAAACAAGCAAAAAAAATTTTCTCTTTTTTTGAAAACGTCGTAAAACCGAATTAAATACGATCGAGTAGCGGAGAGGAGATAGAACACTCGTGGGATAAAACACGTTTCGAAATATTTTTTTCTTTTTCGGTAGAAACCCGAATGTTTTTGATACAGCGCAAGATTGTAGTATCGAAAACACTCTTCGACCTCGTATCCCAGCGAATCTATTTATCTTTATTATTATCTTTATTATTTTCTCTTTTCGTTCGATTCGTTATAAAATATTTCTTCTCAACGTGTTTATCAACGTAAGGCAAACTGTGAAGCATCGAGGTGTAAATATTTATACGAGGCCGTAGCTTCTCGCTACGCAAATTTGTCTTTCCTCCTCCTCCTCCTCCTCTTCCCCCTTTTTTCCTCTTTTTTTTCTTTTTCTTTCTTTTCGAATCGAAGCGAAGAGAAAAGGTACGAATAGAAACGTAATGGTTTGTGCACGTCGATCGAAACTCTTTTTTTTCTTTTTCTTTCTTTTCGAATCGAAGCGAAGAGAAAAGGTACGAATAGAAACGTAATGATTTGTGCACGTCGATCGAAACGATAGCTATCGAAGGTAAGTAACAAGCAATAATTTCGCAAAATAGGGTCCAAGGGTCATCCGAACCGTCGTCCTATCGATGGCAAAACTCCAGCTTTCTTTCCAGAATGGAAAGTAAATGGCCTTCGGAGTCCGGCGACCGATCTCCGTGTTACATTATGTAAAAAAAAAAAAAAAGAAAAAAAAGAAAAAAAGAAGAAAAAGCAAGAAAAATCGTCTAGCCGGTTATGTAGCTCGTACGCGGAATACTTTATTTCTCCGCGGTCGTATATCTCGTCTATTTACAAGATCGACCGATCGATTTCCAAACTTTGATTTTTTTTAAAAAAAAGCGAATCGAATAATTAATCGAATCGAACAAATTCTCTTTCTTACGATCGTAATAAACGCGATAAATTCATACATTGTAATGGGATTTTCGTATTTGGAGATATATGATTGGATGAATCGAACGAGGAAGAAGATAAAGAAATGAAATCTATATCACGATGAACGACTTTCACGATGTAACTCGAGCGTGAATGGAAATTCGATGGAGAATAATCCTTCTCGTTAAAGTGTAACTTTTGTTAAGTCGTGTGATAAATTGGTGATTCGTTGCACGCAGGTAACCGGTTTAATTAATAAGCTAGGTCAAAGATTTTCTAGCAATTACCTTTTTTTTTCTCTCCCCCCCTCAGGTACAACGACCCGCGTAAGCGGCTAGACGCGTTGAACTGTGGATGATGCGCAATGGAAGAGAGATACGATCGGCGACATTATTGCGTTTTCCGCGTGTAAAAATTACAGAGACAATTTTATATCAAGTAACTATGCGATGCGCGTCACAAAACGTTGGGTTGGGGAAAAATATTGCTCGTTTCTTTTCTTTTCTTTTTTTTTTTTTTTTCGTTATGCTCCCTTGCGGCTTATTATTATCCCGACCCATCGTCGTTCGTCGGTCTAAATAATAGGTCGATTCATTTATTCGGTTTGCCAATCGTTTTATTATGATTATTATTATTATTATTATTGTTGTTGTTAACTTTCGAGCGTTTTATAAAAAAAGATAAGGAAAATGAGGAAAATCGACGAGCGTTTTGATATTATTAATTCGCCTACTAGATTTGACGTAATCCCACGGTGAAATCGAATATGGTGCATCTATTGAATAATTGGTCCGTGTCGCAATCGAGGTCTTGCGAAGTGAGTTTTAATCTAATTTGAATATTACATTACGAAATTATAATCTCGTACGAAATTCAAAATTTAATCGAAGAATTTTATTGCTTTTGCTTTTTGACGCGTGTCATAAATTTCACTCGACGACGATGCTACTACGTTTCAAAATGTTTTATGTTTAAATGACGTTACGATATTTTTCTTATTTTTATATACAAGGCTTTATCGATTAAGCAACGTAATGAGAAATTCAATTCTGGATGATGATAGATCGAAGATTTTTACGAATTTTCGGACTCGATTCGATCATCCGATCGATTTAGGTTAGATCCAGATGGGATCAGTGGACAACCCTTTTCGAGGAGAGACAAATCGTTACGTCACGTAACGAAACTGTGTCTCGTTTCAAAATTGAATGTCCATATACGCTCGATCCCCTTTCCAAATCACGTAACTCGTTATCTCGTTATGCGTCACGGTTTAACACGTGGCGATTTGAACTTAGCCGATTTCGTGGATATTCGTGGAATACTTTTGGAAAGGGGCGATTCGAGAAACGAATGGAAAGACAAAAAAAGGAAAAAATGAGAAACTTATTTATTGGTAAATAATTATTAATGAATATTAATTGATTAATCATTAATCGATAAATATTTATTAGTAAATTACAAGCAATATTCTAGAATCTTTCCTGTAAACATATGCATATAATATTGCTCGTCGTCGAGTAGAAAATATATTTAACTGAAAACAGAAATGAAAAAAGATGATGGAATTTGAAATTTCGAAATTTCTATTTTAATAATCGGTCTATTTTTTTTTTTTTTTTATCTTTGTTACGCGTTGCCCGCGTAAGAACGATTTCGTGGTAAAGAAAAATTTGCAAGATATTCATTTTAAAATTGGAACGAGGTTCTTAACGTTGCCTTCTCTCTTGGTGGATATATAAATGGATATATAATAATAATAGTAAAAAAGCAAGTTAATGTATATGTTTGATCAAAGTGGAGAACGAATCAGGTCGAATCGAAAGTGTCTATTTAGTGACGTATTCCGCATCCTTGGATTATCGGGCACGCTTATGACTTTAATTATTGTATATCATTAATTAGAAATTGCAAGTAACATCTATTATTATAATTAATGCTATTATATTCCGATCACGAACAATATTTTTAAAAGTAATTAAAAATAATTTATCTCTCATGCATTATTAATGTTTCATTAATATTTTCTCGATAAATATGTCTCGTAATCTTGATTTACAACAATCGAACAATGAATTCAATTCAATTGAATTTCAATCAAAAGACGGAACACTTTTTTTTTTATTTCTAATTAATATACAAAGGAAAGAAAACGTTATTTTTCCTCTATTAAAAATTGCCAACAAATCTAAAAGTCAATATTTCTAAATCGATCGAAAAGACAGTTTAGTTTCAACTGCATCGTGCTCGAGAAAGATATTCTAGAATTCTATTCTAACGTTTCATTAATATCTTCTCGATGAATATCGCATAACACGATCTTCTAGCGATTTATAACAATCGAATCAATGGATTCAATTTCGATCAAAAGGCAGAACACGGAAAAGCAGTACTTTTTATTTCTCATTAATATTACAAAAAAAAAAAAAAAAGAACATTATTTCTTCGATCCTCCATTAAAACAAAAATTATTGATTATACGAAGACACAAGTTTCAAGTGTCCTCGAAAAAGATATTCCAAAACCCTTCTATTCTAAATAGAACGTTCCTTAAAATTTAAAAAAAGTTATTAAAACTCGATAAACGAACACGATAAATAGTAATCGATGCTTCTCGATCGAGAATCATCGTCAAACTCAACGTCGATAATTCGCTACCCCTTCGATATAAAATCTAAAAAAAATAACTACCAAGAAAAGAAAAGAAAACGAAACAAGGATGTTTCGTTTACACTCTTACTAAACGTTCCGGTTTACTGGTGGTTATGCTAACATAATCGGCTGGACGGATCATCATAGAGGGTCTGGCATAGGGTTTGGGGGGATAGGCGTGGGGTTGCTGCTCGTTCGAGCTGTTCGACGAGGTGGCCAGAATTGCAGAAATGGCGTTCACCAACGAGGCGACCACTTTTAATATCGCGTTAAGGATGTCATTGATGGAGGAGCCGAGCGAGGTGTTCTTCGACGGTGCATTAAGCTGAAAAGTTGAGAAGCGGCGTGTAGTAGCGACCGTGTGGTGTGTGATTGATAGGCACATGATTTAAATTTGCATCGCGGACAGGGTGACAGTAATGTTTCGAGCGAGTGAAAACGAAGCGTTTTGAAACTTACATAAGCGTTATAAGAATTGCCTGCACCGTACGCAGCCTGGCCTCCGTAAGAGTCTTTGTTCCCGCTCGAGCCGGCGCTCGTTCCTGCCACCGATCCTGCGACCACAGCTTTCACGAGGCTCGTCAAGTCTGACGCGCCACCAGCCCCTGAATTCTGCAAAAACCAGGGGGGAAAAAAAAAGGAACCATTAAAGAATGTTCTGTATCAATATCACGAGATATTTATGTAATTCGTCGAACGATCGAATTTCTGCAATATTTTGTCGATCGAGAAAAGCAATTGTAATTATTATCCGAAGAAATGTATCGAGAGGAAGTGCACACACACACACACATGACATTAGCAGTTTATTTAGAGAATTTATTTAGAGAGAGACAAACGTTTTTTAACAAATCGATTCGTACTTTGCTAAGACTAGAGACGATTCCGGCGATCAGGTTCGAAAGTTGCGTCATCTTTCCATACGGGCCGATTGGCTGAAAGGATTCGTTTCGTCAGATTATACAGTTCTTTCTCTCAGTTGTTTAGGAATATGAATGATATTTACCTCGAGCAACGGAGCCAAGAAACCCTTGATCAAGTTGCTGATCGACGATCCTTGACCCGGAGGCTGAAATTCATTCTCTTCTAATGTAAAATAACGATCTTTTTATTAATCTTATAAGGGATCATGGTATATTTACCTGGCTGCTCTGGCGGCTCAACGGCACGACCAACGGACCAACGAGGGGTCCTATGAGCGGCGCGCTTAGTTGAAGCAACGGTGTCAAAATGGCGGCTGAATCCCTCTGCCCGTCCTCCTGAAAATCATCTCATCAGCTACCTCTTATCCTGCTTACCTGCGTTTTTTCGCCCCTCTTCGTTCGATTTCTCCGCGAAAAAGTTGGTTGACAAAAGAAAAACAATTGTTGACAACTCACTCCGCTAATTTGCAACAAAATCGGGACCAATAATCCTGGAAAGTCGACACCTGGCGTTTCGTCGTCTCCCTGAAAGCGTATTTACTCTCTGTTCTTAAATCAACGACGAGGTTACTTGGTGATTACTCATCGTCATCATCGTTCCTTCTTACTTGCGACAAGTCTTGAAGCAACGGAATCGCTACTTCGAGCACATCGGTAATTTCGGTTTCGGATTCAGGCTGAAAGGGTTGAGAACAAGATGGTGAGGCGGCGCGATATTAGAAATTTCGAAATCTCTCTTTCTTACGTCGCTCAGATCTTCCAGAATTGGCGCGGCGAGTTGAAGGAGATCGAGGATAGCGTTGATAGGACCGCCTCCTTTCTCGTCCTCGTCCGAATTTTCTTCGCTGGAAGCATTTTCGTCGTTGGACTTGTTCTCGGTTCCTCCCTCGACCTCTTCCTTGCTCTCCTCGCTAACCTCGTTGCTCCTTCCTTCCTTATCGCTCTGTCGATCCAAGATTTCCTCCATATAAATTATACGCGATAAATCGTAGAAATATGCATACGAGGTGAAATCGAACGTACCTCGATTTGTTGTTGCGCCACAGACGTCTGATTACGTCTTCCTTGTCTGAGCGCAGACTGAAATAAACGAATCGTCTTCGTAAGTAAGGTTTCACTTTTTTCTTTTTTTTTTTTTTACTAATCGTTTTTTTCTTTCTCTCCCCCTTCGACTCCCCGTGTCGTTCACTCGCGCGACTCAATCAACGCAATCTTTCGTTCGATCGATCGACCGGTCCAAAGAGACAGCACAGCGCGAACCAATAAAATCTGCCAGCAACATTTCACTTTCGATACCCGTTCGATCCTTCTTTCCACGGTTCAACAATCCTGCCCGATTCTACAATCCGTCAATGCAGTATGCATCACGATGGAAAATCACGAAATCGAAACATCGAATTTGGAAACATCTACATCGTTCTTACTTACAACTGGATTCTCCGTCGAATAAAGCTGCGTCCTCGTCGGTGGCGGTGCTCTCTCACGCTCTGGACTCCTCTGCGTGGAAGCTTGCTCTCTCAACGGAACAGGGGGTACAAGATTGGTCGCAAGGGTGCCATTCCTGCTTCTAAGCGCGACGAGCGACTCGATCAACCGAGCGAGGGACGCCGCCCGATTCTTCTCCGATTTCCGCCTCTTCGATTTTTCCTCTTCTTTCTTCTTCTCTTGCTTCTTCCTCTCCTCCTTCCCTGCCTCAATCGGCTGGCCTTCGTCGAGCACAACGTTGATCCGTTGGCCGGATTCGTTGGTCGAAGCGTGACTCGAGGTGTCGAAGTAAGGTGGAAATCGATCCCCGGGGGGAGAGTCGTCCTTGCTCGGTGCAACGGAATACTTGCCACCCTCGGTGTTTCTCGGTGTTTCGAACGTGATCACCGCCTCGAAGGGAACCTTGAACGGAAGAGACGTGACGGAGCTCGCGTTTCGAGACGGAACGAGAGGGACGTTTCTCGGGGAGGCGATCTCGTCCCCGGCGAAGAGCGGAGGATCGACGTTGCTAGAAACGTTCCCTTCGACATTGTCGAACAGATATCTGGCGACGAACGGAAACTCGAGATTGTCGGAGGTGAGGGCTGTGGTCGTGGTCGCTGGCAGATAAGCTCTGGTAGGAGGCGAGACCGAGTTCGTGTCCGGAAAGATGTCGTTCGGCCGAAGCTCGATCGCCGGCCCAAAGTTGGGAAATTGGGGGACGAACAACTGTCGATCTCCCGTTTTCGAGAAAGATTTCGCGTCGAACGAATCCTTCGCGTCCGGTTCCTTGATTCCACCAGGCTTTGGGATGCTTGGTGCATCGAGAGGGATCGTGCCGTCGAAAATCGGTCGGAAAATCGGTTGTCGATCGTTGAACGAACTCCTACCATCGACCATCGTTGGCAACTGGGGATACGCCTTCTCTCTCGACAATTCTCCGTTTTCCACGATCCTGACTGGTATCTTCTCTCGATCGACGACGCTCGCTACGTTCCTTACGTTCTCCGCGTACCTCGTGTTCTCGAAACTCTTCGCGAAATATCCATCGATGCTGGGTCCATCGAAATACCGATACCCCGAATTTGTAACGGGGAGGCTCTGTTGAATTCGTTTCGACATTTTCTCCGTCTCTCCGACCATTCTCGACTCTTTCACCGTGGTCAGAGTGATGTTTATTCGGGACGCCATCAAACCCATCACGTACCTGGCCCACGCGACCAGGTCCTCCTTCGTTGCGATCCTCAAAGGTAATTGAATCTCCAGAATTTTCGGCACATCGGAGAAGCCAGCTTCGTCGTCCTCGGACGATCGCCTCGAGGACGGAGGAGCGGGCATCGAAATCACCAGGTTGGCCCCTATAAACAGGAGCAACGGATAGAACGATCTTCTCGACAACAGGAACAACATTCTGGATTATCTCGAATTTTCGCTCGATGATGTATCTTCTACGCGACACGCTCAATCGATGCTCAATTCGGTCCGCGCGAGTTCGTACGACGGAACGCGTTGACGCGTCATTTCCAATAACAAATTCCTTCTTCTTCTTCTTCTTCTCGAGATCTATCTATCTTGGAGAAAAGTCGGGGAGAGGATCGTGCGCATCGGGGCAAAGAGAAATCGTGGAATCGCGACTGATGGCACGTATCGAAAAAATGGTCGCTTTATAGCCAGCCCCCTTTTCTTCTTCCTTCCTTCTTCCTTCTTTCCTACCTACGAACCGTGTATTTTTCCCGATATTGGCAGCGGCTAATGACAGTGCGACGAGCACGCTCACTTCCGCCGTTGCATTCGCAATTATGGGGGTGCGATTTCTAATCGAGGAGGCGCGGTGCATGCCGACGACAGGCTTTCGCAACCGGGGGAGGGGGGGGCCGTCCAAACGAAACGGATTTGCCAATCGGTTTTCAAGACGATCGTCGACGTAGGATACGCCTCGTATCGAGCATCTTTCATCTCTTCTCTCTCAACGGATTCGAAGATGGTCGTGACGCTTTCGTTTCGAGGGATCGATTATTCAGGAATTCGTGATCGTGATCGGGAATGAGAGGCTCCGTTGGGTCGGGTGAATAAACTCGGTTTAAGTTGAGGAAACAAAGCAAGGACAAGTTCGACGCGCTCCCACGCCGCGCTGAGAAAGTTACCATTCTGGTTCCTGCTCGTTCAATCTATCGAATCGGCACAAAATGTTGTTTTAAAATTTTCCCCGAATGTTGCATTGACCTAGTATTTTCCACCAACTGCCGATTACCATTGTCTATAACTACCATTGTCTTTTGTATATGATAATAAAAGTAATCGTTAAACGATTTCGATAACTCGTGTAGAATAAACTCGTGTTATCGTTGACGCATTGACGTGTAATATGAATATTTCGTTATAAAGTCATCGTTTTATCCTCGTAGTCTTGAAATTAAAAATATACGGCGTTCATTCCACTGGAAAAAGAAATCGAGAGAGAGAGAGAGACGTACGTTCGATTACACGACACATGACACACGGATCATGCTCGATCGGATTACATATATTCGTAAATTTCGTAATATATCGCTCGAGCACCGTTAAATCGGTTTACTGGCCGGCCTTAAGCGGTTTTATCGCGGCACCAGATGTCGAGTGAACACCTTTTATGGTGCAGATCCTTTCAAGGTCGTTGCTCGATAGAATTACAATTACCTCGCCGATTCCATCGTCCATTTCTATTCTCTCCTGATTAGAAAGAAGCGTGCATCGAGAAAAGAATTTTCATTCTTATTTATATTGCGACAACGTCGGCTCGAGTCGCGTAAATCCGTTTTTTCTTTTTTCTTTTCTTTTTTTCCTCCCTTCTCATCGACAATCGATGAGCATTCGTGAACGAATACTTATTCCAAAGAGTTATTAAGAGACGAAATTGTTTAATATGGAATCATCTATCCATATTTCGTCGTTTCTAAGTTTTCATGCGATAGGTGAAAGGTTTTTTTTTTACAGAGAATTACAACGTTCCGTGCATTTGACTTGAAATTCTAATTTTTCTTATCTCAGTATGCACTATGATTACATTTTTCCTTTTTTTTTTTTTTTTTACATTTCCCTTCCAGCAGGATTAAAGGTTATTTATTAATAAAGTTGGAACAAATTATTTTTTTTCCGTTCTGGATCAATCACCACGCGATTAATTTGCAAAACTTCTCTACGTACTTTCCATTCTAAACGTAAACGTAACGGTTGACCGATTATTATTTTTTTTTTTTTACGTGAAAAAATTCCGTCTGGTTTTAACAATTTTTCTTTTTTTTTTTTTTTCACATCCCGATCGATTTGACGCAAAGTTCCACCAAGTATCGTAGAAGAAAAAGGCATGCATAAATTAGGCGTGCACAATGGTGACGTTTCCAAAATAGATTCCTTGGTTTTTTTTTTTTTTTCGTGCTTTCGACCTCTTTCGTCATGTCGTACGGTCAAAGTACAGGAAACCAAATACCTTTCACTTTATACTCTGTTCTGCGATATTACGAAACCGAATAATTAATATAATTCGTATTTTTTATTAAGTTGCATAAAAATTCGCACGGTTACCACATCGAAAACGCGATAAAGAATTCGACAACGTGTATATCCGTTGTTTTCTCTTCCAGATAGTAACAATAGATATTTAATAATTGTAGACACGGGTAAACGATACAACAACAACGAATTAGTTAGATCGACGGCTTTCACGTGAATCATCCTGTGTTAATAGATATATCTTTAAATAAGGTTTAATAATTTAATAATATTTTTTTAACGGACACGCTTGGCCAATCGTAGCGCGGGTCAGAGAGAGAGAGAGAGAGAAATTGAAACGAAGCCACTTTCTATCGCTCTAGATCCATTCAGTCTCTGTTAGGTAGGTAGGACATTCTGTCTGTGCCGTTTTTTTCCCTTCGTTATTATTATTATTATTATTTCCTGTTATTTTTTTAATAACGTTCGATCGGGACACGAGAGTCTGGTCCACGAAAGAAGAAAACGGGTTCGATTTCCGTAATCGGTAATTTTATTTTCTCGTTGGAATAAAAGAAAGAGAGAGAGGTAGAGGCGAGAATGAAAAATTCGAGCTCGATCGAACAACGCCATTTTTCAAATTTATTATTAAGAGACGTAAAAAAAGAATTATCTGGTACGGTTTAATGATATAAATTGAACTGAAGCAGTTGCTCGTCGAGTCGTAAACGCTGTGAAATATAACCGTTCAAAATTGCGCAAAAAAAAAAAAAGGGGGGAAAAAGTGAGGGGATTATGGGAAAAACTGGTTGCCATAGAATTTTATCAATGTACCGTTGCACGGTTCACATTTAACATTACTTCAACTTTCGTTCGATCGGTTAGCTGTTTCTTTATGGGTCATCGATAGCTATTGCACTTGCGACGTTTTTAAATATTATATACAAATACACGTATAAATACATATTCTACAAAAATCGGACAAAGAAAAACGGTAAAATCGTGATTTCGAAATCGAGAAAATTAATTCAAAAATAACTTGCGAAATTTTCTTTTTTTTTTTTTTTTTTTCTTTTTTTTTCAGCGTACAATGATTCGATCAGCATCATACCAGGACCAGTCCCCACGAGGGGAGCGAAAAATCGAAGAGGAACAAACGAGCGAAGGGTTAGCAAAAGGGTAACAAAGGTGCCTCCGTCTAGCGATCGTAGATGGAAGCAATAATAATCGAAGACTCTTGGCTATCGATTCACAGGTTTCTCTGACAGTCGGTAAAATCACGATCGATCAACGGCGATCGAGAAACATAGCCTAACCCGTGCTATCGTTCTCGGATCTTTTTTCTTCCCGAAAATCAAGAAGCTTGCGACAACTTTTTCTAAAAAATAAAAAAGAATAAAAAAGAAAATACTAATCGGTTTCGTTTCGTTCTCGTTTTGTCGGAGAAAAGTACCACTTGCAAACGATCAGATCGAAAATGATTCCTAGTTTAGCAAACGGTCGGTTTCATGCAAATGGCGCGAATTACAAGGTTAACAACATTCGCGATACGGCCATTTCTCGAATCGATCTACGATCCCCGTGATTCTGACTGTTTGGCCTAGCGCGCCGCGTTGCGAAATTACCGATAATTATCGTTGAAATCGGCGAAGTTTATTTTTATTTCCACATGTCCCCGTGTTCATTTCTCCCCCTTTTCTTTCTTTTTTCTTCTTTCCGTCGGATAATTACGTTTACGGCCGGCGATTATTATTAGCGCAACGAGAGAGTTTTCAAGCTCGATTGGCGTGCTATTTTCGCGCCACGATCCTCGCGTTTTCGAGAGAAAAAAGAATTGGGAACTCGAAACTTGCACGAAAATTGTGCTAATATCGCGAGTTGCTTTGCTTGCCCTTTGAAAGAAGAAAAAAAAGAAAAATATTACGTTTGTTATTTATGCTCGTGAAAGTAACGGATTTTAAATGATTTTTCTTGTTCGAGGCTTCTTTGTTGTTCGGGAACGAACAAACCTTCGTAACTAATTATATCACGTGTTGCCACGTATATTAAGCCATAAGGCGACGGAAGAAGAAGAAGAAGAAGAAGTTATTCGCATAAATAACAAGAGTGAGGAAATCTCTTGTCTTGTGTAGAAAACTGTCTAAGCATCCCAATCGATCTTACGAAATCTCTTCCATTTTCTTAACGCGCATTAAAATGTATCTCGTCGCTTCTGGTTACCGTCATCGATTCTCAATTAAAGTCCCATTACGAGGAATTACATTGCATTTGCATATGCACGACCGAACAACCGTATCGGTCGACGAAATTAATGTTTAATTAAACGATTAATAATAATTTAAAAACAGCCAGAAAAAATCGTCTTTTTTTTTTTTTTTTGGAAATCTTTCTCTTTTTTTCTTCGAACGCTACCGTTCGATAATTTCTCTTCTCTCTCTCTCTCTCTCTCTCTCTCTCTCTCTCCACGAATGCAAATTCTTTGGCCGTATCTTTTGCCCCCTGTTTCTATGCAAATTGTGAACGCGTGAATTTACGTAACGCTTCGTCTCGACGATAAGTAATCGGATTACATCGGCCGTGTACGGAGAATTCGTCCGTCCGGTTCGAAAGTCGCGGGAACGTGAATCATCTACGGCCGGTGTGTTGTTTCCTCTGCGTCCTTTTTTTCTCGTTGAGTTGCAGAGATAGAATCGTGTCACGTGACACTTTCACCATCGGGCTTCATATCATTTCCGGTATACGCGTCGTTTAAAAAGATGGCCCGTGTTTTAAGTGATTATTGGGGAAGAAGAAACGAGCCCAATAGTGGATCGTATCAGTCGCAACGATATATCGGCGATCGATAAGTTGCAATTTTTTTCTCGAGGAACGAATAGGTAAACAAGTTTTCATTGGTCATAATGGTCGAACGAGGGGAAAAAAATTTTTTTTCTTCTCTTCTTCTTCTCTTTTTTCGTAATAAATATTCATCGTCTCTTTAATCTCGTGCGTTTTTAATAAATTTGCATTTAACGAGACAAATATTTTCATCTGGAATAAATTGCATAGAATTGAACGTCAATGCGACGATTCAACCTCGATAAATTATTATCGAGAAATGAGATTCGCGATTTTACACGGAACGTTAACTTTGTATTTGTGTGAAGCGAATACGGACGGAAAAGAAAAAAGAAAAAAAAAAGAAAAAAAAAAATAGAAAAATCTTAACCGAACTATAACAACTATAATAATATATAAAGAAATATATGCATATATAAACGTTATCTTTATATAACACCGTTACAAGTTAATTCCAAGCTGGTCGAAACGAAGTAATTATCCGTGAATATCGTGAACGTCCCGTTAACGATTATAAATATATCATTAATCAATGATTACACGAATACTTTTTATGAACATCATTAACTAATATTTCAGATAAACTAACGACGACTATTTTTCATTGATTTCCTGATAATCAATATATAAAAGGACAATAATAGATATCGTCGTTAGTATATCGATAATTACAATTACAATACCATCTATTTTATTTATATATTTAAAAAAAAATTTTTTACTCCATAATTTCATGGAATTATCACGATGGAATTTTAACGAACAAATTTCTAATTATTCAATTACCCAGCAACGAATTATCGAATTTGTAAATAAAGAATATTACACGTACATGCATGCAATAATCTCGCTTCATAAAATTATCGCGAACATTATCATACAATCGCGAGCATAAAGGATCGCCATCGTGGAAAGTGACCTGATTGCATAAAAATATGGGCAGTAAAAAACTCGATCTCGATTTCGTGGCAGCGCACGTAGCTTCGCAACGACAATTTTTCATCTCGTCGTCGACTGTTCGTCACCTGGTGAGCCGATCTCGAAACGAAACGCCATCGATCAAACTCGCCAACCGAGTTCCTCGATTCGCGCAGCGTTTCCCGAGAGCAGCGAGGAAAACGCGCGAGGAATTCATTAGAAACGAAATCGTGGCCAACCCGCTTGGCAAAGTTGCAGCGTATCTTAAATCGATGAGACTTGGTGGAAACGGCGTGACGGGAATGGCGAACGCGGGAATCGGAACTAAGCAAAGCTTCGTAAAGCGACGTTGGAATATTATATCGTAACCGTGCGGATTTTTCAGGGAAAACTGGTAACGCGAGTAAAATTTAATTTTGCTTTACCACACCGCACTCCACCACCTGATCCAACGTTTATTTTCCATCGTGGTTTCCTCGAACGAACCGGAACTTTGCCGGAAACCGACCGTTATTTCGGAATATCGGGGATTGAATTTTGTTTCGATACGATGTGGGATCGACGATCCCACGTTCGATTTGATGTTGAGTCGTTCCAAGACTCGAGAATAATCGTTTTTTTTTTTCTTCCTTCTCGTCTCGACGGCAAAGTTTCAATGAGAAACAAGCGGATCTCTCGTTCGATCGAACGTAACAGGAATCGAAGATATTTTCCTCGGGCGAGCAATAGCTGAGATGAGAAGAACGATTATCATTCTTGTTCTAGAAAGAGATTCTACGAAAGCGGGATCAAATCGTGCACGTGATGAAAGTAAAAACGTTGCATAACGTCGAAAGTTCCAAGATATTTTTTTTATATAAATAAATGCCATTGAATGAGTTATTAACGAGCCGCCGTTGAGAATGACATTTTATTGGAATATCATATCGTTCGTTGAGCAACAGATAACAGATAATGGGAATTTTCTACGATTTATCCACGACGAAAAAACGCGAGAACGGAATACTCGCGTGCGAAGATTTTTCTTTTCTTTTTTTTTTTTCCTTGAAATTCGATTCGACCTCGAGTCGAATTATTATTATTATTATTATTATTATTATTATTATTATTATCAAGAAACAATGATTCGCAATTATATCATCCGCGTTTCTTTTTTTTTAACTCTAGTTCTCATAATTGATTAATTAAGCATGATTGAAAGATTTCTCGGTTTCGCCATTAAACGATGATTGTTTTTCCTCGTTTTTTTTTTCTTCTTTATCGTTTGAATTGCCGGTAAATAAGCGGAAACGCGTAACAAAATAAATCTCAACAACGGCGTGCAATCCTCGGATACGTATAAAGTTACTTACGACGTTTATAATGCCAAACGAACGCAAATTATTCGCGTGTCTCCTCAAGTCGTAAAAGTAGGATTGAAAAAAAAAAAAAAAAAGAACGGGTAAAATACTCGCTTGGAGTTTTAATAATGTTTTTCAGATTGCCTGAATTTTATGCGATTGATAAAATAAAATTCAAGGTCACGAGGAATACTACGCGCGAAGGGCTCGTACATAATTTCCAAGGAGAATTCCTCAAACTTGCTGTATCGGCCTTGCGACGAACACTTGTTCTCCTTTTCTTTTCTTGTCTTTTTTTTTTTTCTTCGAAGAAATATCTAGTAAAAATTACTAGAAAATTTCACGTCGATAAATTTCGACAAATCGTGGACGAGAATAATTTTCGAAAAATCGTCTACCTATATCTGGATCAGCGCGAATGAGAAAAGAGTATAGAAATTTTTCGTGATACTGATTCTGTCTTTAACATGAAAACTCGGTGAATTAAATTATTCTCTTCGAGAATATTAGGAAACTGTTGGCGCAAGAGCGAGTTTCGACATCGGTTACCAAATTTTTGACAAACTCGAGCGACGAGAGGACACGCGGGGAGAGAGATGGATAGAGATATCTCGCTCCCCGAGATCGATCGATCGTGACGATTTCTTTGTAGAGAATTAGCGATGCGTGTCTCGCCTCCTCTCTCTCTCTCTCTCTCGTTCGATTTGTAATGAATGAACCGATACGAGGTCAGTTTCTAAAATTCAAAACAGCTCAAAATAAACGATAAGTAAAAAGTAACGCAACTGCATTCGCGCGGGCGTAATTTACAAGTAAACGAAATGTTATGGAGTTTTATAAATTTCAAGTTTCGAGTTTCTAGTTGAACAAACAATCGGGCAATAACTTGGAACGTTTGGATAGTTTTGCGGTTGTACGGGAGCGGATCGATCTTTCCTTCGAGATCGTAATAACATTTTCACTGAGACACGATTTAAATCGAGTGTCGTGTTCCACGCAAAAAAAAAAAAAGAAAAAAAAGGAAAGAATAAATCGCGGAGTGATAAATTTATTCGAGGATCACCGTACGGCGCGATAATTGGTGGAAACTTTCTTTCTTAGTCTAAAAAATAGGTGCAAACTAATTGTTGGTATTCGTAAGCAGCGATAGAAGAGCATGTCTGACCACGCACGGGCGAAATTCACTGAGGATCTTCTCTCGATCGGGGGCCAACGCTATCCGCGTTTCGAACGATCGAACGCTGTTAATCCTTTTCACAGTTTCGTTCTTGTTTGTGCTACAAAAGTGGAAAGCGAACGATTAAATCGAAGAGATAAATCGTTCCTGGAAGAATGAACGATTGTGAACGAAAATTAAGAGATACCTCTTCTGTGGTATCTTGTATCAAAAATGTAAAAAAAAAAAAAAAAAAAAAAGATTTCGACACAGGTTGTCGCTATAATAAGATGCAGAAAGCGAATGAAAACTAGTTTTTTTCTTAATCAATAGCGGGAGAGAAAACGAAAACGATTCGCCTTTGAACGGTGTGAAACGTCCGATATTTACATTGGAAATAAACGACACGTGCCGAGTAGTTTTTTCGCGTGACATAATTCATAGTAAATATTCATTGGCCCTGAATCGAAGATAAATCTTCTCTGATTGTGAAAAAGATAACCGTGACAAGATTCCCCCCCAAAAAAATTCGACGATTCGTGCCTAATCTTCGTTCGAGAATTTTTATTATTAACGAAATAAAAATCGTCGTCCGAACGATTGGACGAGATCGAGGAGAAGACGATCCGACTTCCGACTCGTGGATGTTCACGGTCGCGCTGAGGATCTTGCACCGATCCGAGCAACGCTCGGGGACGACCCCTTCTTCAGGATCCCGCCGCTGAAAGAAAGAGGAACGGAGAGGTCGGAGAGCGAAGTGTAGCGTGGTGGTAGCGCCAGTCCCCTCCTTCTAATAAAAGCCGCTCACTAAGCTCCGTTACACAGACAGTCACAGAAAAGTCGAGGAGAGCAGGAGCCGCGGAGAGCTCCTTCTCGATTTTCTTCCCAAGTTCAAAAGTTCTATCGTGTCAATTTACGAATCGGTGTGTGGTGAGTTTCTCCCTCGAACGTGAGATTCGTCCATGATGTCGTGAACTCTTTTTTTTCTTCTTCTTCTTCTCTCTCTCTATCTCTCTCTCTCTCTCTCTCTTCAATTCAATGTTCACACTCGCGCGAAATGCCACTCCACGTGACGGCCTGACGTGTTCAGTGAGGAAATTATCGAGAAGTTTGGAGCAGATTCAACGTTGAAGATAAGAAAAAGAAAAAGAAAGGGGGGGAAAAATCGATTGAAATATCTTCGTTCACGTGAAAAATTAATCGAAGCAATTCAAAGTCGAAACGCTCGATTAATTTCTCAAGGTGCACGAAAAAAACTTTTTGCCTCAGAGTGAAAATATTGAAGTGAAGTGATAAGTAACAATATGTATATATACATACAGAGAGAGAGAGAGAGAGAGAGAGAGAGAGACTCGACTTTCCAGATTGAGGAAAATACGTTAATATTTCCATTGAACCGTGACAATCCCGTGAAACGCACGTGTCTCTGCTCCGCGTTTTTTGCCTCGTCATTCCAGCTTTTCTACGCACATATTACCCGTGCATGCTTTATTCATAATAGAAATATCGATCGTAAAAGTTTCGTCGATAATTAATTAACGAAATTTGCCAATTCGCCGACCTCGAACGCGCATTGTTACACCATCGGTGTATGCGACGGTATGCGCGTTGAATCTAATATTACCTCGATGTGTGGCCACCATTGCATTCCTCCTGTTCGCCGTTGCAATTATAAAGCGTCGAATCTAGCGACACTTGCATTACAATTTTCGATTCAATTGCGCAACGATATCATACGGGTCGAGACACGGGTGTAATAATAATAATAATAATAATAATGGCAACAATAAAAAAAAATATTTCCTACGATAAATTAATATAAATCATTTTTCGAACGTTTAATTGATGATTAAAGTTGCAACGCGTGGTTCGATCGTTTCCTCGATCGATCTCGAATTCGTGACGGGACGCGTGACGAGACCATCTTTCGACAAGAATCTGAGATTGCCAGCGGCGTTCCACGACTTTCATTTGGTCGAAAGTGATAGTTTCGAGGCTGGATACGAGAAAGGAGAGCTATCGCTCCCTCCTCCACGATATAGATATAACTCCTTCACCTTCTCGCCGTGTCTCTTCGCGAATCCTTTCCAACCGTTTCCGCTCCCTTCCCGATTCGATCGATTATTTGCAAGCGAATGAATTCGAATGAATTGAACGGACGTCGCGCTTTTCTTTTCCTTCCATCTAAACTACGTTCCTCTCTTTTCGCAGATACGCAAAGAAAAAGGAAAGAAGGGGAAAGAAAAGAAAGGGGAAGAGAGACGAGCAAGATGAAGATCATCGTAATTTTGGCAACAGCCATGTGCGTGGGTTCGGTCATCGCGTATCCACAAATTTCCGATGAGCAGTTTAAATCCGAGGTAAGTCGGCCGATGCGACCAACACCTCTGTTCATCTTGGATACTTTGGAATTTGCACGTCTCCTCGCCGTGGGCGATATCACAATCTTGACACTGCGGACGCGATCCTCATCGCTGAATACTACTCTTGGAACGTTGTTACGATCTCTTGAACTTGGCGGCATCGATCGTAACAATTCCACTCCACTCGGTTATTCGATTCCTCTCGTTCGTTTCGAAGATTCTTCTTCGTTCGAGGGAATTCAGATCGGAAGGTGACGATCGATTATCCTCGTTATTTATCTCCTCGATATTGATAAAATATTTATATTCGATACGAACGCGAATAGTTGCGATATTCTCTGCTTTACAACGAGAAAAAAATGTTGAAAGAAAGAAGGACGAAATCGAAATCTGTGTTTTCACTCGAACAATTCGCGGATCGCGTTTAAAATCGGCGAGATCGATGGGGCATTTTGCTCGAAAATTTGCTGGACATCGGTAAAATCGTTCGAATTGGAGGATCGATGCTTCGCTTTCGATGGAGCCTCTTTCACTCGAGGAGTGCTACGACCTCGCGCGAGTAATCTTCCAAGATGTTCGATCCTCTGATCGATGCATCCACGTCACGTGTAATCCTCGTACACGCGCGCACGACGTGTTTGATTTTCATTTACACAACATCCGACGATGATGAATCGTCGTCGATTCGCTCTGCCGGATGCAAGTTTTATCGCCACTGGGTTTGCACGACCTTCGGATGGAGCATCGTAGAGACGAGTGCGGAAACGTTTCGATCCACTGATCGTGACATTGTCTAGAAGACTAATATTGACAAAACAGGGAATTTCCTTCGTTATCGTCGCTCAAATAAAGCTCAAAGATATATGCTAATCGCTCGAACAATCGTTTATTTATTTATTTATTTATTTTTTTTTCAAACGAACGGGAAAATAACGCGAAAATAATCTTTCAAGTTTTCATGGATTCTTGGAAGGATCGTTAATTCGTTTTATTTTTTTTCCGATTTCAAATATGCCGTACACACGCGTGTAAACACGCCACGCGCGAAAGCGACTTCGCGATTCTCGTGGAATGATATTTTTCTTTTTTTTTTTTTTTTTTTATTTCAAATGGGAAAGGTTAGGCAAGCGCGAGTGGGAGGGCGAAGCCATTCGGGTTCTAGGAACGGCGCGCGACGAAAAGTCGGAACGGCTCTCCTCTTCTTCGAGCCGCTCGACACTTTCACTGGCCGCGAACACTTACAGGGTTACACCGGACACTTTCTTCGCTCGATCGATGCCCAATGGAAAGCGCGCGCGTATGTGCACGCGCTCACGTGCACGTGCGTGTCTCTGCCTCCTCCATCTCCTCCTCCAGTGGTTCCCAAACCTATTTCGTCCCACACGCGTTTCTATCCCGAGTCGACTCGCGTTCAAAATTCATTCTTTCTTTCAAAGAATTCGCGAACGAACGTTTCGTAAACGGAGCGCCGAAAACTCGGAGATTTCGATGCCGGCACGGACGCGATCCTTCCTCATCAACTTGCTCCACTATCGTTTTTCTCCAAGCCTTGTTGTTCGTCCTCCGAGAAGGAGAGAGAGAGAGAGAGAGAGAGAGAGAGAGAGAGAGAGAGAGAGAGAGAAGAGAGAGAGAAAGAAAGAAAAAAGAAAATAGGCACATCGTTCGAGATGATTCACTTTGCAAGAGGAGATTACGACGAGCTGGGTAAAAAACTAGTTGCGAATGTAGATAACACTGTCGGGGACAAATATCGTAACAGCTCGGACGTGAGCTGTTGTATATAGGGGAAAGTGAAGCACGGTAACCAGGTTGAGCAACTTTTGAGTACGATGACCGTCCTAGTGGCAGAATAGCTTAATTAATTTACCGAATAACTTTTGTGCATGGATTATTGCAAAACGCGCCCCGAACAAGTTGATGTTTCACTCACTGTGAAACGTATATAGACGTGCATGCAGAATAGAATAAACGAGACGAGACGAATACGAAGCGTGGCGTAACGCGAATTCCTTGTGTACGATAAAATAATAAAATAAATAATTCGAGTGTGTTGTTGCGATCCGCTTTCGATTCGTTTTCTTTCCCGCTGTAGCGAAATTACGCGATTTACAACCACGATTTTCCTATCAACAACGCGAATTCGTTGTACAGCGCTTGATCGTAAACAAAGCGTAATGTAACCGCTCGATGTAACGTATAATCGCGATGGAAAATTGTAGCGAACGAGAATGTATAATATAAAACGTGGAGTCGTTAAACGACCGATTTTGCGATTTACGCGCGATATCTCCGTTCCAATTTTCTAAACGAACGCGTTTAGAAATTTGTGCCACGCGTTCATCCTGTTGCGCGATCATCATGCACGAAAATTGCCGCGCGAGAACTCCGAGTTCGAAACTCCGCCTCTCATTGCGTCATTGTTCTTGGCGATCCCGTTGCGAACGTTATCCCAACGTTTTGCCATTTGCTCCGCGTATACTTTTCGACGATCCCTTCGACACGGTTACTCGCTCACCACTCGATCGCTCGACGATCACTCGAGGGGAAGAGGAGGGACGATCGAATCGTTAATAGGGAGAGAACGGTTTGTGGGGACGGCAAAGAAGGGAAAAAAACTTTTTTCAGGATCTCAATCGATTGATGCTGATCGAAGCAGACAACAAGGACGCCCTAAGGAGCAAACGGACGATCGGTATCCTGCGTGAAGTGTTCCCCGAAATTTCTCAGGTGAGCCGCTGCTGAGCAAAAAACAAACAAAAAAAAAAAAAAAAGACGTGAAAAAAAAAAAAAGAGAAATCCTGCAGACGGCCAGGACCGATGAAAATCGATGAAAAGCGAAATTCACACACCACTCCCTCCCACCCTCCCCCTCCGTTTACCTTTGTAAACGAGGGCCGTGTTACGTATATATATATACATACATATATATGTATATTTCGATAATGAATCGGACGACGATACGTTTCGACGACCGAACCCCGTTCGAGAGGCGATCGAGGCAAGAGACGAGGACCTTGAACGAGGGTCCCCGCTTTCCCGCATTAAAACGGGCGAATCGAGAGATTATATCGTCGAACGAAAACGTTTCATTAGTACTCCCCGTGTCGGTTTCTTAAAGCCGAGGAGAAATTGTTCGCGAGTGAATCGGCATTCCTCCCAAGAAAGTTAGTAGTCGCACGTTTGATTCACGGCTCGCGATGAGAGTTTCCTCGTTTCCTCCGTGCGTTTTCTGTTTCTCGATTGCGCAACCAACGCGTTTATTTATATTCAATTACCCTCCCCTCCACCGCGTGAATTGAGATTACGATCGCTTGAAAACCGAAAAGTTTTTCCAATCCACGGATCGCCGTGATCGAGCCGCGTACTCTTCCTTCGGGGGAAAAAAAAAAAAAAAAGAAACTGGGAGGAAAAAGAACGATCGTTAGAAATTATCGGCTGAAAATCTCTCATCGTCATCGTCGATTTTTTCGAACTTCGAACCTGCGTCGAATCATCCATCCTATCATCGATCAACGAAAGTCTTGGAAAACGATCTTTAACACGGACGACTTTTAACTCGACGACGATTAACGATCAAAAAAAAAAAAAAAAAAAAAAGAAAAACAAATGAGAAACGACGGGAGGAAGGGTCGACGAGACGGAACAGCTAAGAGGTATTGTTTTCTAGATGATCGAACAAAAGGTGAACTCGATTGTCGCGGAATTCATCCGAATACTCGGGCCGACCCTTCTCCAAAGCGTTCTCGGGAATAGGCAGAAGGCAGGAGGGTCGTCGAGCGAGAGTTTGATGTCGAAGCCGGAATCGCCGTTCAAAGACGACGACAATAACTTCGTCTCGACCAGCAATGACGGTTCGAAAGTGTCGATATCGTTGCCCACGTTTCCGCCCGACGAGGACGAGGGGGCGACGAGCGGCAGCACGAGCCAGTCTACCACGATCAGTAGCGGCCAGGATGGGGCCAACACGGTCGTGTGACCAACTTGTGGCGGACGACGATAGATCGGTAACACGTTGGAGGTCAATGAAACCTGAACAGGGCGAAGAAAAAAAAAGAAAAAGATCACCGGCAAGGACGATCACCGCGCAATCAGGACTGCTGCGGGCAAATCTATCTTATTATTTCGTCCAACCACCACCACCACCACCACCACCACCAACACGTTCTCCGCCATGTTTGCTCTAACCGTGTGCGTTTCTCTCTGTGTGCGTTTCACGTGTGTGAATATCATTAGTACCGTTTTCTATTATTCTTCCTATCTTTATGTGTTTAGCACCGATATCTCTCAGTCACCAGTTTGTCGTCATACTCTCTTCCTCTTCGCTCGATTTCTTTTTTTTTTTTTTTATCTCTCCTCGTTCTTCGAAATTAATTCAATAATCGGTCAATTCCCCTCTCGATCGATCATCGAAATCGGTTCACTTTCCATCGACTCGTCAAATTAACTTGCTCCGTTCTTCTTCACGATCATTCGACGGGGAATGAACCGTTTCTTTCGTTCGAGCTTTTTCGCTGCGTCTTCCCCTCCCCTCTTCTCCAATCTCTCACAGGAATCGGAAGAGAAGAGAAAAGAAAATCTACGTAGAATTTATTACGCGCGAGTTCAATTCCATTATCACTCTCGAGCTCTCCATTTAAGCGCTTCCATTTACGTTCTCTTCTTCTTCTTCTTCTTCTTCTTCCTCCTTTTCTTCTTCTTCTTCTTCTTCTTCTTCTTCTCTCGCCGCTTGCCGAGTAGTAACGATTAAAAATCACAATCGATGCGCGTCCCGATCACGAGACATCGCGAGTACGCGCGTCTCACGCTTCGTCGCCACGAGTGAAAACGCAAGCTGTGTTTTTGTTTCTTTTTTTTTTGCTCGATCGTCATCGAGCCAAACGAGTGAACGATATCGCCAGTTGAACGCGACGCAGTCTTTGGGAACTCGTCGAGTTCGATGACGATCGACCGATCATTTTTCCAGGCGTTGCTCTCCGACGAATTGAAAGCTTGGTGTTCTGTTTCCGGCAGGACGTGAACCCGGAAACGGAGGACAGAGCGAACGAGGTGCAACAGGCGGCCGAGTCGCAGAAGAACGAGGTCAAAGTGCAGTTCGCGGACGAGGAGGGTGGCGCGGAAGCGGTTGCGCCCCTCACGCCCCTCGACGAGGTGGAGAACGAGGACGACGAGAACAGGAACAAGAGGTTCCTTTCGAGCCTGGGCGGGTTGAGCGGTTCCGGATCGAGCGGGTCGGGATCCGGCAACTTCCTCTTTGACATACTCAGGGTAAGTTGTTCTCGGCCTAGGATATCATCCTCCATTTCTCCCCCCCTTTTTTTTTTCAATCGATGATGGATATAAACGAACGAGATTAGAGTGATTCGTTCGATGCTTTGCGACATAGATCGGAATGCGATCGATCATTGCAGCTGAATTATTGCAAGTTTCAAAAGAAAAATCGGTTAATTTTTCTCTTACGTAGAACATATATATATAAAGAGGAAAAGACGGTGGTAATAAATGTAGTCGATATATATATAGAAAAAAAAAAAAAAAAAAGATTATACGTTGGAATAAATAATCGATAATGGCGAGATACGAATCGGATAGATAGACAGTTTAATGTTGAAGTAAGAGGCGAATAGGGGGACACAACAGGCAAGGGCGCCTGCTCTATCTAGCGCATACTAGGTGAAAGTCTATTGCCGACCGAATTGCCTGGTTACTGATTCCAAGGTTCCTGACCTAGGCACAACCCGGCCTCGTGGATGAGCGACAAGATCGTAACGTCCTCGATAGATGAGAAAGAAAAAAAGAGGAGAGGGGGTAGGGGCAGGGAGGGGGAAGAAAAAGAAAAAGCGAGAAATCGAGACGCGCTTGTCTCCTGGATGTGCGCGAGAAAGAGAAAAAAAAACCTGTGACTTTATTTTCTGTGCCGCGTGTTCGAGGATTAATTGCGAAATTGATCGAAATTGCGTAAACGATTATTAATTTTTTTTTTTCTTATTATTATTCGACTCTTTTTCGAATTAAAAAATTAATCGCGTTTTTCCCCTCCCTCGACTGATCGTGGGGAAAAATTGCGAATTCCTATCTTATGCGTGTCCCCTCGCCAACCACGCTATTACCATTGTCCACGTATGTTAAGAAAACCTACGTGATCATGAATAACACGCTCGAAACTAGTCGATAGATCGACCTCCTTTTACGGAGTCGAAAAACTGCCGTTCGTTTCCTTGAAATCTTGCCAACGATAGATTATAGGATTGAAACGGATTTTCACGTGCGAGCGCAACCTCTGTTCTAGATCTTTCCCTAGATCTCACGAAAACAATCTCATCTCCAAAGAAAAAAATACCTGTGGATCCGAAATATATAAATATAAATTATACACGTTCAATTAAAAACAATTGAATTGACAAAGAAAAAAAGAAAAAAAAAAACGGTCGGCTGGTCCAGTCCGTTAAAGAACAATTTCAGGCCGCTTTACAGGATCTTCGTGTTCGTCAACGATCGAGAATATGATGGCAGTGGAAGGGGAAAAACGCGGCAATCGCGAACGAACGAACGAACGAACGAAAGAAAGAAAGAAAAAAACGATTAAACAGGCTGTTCTCCCAAGGAACGGATCAGTAAACGAAAGTGTGTCTGTTCTCTTCCGTTTAGCAAGCGGCCGACGGGGCGGCAAGAGCGGCGGGCACGGTGTACCGCGTGGTGGCAGGTACGCAGAGCCTAGGGCTCGGTTTAAGCGCTTCACGGGACTTGGGCCCGGTTCCCCAAGGTGCCGCCCCTGCTGCCGCTAGTTCCTCGGCCACGGCGGGATCCTCGACCAGCGCACCGGCCGCGTCAGGAGCCGGCAACCTACCACCGGTACGCCAATCCTTCCGAGCAGAACCGAACGGACACTGCCGAGACTACACTTCTCTCTTACTCTCTGTTTACTCTACTCTCTTTCTATTCGTCTATATTCTCACTCACACTCGCTCGTCCACTCGGTGAAGGGATTTCTTACTTACGATTTTCGATGAATGTCGAACAGAGGCATGGCACGGTTTTTAATACTCTCGCTTTTACTTACTTACTCTGTCTAAACTCTCTTTACCCGAGACGCTTTCCTTTTCGTTCGCACGACGATAACTCTCGTGGTTCAGGGATCTTTTTCTATCAAGGCGATGCATCCGTTTGAAAGAGAATACTTTTTTCGAAAAGAATTATATTTTTCGAGTATTATATTATATCTCGAAGAAAGTATACTTTGCACGTCTGTAAATAACGAATTTAATACAATCCTATATCGGCATGCTATATACTCTTCGCACGTGACTAACGATTACCTGTTGCTCCTTCCACGTCATCCTACTTGTTTGTTCTCCGTCTTCTTCCGTTTGCCTAACCTCTCGAACGTATAACTTGCATGTTCTCTCTCTCTCTCTCTCTCTCTCTCTCTCTCTCTTCTCTTCGTTTCTCTACTTCTTTACCTACCCGGCTTGCCTTGTGATCGTGCATGAATTGTGCGCCACCATTTAATCGATTGAAAAGTTGTATATTAGTACAGAAGGAGGTGCACGATTCGTCGATTTTTGTAGTAATGTAAGCTAAATCTTGTTAGATGCGATGCATCATTGTCACTAACCAATCCCTGTGTTTCTCACTTATTCCTGTTTTTCCTATATATATATATTTCGAACAACTGAAAGAGTATCGTTTATGAGAGAATTTTCGAGAAAATACACATTAAAAGAGAAAGATACTTTCAGTTGTTCGATGGCCATGTAATATATGCGACACGTCTAATACTATCGATACCCGAATAAGCGATTCTTATCGATCTTTCGTTCCTTTCTTCCTTCCTTTCTTCCTTCCCTCTTTCCACCCGGCCAACGGTCCCGACGCGACACCGACAAACCAGCTAAAGACTAAAGACTTTCGGCGAAGCAACCGGCTGATGGCGACTCGACTCGAAGTTTCAGGCCAGCCATTCATCGATTGCCGATCGATCTCTCGTTGTTGTTATTGTTGTTGTTGTTGTTGTTGTTGTTGTTGTGATCTCGTACTCTCGTATTCCATCATTGCACATCACGTTGTATATATATATTTATATATATCGTTACATAAGTTAAACTATAATTTCGCCATTCGTCGAACCAAAGAGCGAAGAGCCGCCGCCAGACGAGTCCGCCGTCGCGAATTTTCTTCACCTTTAGTTCTTCGATGCCGAGGATGCGTTTCGAGATTCTCGCACGGCCGAGTCGTCTGGCCGACTCGCTCGTCACGAATAATTCTTGGTAGCAAATTGACGATGCACGGCGTGTGACGCGCGCATGTTTCCTCGATCGATCGAAGGAAGCTAAGGGTAAGTAAGATTGTCGATTGAGCGTGCGTCACGCTGCCTGTAAATTATCACCGTAATCTTTGTTATCTCTCTCTCTTTCTCTCTCTCTCTGGGTCCTGGGTGAAACCATCTTCTCCATTGTATTATATTCGGCTGCACCTGTAGGCTGTCCATACGATCTCGATCTTTTCTTTACTCGAAGTTACTCACGCACGAATCGATTAGATGCAATCGTTCGAACGATTAAGAAACGTGCGTGTAAGGGGACGTCTCGAGCCAACGTATGGACATCCTACGTATCGTGGTGACGAAAAAAGGAAAACGCCACGAAATAACGTCACGAAGAAGAAGCGCACGTAAGGATCAGTAGCAGTAAGATATATGGATAGCCGAGCAAGTAGGAGGAGGTCAGGATGTTATAATATTACGAGCACCGTAGTGTCGAATAGCGCTGAAACTGGACTGTGGAGCCGCTGCTGTTGATGATGCTGTTGCTGCTACACTACACCAATTGTCTTTCCATTTTTTTTTCAACGCGATTCGACGTCTATCGTTCGTCCTCTCTATCTCTCTCTCTCTCTCTCTCTCTTTTCTATCTCTCTCTCTCGCTCACGTTTAGAATTCGTTCGATTAACTCGGCTATTTGCAGGTGGTGGCCGGAAGCGGAAGTCGTCTGGACTCTTCGTCGCCCGGCGACAGCGGGGAACCCGATGGGGTCCACGAGGCGGTTCCGGGGCCGGTTACCAGGCTCTTCGTCATCGCCAACAGAGGAATTGCCAATCTTATACAGGATCTCATTCTTGTGAGTAATCTTATCGTTACATATGATATAATTTTAATCGTTCAGGGGCCATCTTTCTTCCACTTTCTTTTGATTTAATCAAGATAAATGATACGATCTTATTATTGCGATAATTAATTATTTAAATCCGGATTTAAATTCTCTCTCTCTCTCTCTCTCTCTCTCTCTCTCTCTCTCTCTGAATGTTGATTTAATAAATCGATTCGCTATCGTTGAAGCGATAATGAAGATAAATGATTGTATCTATTTACGCGAATGATAACTCGATCGATTAGATCGATCTATATGGCGAGTCATATATATATATATATATATTTGCGGCGAAATCGATTACGCTCAAGGAAGCGAGAAGAAAGGCTCGAGGGAAAATTTTCTACGTGAAAAAGAGTAGGTCGAAGCGATTGTAGATCGGCGAAACGAGTACGCACGAATATTCTTTTACGACTTTTCGGCCGATCGGTTCGATGACTTGTTTAATCCGGTCAGATTCGCTTCTTAATCGTTCCTTAAGAAAAAAAAGAAATCTGTTTTTAAGTCTTTTTTCACTTAGCTCGGTTTTACGTAATCGATTTTTTTTTTTTTTCGAAAGTGAAACCACGTTGATATTAAGAAAAGAATTATTTTTGTTTCCTCTCGTTTACATAAACAGGACGTTCGCAATTTTCTACGAATAAATGAATGTGGAACGTAGAAATAGACGCGAGCGATTAGAATCATCATTCCAGATGATGCACGTAACGAAGATTGACGCATCCTGATTTTTTTAAATATTGTAATAATAATATAAATATCGTAATGGTAGTCAACAAAAAAATCAATTCCATCCTATATCTTCCTCGGAATTTCACACGATAATTTAATGAAATTGATACTTTTATCGGTTCGATCTTAAATATAATTACAGAACGCTCGAAAGATTTTCCTGGTCGTTATTTTAAATTCCACGTGGACCAAATTTTTCGCGTAAAAAGCCGCGCAAAAAGTGTTGTCGTTCTAGATACAAAACCGGCCGATTACGTAAGGGCCCCCGTCAGAATCGATGGAAAGCAAAAATGTAAGCGACTTTCTCTATGAAACAGCTCGTCCATTTGCCGCATAACTTATGCAAGCCGCCATAGCGCGCTGACACGCGATATGACCAGACACGATCGATTCCTCCATTTTCAACGAGGAATGATTCGACCTCGAAACGACTGTCGATGTCGTCGTGCCGAAACTATCTTATTCCCCTGCTTCTAATTCTTGCGTAGATCAAACGTAGAATATCTACAAACCTGTTCGGGGAAATTATGAATTATACAACAATCGTCTGTCCTGCTTCAAATATCATAACGCTTTGACAAGCCACGTACGTGTATATATATATATAAAATAGACCGATCGACGGGCAAACGTTCCGCTCGCGAATCACGTTTCACTCTCGAGCGGCGTGAATTCTCAACGAAAGCGAAACCGATCGGCTGTAAGGAACGAAGGAAGGAACGGGAACCACTCGACACAGGCCATTGATCGCCATCTCCTCCAATTCTCCGGCGGCGGAATTCTAGAAGAAAATCGGTTCATTCATATGTATGTAGATCCAATTAATCGTGTTTGTTCTCTTTCTCTTAAGAGAAATAAGGAGAAACTCGACTCGTGGCTCTCCTTATTTTTCCAGAGAGAATTTCATTTGGAATTCGAGCTGGGAAGAAAGCGGGAGCCGAAAAACGAATGTGCTATCCGGTTGCGATACGTTATTCCGCGTTTTATCGTTTTTCCCCTACTCGTAATTGGTCCACCGCGCCTCTTTATTTCGTTGAAGCGAGAGGGCGGGATGTTCGCGTCGCGAGAAAACCAGAGAAAGCGACGCAGCGTGAACGCAACATGGAGAGAGAGAGAGAGAGAGAGAGAGAGAGAGAGAGAGATAGAGAAAGAGAAAAATAGCGATGAATTTATCACGACGCAGCCGAGTTAAGTAGTTGAAGTTAATCGCGCTTATTATATATGCCATCTTCGGCGAGAAACACGCTCACCGGCGAGAAACATTCGTTCGAAAGCGTTCACGCTTCGCGCAACGCGTGGAATCTGTCTGCTTTCCGTAAAATGATCGTTACGAGGCCCGAGCACAACTTCGCGCAAGGAGCGCAAGTTGGATCCCAATGATCGAGCCGGCCCTAAACACAGATCGATAATCGTTTCTTTGCGCTCGTCACGGTGAAACCGTGTCGAATAAAAAGTGTCGAAAGCGTCTCCTCGAAAGCGTTGCGAACGTTTCTGTCCTTGCGAGCGCGAAAATCAGCGAGTTCATTGAACAATAGGAGAAATAGGCCCGGTCGATTATTCTTGATTCATCTATGAATCATCTCGTCCAAGAAGATCAAACAGGCGATATTTTTCAAACTTTGAAGAGAGAAATCTATCCCCTCGATTCATCGTTTCGTCGAACTTCGATCAACTCTGATGCACGAAAGAGAATCGAGGTTATGTACGCGATGGTAATCAAAAATTGTCATTTTCTTTCTTTCCAGCGCCTGGCAGCGACGAGCGAACGCATCGTCAACTTCAAGGCAAGACTGATCACCTCCATCATTTAGGGGATAAACGCTCGATAGGATATGAAAACGTAAGGAGAAAAGTGCCCGATGATCGATAAACGGTCGGGAAGAGCACACGAAGACCATTCCTGAGCCGTGATTGTCGAGTGAGGAGCACGGGTACGACGTTGGCAACGCGAACACACACCGTTGCCCCCTTGTCCCCGAGATCCAAAGCGCCTCGTCGATGCTATCCAATTCTCTTTGTTCCGTTAAATAATTTAACCTCGCGACCTCCACTTCACGTCCACGTCCATGCGGCGGCATCCATCTTCTCCGACTCTCGTGCTTCGCTTCCCTCGTTTCCCCCTTCGTTTCCTACTTCTCGTCCCTCCAATATTCTCTCTCTCTCTTTCTCTCTCTATCTCTTTTGATACTTTTTCTTTTTTGTTTTACGCGTAGTTACATAGACCTTTCTTATTTTAGCTTGTGGTTACTTACGTAGCGGTTAGGAAGTTTACACCTCGCGAGATTCATTTCACTCGAACTTTCGTCGAAATGGTGTTCTTCTTCTTCTTCTTCTTCTTTTTTTTCGTTAAAAAGAATTCAATACGCGTTCGAATTTTGTAATATTTCGGTGTAATGCTTGAAATTTAAGATCGATCGTTCTCGTGGCTAACACTCGTTCGTTTTTGATTATGCGAGAAATAATTGACGCAAATTCGAGTAAAATGTCGCGTGGTCCAATGTATATAGCTGTTCTTGATATTCAGAACTGTGCCAATCATTGTTTTTCTTTCCTCCCGATCGATGTACACGTAAAAATAAGGGCTGCCAACCCGCTGCGGTGATCGCGGTTACCATCTAAACTAAACAGATTCTCGCTATTGTACAAACTATTTTCAACTAGTTTGAAATTCGTTCGACCATTTAAATGTCGCGTACGAGATAGAACGATATTCGATGTCTTTTATTTTGGAGAGACAAGAAAATGGTCATGTTCGAACGATACACGAAAGTGTGTCGATCTTCGAAATTGGACGTGGTGTTTCTTTTAATGTAAATCGTCTCTGTTATTTTGTAGTGTAAATAAACATATACAAATTGTCGTAAAATCGATATATTCTTTTCTCCTCTCCTGTGAATTTGAAAATGTGTATTCTCCTCTACCGCTCTTTTTATTCCTTATAACGAATAATCGATAATACAAATATAAACGAATAGACACGCATTGACACCGTTATATCATCAATATTTGATTCGCACGATCGATTACTTAATAAAACTTAGCAAAAATACGATATTCGAGAACGACTCGTCGGTCGTTCTTTCACCAAACGTCTTACGCGTCTTAATAATAATAAACGCTTCATCATCAAAGCGGAATATTTGGCAAAAATATTTGAACTATCGTGAAAATGTCGTACTATCGTTGAACCACGCCATATTAAATCTAAATTCTTTGATCGAGAAAATTTTCCTTCTTTCACGAACGATTGTCTTTGTAGGCCCACTTCAATCGCGATCAATTTTTCTGTTCTTTTCCTTTTCTTTTTCATAATGCTACGAATCCTCACTGTTCAATTCCGTCGACAAAGTATCCTCCTTCGGAGATTCTGTGGCTTCCTCGAAGACGAAAATTTCGTCCTCGCAGGAAGCCCACCGGTGTAGCTAGGGTGGCGATATCAACAGTGGTTGCTCCTCGGGCAAACCGACGTAAACCGGGTCTCCTACTCGCACGGTGCCACTAGAATTCCTCAATCCAAGGTGAATTCCCAGTACTGGACTCTCGCCGACCAATGGGCGAATAAGTGGATCCATTATTTGTCTGTAACTGTGAAAAGAAATATCGGTTACGTTGAGCAACTGATGTGAGTATATCGATAAGATGTAGAAGACGTGGAATATTACATTCGTAACATAATAGAAGCACATTTAAAGAAAGTATCAATTCAAAGATAATGAACCTTTTCAGAGTTTTCAAAGGCTCCACTTTTGGATTCTTTGTCCCTGTCTCCGGATCTACCGTGGTAAAGATGCATCTGGTGCATGGCATAACAGTTTTGAAGATCACGTCGCCGATCTTCACCCAGCCCCAGGTATCCTCTTCGTAAGCGGCTGCACCTTTAATCACGAAGTTAGGTCGAAATTGCTCGGGGTTGACTGGCTTCTCTAATCGGGTGTTCAGGTCTGTCACCGATGCCTCGTTTATCAAGCAGTAGCTGGTAGCGTCTGGGTACGCGCCCTGTTCGATTATTATTTGGATTATGCAGATTTTTCTTCAGATTTAATTTTAATTAATCAGCAATTAATTAATACGCAATTAAAAATTAAAAAAAACTTACAGTGTCGTCGGGCGTGAGCAACCACTGTTCATTGCTCTTCCTGACCTCTCTCGTTGGATAATCCAGCGGATAATACACCAATCTGAATCCAGTATCTTCCTGGAGAAGGAATCGGGACAGCCATCTGGCAGCCTCCTCGCCACAATCGCAGGCGGATACAGGTTGGCCCCAAACTGCCAAGCGAAACGCTTTGCCTTGGATTCGAGACAAATCGATGGACAAGGATATCATTCCAGGTGCCGACAGCGTGAGAATCGTCCCGGAAACTTTGGGTATCACCTTCGAATTACATAACAAATTGCACTTCTTTAATCCCCTTTCTTTTGAATAAGAACGAAAACGAAACTTTGCAAATTTTCCAAATAGAAAATGATCCAAAAGATGAAAGTCGTCGTATTCGACACGTTGAAGCGACACGAGTAAACGTAGGCGTAGAATCAGAGCGGAAACAGAGGCTGAGCAAAGGCGATATGCAACACGAATTAATTACTCGCATCGAATTCCTTCAATTTTCACGACGATAAAACAGCTCGTTAATACCGATATATCATAAAAGTTCCGTGTTTTTTTAAATCGATTGTTCGAGCAGCCAAACTGAGAGGAAGCTCAAGCAAATCGATGGTGTTCAAGATTGTGCAAACGAGGAGAGGCTTAACGATTCGTGAAGAATAACGTTCGAGATAGAAAATGTAGCCGTGATTATCGCGCATAGATCCATCTTTGATCCATTCTTCACTGGCTTTCGCAACCATTCTTTCTCGAGATTCTTTTCCTTTTTTTTTTTTTTTTTTTTAAAAAAGGTTCTGCTTCTTCGTGAGCTAAGTCAGATTATAATCTATAATAACTTGTTATCTGATATCACTTGCTATCGATGCTAGAAATAATTACACTTGCACAGTTATCGCGTGCGAAGTGCCGATAAAAATTACTTGTTCTCAAAATCTATTCGATCTTTTCTTTTTTTTTTTTTCTTACAAAATATCCTTTCGAGAAACTCGATACTTTTTCCTCCAAAGACATTGCTTTCCCTTACCTGGACCATTTTTGGTCTCTGCCTGCCGGTGACGAAGTGTCCGTTCAAGTCGATGACCATCAACGTACGATCCCTTAGCCAGCCAGATTTCAGGCCAAGTTTCGTGCACTCCATCGTGTTCATTCGAACAGAGCCGAGCGACTTGATCGGATACACGATCAGGTCGCTCAACTCGCCGACCTTTCGCCATTGCGAGGGTGGCTTCTCCTTTTGCCTCTTGGACCACCACCACCACCAAAGGAAGACGACCACGGTTCCGGCGCCGACAACAGCCGCAGACACGTACGTGAGCCGCGTTCTGTCTGTTCACCAAACATTCGCCGATTAATTATCTACGGTCAAGTGGCCATGCAAAACGTTCCGTTGTGAAATTCTTGGCTCCGATCCAACGTTCAGATAACGACGTTGATAAACCGCTATAATTTGAATTTAAAGATACTTGTTGTTCTAATCTGAAAGTGTTTTTAACATCAAATTAGACGATTTCTACATTTTCTTTATTTCGCGCTTGTATAGGAACTTATGTATTATTAATATTATTAATCTTATTAATTTCATGTTCCAGAGAATGTTCAGGGGAAGTCGAGTTATTTGCAGAGAAAAACAAAGAGAGAATAAGCCCTGAGGATACTCTCGTTCCTGATCGAAGTAGAGATCTTTCGTCGATAATCTTGAATCTGTGTCAATCGTGAAATTTTTTGCACCTAAAATCCACCCAATAATAAATGAGCATCGACGGACATTTTTCAAGCAATCATGGAACCCGGAATCGAATTGCAAATTATTTAAGATTACAATTAATTCGCGTGAACGAGGCGTCCTTTTTCTCTTCTCAATGGAATCTTCCATGCATATCGAATCGCGATTCTACATATTTGCATCTTATGCGATTTAGAAAAATTGAACAACGATGCGGGATTAACGGTATTCGAGCGAATAGAATATCGGCATCTTTCTCGGCCAACTGGAAATAAGTAAAATATAGATTGTCGCGAATTCGAAGTGACATCCATTCGTCCGTGAGAAAATTGGAACGGAATGTAACGGAATACCACGATTGACCAGAAGTTAGACGTGTTGCATAATTTGTCCATGATGTGTGTCGTGCCATGCTTTCGTCTTTCTCGTCGTTCTTGATAATTGTAAAAAAAAATATTCTTGATCGTCGAGATTTTCACTACAATATTTTGTGTTAATTTAAGAATAACTCGAAGAACATACGAAGAATTAAAATCGAGATTACTTCTGATTTGCGATCATCTCTTTTCATCGTGCGAAATGAATAAATATATGCTTATATGCTTTTATAATAATTTAATACACATTTAATCTCATCTTTTATGCAATTGTTATTAATTTATGGTATTTATATATATTGTAAACATATTTCGTTCGATGTTATCGATTCGCTGTTTTCGAGTACTTCGCACGAGGCATGAAAATCGTACAGGGAGACAACGGACCCTGAAATCAATACCAAGGGCGTTGCTTCCCAACGCACAACTGGATGTAGAAATATACAACGGCGATTTTAAATTTTGAAGATTAAATATTATTAATGCTTTCTGAAAGAACTTACATAACGTAGATTCGCTATATTTGCTACGCACGACGAAGATATAATGTTTACACAAGCTTATCTGTCGTAGACGATATAAGAAATATACTTAAATATCTGCATTAAAAACATCAAAACAGAATGATAAATCATAACAAATTTGAATCGCAAAATACGATGTAAAAAAATTTTTCTCTCAAACTTTGTCATATATATCGTGGCTTTTTTTCGTTCTTTTTGAGAATAGTACACAATCATTAAAATCGAGGAAGAAAAAAATTTTAATTCATAAATATACTATAATTAGACTATATCTATAAATTTTAGCTAACTGAGTTTCAATAAATTAAAAAAAAAAAAAAAAAAAAAAAAAAAAAAACGTAACATCTCGATCAATACATTTTTGATATAATGAAATCAATATTTATGGAATATTCTAAGGCTCGCATGATAAATTATTAGTGTATGATAACTTATGACATAAAACAATTTACTATGAATGAATAATATATTTACCCATTATCATTGCCAATATTACAGGAGTCACAGAAGGAAGGGTAGAACAGCGACAATGGTTGATAACGATCACGAGAGAGCTGAAGGTGGTTTCGTCTCTACCAGTCGACGACGAACTGAAAGTACTGAAACTGACTGGGTTTCAGTATGCACGCACTTGCGTCTCTTTCTCGCATCAAAAACACCGTTATGCCTTTATATATCCATGCTAACTTCTTTGCTTCCTCTCTTCCTTATTGTAGTAAGAACATGGGTGTACTGGTCACCATGCGACCACGTGTGAACTGTGCGCAGTTGAGAAAATTAGAAAACTGATACACTATTATTGGCATGCGCTTCTTGAGCCAATCACGCGCCGTTTTCAAGCCAACATTTGCATTCTACTCCCACGTTTTGGAGCGAAATTCAAACTGGATATAAAAGAATAAAGAATAATATAAAATATTAGGAAAATCCTAATCAAATTTATAATTTATTATAATAAGATAAGATATGTTTTGAAGTAATTTCTTTTTATAAATCTTTTTATTGGTTGTGATTGTTCATAGAAATAAAAATTTATATATCAGAATATTACGAATTATGAATTATGAATAAGAGAAAAGTTTAGTTTCTAAAAGTATAATATAAATAATATGAGTAAGAGATTTCTTTTATTTTTTTAGGAACGCTTTTTTAAGAATTTAAACCACACTAGAAAGCATATTTTGAAAAAGATGTTTTAAAATATATCGTTAAATTTCTAAATTTAAGAAAATTTCCAATTTTGTTAAATAAACATTTTTAAGCATAATATTAAATTATTTAAACTAATCTTATTTAAATTAATTTAAACAGATAATATTAATTTTATTTTATAAAAAAAGATCGATGACGTTTTTTAAAATACCCGCCACAAGTAGTGCGCATGCTAGCAGACCAATACATTTTTAGTAGTAATCAACTGTCATGTGTCACAGATAGACTTTGACGTTGTTGATGCATCATAGAACAGTTCATATGAGTTAATTGTTCATTTTTATCAATTGCTATTGGTCATAAATACTACTTTAAAAGTGAGAACAATAGTTACCTCAAGGCTAATATTGAAAAAGTGCACAATCGTATATCTATTCGCGCTATCCAAGTGATCGAGGTAGGTCACGAAAATAAACAATTGTTGATTTTGTCAATTTCAAATGTTGGTCATTGTAAAGTTATTTTATTTTTAACGCATCCCAATGGTATCCTTCGAATATAAACATTGTTTATAAAAAGTTTATAAAGAACTTTAACGAGGAACTTTTTTATAGGTTAGAAATTGTGACGTCTTATTTTGAAAATATACGATTGATATTTTTTATTGTTTTCTTTTTGAAAATTTCATAATTTTTAATATTCTGAAAATTTTAATAGTTTTTTTTATATATTATATATATTTTGTATGAATCAATACAGCAAAATCTTCTTGTAAATTGTAATGTTTTCAGTATTACTCAGCATGATAACAGATAAGAAAATTCTGTTACAAATAAAATTTTATCATTTTTTCGTCAAATTTTTATGGATAAAAAACTTAATATTCGTTAGTGTTTAAAAGTAGAGAGACTATAAATTAAAATTAAAATACTCACTTCTTATTTCAGTATTCATCATGCCAATTTTATATAGCGTGGTGGCTCGAGGAACAACAATATTAGCAAAATATGCTTCGTGCACTGGAAACTTTGATGAAGTAACAGAGAACATTCTGACAAAAATTCCACCTCAAAATGACAAACTTACGTATTCACAAGGACAATACTTATTCCATTATATCTGTGAAAATAACATTATTTATATGTGTACCACAGATGCTGTAAGTAATCAAAGATATATACACACGTTAAAAAAATATTTATCGTACAATTCATCGATAATTACTTTTATTTCATAGGATTTCCAAAGATCCAGAGCATTTTTGTATCTTGCAGAAATGAAAGGAAGATTTTTAGCTGCTTATGGTCAAGATGCGCAAAGTGCAGTTCCATATGCAATGAACACAGATTTTGCCAGAACTTTAGCCAGTACAATGGTAAAAAATATAAATACATTTTAAATTACATTTTGATATATATATATATAACATATATATCTTTTATTTAGAAACATTATAACGAATCCAATCAAGAAATTGACGTATTAGCTAATGCTCTTGGCGATTTAGACGAATTAAAGGACATAATGAGCAAAAATATTGATAACGTTGCGATGCGGGGAGAACGGTTAGAATTACTTGTAAACAAGACTGAAAATTTAACTGCCAACGTAAGTTATTAAAATTTGAAAGTTATAAAAATTATAATTCTGGTGAATGCGAGTAAATAATCATTTCGCGTATTTTTAGTCGGTTACGTTTAGGAAAACAAGTAGAAATTTAGCACGCTCCTTATTTTGGAAAAATGTTAAAATCTACGTTATTGTTGCTGCCATTTTGATTGTAAGTAGTAAATACAATTCAACTGAAGTAAAATATATTTTTTCGAATACAAATAATTTTATAATTAAATCCCATAGGTTGTCGTATACGTTATTGTATCGATATCTTGTGGAGGTTTGGCTTGGCCAAAATGCGTTGGGAATTAATTTATTTTTGTAATATTCAGACACGAAAATTGTGTCTTTAAATTGTGATAAGAATTTAATCGAAGCCAATTTGCGAAAAAATACATGTACAATGTATATTTTACTTTCTAGTTTATGCTAAGCTGAAAAAGAATTAAGAAATATCGTTTAATTCTACGGCTTTAACAAGATAAAAGTTATGTAAAAAAAAAAAAAATAATATTTAGAAAATGTATAAATATAAATATGTGTAATCCTTCTAATATTTTTATTATCTTACCAAAAAAAATATAAACACCGTTGATATTTCTCGAATGACAAATGTAATTTTAACATCACTCGTATATCTTCGAATAAACTCTGTAAAAAAAAATAAAAAAAAATAAAAATATAAAAATAAATAAACGGAAAAAGAAGTATAAAAGAAATAATGTGATACTAGTATTTATTACGTTTCCGAAGTTACAGATCGACGGTGCAACAAGTGAAGGTCACGCGCATTACTCGTATTTCTTCCTTCATACAAGCTTATTACGTTCAATTTGAGATTAAATCATCGAATGTGGGAACATTTCATTTTTACTCCGAACGAAATTACACGAAATTTTACCGAATATTCAGTCTCTTTCACACCATTAAACGCATTACATTTTTTCCACGCGTGAGTCGGGAAACAACGCACTCGGTATACTGTTTTTCCACTGTCGAGTTGTAGCGCATGCTCCAATACATATTTATTTCTCCAATGTGACTAGCGTGAACAAACCCCTGCGCATATTCGATTCAATCTCTCGACCCTTAAAATTTCCATTAAAAATCGTTTCAAACACTTTCGAATCGCAATTACCAACAAGAAAAACGCGCATCCTAAAAGTTGCGCCTTCCAAAAACTATATATACTTTATCCATAAAACAATAAAATTATCAATGCCCTGTTGTTAAACCTCGAATCCAATATCGAAGAAGAAGCAAGAAACGAGTCGTAGGAACATAGATAAAATTGGTCAAAACGTCACGCTGCTTATCGCGATGAATTCGAATTCCATCGTGGAGCGAAGAGTAGATACGGTACTGGAGCGTAGCTGGAAGGATGTCGGCGGCGTGGGACGGGTGGCGGCGTCGCAGGCGCTGTGATCGCGACGCCCGGGCCATCGCAGCAGCCCGGCAGCTCTGGCAGCAGGATGTCGATGGCTCGCGTGGCGCGCCCTTCGGGGGGTGCCAAAGAGTGTCGTCTCGGTTGCTGGTCTCGGCGTAACGATTGATCGTAACAACGCTTCGTCCCTGAACCCGCGCTTCGAAAACACTTTCGATCGCAAGGTCGCATCAACAAGTTTCAACCGGTCGCTCTCCTCGCTTCGAATACTACGTTATTCGAGGACAAGGGAGACAACAATTGCACGCGACAAAAGCGGACGCGTGGTGAATCGCGTGTCACGCCGGTTCTCTCGACTCGGCTTCCCTTTCGATCGCTGTTCGGTGGTTCGGTGACAGTGGTGTGGGTGGTTTCGTGCGGTTCGACGTAGTTCTCGCGGCCGGCCATGGAACCGCGGAGGTTCCGGATAGCGGAGGCTAGCTGACGGGTCCGTTGACGCCGATCGGATGTCCGCGCGGGAGGGTAGGAGGAGGCAGTGCAAGCCGGTGGATGAAAGTGAAAACGAAACGGACACGGGGGGATGAACGAACGTGGAGAACGTCCGATCGTGTCAGACACAGAGCCCGTAAGTGGATTTTCTCTCGTGTGTGTACACACACACTCTCTCTCTCTCTCTCTCTCTTCTGTTTTTATTTCACGTTCAACGAGGGACGTTATACGATCCAATTCTTCTTTATTTTCCAAATAAACGACGTAATACGGGAATAATAAGGGAAATAAGTAAAGAGAACGGAGATTCTAAGTTGAAATAATAATCGAATCGATAAATAAATCGGAATAGTTGTGTTTCCACGTTGGATAGATCGCGGTACGACCTAATTAAATTTATTCCCCGTTTATGCTATCGTTTCGAGAGCATCGGTTTTCCGTGTTCGGTAGCGCGGAAAGGCAGGCTGAAAGTGGCGAATCGGTTGCGTGCATCCCCCGTTTTCGTGGCACGCGTTAGATAAAGCAACGAAACGGGCTATCGACGCAAAAAGCCAATGAACTGCCGGCGAGCATGAACGCGGATGGAAATCGCCTGCCTTTCCCGGCACGCGATATAAGTGACGGGAAATCGTTGCTGCGTGAAACGTATACGATTTATCCCCTCTCGTTATCCAATCTTTTTCCAAATTTTTCCACGTGACGCGATCGTTCGAAGAATCGAAACGGATTTTCCGATTCCCGCGCAATTCGCAAATACGGAGAGAAATCGAGGAAGAGAGAGAGAGAGAGAGAGAGAGAAAGAGAGAAAGAGGAAATGTGTAATGGCAAGCACGAGTTTCCCAGCTATTTTCGAGCTCCCCCAATATCGCAGAAAAATACTGCGCGCATCTTACCCCACGTTATCTCTCCCATGGCCCGTAGTAATGCCGTGACGCGTATGGGGAGCCGTTTGATGGAGAAATATTGGACGCCACGCACGGCGTGGCCATAAAACGTTCCGAGATACGAGAGGGTCCAAGACACGGGGCATGGCGTTCCGATCCTGAACAGGAAGAATGTTCATTGACGTTCAGGCGCACGAGATCCTCACGGCGAAGTGGCGTCTCACTGGCCCGCGGCTGGATCGCGCACCCAAAGACAAATGTTCCCTCAAGGTACGACCCCGCTCAACGACCCCTTTCGTTTTCCATCCTCCCCCTTTCGCATTTCACTTGCAAACTACTTCCCTTTTCGAGGCAGACGTCCGTTTCTACCGGACCAGAGATATTTCAACGAGTGGAAAACTCCCGTTCTCGCTTCGCATTATGCCAATGGCGGAGAAATTTCTGCGACTGGAGATCGCGTATCAGCCTTTCAAAGGATTAGACGTGGGTCCAAGAGTTAAAGCATCTTGGAATTCCTCCGGCCAATATCTCTAGTCGCTACGTCAACTAGACACCCTCCCTGCTTGCAGTTAAACCGCTCTTCCTTTACGTCGCTCTTGAAGCAAACTAAACCCTTAGATATATACGAGTCGCTCTATTTTTTTCGAGCCTGGTCTCTCGATCGAGTCGAACTTAATTAGAAGGGCGAAGATGGGGGGGGGGGGGTGGAAAAAAAGCTCGTTGGCGAGAACGAGATTTTTCCACTCGTGGTTCGAAAGACGGCGTTGCCGCGAGACCGACTTCTAGTTTTAATTAAAGTCAGCCAGTCGGAGTCGCGGCTAAGGCAATTAAGTCGAAGACAAACGGAGGAGGCCCCCATTGAATTTCCTAGCTTTCGTAATTAGTTTCGACGTAACTGAATCCAGTTATCGGGGCGGCCGGTAATCACGCCTATCCTACCACCGACGCCTCCTCCGTATCGATGGATCGATGCAGATCTCCAAGGCCACCCTTCGAATCGATCGATCGGCGACGAACGAAGGAGGAGTCGATTCGAAAATTCCAAATATCTCTCTCTCTCTCTCCCTCTGCTCGTCGAGGGGACGGATTCTCTTTCCATCCGAGGCGTGTTGTCCCCGAATCGCGCGCGATCCCCGAAAGTAGCACGGGACGATGGGGTGAAATTTTAATTCGCGCGGACGTTTGATATTCAGAGATCCGGATCCTCCGTATTCACGGACTCACGTACGACCACTCACGCCGGCCCTTCTTCCTCTTTCTTGCCGGGGTATTTTTTTGTTTCGCGCCAACGACCAGCAAACTCTTGTTCTCTCGCTCGTGCGTGCTCGCCTCCAACGACCGACGCGAGAGCGACGGAGAGCAGAGAGAGAGAGAGAGAGAAAAGCGCGGGAAGAGACGATGATAGAAGGAGACGACGATCCGTCATTCAAGGACGATTCTTTCAGGCTGCAAACTCGGTGGATTGTGTGTGCAGGGCCACCCTCTTTAGAATTCCCCGTCCGTGGAGCAAGAAGCTCGTAAAAGACAAAGGGGGTTGGTGGTAGCACAGGGGTGGAGAGAGAGAAGGCGCCGCGCCAGGCAGAGGGGAGGAAGACAGGAAGAGGCGAGGAGGGAAATAACGGGCGAGAAAGGAAATAAGAAAGATGGGAGAGAGCTCACCGGATCTCAGCCTCCGGCTTCGGCGGGGCAGCTCCGACTCCAGGGATTCCTTCTACATGGATTTTGCTCAGGTACATCGATACGTATATCGATAGATGTCACGACACGAAAAATTTGTATCGCGCGGCCTTCCCCTTCGAATATTGGAAAGTATTTTCGCTAGCTTGCTCGACGAGGCCAGGTCTCTTCGATCGTAGAGTAGATGGACGAAGAAGTCATTTGGACGAAACTTCCTCGTCGATGCACACTGAGGGAAGGGGGGGAGGGGGTGACTTTAAAGTAAAGCAGCGCCGCGAAATCTGTTGTCTAGGCACGAAAAGCCTATTGTTTCGATCGAAAAAAAAGGGGGGGGGGAAGGAATAATAACGATAAATGACACGGGCGCAGGGCATCGACTCGGACATCGAGGAGGTGGCGCGTCCAGGGGACAACTCGGACCCGATGATGGAGAATCATTTGGAGGAGAATGGGAACGAGCTGCCTCCTATAGAGGACATTACCACGATCCCGGAGGAAGCCTCGGAGGAGTTGCGGGAGGAGGAGGAAGCCGCGGCGATGGAGGCCGCGCTGCGAACACCCGAGGGCCCAATAATTAACACGGAAGCGGAGAAACCATCCCCGCCCCAACTCTCCACGCTCGCCCCCCAAGAGTGAGTACGAAACTCAACATTTTTTTCTCGATATATATAATTTCATCCGTGGATGAGAAACCTCCAACTTTCCGTTTTAATTGCGATTCCGTGTTTTCTCCTTTTTTTTATTTTTTTATTTTTTTTTTTTCCCTCCCTTTTCGATCCTTTCGAAGCGAAATCCCTCCTTTCACTCGTTAGGCGCGACTTGTCCACCAAAGGGGACCCCCTCCTCGGCTCCTCGAGGGTGTCGTTCGCGGTTGCGAATTGAAGGGTGTTCGGTTTCGTAACCGAAAAAAAAAAAAAAAGAAAAAAAAAGGCAAAGACGAGCGAGCGGTTCTGGTAAATATTAGTGCACAGCTCGTGAACAGGTGTTTCCTCGAGTGAAACTAACATTTTCTAGGGGGGAGGGGTATAAAGGTCATTTTAAGGTCACTTTTTTCCTCCTAATTAAACATCGATATTTGCTTTATTTAACGCGTTTAAGTTAAGACGCAACAAGACACGTATAGAGAAAGAAGTTTCGAACGAAAAACATTGTTAAAACATTTATTTTTTTCTTTTTTTTTTTCTTCTTCTTCTTCTTTCTTTTCATCGCACAAACGACGTTGGTACTTGCGCCAACGAAAAGAAAGTACGTACGTACTTGTTGTGTCTTGCGCGGCATTCAGACGAAAGAGGAACATCGTTAAAACGCTCTGTGAAAACATCTTCACTCGAAAGATCCGTTAGGAAGGAAACCGTGAGGAATGACCGAGCGACGATTAACGTCGATCTCCGCTGTTAAATGTCTTCCATTCTCGGCTTTTCGCCCAGCCCCGTATTCTCTGTCATTAACGTGATTCCGTCTCGCACGGACGAGTCTCCTACGGATTTCATAAGAATGTCGAAACGAGAAAGAGAGAGAGAGAGAAATGGTCGGTTGAGTAAACGAAATCTCGACTCGTCGGTCGAAAGAACGAGGGAGGAAAATATTTTTCATCGTGGCACGGAGTATAATTGCAGAGAAACTCGCAAGGAAACGACGATTCTCTCGACAGACAGCTCGATTTTACGAATTTTTTTTTCTTATTCGATAATCGAGTCGGATTCGAATGGGGTATCGACGAAAAAGAGGAAACTTTTATAGATAGTCGGCCCATTATTTATTTCTCGCTCTGTAGCAACGTTCGTAACGTAACGTCACGTTGCGAATTACCGTTCCCCCTAAACGGCCACGTTCCTCCTCGTCTGTTCGAACGAGCACCACCACCACCACCACCACCACCACCGTTCCACGGAACATTAGTCACTGTCCACGATTAACGCGCGCATCCCTCGTGCATCGAATGGGGAAGCGGGTGACGGGCGGTTTGTACATACATATATACATACATACGTCCACCGATTGAACTTGATCGTGAAAAATCGCGTCGCGAGCGTCTCCATTTTGCCCCATCAATTTCTACTCGAGGCGGCCGGAAGCGCAATTACGAACACGTTCCCAACCGAGAGAACGATGATCGCCGATCATCGGCGTTGGGATGACGCTGCTCCGGCCGACCAAAGTCGAAACGAAACGCTGACCCCAAACATCTGCCCAATCTTCTCCGGATTCAATTTCTTCGCAAGAAACCAGACCTCGAAGGTGCGCGCTTCGAAATGATTAATGGTCACATAATGGTCCTCGTTGGAAATTATATACCGATTTCCGCTTTCTATTATTCACGATTCCGCGTCGATCAATTATTTACACTCGTTTCGATTAATTACCGCTCGGACGACAATTTCCATCGATCCGGGTGGGTGGCCGACCTCCATCTCCTCCTCTACTACCGAACTCGATTACTTCCGCCGGATATCGAACTCGTGAATTCGTGAACGCACGAGCGTTGGCGCCCAAGTTAATATTGACCTGTCACTTCGTTATGGCCAACGGACGACCTTCGTTTCCATCCGTGTTCTTCTCTCCTCTCCTCTCTCTTTCCTCCTCCTCCTCCTCCTCCTCTTGATCACGCTCCTCTCTCTCTCTCTCTCTCTCTCTCCTCCTTTCCCGTTTCACCGGAACCCCCGGTGAACCGTCCTCTCCTTCGAGCCGAACGAGAGCAGGAAGACTGGCCTATTCCGTCGATTTACATGCAGATTCGATCAGGGTACACGCGCACTCAACGCGCCCGAGTCCTTTGAAGCGCGGAGAGGGGGAGGGGCGTGGAACTCTCGTCTCGTTCCCGTTTCTTTCCGCGAGGATTATTATTGGCGGAAGGATCGAAATTGATTCGAGCCGATTCTTCATTCGATCGACCGTCTCTTTCCAATTCGTCCCGTTCAATTCGAAACGAAACGAATGCTTGGCGCATTGGCGTCGCGTAAAATGGTGCTCTCCTTCCGCGAGGGTTACGCCACTGCGAGTCTCATTCGAGTAACGAGCTCGCTATCAAACGTATCCAGAGACGATGGACACGACCGGCGAGTGGAATGGGGAGAGAGAAAGAGGGGAAGAGAGAGAGAGAGAGAGAGTGGTGGTCGACTCGCGCGACCAAGTCGAGGGCTTCAGTTTGTGATGCGGGGTCCGAGAGTGGCGTGACACGAGCCGGAGGAGGGCCGTGACTGTGCGTGATCCGGTGCCGAGCGACGACGGTTCACCAGCCAACATTCCGTCGGGGCGGCCGAGGAAACCGCCACCCAAGGTCGCGAATATGCTCATCAAGGAGACCTCCCTCAGGTACCACGATACTACCCTTCGAGGCTACGAATCGATCCGTTTCCTCTCTCCCTCTCTTTCCGTCTCTCCGCGTTTCAGACGACCCGTCCGGAATCCTGAAATCGCGCACGCACACCGACGCGCGACTTCGTCTACGATTTCCGATGGCACGTCCTCGTGCGTTTCGCGTGCTTTTCTCGGGGGAGGCAGGGGATGGATTTCGATCGATCGTCCAGAAATGTTTTCCACTTGGAACTTGTTTTGCCGGCTGGGGATGGTTGAGACGATGGGAAATACGTGGAGACGAGGAGAAAGAGAAGAAAACGAATAACTTCTTTTTTCGGTGTATCGAATCGAGTCACGTTTTCTTTCTCTTTTTCAATTCGAGAAAATACAGATATCTTTGCGTTAACGTTTCCTTCCTTTTTGCTCGCAAAAAGTGTTGCTGGCAAAAAGACGAGGGAAAGGGGATGAAAAACGGCATATTTACGTGGCGGAAGTTTGGCGGAGAAACGATTGAAAGGAAGCGGTCGGAGCGCGTGAAGGGAACGAACGAGCGGACGGACGGAACAACTAACGAAGGAAGACGCGGAGATAGATTCCTGAGGGATATCCCGAAGGGCGGGATGGCGGAGCGACGATGGCCAGCGAAACAAGGGTGAGCCAGTCCTCGAGCCACGGATACACTCGTGCCACAATGAGGGAAAGGTACTCAGCCACTGAATCAACCCCTCAGTGCCCTCCTCTTGCTCCCCTCTCGTCCGGCAACACCCTCCTCTCGCGCCCTCCCGCTTCTTCAACACTACGTGATTATTTCAAAAAGCCAGGAGAGACGAGCCATCCTCCCTTTCTTCTTCTTCTTCTTCTCTTTCCTCGCATTCCCCTCCTCCCCTCTCACGATGCGTGGAAGGGCGCGCTCTCGACGAAGGGACGAAACCTATCCACTCTCGCTACCCACTATCGGCCTCGTAGGGGTAGGTCGCTTTGCGTGCAACCTCGTTCACCTTCTTAAACGCGCGGAACCAACAGTTTCCCGGTATATATTTCGCGGGTGTATTCAGGCCAACCATTTTATCCCCTACCGATTCTCCAATTTCGATCTTCCTTTCGATGGATACGTTCGTTGACCGAATCCGTATATGAATTGGAAAATACAATTTTGAATTCTATACGAATTTGACCCGTTTCCATAACCGTTCCTCTCGCCGTCCCTCCTTCTATAATCGAATTACCCCAGTTCGATCCAACGCGAAACCAACGTCCAACGTTCGTGCAACGCGAGCGTATCATCCCCCCACTCGGGATAATCGATCTCGATCCGCCGCGTCTCGAGAAAAATTCTTTCTCACGTGGCTCGAGCTCGAGGTGGTGGTAAATCAAATCCCTCCCTCTGTAAATTGAAATTTCGTACACGCGAGCAATATCGTGGCCTACGATGCCACCACCACGGTGAAAATAATTTACGTTCCACGCCTCGGTTTGGACCGCGTCGCGGATAAGTCGGCGCGAATTCCATGGTAACCGAGGGGAGGGGAGGGAGGAAGGAAGGAGGAGAGGGAGGCTCGTTCCTCGCCGAGCTCGGCCGAATCTCGAGGCAGGCACGTGTGTGAGAAACGGGCTCGGCCGTGTTACGCTGTTAGGGAGGAGGGAGGGATTATTCATTAGATAAACGGTTCGAAAGTCGTCGTCGTCGTCGTCGTCGTCGTCGTCATCGTCGTCGTCGTCGTCGCGTTAATCGCCGCGTCCACGCACGCTCTGTCCATTCTGGATGTTTCTCTCTCTCTCTCTCTCTCTCTCGCTCTTTCTCTCTTCCTGCAGCCACAGTGTCAATGCGACACTGTGTGTCAAACGTTACCGCACCGGTTTGACCTTAAATTAGACGCGCGAGACCCATTTGCGAGTTCCCCTTTCGATTCCTCGAAACTTTTAACCGGTTGAATATTTTTTAATCGAACGATGGTTGAATCGTCCTGCATCTTAATTTCCTCTTTCTAGTTCCAGGGAAGATAGACAAAGAATCTGGGAAGAATCAGACGGACTTGTTTAAATATACAGGCAACGTGTTTGTTAATTGTTCTTGGTTTCCTTTTTTTTTCTTTTCTTTTTTTTTTTTTTTTTTTCTATTTTAACGAATCGTGAAAGAAAACGAATCTCGAGTCGGAAGGGGTGTGCGATCGAGCGAAAAGTCACGCCCCCTTTAATTACTGGAGCTCGTGGCGCGAAAAAGGAGGGAAAACGTGGAAAGAGAAAAATGAAGAAAAAAAAGAAAAAAATAAAATAAAGCTAGAGAGAGTGGAGTGGCGCAACGCGAACTCGGGTCCTCGATTTCATTAAGAGGTGGGCGAAAACGGGTCGGAAAATATTTTTCCCCGCGCAACGCGCTTAATTACTCGTTCCCGTGTCCGTGGGGTCTTTGAGCCTCGAGTAACGATACTCTCCTTCTCTCTCTCTCTCTCTCTCGTCCGCCGTGGTCTCACGATGTAGCCTCGAGTGAGAAATTGTCGCGCAAAACTGGCGGCGGTGACACGTTTCCCCCTGAAAACTTTTCTTGCCCATTTGTCGGCGCGGTTTAACGAGTTCCGATTGGCGGCAGCCAGTTTCGCAGCGTGGCAAAGTTCGGGGCCAGCGCGCGCGCGCGCCTCTCAGACGGCGAGCTGCCACTCGGGAAACTCGCTTAAACGAATTACGGGGACAGCCCGCTCGAAAGCGATAAGCTCTAAGAGGCGAACGGTCTCCCGGGGGATAAATTGCTTTCGACTTGGAACAAAATTCGGGATCGAGATGAAAATTGTACGGATGTATAGATGGAAAATAATGGTCGATGAACTGAAAAGTTTAGAAGAGTTTAGAGAATTATTCCTTTATTATCGGAATTATTTGTTCGAATCGCGGAGATGTTCGAGCACCCTCGAGGGATGAAATGACGGGCAAAATTAGAAAAAATCGTTTTATCGACGGGGGCGGGGTAACCAGCCCGGGCTTGTAATTATCCTCGTAATTGAGCCGCCGATACGAATCGATCGGGCAAGGACAGGATAGGAATAATGAGGAAACACGGTCTGTTCAGTTGGCCAGGATTGCCGGTTGCGCTCCCGTCACCGGCTTCACCGTCCGCGGTAATCGTTTCACCGGAAACGCTGTCTAGACACAGCAGCAGCTCACCCTCCCGCGCTCACCGGCCACCCCAGTTCGCCTTGGCTCTACCGTGCTCCTCGCAACCGATCTCCGCGGTCTGCTACCCGGCACCGACCTTCCTCGACGTCTCCGAGGACCGCAAGTGGAAGAAGCTCGGATGGTGAGTATTTTCTCTCTCTCTCTCTCTCTCTCCCTCTCCCTCTCTCTCTCTCTCTCTCTCTCTCTCTCTCCACCGAATCGAATTGGAATCGGCAACTGGAGGAGAAGCTGCGAGGATCGCGCAGCACGGCGTGACGTGGAAAAGTTGGACGCGCGGCAGAGAGAGAGATGATGAAATCGGGTCATGATATTCACGGTTGAATGCAGGAGCGCGCGTGCACCGATCGGCTGAAAGATTTCATCTTGGCCGATTATTATTCCCATTCGAAGCGAATTAACGCGAAGGGGGAGAATATATGCAGGCCGCCACGGAAATTTCACGTGATCCTCCGGGTTATCCTGACCAATGTCTGCGCCGCAATTACCGGTACTTTATGAATCAAACGCATGCACACACGGGTCCCGAGGCACACGCGATTACCCGTAATTGAGCCAATTCTTACGGGGGTGGATGTATTTGCGGCCAATGGTATCTCCACTCACGCGTTCGTTCCGGGGCCCTCCGCGTTTCTTTTTCATTCCGGTCGGCCGCGTTTTCGAAATAAAGAGAGAGAGAGAGAGAGAGAGAGAGGAGGAGAAAAGAAGGAAAAATGAACGTCGAGAATGAAGAAGATAACAACAGGTAGGAGCGACAGGAAATATCTTAATTTCCCACGATGGAGAGAGAGAGAGAGAGAGAGAGAGGGATCGAAAGTGAAGAATGGCGGTTCTCTCTCTCTCTCTCTTTCTCGTTCGACAGTTGACACAACGATTGTTCGGTTTGTTGTTGCACAGCGACGCCCTTGCGTCGACTTTTAGCGCTCTCTACGGGAAACTGTTGGTCGTAATGGGAATCGCTTTTCCCATGGCCGAAGTAATATCCACCTACATACCGCCGTCGTTCTACGAGGGGTTCTACCTTTACCTCTACTTCGGCAGCATGATCTTCCTCGTCTACATGTACGCCACGTTGCTCCGCGATGGCAAACCGAAGTCAAGTAAGTCGATCGCCACCAGTTTTTATTATCTTTTTGCACTTATTGCACTTATTCCTCTTCGCGAAATATAATTCGAGCTTGGAGAAAAAGAATTTTGCAATTCTCTTTTTTCGTTAACGTGCGAGTGAAAATACTATAATAAAGACGAGACGGAACGGTCTTATTTTTTATTTAAAAATACTGTTCTGAAAGATTATTATATTTAGCGCGATAACATTTTAATCGAAAATGAAAGTTTAATTCTGCTTAGATCAGACAATCTTGTACATGAAATATAGGTCACGATCTATCCAATCGCGTATCTATCGTATTCCCGTTAACGTCCAACGAGAATCGTTTTTCCAGCTCGATTCCAGCTTTTCCGCTCAAACTTTTCAAACGCGTCGAAAAAGAAAACAGAAAAAACCGGTGGAACAAAAGTTTCGAAGCGTCGAATCCCGTGTTCCGACGACGGGAAGCTCGAATTAAAATCCCATTAATCTTAACCGATTATCATAAATTTGCATACGAGAAGAGAAACGAAAGGACGTGTGCGACCTGGACTCGTCGCGTTCGTCGAGCGGCGCCGGTGGCGACAGCGACACCGCGGACACCACGTGCCCCCACGTGACCACCGTCGTCAGACCGGCCCAACACTACGGCAGTTTTTATCTGAGGATGGGCGCGGTGGCGTTCGGGATCGGGTCCATGATCTACTCGGGCCTCGAGTTCGGCCAATACTTCGAGCTCGAGCAGAACACCAAGTGCCACAACATCATGCTCGCCCTCACGCCGGCGACCAGGATGGCGTTCATCTTCATACAGATGTATTTTATATTTCTCAACAACGAGGTTCGTTCGACAACCCGTTAATAACGAGGAAATGGCAGAGGAGAGATAATATCCATACGTCGATCAACTAACGTCAACAAGCGCTTTGAAAACGTTTCTCGTTTGTTTCGTCAAACGATTCGATCGATTGTATCGTGCGTGGAAAGAAGTCTCTCTGATCGGTTAATTTGCAAAACGCCTTTTGTTTCTTGCCGTGGTAATCGACGATACGTATTTAAAACCTCGATGCGTAGGTAGATCCGGAGAATTCTAACGATGCACAAATTGGAACAAGCTAGATTACGCCATAGTTATATCAATATTAGATCGGAAGAATCAATAGCCTCGCTAATATTTCAGCCTCCAGTTTTAGACGATTATTTTAACGCGACTCATAAATGAGAATTATAACTCTCTCGTGAACGAACGGTGTTCGAAGCGGAGATAGATGATCCTATCTCTTTCCATCGTGGATGTTTCGATCGAAATTACGAAATTACAGGGATTGCGAGGAAGGGAAGAGTCGGTCAATGATACTCGTATTTTATTCTGCCATGTTCTCGAACAGTAGAGATTTATATTCCAACTTCTCGAGAAGGGAATCGCAACGATTTGATTCGCGGGGAGAAAGAAGGGAGGGAGGGGGACGATTAAGCGAAAGCCGCGAGAGGGAGGTAGGTATCGGTCTGTAGGTGAAGGGGCTAAAAATAAAACAGTGGCATCGATGGTGCAGAGATCTGAAACGTGGCACGTAATGAAAGAGAGCGTCGATGCAAAACGAGAGAAAGGCCGGAAAGGTTAATGAAACGGAAGGGTGAACAACCCTGAAACTAATACGAGTCGTCCAACGACGACGACGACGACCTACCCTCGCCTCAGGTTTGCTCTTTGCCCCGCGACAGATGAATATCTCGCTGCACTCGGCCGCTTTTGATTAAAACTTTCCTCCTCTCGTCGAGAGAAGGATCCATCGTTACCTGCCTGCCCGTTTCGCATCCCCTGAATACGTCCCTCTCGAATAACGATTCGAATAATCGTATCAATCCTTAAGAGGGCGACGATCGATCGTTGCGATTCTTTGACCCCGTTTTCGATTCGTCACTCACCACTTTCGTCTTTCCAACAGCAAATGAAAGTTTATCGTCATCGGGTGGTCGCGCGATTCGGACTGATGCACATGATCGGGACGAACCTGTCCGTCTGGCTGAGCGTCCTTGTACAGGAAACGAAACACGAGATTTTGACGTTCTACAATCCGGAGAACAACTCGTTAAGGATCTCCCACAGATTAGGTAAGAGAGTGTCTCACCATTCGTCAAGAGAAGAGAAGAAGAAAAAAGAAGGATATCCATCGAGATATCTGATTTAAAGTATTTACGTATCCGTCGAAATAAATTGAAATTGATTGATCGAAGGCGCGAAGAGCAATCTCGCCGTGCACAACCACTACCACCACGGGGAGCAACACCTGAGGCTTCCAAGGGGGCTTAAAGGGCCGCATCACATGTTCGAGTGTCGAAGAACGAACATAATGGGATCGTTGGTCCAGGACGCCAGCCCCTTCCTTTTCCCTTGCACGATCGAGTACAGCTTGATCTGCGCAGCGATCCTCTACGTGATGTGGAAGAACATATCGAAGGCTGCGTTCTCCCAGCCCAAGACGCCGCCCGGATCCCGCCATCACGCGCACGCCTACAGGTGCGAGTCGAGAAAGAAGAACGAGCACACCCTTCGAACACGCTCTTTCTCAAACGCTCGCCTCCTCTCTCTCGTTTCAGGAAATCGCCCCATCACTACAGCGTGGACTGCGCCCGGGCCCACAAGGGCCTGTTCGTCGGCATACTGATCCTCGTTCTAACGATCATCTCCCTGATCCTGTTCTTCGTGCTGATCTCGCGTCCGGAATTGGTCAGCTTCGCCGTGACCGAGGTGAACGTGTGCGAATTGACCCTGTACGGGATGTCGACGATGGCCACGCTGATAGGCATGTTCCAGATGCGCAAGCTCCGCTACGACGGGAACAGGAACCTGGAATTGGACAATATACTGTTGGTCGCCGCCCAGACGGGGATGTTCATCTACTCGACGTTCACGATCATCGGCGCCCAATTCACCCTCGCCAAGCACACGGTGCTCGTGCTGGTCACGGCGTTGGCCAGCGTGGTTCAGACCACGTTCCAGACGATATTCATCCTCGACGCGTCGAGGCGGTCCGTGGCCACCGCGAAGCAGATCAGACGGAAGCCGGGAAGAGAGATCGTCACGTTCCTCCTCGTCACGAATCTGGCCATGTGGGCGATCAACACGTTGGAGAAGTCGAGGGCCGAGTCGCATCCCGTCCAGCTGCACTTCTACGGCCTTTGGGCGTGGACCATCATCACCCACGTCTCGATGCCGTTGGCGATATTCTACAGGTTCCACAGCACCGTGTGCCTGTGCGAGGTCTGGAAAAGAGCGTACAAGGTGAAGCCTACCTACATGTGACGTAAGGGGTCCCGTGAGGTCGTGTGCAACACCGCGGCTCCTCAACGACCGAAAACCCTGCCGGCCAGGCTCCACGCCATCGCGGAAAACGATCCGATTTACTTTATGTAAGGAAGAGAGGGAGCGAGGGAGAGATTCTCTTCTTTCTCTCTCTTCTTCGTCGCTCGAGGTTCTCAGCCAAGCTGCTCGTCAAAACATGTATACGTTCATCACCAGGCGTGTATGCGTTGTTCTATGGATCTATTCACTTGAGCTCGACGAGCCTCGAGTTTGAGAAGGAATGGCGGTTGTTTGTTTTTCTTTTTCGATCGTCGAGAAGTTGCGTTTATACATATATATATATATATATATATATATATATTATTGCGTTTAGATAATTGTACAATGTTTTATCGAATCGCGTCTACGAGGAGAAGAGAAGATACCAAAACACGCGATATTTGTAAATACACAATCACGCATATTTTATTCTTCGTGACGAGGTGGAAATCTTTTAGAAGAGGAAGATGATCGATTTCTTTTTTCTTTCTTTTTTTTTTTTTTTTTTTTTTTAAGAGAAACAAATAAGAGACTAGTAGTGCAGAGAGAAGAGGGTGGCACGATTAACGACGCACAATTTTTAGACGGGGTTACAGATAACGTAGACGATTAGCCGAGTAGTCGAATCGTCGAAGCAACGGTTGTTCCTTCGATATTCTCGGGAACAATATAAATTTCTGTTCGATACATTATTAAGCGTTAAGACGATTTTCTATACTGATCGAGAATAGCGAGTGTGTGAGACAGGGGAAGAAGAAAGAATGAGAGAGAGAGAGAGTGAAAAAGTATGCGTGTACAAAAGAAAGAGAAAGGGATGTCTTTTTTTTTTCTTCCTTTCTTTCTTTCTTTCGTTGATCGTAAAAAGTTTGTAAGACTGAAATCTTAAGCAACCATTGGACGATGGTTGTGATGACGATAAAAGAACGATTCCGTTTCTGACACGCAACAATTCGACCGAAGAATCCGCGTTAACCCAACACGGAGAGAGAGAGAGAGAGAGGAACCCCTGATCGATCTGTCCTTCGATTAGTTTACTCGGATCTACTCTCACGGACTCATCCGTCTTCCACGTAGTACAAAGTCGCAACTTAACGAGTAAAAAAAAAAAAAGAAAAAATACTACTACTACTACTATTACTAATAATAATAATAATGATAATAATGTCTCTCGTAGTCCAAAAGTTGAAAAGAAAGAAAAAGAGAGAATCGAGAGAAACGGATTGGGTAAAGTCCAATGACTTATTCGTCACCTCGAATAAATTTTTATATCACGTTATTACGTAGATGATGTTCTCTCGTCGTTCAAATCTCCTAATATAATAAATAGATACTAAAGGCGAAGATAAAAAGTGGAAACAAGAGATAAGATCCTCGCGAAAATCGATAATTGTGCCACAAACGTGCAACGTCTGTTTCTCGCGAAATTCACGTGGCAACGTGTCGCTCGCTCGATCGATCGATCGTTCGTCCGCGTTTCGAGGAAAAGGTGCGATGGAATCGCTTAACGATTACACTCCTGTACAACCAAGTCCGCTAAACTGAGAGTTTACATCGAAATTACGAGAAGGTTGTACTCGCCGTTGACGTTGCACGTTGGTCACGAATCTGAATTCGAAATATTCGGTCGTAGTCGATGATGAGAAAAAGAGGGGAAGAGGGAGGAAATGATAGAGGAGGAGATCAGCTTTGAAAGTTTAAAAGAACCGAGTCGATGCTTCGTGCGTTGTTTCCAATCGTGGTAAAAAACCAAAGGTGAATAGATTTAGGTTCATTTTCAAACGGAAATAACGCAATAGCGTCCTCCCCTTGTAGAAATATATTCCGAATAGAATTGAAGAGAAAAAAAAAAAAAAGAAAAAAAACAAAAACGTAGAAAGATAAACGTTCGAGGAACGAGGAACAGAGTACAATGGCGATATCATATCATTAAGCCTTAATCCGTCGAGTGTGCTGTCCGAAATACTCCGAAATACTACGGTTAAAGAGGAAGAACGAGAAGGAAAGGGAGATCAAAGAAATCGAGCGATCGACACCGATGATATTCTCGAGAGAATAAGCCGAGAGAAGAAGACCTCGCGTGCTCGAATCGATCGAATCCGTTCGGCAAACAGCCGTTGGAAAGCATGTGGAAGACATCGAACGAGGATCACAAACGATCCGTGGAGAGCGTGAAATCGAATCGAATCGCATCTAATCGATCGGCGCGGTGTGCAACACTATTATTGTTCCGCGGGTATGCAAGTATACGCGAATGTATGCACGATTGTTTCTTCTGTGCGTGTTGCGAATATGTGCGTGCGTGTCCTCTTGGGAACAACTCGGCGAAGAATGGTCGAGAGAGCGAGAGAGAGAGAGAGAGAGAGCGAGAGAGAGGAAAAAGGGAAACGGAAGAGCGTCGTCCGGATAGCGTGAAAAGGTTCGACATTTTTTTTTTGTTTCTAGTTAAACGCGCGATTAGGCGCTTTTTATTTCTCTTCGTCTTCGATGACGATCACGCTCGCGATCGTCGATATTTATCATCATCAGTTAGAAAATTTATGAAAGCTGCATAGTTGAACCGGTTGATTCTTTTGTAAATTCTACTGCGCGGGGCGGGTTGTACATACTACAAAGGGGTTCAAGGAGGAAGAAAGGGAAATCGTAAGAAGGATAAGTGTGAAGGGAAAAAGGGGGAAAGGAAAAAAAGAAAAAAAAGAAAAAAAGAAAAAAAAAAAATAAGAAAATGGATCCTCTCGATGTTTAGAGCTAGTTGTGTCGACATGTTTCTTCCTATATTATATATAATATATATACACATATATATACAAATATAAATATATTTATTATTGCGTTGTTCTATTATAATATTTATTGTATTATCAGATATAGGATTTACGCGCGACACGTTACGTTTATTGATCGGGGCTCGTGTCGAGATTCATCATTCCATCCGCGTTTCTCTTCGTTCGCTTCTTCCTTTTCTTATAAACACCATACTTCTCTTTTCTTGTTTCTTCTTCTTCTTCTTCTTCTCTTCTTCTCGTTGTCATTCGAATCGAACGATTGAAAAGATCTGTTTGTTCTCGATTTCCCTCGTCTTTAAACACACACCAATTGCGGCAATTAAACGGCGATCTCGGCACGAGTTTTAACCGAAATCGAGGCGAAACACGAAACGAAAAAAGAAAAAAAAAGGAAAAAAGGAAAAAAAAAAAGAAAAAAAGAAGAAACAAAACGAAGATAAGTCACGATGTGCGCAATTCGAGCAAGGGTGAACGGGGTAAACGACGAATATACCCTTCTATGTCACGTCTCTAAACTGTACTTTTTCTATGTCCGCATACTCTAGTTCCTACGCAATGTTTGTACTCTTATACCCTTTGTACTATTTGTACCTTACGAATTGCAATACACTCGTCCGCAATAATAACCTGGTTTCGTTCTTTGCAAACCGAGCATTTGTCATCGCGGGGCCGAAAAAGAAGGAAGGAAGGAAGAAAGAAAGAAAAAAAAATATTCGTCCTCGTTTCCCAAATATCATCCACTCCGAATAATGAAACCTATTTTCCTACGTGCATCTATAAGAAAGCATCTATAAGAAAAAATTACTCGAGATATGGAATATCCATATCACTCGCCGCACATCCTTCCTTTCCTTTCCCGGCAGAAAGACAGTTTTCCATCTCTGTCGCTACGAGTTGTTTGTCAACGAGAGTATACAGAGTTGCAGTCACGAGGCCGAACGTCGACCTAAATACCTTCGATTCTCTTCTCTCGACTCGTGATGATCTCGCCGAGATAATCTCGACTCGAATCCACCACGGTCATTCGACTCGAGATCGGGCCGAATCGAATCAAACGAGAAGATGATCGAGCCGCGATGCAACTTTCTCTCACGACGAAACGCGTCTTAGATCGATCTCTCTCGGCCGAGATTTCAATCTAAAACAATTATCTTTGCGGTAATTACTCGATATCATAATTTCATCTTTGATTTGAATTTTTGAAAGTATGGAGAATAGAGGACTTAAAAAAAAAAAAATACTTCTTCACTGAACGAAAGTTAAGTAATGTTCTGTTTCGCAAAACTTGAAAAATAAAATCTTTCTGCGTTATATATATAGTGCGAAAATAAACGTGACATCGCAAGGACTTGCGTCATACGTCATACGAGAATTATTAATTGATTCCTCGCTAAATAAAGGCGCTCGTAGTATGTTCACACATACTAAAATCGGCAAGGTCGATCCATTAGCGAATACGCGTGCATCGATGCATCCTTCGTGCGCGCTGGATGCAACTGGTTTCCGTATTACGTGTGCAGTCTCTTAATCGGGAAGTCGCCTTAATTCTCAATAAGGTGAGTAGCTTCGTTTCTGCCGCATCACCATCATCGTTTCGTCTTCGTCCAAAATTTTTCTTTCGCGCAAGATCGCCTCGAGGAGAAACGCTCACACAATTTTTTCCCCGATTAAAACAAACGCGAATATCAGCGCCGCTGTGATCTCGAATCACTCGCATCGAAGTCTCGGCCCTGCGGCATAATCGCGTTATATCGCTTTGTACTTCACCTTTTCAATACGCATGCCGGAATATCTTTCGACACGTCTTGAAAAATTAAAATAATCATAAATACATATATAATGAAATCGTCGATATCCTTACAATTAAACATCTATTTAATTCATCACTTTACGTTTGATTTAATTTGAAATTTGATTTTTGATCGCATCTGGTTTAAATAAAATTGTATATAATTCGAAGCACGTCTCAGCATCTAACGATTCGTAAGACTTTTCTTATCGCGGATACTTTTGTGACTCGTCACTTCTCGATTCAACCGCTCGATCTCGAGCGAAATGATCGAGCGAATTCGCAAATTGATGACGACGCGAAGAGACGGGCGAGAATGCGAAGGGAAGGCGGTTCGTTTTTATCGTTGGCGGTGAGTGAGAGGAGGATAAGAGGAGCGTTGCACGTAAGAGAGCGTGCGAACGAAACGACCCTTTACACGCCTCGTAATAATGTTCACCAGCAGGTGAATCGAGTGTGGGCGTGTATGCATGTCTCTCTTTTCTTCCTCCACTCGACCATTTTCACTCGCGATAATATAACAAAAACACGTTCAAAAACTCGGAGGCTTCCACCAGGCGTTATCTTATATGGCCATTGTTCCGTGATAATGAATTTTTGTCGTTTCTCCAAGATTTCTTTCTTTCTTTTGAAAAAATGATGAGAAATATGAAGAGAAGGAAGAACAATTCCTTCTTCTTCTTCTTTTTTTTTTTTTTTTTTGCAAGAAGGAGGAGGAGGAGGGGCAGGTGTCTGGTGGAGCGTGATAGTGGAAACTCTCGACGATCCAAACATTTCTGGTGGCTGATCGTTCGGGCTCCCTGGTAATTAAGGGCTAAAATTCAACCCCTCGTGGGCGTTGTCGAGCTCCCGCGCACCGACAACGAGGGTTTACTTTAGCCGTCAAACTCTCCGTAATATGCCCTCGTATCCATCGTTACGCTTAAATCGTAATGGGAAAAATCAATAACCGCGAGAGAGAGATTATTCCACGAAATAAGCCAGCGATCGAATCGAATTTCCCCATAGACGAAAGCAATTGATTTGTCCACGTCGTAGCGATTATTTATTCGTGCCGCTTTGAAAATCCATTAATATTCTTCCTTCCTGTTTCAAATTCGCCGATTCGAAAAAATCGATAGCGAAAAGAAAAAGATACCCGTACCTTTTTTCGTACGAATATCGAAAATCATTTTATACGAATAGAGAACACGAAAAATGCATCCCTTCGAGCAGAGTAAACAAGCTTGGAACGATCCCACCCTATCTCGAGAAACGAATCGGCAAGAGGCTCCTCGAAGTGCTCCGATTAAGCCGCCGCCACTCGAGGCCACCCTCCGGTTATTCATCGAAGAAGTAGATAAAGAGGCATCGGTGTCGTGTCCCTCGAAGGGAACGAGTCGAAGTCGATCTCCAACGAAGACGAACGAAAGAACGGAAATAGAGAGAGAGAGAGACGAATCGACGACCGATTCGACTCGATACACGCGGAATAAAGAGAGAGAGAGAGAGAGAGAGAGAGTCGAAAGACGGAGAGAGAGAGAGAGTAGGCATCGTCGAGGGACAGGCAAGCGTCACGGAGTGGAAAAGCGTATCGCGGGTAGGGGAGGGGGGGCGTTAAGGTATTGATCGTGCTTCCCCATCGTGCATGGGGGTGGCTTCGCGCGCTGCGACCCCCATAACCGTTGTTGCGTCGCCATTACAGCGGCATGGGTCGCGCGGGGACGTTAGAGGCCCAACTTCTCGAACCGTGACACGCAACAAGCAACGTTGGCTCTGCTCAGAGCGCGGCGTTTTTCCTTTCGGACGAAGGAAGGAAAGGGAGGAGCGTGGGGGGGAGGGTGCGAGGGAGACGAGGCGAGGGTGGGGAAGGGAGGATTATTGGAAACGGGCAGTGTGGACGGGCAGAAAGGTCGGTGTGGTTCGCCGCGAAGCTTCCTGCCACGGCGCAAGCTCCGACCACCTTGTTTACATTCGACGAACACCGCGGAGGAAGCACGAGGTTGTTGCTCGCGAGGTGCAAAATAAGGAGGGAGCAGTTGGGAGAATTGCGGCGTGGACACGACAACAACGCTTGTGCTTTTCGCTTCGAGAAATCGGCAGGATCGGAGGAGGTGGAGGAAACATTCGTCGCGTTGCGCATCGTCGTCGCTTAATGGACGGGTGAGTACGCTTTGCGTAAGTGGCTGTACGTCTTTCTCTCTCTCTCTCTTGTTTACAATACGCGCGCGTGTCTCGAGCGTACTCGAATAGTGGCGAGCAATTTCTCGACGAACGACGCGCGCGCGATTTCGACAGAAATTCGAAGGAAGAATCGAGGAAGAATAAGCGGAGGGGAGCTCGATTCGTTCCTCGAAGAGACGCGAGGGGAATCGGCCCGGTTGAAATTTTTCCCGCGCTTCTAACGAGTGCTGTTGCGAGATCGGTCGGTTACGAAACGTTACGAGAGTCACGCTTCCTCGTTCCTCGAACTCGAACGATTTCCATTTCCATTCGATTCGAATGGAAGAAATGTAAGGGAGAAACAGAAGATAGGATGGGTGGAATGGGGGGCGAGATTATGGCCAATTGGAGAATTTATGGTTTGGCCATGTCGATTTTCGCGGAAGGCGCGAAAACGGAACGGACGAATTTTCGAACGGTTTCGCGGTCAACGACTTGCAAAACAATTTCCACGCGAGCTTTATCGATTTCCACAAGCTGGTCGCGTGTAACGAACGCATCAGGTTCAACGTAACAGCCGGGATAATAGCGTCGGAAGTCGACGCTGTTTACTTGCGCAACACTACTTGTCCAACTTGCGGTAATAACGCGACGCTAATCGATAAGCGAATATGACAGGCGGATCGGCGTTAATTAGCCGCCTCGTGCAAACTTCGTCTTCGTTTTCAATCGTCTCGCGCCTCTTTGCTTCGAGGAATGTGGATGGGAAATTTCCGATATATTCGAGTCAAAAATCGAGTCAAGTAGAAAATCATGATCTCGAGAGAACGCGTAGATGGTGCGCGCGCGTGTATACCGGGTGTCTGGGTTGTGATCGGACCGTGGCATTGAAGCGTGGGGCTCGAGGTCGGTGGGGAAGTTGGACGAGGGGTTTGAAAATGGAAAGGGGCGAACGCGCACTTCTCTTCCTTTTTGAACACGGTCCTGAATTATCCTCGTGCGGGATCGATCGAAAATCGAGTTTTCTAATCGAGAATTAATTCGAACGTTAGATTCCTTCTTTAATAGATATCTGCTTCGCGAATATAATTAGGCATTCGATCACAATTCGATCCTAGAATTTATCTTAAAAATACGATCCTACAAACCTAAGATTCTTCTTTTTTCTTCTTCGCGTGCACCAAAGAAAGTCTTTTTTTCCACGGAAGGAACGCTTTGCTCGAGATTAAAGCAAAGTAGAAAATTTCTGGGTTCGTCCTGGAAACTTCTGCGAATTGCCAGACTGGAAATTCCTCCCGAAAACGAGCCAAGAAATAGAATACGACGAATCCCGTTTCTTCTATCTACCTGTAAAATTGATAAACACGAGCAAACCGTGATTCGAGGTGATGTGGTGCGAAATTTCGCGCGGAAACCGTGACGAGAGAGTGGAACGAAAGAGAGAGAGAGAGAAAGAGTCGAGGGGAAGCGATTCGCGAAGAGAAAGGAGCGAAGTATCGGGCGCCCATCATAAAACCACGATTATTCGTGTGCGAGCCGCCAATCGCGACGCCAGTCCCTCGCCACGCGGTTCGCAATTATCGAGAATTTTCGCGTTTCGAGAGGGCTCGCGTCGACAGTGAAACCAGACAGACAGTTTTTTCTCGTGGACGCGCGACAGCCAGGTGATATCTCGACTCTGTCATCCAGATCTTTATCACGGTGCGGTTTTTTTCACATCGTCGGTGAGATACGAGAAAATTCGATCCGAAGTGCTCGAGGAAATAAGTCTTTTCTCGGTGTCAATAAATCAAAGTCATCGGTCTCTCGTGGAAGACGAAGATTCAAAAATTCATTATGGAGGTAAGAAAAATAATATTTTGACTTCGCATCGAGCACGTGTTCCTATACGTATTTATATTTGAAATACGTTGGGATATGATCTAGTCGAGTCTAAAAGCTAAAATAAATGAGAAAATTGGTGTACAAAAACAGTGGTGGTGAAGATTTTGTTTATTAAGTTGCGCGTTTGTGTTTGCCAGAAGGAGACAGAGAGAAGTGAGATCTTCGTTACTCCGTTCTCGTTTCATCTAACGCGAACTTCGATTGTTTACAACTCGACATTTTTCCGTTTGCTTTAACCATTAGAATCGATGTGTCACGTTGAATGTATCAACACCTTACGCGCATATTCTTCGTACGTACAATTTTCACGATCTTCAGTGCGTTTCTTTTATCGAGCGTGAAATTTCAAAGCAATTTCTTCTTTCTGCAACGTTACTTTTATGAAAGATTCTAAGATTCCCCGCTTTATTACTCGCCGAGTGTACCCGATGTTTTCCGCGGTTTTGTGAAAGCTCGAGCCGTTGAACAGGCAGTCGGGTAAACCGACTCGTAACAGATCCGTGGTAATAGAATTTTTTTCTCCGAGATCTGATCGAATGTCGTATCCCGTTTCACAGGCCTCGTCGCCAAGCTTCCCGTTTCGTTCCCGTCGTTTGGAATATCGAGCGAGCTCGACCAGACAACTCGAGAGAGCGTCGTTTCCAATTTTTACCCACCACCCATTTCGTCCCGACCCACTTTTTCCCTTTCCTCACCTCCCTCTCCTCACCTTTCCTTCTCTCTTTCTTTCTCTCGTTCTTTTGTTTCTTTTTTTTTTTTTTCAACTGCCGGCAAGAAAGCAGGGAGAAGCGCGGAAAGCGGATAATATCGGACAGGAAGAACAATGGCGGTTGTAATCATCGTAATTACCGCGATTATTATCTCGCGAGCGCGGTGTTACGATATCTCTCTCTGAAATTTTACGAGCGTTAATGCCACAGTCGGGAGAGAAAGAACGGCGAAACATCGTCATCCGATCGAACGGATCGGAATCAATGAACGGACGTCGTCCAATGTTTTCGTTTTAACAATAGGTGTTTCCAACGCGATTCTCCAACGCGCTTTCTCGACCGAGCCAAGAATCTTTTTCTCTATTCAAATCCCGATTGAAATTGAAGAAGGAAAAAAAGTTGAAGGTCGAGCATTTTTTTTTTTTTTTTTTGTTTTTCGAGGAGGGAAAACCGGTGGCGAGTTTGAAGATCGGTTAGGAAAGGAGGATGGAGGAGAGTGCGCGGCGATCGGTTGGTCGGGCGGTCGGGTCGATGGACGTAACGCGGTGGGCGTCGCGACGCCGGCGCCGGCACGAAGCTCACAGGTGGTCGCCATGCAGTCTGGCCGTGTTTCGTGTCGGATGCCGCGGCAGCAGCTCGCCGCGACGCTTTTTCGAGGTCCACGACCGAATCGATCCGCCGCCGATTGTTGTGACGCCGCGTGCCAGGCCAACAGGACCGCCACCGTAAGAAGCTAACCTCTTCCGAACACGATCAGCTTCTCCATTTCCTTCCTCCTTAACCATTCTTGAACCTCGCAATTGCGCATCCTCGACGAGGAGGCGCTCGATCTTCTCTCGCTTCCCATCCAAGTAACCTCCAAGTCTTCTTCTTCCACTTTGTGCTCCACATTGAGAACGAGGTGAGCTCCTTCTTCTACGGGCAGAGGATTCTTCTGCCCCATCCATTTAGCAAATCTCGACGAGTGCTCGAGGAGAGGGAAGGGAGGAAATTATCAGGAGATTAGATCCGACATAATCGTGTTCCGCGACGTAATCCCGTTCAGTTTAATAAGATATCGGTTTTTCCAACCCGAGAGAGAGAGAGAGAGACTGATTTACCTTTTCGCGATGTGGACGTTTCTCGAACGGTATGGTAGGGTGTTGCTGATACGCCGCGGGCGAGGATGCTGCGAAGGGTGGCGCGACCTAACCTCTACTCGGCCCGTGATTCGATTCGTCGCAAATAACGTCGAAATATCCCATCTCGAAAACAATTTTCCCCTCGATAGAACACACCAAAAAATACAATATAATTCGTCGATCGTTTCGTATCATTTTAAAACGCACAGATTGAACGAGAAATTTCCCCTCGAAACGGTTCCATAATGTAACGAGAAAAAAATTCGGAAGAGAGAGAAAATATTCGACCAGCATCCGATTGATTCGAAGTAACCCGAGACTCGGTCGATATTTTCCTAGAACGCGGGGGAATATATATATATCGATCAGGTTGGAGGGCGGGCGGAGCCGGCGCGATAACCTCGCGATGTTTTTGTTTCCACTATCCCACTATCTGTCCACGACCGTACGTTCCCTGCTCATTCAGCCCTCTCGCCACTCTCCACCCCACGATACGTGTTGCATCGCGCGCTGAATCCGTATACGCGTCCACGCACCGCTCTGGCTTCCCAGCGCTCCTAACTAATTCCCTCTCCAGAGATCGTTCCAAATTTTTTCTCACGTCACCGATAATTTCCACGAAATTCGAGGATCCGCTTTTAATTACACTTTGTTCCATCTCTCTCGACATCTCTGCTCGATCGTTCACAACAAACGAAGGATCGAACAAGAGCGGAACAACTTTCACTCGTTCGAGATTCCACGCGTTCGCGGAGATTGAAAGAAAAAAAGGGAAAGAAGAAAAGGCAGGGAATTCCGCAGACGCACGCACACACAGCCGCCCTCCTCCTCCTCCTCCTCCCGAGTTTAATTTAAACTCGCGGCGGAGAAACTGGGTTACTCCCGCTCGCTGGAATCGAGTTCCCCGCGCTCAACCGCGAGCGACGTTTACACGCCCGGTCTTTTTATCGCGCGGGGAGACGGGGGGGGGGGGGGGATAAATTTGCGCGAGAGAAGCTTCCGAGGAAAGCTCGGATTCGCAATAACCGCGCTAAATTTTTGTCAAACAACCTTCGCAATTTTCGTTCCTCTCGAAATCGTCGAATGCCTGCATTTATAAAGCGTTAAAAAGTGTTACCTCGCGAAAGTGTGTCACCGTGTGGAAACACGACAAAGGGGATTCTCGAATCCTGGTGGAGGGAAAGAAGACTTATTTCCGGGTCTAAACGATGGTATGGAAAAGATCGGCGAAACGAATCCCGTTTTCGAAGAAGAAAGAAGAGAGATGGGATGAATATTAATAAACGAGAGAAGAAAAGGAGATTTTCGATAGTTCGCGGAAGAAGAGAGAGAGAGAGAGAGAGAGAGAGAGAGAGAGAGAGAGAGAGAGAGAGAGAGAGAGAGAGAGAGAGAGAGAGAGAGAGAGAGAGAGGAAGAAATTAATCGGGCATTAATCGACCGCCTGTATTAGCAATTTCCACGGGATATTCTTCGACGATAATTGGCGACGTTTCTTCAGAATTCGAGTACGATAATGGCTTCGATCGATATCCGATTCCCTCGATGAGGCGTCCATCCGAAGAAAAGAGGCGTTCCGATCCAACACGCATGAAAAGAAATTCTATCCTCCGATCGGATGCACGATCTCTTGAACAACTGTCGAGAGAAATGCTCGGGAACATATGCTCGCGCCCTCTGCCCACGGAGGACGTGTGCGCGCGTTAATCCGGGGTTGGATCGAAAGCGCGGGCAAAACAGGGGGAGGTGGCGAGAAACGGAAGGAAAAAATATCCGAATCGTGTGAAAAAGCGACGAGTATAAATTAAATCTCCTCCCTAAGTGTGTTCCATTGGCGGTGGATCGATGAGGAGGAGGGAGGCGAAGGGGGGCGAGAGAGGGTGACAAGAGAGATCTGTAAGAGGCGATCGGTGAATCGCGCGGAATGGCCGGCGACGAGCGTCGGTTATCGGCGTCGACGCCGTGGTCGGGTTCACGAGCGAGCAAGCGTGGTTCGAAGGCAGGTACGAAGGAAGGGGGAAAGAAGGTAGCGTGGGAAGAGGGCAGGTAGGGGGTACGTGGCAAAAGGCAGAAATAATTTCACATTTGCCGAGCTGGCTCGCACGTGTCACACGCCTCAGGCCCGTACACGTGCGCACACGTGTCCCTCTCCCGTTCCGCTCACGGGACGCGCGAGTAGATAGCGGACAGACGGGAACGTTACGTACGCGGAGGAACACGAGGAGAGGATAGAAAGGAGCAGGAAAAGCAGGGAAAATAGTGCGCGGCGAAAATAGAAAGGGGGTGGAAAGTAGATATATATATATATATATGTGGGACGAAGGAGGAGTGATAGACGAGAGAGATCAAAGCTTGTGACGGCGAGGAAGCGCGGATTTCTAAATATATAATAGCCGGCGATGTGCAAGAATAGGAGGGAAGAAGGAGCACGACTCGCGATCGCGTCCCTCGAGAGAACGAATGGAACGTCGTGAGCTCGCAGTGGGCACCGCGACGCCGCGGCGTCATCCGGACGCGCGTTCCGATAGGTCAGTTATCGCGGAACAAACTAGCTGCCGGCGGGTCCGCGTTAGAATCCTGTATCAGCCTTTCTCGCACACAGGTAACCAACCATTTTCCCATTTTACTTTGGCTTCTCGTTGCTTCTCTACTCTCTTTCCACTTTCTCGTCATATATATTATATATCTGTGAAAATTTAACGCGTTCGATGTATCCTCCAATTCTAACGTTTATCTCCCCCCCGTTCCCTGCACTTGTTGAATTCCCCTTGCACCCACCGCTACGTACACCGGTTCGTCGTACACTCGCGCCACCCCTTAATTCCTCCTCTCCGAATCGAACGGAGAGTTCGTCCGAATTTCAGCCCGTGCGGGAAGAGTTTCAAAATTGCACGCGAAGAAAAGAAGAGGAGAGAGATGGTTGAAGTATCTCTCGAGTCGCGACTCGAGATCTTTCTCTCGTGTGCCCTCTTCTTCTTCTTCCGCTTAGATGTTTCCTCTTTCCGCGTATTTACCTTGCGGTCGGTCGCCGCCACCCTCTCTCTCTCTCTCTCTCTCCCATTTTCTTCTCCTCGAGATACGCTCGGAATATCGTGACACGAGGTAGGTCAGTAATTGCGCCCCTTCATCCGTCACACGTTTCATTCACTCGTTTCACGAGTTTCCCTGCGATCGCCTCAGTTTCCACAGTTTCTATTCTGTTACGATCCGAATTACGGCCGTCACGGATTCCGAGCGTGGTGGGTAAACTTTAAGTCGAGGAGGGGGGAGAAGTCGAAAATAATGGTGACGCGGTTGTGGGAAGGGGGCGAGTAATTTTCTCCGCGAGCGGATGCGAGATTCGTGTCGCGAAAATAGTTTAGCATGCGTGGAACGAGCGCGAAGGCACGCTCGCGGCTATATAATTTATTCCGAGTTTGCGACGGCGAGCAAACATTCGCACGTGGCCGTTGTCAATGAACCAACAACGGCTTCGCGATCCTTCGGCTTTCGATGCTTCGCCCAATTCCTTCGAACCGTGGTAACGATTGGTAACGCGTGGAGTTTCGACTAAAAATAAGAGAAGGTGGCGTCACGTCCCGTTTGAAGCGCTCTCTTGAAAAGGAGAGAGGGGGAGAAAAATTACGTCAAAGCAAACTCGAGTTTCGACTCGAGACGAATTGTTCGTTCTCTTTTTTCTTTCTTTTCGTTATTATTATTATTATTATTATTATTAACATCGGAACATAGCTCTCGACGAGCAATAATTGCGAGAGACCGCTTTATTCAACGAGCTTATTTGTTATTCGCGTCGGTGTCATCGATACCCTGCCCGATATAAATAACAGCTTCCGTTAACCAGTCGCGCAACAACGTTCGATAATCGATAATTTATCCCTTTGTGGAGCAACGATGACGGCGTAAATATAGAAGGAGGAGAGAATTCGTAGGCGAGATGACTTCCAACTATTTCACTCTTTCCCTTTTTTTTTTTTTTTTGCTTGCGAGAAGAAAATTCCAAATTTAGATCTGTCGGGGATATATTGGGTAGGATCGAAACGTAAGAATGGAAGAACGATTCTCGAGTGACCCAATTTAATCGCGTGATGTCTATCGATAACGAAAACGATACGATATATATATATATATGTGAATTGAAAAATCTGATTTTTCGGATCGAACGGGCCGCATCTATCTACGAAACGCGAAACAAACCCGCTGCTACATAAACTCGCCACTCCAGCTAATTACCAGCGCTGCGTCCAATGACCCATTTAACGCCGCGTTCGAGAATCGATAGCTTTTCACCGGAGGGAAAACCGTGCCATTTCCATCCGGGGAACCGATAATTCGAACGGCGAGCAAATATTAAAAATTCAAACCGATATCCTCCACTCTGTTTGCTAATTCGGTCTCAGCCTAATAACAATGGGCGAAATAAATATTTGCCGGATCTCTCTGATCTTAAAAATCTAAGAAAACGGTGATACTCGAGCTCCCAAGCGTTCCCTTCTCCTTTTCACCCCTCGATAATTATAAGTTTCGCGGTATTTGTTTTAAGGCCTAGTTCGAAAGAAGAGAGAAAAAACGAAATAACGAAAAGTTACAACAAGCTTGCACAACCCGACGAAGTGGATAACGGACAAACTATTAATAGAATCGAAGAAAGTAAACTTTTGCGACCGACTGTAGGCCTCTACCACCGCGTATACGCAGAAACTTGAAACTAGTTCTAGTCTGGTAATTTGAAAAAAAAAAAAAAAAAAAAAAAAGGAGCGAGGACGGCGATCACCGTAACGCAATCGACGCAAAATCCCGCACGATGAGGACGCGACAAAAAAAGGAAAAAAAAAAAAAAAAAAAAAAAAAAACAGAAGGAAAGAGCGGGTTTCGACGCGCGCGGTTCTCATTCGCTTTCCCGTCTCGTCTCGAGTTCCTCGAAGCGGGGCCGCGCGGAAAGATGAACGCGGCACGTGACGAACGGCTCGACTCGATCGGCAGCGCCATGTTTGGCGATCCTCTGCCACGGGGAGAGAGAGCGATCGAGCGGACTCGACCGAGCTTCCCCTTTTGAGAACCAGTGTCGATCCGATTACGTCCCGCGGCGATCGATCTTCGTGTCGAAAATCTCGCCCTCCAATTTCTCCCTTTTCCTTGCGACCAAGCCAACCACGAGATGGATACCGAGCCGAGTAAGTTCAAGGCTAACCGAGATTAGGCGACCGGCCTCTCTCTCTCTTTCTCCCGCGCGGCTCTTCTTCTTCTTCTATCGATTGCCACGACGAACATGTGCTCGATACTCGCCTTGGGACGACTAATTGTCGAGGGAGCGGAGAGAAGACGGAGAAAAGGTAGAGACGCGTTCTTCTTTCGAAAACGGTGCGATTGTGTTCCGCGTAAATAATAGGAGTTTAACTCGGCTGGAAATAATCTTGGAGCGTTTGGCGCTACGATTCTCGAATGTAGCAGCGGGAATATTCGATGTTGGAGAGGTCTGGTCGAGTGGGACAAACATCGAAACGAGGACGAGCGAGCGATAACCTAATGGTTTCGATGCATTATTCACGAGACGTGTAATTAAAGATATCGGAGGTTACGAAAGAAAGACGCGGCGCGTGGATCGACTATCGACGAGGACGTTGACAAATAGTCACAAACGTTTCCACCGTTTAATCGGGCCGATACGTTTGCAGATCGACCGAGGAACAACTCTGAACAAGAGATGCAGCGGTGTCCGTATCTCCACGAGATGAAGGAGCGCCTGCTCTCCCAGCCGACACCGACGGACAGCCTGGACATGGAACGACTCGACGGCACACCCGTCAAGGAGCCCAATCTGCACACCGATTATCCCGCGCACACCAACCCCGGAGTGATACCGGATCCCCCGGAAATGCCGCCCGACTCGCTGATCGGCACGGTCGTCAAGGTACGACACAACTTGCACCACTCTCTCCCATTTTCTTCCGCTTTTCTACCTATCCTGGATTCTCTCCTCCATTTTTCACCGATTTTTTTACAAACATCGGATTTACAAATTGTCAATCAACCTCGTTAATGTAAATTGCAACGATAGATTTCATAGATTTAAATAGGAAATTATTTATTTTAAAGGGGAGAGGAGGGGAATGTTTCAATCCTATCCTACTATATAATATAGGGTTGAAATTGTTGAGATCTCCGTGAGATCTGAAAGTGTGGGGAATCGTTGTTTCCAGCTGAATTCGGATGGTTACGGCTCGCATACGTCGCCGGCGCACGCGAGGCAGCCTCTAGTGCCTCAAAACGCCAACAACCCGCCCCTCTGCCTCACCCCTACGCACTCCGGCCCAACGACTGGCACGCTGCCAAAGAACGCAAAGTGAGTACATATTCTTACGAGTGTTACAAGTTCTTAAGATCCTCGAGGTGACGAAAGCTGCCCTCCCGGCGCGATTTCGTAATGCTTTCCTCCGCGTCTCCTCTAATTGCGTTTACACGAGTTGTCGCAAACGCTCGCCTCCTCCTCCTCCTCCTCCTCCTCCTCCTCCTCCTCCTTCTCTTTGTCTTCTTCGACGACAACGACGATAAAAATAGGGTATTACGGAAACGCGCGTTGGCGGAAAAATTAAATGTCGATAGGTTGTCGCCAAGGTTGAATATAATATTTGCACGCGACTCGAATGGTAATGGAAGCAGCGAGTAGGTTGGATCAACGTGGCCACGTGGTTCGCCGTACTTCCGCTACGCCTGGCGAAAAATCCTTTCTGTCCTTTCTTCCACCGAAATAACACGAGTTTTCAGTTTTACGACCTCGCGTAACAGGCATCGATCGAGCATTGGATACGAGGAAATCGGTTTATTTTTGCAAAGATCGTGTTTGAGTGGAGGGAAACAGCGCGCTTCTAAACGCGCCGAAAACCTGTTCCAAACAAACGAATTCCAACGATAATATTTGGTAGAATTTCGAGAGGGGAATTTCTTTAGTTGGTCGGCGAATAAAGGATCGATCCTCGAATCTTCGATTCGCTCTCGATGCGATTAACGAGCGAAAAGTGAACCGAAGAACACGCATGGGAGGAGGGGCAGGAAGTTCCGAAGTTTCGTTATCTCGTCGAACGTGTCGTTATACTACGAGAGAATTGTACTCCGCATAGAGATTCATCCTCGTTAATATGCGCGGTTAAAGAGGAACGCCATTTTGAATCAGCCCTCAGGCGATGCATCCGAAGAAGGTAAGCCGCCCTCGACGACCTCGTGATGCGACTCGATCTAAAAAGAAAACCAAGCGAAACTCTGTTTCAAAACCGTCGTCGATAACAATTGCGTTTGAATTTGTTTGTCGAGCTGTTCTAATGGAATAATATCGTTTTCGACCAACGAAATTCGATATTCCCGATAAACCCGTGAAAAGCGAACGAAAAGGTGGAAAAAAGGAACGAAGCGTATTTAGCGATCTTCTCGGCGCTCTCATCCACAGGCTTTAGTTCTAGAGGCGCGGAATCGTGGCAGCACTGCCACCGAGACTCGAAATCAATACTCGGTGTGCGTGAGTCTGGCCTGTCGCAATCCTTGCAACGCGATATTACAACACGCAGGAAAAAAAATGCTAGGGGGACACCGGTATTGCGCCGTATCTGTGACCCGATTCGAATCATCGCTGGGAACGAGATCGCCGACCGTGTACCGCCGATCTTCTGCGGTCTTCCACCCTTAACCGAAACTCTCTCTTTCTCTCTCTCTCCGAGAGATGGAGAGAAAAAGAAGCACGGAGAGAGAGAGAGAGAGAGACAGAACCGGGATCTCGTTTATCGCGTGACACGCCGCGTCACGTTAATTCTCACGCGACCATTTGTACAGATTACCGCAATAACGGGGGCTGGGATTGCGAGCTCGAGATTCTTCTCCCGATCGCATGCATTACGAGGGTGAAAAACTTGTTCTACTTGAGGAGGGGGAAAAACTAGGAAAACTGTGATCGAGGTTGGCAGCGCGTGGACTCGATGGACGGCTGCCAAGTATTTCGATGATCGAGCGGCCAACCGGTCACCGACCTTCGCGATTGGAAGAAACAATACCGTCGCGCTGAAACGACCGTAGTTCCTCGACGAAGTTGAGAAACTTGTTTGTCGCTTTGCCGAGGGAGGAGGAGGAGGAGGAGGAGGAGAGTCGAGAATTCGTCGAAGCTTTTTTTTTTTTTTTTTTCGTTCGTAATTTCTTCTTCTTCGGGGGGGAATCGATGAGGGGGATACGTTTCGAGGAAAGATAATCTCGCAATCGGAGTATCTCGTAACGAAAAGGGCCGGCACGATGGAGAATTTTGCGGTAGGGTAAGGTTACTGACCTCGGTGCTAGCGTTATCGAGCGGGTCAGTGGGTCGCAGAACCACAGAGCATATCACTCCCTTCCCCCTCCTGGACGTTCCACCCATCCAGCTCTCCTACCTCTCCGGACCTCCTCCCGTGGGAACGCAGCCGAATGTGCGCGCGCGAGACTCTTTCAACTTTCGGCTAACGAGAGAAAAATCCCTCTCTCTCTCTCTCTCTCTCTCTCTCTTCTCTTTCGACGGGATTAAAAACTTATCGGAGCAGAGGCGATCTTGCGGAAGGGGAACGGGTTGAAAGCGATCGTGAAACATCGTGTCTACTCGAGATGGAAGCTGAAACGGTACAAGAATGGTCGTTGATGTTCCTTTTAATTATTCGTTTAGTTATTCGTGCAACGTATAAATTGAAAAGAGGAGAGAGAGGCAGGTTGGAATTTTTGGGAGGAATTGATCGCGAAAACGGGGCTCGAGAGGGTTTCGCGATAGCGCACGCGTTCTTCATACGTGAAATTCACGTAGACAAAAGACGCGGCAACCCCCGCTGCTGACGACGATGCAGGACGAGTTACCGGCAAAGGGTGCTTCACCCTGATTCTCGCCAACTGTGGACTGCGATTGTGCTCGAACGAGAGAGAGAGAGAGGCGTACAAAGGCGACTCGTAAATGCATCGATGCCGCGTCTTCAGCATCCGGGAGGAGGCTGAGAATAGATCTGAAAGGATATTTAAATAACCCAAGATCGTGGGGATAAAAATGGAGAAAGAGGACGTTGCCTGAATGTTTATTCACCGTTTATCGGAGGAGCTGACTCTCTCAATGAAACGCTCGCGCGTTCATCAAAACTGGAAGGGGGAAGGGGCTTCCGTTTTCCGCGGTTCGTCGAATCGCTGTGAAGAGACTCGAGGGAAAGGATCGAAAAAACCGTATGTACGCTCCTTTCTCTTTTCTTTTTTTTTTTTTTTTTTTCCTTTTCTTTTTCTTTCCAGTCGAAAAAACGAGTTGCCCGATCGTTGGAGAAGTTGGCGAACGCTCGCGACGCTACTCCGAAAACCCAGTGACCGCGATTACCGGGTTGGAGGAACGGAGAGAGTCGAGGCGAGAATTGGTGGAAAAGTTGAAAAGGAAAACGCGGGTAGAGGGGGGCGCTCGTATTTCCCTTCGAATCGAGATAGAGGAGAACGACGATACTCGATCGAGTATTCCGTAGCGATTACTAGGTGGAGTGGAAAATGGAAGGAAAGAGGAACGTAGAGAGAGAGAGAGAGAAGGAAAAGGAGGACACGAGGAGGAAACACTGGTGACGCGACACGAGATTGGAAGGGAAGAAAGGGGGAGGAAGGATGGCGGAGGTTGGATCTCGGCGCGGTAGGAGAGAGAGGGGTGCGGAGGAGACGAAGGAAGGAAGGAAGGAGCGAAAGGGGTGAAAAAGACGGGGGGGAAAGATCGGGGAAAGGAGACGAAAGATATCGGGGAGAAAAAGAGGGTTCGGACGCGAGAGAGCGATACAGAGCGAAAGCCGCGGATCCCAGTGCGCTTGTGCAAGAAGCTGCCGCTGCCCGGGAAGAGACCTCCCGGCCAGCCTCAGTCTCCGGGATGCTGGGGGCGGCGATCGTGATTCTACCCCCATTTCATCGCGCTCCGATAACATAGTCCATCTCGCTCGCCTGCTGTCCGTCCATCTCTCCCGTTCCTCTCGGATTAACCCTCGACGCTTCTGTTTACGCCCGCTATATCGTAAGCTAGAGCCAACTCCCTCTCTCTCTCTCTCTCTCTCTCTCTCTCTCTCTCTCTCCCTTTCTCCCCCTATCCACCGTCTCTGCCTCTTCCCGATACTCCGCCACCTCTCTCTCTCTCTCTCTCCGTGACCCCCTCTCCTCTTCCAGCGCGATCAACTTCCTCTTTCTCTCGCCGACCTTCCATCCTCCATCCCTTCTCCGTGTCTCCGCTTCACACCCTTTTCCGCCGAAGCTTGGGTGCAGTCACCGCGAGAACCTTCAGCCAACCACCTCTCCAGCAGGTGAGCTTTCTTGGCCGTGGCCGCCCGGTCACTGGATAGTTGGTTGGTTTCGTTGGTCGTCTGCGTTCGTCGAGGTGTGTGTGTGTGTGTGTGTGCGCGCGTGTGTGCGTGCGTGTGTGTGTGCGTGCGTGCGTGCGTGCGGTCCGCACACTCGGTTGGTAATCGCAGCCGCGCGTCGCCTGTCGGCCATCGGCCGTCGCCCGTCGCCGTGCTCGTCGTCGGTCGGTCATCGGAGCGAGAGTGCCGAGATCCTCCTCCACCGAGCCGCCTCAGGTTCGGTCGTGTGCACGGGATTTTCCATTAGCTCGTTCGACCAAGTGCGCGGGATCAGAGAGAGGGAAAAACCTTTGGAGTGGCCCGCGTCCTTCCTTCCTTTCTTCTCTCTATCCTCTCTTTGTTTCCTCGCGTACCTACTCCTCTCGATTTTCCCGAAAATGTAACGCGACCCCCTTCTTCGTTTCCTGTCGGACGAAACCGAAGTCGTGCGTAGATCGATAACGACTTTGTTCGCGCAACTCTCGATATCGAGATCGAAGAAGACTACGGCTAGAAAATTTCCAGGTTTTGAAACTCGATCGTCCTTCGAAAGGGACGAAAGGCAAGGGAAGGCAAGGCGCAGGAGGTAGTTGAAGAGCGATCTTTGCCAACGAAGGGACGAAACGCGCAGGCGTGATCCGCGGAATCGAATAAACAGACGGCAACAATTTGGGGAGAGAAAGAGATAGATAGATAGAGAGAGAGAGAGGGAGAGAGTTTTTGACTCGTGCCCTCGTTTTCGGAAATGGTGCCTCCGAGCTTTACATCCGAGTCGACTCTGTGGCGCGACGCGCCCCGATCACCCTCCAATCGACCTACCACCCGATTCGATTCCTCCCGTCGCTCGCCATCTTCGAGGCAGGGCGCGAGTGGTGTGGAATTTCGAAAGCGAGAAACGTCGCGCGGTTAATCTTATTAAATACACGGAATATACTAGTAGACGCGGTAGAGCAGTGTAACGTTCGCCAAAATGGCGGGTACGGCGGCGTGATCGCGGCGAGTGTGGGAATAAATGGCGCGGTGTTGGATCTCCGGTTAGGAAAAGAACGGTGGCATTTTCCCTGTCGTGAGATCCAGTCGTGTGTGTTTTGCCGATCCGTTAGGGTCTCCATTGCGGGAGGAGAAGAGATCCGCGATGGTGGGTGGTGGTGATTGCAAGGTCGCCACCGTGGAGGTGGAAGCAGCCGCTGCGGACAACACGGCGACGCTCCCCGTGACCAGACCCCTGAATCCGCAAAACAACTCGTCGCCAAACGCGCAGGACAACGCCGAGAAGAACAACGCGGCGAACAAAGAGATGGAGCTGAAGAACGTGCGCTCGACCCCAGCGAAAAAGTAAGAGACCCCCGGCTGTAGACGTAGAGAAAAATCATCCACAACCGATGGGATGGGGATGGATGGAGGGATAGGAAGAGGAGGAGGAGGAGGTGGAAACAACTCCTCGCTTTTTTTTCTCTTACTTTTTCCCATCTCCTCCTCGTTGTTATCCACGTATGGTAACCGCTCGTTCGCGATTATCCTTTTATCCACGCTTTTGCTCCTTCTTTTTCTTTTTTTTTCTTCTTCTTCTTCTTCTTTTCCCGAAGTTCGATCGGGGAGATTCGCTTGGCCAGAGAATATAAATATCCGTCATTCGCATCCGTTTTAACGAGGGATTTATCCGAACGTTACGTTTTTTCCGCGCTGCAATTACACCGAGTTGAAACGAGACTAGGTCAAGCGTCCACTTGAAAAGAACTACCGTAATCTACACGCTAACGAATGGTAATTATTCAGGAGCACCGGTGTTCAACTTCCCTGAAAACTTCCCCGACTTTTCCACTTTCTTCGCGTTTGTTTGTTACTCGCTGTTGATTAAAAAAAAAAAAAAAAAAAAAAAAACAAAAAAAAAAACAAAAAGAAAAACGAGAGCGAAGGGAGAGGGGAAATTGGGAAGATAAATATGAGAGGCTCCGTAACTGGGTCGACGTTATTAAAAATTCCACGAGCAAACTCGTCCGCGGCTCTCTTTTCCCGATACTCGGTATTCGCGGTTGATCGGGAATGCGTAGGAAAATATTCTCCAGCTATCCGTTCCATAGGAATTTCGATATCGAATACTGGGTCAAACGTACCGAGAGACGTACGTTTCTCGCGCACGGAAACGTTCGCGTCCAATCCTCCGGAAGATCGATCCTCCGTTTATCGGATTCCGGCCGAGGACGTAATAACGATTTTCAATCGGTCACGACCGATTATTCGAGCCTCCTTTCTCTCCACCTCCGCTGGATTTGCATTCGTCCCACGAATGGCGCGACGCCCACCATTGCAAGTACGAATGAAAGTACACGAACAGGCGTGTGAATAAGAATTCTTCTTCTTCCGAATGACGCGATCGAGAAGAATCTTTGCAGCACGTTCCTCGCGATTGCTCAGTGTAATCAATCTCCGTGTAAATTTTAGTTAAATATATATATATATACTTTTAGAAAGGAAGGCTACGCATCGATGCTTGCCGATCCGTGGGTCGCGGCAATTTTAAAAGAGGATCACAAAAAGGATTTTCCGGCTGGTCGATGTCGTTATTTTTAGTTTCTACCGCTCGGACTGTAGCAAAATTCGAACGAAATTTTCCTTGGTTGCGACGATTATCGATTCGTGAAAAGTGTTTGGGGAAAAACGGACATTGGATAACTTCTTCTCCTCTCGTGCCGTGCCATTCATTTTACGAAACCCCCCCCCCCTCTCTCTCTGCTCGTTCGACTCGAAATGGCGGCAAGAGGTGGAAGGTTTCGTCTGCGTGTCTATTTACGACGCACTTCGTTAGCCGTGGCTGCCTGTGAAGCGTCTTGCGCGTCTAGTGCGCATTATACGCGGCACCGAGTTATGCACTCGCGCACGTACACCACCTACCACCCCATGCCGGAGCGGGTAACTAACCGAGCGAGGTTGCGGCCACGAACGAATGGAAATCATTCTCGGGAAAAGAATCGAGGAAGTGGAGCGCGAACGTATTTCGAGAAGGGACGGCGTGCGGTTTATCCTCTGCGGATATATCGGACCTGTGGGGATGTGAGACAGGCCGTGCATTAACCCTGGAACGCGACGACACCTTTTTTTTTTTTTTTTCCTTTTTTATTCTCCCCTCTCTTCTTTCTTTTGGGGACGTCGAGTTAAAGTCAGGCCGTTCCTCGCGATAATCCTGCTCGCGTGAAAAGAGAGAATCGGAGAGGACGACGATGAGAGACGCCTGAGAGAGGAGAGTAAAGTACGTACTCGCGCCCGATCGATAAATTAATTTTCCTCCCTCGCATCTCGAGACAAAAGAAAGACAAAAGAGAGAGAGAGAGAGAGAGGCGCGGAGAGCGAGCATCGATCGAGCCCGATAATGGCGCGAACTAGTTTCGAGCCGCGATTTATAATTTATTAATATCGATCGAGTACACGACAGTGATACGTTGTGCATACACGGGCAAAGCGATACCTTCTCGAATTACACACTCGCAATTGCATTAACACGGGTTGAAAACGAAGCTTGCCCGGTCTAGACGAGACAGTATTACGGGCCCCGTGAACGTGACTGCGCATACCGCCGATGGCATGGAGTAAGAGTACACGTAGAGAAAAACGAACGATCCGCCACCGAAAATAACGCTAAACTAATGTTCTCGGTCGTTCAAATCGACGACGGTGCGCGAAAAGCTAAACTCGTCGACACGGATCAAAATAGAGAGGATTGAAAAATCTATCGCGGTTGAACGAAACGACGCCGATCGGATTTTAATCGGGTTTGACCCCGAAAAAAAAGAAAAAAGAGAAGAAAAAACGCGAGAACGTTTGTTACGCGAATATTAAACGGGGAGGGGAGGGATAGAACACGGGGAAAGAATACGGGCGTGATTGAACGCGAAGGGGAGAAGAGAAATTCGTGGAGAGGACACAGATGAGCGAGGGTGAGTCGAGAGGGTGAGGAGGTACAGAGAGAAAGACCAGCGGCTGAAAGTAGGTACTTCGAAATATCGACCGTGCGCCAGCCTCTCGGAGTCTGTGTGTGCCTGTACACCCGTTTCCCGTTTATACCGCTTCTCGCCGCTTTTCTTCTTCCCCACCGATGAAAAAGGCCACACCGCGGGATACGCGGCACCCTCTTTTTTCATCCTCCTCCTCCTCCTCCTCTTCTTCTTCCTCCTCCTCCCTTTTTTCGCCTCTTATCACCGCGAAAACTTTGAAAAACTTTCATCTCTCGAGGCCCTCGCCTCCGTTCCCACCGCCATCCCCTTCGCCCATCCTTCTCATCGCCAGTGTCAAGAGATGATTTTTCGCGAGAGAAAAGTTCGAGGGAATTCAAAAATAGGAAGCATATATTTTTTTAACAGGATGTTTTTTTTTTTTTTTTTCGGTTAGAGTAAAAGTTCAAACGCGACGCGTATTAATAATTCCTTTCTTCCTCTCGCTTGCATCGAACGGATAACGCGATCGAGGCTGGTCGGAAAGAGAAAGGATCACGTGGGTAGAACAATCGTGGGAGGAAATATCAACGGGTTACGGAAGCTGGAAAGAGAGGCGGAATGCGGAATCTGGTGTCCTGGGCGTCTCGCTAAAATACCACGATCCTTTATCCACGCGATGATCATCGAAGGGCAAAAAAAAAAAAAAATGCCTGACACGAGTGTACAGGCTCGTGCGGAACACAATAAAGTCTGCGCCCCAACCCCTGAAATGCCAGCGTGACAAAGGGTGGTTAAGCCCTTCTTGACGAAGATGCACCATACCGACGAGCCAGCCGAGCCCCTGATATTCGACGTGCAGACGTCGCGACGCTGTGCAATCGCAGCACCACGCCGATTTTCAAATATCATCTTTCCCTCTCCCCCTTCTCGCTCGCCTCTTTCTTCCCTCCTCGTTACGCGCGCGCCCAATATATATATATATATCGCGATCGCCTCGATCCGCGAGGAACGGTCGAAGAAAGGAAGGAAACTTGTTCGCGCGATTGATCTCTAACGAGGCTCGCTCTCTCCCCTTCGCGTACGCAAATTATCGATTTCGCGACCTAACCTTTTTCAACGAGGGAAAAGAAGGCCGTGGCGGGCGAACGGCGGCAGAAGCGCGAGAGTCTCGAGGTGCGGAAGAAGCAGAGGTCGAAGAAGCGTCGAATCTTCGAAGCCCGAGTGGAAGAAAAATTTAAGGGACCAGATTTAAGAATCGAGATTAGGATCGACGACGGTGGCCTAAATTGTCGGAGGCTGTGCGTGTAAACACGGTTGAGCATCTCTTCTTGATCGAGATAAGGAATAGTAGATACGCGAGAAGGAATAGAAGAGAGAGGGGAGGGGAGGGAGAGGGGGGGAAGAAAGAAGATCGGCGATGGAAGTGGAGATCGTGACTTGCGCGGAGAGCAAGAACGTGAACGGATCGGGGGATGGTGTCCCGACGCACGATAGCAGAGTGCAAATAGTACGAAAAACACGGTGAGAAGGAGGAGGAGGAGGAGGAGGAGTGGCGGAGTGTTTTTTCTTTTCGATCGGTTAAAGAGATGCAACGATCGCGAGAGATCGGCATGTAACTCGGCACGCACGAGTTTCCGCTTCTTTCTTTTTCCTCTTCTTGCAGGACGTCGCTGTTCATTATCATGAGTTTCATCTACGCGAAACTGCTGGTGGTCGTGTGCATCGCTTACGTGATAAGCGAGGTGGTCACGCACAAGCTGCCTCTCTACTACTACGAGGGATTCTTCACGTATCTCTACGGTGTTAGCATCTTATTCCTGTTGTACGTGTTCTGCTTCCTGCTGCAAGAAAGCGCTTGCTGCTCGAGGGGCAGCGACACGCCACCCCCGCCTCCGAGGCCGCCCAAACCACCCAAGGAACCCAAGGAGAAGAACAAGAAGAAGGACAAGAAGGACAAGGAGCAGAAGTCGTCGAAGAACAAGAAGGAATATCAGGTCAGGATCGATCTCTCTTCCCCAGTGCCATTGTAGCGAACAGTTGTACCACAGTTTCGTGGTTGTTAAGAAACCGCGTGTATTTCGGTGAAGTTGTCGAGCCGACAATTTTAAAAGGCATAAGTGGGTTGTTATCCATCCTCATCCACGGATCCGGTTGTAGAATCCGCGTTGTTACACTCCTCCCTCCCCCTCCCCCTTCCCCCACGTTCATTATCACGCGAATCCACTTCTAAAACCGAAACTCGGCAATTTTTTCCTCGTTGAAATTTACTGCTCTTTTTTTCGGGGTCGAGGCGACGAAATTATCTTCTAAAATTAAATTCGAGAGTCGAGAAATGGAACGAGATAGACGAGGATGGCTCGTGGTCGGTTATTAAATTGTTAACCGGTCGATTATAACCGACGAATGAAAAATGCGATGATTTCAGGACGCCGCTGACGTCGAGGCTGGGGTGGCCACTCGGGCGCTGAGGAAGCGGAAAACTTCGCAGAACGATCAGAGCCATGGAAGCTTTTTCCTCAGAATCGGAGCCATCGGTGAGCGGGAATCGAACTTCAAAGCGGAGATCTCAAACGAACGCGTCGTTATTTAAAAAAAAAAAAAAAACGAATCGTTTGCAGCTTTTGGCCTGGGTACAATGGTCTACAACGGTTTGGAATTCGGCACGTTCTTCGAGGTGCCACCCACATCGCCGTGTTACCAGATTCTCCAAGGCGTGAATCCAGTTCTGCAAATGATCTTCACCTTCATGCAGATGTACTTCATCTTCATGAACTCGAGGGTAGGTGGAAAAGAAACGATTCTTCCTGAGATCGATCTCTTTCGAATCGTTGTCCATTGATCGTCCGTTTTCTCTCGAAGCTGAACATTCATCGCTTCAAAGTGATCGCTCGTTTCGGCCTGATGCACGTGGTGGCCACCAATCTCTGCGTCTGGATCCGTACCCTGGTGTTGGAGAGCATCAAGGAGATCACGAAGCATCATCAGAAAATGGGCCAATTCGAGGCGGGCATTCTCGGTAAATCGTCTCGAGAAGAGGAGGTCTCGAAGAAGGACTTCTCTGATCTCAAAAAATGAAAAATTTTTTCAGAGAGTATCAAACAGCACTCGATGAGAAACGCGGGTGCCATACTGGGCACGGCGCCCCGGGACGTGGCGCTTCTGCGCGAGGCGCCGTTAACAGCGACCAGGTCGTCGACCGTGCCCACGTCGGTCGCGAGCACCATAGCCGCCTCGTTGGGCCGAATGATGAAAACTACGGCAAGGGCGATCGCCAGGGCCGTCACCACACCGACCTCGACCACCGCCACCGGCTGGAACCCCCCCACCTCGATGACCACTTCCACCTCGACCCCTAGGCCCAGCTTCACCACCACCACCGCCAGCACTTTGACCACTTTTCTCACCGCCCTCACGCCGAAAACCACCACCGAGGAGAGGACCACCCCGACCACTCCAGCCACCACCACCACCACCACCACCACCGCCGCCGCCGCCGCCACCACAACCACCACCGCCATACCCTCCACCACCTTGTCCTACTTCGTCCAACTGTTCGACGCGCCTCAGGCGGACAACAAGGAAGAGGTAAGGTATCTTTCCTATCGATCGATTTTTTTCGTGTCGAGTATAGATCCGATGTAATCGTTCCGTAACACAGATACATCAAATCTTCGACCTGAACAACCAAACGAACAGCAGCGAATATTGGAGCCCGAATTTCGGCGCGTACGCGGAGGCGTTGACGGACGAGGAGATCGCGTCGAATTCGTGCGGCCGGGTGAACATCATGGGGACGATCGTGCAGGACGCCGAACCGTACCTCTTCCCCTTCATAATCGAGTACAGTTTGATCGGTGCAGCGGTGATCTACGTGATGTGGAAACACATCGGCCGACATCCCCGTTGGCCGCATCAGGTGGAGGCAGATCTCGAGCGGCGGCTCGAGGCCATGCTGTCCCGAAGAGCGGTCGCGTTGGCTCATGCGGGTAATTATTATGCTACATTTCGCATACTCTCTCGAACCATCCATTCCTCGAAGATCGGCCGGGAGAAAAGTAAAGAAACTAAAAAGTGGATGTTTCTCGACGCAAAAAAAAAAATAGGTCACACAAGGGTGGACTGTGTAGGAGCGAGCAAAGGACTGTTCTTCGGCCTGTTGCTGCTGGTCGGCTCGCTGATCTGCCTGATCCTCTTCTTCGTGCTGATCCACCATCCGGACTTGGGCCTGGTCGCCATTTACCTCGCGGACGTGTCCCACTGCGTGCTCATGGTCCTCTCGATCGTGGCCATAATCGTCGGTTTCATACGGGTGCAGAGCTTGAAGTTCAAGGCCGAGGAGCAGAGCGACCTGAACGACATCCTCCTCCGCGTGTCGGGCTTCGGCCTGTTCGTGTACGCGGTGTTCAGCGTGATCGCCGGCTCGCTGGCAGCGTTCACCCACGAGCCCAACCTCCTCGTCATGCTGACCGGCCTCCTCTCCGTGGCCCAGGTCATCCTCCAGATGCTGTTCATCGCGGACGTGTCCCGCAGAAGGGTCCACCTGCCCGAGCACGATCGTAGCAAGCCCGGCAGGCAGGTGGTCACCTTCCTGCTCATCTGCAACCTGACCATGTGGGTGATCTACACGTTCGAGTCGCAGAAAGTGATGGCGAACCCGGTCCAGCTCGATTTCTACGGGTTCCTCGCGTGGGCCATCGTGCAGAGGGTCACCCTCCCGCTCTGCATCTTCCACAGGTTCCACAGCGCGGTCACGTTCGCGGAGATATGGAAGACGAGCTACAAGGCGCGCCTCGACTAGACGAGGGGATCGTTCGTCGGGATCAACGGCCCGGATTGATCGTCGTTCGCGAATCGAGAGGGAGAGAGAGAGGGAGAAAGAGAATGAGAGGGCGAGCGAGAGAGATCGGATCGAGTCGAGCGGATATTCCTGGCCGCGACGATCTTCTCGATCGTCTCTCTGTCCAAGAGACTCGGATGGACAGGGATGATGATGATGATGATGACGATGATGGCCAGGCTGATCGATAATATTGGACATATCTCGGAGAAATATTGGAGGCGGCTCGCGGTCTCTCTCGAAATCTGGGGTTTGCGTTGCTTCATACGGATCGAGAAAAAGTCGGGAGGGTGGGGAGTGTAAAGGGCGGCAGATGTGTCGACGGCAGCGTCCTCGAGGAGTCGAGGCTTGGCACGCAAAAGTGCGGGAGGATCGCGAAGCGTCGTTTTATTTTTTTACGCGCGTTATGCATTCGTTAGCCTCGGTTCTCTTTGCTTGAAACAGCAGCTGGACGGTTGCTTGCTTGATCGGAGGAGAAACGGGAGAGCACGGATCAGCAGGAAACAGGAGGTCGATCCATCGAAGGGAAAAAAGGAATTTCGGCCGGAGGAACCGGATAACTTTGAACAGATCGTATTATTCAAAATATTATTGAAAAGCACAAAAAGAAGAAAAATACAAGGAACAAGATCTAAAGAACACACACACACACACATACATACACACACATGCATACAAACACACACAGTGTACGTGCAATGCCACACAATCACGAAATAGGGCCCATTTTCCTTTCACCGTGTTTCACACCTTTTACGATCTCTATTATATACTGCCGTCAAATTTTCTACTTTTATATATTATATATGTATCTTCGCCCCCCATCGTGCATCGAGAGCGTTTAAGAGTACGTAGGATTTTTCACTCTTCGTTAATCCTCGGAAATCGCAAGATTTGGACTCGAACGAGCCAATATCGGAGGAAAGAAAGGAGTTTTTTCAAAACGTGAAACATCGTGCCAATTGATTATATACGAAGAGTGGAACCATCTTCTCAAAGCGAAATCACCTCATATTAGCGATCAAGTTCACATTCTTCGTTAGCATGGCCCAAGATAGTTTTTAGGTAAATAGCCGCCGTGTGATCTCTTTCTCGCGAGAAAAAGAAAAGGATGGAGAGAGGAACGATGAACAATCGAAGAGAGAGAGAGAGAGAGAGAGGAGACTCGATGCAGGAACAGGGTAATTTCGTTGCGCCGCAAGTCGAGCGAATTGACAACGACGCTTTTTTGATATCTCGCGGACGGATACGCATTCTTTTGTTCGAACAAGATTGGACGAAGTTTGTCCGCTTCGTCGACCGATTTGACGGAAAGGAAATCGAAGAGGAGAAGGAAGAAGACGCGCCAAAAAAGAAGAAGAAGAAGAAGAAGGGAAAACAATTCCGACGTTCTTTCTCGTTGCGTGCTTCAAAGTACAAAATTGTTTCTAACTTTTAGAATCTTTTATCGACACGACCCTTTCGACGTTGACGCTCCAATAAGAGCGTTCCGACGAATATCGAAGTGTGATTCGAGTCGCGAACGAATGAGTCGCGCGTTGTAAAAGTGGGATAAAGAGGGAAATAAAATAGAGGAAAGGACGAGAAAAGCGACGACGATGAAAAAGGATCTTGTATAAAGAGTAAAGAGTATTTTTTTTCTTTTTTTTCTCTCTCTCTTTTTTTTTTTTTTTTTAACAAATTCGAACATAATACTCGAAGATGTTCGAATCACGATAGGGAGGGGACAATGACGAATCACGAATGTAGATTTTATCGCGAGACTAAGAGATTAAAAGTAAGGAAATATCATAGACGAAGTTTTAAGATAAAGGAATTAAACGTGTAAAGGAAGATTATATGACGAGAAGAAGGAGAGGAAAAAAAAAAAAAAAATTATAGTCGGTACACTGGTAGTGAAATTTACACATACGCGTACACACAGCCACCACGTACCATTCACACGGAAGTTTATTAATAATTGTACCATGGTCGATTAGCTTTTAATGCCATCTCTCGGGAGAGATCGAACGAGATAAGTGGAACTTTCACATTTACATTCGCTATGAATATCGTAGATCGTTCAGAAAATACACACACACACACACACACACACACACATACACACACGCGTTTGAATAGTCGTTATTACATACATACATTGAAAGAAATCCCTCCACGGATCCCGTGAAAAAACTCAGAGAAGAAAAAGAATCCAACCCTTATTCCCAACAGGAGGAAAAAAGAAAAGAAAAAAAAAAAAAAAAAATAACCTGGTCGAAGTATGTACCTAGCTCTATTCGAGTCTAAATATTTTAATTCTTAGACGTATGTACGTAGGTGAAAGAGAATTAAGTTAAGGAGAGAGGAAACGGGGTGTGGGAAACGAGAGGGACGAAGTTGTGACACTAATTATACATAATTGTAATCCGAGACGATATTATTATTATAAAAGGTAACACGATATAAATATGAAAAAAAAAAAAAAAATTTAAAAATATATATTATATATATATATATATATACGCAGATAGATAGATATATATATATATAAATATAAATACATTTATGGAGATCTTTTATTGACTTCGATGTGCGCGACTGCGAATGAAGTGATGCGAATATGTAAATAACGATGCACAGTAAGGTATTGTATCAGCAGAGTGTCTGTGAAACGAAGAGCAATTATCGTTTTGCGAGTTCACGTTGCGAGGCGTGTTTTCGACGGAAAGAGGGTGCGTTTATTTATCTCCCTTAATTATAATAATGTGATCGAGCCCTCATCAAACCTCTTCTTGAAAGTTCAAAGAGAAAAAAAAAAAAAAGAAACCTCATCGACGTTATCCCTCGTCGACCGATATTTTATCGACTAATCGATCGATCTTTGTCAAAATTGACGAATGGTCCGCACCCTCTTACCCCTCGATTCCCTCGTCTCAACCGCGAGAAAAAATTCATACTTGCCCATTGATTTCATTAAGAATCAAAAGGAAAAAAGAAAGGGGAGAAAAAGGATGAGGAAAAAAAGAAGAAAAAGAAGAAAAACAAGCGTTCGTTTGATCTTTCCTCCGCTCGAATCCCGAAATCTTTTCACCAACGCTCTGCGCGAGAGTCACAGCGTGACTCTATCGAAAGAAAGAAAGAAAGAAAGAAAGAAAGAAAGGGGGATGCGAGTCCATAGGAACGACAATATAACAAGTATTGAACGTTTACGTAAAAAAGAAGAAAAAAAAAATCATAGTTAACAAGGCACTGCCACACACAGGACCAACAAAAGTCGAGAAAGTGATTATAGAGAAGAATGGGTGGAAAAGGAGGAGGGGAGAGCAAGAAGACACGAGGAGAAGGACGAAGCATGGGCGAATAGATGGAACCAAAAAAAAAAAAATAATATAATAATAATAATAATAATAATAATAATAAAACGGGGATTTTCGAGCAGAAACGGAGAACAAGCGAAAATATAATATAAATACATATACGAAAGCCAATACCCTTCCAACCAATTATCGAGAATGCGTGTATCGAAGTGTGAGTGAGGAATACGTATGCGCGAGTGATTGAGCAAGCGGTGCACGTGCGACACGTTTTTATTCGGCGAACAACGTCTTTGTATACTCTGCCCGTGTTCTAGAGAACAGGAGGATCATGGTTCTTGTGTATGTACATCAGTATCTCGATAGTAGCCGTAAGCCTAATCAATGAGTCGCGGGTTTGCCGAGAAAAATCGATTCGACTCGTCGAGGGAATCCTCGATTCGAGGGCCATGATCGGGGGAATTGCATGGAATTCGTTGAAAGGATGATTAGAGCGAGAAGAAGTCACGCTTCTATTTAATTATTTCGAGTAAGGACGGCGAAAGGGAAGGGAGGAAGAGAGAGAGAGAGAGAGAGAGAAGAAAGGAAGAAAAGGGGCTCGATACAAAGGCAAATCCGCGACACTTCGTCATTTAACATTACGTAGTGAGTTTTCGATGTCTTCGAGCATAATTACAGTTTGTACACATACACAATACGCGCGCACAACCGACATACTCATCACTCTATCAGATAGATACGATAATAGGGGAGGGAGGTGGCAGATGGAAGATTTCACGCGGACAATGGGATTAGAAGTAATAAGTTTCAACACGCAAGACACAAAGGATATTAAAAAAAATAAAAAAAAAAAAAAAAAAAAAAAAAATACTTCTACAAATTACATGTTGTCGTGTATGCAGTTTCTTGAAGTCGAGTAGCGACGAATACCACCGTAAACATTCGTAAAAATTCGCTCATTCATCTCAATTCCCATTTTGATTGTATAACGTTGACACGCCGTTTCTCATTGTAATCCGTTGAGGCGGCACGATCATCGTGTCGCCGTCATTTGTAACAATATACGATTATATTGGTTAATAAAAGTTATCTAGATGTAACATCGCTTTTACGAGTTTTAAGTAAGTTCTCCGATGAATAATTAATCTATTTTCTTATTTAATTTGCACGTGCATCCCACGATTCATTGTCCTACGATTAATAATCCCATAATAATGTCGAACGCATACGCGTAATATGGCACATGCGGTCCGGTCTAACAATAAGCGAATAACATAATATGATACCAATCCAGTTTAACAATAAGTGAAACGAATAATCAAAAGAAATTGTGCAAGATTTAAACTGAACTGCAAATGCGCGTAGTTCTTAGCTTGGTATTATTTTTCAGAAAATATTATTAACGAGATACTTTTAATATTATCTAAATTATTTTGATAAAATGAATTTTTAAGAAAAAATTTCAAAGAAAAGATTTTGAAAAACGATGCCAATTATCATCAGATCTAACCAACGCGTCGAGACCTGACTATAAAAAAATATGATAAAAAGTACAATGGAGCGAGGACAAAAAATTAATTTAAAAGATAAAATGACACTTTCAAGATAAGGAACATTTTAAAACGTAAGAAAGAAATGAAATAAGAATTTAAAAATAAAAAAAAGAGAAATATAAATCAAAAATTTAATACAAATAATAATCAAAAAAATTAATAATAATCATGGAAAGTTATTTTACTAAGTACAAAATAAAATAATGATTTTAAATTAATTATTAATAGAAATAATCTCAGACAATTTCTTTATTAAAGTATATTTTAAAAAATAAAAAAAGTTCAAAAATTATTGTTTTGAAATCTATCTTATCTGAAATATCTTCTTGCATATAAAATTTAATATATTTTTATACAAGTAAGAAAATAAGTTAATAACTTTATATTAAAGATTGATGATTTGAAAATCATCTAATTTAAAATATTATTATTAAAAAGAAAATTTTTATTATTAATATTCAAAAATGCAATATACAAGAAGATTTAATTTGCACGTGCAATAAATAAAACAAAAATAATATTGTTATTTACAGGTATAAATACTTGTGTCACTCGTGTAAAAGTCTACGTGTACAATATCATTTATGTCGATTTGAAATTTTCGTCCTATGACATGATTAAATGATTGAAGGAACAAAGGTGCATGTGACTCACCATTAGATGCGAAGATCATTGATGCTGCTAAGAAGTTATCATAAAGACTGTCAAGCTTTAAGAAGTTATCATAAAAGCCATCAGCATGTAGAAGAATCATGGAAGTCGTAAAACATCTGTAACAAAAAACAAAATAATACAATTTAAAATAAAGTCCAGATTGTTTAAAAAAATTAAAATTAAAAAAAGATGAAACTAGACTAATAGTATAATAATAATAATAATAAAAATTAAAATTTTAATAAATTTTAATAATTAAAATTTTAAAGATTTGAAATTTAAATATCTAATGATTCTGTATCAATAAAAATTTAAATGAAATAAGAAAAGATAATTATTATATGATGGATGATGATCTTATTCTTTTGAGAGTAATACTGACTCTTTAATAAACGAATAAACATTGATTCTACATTATTTTACATTATCCAATGAAGAATTAAAAAAAAGTATTATTAGAAGTAAACACTTTATTCTTATAAAATAAAATTAAATTTACTATTCTATTAATTACTATTATAAATTATTAATTTTTATAGCTATTTAAATATTCTAATTGTCATTTTATGCGAAAAATAATTATAAAATAGTTATAAATGGATTTACAACAATCAATAATTTGTTATTTAAATATATTAAAATATATTTTAAATTTTTATTTTTAATTTATTACTTTTAAAAATTTATTTCAATAATAAATATAATTGATTTATTTTTATAAATAAAAATTAAATTCACAGTTCTATGGTATATTAATTTTTAATTTTATAATTGTGTTACAATATTCGAAATATCATTTTACGAGGAATCACAAATTGAATTGACCGACAGTGGTCAATCAAGAATAATCAATGTAACTACAGTAGATAAATTCTATCAAGATATAGAAAAAGTATAGGTTCCTGTATATGATAAAAATTATATGTCAAAAAAAAAAATAAAATCAAATATATTAAAAAATTGTTTAAGCATAAAAACGGATATCATATTATTCTATATATTCGCAAAAATATTAATACAAACTATTTATAAAATGCTTGGATAAACGTAACAAATAAAAGTAAATCTTGCATTTAACGATAGATGGCGAGACAAGACTGCTAGTGCTGGCAATGCAGTTACTCTGCACAGAATTTATAATAGAAATGCTATATAATAAGAAAAAGATATATTAAAAAAAGAAAAAAAACATTAATGCATTATTGCAAAAATTAACACAAAAATAAAAGCTGAATGCCTTCTATCTTATAATTATCTAAAATCTAATTTAGAATATACAAATATTGCAGCATTGCTACAACATTAAGAATCAGACCAGAAAATAAAAGATATTATAACCAGAAAGAAAATAAATGGCAAACAGGAAACCAGGGAATCGAATGGAACAAAAAAAACGAGCCATGAAATAGCAGTCGAAGAGAATGAAAACAAAAGAGAAAGCCACATGAAAATACATATGCATAGCCGTATCGACAACAGAAGAAACATTCACGGCGAAGAAGCTGCTTGTGAACGACCGGTAAACAATTAGTCGCGCCGTATGGCGATGAATCATTATTAAAGACGATGACGAGCCAACTGTCCTTAGGCACTTCGTTGTCCCGGTCATTCGAACCGAGACCCTGTTAGCATGCGACATTAATTTGCGTAAGGTGTTTTGGGGTGTTACTTGAAAAGCAACGGATGTGGGTGCGCGACAGAAAGGAGATGAACTAAAAGGCGAGGAAGAGCAACGCTGCCTCTCATTTGCCTTTCAATACCGGTTCCCTTGTCATTGTGACAACGACGCTACTATTGTTGTGCCACCGTATACCATGTATTACCTACCTGTTCGTGTTCTTACCAGCGTGGGTGGCGGCCGTGCACTCCAATTCGAAATCGTCCTCTTTACGAATCGTATTTTAAACTGACACACATAATTTCCACTGATTTCAAAAAAATTATCACCATACTCGCGTCTCCGCTTCTCGAATGGACTCGTCCTGTTACGAGTGACAGCGCCACCTAGGAGAAAACGAAATCAAAATTATTCAAAATTATTCAAAATTACGAGCATTTCAAGTGAAAAAAAAGTTACTCGGCTATCGAATTTTTCTAGTTATGATTATTCAAAGATAAAAAGTTAAAGAGAATTACAAATATATATTTTGAAGAAATATCCTGAGCATTCTCAAACGTTTGTAGTCACAACAAGTAATTTGAACGCTTGTCACCATGTTTTATCGTAAGCGTCACTTCGTCGTAAGCAAGCTTGGTAAAGAAACATTTTCGTAAAAAGTCTTACCGTGTTTATTCAATCTTCAGACATTATCTTTTGTGCTCCGTAAGTAACTGGAACGGTTGGTCACATTCGAAAAATTCTCAGAATTTTCAAAGAACAACAAATATCACATAAATTTTCACAGAAACGGGTGTTCACGTCACAGGATTCCGAAACTAATTAAGATGCGCGCGCATCGCTAATAAGTTTCGTGAAACAGCGCATCTTGTTCACGCATGCATTATGTGTATATATATATGTGTGTGTGTGTGTGTGTGTGTGTGTGTGTGTGTGTGTGTGTGTGTGTGTGTGTGTATAGTTATCAAGTTACTAAGATATCGGAATTTTTGTTATTTCTCGTATCATATAATCATCGTTTGCGTCAATACTTCGTTATTTGATTTTAATCCGACTAATAAATACCATTGCGAATTAAAACTCGTGTGTTGGTGTAATTATTCGATAATACGTCATAACCTCGTTCGACTGGAAACGATGTCGATTGCAACAATTATACGGATTGTTACGAACGAGCAGTGAAATTAAAAACTAAATCTTAAAAAGTGTGTCGGTCTTCGACATCGCATTCAACTTTATTTATTTATATATATATATAGGCAGAAGAAGAAAGGCAAATCGATTCAGCCAAGGGAAAGAATAGACAATACCTTAACCACGAAACGGTTAGCGAAGAATGATCAACTAGAAGTCGAAATGCCGTATGGAAAAATGTCTTCCTCGTTCGTTTTGGGATTCAAGACGGCGTCAGTTGGCGGTTTTCCACTCGAGAAGTAAGGTAATAATCCGTATAATGGCCGTTAAGCGGTCGGTGATAGGCGAGGCGAGGCGAGACGAGCGGACTCGAGCGGGCTCTCGAGAGCCCACGTGGTAAGGCGCAGCGAAGCAAGGCGAGAGACCACGTTACTCGCTTTGTACCGCTTAAGCTAATGAGCCACAGATGGCGATATATCGTTGGACCCTGTTCGCATACATAGTGTGTGTATACAATATAAAGTGGGCCGAAATGCGAGGGAGAGGTAGATCAGTCGCGATATACGAATCGTTGCAAGGTGGTTGAAAAGTCAGCCGAAAGGGGTTGGCCAGGTTCGTTTGGCTCGATGTTTATCTCGGCCAGCCGGTCGTACGCGGCTACCGCGGCCGATCCTATCTCGCGATATGCACCCTCCTTTTAACCCGGTGCACGACCAACCTGCACACCGCTAAATACACGCGCTCGTCTTTTCGCTGGCCGGCGCAGATGTACCGCCCTTTTGCACTGCTTGCCTCGCATTCCTCGGCGTAAGCGATCCCCGCTTGTATTCTCAGAGAGATTGCGCCGTCCGCAAAAAGGACACACGATTCCCCGCTTCGTGCGTTACGCTACGTATCGCAAATAAATCTTGTTCGACTCGTTTTCTTATCTTCTTTTCTTCTCTCTTTCAGATTTATTGAATTGATTTGAAATCTTTATAACGAAGATACACGAGAATATCATGTAGGAATAAGAATTTCATTACTCACGTTACCTGTTAATTTGTTCGTCGAAAAGGAATTAAAAATTTCAGTAATATCTATAATTAGATGAAAACATTTTGAAGATTTTGAAAAATTGCTGCGAATCTGAACGATGCATTGTATAGAGACAAAAAGATATCAAAGAAATGCACGATTCGTACAATGGTAGAAATTGAAAAAATAAACAGAGGAGCATGAAACATGAGCGCGTGTCTACATGATTGATTGCTCGATAAATCTGCACGACGAAGGAAAGAAAAAAAAAACCGTTCGAACGCGTGAGAAGCAAATATCGATATCATTTCCTTTGTTCGAGATCAGCTGCCTTCGTTTCATCATCCGATTCGAGAAAGCTGAGGCGAGAAAAGAAATCGGCGGGCGCATGAAAAAGAAAAAAAAAAATAAAATAAAGAAGGCACGTGGACCGCGGATCGAAACACCGGCTGAAATTCGCACGAAACGAGAGCAGGTTGGGACAGCCGAGGACAGCCGCGATTTCACACCGCGGCCGTGATCCGCGATTTCACGGCAGCTGCACCCGCCACAGGAAACGAGACGATCGAAGGCTCGCGCACACCGGACGAACTTTCTGCATAAAACGTGAAAACGGGGACAGAGGCGAGGTTCGACGTTCGTCTTGTCGCGAATACGACAACGATCGCCGATAAAAATCGCCTTTTCTCCTCCACCGCCGCTCTTTCTTCCCCTCCTCCCCCTTTCCGCCCTTAAACGCGGAAAGCAACGAAACAATGAGACAAGAGAGCCGGTAGCAATCGAATATAAAACGATATGGAGCGTGGTGGCACGCGATCGAGTCGCGATAAACAACTACTACTACTACTACCACTACTACTCTCTTGTTTACTCGCTCCTTTCGAAAGTGGGAAGAGCTTCCGCCAACTGGGAATAAGTGCATCCTTAATTAACCCATGGATCCGCCGATAAAAGGATAATAGGTGGAGACGGAGTGCATCTGTTCCCTTCCTCCACGGGTTTGTCTACAGGTCAGAAACGTTTTCTTCCGCGGCGAAGTCGTTAGCGTCGGATCTCATCGACGCGTGAAGATATACAGTCACCGGCGATACACACGCTCGAACCGAATCGCGCTAGACACGGCCTATAATTTCACCGTTTCTTCGGCTCCCACGGAATAGCAATTACCCTCTATCGAGACATCTCTAAATTGCCCTCGGATTGCGCACTTATCCGGACAAACGGTTCTCCCCCGAAGAAAAAGTACGACAGTTTTGCAAGGAGAGCAACAACTACCTCTTTTACGCTCTTTTACGCTCGTCGAATATATTTTATTATACACGCGTATGTGGAAAGATTAGAATTCAGCGGGGGCCATGAACGTAAGGTGATGGCTGTTTCATCGGAAAAATTACGTGCGAGGCACGTACGCGCGGGTAGAGCTGAATGGAATTGTGCGAACAACAACGAGCAGGAATTTCCACAGCGTTTTCACGTCCTTGCGGTGGGGTATAGGGAAACGGTTTCGCAACGTTCACGGCGTGACGCTCCTAAATCCTCCGGCACTTTTTTACCCGACACACGAAACGACGTGGGCGGTTGCATAAAGTAGGCAGCCTGCACTTATCTACATGGCGCGCACAAACGGCCGCGGTTGCAACGACCTACGGTCTCGTACTTATGTTAAATTACAGGTGGACATACGCGCGCCATGGCCATTAGTTTTCTCTCCTATGCACGCGCTCAGTTTCTGCCGAGACCTGCTTCGTTTACCACAGATGTTTCATCGATTTGTATAAGCGCGTATGAAAGGAAGCGGGGAAAGAAGAAAATGTAGCCGCGATAGTGTTATACGGTGTAAATATATAGAGTCGAGTAAGTTTTAAATAAGTTGGAATGATCGAACGCTACTTGTTCTAATGCGCTCGTGGAAAGATAACGTTCGAGCAACAAATTTTGGCGAACGAGAGTAGGCCAAGATAGCGTGCAAAAGAATGTTCTCTCCCGAAACAGACCCACTTTCGAACGTGCGTGCAAGTACACCACGATTGCTCGTCTCGTAACACATCTTTTGCCGCCCGCGTCCTTTTCAATTCGTCGACATTTTTCGGTTTCACCGCGAACGTAATAATAATTCCCCATCGACGAGTCCGCGGTCTATCCTCGATCATCGATCTCCTTCTCACGGTTTCTCTTTTTTTTCAGGCGGAAACCCGTTGAACGGAAAAGACCAGAAACGAGAACGAGCAGAGAATTGGATGAAGAGAGAGAGAGAAACGATGATACTTGAGGGATAGAAGGAGAAAGCGCGTATGGCGAAAGAGAAAACGTACGAAGAGAGAGAGAGAGAGAAGCACGACAGGAGGCAGAGGAGGAGGAAGAATTGAAAGAAGTTATGAAAATAAGGCGAAGCCGGAAGGGGGCGTATGATAAGCGCATGCGACGATCGACACGCAACACAACCACTCTAATTTTAGATCTTGTCACTCTGACGCCAGCTGCTGTATGCCCCTCCCCGCCTATTACAAGCGTTTACGCACACTTACGCGCGGCGTACCGTCGCTTCAACTCGCCTCGATTCGCCCCGGCTCGCCTCCGATCGCTTTGTTTCCCGCTCGCTACTTACATATGTTGCTCTCCTCATTTTGCCTTGGGAATTGTTTCCACTGCCTCTTCTCGTGATATCCGTCTCATGCAACACGCATTTCCCATGCTTCCTTCGATTCCACCGCTTCGGTTCGATAAGAAGAAAGGTTCGCAAAGCCCTGATAAATTTTCCACTCTCTCTCTCTCTCTCTCTCTCTCTCTCTACACACACACGCTTAGATTTAGCATTTTCCATTCGTAGGTATTCGCGCTATTCGACATTCCCTTGGACGCGAGACCCATCACGCACATAGCCACGCACGCATAGGCCGTGCAGCATGCGTGAGCTGGACAACTTACGAACTGGCTATTACGAACAGGACGATGGTACAGGATCCGCGTGCTAATTGCCCGTCCATATGTTTTCCGCGAAACCTTCGACTCGGTTGATTTCACGCGAGCCCATTGTGAAGGAGGGAAAGTCGGTACGAGTTCTTCGAAAAATTGATTATACCCTTTTGTATACACCGGTGGCGCAAAGAGGTTGGGGAGATCCGATTCATCCAGTCGAGCCGGATGCGCGATTCGTGACCATTCGTCGTCTCGTGGAACGAAGAATGACTTTTCTGGAAAATTATTCGCATCGTCATAATTGACGGCCCTCGTCGCATTCCTCTGCCGTGATTCAGCCCAACGAGAGACGTGCGTTTACTTTCGAGGTGGCAGGTGCGCCGGTATCCAACACGGTTCTCCAAGATTGATCGGCCGAGAATCAGAAATTAAATTGATACAAATTGCCGGAGTGGGACGCGTGTTCTTCACAGCGTATGTAAATAAATACAATGTAGAAATTACGAATTGGCCAATTTCGTCGAGGGAATATACGTAACCGTGGTTTAACAACACCCTATTTTTACTTTATCGGCGAGTAACGAGATATCCGTTCGAGCAATAATCCAATCTGGCAGTATCCGGGAAAAAGAAATGAATTTTCACTCGATCGTCTGATCGAATCGTGCTCCGCTCTTGAAACGAAAAAATAAAGGATCGAGACCACGCTCCGTATCCGCGAAAGTAGCCGTATCGTGGAAATGGATCTCGATCCGTTATTGGGAGGAAAGAAATGGAGAAATCAAGAGGGAGAGAGGGTCGTAATTTAGAATGGCATCGCGATGCATAGGCTAGGCGAAGCCGATCGAGATAATGAGCCGATGCAAGGGGCATCGCCGTAGACGGGGAGGGGGGAGGGGGCAGATATATCTCTGGATGTACACCTAACGGCCACGTTGATGAGAGAATGGAGGGACGGATGATATCTTCTCGGGTTTAAGTTGCACGGCAATCGGGAATGGAAAGAAGCCGCACTCGTTGGACCTTCACTTCCTCTCATTGTTCCACCCTCTCTCTCCTTCTCACCCTTTCCGTTCAGACAGCTCCGTTCCTTCTTTCCGCTCGTTCTGCTGGTTTCTGTTAAGCGCCCTCCCCCTCTCTCTTTCTCTCCCCCTCGCCACTCCTCCGAGCTTTCTCGATTTAATTCGCCTCCACTCTCTCTCTCTCTCTCTCTCTTCCCCTCGAATCGGCTTACTTGCACGTATATTCCTTACGTGAAGCGTATATATATATATATACATACGTGTGTGTGTATATAACTCGAGGAACGTAGGAGCTGGCGGCAAACAATATAACATCCGATTAGCTCATTATGCGGAGATCGACAGATCGATAAATTCGACGCGCCGGATCTGGGCCGAGTACGCGCGATTATTTTACGCGATTTTTGCCGGTACGCTGGGCCGCCGTGATATCCGCTGCCAGCGTTGCGTGTAGGCAAAAGATTAGAGATAGCATTTAGCGGAAAGCGTCGCCGTTAATAGATAGTTAACCGTTCGACGAAAACGTTTCTCTCGCTCGAGAAGAATTCCTTCTCGAGGAATAAAAACTCGAAGCTCGCGGCGAACAAACGAAGAGAGAGAGTCGGGATCCAACCGATCCCGATCCGTTAATTCGTTCCGCGGAATCGAAGAAAAGAGAGTGGCAGTTTTTGGCTTCCCAAAATCTTGTGGCGGAAAAAAGTTGGCAACAACGATACAACGTGCAATTAGGTTGTTGTTATTATAGCTAAGGAGGAGGAGATGAGAGAGGAGATAAATACGAGCCGTGAATACGCAGCTGGTCATCCTCTTGTACATACCCGATAAGGTGTATCTCGTGGTGTTCGATCGCGATCTCCGCCACCTCCTCTTGGCCGCTCGAGGTGAACATCTGGCCGCGGTTTCGACGCTTACCGAGCGACGACCGCAGGTAGCGTGCCGCGTGCGAGACCAGTAGGCCGCCGAATATCGGCAGGTGATATCGCCTCCCCGCCCGCGGCCCGGAAACGAAGGTGGAGAGATTCTGGACGTGGCCGATGCATCATCGATGTTATGATTTATCGGGAGCACCGGTTCTCCTCTCCCCTTTGAGCACCGATCAACAGCCACCTTCGTATTCCATCGTTTCGCTTCTTCTTCTTCTTCTTCTTCTTCTTCTTCTTCGAGGAAAGGGGTTGCCGTATCGTTTGTGAAAGAAAAAAAAAAGATAAGGGACGAGAAGGTGGGGATGGACGGAAGATTTAGCACGAAAGGTACGCGCCACCCCGTTAATTAACAGAAGGAAGTCGATCAGCTTAAGGATTAATTGGAGGGAACAATACCGTTTCCTCGGGATTATCTCGGCCGTAAGCCGCGCGATCGGATCGAAATGGACAGTTTCTTCCTATTGGAGAATTACTATTATTAATTCTTGACGTATTATTCGAGATATAGAATTTTTTTTCAAAAAATTATCGTCCGTCCAAGCGGTAAGAAAGTAAGAAATTCTCGTTCCTAGAAAGGCTAGGAAAGAAGTAAGTGGGTTATCGATCCTACGAATTAACGCAGCACACACACACACACACACACACACATACATCTGGGAGCAACTGCGCTCTAATCGAGGATTTTTCCACGTTTTTCCTTGGACAAGCCAGCGTTACGTGGCGCACGCGCTCGGTTAGACACGCATTAGTTGCAAGTTGCAATTCACCCGATTAAATTTTTATCCGCGCCTGCGGGTTTTTTTTTTCTTTTTCCTTTGCCAACTGATTACCCTGTTTACCATTCGCCGCATGCGAGCTGCACAATTGCATAAATAACGAGGAACGTGCACGCGAAAATTAAAATTCGTTGGGAAAAGTCAGGGACGAATTATTAAAATACGGGAGAAAAATCGATTCTCTCCAGCGGCCTCCCCGGACAGGGTACAGGTTTTGTCCGCCCCGGTCTCGATTTTCAAGGTGAGGAATCGAGTTCCCCGAACGTACGCTCGTTACAGCCTCTTAAACGGAGATAAGCAAAGTGCAGAAACCAGATATAACGTGTAAAGCAATCGGTTAATTATACTCGGCGGAGTCATCTTCGAGTCGCGCCGATATATCGTATTATATTATTAAACTGTTCCCTCCGTGTTTTTAATCTCCGAGACTTTGCACGCGTGATAAGTGGAAACGTTTGCCTCTCCAACGATTCGAGAAACGGTTTCTGTTACGCGATTTAACTTAACTCACGATATTAAGAAGAACTCTTTCGTAAGTCTCGAAGACGGGAAAAGGGAAACAATCAGGATGATCTCTCGTCACGATACCCGATCTAGAATTTGGAAACGCGAAATTGGGAGGAAAATAATTTCCAGAAAGAGAAAAAATCGTAACGAAATACGAAACGAGAGCGAATCGCAGGAGAAGAGTACGAGTGCGGAGGGAAAAGAAATCGTGGCGCCTGGGCGAAGATCGATGAATTAAAGAGAGCGCCTTCGGGGCCACGAGAGGACGAAGAATCCCGGCGTGACGGCCCACCTGTTTTGCCCATCCGTCTGTGGCCCGGTTGCGCCCCAGTTGGCACAGGTGTTCCTTCGACTTGCCTCCGTTCCCCCTGTCTCGCTCCATCTCTTCCTTCCCTTTCTCAACCCCTTCTCTCTCTCTCTCTCTCGTTCATCACCGGGGCCGAGAGTGAGCGCGCGTGAGAGGGAGAGAACGAGGTGAAAATGACGGATCGACGAGAAGTCGGGAAGCGACAAGCGATCGGGCGGCGTTGCACGGACGTTGCTCCAGGCGTGGATCGATAGAGGGATCGATCGATCGATAGATGCGTGCGTCATCTATCAAACGTAGAAAACGCACGACGGCTTCGATGGAAACATTCGTTCGAGGAACAAGTTCGAAATTCGTTGTCGCCGATTATCGCAAGCGAATAGGTGGTTCCGTTTATTACGGTGTTGTTTGTTCCAGAAATCGGGCGGCACGCGCATAGATATGCAAATTGCGGAATTGATCGGGGAAACGGACATCGTTTTTCATCTTGGCGTCTTGGAGACCCGGCCACGGTGAAACAGATGGACGGGGGAGATCGCGAATGAAGAGACCGCCTGCGAGCAAGCATCTGTCCGGACGTGTCGAGCGTACGCGTCGAGACGATGCATTGGACGCAGACGTCGCGGAGAGACGGACGTTTATTAATTAATAATACCGACCGGATGGGCCGACACGCTGCTCCTTCCAGTAATTTCTTCGAGCGGACGTCTTTCTTTCCGTGGGGACTTTTCTTTCCCCCCCCCCCCCCCTCCCCCCTCTGTTTACGATGAAAGGTGCGCGACGAGAATAAGATATCGAAGGAGGGTATTCGTAAGAGAGGAATGTTTACTAATCCTAATGCACTCTGGCATCGTGCTCGACGAAATTGATTTCTTTGAAATCACCGGCCGAGGGTTTTTGCGCTGGCGCTTCGATCGAGAGAAGAATCGACTGTTGGAAGAATTTATCGCCACGTCTGCCAGCGCGAGCGCATCTGTCCCTCTTTGCCCAGTCTTTATTACACCGTAAGAACACAAGAAGTCTCTCCACGGATATTACCTCGGCCGTATCTCTTCCTCGCGATACGCATCCACACGGCAAAAGAACGTCCGACTGCTATTCTTTGTGCGAGCGTCCATCGGCAAGTAGGCAAATTGTTACATAAAAAGGAATGAAAGATCTGGTGGAACGCCTAGTCCTTACTTATCACGCATCTGAGAGACTATATTTCTCGAATCGTGTCCAAATTCAATCGTTCAAATTTTCATCGTGTATTTTTAATTCTACGATAATTTCTCGATCGAACAATTTTTTCTTCTTCTTTTATCTTCATAAGCACGACATTCTCTTACGTATTTATTCGCAACGTATTTGAACGATTCTTTCTTCGATCATAAATTTAATGTATTTTGATTCTACGATTTCTCGATCGAATAACTTTTTCTTTTTCTTTTATCTTCATAAGTACAACATTCTCTTGCATATAACAACGAATTAAATTTTCTTCGATTCTTTCTTCAATCATACATTTAATCGTGTATTTTAATTCTACGATTTCTTTTTCCTTGCGATATTTCGACAAGCACTACATATTCTTACGTATACCAATTAAACCAATTCTTTTTTCAATCATAAATTTCATCATTTGAACATTCTCTTACGTATAGCAATTAAACGATTCTTTTTTCAATCATAAACTTGATCGAATTTACCTCGATTTCTTTTTCTTTTTATCTTGATAAGCAGTACATTTTAATACGTACAGCAACGAATTCAACGATTCTTTTTTCAATCATAAATTTGATCAACATTCATTCGCCCTTACGTATAGCAATTAAACGATTCTTTTTTTCAATCATAAACTTGATCGAATTTACCTCGAATGCATTTTAATTCTACGATCTCTTTTTCTTTTTCGCGGTAATCACTACATTTTCTTACATATAGCAACGAATTAAACGATTCTTTTTTCAATCATAAATTCGATCGAATCGTGTATTTTAACTCCACGATTTCTTTTTTGCGGTATCTTGATAAGCACAACATTCTCTCACGTATCGCAACGAATTTAAATTCGAGTCTTTTTTCGTTGACGAGCGTGTTCCGGACGGTTCACGAATCAAGCCCGAGGACAGTTTACGTAGGTGCAGGAGTCGAAAGGAAAGGATGGGGCGCAGGATGGGCCATTATCGCGATGTTCCGCATAGATGTATCGAGAAAAAGGGTTGCACGGTCGCGGGTCTAAGGGCCGATAGATTCCTCGCGATAGCGGCCGCCTCGCCTGGCCCATCGAAATTCATATGCATGAGCCCTTATTATATGGTATTAGATATGCGCACAGGTGGTTGCCTCGGGATACGGCCTTCTCGTTTAATATGTAACACCTAAGTATACGAAGCTGCGGCTGCTGCTACCTCTTCCGCTTCTGTGGAGCAGCGCGGGCCTCGTTATTAGCCAAAGCTGTTGCCTTCGAATTATTTAGGCGCGCGTCAGACTGACAATAGCCGCGTGTTCGAAAGGATTACGAGCAGCCGTCGCTGTTGATCGAATTCCTAGCCCCAGACGTCCGTCCGTCCGTCCGTCTGCGGCAAATTAGAAATTAAGGAGAGAGCGTTTGGTTTAGGCTGCTGCTTTGAAATTCAAATCGACCGACTATTACAATTTAATCGAGAGACGTCCGACTCTCTCTATTTAAAGAAACAGAAAATAATAAGAAGGAATATCATCAATTCGAAAATTTCGATCGAATTCTCTTACCTCTCGTTCCATTCGTGTATTCTTCTAAATCCTAACCAATATCGAACGAAACGAGGGATTGACCGATTGGAAATTTCTCGTGTTCGAGGGGGCAGGATGGAAGGAGAAGAGAAACTGGCGATTAGCGGTTGCGGATTGAGAAATCGGCCACGTTCGCATCCGGTCGCGACTTTCGAGTCCGTTTCCATGGCCGCGGATGGCCGAGGGAAAGCCGACTCGTAACGGAAGGGCGGGCCCCCGTCTTTTTGTGCGCCCTCGCAATGAAACGAAATGAATGCCGTGTCCCCTTTTGTTCTCTCTGCTCCCCGAAGCCTTCAATCTTCGCGTGTACCGCTCCAACCTGGGAAGTTCTCCGAAAAAAAACGGACGAACGTTCAAAGTCGTCCTCTGCCTTTTGCCAACGCAGGTTTTTGCCTGCCCAGGTGGTTTTTTTCTGGATTGAAAACTGGATCGCGAACGAGGCTCTCGCCTTTTGCCTCGAATCGATCGAAGAAATTAGAGTGCCACGAAATGGACGAGGCAGGGGCGAGCAGCGTCCATTGAAAACCATCGTCGAAATTCTCGAGATCGCGTAAATGTCGAGAAGGTCGGTATGAAAACGGGGTATCGTTCGCTGGAATCATGGTGGTAACTTTTTCGCTTCGAGGAGCCGCGATGATACGCGGCGAATAGATATTGGAGGAGAGGTAGAAAGTTGGGGAGGGCGATAAAAGCACTTCCTGAGGGAAAGGCGAGCTGGCGCACCGGTTACACGCTTCTTGCCCCGATCATAATGTTTTCTTTCACGAGTAGGGAACAAAGGACGAAGAATTGCCGCGACAGAACAATTAAGCGCCGAATCCATCGTGCTTATTCCATGCAAATACGCGCGGTTCACGCTCCCGTAGCCGGCCGTGTTTGCAACGCGTCGCACGGCTAACTTATGCGAGGATCGCAATTAGCTTATTAACCCTCCCTCCCTCCCCCTTCTCCTCGTCCGTCGCTAAATTACTTACGATACGTGTAGCGGCCGTGTAGAACTATCAATCCGTTGATCGCATAATTTTTACTCGGGACGTTTTCCTCTATCTCCACGGTCTAACAGCCTATTCCTTCTTGTTCCTTCTTTCGCTCGGTGAAATCGTTCCGTTTCCCTTAAATTTCGAATTGTATCCTCCCGATCGTGGCCTCGAGGTAACGCATAACGCACGGAGCAAGGAGCGGAGCACTGGCATCGCGCTTTCCATTTTTAACCAGCAATCCGGTCGAATAAATATTATTGCAAATTTGTAATATCGCGCAATATCGAACATCGTATCATCGGGGATGACGAACGAAGAGCATTTTATTTCTTTCTCGAGGGGGCGCGTTGTTTCAATGGCGGTTCGTGTCGAGAAAAAGCGTCACCGTTTCTCTGAAAAACCGCGATGCGATGGAAAAGGAGGGATCGACGGGAGAATCGACATTACCGATCCTCTCGATCCTCTCCTCGGGCGTAAGAGATCGCGGCCAGAGCGAGAGAGAGAGAGAGAGAGAGAGAGACGGGCGAGGAGGCTGGGAACTCGTGGCCGCGGACTCGCGGTCGTCGCGGCCGGCCGCCGCGCGCTGCGATCACGGCGGCCAATCGTCGCAGCGCTCGCCCCACCCCTTCCGCCGGCCACCGTCTCCGCCTCCCGCGTCGACACGCCCCTCCGCCGGAAAGAGGGTGACGCGAAAACAGCCCCCGGCGGCAAAATCAATAGACCAATGGCCACTCGGACGCGTGCGTGACGCGGGTGACGGACGTCGAGCAGGGAGGGCACCAAGGATTTGCGCGCAACTCACCACCCCTCACTGCCTCCCCCCTCCTCTCCCTTCCGGCGTGGCGCGACCGACAGCGCACCGAGGGGCAGTTTCGAGCGCGGATACGTGCGAGCAGCAATTTAGCCGAATCATTCCTGTCGCATGATTTATCGCCGTCGCCCTCCCCTTGCATCCCCCGCCTAGTAATAGCGATAGCGGTAACAGTGGTGGTGCCTCGCGGTGGACGAGCTCGGACGACCATGCAAAGTGTTGGCGATAAATCTTCCTTCGTGTGCTACGTGTGCCACTCCCCCGGCTAATCGTCGCGATATATATATTTCTCTCTCTCTCTCTCTCTCTCTCTCTCTCTGTTCGAAGCAGAGACAATACCCTTGCTCGAAGAAAGAGCACAGCCGCGCAAGTCGCGTGGCGCATTGCGTGAAAAAGGAACGCGTTCTTGATTCAATTAGTAACGAGTTCTCGAGTGGTCTCGGTGGTCGTCTCGCTTTTTTTTCTTTCTTTCTTTCATTCTTTCTTTTTCGATTATTTTTTCGCATTCGAGAGAATGGCGGGGTGAATGGCTTCGTGGGAAGGAAATTGGAAGTTCGGTCGATGCCATGCTTCCAGGTCTATTAAAATCTACATATTTTTTGTGGAAAAATGGTTTGAGGAACGAAGGTTTGTTTTTTTAAGTCGAAACGGGGCTCGAATTCGAGTTTAGATTTCGATCTCGTTTCACGTCTCGTTCCCTCAAACGCGAAAGGATTCGTTCGCGTCAGGTGTTTGAAAGAGCGCTATTCTCTTCCGCATAGTTTCGAGGGGTCGTTCGACTTTAAACCCTCGAGGGAAGGCAGTTTAGCGGTCAATGGCTAAATTACTGTGACCACATCGTTTAGCAGATTTGGGGAGAGGGCCGAAAACAAACGAGAACCGAAATCCCGACCGTGGTTCTTTTCTGACAGAGCGTGCAAGTCACGCAGCTATTGTCCTCGCGTTCTTCCTCTTATTACCGCATCGATAGAATTCCTCAAAAATTACACATTGTTTCAACTTTTAATAGGATGGGTACCGAGTTTGCCCAGTTTGCGAAATCAAAACTGATTCTTATGTTAACGCTTCGCAATTTCTGAAAAAGTGAAATTTGTTTACACTACGGCAAAAAGTAAATCGGTTGAATAAATGGTAAATAAAACGAACTACGATTGTACGAACGAAGGTATCGCTTTTTCAGAGAAAACTTTCAGAAAATTCGCTAGCCAGAGTAGTAAGGAACGTTTAACGAGGTACGTTTTTTATAAGCGCAGTTATTGTTTAGAAACGTAAGGCGGGATCAAAGTAGAGAGAAAAGGTACTTCGTATTTCGAGATCGATACTTTGGAACTTGTTCCAAAGGGGTGGCAGAGGAAGGATCGATCCGCTTTTACCGTAGCCGGGAGACCAACACGCGAGGAGAAAGAATTTGCATCGAATTGGCTGCCTTCCTTCTTCCTTTGCCTTGCCTCGATTTGCGCGCGTGACTCGCGCTCGTGAACAGACTTCGAAGGTAAACCTCTTCCTGTATCGGGCTAAAAATACGAGCAAACCACGGCATTGCTCGCGAGCACCCACCAATTTTCTCTTAACCGATCGTAACCGAAAACTGCCAGCCGGCAATGACGATCGCGTCAAAGATGGTGGAGAGAGGGCGTGTATATATCGTGAAGAGCGTGGAAAGAAAAGTCGCATTCGTTCAGCTTGGAAAAAGGAATCGTTGGCTAGGCGCATCGTGCACGCAACCAAACGAAATTAACGATCCTGGCCTCGGCAAGGACACACTGGTCCGAGAAACTTTGCGTGCATCCACGGAAGTGAACGAGGAATTGCCTGGCAAATCGTTTCTCCGCGATTTATACGGATCTTCGTACGTATATATATAATATCGCTACCCTTCAGGCTGGTGCAATCTTCGAAACGATCCTCTCCTTCTTCCTCTCCGTGTCATCGAACTGTTGCGTTGATCTCTCGGTTTACCGACACCTCGTTTAAACGAGAGGTTCTATTAACTATAAAACCGAAAAAGAAAAAAATTGGTTAAGTGGTATCTTTTTCATCGAATCTAGGGAGAAAATCAAACGAAAAGCGCGGGGAACAGGAAACACGCGTGTTCGCCACGCAAACGAGAGCCGCCATGCGGATAACCGCGCTCCGATTTTCCCATGCCGCCCGGTTTCCAGTTAGCCGTCAATCGCTAATCATCTGAAAAGTGTAAAAAACGAAGAGACCAGTCGAAACTCTCGAAAAAATAGGCTCGATCGAGAGGACAAACTTACACTCGCTCGACTCCTCGTTATCCCTCGCGAAGGAAAGAGGCAAACAAACCGGTTCGAAACGAAAATCCATCCCATTTTCCGGATGCGAGGTGTGGAAAAAGTGCTTAATCGACGATGTACCGATGGCGATGGCGAGTATCGAGGCAGGTTAATCGTTGGAATCGGCGATTCCGGCATCCGACATCGACATCCGATTCGGGAATTAATCGATCCGGTCCGCGGAAGGGACAAGGAGGGTCGGGTGGCGAGGGAAGCGGAAGAAAGGGTGAGCCCCGGGGGCTCGGCGTGGGCGACGACGAGCGAGATCGGTGGGCGTCCACCGGTTCGCCCAATTGGTCGATCGGGCCGGTAATGGTCGGTGGGCGTTGGGTAAGCTCAGATGCGCGGCGTCGGGTGCGCACTTGCCCCGAACGCTCGCATCCTCCTCGCTTCGCCCCCCTTCGCCCCCGTTTCGGCTAAGCCGTGCTCCACCGCCTCCTTTCCTCTCCTCGCCGACCGATCGTAATCGTGCAAGCCTCGTCTTCGCCTCTCTCTCTCTCTCTCCTCCTCCTTTGCTCCGTGAACTCGTATTTCTCGTCCTCCTCCTCCTCCTCCTCCTCGTGGACGTCCACTCGTCCTCCTCCTGCTCGTGTTCGCGAGCGCTACCGCCGCGGCGCCTTAAATCTTGATCTCACCTGAGCGGCTCGGAGGGTGGGGGTAAGGCTAGTCTGGGCGCGCTTCGAGCCACCGAACGGAAGGCAATCTGCTCGAATCCGGCGGACCGCGAACAGGTTACCCCGTGTACTCGTGTTACATCGTTCTCCTTCTTCTTCTTCTTCTCCTTCTTCTTCTTCCCCTCCTTCTATTATTGCTGCTATTTCTTCTTCTTCTTCTTCTTCTTCTTCTTCTTCCTCCGTTGTTCCGTTTCTTTTGCCCCTTATATTTTTCCCCGTTCGTGGACTTTCTCCCCCCTCCCCTCGTTATCGCGAGGGGGATGAGAACGCGACCGCGGTGTCGAGAAGAATCACGTGTTCGTTCGAGCTGTCAAACCAACAAAGTGCGCGAGATATTCGTTAAATATATATATATATATATATTGGGTGAGTTGGAGAGAGAGAGGTGATTGGTAATAACGTGTTCTCGCTCGATCGAGAGAGGACGATCGGGGATCGTCGTTAGGAGAAGAATTAGAGAGAAGCGGCAAGGTGAAAAAGAAAAGACTGGAACAAGGTCGGAGGGAGGGAGAGAGAGAGAGAGAAGGGCAAGTATAAAGAGCGTGCGGTTACCTGAAATCTGGATGTCAGCTGCTCCCGCGAGAGGCGCGAGAAGCGAGTGGGGGTGAGCGAGGCTGGCCGTTGGCGCGCTTCGAAAGCCCGAACGGAAGGCAATCTGCTCGAATCCGGCGGAGCGCGAGCAGGTTATCCCGTGGTGGCTTGTCGTACCTCGTCGCCCGTTATTGGAGAAGGGAGGGGAAGAGAGAGAGAGAGAGAGAGGGAGGGAGCCTCCGGGAGAAAGAAATCGAAGTGAAAGAGGAGAGCGGTGGTGGAAAGAGAGGGAGTGAGAGAGGGAGGGTGGGAAGGCAGAGAAGGGCACACGCGTCTATAGGTAGCGACGAGCTTCGACGAAGCGCCTGCGCTCGCGAGCACTCCTCGCCGTTACCTCCTCGAATCGAGTACATCGCTCGTCGTCGTCCGCGTCGTCGTAGACCAGCGGAACGTGAAAGCTCGCGATGAAACGCGTTCGCCGACGGATCCGCCAAGGACAGGATGTCGCTCCACCGCTCCGTTAATCGTACGCGGGAAGCCGGGCCGGATCCTGGCGTCGATTGCGCTCGCGCGCTCCTGCGCGACGCGCGCACCGATCGCGTCGCCGTTTTGTGACACGCGAGTGCGGGCCATCCACCAGTGTACGCGCTACGCCGACCGACCGTCTCGATTCCCGTGATTCGACGCTCGCCTCGCGACAATCATCGAATCCCAAAGTTTCGACCATACAATTCGTTCGAAATATAAGGTTTCGAGGCGTACATCCTCCCTCGCTCGAAGAATCTCGAGGAAAAGAAGAAGACGAAGAAGAAGAAGAAGAAGAGGAGGAGGAGGAGGAGGAGGAGGAAAGGAAAGCCAGAGAGGGGGTGGATCGAGAAGAATCGGTTGGGGGAGGGGGAGATCGAGAAGGAACTAAGGGGAGAGAGAGAGAGAGAGAGAGAGAGAGAGAGAGAGAGAGAGAGAGAGAGAGCATCCGTCGGATACAGAGAGGCAGGAAGACAGCAGGAAGAGAAACGAACGGGATAGGGTTCGGGATAGAGAAGTGGAGGCGGGTGGGAGGGGGAGGGGGGAGGAGGGGGAGGAGCTGGTGGCGGGTGTGGAGGGGGTGGAGGTGATCGCGCGGTGATGATGATCGGTGGCGGCGTCGCGACCCCTCCTGGTACTGCCAAGTCGGCGGCTGCGATCGACAGCGAAATGGTGCAGGTCGACGGCATTGGCAGTGGTAGTGTCAGTGGCAGTGCTAGTGGTAGTGGTAGCCCCGCGACAGGCGCGAGTACTACGCGTATCGCCAACAACAACTCCAGCGGCAACTCTAGCGGCAACAACAACAACAATAATAACAATAATAACGTTGGGGACGTTGCGAACAACAACAACAACAACAACAACAACAACGAGGGACACGCGGTGGTGAATTGCAGCGGCGGGGCCCCGTTGACCGACAAGTTTTGCTGTCACGACGACGATGCCCCCGTGAGCACCGGCGTCGCCCGACCTTGGGAACCACCCTCGCCGACCTTCTCGCAGACGAGGTCGCATCTGTTTCAGGTCCATCCACCGCACCATCATCAGCATCCAGCCGCGCATCACCATCAACAGATGACCGTGCCTCCAGTGTCGTTGATCGACGGTCAGTTCGCCTCGATGTCCATCTCCTTGCTTTCTTTCTTTCTTTCTTTCTTTCTTTCTTTCTTTCTTTTTTCTTTTTTTCTATCTTCTTCGAAACGGTGGATTCCTCGTTCAATCATTCAAGTTCATTCTTCGTTTTTCTGTTTTCGCGGGAAATCTTTTCTGGAAACTCGTCGTCGCGTGCGCGAGTTTCGTTCTCTCTCTCTCTCTCGGCGACGACTATATCTCTCTCGGCACGTGGAAACAAAGGCGGGGGATGATTAATTTAGCTTATCGGTAGCTTAGCGGCCACGTTGCCCGATCGATCGTCGAATTGGCGCGTCGCAGGAATCGCGTCCGAGTATCCGATCGACTCGTGTCACGATTCGAACACACTTGAATACACGTTGTCTCGCGATAATCGAGACGCAGCGATCGGGTAATCGATGAAAACATTCGCGTCACGCTCCGTTTCGCCTCGGTCTGAAAATTTCCATGGAACGCGAACAAACCGAGACCACTTGGGATCGGGCGCGATAATAGTTTCTCGCGTCGAACAAAACCGACGACGACGACGACGATTAAATTTAATTGGACAACCCGATTGTCCGTTAACCACGATTCGAAATCGTTAAAGGCGATTATTATCTCTTTTTTCTCTCCCTCTTCTTCGTTCTTTCTATTTAAACCCCGGCATCCTCCGCTGCGCATCGTGAACGTTTGCCTTTGCCTGAGGACGCGCAAAAAACTCGACATACCGATTACACCTTGTTGCCCCTCGCTTTTTCCCTCGCCCCTCCCTCTATTCATTACGCGTTAACGCGAGAACGGACGTTGATTCAACGAATCGCCCTTTCTCGTTTAATCGTTCTCTTCACGGACAAAAAGAGAGAATATAATTTCTTCTTCCCTCCTCCTCCCCCCTCCCATTCGAGCGCGCGTCCTCTCCTCTCTCGCGGCCGCAGGGGAAAACAGAAAAGGAAGAGAAAAAGGGGGGAAAGGAGGACGACGTTAAATCGCGTTAAACGAGCGTAACAACGTCGTTTCATGGTGTTGCTCCAGGTGTCGAAATCGGGGGCCCCGATTTCTCGAGGGATGATACGATCTTCCCTTCTCCGTCCACCATGATCGTATCTTCCTTCCAGATACCGCTCGCTCGCTCCGCCACTGGGTTAACACGCGAGCAGGGAATCGCGCGTTTCGAAAATCGATTCGATGATTCGCGTTAATAAAAAAAAAAGAATAAAAAAAAATATATATATATATATATATATCGGGAGGGCGCGTTCACTGTAAAGAAACGAGATAATGGGACAGGGGACCGGACAGGATCCTCCCGTGGATAAACATCGCGCAAGAAACGTCCCGTGACGTTTATCGGAGAGACGGTTAAATAATCGCGTCGCGGAACGACGTCGAGGTGACGCAAATTATCCCGGTCGGGTGTATTTCTTATTTCCATAATGGGAGGACGCGCACGACGACGGCCGATCGGGGATACGGACGCGTATATATATATGCGTATATATGTATATATATATATATAATCTCGGAAGAACGGAGAAACGATTCAAGGTGCTAAAGTTGCACGCAATATCGGATCGGATCACGATGCTTACGGTGCGTTATCATCGATTCGCGACGAGCTTGTTTTTACCCGGCGAATGCTAATTGACCGATCCCCGGCCAAGGGCAGGGAAGAATCGTTGCGTGTAACGCGTTCGCGAACGCCCACGGCTTTTTTCCTTCGCCCTCGAGTCGAAGATCCATTGGCGGGACTCCCCCCGAGAATCGGGGCCCGGAATCTAAACGGACCGTCGACCTTACCACTTTCCACCAAGGCCTGCTCTCCAAGAATCCCGATTGATAAGGCTCGGGACGGCGATCCACGCCATGCCAAAGAATGGGCATCGAGTAGGTGTCCGCGGTCCCCGGCCAACTACTGGGTATATATCCACGAAGAGACAGACGGAGAGAGAGAGAGAGAGAGAGAGAGAGACAAAGAGAGAGAAAGATCCTTTCCGTGGTTTACACTTGCCGGATGGAACGACGCTTCGCTACCAGCCATACTCGTTCAGAACCGGTTTCAATGCGTTGTGCCAACAGTACGTCTTTCCAACGCCGCTGCTGCTCTCGTTGAACCTTCGATATCCGTCCCCGTGGTGATCGGTACCCTACGCTCTTGACTTCTGTGCTGCCCCCGATATCGCGCGCCGTCCCCGATATACTCCCTTCCCTCCCCTTATCCCTTGTCCACCACGGATTTTTACTGCCACACCCAGCAGGTATTTTCGAGCAAAGACGGGTCCTTCCCCCCCCCTCGGTAGTTAGGGCAGGTATCTCTCTCTCTCTCTCTCTCTCTCTCTGATCCGTTCGTAGTGTCGACGACCACCACTTTGTCTCCGCTGCACGAGTATCGTCGTCGCTTTCCCTCGAGTAACGAGCGGATCGTCGTCGTTGTTGTCAACGTTGAACAGAGACCGTTAATTAGAATGTTGGGAACGAGGGTAGGGCTAGGTTAGGTAAGGCCAGGCCAAGCTAGGATCGGTCTATTTCCCTGTTGAACGGGGAACGCGTAAATCGAATCGCGCGACACCCGCCCCGCGAAACGTTTAGGCTAATTAAACGAGGAGGAGGAGGAGGGGACAATATTGAATCGAAGTATGCGCAGCTAATTGGATCTCGTGTCCGTCCCTTCGTCCCCATGGCGATTTATTCTCCGTTACTTCGAAGTGGATAACTCAAGTATCTCGTTTCCAATCCGGCTAAATTTATAGCCACGCTCTCCGCGCGTGGAGAGAGAGAGAGAAGGACAGGTTCCTCGATCGGGAGGAGCCTGGTTTTCTCCTTTCTGTGGATTTTCGTGGACGACGAAATCCACGTTTCGCGTGATTCGAACGATGAGAGAGAGCAGCGATCCCATCCTCCTCGAGGCGAGCGTCGCTCGACGATCGACCGCTCCTCCCGATCGGTTCATCGATCTCGTTTCCATTCCACGCCCGGGATCATTCCCGTCGCGCGCTCCTTTCTACCGATCTATTTTTATCTATTCGCCTCGCGCGAAACGATCCCTCTTTTCCACGCGCGGGGGCAATTTCGTATACAGAATATCGAAAGAATACCGAGAGAGGTCTCTCGATGGCAGAACTCGATCTCAGAACCGGTTTCTAGCGCGGTCTCGACGTAGACGACGACGTAGACGACGACGTAGACGACGTAGACGACGCGTTCCTTTCTTTCTTTCTTTCTTTCTTTCTTTCTTTCCCCGCATCGGGCCACTTTCGTTCTCACGCCGTTAGTTTCTCCGATACCACTCCGGTACTCCTTCGAAACGAGCGCTCGTATCCGCCGATATTCGCGAGGGAAGGGAAGGAGAACGCGTAGGCTCTCCACCGCGATCTCTTCGCCACCGAATTTCTGTCTTACGCGAATCCGCGGTGCACGCGTCTTTCCCGACTTTGTAACAAGCTTCGATAATATATTGGACGGGTATCTTTATAGCTTCGATACACGGTACGAGTCACCGGTATTAATAACCTCTCCTCGAATCACCGTGTATCCGTGACGACAAAAGCAAACACCGGAGATAAATACCGGCAGATATATACATACCAGTTACCTGTGTCGAGACGCGAAACGAGCGTCGTAGGTATGGATATATACGCGATAAGGATATATACGCGGGAATTCCGGTTAAAATCCATCTGGATCGGCGCGCAAAAGGCTAATTAATTAACGCGATGGACGTGAACGAAGCAACGCGTTACAAATGAGCTCGGGGAGGGGGAATTTTTCGTCCCTTTCTCTCCGTTTCGTGGATCGTTTCGAGCGCGGGGAACGGTTCTTTAATATCGTCGTTCGATCGTAAATTATCGTCGTCGGATCGTGCGTGAAACGTCGTTAAGATTATCCTGGTAAAATCATCGGGTCTGTCCGCGCCAACCTGCTAATTACAATCATTCCTCCCCACCTCTTCCGAACGATTCCCTCTTCCGAAAATTAATTAGAGGAGGGGAGAGAAGGACCGATGATTCGGTCTGAAAACAGCAGATCTTGAAATTGTGATCGGGATAAAGGAATCTTATCGTTGGATTTCGAAGCAAACGTGATAAATCGAAAAATCGTTTGGATCGGTACGAGAAAAATCGGTCGGCCATCGTCCCTCCCCTCCTCTGTCTCCTCCCCATTCCCCTGGTGAATGAACCCCACCCCTCCAGAGAGAAAGAGAGATAAGACGGAGAGGTGCTCGCCTCGGTTTCGCAAAGTAAGGTTCGAAAAATGGATCGGTCCGAATACCGTGGGCCCCCGTCTCGATCGTAAATCGTGGCTCGTTTCGCCGGTGAGCGGCACTCGGCGGTGAGAGTGGCACGAAACGGAACGACGACGCCTCGTCGAGATTAGCCGGCTATAAAATCACGAGGAAGTCGCGAACCACCGGTCCCAGCCGTGTCCTTCGAGGAATTACGAGGGTATTCGCACCTCGGGTGATTAATCGGCGCGATTTCGACCGGCAGATGCTTTTCTCCGACCATCTCTCTCTCTCTCTCTCTGGCTTCCCTCGTGCCGCCACTCGGCACCTCCTCGAGGAACGAGGAGAGGAGGAGGAGGAGGAGGAAGGAGATCGCATCGATGAGATGGAGCAACACCGAGTCGAGTAATTTAAATTAATTCGCACGATTACCGGCCCTCGAGATCGCCGTTCCACGAGCTCGTTACACCTTTATTGTTAATGAAGTCGTATTTGTCATTAGTTTTTGCCCGTTCCCGATCCAGCTGGTTAAGCGGCCGATTTATCTGGTTAAACGTTCTCGAGAGATCGGCGGAAACGGGTTCGGTGAGAAACGGGGCGAGCGATCGACCACGATTTTTCCATCGTGTTTTCCATCTTTTCTCCCCCCTTTTCTTTTCTTTCTCTTTTCGTCCTTGTGCGAAACAAACGGATGATGATCTCTCCTCGACGGAAGGAGAGAGAGAGAGAGAGAGAGAGCGAGTGTAGCGACTTTAGACAATTTATTTATTGTAATCGATCATGTGGGTGGATACGTTTCTAGGCGTGAGCTTGCAAAACTGTACCGCGGGCCCATTCGCAAGCGGGAACGGCGGTGGAAGCAGCCGTCAACGATTGCTCGAGCTGTCCCATGGATTAGGGGCCTTGAGACACTACAACGACCTGGCCAATCACGTGCTCTCGTTGAATCAGCAGGGGGCGGTGGTCACCAAACTTTTGGGTAAGAATTTCTCGAGCCGAAGATAAGATCGTTTCGTGTACGTAACAGCTTTTCGTGTCCCGCTCGATCGGCTTCGAAATTATTCGATTCTCGAGAATCGGATCGTTGTCGTCGACAAATTCGTCGTGAGCAAATTGATACAATGTCCATTGTCAATTTTCTCAAACGTTTCACTCCTGCCTGCCTACCTACCTACCTACCTACGTTTCATCGAAACGTACGTATCGAGAAAGGAGAAACAAAAATCGATTCCATCCAAGACGCGTGAAAAATAATAAGATGGATTTATTAATCCTCCGAGCAGGAAGTGTAATAATAATAATAATAATAATAACAACAACAACAATAATAATACGAGCTCGAATCCCCGTTTCTGAAAATCCTTCGAGTCAGACACGAGGTGGAGCTTAATAGAGCAGTTTGCCGTCCGCGTAACAGAATTCCATGGATCGTGATCCAGACAACGGCATTCCTCTCCTTCGAGCGGGTTACTATCATCGCCGAGATAAACGCGCGCTCGTTCACCGATGCGTGACGAGCTGTGCTCCTCGCGAGATGCTCGCCTCCCTCCCCGATAAAATCGCGAGGAGATCCACCACCGACGGACACCGACGGGCTCGAGGGACACGCGCTGAAAATGCGCCGATCAGCCGACCGAGACTCGGCTCGCGCGTGCGAGAGAGAAAGAGAGGGAGGAAGAAAAAAACAGGGATCCTCGAAACGGAGGAGAAAAAAACTTATCGTTCCCTCTTGTTTCCCCTCTCTTCGAGCCATTATTCGCCCGTTAATTGCATCCGTGTTCCGTTTCCCTATCCGACGAATCTTGGGATACCTGTGTAATCGTGGCTAATACCCTGTAACGCGATCGCGAGCGAAATTTTTCTCCCGCGAATATTCGTAAACATTTCGCTCGTCTCGAGGAGAAATCTTTCCTTGCGAATTTTTCTTCACTTTTTTTCATTCTTTTATATATTCGATATGGAAGCGGTTTCCGGAGAAATCCGTAAGAATAATTCGTTCGATCGTTGTGTGTGTGTGTGTGTGTATATAAAACCACGCGACGATATCCCTAATTTTCTACGATTTTTTATTCGTCGCTTCGCTTTTTTGCATTTCGTTTTGGACGATTCGATCTCCGCTCGGCTGAGAGTCGATGTTGATCGTTAAAACGGCGTAAACCGAATTGATCTACCATTTTCCAACCACGCTCTCCAGGGAGGAGATGGAGGTTGGAAAACAAGGAGCGTCGAGCTCGTTAGATCGACTGTTTCTTTCGCTCGATCGATTGATAATTCGTCAATTGCGATCCTCTTCCGTGCGATCGAAAAAAAAAAAAAAAAAAAACGATGAGAAACAATCGAATCTTGCTCGATTCGCGAAAATTGCAAAGCGCGTTCCGGTTTGGTTGGAGGAGCGATAAAGGGAGAGAGGAAAAAATGGGAGGCGAGCCACCGGAGCATCACCGGTGGAACGTTGATTTCTCGCTTTCTCGACTCGACTGCTACACTGCTTGGTCCTCGTTAACTTTACGAGCCGCTCGTAAAAATACCGTTCCGAGCTGCTCTCTCGGTAATGTCTTCATCCCGGCTGGATACGAACCTTTTGCCCGTCCTCGAGGTGAATATAATGTACCATAATCGGCCGGCCAATTACTTAACAGCGGCAAACAATTAATCCCTCCTGCGACCGATTTCCACACTCGCTCCGCTCGGCCGATTTCCACAGATAGATTCCAACGCGGCAGATCTATCTATCGACGAATTCGCCAAGATGGATCGCCGCCGTTTCTCGTTCGCCGCGCTGTGTTTGTCCCGATACGGAGCGACGATAAATTTCGCGACGAGAAGAAGGCGAATACGCGCCACGATCCATCGTCTAATTTCTCCGCTACGCCCCAACGATTAATTCAACGTACAGGCGCTCTTATCGTAACGCTTAACAAGATCGATCGTGGCGCGATCGTGAAAACGCTTCGAGCGAGCGGGCAAAAGGAATTCTCTTCGCCTCGAGCGAACTTCGACTCGCACCTTTGTCGAGATAATAATAATAATAATAAGAAGAAGAAGAAGAAGAACGATCGATCACGTATTCCATTTTCATTGAAATGGCGGGCAGGATCGTGGAAGGATCGTTGGTAGCCATCGCGATGCCATCGAGACGAGTGAACGCACGTCCATGGTCGTCGGTCATCGCGGTTCGGCGATCCTCTCCTCCACGGAATCGTGGGCCAGGATTCAGTTGGAATGTTTTGGAATCGCGCGGCTCCTTTCATTGAGAATACAATTTTTATATACACACGCGCGTGAACAAAGTTGAAAGGAGGGAGACGGAAGGAAGGTTTGGATGGAGGAGAGAAAGAAAGAGAGAGAGAGAGATTGGATCCGAAGAGGAATTTGCTCGAGGCATGGATACCTATTAGGCGGATACATCGTTTATATCCAGGCACGCAGTTGATCCGTGGGAGCGCACGCGATATCCTTACCGAGTTTAACCGTCATTATTGTTATTAATAATAAGACGTAACCACCGATAATTGCTCAAGTCTGCCTGCGCCTCCGTTTTCCATTACCTTCGCCAACGTTTCGAGAACGCTCGAACGAAGTGTACGTGTATGTGTATATATATATATATATATACACGTGCGTGCTTCAAATCGTCTTCTCTATGGCTCGCAGATTTTTCCTCACGTGTCGTTCCATTTCCACGAAACGAATCGTTTTTTCCCGCAATCGCGTGCAGATTGAATAACCATAGGATGCGAACGTCTTCGTCCACAACCGGTCACTGCAAGTAATATCATGCGTTGTTGGAATAAAGGAAAAAAAGCGCTTTGAAATAGTTAGTTGGTCAGTTATCTAAGTCACGACATCGACGATTTCTTCTTCGACCATCTTTCGCGACGATAAAGTTTTCCTCTTCGGAATTCTTCTTCCAAAGTGGACGATAAAAGCGTGACGTATATATATATATATATATATATAGTTTTTCGTCCAAGGAGAACTTACTTGGGAAGTGACACTCGATGAAGTATATACGTACGTAACGTAGTTTTATCAACTTTATTTTCAAGCACGGTGCTTTGAAATAAAATTGCACGAGGGATTGAAAGGTAGAAGAAACTTCTTATCTCGGGGAGAGTCGTTTCGAACAAACGATCGTATCTTTACGCGACGAAGACGTATTTAGAAACTGGAATTGAGAGCTCGCACGAGAGAGGATGGAACTTTATTTTCATTTACGAATAATAATTCTCTTAACGCGGCAAACAGTCTAATAGAATTCGCTGATTTTTATGCTCGAACGTTCGTATTTTTTTTTTCTTTTTTATGCAACACCTGTGCACCTAAACAGCTCGTCAACTTTACACCTTTTTCCTCGCGAATGACAGCGCGAGATACATTCGTTCTATAATTAACACCGCAGTTTGACTGCTGCTTCACCTCTGTCGCGCGGCTTAATTTGCGCCCGACTTTCTCTCAAGAATAAAGAATATATATTGTAAAATCATTTGTACGCGCGGATGATTTTATACATAGTTGTGCAGTATATATATATATGAAATAAATCAAGATAAACAAAAGAAATTCGAACGAATAAAAAGTTGATTCGTTTCGTATCTCTCTGATGGAAAATGGAATTTTCAACGTCGCCGGCCATCGAACGGCCGATGGTTATATCGCTAATCCGAGCGAGTCGAAGCCGCTACTTTTTTCACGGCAAAGGTGGTGAGACGCGCAGGAGCGGTATGGCAGGCTTGGAACACGTCTTGGAAACGTTACACGGGCGTCTATTCCCGTGATCGGCTCGTATTAGATATCTCTGATTATCGCAGGCTATCGCATACCGGTATCGTTTCGCTAAGCTAAGCTTCTAATGACTACCTCGTGGATCTGCTCGCACACACGATACGATTGATATCCGATGTCGGGAGCTTCGATGTGGATGAACTTGCGATCTTCGAACACCATCCAACGATGGTGGCGAAATTTAAATTTAATCCAAATTTTTTTCGCGAATAAACGTAATTAAAATAATCGCAATAATTGAGAGAATTTTCATTAATTATAAGTATAATTATTTAAAGTAAGTTTATTCGAAATTCAGAGAAAATCTATATTATAGCCCATCCACCGTTTTAAGAACGTACCTTTTCGATCGAACGCGTTCGTTCGAATCGAAAGGGAATTGGAGAGGATCCGCAATATTTTTCCTTCCCTTTCGATCGTGTGGCGCGAGGAACGGGCCCGTAACTTTGTGTCGCGTATCTATTGGAAGGCGAGAAGGAAGCTAGTGTGCTCGGGGCACACTTATAAGGACCGGCTGACAGTTTAACACTCGAGCGTGGACGTTGTTATTACGCGGAGGATGGCCGATGTTTGCGTGATTTTCTGAAATTATGCGGGTTCACTTGGACTACGGCCGATACGAGGCGAGGCACGAGGCGCATAAACGTGGCCCGTTTACGACCGATTTTATCGCGGGGCAGAAGTATTAGCGAAGACAACGCGTCCTTGAAGCTCGTTCTGTTCCAGGTACGCTTCGGCCGCCGGGTTTAATCGGTGGTAGCAAGCCGAAAGTCGCGACGCCGGCCGTCGTCGCCAAGATCGAGCAGTACAAGAGGGAAAACCCGACCATTTTCGCATGGGAGATTCGGGAGAGGCTCATCTCCGAAGGTAAGCGAATACACGCTCGAGAGATCCAATATGAATTTAAATCAAAAAAAGAATTTGCCCAACACTTGCGAGAACGATAATCTCGATGGATCGACGCGGTTTAATTTTAATAACATCGATAAGGAAAAGTTATTTCGAAAAGTTTCCGCGCGAGGACGTTTCAATCGGATGTATAAAGTGAATTTATTCGATAAAGTTTCGAGTTTATTTAAACGGATCGAAAAAAAAGGAAGATCGTCGACGAGAATGATTCGAGTTTTACGATACGAAGAAATTTCGCGACGGATTATTTAAACTGAAGAGGGGAAAAAGGAAAATGATAGCGTGTACTAATGGCGTAAAAGCGTGTTGGGCAGGGAATTCGTTTGAAAAAATTATTCGCGCAGAAAGAGAGAATAAAGGAGTCTACAACGGTAGCCAGTTACGAATAACTGATATCGTTATTCAACGATGCTCGAATGTATTTCGTTGCGTTCGTCGCTCGTAATAACAGTTGTACGTGCAAACGCGTAATTGCCGCTCAAGAATCAAGAAACTCTTCCACGTCCTCGTCAACCGACACACTTTGTTCTTTTCAAAACCAGCCAAGTCTCACCTTGACGAAGTATATCCGCTCGACTTCCCTCCCCTCTCCCCTCGCTCTATCAATTTCAAACCGTTGAATTTGCCATTCGTATTCGTTCTTAAACGCCTCGCTGGAAACTTTCTCCTTTGAACCGTATCCCCCCGTGCGTCATCCCCGTACCGATTTACATGAAAATCAAGAGCATTTGGAAAAAGAACCGGATGCACGGTGGCCGTGCATCGATTTCAAAAGAGCGGACGGATTCTTTGGAACGGACGAATAGCTCGTTCCATTCTCGAAACATAGCCGGAGTCGAAGTTCATCGTGGAACGAAACTTTCGACCCGACGCTCTTCTAACCTTCGATTAATTGTCGAGCATCCATCGAGGCAGGCGTTCGGTCGTCACGATCGATTACTATTATTAGAAACTCGGCTTTTGTCACCCGGAAACGTGATCGCGTCGAACGAATCGTCGCCTCGTTCGACGAAGCGAGAATTCTGTGGATTCGTTTCAGGCGTGTGCAGCAACGCGACGGCCCCGTCCGTGAGCAGCATCAATCGAATCCTGCGGAACCGCGCGGCCGAACGTGCGGCCGCCGAATTCGCGAGGGCGGCCGGCTACGGTTTGTACGCGGCCGGCCCTCACCCGTACTTCAACAGCGGCCATCAGCACCCGACGACCAGCCACCACTTGGCCGCCGCCGGTTGGCCGGCGCCGGGGGCGGCTGCCCACCCCTGGATGCTGCCACCGTTGGCTACCGGCATCTCGGGCGCGGCCTCCGCCCTGCTCCTTCCGCCGTCCTTGAGCCCGGGAGCGGCGGCCGCCTCCGCGTCCGCCGCGCCCGATCACTCCCTGCACGCGGACGCCATTGCCCGGGGCTACTTGCAAGGTGATTGCCGTTTCCATTTGCGAGAACGTGGATAGAAGTGTGGAGGAAAAACGAGCGGTGGTTTTTCTGCGCAGACGGTGACGGGGACGAAGGGAGCCTGGACGGGTCGGAGCAGCCGAAATTCCGGCGAAATCGCACCACGTTCAGCCCGGAACAGCTGGAGGAGCTCGAGAAGGAATTCGAACGATCTCACTATCCTTGCGTGTCTACGCGGGAGCGACTGGCGTCCAAGACGTCTCTGTCGGAGGCTCGTGTTCAGGTGAGGGATCAATTCCATCCAAGATATCTTTGTATCGGGGAGCTGGAGCGCTTTCGTTTCGCAGGGCTTGATCTCTTCTCTCCTATCCCTCTCTCTCTCTTTCCCTCCGAAACGAACGACACGCCCTGCGGTAGCGCTTGGCTCCCCTCTCCCCTCCCCCCCCCCGTCCCCTCCCCCAAGCTTAGACGAATTTGATCACGAGCCATCTAACGACCTAACTCGTGACTCTTAGGTTTGGTTTTCCAACAGACGGGCAAAGTGGCGTCGTCATCAGCGAATGAACCTGTTAAAGCGTTCGCCGCCGCCTCCGCCGCCACCGCCACCTCCGCTGCAGCAGCAGCAGCAGCAGCAGCCGCCACCGCCGCCACCACCGCCGCCGCCGCCGCCGCAGCCGCAACCGCATTCCGCATCCGGTATGGAAGTAAACCGTGCGTCGAGCTGCTCGATCGGCGGGATGGGGGGAGAAAGTAGCGCGTTCCGGGTCGTGGCGAGCAACTCGTCGTCGTCCTCGTCGTCGTCGTCGAGGGAAGTGAACGAGAGGATGGAGAAGAAGGCCGAGTCGAAGCAGCCGGAAAGGAAGCCGAGCGCTTTCAGGATGATCAGTCAATTGGTCGGGGAGGAATCGAACAAGTCGTCGTCGAGCCCGGCGAGCTTGTACGAGCAACGCGAGAGGCACGAGGCGATCAGGGCCGCCGAGTCGAGGAGCAAAGAGGAATTGGAGCGCGTGGAGGACGAGGACGAAGAGGACGAGGAGATCGACGTCCAAGACTCGGACCAGGACGTTCCCTCTTCGCCCACGGTCGGTGCCTGGCGGGATCATTGGACCGAGCAGCAACCTTTGGAATTGACGAAACACGATCGTTGAAATCGTCCTCTCCTTTTTTTCTCTCTTCCTTCGATCCTTTCACATCATTAAAAACGCGCGTTGAATCGATCGCCCCCTCTTTTTTCTTTTTTTACGACACGGTGCGAATTAATTGCGCGTGTGTGCGTGCGTGGACAAAGTTGCGTGGACAAAGTTGCGTGGACCTTTATAGAGACGTTATCCGAGAGAAAGTACGTAGAAAGAAAAAAAGAGAAAGTGCGGGATTAATCTCCCCTCCAATCGGTGGAAAAAGGGCCCTCCTTTTCCACCCTTCTCGATCACGATCGGATCGTCGAACTTGTAAATTCGTCGCGCTTCGACTTTTTCGTCGACTTTTTCGAATGGCCGATGAAAGACCGATAACAAAAACGTCCCTCGCTACGAAACCTACTCACTACGATTACGATCCCATTTATTACGATTAAGATTAACGATAAGCGGAAGATGGTTGTGCGAAAACGTTTAAAGCCCAAATACCGTGGCCGTGTGTGTGCGTCGTCTGTGGCGCCGCCGTCGGTTTCCAATTACCGTGGATTTTAGATAGGTAATTAATCGGTCGGCCGATACGCATCGCGCGGGTTGTCGCGTAATTTGCGCCACGTATATTATAATTTATAACAGCAGCAGTGGCACAGGATCAGATTCCGCCTGTGTGTGTGTGTGTGTGTCTGTGTGTGTGTGTGTGTGGAGGCACGCGAGGAGGAGGAGCAGCAGCGGCGGCGACGGACAGACACCTATCCGACAACTAGTCCTAGCGAATCCGTTATACATCCGCAGATAATGCAGATTGCCTAGGTACTACTAGTGCTACTACTACCGCGTAGATAGAATAGTCGAACAGATGGTAATACTGTAATAACTCTGGAAACAGCTCTGTTAAAAAACTTTGACTTTTATTTAAATATGAATTCGTTTGTAAATATCTACCAATCGCCTTTCACTACACACTCGAAACACTTTCGCAACGAGCGAACGTTGTCCCTTGTTGTCCATCCAGTTCTTCAGTTACCTTTTTTTTCCTCTTCTCCTCCTCCTCCTCCTCCTTCTTCTTCTTCTTCTTCTTCGTCTTCTTCTTTTTTCAATCCTCTTTTATACACTTATCGTACGCGTTTTCACCGAAAAATTAATCATCGGGAGATGGGGCGAGATGGGGAGGGGGGAGGGAGATTGCTCAGATTCGAGCAGAGTCTCGAGAGGAAAGAGAAGGGGGAGGAGAGAGAGAGAGAGAGAGAGAGAGAGAGAAGGGTATAATGGGAGAAAGAACAGCTCATCGACGATTAACTCGAATCTACGGTTTCGTCGGGTTCGCAAATAAGGAATCTGCGTGTGAAACTGGTTTCTCGGGCGACACTTCTCGGCCACGGACGGTGGAATCGGTGGTGGTTGTTGTTGGCGGAGAGGAGAGCACGAAAACACCGGATCCGCCAACATTTCGGATATCGTGGTCCCCGTCAGCTGTTAACGCGACTACCAAATTTATAACCACGCCCGTGGCCCGGGGATGTGCGCGCACGGTAGAGCGAACGATCGAAGAGGAGCGGAAGGAGAGAGAGAGAGAGAGAGTGAGAGAGACGGAGGAGGAGGAGGCCTCTCGTGAGAGAAATTGAGACATCGAACGGCATCGCGCGCATCGTCGAGACAGGGGGAGAAAAGGGTCTCGGATAATTGAAACAAACTTGCCAAATATTCGTGGATCATTCCACGAACGTCGTCTTATATATCGCCCGTGAGTATATTTATCGCGCATCATCCTCCCCCCTCTATCTTTCCTCGTTATTATTATTATTATTATTATTACTATTATTATTATTATTATTATTATTATTACGGTTTTACACCACTATCTTAGCCGTCTTAGCCCCCTCCGTTCCCGAATCGAGAAGAAACGAAAGAACAACTCCTGAAATTTGGAAATTGAAATTGAAACCCTTTCGTTTAACGGGCTACTTTTCCGTTCAGAAATGTGCACGAGAAAATGCGTTGTTTTAATCGGTGTTTATTGAAAAAAAAATCGATGCTACGTTTCGTGGAGAAAGAAAGACTCGACGTACGTGTCTAACTCGAATCGTCTAACATCATACGACACGCAGAGCGACTATAGTAGTCGCCCGTAGTAGCGAAATGGTTAATACCTCGTGTGCATAGTCGCGAGGCGAGACAATGGCGCCCGAATAGGGAGGAGGATGTGCGTGGAAGAGGGAGATCGTTATTGCAACGCAATAGCAAAGTTGGCGGCGATGGTGATGGGCGAGGAGGATTCGAGGAACGTTGGCCGGGAGAAGAGAAAAGAAGAGAGGAGGAGAGGAAGGAGGAGAGGACGTGGTCGGACACATTCGGACAGTCGGAGGGAGGAGGAGGAGGAGGAGGAGGAGGAGAAACGAGAGAACGTAACAATTACTATCTGAGACCGATCGGTGCGGTAAGATTAACGATCTTACAGGCAACGGGCACGTCGGGCCCCCGTCTCGGCCGCGATTGCTCATGGGAAGAGCGAAGGGTTGGGGGGAGTTTAAAGGCGTCACCTCCTCCTTTGCTCAATGAGATATTGCCTGCCGCGGATATATCGCGTACCGCAACCTTTCTCTCTCTTTCTCTCTCCTCTTCGCGTGTTTTCGCCTTCGTCCACGCGCCACGCTTCCTTTCTCCCCTTCGCCCTCCTCCATCCGGGTTCTTCCATCCAAGGGGGGGAGGGGGGGAGGAGGGGGGAGGGGGAGATGGAAATGGAAGAATCGATACACAACTCGATCCTCGTTTCTTCCAGACGGACAACCGTGTCTCGATCGATCGATCGATCGATCGAGAGAGAGAGAGAGAGAGAGGGGGAGGATTCTTCTGCCGGGGGAGGAGAGGAGAGGAGAGGCGAAAAAACAGGGATAACACGGTCGGCCGGTCGACAAGCGAGTCGTCGCGCTATCGTTGGTTGGAAAATCGCGACGCTCGCTCGAAAGAAGTTTTGATCAAAGAGTTTTTCGTTGGAACGGAGCAAGGGTGGGGAAACGAAATTCGTGGTGAAACGGTTGCTCGAACGGCGAGGAGAAAGGGGGGAGGGTAGGGTAGCAGGCATGGGCCGGCAATAATACGCGAGAAATCGTGAATTAGTGAGCGTCTTTTTGACCGAGCGGACAGAGGAAAGGAGTGGCCGATGATTTCTCGCCCAATTAGAGTCGACCGGGCTATAAACTTCTCCGCGGATAAGATAGGACCTCGGGTTTTCTGTGTTCCGTGGCTGGGCAGAAGAGAGGGGCGAAGGGGGATCGAGAGGAGGGGAGGGGGGAGGGGGGAGGGGGGGGGCTCCGTAATGTCCCGCTTCAGCCCGGAAGCCTTCCAGGTCGCATATAGACCGGGAATCCGTGCTCGGGTGGAAAAAAGAGAGGGCGCCCACCCGTTGGCGCGAGACAAGGAAACTCGAGAGGGTGCGAGGGGGAGAAGACCGAGGGAGAAGAGCGTACCTGAGCATTGGGACGGAGCTAATTGGCTCGTCCACTGACCATTGAATCCGCCGTCCCGGTATCGCCTTCGATCCACGGAGCACATATACGTGGCAACGTTTCAGGACGATCAATTAAACGGAAATGGCCGGGAGATATCCCACGAGAAACAGACGTTCTCGCACGTCTCGAGATTCGCCCCGAAACCGTTTCACCGGTTCCCGATCTTCCACCGGCCAGGACGACGCCCTCGTCCTCCCATATACCTACTATACGCACACATATGTATATATATATATATATATCTCCATACGCGTACACACTCCACTTTCCACGCGAGAAAAATTCCTTCGCCTCGAAAATCTTTCTCGTCCGGCTCGACTAGCGCCGGATCACGCTCCATTACGTTTTCGAACGAATTCTTCGCCGAATGCACGATCTTTATTTTTTCGCGTAATCGGTCGGTTTCTCCCACGTACGTGCGTACGTAGCAGTAGCAACGCGCGTATTCGAAGCGAAGGCCTTTCCCTCTTTTTCTCTCGTTGGCCGGCCTCGCGTGCAACAACCTGCGTGTACTTGCTTACTTACTTACTTACTTACTTACTTACCACTCGCTACGTGGCTCGATCGCGGCCGTGTTTGCGTGTGCACGTAGGACCGACGACGAGCGAAGTAATGGCGCAGAAGCCAACTCCTACTACTCTTGCGGGCTGAAATGAGTCGACTAGGATGGTGTCGACGTGATGTACAGCGACAGGGTTGATAGCGTTACAAGAGCTACTAACCCCTCCCCTCCCCTCGCTCCCCTCCCTTCCCCACCGTCCGTCGCCCTTTACTTCGCCACCTTCCCTTCGTCGAAACCACCACAATCGCCTCCTCCTCCTCCTCCTCCTCCTCCATCTCTTCCACCACCTTCTCCTTCGCCACTTTCGCTTCTTTCTGCTTCTCCGCCTCGACGTGTTCGGACGCATCAGCGTGTAAAGCACGCTCTCGTGGTCAGACCTCGGACCCCCCTCCCCTACCCCCCCTTTCTCTTCCTTGCTCCCCTTGCTCCCTTTGTCTCCCTCCATCTTTCTCCTCCGGCTCCTCCATCCGTCCTCTCCTCCGCGTCGTCGTTTACGTATAGCTATATCGAGATTTGTGTGTATATATACGTACGTATATGTACGGGAGCAGAGAAGTCGCGAGACTATCGGGACCACTAACTTATTATCGGGAACCGCCATTAGCATGTTTATAGAAGCGAGCCGTGGACACGCACGAGGCCGTGTCGTGGCGTGCCGACCCGATTCTTTTGTATTTCCGATCAATTAGACAGCGGGCAACCTGGAACACCTTCTCGGGATACGCCTAGCCCTGGAATGTCTCCTTCCTTCCACGGCTCGCCCCGCGACCGATCTCGACCCGTGCGGTTAACCCAACGATCGCCGCCCGATATTCCTTATCGGCTCGGAATAGGTGAGCCTAGCCGGCCGCTACTCGACGCGACATCGACCACGATATCCACGCCCGATTCAACGGGACAGCCTATTTCTGCGCGAAAGCTCGCGCACAATGGAGTAGGTTGAGTTTATTGGCCGATCGATCGGCCGATCGATCGCGCCGCCTAACGCTTCCATCACCGTCCTCCCCCCCTCTTTTCAACGCACTTTCTTATACGCCGATCCGATAATCGAACTCGAACGTACGATCTGTCGGGAACATTGTGTTGATGGTCGATCCATCGCCGGTATCTCAAATGGATAGCGTTTGTACAATGTGTGTGTGTGTGTGTGTGTGTGTGTGTGGGTTAAGTAAGTTGGATCGAATCTTTACTTACACCGACTCGATTCCCTTCGATTTCTAAACTATCCAACTATCGTATCGAACCACATAATTTCGTATCGAGCGCGCGATAACCATCTTTCGCGTTCTTTCGAAGAAGAAGAAGAAGAAGAAGAAGAAGAAGGAGAAGAAGCGACAAAGATAGCGGTCGAGCGCCTAATGACCGCGATACCACCGGATTCCCGGATAGAATTCCACCTCCTATCCGTTTCCACGCGCTGTGCGATCACGAGTCCCGTCACGTCGCCCCCCCCCCTCTCTCTCTCTCTCTCTCTATCTCCCTCCTCCTCTTTATCGCGTTAACGAATTTGTCCTCCGCGCGAGAATTCGTAGAAATTCGGGGATCCGGCCGATTCCAAGCGAATCATTTGCATCGTGACGAAACGATTTTCGCGATCGACCGTGACTTTGGTGAGGCGACAAAAGAGGGGAAAATCCATTGTGCCGGAGTTAATTGCCGGCGCCTTTTCTCGATCAATTATAATAAGGAAAGAAAATTAGACCTGTCTGCGTTTCCTTTTCTCTCTCTCCCTCCCTGTTTCCCTAACCAATTTCCAACTCTTCCTCCCTATTCTTCTCGGGAGAGAATCACGAGTTACGCGACGCATTTTTATTATTATACTCGTTCGTATTCCGTTCGAGATCGATCGACGAGCGTGTCGGTGGTGGTGGTAATTAGTTGGACAACGTCGGTGTTCGATCGGATCCGAAGCGCGTATGCATTATTCGGCGCACGGCCGATGCAAATCGCGGCTATCCCTCTTACAGGGTGTCGCGATCCACGGCACACCCTTGCGCCGCCTGACTGATTGCTGTCATACGTATTACTTCGCGTGACGCGAAATCGAAAATCTCTTCTCCATTCCATCCCCCCGCGCGCGCGCGCCAATTCGTTCTCAAACTCGAGAATAGCAGCGTCGAGTAGAATTTTATCCCTTCCACTCCCCCGAGTACTTCGAATTAAATCGTATATTTGTCGAGATCGAGCGGAGCGCGAGAAAGCGAGAGAGGAGATTTCCTGGGGCGAAGGAAGGGGCAATTATACAGAGGCACGCGGTAGTAAAGTGGCTATTAGGGAATTCGTCGAGTCATTTAAAATTAGGATAGCCGAATCGATCTCTAGGCAGAGAGATCCCGTCTTTCGAAAATCGAGCTCGAGATCGATTCGAGTAATTTCGAATCGCGAATTCCATCCATTCGTATTCCATCCTCCCGTGGAACGGAGAAGAAAAGCGTGACAAAGATCGCCTCGTTCGATACTCGACGACGTTAAAACTCAAACTCGATTGCTTTTTGCCGGTAATGGGTATACGACTCTCGGTAGTCGTGGCTACCTTTCTCTCCCTCCCTCTCTCTCTCTCTCTCTCTCGAGGAGTTGTGTAGTCACCGTGGAGCCATTATCTCGCCAGCAAGTGGGTTTATTAGGAACGCAGCGGGGGTGGCCTCCGGCCGTAGCACCGACACCACCATTACCATCATCGCATCAGGACGAGCGCAAGAGAGATCGGGGAACAGGAACAACGACGACACGGCAACACGGTGAATCGGTCAGCCTCGTTACCGGCCTCCTCCTTGTTTTTCTTCTATCCAACCTCCCCTGTCGAACGGCCGCCAACCATCTCGGCCCCCCTCGCCCATTATTACCAACAATTATTAATGGCCGACGGGCTTTCGCCTCGGTTCTCGTCGACGTCTCGAACGAGACGAAGGGAGGGAAGCGGAGAGATATCGAACTGGCAGGGAAGGCCCGAAGCGAGAAGCTGTCGGCTGCTACCGGTCAAGCCTAGACGCCTCGGCCAATTTGTTCGTCGGCCCTTAAAGCCTTTCGCGATTCACCGCCTATATTCCACCCTCGTCCCTTTCTTCCGCTCGGAATCTCTTTTCAAAAATAGGTATCGCGATAGATAGGCGATCGAAGCAACGAAAGTAGGAACGAATAAAATTTGAAGATAATGAACGAGACGAGATCGGTTGAAAAAAACCGCTTCCTTCCTTCCTTCCTTCCTTCCCGCTTGGAAACGAACGAGGCAAAAAAAGTTTGGAAGCGCGGTGGTGGTCTTGCGATCTTGGGATCCTGGGAGAGAGAGAGAGAGAGAGAGAGAGAATTATCGACAGCTAACGACGTACGCGTGTCGACGCGGAAAAATCGGAGAGCGATAGCGACTTTTTCCTCGTAGCGGCCGCTTCGTCCTTGTTGATCCGGCCGTGTAAAGCACACGGGACGAGAAGAAGAGGAGAAGAGGGAGGGCGCGCGGACGGGGAATGAGAAAGCGGAGAAAGGGAAGAGGTGGTGGAGAGAAAGAAAGGGGAAGGAGGGGAAAAGAAAAAGAATAGGGAAACGGAGACGCGATCGGGGTGGGTCGGGGTGAGGCGAGGAGGGAACAGGGCCTGAAAGAAACGGCGGAGAAGGCATTGTTCGGTGGGTCGGAGAGCCGGGGTCCAACCTTCCCGCTGTGCAACTTATTTGCCACGATTCTCCTCCTCGTGATTTTTACTCTAATTTGTAACGACAGGAACGGAGCACGCGAGCTGCATTCCTACTTTGTCGATCCTTCTCCCTCCTCCTCCTCCTCCTCCTCCTGCTCCTCTTCTCGCCTTTTCTCCACCGGATCGGAGAGCATCTCGGGTTCGAGAACAATCTCCTCTCTACCCTACGCTATCCCGAGCGGCGTTGGTCGGTTATACGGCTGTTGGCCGAGTTGCGTTCGGTTCGTCGGGGGCCCTCGAGGAGAGGGAGAGGGAGGAGGACCACAATGGACTCCCTATGATTTCGGTAGCGGTGTTTTTTGTCAGCGGCAAACAAGAGGCTGCCATGGTTAGCCTCGTTGATCGATGGATAAACTTAGCTGAGTAAGCCTCCGTTTAATTAATTCTTTAATTACTTTTCGCCGACCGATCTTCCCCGATCGGGATGATACGGATACCACCTCGCGGTAGCGCACGGTGACTAGCCCGCACTTTTTTAACACCCGTCCGCCTATGCGTGTCGGATCGAAGCGCGAGATATCATCGTCCGATCGTCCATTTTCTATACACACACACACACACGCACACACACACACACGCATATAGATATACAGATGTCGAAGATCGGAGAGAATCTCGTATTCGATGTATCTCGTATTTTAAGGATAGCTCGCGTAACGTGGGTTACGCGTGGCGCGTTCGAGAAAAAGGAACGAGCCGGCTCGTAAAATTCGGCGGGATAACCGATCCCAACGACGAGTTGTTGTTCCAACCAGACGCGCCCCGTTTATTCTCTCCCTTTCGCGCGTTACCCATCGTCTTTTCCCTCCTCTCTCTCCCTCTCTCTCTCTGCTGCGTGACCGAGGTGAAACGTATCCGCAATAACGAAGACCTTAACGACGCTAATACCGAGAACGAGATTAGCCACGTTAAATGTCGCGAGTTTGCCGCGCATACGCGACGCAATGAGAAAAAATTTCTCACCTTCCAATTTTTTTTTCTAATATCTTTCCAAGAGAAACTTTAAACTTTACCGATCTTACCGACAATTTTCGTAATGGAAAATTATCGAGTTTCTCTCTCTCTCTCTCTCTCTCTCTCTCGCTTGTTGCAAAATTTTTGGTGAAAAAGAGTGTGAGAAAGAGAGAGAGAAGGATGAAAAGACGGCGGGAGGGGGGAGGAAGGGGTTGATCAAGGGGAAACGATGGAGGCGAACGAGACGGTGGAAATTCAGCGCGAGAACGTAGGAGCCGTTTACGTTTACGGGCGCGTGTTGGCCGATCTCCGGGGCTAAGGAGGCGTTAAGAGGGGCAGCCTCGTAAAATAAGGCGGCGACGTGCTAGATACGAGGCGAACGGCACATCGTAAAATCAGTCGGTGTCGGTGCAACCGCATAATTCTTCCAGCCAAGCCGGCTCGGCCCCGTGAATTTTCGCGGCCGTTTAACTGCGGGAGGACGAGGAACGGGCCGGCCGTGTTATGCGGATGTAATTGTTGCGAGCAGATGTTCCCATTCACCATCTTTCTTGCCGCCTTCTCTTTCCGTATTTATATATATATATATACACAACTTCCCCTTTCCTCTCTTTCTTCCGTTTCCTCGCGCTTTCCTTCCTTTCTCTCTCATTTCTTCTTCTTTTTCTCCTTTCTTTTCTCTCTTCGGGAACCGTCTCTCGATGGTGGTCGGAATGAAAACGTGGATGGGCTCGAAGGGAGGCGAACACGCGTTCAATTTTCGAATTAACTCGAGGTCGCCGGCCGCCTTGATCCTCCTCCCCGAGACGGGAGGATCGGTCGCACGAATTGGCCGTGGTAAAAGGCACGCAAACTTTTACGCTATGATCCCGCTGAAAAGGGAGGAGACCCGTTAAAAGGGACGGCCTCGTAAAATTAGATGCAACGATGCACGAGGATCAAAGCGAACGTTGAAATTAATCTCCACGGATAATTTCTCGATCTCGACGAATCCGCGTATCATTACTCGATCGAATCTCTTTTGTAAGAGAGAGAGAGAGAGTTGGAAGAGAAATTCCAAAACGGAAAGAAGGTGGGAAGAAGAAGGGAAGGAGGAAGGGGGAAGGTTAATCGAATCTTTGATCGCGGGGAGCAAATCGTTTGGCGAGCTTAAAGGGCCCGGTGAAATGAACGGAATGACATTTAAACGTGGTCGAGTTCCACCCGGAATCCGGCATGATCGGAGGTAGCCTGCCAGAAAACGAATCATATTTCACGGTTGGAGCGGCGAGAGACGCGACGGGTCCATCGGAGCGCGGAAGGAGGGACGCAGATGTCCGTGAAAAGGTAACGAAGGAAGCGACAGTTTTGATAATCGGTGTGCGTGCCCCGTATAATGCCGACAAGGGGCGTAGGCCGGGATCGGCCGCTCGAGATGCGATAAGACGTTTCTGCTTCTACCCGGCCTCATCGTCTCGTCTCGATCGCGTCTTATCCCCGCACGGATCTCGACTCTATCCGCGCACGCCAACCGCTCTCCCTCCTTCCCCCCGTTTTCCACGCCAAACCTCTCCACCTCCCTCCTCGATTTCGAAAAATATTTCCTCCCTTCCTTTTCGAAAATCTAAAATTTTCCTCGGCGGATGGATCTTTTCGGAGACGAAATTTTTGGACGATGCTCGCATGCACGAGGATGACGTCGATCGGAGGAGAAGAGGAGAGAAGAGGAGCATTCCACACACCCCCCCACTCCCCTCCTTTCCTACCCCCTCAACCTTCGCCGTTCGCTTCGAGTTTGCGTGCCAGTCACCATTGCCAAGTAATTTCTTGCACGCAATTGCCCGCTACTGGAATTGCCTGGTAGGCGACCTCAGTCCGTCAGTCATTTACTTTTTAAATCGAGCCTGCCTGCCTACCTGCCTGCCTACCTACCTACCTACCTCTACCTTTACCTGCCCGGCTGACTGGCTGGCTGACTGGCTGGCTGCCTGGTTGACGGACTGCCGGCCTCTCCGACACACCACGTAACCGCTCCTCGATATTTCTATATGTATATATACATAGATACGCAGTTTCATGCCACGCAGAATTTCCCAACGGATCCGTGAGTCGATCCGTTGCGATAAGCATCTTCTCTTTCACGAGAGAGAGAGAGAGAGACGTTTCGCGTCTCCTCTCGGCCGAAAATTATTCGAACGATCCCGAATAATACCGGTTCCATCGTTTCCAAATCCTCTCTCTCTCTCGAGAGAGAGAGAACGTTCTCACCGACTTCGAGATAGTTCCCTTCCTAGGCAACCCCCTCGATCAATTACGCGTTATTAATTTTTCGGTTCGCGCCTAAAACGAGGAACAAATGCCGTTACGTGTTATAAAGCGGTTAACAATCGTTGTACCCGCGAATCGAACGGGTTTAGCTTCGAATATAATTGTAAGGTTGAGCGTTCGTGCGGCGACCGGGAGCGAGCCTTGTCCAGGAACAGGGAAGCGACGAGAAACAAGGCTTAATCGTATCTTAATCGTCTCTCGTTATTCGCCTTTCCAGCAAGCGTGCCGTGTTTCGTTCGTGGGAACGAAATCTCGTCCGCGCGGAAATTTTCACGAACGCCTTCCTTCCATTACAATTCCGATTGTCGATCGTGCGAGGCGGCGACCCGCCACGCTCGGGGTTTTATTTTTCGAACCAGCGAATCATCGATCATCCGCGCCCCAAATATTCCGCGCCCGTGCACACAGGGAATCGCGGATGAAATCCGTACGTTGTTGAGAAATCGACGGGACATGGGAAGCATCGTTTAAGCGCGCGTCTACACACACACACACACACGCACACCCTCTTGGGGAAAATTCAACCCCCTGGCTGAATACGCGATAATCGAGATCGTTTTTCCGATTGACTCGCCTTTTCTTAAATCTCCTAAACTGGTGTGATCGAAATCAATTCGATTGAAACTAATTGGAATTGATAGAGGAAAAATAAAATAGGAAGTATTCGCGCAACGATCCTCCTCGGTTTATCGAGCAGCGAGCGTTGGCTGCAAACGTGTTATGCAACGAGATTGTCGCGGGCTTGACGCTATTTTACGCATATTCAAAAAATAATCGTGAAAAACGAATCTCAATCCACGTCTATCCCAATTACAACGTGTTGCGATTAATCTCCTCGATGAGCAGGGAATCGAGAAGGATGGGTGTCGAAGAGGAAGAAGGATCGCGATTCTCTGACGAGACACGCAGTGATCGCCGTGCGAAGAAATTTCTCCGGTTAATTAATCGGCGGGAAGAAGTTGTGCGGTGAACGGAATGGGTGAAAGATCGGGAACGGTTTGGTATTGGCTCGGTTGGAAGCGTGCGATAAGGAGAAAAATTGGTAGCGCGACACAACGCTCCGCTCGGCTAACCATTTGTCACGGTTTAACGTCTCCGCGAGCCAGCCTCTTATCGCGCGACGCGACGACCATTTTATTACTTTTGCTGCGAACACGGGATGGCGCCACCAACTGTTCCAATTGTTTAAGAAAGTCGCTCGGGGAATACCGTGACTTTTCACGGGTTGAGGAAAAGGCGAACGTGGATTAAATAGCGATCACTCTATATTTTCTTATTTTTCTATTTACTTCTGTTATTGATACTACGTGAAAAAATTACATGGATAGGAAAGGTTATCATCCGTGAACGAACATTAGATATCATTTTTCTACTATCTGAAATGTCGGATATAATTTTATTACGCAACTGCGTGAATGCAAAGTTTATTATCGATAAAAAAATAAATCGACCCAAAAAATATATATTTGATACGATCTCTCTTAAACTACGATTACTTTGTTTTCGTTTTCTTATAAACTTTAAGGCTAGTTTTTATTTTCGTTTCGATCTGAAAAATATTGCACGCGCAAATCACGCTCGCTGATGTTTCGTTAATCCCGATAAGGCTTATCGAGATGAAAATAAAAACAAGTCCAAGTTAAATAGGAGATCGAAATTTGGTCGATAGTTAGTCATTGAAAAATTAGTTAGTAGTTGGTCGATAATTGGTCGCCGAGAGATAGTTGGTCGCCATTTCTTTCTATCTTTTCTCCGTGATAAAAAACGACGATCGAAGGATCAAGATTACGCGTGATTCGATTCGTATAAGAAACTTCCCAGAAACGATGAGCTCCTGGAATAGAGTGTTCGCGTTGCTTTTGATCCATATGCTTCTCGTCAGCTCTTTGGCCTTTCCTTGGAACTTCGATATCGCTCAAACTCCAATGAACAATACTGCATTAAATTCTAATGAGAAACACGTTAAAAATAGACACGAGACAGTAATAAATCCAATTTGCGAATCAGGGACACGACGAAATTACGTTAACGTATGTAAAGAAATCGAGAGGAATGATAACAAAACGATCTATTTTTTGTAACGTAGATAATATCAAGAATATCGCGCGATAACAGTTTTTACTGCGTGTTACTCAATGTACTGATAAGATACATCGTGCTTTTTCCACGTTCAAGCCGAAATCCATCATCGAGTTGAAAGAGATCTTCTCACGATTCTTCTTGGAAACGCGAGTATCCATGAATTATCGGTGAAGAATTATAAAAAAATTCTCAACCATTGCGGCCGAGTGTCGATTCCTCGCAATACTTTGCGATTAATCATTTTGCAAGAGTCTCTGATAACTGTTTGCGCGCGCGAAAGATCGTTTCGATCGCAATTGGAAACGTAACAGTTCTTTCTTCCGTGCGAAATAAATTTGACGAGGAAGTTCGTTCGTGGAGAGAGATTTCGCGTTGATCATGAAATTGTGGTGGATCGTGACAGTGTTCGTCTCGTTTCTGTCCTTTTGCGCGACACGGGTCGTTGCTTTGCCATCCGGAACCGTCGCAGAGACTTCGATGAACGTTTCGTCGGACGCGAAATCGTCGGACGAATTCGAGAAGAAATTCGTGTCGTTCGACGCAAAGAGCAACAACACTAAGAATCTTCAGAAGGGGGCCTTCATCAACGTGCCGGTCAATTGTCCATGGGACAAAGTGAAGGTCGGGAATCGCTGTAGGGCTTTCTTTTAAGTAAGTAAGTAAATAAGTTGAAATTCTATCTCATCTTATCGAATACACGCGTATTCAACGAAAACGCGCAGAGAGAAATTATCCGTTAATTAGATAATTATATCAGAGTGTGTCATCGTAGGATCGATATTCGTTTTTTCTTTTGTAATTGTAACGGAGAGAGAGAGAGAGAAAAGGAATAAGAATGGGAGGACCGATAATAATCGTCAAACGATTATCGTCAATCGTCAGACGATTGTTCTTTCGAAGAGATGGAAATCGTTCACGAATTAACGAGGCAATGATAAGTATATACCGTAATTTTTTCTCATTTCTGTTCGAGCTGTTGATTGTTGACGGACGCGTCATTTCGCGTAATAATGATCATAGCCGCGCCGTTCAATGTCGAGACTTGCAATCAATTTTACGCAACCTGACGATAGACCATCGTTTAACTATTACCCTTCTGCTTCTACAGGATTCTTCTTCTTTCTTCAGCGTGAAGTCGATAAACGACAAGAATGCGAGCGTCATCTAACGAGTTATAATACGAATTCGAGTGCAATTCTGAATGAAACGAAGAGGAATAAGGGAAAGATCAAGAAGAATTTTTATTATATATACTCAAAGAAATGTTGAACACATAAAGATAAATCTCGGTCTTTTGAAAAATGAGATTATTAACGAAGGCGAGGAGTATAGAATAGAATTTAACATTTGATATATTTTTTTTTTTTATTCTCTAAATGCTTGTACTTTTTTCAATCAAAGATTAAGACGCATCGTAATTTTCAAAGAAAAATGATGAAATACGCGCATATTGCGTATGTACTCGTCTCTGGTCACGCGGCAAGAACAAGTACAGAGAAGGAGAGCAAACAATGGGAGAAGGATAGAGATAAAGGGATAAAAATATGGGAATCAGCGCCATCTCTAGAGTGTCGCAAATGAAACATAATAGGGAAGGATAGAGATAGAGTAAGAATTGAGAACTAGCTCCATCTTTTGAATATTTTCGGATAGATGTCTTTAACGCTGAACAGATGGCGCTGTTCTCCAATTCTTATTCTGCTATATCCTACCTTAGATTAATGTCTTTGATATTCGAGAGATGGCGTTGATGGCCAATTCTTCTTCTACCTCTATCCTCCTCCTACTATTTTCTGTCCTTTCTTTCTACGTTTCATTTACGGCACTCTGAAGATGGCGCTGATTCCACCATTTTCATCCTATCTCTGTCTTTCTTCTATTATCTGCTTTCCTCGTTTATATTTGCTCTACAAAATTTAATTAATGCGCACAAGAAACGACTCAAATATCGGAAAATCGTAAGTTGGCAAAAAAAAAAAAAAGAAAACATTTCCAACTTGAATATAACTTTAATGATAAAATGTTTTCATTTTTTATCAAATTTTCAAATGGAATCGATAGTCTATGATTGTAAACCACATTATTTTCACAATCGAACGTGAAAATGAAGCATTTGTATCGTTAAGATATATTGGAATTTGGCTTATACGTATAAAAATAAATAAGTTGCATTTGCAAAACAAATGCATTGTCATTTTCTGCTACCAGAAAAACTTTTATACTTTTTTTATAAATCTTCAACCGAATTACGAATAATTTTAAAGTTTTAAATGTAATATTATTATAATTTTCTCTACAAAATTTATAACAAAAAGTATTTATCAATACAGATTATAATCAAAACTTATCACGATGTGTTTTTTTATTATTTGACGATTCCTTTGCTAATCAAATTATTAAAGGCAAAAAAAATAAATTTATTAATGAACGTATTAACGCAACGCGAATATTATTACCTGCAAAAAAAGACTCGTTACACGCCAATGATTACTTTAGTACGATATCTCGAAAATATCGTGCATAATTATCGAATGCAAACCGCATTATGAGCGCGATCAGGATACGAATTGTAACCGCAAATTAGTGCGAATAATGCGTAAAAAAAAAAAAGGAAGGGAGGGAATCACGGTAAAAGTAATATATTGCACGCATTTCTCATTGCCCTCTATGTCAGTCTTCAAACTGTTGCCTTCACGATAACTCGGTGTAAAACGAAAAATTTAACCAGGAATAATCTATCAAAATCATTCGTAATTTACGTGTGACGCGATGGCGCCGTTACGTTTCATTTTATTCGTCTTGTTTTTGTGCATTTTCATCACCACGAACGAATCCAGACCTCTGACATTTCCACAAAGGAAGAATACGAGCGTAAAGAAATGTCCACCAGGATACAAATACATTCGCAACGTGGGCTGCAGGAAACTCATATTCGGTCAAACGTAAAGAACGGTAAAAAACTGTTAAAGAAAAAGAAAAGAAAAAAAAAAAAACTCCCTTTTACGTCGCTTTCAACAATTTTTCAACATTTATATTTTCATTCTGTTGCAGTAAAATCCGAATAGATAAGAAACTTCTGCAAAGTTCTGAAATAACTAATAATAAATTGTCCAAAGCATGAGAAATCTAATCTAAAAGCATATTCTTTATTCGGACATTGTAAGGTGTGAATCTAATTTGTGCATTTATAATTTAACAGATAATTGAAATAAATCGCAAATTTATCGATTTAAAAAGTTTATGCTTGTTTTACTTTTCCCTTTTTGTCTTTTAACCTAACAATCGTTGCTCGTTAATCGTAATATACGAAATAATGTCATGCGATCACATTTACGTTCAAACTCCCCGCGAATTCGAGGCGAGAGGCGCGCGAGTATCGATGTATCGCGATTCATCTTCTCGCATCGGTGAGAAAATGGCTGCTCCTTTGGTTAGGATAGGAAAAACAAATTTTCCTCGGCGAAAGTATTGAATTACACGTTGCGCGTGTTAAAATCGAAGCATTCCGATCATGATTTTTAGAAAAAAAATGAAAATTTATCATTAAATTCGATTGCGAGAATATATCGTTAAGATAACCTATTTCTCGCCCTGGATGCGCAATTGAACGAATACAAAAGATACAAGAATTTTCGTTATAACAAAAAAAAAAAGTTGCAGAGGGAGAGAGAGAGAGAGAGAGAGAGAGAAATAAAGATTAGAATTGGAAAGGAAGAAAGAAGATTCGACGACGAAAAGGTGTTTACCCACGTTGACCACAGCTTGCGTTGCTGCACAGATATTGTTATCCTCGTCAAACGAGTTTACCTTGCGGATTGTTACGTTATGAAGGGCGATCAGCTCGATCTAGAATGCAAATTTAAAACTACTACGCCCACGCTTCAACTCCCCCAGTAATCACGAAAAATTTGAGCTAGTAACCCGCATACCAACGAACGGATTCACCGAACGGTATCACAGAATCGTACACTTACGTTGCGCAATAAAGTCTCTTATCATCGATCATAATGATACTGTGCCGTGAGACGGGCGAATATAAAAAAAAAAAAAAAAAAAGAAAAAAAAGAAAATCATTTTTTTCCGCCACGAAGAGAGATAATAGCGCCCATTTATTGACACTTGGCGATAAAGATCGGTGGTGACAAAATGAAAATGACACTGTTATCGGTGTGTTAGAAACGAACCCGCGCGTACGATTCACGATCGTACGTGTACCGGTGCGCTTGCGCGCATGTGTGCGGCCAGAAATACGCGCCGAGACGTATTCGCTTGGGCAGTCGATCGCGGCGCGAGCACGGTCGAACCTGCTCAGGTGCGACTTTCCTTCCGTTTTCCTCGTGCATCGAGCGGCGAGTATACAAAGATCGGGACGAGAGTCGAGTCTCTTCTCGATAAACGCAATAATTGCATAAATTCCGCAAATTTGCCGCCACACCCGAGCGTGTTTACCCGAGCGTGGTGATCGTCTGGCCACGTGTTACGTGTGTCCAAGTGGCAACAACGAGAACAACAACAGTGGTGAAATACTTTACTACGATAGAACTCGACTCGACTCGAGTTCTGACGTTTTGACGTTTCGGCCACGACGCACGCAGGCATGCACGCGTACACGATCCACAAATGTAGAACGTTTCTCCTCGCGATTTGTTCGTTCTCGATTTGCGGGCTGGTGATGGCTCAACTGGACACCGGATACCCTGACCAAAGGATAGTGTTCCCCGGCGATCCGAGGGCGAAGGAAACGGCGAATCCTGGGGAGGATGGATCGAGTGCAAGAGGCGAATTGTTGGTAAATCGATCGCATCTTTTTCATCCGAATACGCGTATTATTTCGCGAATGGTACAAGTGTCTGGTTAGCTCGCAGAGCCGCGTTGCAATACTCCCACGTTTTCACTCTGATAAATAGCGCAATTATGTTATCCCCGCGGAGCATTGTTCGTACGAGAGCGTACGTACGTGACGCGGTAAAAATTTAAGGAAAAATTAAATTCGATCGTGTCGCGTGCAAAAAAAGAAAAAAAAGAGAGAAAAGATATCTTTACAACTCTCGCATCGCTGACTTTATTATCTTTTTATTTTTATTTTTATCTTTTATCTTTTTTTCAGTTTTTTTTTTTTTATTTTTCCTTTACATTAACGTTACGTTCATTTATTTCGTTCGCCGTTCCTATCGCTCGTTCGCAATGTAAAATTTGATATTCGTTAATAGGCGATTTTCGCGAATTTATCGTGAATAGAAAAAAAAAAAAAAAAAAAAATTAACGGCGTTTGTCCGCAGCAAATTATGCGGAAATCCGTCTCGATTTTGTCACACCGTGGCCCCTTTTTTTTTCTATTATCGTCACCGGTGTTAACGTGAGCGATAAACGGAAACGTGGCTGTAATTCCTTTCGACTATGATTGACGATTACGAGATCCTGTGCGGGAATGGGAGTATCGAGATCGTTTTTTCCCCGCAACAGATCCGAAGGTCGTGGTAAATGGCCACTAATGTCAAGGATGTGTTGGCGGCAGGAGAGATCGAGACAGAAAAGTGAAAACCTCGCGGTGCACGACACGACACACTTAGGATTCTTGTCGCAATACCCGTGATTCGTTATGTGGATAATTGATTACCTACTCCGCTCGAATACCTACTCGATTACTTGGTGAATTCTTTTCCTCTCTTTTTTTCTATAATTTTATCAAAACGATTCATCAATTTTTATCGATTGTACGAACAAAATATACGATTTATCTATTTATTATTTATCCTATCCCGACTCGTGACGAGAAGTAAAAGAGAAATTGAGGTTACGATTAGGAAACGGCGCGCGCAAACCGCGTTATCGTTGCAACCAATCCTTTCGGCGCGGATAAAACACGGATAAACATTATTTCGCGAAGATAATATTTGTTTGGTCACTGATTGTGTGCGAGCATATTTCATTGCCACAATAGGGTTATACGATCGAGCGGGAACAGACGACCTTACAATGTCGTCGCCGATTAAATTCCTTCGAAGAGGACGTTGTTGGAAAGTACAATGTCTCGGGACATCGCGTTTCTCATTTATGCAAATTGTGCAACGTGCGTAATATGTTTATTAAAATGCTCGCCGTACCGTTATCGATTCACACCGCGCATGTGTCCACAAGTATTTCACCTGGTATACGATATATATATAAAGAACTCGTCGATACGGAACGATTAATATCGCTCGAAATATCGTCGATGAAATCTATGACTGATGGCCACGCTGAAATCATCGCTGAAACGAAAGGGAAAACGGCACCTATCGAGAACTGAAGCTGAACCGAAGATGCTTCTTGGAAATCGGTTCAGCGTTTGCTGATTTTTCAATGTGCACGCGATACCAGCTTGTTTAAAACCTGTTCCAGGTAAAATGGTGAACGTGTCGAAGAGGTCGAAGAACGCATCGAGTAATACGTATATATGCATACATATGTTCGTGTTGAACGTTTTCGTGCGATTCGGCTTTAAAGATATTTTTTTAACAACGCATTTCAATATTCGTGAAAGTATCGATGATTGACTTAAGATCCTGTGATTATTGCTCACGAGAATATCCGTGATCGAAATCGATGATTCATTGATAAGATATTACCGGAAATACCCCGATAATTACGTCTAAAATTTTTCTATTAATTTTTTTTTTTCAAATTATCCTAACTTGTTTTCTTTAATTAATCAATTGATAAAGTGAAATAACGTCACAACATCGAAATAAAAAGATCTTGACGTATTTTTTTTTTTTTTAGAATAATGCTTAATATCCAATTAGTTTTTCTTTCATTTCGCATCCCTTGATATGCATGACAATGCGTTGGAAATTCCAAGTAAAAAAGAAAAAAAGGAAGGAGAATTGGTTAATGTGTTTTTTTAAAAATTGTTTCCGTTTAACGATCACGTAGGTATACAATAACGATATCATACCTGCAGATACGATAATTATTATTTTTTTTTTTTTTTTTTTTTAATGGAAACATTCCCATTTTTATTATCGACTTTATTATCAATCGAACCATTGGCTAATCGAGATATCAAACGAAAATAATCAGATAATTTTGCGACACAGAGGAAAATGAAAAAATTTTCCACCCGATTCCTGCGTTTCCTTTATCCAAAATTCATGTTATTTTCAGAAATCGCTACAATTAGCCAAGAAAATCAATTCCATCAATTCGATCGACGATTTCCTTAGATTAGTGAAAGGTTTGCCGCAGGACGTATCTTTCTTCTCTCCAAGCAGTAAGTATGATCTTAAATAACTTATTAACAGGAATTATGGATCTATAGGAAGGAATAGTACGTAAGAAAAACCGGTTGACTCGTGACATTGCGAAAAAGAAATATATTGTTACACGACCTTGTAAATTGCACTTTATTCGGATTAAAAGAAAACAAAAATGACAAAACTGTGCTTAAAAAAACAAAAAAGAAAAAAAAAAAAAAAAAAAAAGAAACCAGCCGTAACTCGAAGCGTACAGTAAGTGCAATTGACTTCGTAAATCTTTGAATGTTTGAAGAACAAATTATTACGGGTATTAAATCAATTGTAATAGATGCAAATATTGTTCGGTTGGATAAACATCTTAAAGTTTGTAATATCTTCTACCAATTTTATTGTTCACACTTGATTATCAGTGAACGTGAGATCATTCGGTTGACCGCAGCGTAAAAAATATACTTAACATAAGTATTTCGTAAATTTAAAAATCCGCGCGAGTAACGTTACAGAGCCTCGTTATTAAACAAAAATTTGATTCGTGAAAAATTTTTAAATAAAGAAGAAATTGAAAAAAAAAAAAAAAAAAAACGTGATTTTCGCATGAATTTTTCAGAAAAATATGAAAAATGAAAATAATTTTCTTGGAATTTCTCTTCGAGCGTCCCTATCTCTATTATTAGCTTTTCAAAAATTGTATTTTGTTCAAATTCTTGCAAAGCTCGTTCTCGCTATCCTCGTATATTATCAGATGAATCTGATAATTATATAGAAACATTTTCTTTTTCTTATCGTCGCAACAATTATTCGCGTTGACCCCTGGTTTGTCAAAGACCAGCTTGTTTTCCACGTAATAAGGATTAAACAACTTGCAGGGTTCTTTTTCCATATTTTTTATGAAATCTTTGAGATCTTCGAAGAAATCGGTGTTCTTCAAAAAGCCACCGAAATTGCCCGTATTCGGCACTAATCTATCGCTAATTTGATTGATTTCCTCCAAGGTGGGCAATCTGATTGTAGAGTGTCCAAATCGTACCCTATCGTTTCCCGTATTTCTTTTATTCGATGACAATTTCAGAGTTGGGTGTTCAGTGCTATATGCAATTTGTAATTTGCACGGTCGTCTCCAAGTGTGCACACTAGACATAGGCACGGAATACGCATTGCAAATATCTATGGTACGATTAAACAAAATATCTGTTATATTCATTGTGCTGTTCAATCTAGTTATTCCTAAATTCGAAAAATTAAAATTCGAATCATACAAAAGATTGTGAAGAAGATTTAAAAGGGAATTGAAAGAATGTATTTCTTGCCTCGTTTCCAGTATCTCCGCGAGAATTCCATTTCGCCGTAAGCCTCTATGTATTTAGGTGTGCTCAAACCAACGACAACGTTTTCATCTCCTGGACCATTCTCTCTCTTGATAGCTTTGATAGTTGGTGCCATTTCCTCTTCCAATTTTATCCTATTAATGCTCTCCTCGATCTCTTCTGTGTTGGACGTCGAGATCTCGAGCTTAAAAAGATTGAAAAGATCACTCTCGCTCAAATCGTAAGACGCGTCATTCATTGCGCTGATTTCCTTCGCATCGATTTCATTTTGATTGGCTACGACGTCACAATTCGATGACGTTTCCACTTCTCGATGGAACGACTCGTCCCTCGCCTCGTTATTATCATCGATCAAATTTCTTTTCACAAATTCTTGATGATTTTGACGGCAATACGATCGAAACTTGAAAAGTCTACGTGAAAAATCTAACGTTAACGTTCTTTTCTCCTCGTTCCACGATATTTTTGTATAACTTCGTCTTATATTATCTTACCGTTTCAATTTTTTCTTTTTGTAATTGATGTTAGACGTAGGGACGATGTAGGAATACATATGTCTCGAATCGTGAGATTCCATAAAGGCAGCCACGTTTTTCCTACCTTCGACTATCCATCCAAACCAATCGAGGATCACATCCTCCGAAAGATAATTGTGTATACCGTCGGCGAGACCATCGGCTAAAGCGAAGTAACTATTCGCAACTGAAATTGCTTGTACAAAATTTTCCATTGTTCTCAATTATCTGAAAAAGTAGGATAAACTTATGGCGGAATGTTTCCAAGAAATACTATTTTTTTTTTTTTCTTACACCAAACCACAAAAACCACATTGAACTAGACGTAATGGGAATTCGAGGAAAAAGAGGGAAATTCTCTGACTAATTCAAGTTGTCACTGAACGGGATCTTCTTCCAGGTAGAATGGGAGAAACTGAACGTTCGAATGCCGAGCGACCAAATCAAGCTTCGTGTATGCCTGAATTACAAACAGTTCCTCTATTAGAAAATGACGATCCATCTATTATTTATTATCCGACTTGTACACGGGTCAAAAGATGCGGAGGTTGTTGTACTCACCCGTTCCTCTCTTGTCAGCCAACGGCTACGGAAACCCGAAATTTCGAGGTAATTCATTCACATCTGATTAAATGTTATCGATATATATATGTTATTCCAACTAATCACGTTATTAATTAATGTTTTAAAGATTTTCGTGACAGCTCTTGAATCCAATAATGGATTAAGGTATCAAGGCAAACGTATTGTACCGATAGAGGAGCACACGCAATGCACGTGTGACTGCAAAATAAAGGAGACGGTAATTTGAGAACAGTCGATAATTGAGATCTTCCTTTTTAAACTGGTATAAGTCGGTTCGCAATCTGCAAATCTTAATGTATAATTTCACTCTTGTGCAACGATGAATTTTTATTGCGATAATTTAATTAGTTTAAATCGAAGGATTTGAATTTTCAACTTTTGAAAATATTTAAATTTTTAAATAATAAACGATATTCTTTCAGGACTGTAACAAGAAACAGTCTTATATACCGGAAGAATGTACATGTGCGTGCAACAATGTCGATGAAAAGAAAAAGTGTAATGAAAGCAACATGAAAATGTGGCATCCAGATCTTTGTAGCTGCTTTTGCAGAGAAGTACGGGAATGTTCAACTGGTTTTTATTTCGACCAAAATTCATGCAGGTGTGAACGGAACGACAAGGACTTCTAATACGGGAATAACATATTTTCTTCCTTGCTGCATTTCTACTATCTTGTATATCTTGTAAGCTGTGCATGATGCGTCCAATCTTTTTTGGATTTTCTTTCTCTCTCTCTTTTTTTTTTTTTTTAATATTTTATTTTTCCGCTTATATCGCAAAAATTAATTAATAATTTTTTTCTAGCTTATTCCCTCTATATTCACTATTGCACTACCAAAATTTCTTCACTAACATTTTTTCTTAAATGCTTTGCCTGCTTTTATATTTTATTCGAGTAACATAATTAAAACAGTTAAAATAATGATACTACTTTCTCATACATGAATTCATGAATGCACATTGTATGTTTATTAATAAAATATAAATTTTCCTCTATGAGAATAACATATTATCTTAAACTCTTAAACATTTAAAAATATTTTAGATGCCTGCAAGTATCACTATCTAGAACTTGGTTTACATCCACAAAAGGTTCTGATTATAGATTCGGACAAACACAAAGACCGGATAATGTACCACCAGTAATAATTGCTCTAGATTCAGATGATCCTAGGAGAAAACCTAAACCAGATCCAGAATAAGAATCAGATTGATGATTTATAGACTAAATTTTAAGACAATTTGATCTTTGTGCCATTTTATTACACAAACACACGAGTATTGATATTATTTATGTATTAATATTAATTATTGCAAGAAATAAGTGAATGTATTTTTATATATCAAAAAAATATTGTGATATAAGGAAATACAATTATTTAATATAAATTATTTGTATATAATTTTTTAATCCTTATTTATAAAAAGTATTTTATTAATTTTTTTTTCATTTAAAAAACATGTACAATTATTAATCTTATTCCATGTTTGTTTAAATTATTTTGTATGTTAAATATAAATACATCAAATATACAATTATTGGTCTTATTATTAATTTTATTCTATATTTGTTTGTTTTAGATTATCTTGTATCTCATTTAAGACTGAATCCTGCTTTTTTTTAGCATTTTGCGAATATAAAACCACTGCTTTATTAACTCTCAAAACAGTTCTGTATCTTTCACTTATAGACGAGATTGATTCAGATATTTCCCCTAAAATATTGTACAATAAATTATATAAATATTATTATATGAATAAATGCAATAATTATTTAAAATTATATACATAACCTCACTTTTATCTGATACATAATCAATTTAAATAATTTAATAAAGATAAAAAGTTTGCAAAATTTGTTTAAAAAAAAATATTTAATAATAATATGCAAAATATTATCAAATAAATAATTTTATTTATAAAAAACATTTACTTACTAATAGAAGATGTAATATCTGCTATAGTTGATTCTTTTGTAACTTTTTGACGTTTTATTAATTGTTCCATTGTAATATAATTACAATTTATTTTATTATGTTTTTTTTATAGTTATAGTTAAAATTAGAAGCAATACAACAAACAAAAATTCTTTTTTAGGAATGTATATAGCCAAATGGCGCGAAGAATACTAAATCAGTCGATCATATCTACTGGAATAATGTACGCACAAAACATATGAAATATTTAAATGTTATTTGAATTTGTTTTTAAAATTCATTTATGGATATGACAAGAAACATAAAATACAATTATAATTCGTTTTACAATAAAAATTTGCAATAAAAAATATTACCTGTTTGATTATCCTTGTACAGTAAAAATTATAAATATAAAATTTTTCTTTATTGTCTTATATCTTAAAGATCTCGAGACAATCTTTGTACTGAATGTGACATTTAACGGATTTCTTAAAAGATTTTTGTAAAATATTTACTTTCATGTCAATTATTTTTTGTATACAAAAAATGTTATCAACAATTGAGCTGATGCTATTGTATACTATATTTAACTGCCATCTGTTCGATAAAGTTGAAACATTGTACTTTCATTCACGTAGTATAGATGTCGCCACATACACGATACAAATAAAATAACATTCAAATTATTTTTTTTATAAAAATGAATTATTAATAAATTAAATATCAATAACTGTTAATGACATATCGCATTATTATAATCTATATACTGTTAGTGGTAAATCTTTTGATTTATTTCGTTTTAATATTTGCTATTACATATATAATTAACAAGAATTATAATTCTTTTTCAGTTATAATATTTCATTTCATCAAATAATTAATTTCATATACATTTCTCCAATTGGAAATCGAATTAATAAACTTTTTAACAAATAATCAATAAGACAATTTTATAATTAAAATTTTTAAAATTATATTGTGCGTACAAATTTTATTTTTATTTTATTTTTATCTATTTTTATCGCATATAATTTATTTATCATTTATAATTGATTGTATCAAAGAAAATTCAATATATATATCATTTAATACAATATATTCATTAATTTCATGGAAACTGTGTATATTTCGATAATCCAAATAAATTAAATTTTACATAGTAAAAAGATAATAAAAGTATGAAGATAAATAGATCGATCGACGAATAGTGAGAATTATATTTTATCAAGATCGTGAAGATCGCGCGAACAATTTAACCAGAAAGAGCGCCACAGAGAAAAGCTCCGCGGGTAATGTTGTACATCGAGTTACATGTTCACGCGTATATTGGACGAAAGGAGAAAGAACTGAATCGAGTAGACGAGGCGCCGTTTTTTTTTGCGCCACCCGTTATAATTACTGGGGCCTTGTCACTTTTGCCAAGGCGCGGACCGCAGTGAAGTATCTCGTTCGTGCGTCGCCCCGTAGCATGGTCGACCTGCAAGGTTGGCGGCTACCTCAAAGCGATCGCTTCGCTTACTCAACGAGCAAGCAAAGGAAGTGCAAGAGTAAAAGAAGAAGAAAAAGATGAAAGATCAAAGACAGAAAACAAAGGCAACGGCCAACCTCCAAGTCGCTGTACGGGTGAGTGACTCGCGTCACGAAATTGTCTCAGTACGTGAATTTGCAAAGCGCGCGTAAATAACCTACGTTTATCGTTACTCTCATCAAGTTGCTTTGAAGAGAGAAAGATTGAATGAATAAAGAAAATTAACGATCGCACAAAATAGATGATAAAATCACGATAAATAAAAGAAAATGAAGTAACGTTTAAAATGCAAAACAATATCACATCGATTATAAATTAGTACAAAAGTATCTTCCGATATAATTATATAGCTAGCTGTTGAAGGACATCTACATGTTGTTCGATGCAATTTAATCGTATACGCGATGCATGAATTCAATTTTTTGTTCACCGTTGAATGCGGCTTAATTGCATTCGGTAGCAAGAAGGATTTAAAATTCAAAGAGGAACAGTAGTGGGTCCGGAAAAAACCGGTACCTCGCCTACGTATTTTACGCCACTTTCTTGCGTGTACGCACGCGTGTATCACTGTCTCGCTTCATCGCGCTCTCTCGAGTTCTCCTCAAGGACTCTCGGGAAGGCCCATGTAGCCAGTAAGAGCTTCACGATCGTAACACGGTAGCCAACACGGTGGTAGGTTTAAATCATATTAAAGCGCATCCAAGCACCGGGAACCGTAAGCCTGGATTACTGCTACAAATCGTCCCGTACGGGGAATTCCGCGCGCCAAGTAATTCGATCGCTTTTCAAAGGTCCAGTCTAATCACATACTACCTGCCTTCGTTAATTCTAGATCGTACTTCTGCTTTTTTTTTTTTTCTTTCACTTACATCAAAGATGTTCGCCTAATGTTCCAATTTTCTACGTATCGTATATAAAGCAAATAAAAATACATCTTTTTACAGTTTTTATTTTGTTTAAACGATATTTTTATCATCCACTTTTTGATTTACGATCATCAACACCGTTAATAGAACTCATCCTATTACGAGAAATATGCGTATAATCAATAGTGCGATCTTTCTATCTATATCAACAAAGCAGAACAATACGAATGGCGCATGATAAAGTGTTCTCGTGGAAAGTTACGAAACAACGTGGGCAGCGACAGTAGAAAATGGCGTGGGTCGTGACGGTCTGAGACCAGGTGGAACGTGTTTATACAAGATACGACCTGATAAGACATTACCGAAGCTCGGCAGGAAGATATACTTATGCCAGACACGAAATGACCAATGGCCAAAACCATTGACATAGATTGACATCACATGAGTTTAATTTTCTAATATCTCAAGGATAAAGGATGAATCAATAGAGAATTCCGTTGGAAATTGAATCGATCAATTTCTTAGAGATAAACAGTTCGAATAGTAATAAATTGCGACAGAAGTTCCAAAGAAGGAACTGTCCTTGGAAATTATCAGCTGGGTTTTAAGACCCGCATCCAATACACGGGTCACGATTTTATTGCGTCTACGAGTGTGAATAGATCTATTGAAAACCTAGGCGTTCGTAAGTAGGTGACGCGAGATTGGGCGAGCATTCGTGACGAGCCATTGTGATTAGTTCCCTTCGGGATTCGGTTCGTGACTCGTGACGAAGATGAGAGAATACACGGCTTTCGTATTAATAATTTTTTATACGTATCAATTGTGATACAAATAACACATTTTTCTTATTTACACGCGATTATCGAAATCGTGACACGTATAATAATCGTGCGATTTGAGGGAAATACATATATACGAATCGGCAGTTAAAAGAGAAAAAATCGTGGATTCGTCAAGGTAGCTTTTACTTGATCAAAGCTACCAAAGGATCATACACGAATGTGCCATCAATTTCCCCTTACGTCGCAGAAATATTCCAACCCACTTTGCCACCGCCTTCTCTATCTTCTCTTTTCTCTCTTCTTCTGTTGCTTGCCGGGGCACCAGTAGCAATATTGTATCGCATCTCTTTCTCGCTGCTTTTTGTATCTCTTTTGTGTTCCCTGATGCACGTTCAGCTCCCGTTGTACCGATTGAGTGTTGACCCCGCTGCGTCACGCTCGCATGCTGCAGTTTGTTCGGAACGATACGCAATCAGCGACAGAAACGAATTTCGAGCGTGTCGTGCCACGGTTTACAACGCACAAGCGATTATTTTTTAAAATAATATTTTTCGATATCTTTTCTTCGAGAAAGGATGAAAGGATGAAATATGAAACAAGCGATTCTCTTCGTAACGCAAGAAAAAAATCAATCGTCTCGATACGGATCGAGGCTGAAAATGATTATTGTTGAACAATGCCAACGATAGATAACCGCTTCTGCGTACAGCATCGTATTTTTAGTCACGCGACTGCACGCTTCTTTGAGCGGTGGTTAATGCGTGCGTGCGAAGATGACCACGCGTGATGGCTTCTAACCTACACGATCCACTTTTCTTCGATCCGCAGAGACGGTCAAGAGGCTTTCGTCCTTCATCGGGATATTTCTTCAATTTTATTGGATATTTCATTCATCATTGTCCACCTGCGTGTTTTTTTTACGCACAGTAATCAAGTGGTAAATATCGAGTTCAGGGAATAAATTGAGTACGAAATTGGTAACGTAATTTACCTTCGAAGAATTTTTTATTTACACGCGATATACAAGTATACTTATATGGAATTGAAAGTAGGGTAAAAAAAACGAGAATCTTGATCGACATTCGTAAATTTTTTATTATTACGCGAATCTTTTTCCCGTTTCAAGCATGAATCATACAAAAACAAATGAATCTTTTTGAATCTTTTCGATCGAAAATAAACTATCACCAAGATATAAATAATAAAAATCTAACCAAGATGATCATTTGAACAATGTTTACCTTTTATATAATAGAGAAAATTAAGAGAGGAAAACATGAAATGATCGAATTATTCATATATTTGCATTTCTTTGCTTACATACAAAATAAATTAACAACCGACATTGCTTTCGAGAACTGAGTATTTATCTTTCAATACGGTAAAGTCAACGCTAATATTTCGTTTATGTTCTCTTTCTTCGTACAAAATCCCCACAAGGTCAACTAATACAAAAAAGAGGCAAGAAATATAACCTCTTCGGTTGTGCGAAAATTCGCAAGACGCACCAGAATACAATGTTCCTAATAAAAGATTTAATTCATTTTATTCGAATTTCAAATTTTCTAAACTGCGTTCAATCCATTTTCTAGGATATATTTTATACGATTTATGCAAGAATAGTAGCTATCATTAAAGACTATGCTATAATATAGCCATTCTCTCGATCCGGGTAATGAATGGTTCCGCTCGAAGAGCCTTCAACCGGAAGGTTATCGTTTATTGGAAGTTTCCTTGGCAATAGCGGAAGATCGGCCGCTTCTAGGTTACTTGCCAATCACGGACGACATTCGATGGAGAATTAGTGCGCTCTTGATTCGAGGAATAGTTGAAGTATCGATAGAAAGCACGACAGTACGCGACACGTTCGACAAATGGCCCCTCGACATTCTTCCTTTTTCCGTGGCGGTGCTCTTTCGTGACGCTATCTACGAGTCTATCCACCATCTTACGACTTCATTTGAACCGAGTTTGTACGAATCGACGTTGGTATTAAATGATCTAATTTTTCATTTCATTTTCGTTATCGATTTTAAGTCTTTCCTCATATTTAATTTTTTTTTTTATATAGGATGATAAAATGTTACGTGAAAAAATCGATCGAGGAAATATAAATTATTGTGTGTGAATTTATAATATTCGTATCACACATTCAAAAATAAATTTTCATTTGTATTTATGAAATACGATACGTTTCTTTATGCGATTGTCAGAGGTTCGCAATTCGAAAACATTTTTATAATTGGAATCTTCGACGAATCGCTCACGTACCTGGTAACGACGATCTCATACGCGATCGATATACACTTGAAAATCGATCCATTAAATATTTATACCGTAGTGCGTATCACGATCGAGGGACAGTGTTAGAGAAAATGCAAATTATAACATTCGAATAACATTCGGTCCGTATACGAATTACTTCTATACGCTTCGTACCATCGACACGAGGATAAAAGCAGATCGTTCAATGACGTTATCAATTTATTCCTTCTATTTAGACTTGGTTTCTCATTAAAATCCCTAAGTGTTTACGAATCGATATACAACGTACGCAGGAGGATAGGCCGATCGATACCAGAAATCTGTCGAATCTATCTATCGAGAAAAGGAGGAGAAGAAATAATGTTCTCTCGAGAATGATCCGAAAGATCGAGAGTTTTGTGAATCCAAGGGTCGAATTCGATCCTGCATCTCGCGTGTCGAGACACGCTTCGCTGTCTCTCCTCTCTCGCATCTCTAGATCTCCTCCTCCCTCTCTTTTTTCGCTTGCTCCCTTCCTCCCTCTCGCTCGCTCACTGACTCACTTACTCGGTGGAAACAAAAGGAGCAACTGGTGTGGGCAGAAAACGAGAGAGAAAAAGAGTGAGAAGGGGGAGAGCGCGAGCAGAAGCGAAAGGATGGAAGGAGCGGAGGAAAAAAAGAAGGAAAGGCCCCTTCTTCTTCTTCTTCCCCCTCTGCCTCTGTCCTCCTCCCTCCCTCGGTGGAGGGGAATCGTTCGTCAGCGGTGCGTTCAAGAAAGGGACGAAGACGTCCGAGCGAGCGTGGATAGCGGGATAGAGGGTGGAACGGAGAAGGAGAGAACGAGAGAAAAAGAAGGAGGAAAGAGAAGCGCAACAAAAGTAGCCGTGACGCCGTGCAAAGCGAGCAAACCGAACGGATAACCGTGGAGGAAAAAGATGAAAAGAGGGACCCTTCGCGGCAACGCGGAACGAAGAGGGGAGGAAGAAAGGAGAAGAAGGAGGAGGAGGAGGAGGAGGAAGAGGAGGAGGAGGAGAAGAAGAAGAAGAAGAGGCCGAAAGAGGGGACCTCAGGGATGTAAGGTGGAAACTTTCGTGCCTCATACGATTAGACGAATGAATTCGATTCACTCGGATGAATTCGAAATCGTTTAAGAGATTATTTAATCGTCATCGATGATATTTAAAAAAATTAACAACGAATATTTACACTAGATCGTGAAATTTGGATAAATCTTTCTCGTGGAAAAGAAGAAAAAAGTGGGAGAAGAAATATAAGGATTAAAAATAGGATTAATTTCGTTAATAATTATCGATACAATCTATTCTTGCACTTGCCAAAGAGAAGAACCATCGTAAGTCCATCGGAAAAATATCAAGATTGCGCAACACGCCGAACCATTTATAGTTTCTTAGGCAGAAAAATAGATAAGCCGCGTGTCTCGTTTCATGTCTACGACCAACCGTATAACCGCAACGCCTTGAAAGTCTTCCTAGTAACACGATCGATCAGCTGGCGGACGGTGTTCAAGGTTGACCTTTCTCCCGAAGAAAACTCAGTTACTCCGACCAATTAACCCAGTCTTAAAGTCGTCTCCACGTCTCCTACGTAGCCGTACGTAGGCGAATGTAAGATGGTCAAAAAAAGATTCGATTTAAAGAAGAGATTGACAAAAAAAAGAACGCGAGGAAGCGTGTAAAGCGTACACGTCGCGATCGTTGAAACTTGTTGGAAGTCGCCGAGGAGTCGATGAACCGAAACAATCGTCTCGATATTTGGTCGCTACGTCCCTGGGCCATGGCAAAAGAGATAAAGGAGGTGAAAGTGGAAAGAAGAGAGGAAGAAAAAAGGCAGAGCTGGCAAAAGGGGCAAAACCACGCGCACTCGGGCCTCTCTTCTTTCCTCCTCCTTCTTTTCCTTCTCTTTCTCCGCTTCTTCGCCCCACCGTATAGAGCGTGTAGTAAGGTACAGTACGGCAAGACATAGTACTACAACGTGCGCATTCGACTTTTCAGCGTGCACGTGTGTCGACGAGAAGCATAACGTGCACCGGTTCTTCCTGTGTGCGAGTATGTACCTGCATGTGTACCACTTTGGCATCATCCTGTTCGGTTGAACCAGGCACACACCACGCGCCTTGACTCGCCCCGATAATCGGCCGATGTCAAGGTCCTCCTCCGGTTCCCGGTAGCCGAAACTTCTTCGCCGACCGAGTCGAGAAACGTATTCCCGTATTCGTCGATCCGCGCCAATTACAAACGCGCGACCTGTCTTCCTTTCGTCGAACGTTCGTGTTAATCGAACATTCGTCGCCGCCACCCGCGGTTTAACTCGCGCTTATTTTTTCCAAACCTGCTACGACCCGTCGCTTAATTGCTCGACCGATTATCGGCAGAACGAGTGACAAATTTCCCTCGGACACGAGAGAGAGAGAGAGAGAGAGAGAGAGAGAGAGAGAGAGAGCTCTAGTGTTGTAGTGGAAAAGGGAGGGGAGGAAAAAAAAAAGGGAAAGGAAAGACGAAGGAGAAAGACGAGGTTTCCGCGAAGCAAAATCAATTCGTTACGTTATCCGCGTTTATTAATACGTCGGTGCACGTCGATCGAGGAAGGGATCAAAACGGGTTGATTTAAATTGCCTAATTGTAAGTTCCCCGCGTTCGTCATCCTCTTCATCTTGGGTGGAATCGATGGACGGTTGTGTGTTCCCCGCGGTAGCCGTTGCGCGTAATAGCATTCGGTAGGAAGAGAGGAGCAAAACGAAGCGAGGAAAAGGGAGAGGGAGAGAAAGAAAGAAAGAAGCAGCGGATCAAGGGGGAAGAAAAAAAGAGATCAACGTATATCGGAGAGGACGAGAGGCTTACAAGAGGTATACATCAGAACAGATTAAAATCGTCGAATCTTCCTCCATTTATGGCCTCGCCCAACGGAATTGCAACCACCTTACGACTACCTTGATCTCCATTTTCTCCTTCCTATCTTTTTTCTTAACACCAGCCAACAAGATACTCTTGCAACTGCATAAGAATCGAATGAACCGGATTCTCGAATATCTTAGTATATTACCGTCATTATCGCACCACTTATTTCGAATTATAAACTTTAACGATCTCTCTTTTCCTTTTGCGAAAGAACACGTAGCGGCAAAGATCGAGGGGAGGGGGGAACGAATGCTTAAATTCGAATCGCCAATTTTACTCAAAGGATTCGCAAAAAAAAAAAAAATTCCTTTTGTCGTGCATCTACAATTTATATAGATAGATATCTCGATATGTTTTTCTCGAAATTTCTTTTTCGTTCGACATTCATACATGCAACTTTGTCGAGATAATTCCACGAGTGTTGACCGTTATCGATCCTCTCCTCGTCCAATTCGAATTCGACGTAGAAATTTCGCGGGTTGTAAACTGGCTCGCGAAATCACTTCTACGCGATGTACCGAAAGAATTCTCTGCCCGTCGTAAAACCCTTCGGGGACACTTTAATAGCGCGACCGTGTACAAGAAGGAAGAGAGAAGGGATCCTTCGCGTCTCACATTTGTGATTTACACGTCGTAAAGGCTACGATGCGAGATGCGGTTTGCCCAAGCGTACATGCTACGTGCCCCTTGCGACCAGATTTAACGCGGCTGATTGTGTGCTCACGGTGCACAACCGTATCTCGTCGATGCTGTTCGACCTGTTCGCGTTTTACTCGTCGAGTGCAAGGGCGCGCGATGATGTCATTGGTGCGTGCCCTTGCGGAAAGGTCACGAGGGGGGGGAGAAATTTGTTCGAGAACTGTACGGTTATTAAACCCTTTTTTACTGTACAATACGGGTTAACGAATTTTCTGGAATTCGATTTTCTTTCTTCCTTTCTTTTTTTTTTTTTTTTTTTTTTTTTTTTTGGAACCTTTATCGATAATTTCCTTCCTTCGATAACGCACTATGCTTTACTTTATCTTAATCTCTTATCGATGTCCAAATTCGAGTTTTTTTCTTTCTTTGTTTCCTTTTGAAACATCGCAAAAGGGTAACTGGTTCAAAGGCGAATTCGTGTCTATTTTTACGAAAGGTTCGAACGGGTTTTTATCACAGGCTAGTAATCTCGCCGACAGCTGACAGGCAGTTAAGATTCATTAATGCTGTTGGCAGCGATTCAACATTCGTGAAAAAAAAAAAAAAGTAGGAAAAAAAAAAAAAAGAGAGAAGAAAAAAAAAACATTTCTCGCGCGACAAGAGAAATACGGCGAGTCAAAGGGAACAGATGTCTCGTACGAAGACAGAGGATTCCTCGATCTTTCGCTATTCGAAACTTCTCGAATAATTGTAGAAGATAAATAAAAACGACAGGTTCGTAATAATAAGAGGGAGAGGAGAGAGAGATGACATGTAAGAAAAATTAAATCTCGTAAGGAAAATGACGGATGAAACGGTGGCGCGGAATAAGAACGGAACAAATCGGGAGGAAGAATAAAAATACGGCGTAACAGAACTCGTCAGTCCAAGGAATTTGCCCTGATATTTTAATGGCGTTGCTCCCATTCACCTTCTTTTATCTCTTTTTTTTTCTTTTTTTCTTCCCTTCCTCCTTATTTCGTCCCCGCCCGTTTTTCTTCTCTCCTCCTCGATTCCTTTTTCTCGGCTTTATCAAAGCGCAATTTCGCAACGAAAATACGAGACGAATCTCGAATACACCTTCTTTCCTCGTTTTTAACGGGGCGATGGAAAATCGATTCGGCTCGGACGCCATCGCTGCCAATTTATTCCAACGCGCCGCGTTTACGATTGCTCGTGTTTCTCACTCGTGGCAGAACTCGTGGAAAACGGTACCTCGCTACGTGGATCGAGCGACTTTTTGCCACGGTTTCGTAGACACGATTCGATTGTATTCATGCCGCATTTATCGGAAAGAAACCGGCACACACAGGTTTAACTGTATATTTCTCTTCTATATATATATATCGAAAGAAACTATATGTCGCGAATGGTTGCATGGTGTGCGCTCGGGCAGAGATACAGAAATAACGAGACACCGATTTGCGGTTTAGCTCGGATCGGTGGATTGATTACGATTATGACAAAAGAAAGAAAGAAAGAAAGAGAGAAAGAGAAAAACGTTATAGAATTCCCTTAGCAACAACAGTGTCACCGAAGGTAAATCTAGAAGTTTGTTGCCTGGTGCACGGAAGGTGTCGAATGACAAGACGATGGCGATAACAATCTCTTGCCGCGTCACGATGCAAATTGAACGTTGTCCCTCTTGTTATCACTCGATTAAAAACTTTCTCAACCTTACTTTATTTTTTTCTTTTCCTTCTCTCTTTCTTTCTTTTCTTTTCATTCGTATATTCTATTCGCACTCACTATTCAATCAAACACGCGTATATATATTTTATGCATCTTTCTACTATCGTTTTCTAAATTTATATTTATATTCGCGCGTAGAAAAAATTAATAGTCGGTGTTGTTACATGGCTACCATCTTGTCTCCGGCTATTTCTACGAAAGGAAACGGCGTGGTCTTCGAACGAGATGATCGTACAGGAAGAACCTGCGATTAAACTCCTCGCGAGAGGAATAGACGCGGGTTTTTGCAGCGATTAAGTGCAACAAGGAAGAAGAAGAGTTGTAAATTGTATGGTTTCGATAAGAGAGAGAAAGAGAGAGAGAGAGGGGGGGGGAGGGAAGAAAATTTCGTGGACAATTATTCAAACGAATTTTCTTCGTTATTTATTTTTACACAAGCAAGTGGAAACAGAGCTTGTTTTTCCAACAACAATGCTAAAGATAACGGGAGAGAAGATTGGATCTTCATCGACGTAATCGTCCAATGCGTTTCTTTCCCGTTTACGACAAATGTCCCCGCTATTAAAATGGCCTTGCTCCGCAGAACAGAAACAGATCCACATTGGACAGAGAACGAGGGCGAACTCGAGATCGTGGCTAAAAATGGCGATGCAGGTCGAAACTTTAGTCGACGAGGACGGACTATCGGGGGAGATCAAAACTGGCAAGACGATCATCTCTTTTCACGGCCGTTCCGATAAATCTGATTAATACGAATATTGTGCGTGCATAGATTATTATTGGCTGTGAGCGGTTGTGATACGTAAGAAAAATTTATACACGAGCCTCGTTGCAGTAATCGTTCTGCATTTTTGCTCGTAATTTCGTAAAAAAAAAAAAAAAAAAAAAAAGATGAATCTATCCCAATATTCTCGAAATATTTTTGAATATTTGTGCGAATTCATCGATCGATTTCTCGTTACAAAGGTCGCGATTGTAATCGATGGTAATCGAACGAGGCTGACGTACGTTTAATGCATGCCGCAACTCGGCCGCAAGTGTATACAGGTGCAGAGGAGGAGGCATACGATTCGCGTTATTAACTTTTCCCACGAAAAACATTTTCCACTTTACGGTGAAACGAACAAGATCAGAGATGAACTCGCTAGATGCATATATATATGTAATATATCCCACTCCCGTAGATGCGAGGGTCGAGGCCATTTTTGCAAAACGCGTTTCAAACAGCTTAACGATCGGTACGAAAATACAACGTAATCTCTTCTCCAAGTTATGGATGTTTCTTTAGAGCGTTATGAACGGCCATAATCCGAAGCTCCGATACATATACAGACTTGCAAGACTTCTATCTAGCAAGGTAAATCCTTAAATTACGATAAAAGTTTTAACAAACCTTCGAGTCGTTAAAAAAAAAAAAAAAAGAAAATAATTTCCTGAAATAAGTTCCAAACGGTTTTGGAATAGATACCTAATATCATCTCGTTACGAGTAACGGATACGAGTAACAGATATCAGACTTCCTTAATTATACCTGCGTATTACAACTTACTCGAGCCTTATAATTTACAATCAACGGGATAGCTGTAAACTTCCCAATTGCCCTGATAAATTCTAATAACGAATTGTAACAAAAAAAAAGAAGGAAATTCGTTATTTTATTTCGTCATTTTCCGATCTTAATTTCCAACTCGTCGCCAACTCTCGGAGAACGTTATGCAGATAACGGATCGAAGAATTTATCTCCATTTCCACGGTGTATATACAAAGGTCAGTTCCACAATTTCTTGTTCGAATTCCGACCTCTGTTCGTACACGAATCCGATTCTTCGTCCTTTGAATTACGTTACGTTCCTTAAAGTTAGCTTCCCTACATCGCAGACGAGCAATTTCTGCTACAAAAGTCAGTGACTGGCAATTACGGTTTCTTACCCGGGGCCCCGTGTACCGCTCTCGGCTCTCCTTTCTTTCCCGTATCTCTGATGATCCCATGCGAACGAAGAAGTTTCTGCCTCCGGAAGCTCGACCGCGAATTGCGTTTTCCTCCATATTATCCGCTAACCTTTACAGAGAATATACGCATTACACGCGTTACATTATTCAACGTACGTATTCTCTCCCCTGCTCACACATTATATGCGTATTTCAATTTTTTTTTTTTTTTTTTTATTCCTTATTGTGATATGTTTTTTTTTTCCTTTCCTTCTTCTTCTTCTTTTTTACGAAAAGATCGAATTTTTTTTTAATCCTTTTATCCCTTTTCTTCTCTCTTTCGATTTTCGTTTATCAACCACATCGCTTCAAATTGTGTGGTAAAATACGTGAGTGCCTTACAGTGTCTACCAGACCGATGCAGGTCATTTTTCGGGCGTTGACCCAGCACGCAGGGTTGCAGGCAACAAAAACTTTTTCACTGCTGGATGTAACCGAGAGCGACAAAGTCTACCCAACCGGATAAAGTTTAGTCCGTTGAACGATTTAAAAGAAGCGCCATGAGGTAGCATGGGACGTGACAAATTTAATGTTTGTTGAAACTTTATGGGTTTAGTTGTCGATTAAATGGAATCCCGCTCCCCCTTCGCGGAGAGGAGAAAGAAATTGTAAAAACCTTGTAAAAATTTTCCGAATAATTTTGAGAGGGGGGGAGAAAGAAAAAGAAAACGGAAAAAATTGTTAGGATACCATAATTCTAAACGGGCGTCGTTTTTAGAGCAAAACGAGCAAAGAGCATTAAACCAGGAAGCGGAAGAACAAAATAGGAAAAACGTGAGCAACGCGTTTTAGTAGGTTGAGTCGGATAGATATACGATCTCTCGGAGGTATGCTTCATTGGAAATTCTTATACCCAAGAATTTCCGTATTGTTATTCGTCCAATCCGGTTTTGAGCCTAAACCGTGTTGCTAAGGATACGGGGGAAAAAACGATTTCGAGCCGTTGACGAAAATGAAGATGGACGTGGGTTGTTGCGTGGAGCCCAACATAGTAGAATATAAGGGTACCCCACGTTCGAAATTGATTCGAATTGACAAGATTGTGTGTTAGTGGCCGGCACGAGATCAACAATGTTTTAAATTTCCTATTCCTATTCCGATCTAGGGAAGTAGAAAGCGTTTGTTGCGTAAAGGAACAGTTTTAGAGAAAGAATCTGAAACAGTAATCGTATTCTCTGAACACGAAGCGATCTCGGATCTGTCCTGTAATTTTCCGTTTCCCCGTCGATTTTACAATTGTGGACAATTGTGGTGGTGTTAAAGGTTCGAAGATCCGGGAAGTGGATCGAATCGAGCAAGAAAACTATCCGACTTCGAGCCGAAATTGCTTCCCGGAATACAAATCCATCGAGTAACGGTGGGGCAAAAAAGTGTACAATTGCTCGAGTACGATGCAATCAGCTCGCGCGGAAGATGCTTGCTTTCTGCATTAATAAAACGTTGGGGGGTAAACGTTTTCGAAGAAAAGGGAATCATCCCTTTTCTCGACGCCATTTTACACTTCCTGCCGTTTATCTTCCTCATCTTCCACCCTCTTGAGAGACAATTTTAGGTTTTAAGATTTTAACACAGACCTCCAACGTTTTCAAAGAATTCGATGTGATATTTTCTTTTCTTAAGATTCGTAAAAAAAAAAAAAAAAGAAGGATTAAAAGAGTATTAGAAGAATATGCCGGCTTTCATAAATTAATCGAAGAAATTGTAAATGCAAAATATCGGAGGAAGAAAATGATGAATGTACGCATAATTGACATATCGCGCAATATCGTTTAGATCCTTTCCCCCCTTCGGCTAGCACCATAATGGGTACGAGTACCGAAGGGGTCGACGTCCCTTTCGTAAACAGATCGCTTACGCTCAAGGACGTTGGTATAGTACGCATTGTACGCGCATATGATTATCCGTTGCAGTCGACTGTTCTAATATTCGTGTAAGCAGCATCGCAAATTAACATCAATTGATTTCAGAGGAGTTTAAATAAAACGACAATCAAAGTACGATGTACGATGTATAACCTATAAAAACCTTTCGTTTTATGTGTCGCTTCAACTTCTGCCTCTGACAACTCGTTACTAATTAAAGAAGAAGAAAAAAAAAAAAATTTGTCAACGGTTGAAAAAGTTGGGTTTTACGACGCATTCGTTCGGGTTAAGTTTCGAAGTAGATTAAATACTGGGGGTAAAGATAATGATGCGTTAAAATCTGCATCGATTCCGAATTTTATGAATGACAAAGATTTTTACGAAGAACTTGATTTGCGAAATGTGTTAATGACCGTTATTACTCCATTATCCAAGGATCGTCGAAAGATCGAGGTAAAGTAGCAATTATGTTACTGTGCGGTGATCACCGCCTCTTAATAACTCGAATTTTGATGCGACACACAGCACTTTTATCATTTCTTTAAACACAAATACTATCTAAAAATATTATTAATAACGTGTAATTCTGGGAACAATCAAATTATATCAGCACCTCTACTAGTAGTTGGTAGGGATGACGAGCGAAGGTTATAAATATTTTGATACTTTGTTACGAGGCATATAGTAGTATCATTAAGGGTGCTTTACAGAAGCAAAGTAATGTCAGGTTTGTCAATAACTATGTAATTTCGGGACCAGAATTTTGATCGCTTAATGAATGTTTGTGTAACCGGTTTCTTGATCAGTTTCTCACATAAACTCCACATGTCTATGCTACACCAAATGGGTAGGATATTTTTAAATTGGCCACATAAATTTTGAAAGTTTCACATATATCTATAACCATATTCCGGAAAAACTAAAACTATCATAAAACTTTGAGGTTATATTTAATACGGAAGAGTCTAAGAACGTAAATTCATTTTACGATTGACTTTCATTCTCTGTTTACTAACTTTTTTATGCATATCCTGACGCGTATTACGAACACGTATCTGAATCATATACCAATATTTTAAAGATGGCCTGTATACACCGCGCTAAAAGTATGCCATTTCAAGCTTAACTAACCGGAATCCACATGTCAGCTCGTAAACTGGTAGCAATGATCTCTCGACGATGAAGTTCTTGATTCGAGGCAAAATTCTCGACAATGTTACTTTTCGCTTTCTACCCGAGGTAAAATGATGATCGTAAACTACCGGGGAACGGGATAAACAGGAGCCAGGAACTGATTCGTGATTTTTCATCTTCGTTACCCGATATCACCTTTCCTCTGGCAAGTGGAGCACGTATTCGCCGGTGCTGCCCTCTACGGTTTCCTTTCATTGGCCCCTTATCTCCGACCGATGGTGAATCACCGCGGCCAACACGATGCTCGGAGAAAGAGACAGCCAGAAGAAGAGAAGGAGAGAGGTCCATGGTGATGCTTAGCACGTGTGTGTAGTGGTCATGAAATAACCGAGGTACAACGAGAGATCGAGGTGGGGGAAGCTTGAGAAGAGAGGGGGAAAGCGTGATGGAGAGAAAGAGAAAGGTAGTAGGAGAAAGAACCATAGACATGGTGTTGACCGGGCTTTGAACCCTGATCCCACTGGAGTACTACGTCGTAGTACGGCCTCCCTCTGGATTGGTTTGTCCTTTCCTCTTGGTTTACCACACTATCAACCCTGCTTCTTCTTCTCCACCCTCTCGTACTGCTACGACACAACCTTTCTTTCGACACTCTGCCTACTCTCCTGAGCTTCCGTATATACGAGAAATATGGTACATGTATCTAACCTAAAGGATATATATATATATATATAATCGTGTTACAAGGTTCTACGTGACCAACTTTGTCATGTGCCTTCCGCGAATCACTGAAAATGTTTGTAAACAGTAGGTAAGCCAACAAGCAACCAGTCTTAGATATCTATCGTCGACTAACTAACGGTAAATCTGTATGAACGTTTCATTGAGGAAGTGTACGCGATGCGAAGCACGATGCGATCAAGCTCCATCTACCGCAACGATTAGTAGATAAAAAATTCGCTGAAAAAAAAATGATCTGTAGGAGGAGACCAATCACAGAAGCGGAAGAATCGAAGCACAAGCGGCGCGTGTATGTATACCTTACAAACAGGCACAAGCGAGCTCCTCGTCTTGCGCATCCTCCAAGACTTTGAACTACAGGCAACTACCGCTTTGTCCTTACTTGAAGAGGCCGACGGTAGGGGATGGGATCTTCATCGATGGTGGGGCAAGAAAGATGAGCAGGGTAGGAAGGCAGGGAAGGTGGAGGACCGTTGCACTGACCGGGCTTTGAACCCGCTATGTGGTAAACAACAGGTACGTTGCACCCGTGGCGCAATTTGTAAGAGGCAAATCCGAAGAAGATTCTTCTTCAGGAAGTCGACGTCCGAAAATAATGCCGAGCACTACTTCAAATGACGGCCACCATCCCTACTATTGTCCCTCTCTTCTTTAAAAAATCGAAGAAATCTCAAGATTATCTTTGATGAAATGAGCACTAAACACGAGATGAGAGAGGGGCATAGTTGTCGCGAAAAATTTATCATAAAATTTTTATACTTCACGATAACATTCGTCAAGATACGAAGGAATCCCCATGGTGTCAAGCAACATATTTCGAAATGTATAATCAACGAACATTGTTATAGTTTCCCGTTTTTGCAGCGTGCGTTTAAAATCCTCTAACAAGGAAGTGGACTATCGTTTCTAATCGCAGGCAAATGATATCAGGATGGCACAGCACTGTCGACTTCCGGTTTACAAAGCAGCTGGAGTTTCATGATTGAATCGCAATGTTTTTTCCGAGATGTCGTAATATTTCCCGTTATTTATACGGGACGTAACAAATACGAGTGTTTTTTTTTTTTTTCTTTTTATCAATATCTAATTGTTTAAGATTTTTAACTTTTATACGACTTGTAATTTTCAACAAAATTTATATCACAATTAAAAATTAATTGAAAAATATAAAGATAAATTTAATTCACACTGATAGATCGAAAAGTTAAGTCCAAAAATATTATAACTATTTGTGTATATCTTTGAAAAATAGAGGTAATGAAATTTGTGCTTTGATTTGTAATATTATAATAATATACACAATTTTCTTCTAAAATAGTATTTAAATTTAACGTTTTGAAACTTTATTCTAAAAGAAATCAACGTCATTTTACGGAATTATATGTAAATTTGAATCTGGGTTTGTTGTGAATCGGTATCTCCGCCAATGGGCCTAGTTACCGACATTTTCAGTTCCTTCTTCGACCACTACTTGTCGCTACTATCGCAAAATTCCAAAGCAATATTTCTATTTATTATAACATTTTTTTTTTATTTGTCATATAATAATTACATTCAATCTATTATTTTTCAAAATCAATTTAACTATTCAAAAAAAAGGTTACATTTTTCTTTTAATCATAAACAAACAGTCTATGAATAGCCTATTGACACAACTTATTTAATGAATATATATATTACATGTTATAAGGATAATTTAAAAAATTTAAATTATTTTTCATTAAATTAAATTTATAATAGAAATAAAATTATCAATATTTGCAAGAACGTTGTCTTCTATTACGTATATAAATTCTCACGGTAGTAAGTCGATAATAAAATCGAGGTCACTTCCGGCTTTCATCCCCGAGACCTTTTAAACGTAAAACGTAATTCTATAAAAATTGAACAACCAATTTTTTTTAATACTGTCATTTTAATTATTCATATGACGATAAATATATTTCCATATTGAAATCAAACAAGCATAATTATTAACATACGTGTGAAATATTTTCTGTACAATTGAACAATTCCGCAAACGAAGCTATACTTTTGCAATTATTGCATCAAGTGATGAGATGTGCAACATAAGCAACATTGCGGTATTATTAAAGGCAGCGATAATGTTTAAAAACTATATAAAAAACTGATGTATTCCACAAAGTATTTTCGATAAAGTATCACGTTATTTTATTTGTTATTTCAATGCATTTGTGCTCTTTCTTTTATAGAAAATCGTTATTGAAATTTAAGAAATTCTTCGGATTGTATTGGACGGGTTTACGAACAGGGTACTCTCATTCAAGAATGAACGTCGAAATGTGAGCGTATCGTCTAAAAATACTGTTGGTGGGCCGAGGTGCGCCTAGCAACAGAGATTGCATAGAAGCATAACTATAGTGAACGTGCGTGTTTATACGTCGAGGCACAACGAGGACATGAGTTACGGAAAAAAGGAGCCAGACAAACAAACCTGTTCGTTTCTATTAAACGATTTTCGAAATTTCAGCGATACATATTGGGTCAAATGCATGTATATATATTCGTACAAGAGTCATTATTTCACTCGTCAAATTAAAATTAATTATATAAAGATAAATGGTTTAATAATTTAATTCGTAAAATCGATATTAAAAATTAAATATAAAAAATTAATCAAACATATTGTTAAAGATAAATTTATTTTTTATGTAGAAAAAAATGTTGCAATAAAAGGCAAAACATTATATATACCTGTTCAAAACACAAAACGAATATTGTATATACTCAAACATTTAAGAGAGTGCGGATTGTAGAAAAATTCAGACATCATTCTTTAAAGCATTTTCTTAAAATGTTTTAAAAAAGATAATTTTAATAAAAAAAAAAAAAAATTTTTTTATAAAAAATTATTCTCGCATGTTTGTAAAAATTTAAGAAAACATCAATACTAATCTGTTATTTGAATCTTCAATTTTTCATTGATTATTTATACCCAACCAAAGAAAAATTCTGATTCACTGAAGAAATTCTTGCATAATCCTCTGACCTCGATTTCATATTCACGCGACGATCCAATAACTCAAATTGAAATCAAATGTTCTATTCCGATCATCGTTCGATGCATTGTTTTCATTCGATATATTTATATATCGGAAATGTAATTAAAAATCGCATTCAGAAATCGCATAGATTCGCATGTGAATTAAGATGTTCAATTAGAAAATACAAGTCAAAGCTGCTTTATGCACTTTGTATTCAATATGCGCAGACTTTGTATCAACATCCTCTGTTCGGCGTTAATTTACTTGCAAATTTGACCACGCGAGGCGACCGCGCTGTTTGCATTTCACGTTCATAACCATCAATTTAAAATTTATGTGGCAAATTATTTTTCTTTCTTACCTCGATGTAAATCAAGTTTCCGTTTATCAAAATTTAAATCTTTCGCGACATATATTTTAAAAATGAAATTGAAATAAAGTCAAAATGTCAAATATCACTTACCCAAAAGGTAAGCACATACATACGCAGGCTCAGAAGCACCTGCTTAGTCAGCTTCGTGTACTCTGTTGCATACAGCTTCCGTTGCACCTGCACCTGTCTCAATTTTTCACAACGAACTAATTTTCTATGTTTCTATGCAGCGTAGGGAGTTTGGAGTGGGAGATTCAAGAGGTTCTAGGATGCGTTGTTGCGCTCTGCTGTAACAAGATAATACATTTGAGAAGGAATATGAAAATATAAGGTTAAGTAATATAAAGAGAGTACAAAAAGATATTTTAATAACGTGGGTGAATGAAACGGGTGGGACAAATAGAGAATAAAAATTTGAGTGCAATTACTTCATACATCATCATCTTCGAGTAACGACTACCCAGTAAATATATATATATATATATATATATGTAATAAGGTATGGATATTAGGCTTGTAAAAAAAAAAAAGATACTATAAGGTTTTTCAGATAAATCTTTTTTTAATAAACATAGGCATTCACTTATGTAGGTTAGTTTTTTTTTTTTTTAGACTCTCTTATGATTATAGTTTATATAATATTGTCGTTACACATAGAATTCTTACATGAATACCAACTGAAAGTGAGGCACTGGGTATTTCTGCTCACCCTTTTTATTCTAACATTCACCCACGCAAACAAACATTGTACACACGTGCTCAAACATATGCAACCTTTCACACTTTTTTTTTACTGGGACGTTACGTCACGTGTGAAACGCATAATACATCTATACTTATTACAAATAAGAAGTACACGCTAAGTTATGTTTACTGAGATCATACTAATACATCACAGGGTTACATAGACATAAGATTTATTCTCTTTTACTATTTTTTTTCGTTTCTTTCTTTACGGCAGACTACTTTCTTCTCCTTGCATCGTGACCCTCCTTCTCTCTCCCTCTCTCTCTCAGATCTGACGAGATTCCATAGTCATTCGTCGCTTCTTTTTTTTTTCACGCCGATAGAAAAAGAGAACATAATTTTTCGTGCACATAGTCTGCCGTTAATCATCGTTTTGTTTCGATAATTCGTCACGATCTTCACGTGCTTATCCGTATGAGTAGTCAGCATATTAAAAGCTTTTTATCGACAAGAAATAATATTTAAACGCGTTTTCGCATGAAAATGTTTTACGTCAATTTGATTTCTTACCGCGAAGCTCTCATAGTCATACGAGTATCGTAGCCATGAAAGCGCCATTGAAACATCGAATACAGAGTAACCGGTATGAAAAACGACCATTAGAATTCCACAAAGAATCAATTCTTCACCACTCATAGCGCACTTCGCGAGTGAACTACGAAAAAAATAGCTTGTAACCACCAGTCGTATTTTTGAATTATAATCTCAAAGTGGGAAAAAAAGAGTGAACGGAAAACAAAGTGTACCGGGAATGGGAGATACGAGATGAGGGAGATTACTTCATAGGATGGCGTTAAACCAAATTATCATAAACAAAAAAGAAACTTGTAATAAACAGCTACCATTATAAAATCAATATACCATTTAAGATATACAAATTACATTTACATTAATATTACGTTTTGCGTAAATTCATCCGCGATGAAGAAAGTAACGTAGAAAAGTTTTGGTTCGTAAATCATGTTGTACGTCAAAACCTCGTACTTTCGTTAACACGGTATAAGACGATTCGAATACAAGTTGCATAATTTTTCAAGAACCGTTTAAAGACCTCCACAAGATTTGTACTCGTCAAATATAATAATTTCGAATATATTTTATTCGACATATATGTGTATATATATATTTATATATATATGATGAAATTTCAAAAAAATTAATAACAACTTTTTATACATTTCTATATTATAAAGTCGGAGTACGTCTTTTAACGGCTTTGATCACGCCACACCACCAATATCTAAAGTCTGATTGTAAAATATTTAAAATGTGAGAATTATTCGTGATGATTTGTACAAACAGATGAATTATGATAGGGAAATACAAAACTTTATAGAGAGAAAAAAAAAAAAAAAAAAAAAGCTAAACGAAGATTGCATCCTACAATTAATATAAGATAAAATCAATCGTAGCTTTGATCGCCATACTTCTATGAAACTCGCGATACAATACATCCAATGATTTTCTTTGTGGAAAAAAGAATATTTTTCAGATATTGCAATCTTCACGAAGCTTTAGATCTCTAATCATACTAGCGCTTAACCGGATTCAAGGTGATGAAGTGAAAGAGATGAAGAGAAAGCCAAATACGATAATGGTTCCTTCTTCAAAGGTATAAGGTAAGAAACAAATCGCGGGGCTGATTTGGCATCGGCTGTACTTTCTTAAAGTCGTACAGGAGATCAATGCTTAAACATGGGTAACAAACTATATCTAAATCATATCTTTCTCCCCGTTTATTGTCCTTGAGACTGGTCTCTTTTCGGCTAAAAAAATATGATTGCGTTCCTTTTATATCCTCAAATGTGTAAAAATTATGCTTTAAATTTTGTCTCTTGAGAAAATATATATGTATAAAGGGAGGAAAAAAAAAAAAAAAAAAAAAAAAGGAAAAAATAAAAAAAAAAAACAAACAAAAACACCGATATCGTATAATTTCGCGACCGTTTCAAGAATTACAGTCGAAATTATCGCGAAATTCGTTCAATCTATCTAGCGTGATTTTTATTGATGTATTAAAACTCTGGGGGTCTCCATCGAATTGAAAGGTCGATGAAAACTCACGGAGTTTAAGTCGAAACAGCCTCTGATTTTCAAGTGTTCGTAGACCAGGCTCAAGTGGCCTTTATTGCGCGAAATTTTTTTTTCTTTTCTTTTCTTTTCTTTCTTTTCTTTCATTTTTTTTTCTTTTTCTTTTTTTTTTTTTTTTTTTTTTTTTTTTTTTTTTTGATAGAAACGCAATGCACTTTCACTTAATACCTAATCTTAAAATCTACGTTGTGTCCTAAAAAATATTTATATTTATATTTTTTGTCTCCTTACGCTCGTATTAAAGTGTATGTATGCAACAATTCCATTATCATCACTCATCCACTCTCGCTTCATTTTAGAATTAAACGGACAATATATTACATTAATTAATTTCGTGAAAAAAACGCACGCACCCACTCACTCACTCACGCACACTCTCTTTCTTTCTTTCCCTGTCGCGCTATATATATATATATATATATTTATATATATATTTATATATATTCTTATCGTTACTCTGTGTTTAGCTTAATGCAAAAGAACATACGACGCAAATGACATATAAAAAGAAAAAGAAGAAAAAAGAAAAATAAAGATGACAGCAACAACCGTGGAATATCGTGCATCCTCTGTTCATTATATTTATAATTATAGTCGCTGTTGTTACTATGTACTTTGTATTTTCCGTGGCGTGGCCACGAAAGTATACGCGATGAAAAAAAAACGGCACTACATTTCGTTTCTTTTTTCCCCACCGTTTTCGCCTATATATTCATGGCGGATAAATCTACGTGAATGGCACAGCCAACGGACCTCGCGCCTCCTTGCCAAAGCTTCTGCCTTTCTCGTTCCTCCTGGCAGTGATGCTTCGTGTTTCCGGTCCCACTCGCGCTCCAAAGAGTTGGAAGAAGACAGCGAGGCTGAAGGAGGAAGCTGGAAGGCTTTTAGCTGCGTATCTGACCCGCGTTGCGAGCGATCTTCTCCGGCGGCTCTATCATGCTCTTCGCGCTACCGTTTAGGCTACGTTTACGACTCTTCATATAGTCTGAAAACACACAACAAGCAAACATGTATAGACAAATACACGACTGACTTATTTTCACTCTCGTTAACTCTAACTGCATCTTCTCGATAACAGATTTCGATGATATCGATCGCGAAAACAATAATAATTACAGAAAAATAATTACATACAAGATTATTTTTCTCCAGAATACGATGCAACGAAGAAAATAATAAAATTTGCATTCAAATATGATTCAACAACGTTTTATAAGTCGTAACGATTCTAATCGCATGCAATATAAAATTTGACCTCGCGCACGATGTAGCTTAACCAATGCACGTACGCCAAATCGCATTCGCGATAACTTTACAAATACAGTATCGACGCACATGCTTGTTAATTATATATCGGCGTTTGATAAGATACACGCAAATCTTGGCAATATTAGAGCGTTCAAGTATACGGTATAGTGCACAACAACGGTTATAGAGAAAGATAAATGCGGACAAATAGCTTGGAACAAGATACGTGCAATTTCATTTCTCCCATATGCGTTTTCTGTTTGCGAACTTCTCCTCTGAGTCATGATATAAGAAGTCCGCAGAAAAACACAATCCAACCTAGTCTAATACTCGTAATCGTGACTCATATACCAGCGTCGCGTATTCAGTCCGGGCACGAACCACCGTTTGCCTCCCTTTTCGAGGCGACATTTGGCGAATTTCCACGGGAAAATTCTATGCATCTGTTCGATTTCTCCGACTAACCCTCTAAATTCGATCGCATTGCCACGCGACACGAATTACGGACACTTGAGAGGCAGCTGTGATGCCATTTACAGTTACCCCTCTCTCCGTATATATCATCTCTCCTCCTCGTATCTCGTATCGAATCAGAAACGTAAAAAAAAAAAAAAAAAAAAAAAAACCGAATATTCTTTCTTTTTTTTACCAAGCTATTCTAACTTAATACCCTTGGAAGAGTAGAGCTCGGTGCAATACGAACGAAATCGTCGCGTGCAATTTAAATAGCTCGTGCATGCGGGTTGCGAACATCGTGCCAGCTAATCCTGATTTTAAATACCGATCGACCCACCCCACGTAGCGTGCCATCCAGAGGGTTGTTTGTCACGTTGATGCACGATTGTGAGCACAGCTGATACCCCCATGCGCGCAACGCGCAGGAGGTATCGCTCGCACGATGCTCGCGCGCGCGAACAAAAGCTGATGACCGAGGGGGCTGCGCGGAGAACAGAATGGAACGGGGGTGCGCAACCCCCCATATGGACTGCACAGCTGACCGCGCGCGCGGCTCATTAATAACGTACGTTAGGAAAATCATTCCCTGCACCCCCATCGTACCCACGATAGACCCAGACCGAGTACGTTACGACGGCTCGTGCACGCACTTTTGCTCCCGTATACTCGAAAACGTGTTGGAGGGGTTTTACACTCGTTACACTCGGAACGGATCTCGTCGAAAGATCAAAACGGGCGTTGTGTATCGATCCGGTTAATCGAATGGCGAGCGTATCGCACGATTTTATCGTTAACTAATAATAACGGTTACCGTCACGCGCAGCACGCGACCACGTCTCCAGTTTAGATCAATCGAAAAATCATTACACAGGTAAATCCAATTACGCTCGAGCTAGAATTAATCGTGAATTATCGATTGCAGTTAAGATTATACGTTGGAAAAATTGCAACGATCAAGGTGATTCATCGCATCTTCGTTTTTTTTTTTTTTTTTTTTCTTTCTTTTTGCACAACAATTTTATCGAATTGGTAATTGTCGGATCCGCGAGGTATATACATAAACAAAAGTGTGTAAACTGCTACGACGCAAAATATGTTTACACGCGTGTAGATGCGTGCGTGCGAGACATATGACGAGTCACGTCCAGAAATAGTCGCGTCGCGTGGGTGGTGTGCACGCCCGAATAATAAATAGGCGAAAAAAAAAAAAAGGGGGAACTAGACTGTAAAGTATGGGTCCAAACAAAATGGCCGTGTAACAACACACGGACGCAAACGCGGAAAATCTTGTGCCGCCGAAAATGAGAAAAAGAGATGATCGTGATTCTCCTCTACTTTTGTAAATGGAAGATACGCGATACGAGTAATTAGATGGCATCATTTGTTCCGTTGTTTGATCGATATTAATAGAAAAATTAGAATAATATTTATCGTTATGTCATCCTTGTTTACGTTAATGTATATTGAATTATCAGACCAATAATTATCCGAGAGAGAGAGAGAGAGAGAGAGAGAGAGAGAGAAAAAAGTATTTACGATAGATTTTTTTCTGTCGTCAATTTTATCGTAACCATGATAATAGAATAGTTTTATCTATCTTTTAACGTGTTTCATACGAAGCCGGCACAAAATCTCGACTCAACGAACCTAAAACTATTGACGGTTGTAAATATGGTACATTAGAAGATAAGAAGGGATTTGAATCCTTTTTTTTCAGGCCGTTTTTTTCATTTCTCTTTATCAAATGCTTATGTAATTTACGTAAATTGCAGCGACCTTGTCAATCGACGAATTAGGTTGACCTAGGATAAACTACTTCCTGTATAAATAATGCCAGCTAATTAACTTCGATAATGCGTGACGATCAAATGAAAACAATTCAAAAAATCTTATATTCCTGTATAATAACACATAACTTTTCGCGTGATTTATCGAAAAGATTAAAACGAAAAAGGAAATTATATTTTTTGACGAATGCAATGATAATTCAAAAAATATCTTATTTTTTTGTTTACTCGCGTAAAATGTACAATTTATGATGCGAAATATGAATTATTGCTATCCGATAAAAATAGAAAAGGAAAAAGAATAAAAAATAAAACAAAAAATGAAATAAAAAGTGGAAAATTAATATTTGCAATATTTTAATATGCAAGCGATTAAGAATTATCGATGTTGAATGTAACTGTGATGAGATGAAGAGATAAGTGATTAATTCGTTTAAAGATGAGTTAGTCCTTTATTAAAGATGCTTTTAAAAATAAGCGAAAAAGTTTCTGTATAGCGGAACATAGCAACTGGCGCGTCGGTCAATTTCTAATGGTACCGCGAGAAGCGCACGTGCTTATGGCACGTTGCCGCCCTACTTCACTCCGTACAATAGCAATTATGAGATAGAAAAAATATGTTATCGCTTACCGGTTATGGAGGACTGTTTCCTCGTTGCGGAGGTTGGTAAAACGGGGGTAGTGGGTTCGACGATATACGTTTTCTTATCCGAGTCAAAATCGAACAGATCGTTGGTTGTGATTTCACCGATTTGCGGTACTCTTGGCTCTTGTGGCGGCGTTCTTTCAGATTTCGAGAGAATTGGAGTTACCGGGGACGAAAGATCTTTACGAAGAAATCTTGTGGTGGGCGATGAATCCCGTACTTTTCGTGGTGTACTAGGCGCGTGTTTCCTTAAGTAGGGCATACCTCGTAGGGCATAAGGTTCGGGTACCACATCCTGTGGTGTAACCAGCTCCCACTCGTACCTTGAATTAGCTCTTGGTATTTCCAAGTGAAAGTCAAATCCCCATCTCTCGGCATCGAGTATGGATTGAGCGCGAAGCTCTCGTTCCGCCAATGCACGAGCCGCGGCGTGATCGACGGGTCCGAATAGGTCCCTTCGAACACGAGCAAGGGCTGCTCTGCTCGGCACCGTTCGTCCTCCACCCAAATTCCTGCTCATTTCCGTCATCATCACCGGATTCAACACTCGAGCGCTCATATTTTGTTAGTCTTTCACGCCGGCAACGTCGCTGTTCTCCGTCGCAGTTACCAATAACCAAGTGTTTTCACGAACAAACAGCTTCCGTTTCTCTTCACTTAGTGTAGTACTTTTTCTCTCTTTTATACTCCTTCTCTCACTTTGCCTCTTTCCGTCTTTCTCCCAGCGTCTGTGTTCCAAATCGCGATTTGCCACTACTAACTTACACACTCGATCGATTTCAATACGCGCACAGCGCGATGTTAGAAAACAATCTTTTTTTCTTATGAATTTCAACACGTATATTATACACGTCCCGTTTACGGAGATGATTCTTCCAGGAATCGTTCACAGAACGTTGAAATACTCGCGGCTTGCGAAGACGTGGCAACGTTGTCGTGGCGCGACCCACCGAATTTCGAATAATGGCCGTGCTCAGCGTCGTCTCACGATTACGCTGACTGTTGACTCGATCATGGATCCACCAAACACTTCGCAATACTGATTTTTTGCGGTATACATCCGTGAATCGGAAGATATATTTTAATTCGGAATATATCATCCACAATTGAAGCGTGTACGATAAACTAGAAAGTTTGGCAACACGGTAAACACACTATTGCGTACCACGATGAGAGAGTGAGAGGTAAGATAGGAAAACAGCAACAACTATCTCATATTTTCTCAAATATCGGTATATATTTCCACGGTCATAATAACTAAAATTTATGTCAATAATTGATTACGATTTTAAGTTTTTTGTCCTTTTCTCACAAATTCGTCAATATAGCCCGCGGGAAGAAAAAGCCGGCAACGTCGCACGCACTTGCGCGTGAGGCTTCAAGAAACGGCGAGCGTGTTTCGACGTGTTCCCGCGAAGGTTACCACGTTATTGTTGAAATTAAAAACTGACTATATATCAGTTTTCTGAGTTTATAATTATCCCGTCCATACGTGTAATGCGAGATACATAGATATATCACTCAAGATTTCTCATTCGACACAAGACAATTTTGCTGAAAACGTTATTGCACACGGCCCGAAAGCACCAATATGCTGTTCGCTGACACGGTGGGGAGCCACTGAATCGACTTCGATACCACATAAAATCCAAATGAAAAGAGTACTACGCTTCCCGCCAAATACACGTCTGTCAGACACGCGCGTGGTTCCAAGTTCGGCAGAAGGTCGTACACGATTGCGCAGTTATGTTGACGCTGACGAGGTGCGTGCGTGCTCTGTAACGCACAGAGTTGCGCGAAGACACGTTCCACACGTGTAAAGCGCTCTCTAGCGACTGAAGTGTGCGCTTCTCATTGCAAGTAACCAAGCCTCTAAATACATCGGCTATTTTCGGCTATCTTCGGCTCATTCGGTATCACCCCTTTACCCTCTCCACATGTCAGGGAAGAAACGAAATAACCGCCATTTGCAGAGTATAGTTCCTTCGACCTGAGCGCAACATTTCGAGCCTTTGAAAACACGTACGAGAAGGTTGTACAGTTATTGGCCCCTTCCATGACAACACAAACGAGCAGAATGCTGATTGTAACCATCGGATGCGTCCCAGTATGCCAAGTTTATGGTAAATACTATTCAACTTTATTTTTTCGCATTAAAGGAGGACTATAAGGAAGATTGGAAAAAACGATCGATAATAGTTGCTTTCCATTTTCACTAAACATACAATTGTGTTTAACGCACAATTAAATCTGTGTTTGAGAACGCTTTTAAAAACTAAGAAATCGCAAAAGGTAATCTTTGTATTTCATGAATAGAGCCTTCTTGTAAAATATGATTCTTATTGATTATTCTGTATTAAGTTAAAATATATTTTTCAATATCTGATAAATTTATGATAAGTAATTTATAATTGATTAAAAAAAAAAAAAAAAAAATGAAGCGCATTATATGTTGACAAAAAAACGAAAAATAAACAAGTCCAGCTTTCAAAACAACGATTGTAATCTTATCACGGACACTCGTGCGTACGTTTATTCGGCGGATTTCCATGTTTGCATGGCAATACATTACGCACAGTGAATTTATTTGCATATTGTTCAGATTATCATCATTATTTTATTTCAACTTTATAAACTATTGTCCCTAGACACCATGATGTGAACCAGAATACACTATATTTTACAAAATTTAAAAATAAGATTTCACCTATCTATAACCGTTTTTGATAAACTAAAAAATAAAATAATCTGGTGTGCAAATTAATTTTTATCCATACATATTGTCTTGATTTTTTCACACATTCGAATATTTAATGAAAAGTAACAGATTTTATATTTTTAATTATTTATAAATGAACAATATAAATATTTTAATGATGAATTGAAAAATATTAATAATAAGTGTAAAAAATTATATTTTTATATGTAAATGAATATAAATTTTGATTTATCATACAAATATAAAAGATGAATTCGTGCATTTTTTTTTGAGTTTGTAACAATTTATGATTGTTAAAATTATTTCTTGCGACATCCAACTAAAGAAAGATACGAAATAAACGAGGTGAATCGACACTTTTCAATGATAATTGTCAATTTACCTCATTGTTGTTCTCGTGGCCCGAATCGTACGTGTCTCATGTAGAAGGCAATGGGAAATAGTTTTCTGTCGCGTACGAGGTAACTCGCGTCGAGCGAACCGTACGTGGATCGTCACAACCAATCAGAGAGCCTGATTGTATTAACGTTAAATAGTATTGGTGTATATCCCACTGATAAAAGTATGGCTAACCAGATGGCGTCACTGTACACTAGCGGGAAGATTTTAAACGTTCAAATCTAAGAAAATTCAGATAATAACTTTTTTACATTTTTTTCTTTGCATCAATTACATATATTTATTTGTTATAAAAATCTCTTTCCATTTATTACGAGATTATTATCTTTATACGTGTGATCATTTAATCGTTTATCGTTATTCAATTATATCTCTTTCTTAATAATACAATACAATACATATTCATTATTTTGTGAATGAACATTTTATAAAAAAAAAAAAAATAAATAAATAAAAAAATAAATAAAAAAATAAAAGAACATAAAAGAATTCTAGAGATGTATTCGGTAGGAGGACAAATTCTCATGAGAGGATCGCAAAACGTGTTGTTGAAAATGAAAATCCCACGCAACATCCAGGAAGTGGTGAGGGTGGCACCGGATGCATCTCAATGAGGGGAGAACGAGCGAATGAGTCGCGTAAAACAATCCTTTTTGCGTTTCGCAAAGACTTACCGTCTCTCTTTCATCTGCGGTCAGGTGGGGTACCCGTTTAGCAAGGTATTTCGTTGCATACACAGGTGTTCTCTCATGGTTCGTTCGTAGACGAAGGTTAGAAAACAAATACCGTTTCCTTTTATAACGTTTACCGCCACTATCTTCCGAACGATGAGCCGTTTTAGATTATTTCTCAAGGAAACATGTGTTTATATTATGTCTTGAAAAGACGGCCGGAGGGCGCGTGGCTGCGTCTGCATCGTCTATTTACCACCTTAAAGAGTCACCTGTTTCATCTAGGTAGAGAAGAATTTCACTATCAAATCCGAGTTTACCGTTGCTATATGTTATCTCGTCGCGTGCACGCCGCCATAGAATGAAAACGTAGCTGTGATAAATCATCTTTATCGAGATCAAGGTGGTCTGGATCGAGATCGAGGCTGGAAACAAGGATACTAGGATCCGTTAAAGCGTGAACAAATACAAATTTTCATTCATCGGCAAGAAGCATTGCTCCCTTAAAAAAAAAAAAAAAAAAAAAACGAAGAAGAAGAAGAAGAAGAAGAACGGCATTAATAAAAATTCTTTGCAAAGATTCTTCGTTGATTCGTTCTTCATTAACGGTGGTCGTTATTAATTGTTCAGCGTGGAAGTATTGAATGGTTGCGGAGAACAATGAAGGTGGTGGTGCACGGTTATACGAAAATATCTTTTGTCGTAGTCGCGATTGTACCCACTTCCGTGGGAATTCGCGGAACGGAAGTGCAATTTCTGGCAATGGGTACACCGCCATCATCGTGGCCAGCTTCAGCTTTAGCGCGGGCAACGTGAAAAAAAACGATTCTTAAGAAATGATGCCAGGTGCACAACACGCTTCCTTCTCACGAGAAGAACTCGAGATTAATTTTTAAGAAATTTTTTTAAGAAGTGAAGAAGGTGGAATTAAGAAGTTAACGATAATAATCGTTGCACTTTTTACAATTTTCATCTTAACGCTAACTAATTATAATTGAAATGTTTACGTTTCTTCGGTAGACGTATACAACAGATGTGTCATCTTATTCTCGTGCCTCGAATTCAGGTCACGCGCATAAGTCGTGCACCATATGTTCCAGAGCATCTAATCCGTCTATATGAATCTCGTGTTGCAGTTATTCCGTTTTATTATAGTGAAGAAGTAGGAAGGAGAGGGAAATATTTGAAAAGTCGGGCGCAGAATTATAAGGTAAAGAAATATATTATTTTGTCTATCTATAAAAAAGTATAAAGTCACTTTAATATACGTATAATTTATATTCACATTATAATATCATTCGTTCGCTAATCACGTGTATTGCACGCAGGTATAATAATAAATATTAAATAATTATGTAAAACGGTATAAAATTAAGATAAATAATACAATAACAAATATCACGACAATCGACATCCGATTTTCGAGTTGTCATTACGAGTCAAAATTTTTTGCAATTTAAATAATAATAAAAAAAAAAAAAGAAAAAAAAAACTTTGGTTTACTCTAGATACTCTTCGGACTAAAAGAGCGTCTATTTCTGACTAGAAGTCAAATTAATACCTTTTTCTGTAATCGACATCTTCACAATTTTCAATTTGTTCTTCTTCTGACTCCAATTCGATCGATTTTTTTTTGAGTTTTTACTTATAAATTGTAGCTTGAAAAAAGGAATTTTCCTTTTCCTTTTTTTACCAAAATTCACGATGAGCAAATTTTATTTTATTTCATTTTGTTTCTACGTTTTATTTTGTTATTGTTTTCTCTCTCTCTCTCTCTCTCTCTCTCTCTCTCTCTCTCTCTCTCTCTCTCTCTCTCTCTCTCTCTCTCTCTATGCTCACGTACTATCAGTCATTTTATCGTCATCCTTATCCTCCGCATGATCTTGCATCGTGACGTCATCATCTTGCGTGTCTTCTTCCTGCATCGTTTGTATATTTTCTACTCGGCTGTTCGCCCCCAATGGATTGCGAATTTCATTTCCGTGTTGATCAAGCTTCACCCATACGTAACGACCGGGTAGAGGCTCTTCCTTCTCAAAGTCGAAGTTCCACCTCTCCTTAGCCTTTAACGTTCAAACGAAACGCAACAGTTTCAATAACGTTGTTCCATAGTAATAATAATTCTTACTAGATCAAAATAAACTATTACTTTACGTACGTTCTCTCGGTATTTTCGAGCCTCTTCGAAAAAACAATTGGCAACATTGTCCTCGATACGGGAATTTCGCCCCGATTCCGTTTCATTATCGTCATCGTCGTCTTGAAAAAGTCTTCTTCGCACGCTACGGATCCTTCTCCCCTCTTGTATATCGATGTTTGGATATTGCATCATGAGTCGAGCCCTTCGCACAGATTCGGATTAAATTCGTATAAAAAAAAAGAAAAAAAAAAAAAAGAAAGAAAAAGAAAAAGAAAGAAAAAGAAGGAGAAGAAAAGAAAAGTGAAAAAGGAAAAGAGAAAGAAACGTTAGAACTTTCACGAAGATTATCGCTTCGAGCGGAGAGCTACCCGTAATAATGTAATAAAACAGAGCTATGACAAATACGATAGGAGAGTAAAATATACAGATAAACATAGGCTCGAAGGTGACATGCTGTAGGAAAAAACAAGGAAAAGGATTCGCAAGTGTGTATGACAGGTTTAGTTACCAATGCTACGCACGATTTAGCATAGATAATAGCTCTTTGTGGTTTGTAAACAATGTGATATGCTTCGAGTGAGTTGCCGCGTTGCAAGAGTATGCAAGCCTGCAAACGTGTGTTGGCCAACGAGAAAGAAAGAAGAGAACAGAAGAGAAATCTATAGCACTCTCGGTCAATGTGCCGTTGAACAAATGTATTGGAATGCATATCACTTCCTGCACGAACCTACCACTGCATACCGGGTAATAGTAGTTGTTATTCGACACATAGACGAGATAAACTTTCACGTCTGATCTTCGATCGTATAAATCGTATAAATAATTTCCGCGACGAATACTCGATAAAAATCTGTCTATCTTTTCGCGCTTTCTTTTTCGAAGAATCGTGAAAATGTCGTTGGCTATCGAGGCTGATTCTCGATTTCATTCACCGACAATATTGACATTTCGTTCTAAACTGGTTTTGTCGACGCTTTCACTGGCTAAGCTTTTGCTACTCGAGTAACAACGCGTTAGTAAGCTCGATTTGATTTAATCGAATGCTCCTAGGCGAAATACGGGCAAAAGATACGAAAAATTATAAGTTTCTTTTTTTTTTTTTTTCTCTTTTTTTGTAAAATTATACTCACAAAGAGGAAAACAAATTACACGCGTGACAAATTACACTTAATTCTTGCTTTTACTCAACTCTTTTATTAACTTAATTATTCGTGATAATTATTTGCGATAAAAAGTTTCAATTTATAAAATTCTGAATCTGTTCATCTCGTTCAATTTCACGATAAATTCGACCCGAATAAGGGTGTGAACAGCGTGGCGTGAATCTATATCGCGAGAGCGAATACAACATAAAACAGAAATAGCATAAAATAAAGAATTGTTGCAGAGAAACGTGCACCTGTCATCTTTGTATCCGCTAATTGCGCTCGTTTTCGTTTTTTCCGTTATCGTAAAAATGTTTTATTTATCTCGGTAAACGAGAAAATTTCATTCCAAGGCGGTTCAAACATCGATAATTGTAGCGATGATAAAATTTTGCTCGCAAGGTCAGAAGATAGGAATCGTAGCTATACGTCCCATGTTTAAAAACGATCTGGCGCATAATATCCAATCCATGCAGGATCGAAAAAAGTCTCGTGCACCGATAAAACTAACGATATAATATCCTCGTGGCGTGGTTTTTATTTACTCACTGTCGTGCGTCGTGATTAATTCGCGTGTAAATTACGTGGCAGGGATCAGCACAGTCACAGTTCAGCGACACGTAGCAGAGCACAACGGTTCGATGGTCCCAGACTCATTACGAACGCGTGTTTTCTTCGTTTCCTTCGTAAAAAAAAAAAAAAAGACGTGCGCGTCCCCGGCACGGTTTGTGGCCGTGTCAGCCTAGCGAAAAGTTCTTGGCTCGAATAGCAACGCGATCGATAATTCCATCGTTTTCGTCGGGGGTGTGGACTGGCACTAAGGTACGAGGGGGTATTTTAGTGCGCGCGCACATTGCAACGAGAGAGAGATACTCGGCGAGTGCGCATTCGCACGGATATCGATATTTGACACTTTCAGCGCGCATTCTACTCGCCATTCCGTCTCTCTCTTTCTCTCTCTCTCTCTCTTTCGTCGTTACATCGTGATCGTTCGATCGTGACCGCCGATTTTCTTTTTTCCCACCGTTTCCATTGAAAATACGTCAACACACTCAACATACGCGATCAGGTTAGAAAAATATACGAGTCTTGAACGATTTAGAAAAACGTTAATTATACGTAGTGGCCTTGAACTAACCTAGGTCGTCGTTCGCTCGTTACTTGTCGGTCCCCGGAGCTACGAATCGGTCGCGTATCCGAATTCACCGGCATTCGTCGTCCCGAACCTTGGAAAATATCACTGACATTGAAACCACCGATCAACACCGATCGAAAAGCTCGATATTGATTATAAATTCGAACGAACGGAATTAAATTTTCGAACAATCGATCCCCACTCCTCTCCCAACACCGATCGTTTACCGATTCTCAACGCCAGATAAGGAAAGAAAATATATATATATATATATATATAAAATTAAAGGAGAAAGTGTGGGTAAAGAAAGAGCAGTACGTCGAATGCGCCTCGCGTTCGGATTCGTATTTTTAATCGAAATAAAAATAATACGCGAAACGAAAATATACGAAATAAAATTTTCTTTGTCGCGTGATCCCTCTCTCTCTCTCTCTCGCGGCATCCCTTCGAAGGGATCGTGTCCATTTGACCGGCGCGCACCGCTACTCGACGTACTACTGCTATTTGTCCCACTTTTCCCCAGTTACACATTCCGTTCCCTCGCTTCACCTCGAGGTGAATTCGTGACGATTCCTTAGAAGAGAAAAACACGCTACCTTGGTTACGCGCTCTCTCAACGTGTTTTCGAAAATTTAACCGAGCACACAACGCACCCCGTGAATTGTCCGCGATCGATTGCGATTTCACGGGAGAAACGGTGAAACGCTGCAGCTGATGCAACGCTTAAAGTGCGACTGGCGGAAAGTCGGAATAGTTACTTGCATCCCTGGTGCAGCTCGCTAGCCTAGATTCCGCTTGCAGGCCATTACTTGCGAGCAACACTGGAACAGACGCATGCGCGAATACCCATTAACAGAATGGTTCATTGTAAAGTAGTCGTTCATCCTAGGACGCAAATTTATCATCGTTCCGGCCGACGATCGTTACGATACACGGCTTGGCGACAACCGTACGTAGAAAAATAACCGTTCTTCCTCGAATCGGCCGTCGATTATACGAAGAAGAAAGATTGTTCGTGTCTTCTTCTTCGACGCGAATTATCGATCATCGACAACACGTAGTCTTTGTTCTCTCTCTTCTATTATCTAATCCTCGAACTGGAAGAAGATATCGCAACGATGAGACGATCGTTCGATATTAATTTTCGATCGAGGTTATATCGTTGTCACCGCGAGTTATCGAATTGTTTATCGTGGACAGATAAACCGATCGATCGATACATATTTGCGAGGTGATTGAATAAGATCGCCAAGAGGAAAGGTATGCCGTCTCGTTTCGCGTTGCCATGGTGAAAAACCGTAACGTTTCCGTGAGAGTATAGCTGTTGCGTACAGCCGAGAATGGCGAGAAGTAGAACGATAGGAAATTCTCACATATAGGTAGATATTCTCTGGAGGATTCTTCGAAGTAAAAAAAAAAAAAAAAAGAAAACGACAACTGAGAGCAAGCATCTCGATCATCTTCTCCTTTATCTTTTACGCTTGGCTTCTTCGCTGCTTCCACGTATTCGTGTTTCTTCAACTTCCGAGGAAATCGCCGCAACTAGATCGTGCATAATTGTATCTTCTTTTTTGCTTCCTTTCTTTTTTTTTTTTTTTCTGTTTCCTTTCCTATTCCCTCTCGTTTCCTTCCCTAGCAACCCACGCAGCTGTCGATCATAGGGGACGAGCACGCCTTTCGAAAGGCTTCGAGCAGCGGCGTTAAACGCCGTGCCATCGATATTTCGCCAAACGACAGCTGATGTTTCAAAATTTTCCCTCCCCTCCGATCTCTCGAATTTCAACCATCCTTCGATCGATGAAAAGAAAAAGAAAAAAAGGAAAAAAGTATCCGCCAGTGATACACGCCTCCTCTTTTTTATCTTTTCCACGTCTCGTGGATTTTAATTTTAATTTTAATTCATTTTTAAATCGGTATTTAACATATCGGGTGATCAACGCGTTGAATAAGTCATGAGATTAATGACTCGAGTCGCCATGCTCGAAATCACGAGATTCCTTTAATATATCGCATGCAACTGCGCGTAACATCTGTGAGCGGCTCGATTTATTTTTTTTTTTTTTTTTCAACGTGTTCGTTTAACCCCCATTCCGAACGAAATAGCGAAGGAAAGAACCGTTGCTGACCAGTAATTATTCCGCTCGAACTATCTTGACGAATGGGTGGTTTCTCAGAGAATAAATCTCTACGAATAATTGAAATTCTTTCTCGATCGAGAAAGTTGCTCGCGCGGCGACGTAGATAAATCGCAATCACAGTCAAAACAATCGTCGAAGCATCGTTAGATGGCAGAAAAAAATTCGCTGGCCGGTCGATAGAGGAAATTGAGCGCTGGAAAGCATCCAGGTTAAAGTTTGCAGTGCGTTTAAACGTTCGCGCGTGTGACCGGAATGAACACGTCTCGGCCAGTTGATGACCGTGTCTGATTAATATTAACGCTAGAGAGAATCGAACCGTTACATACCAAAAAGAGAAGCACAACTGTAAACGCATTTCTTTCTCTCTTTTCATCGAGCTTGAAAACTGAAACTTCCGTTCGGATTAAATTCCAAGCAGTTCCTTGAAAATTTTCGCGTGAAAATCGAAATTTCGAGAGCAAACTGGCGTGCGCCAGAGAGTGGATAGAGATCGACCGACGCAGTGAAAATCGCATAATTTTTCCAACTCGTACTTCGATCGTGATTCCACTTCGTGATGAGAAGTCGTTGAAGCGAACCGGACGATGAACTACGCTCTGCCTTTTCAACGATGAGAAATCACAACGAGCCGGGTCTTTCACACTTTCCCTTCTTTTAAACCGAATTGTTGTTGCGCCCATTTCCCATCGTCCTTGAGAATCAATCAATCAAATCGCCTGATCAAATCGCAAGTTTGACCATTTCTCTCCCCTCCTTATCGATAATCGTACGAGGTAAATTTGTCTTACACGAGATAGATTGGACGATAAGGGCAATTCACCATCGAAAGCCTGTAATTTCTGTGCAAACACTCGTTCCGGCGAAACGCATTTTCTGCATACCTTCCTCGACGCGGCATTTTAATCGACCCTGTTGGAAATTGCACACGCTTCTCGCGGCGAAACCTTTCTCGAACGGTCGCGTAACAACCAATTCCATTCCCCCGAGTGAATGGAATGCATATTCATTCATTCGTTCGTTCGTTCGTTCCTTCCTTCCTTCCTTCCTTCCTTGGCGATCATCTTTTCGCGATGCACGTGTCGCGCTTGAATTTCGACATATGCTAAAAATCTTTCTCTGCCCCAACTGTCGTTTCCTGCGTGCACTCCACGGACCTTGAAATGTATTCCCACCGAAAGGAATCACCTCGGTCACGCTTCTCGCCCGACGATCAGAACGTGCAGAAAAGAAAGCGATGCTCGAGCGTGGAAAGGAAGCCGGATCTGTATTTCCGATTTCGTCCCATTTCTATTACCACGATCTTCTCAACTTCCCGCGAATAATACCCTGATCTTAGGCAAAAAACGTCCCTTTTGATCAAAACATGTTTGCTCGTTTTCCTCTCCTTTGTAACAGGTCGAGTTAAATGACTCTGAGAGAGAGAGAGAGAGAGAGAGGGAAACCAACCCCTTAGATCCATTGGAGCAGGCGACACCCTTAAAATTATTCTCGCGTGTTCCCTATCCTACTCGAACGTCGCGTGAATCGTTACGAAGGGCCTGTCCGATTCGAAACGGCGCGCCCTCGAGTATGTTTCCTGTCGGACGTTTTCATCCAACGCGTTTGTTTCCAGGGTTGGAAAGTTTCGATGGAAACGAGGACGGCGAGTCACGTGCGAGCGATCTGTCTCTCCGGGACATTTATAGAAACGAGGGACGTGCGATGACGTGATTTGGCGAGAATGAAATAAATAAAAAAAAAAAAAAAAAAAAAAGAACGCTCGTGTGAAAGGGCGAATCAAGGTAAACGAGTAATCGAAGTTAATTAGAACGATGATTGAAATCGTTTATAGAGAGCGATTTATTATATTCGCACCTTTTTTTTATCGTCCGAGATCGAGCGTTATTCCAACGTAATTTAAATATGTGCATTATGGTAAATGGAATTGAATGACGCGTCGATGTATCGAGCGATTAATTTATGCATTATGCTTTGCAAATGAATGACGTAGGATTATCGGATTGTCCGCAACTCGTGTAATTATATTTTCTTACGCTCGTTGACGGAAGAATTTTCATAACGGTGTTCAGAAACGGATGAGAAAATCAGTCGGCATATTCCGTAAACAAGAATTATTAAAAGTTCGTTAACCTGACATTCCACGATACGATAACAATGAGAAATCATCGTATACCGTTGGTCTTGAGAGTATCCGGTCACATTGTATATTCGGAATAATTTATGAAAAATTGCATATCAACCAGCATTTAAATATCAATTTTTGACACGTACCTATATTTAGTATTTCATTTGCATACAATGATAGCCTAGCTCTTTTAAAAGAAAATAGAATGCATGGTGGAAAGATTCAAGAGGTTTTGACAGTTTAGTCGAAATTCCACTCTGAGCAAACGATCATGATTACTCGCAATCGCATCATGGCTGTCGCGTAACATATAACGATTATTACTAATGAAAATTGGCACACTTCCTGTTCCTTTTTTTGCGTTGCATTGGCTCGAACATTTGGGACGAGCGCTGTCCGTTCCGATCATATTTTCGATAGTAAATTCGAGACAATGAGTACGCGCCTACTAAAAATAGGTTAAGTCCACCCACCGAATCTAAATGGCCGTTCGGCTTTTCCGTTCGATTCCGTTCAGACTAAAATAGATTCACGTAGGTCGCGGACGCAGCTGTGGATTTCTATCTAACATTTATTTCGTGTTCGCGCACCGTTCACCCATTTGCGGCAGGTCAGTGACGTTACTCGGCCCACGTATCGTCTAACAAACGACACTCTTCTCAGACTTTCCATTGCAGAAATGTACAAGTATTGGAACAAAGCGATACGTCACGTGGATTCGATGAATTTTACGACTTTCCTCCGCCACGAATCTCGCCACTTTTTCGTCATTATGCCTATAGATTTTCAAAACGTTTATTTCGTTTCGCCGATAAAAAGACAATAATTCCATTGTATTTCGGTCTACCAGGATATAATAACACGTTCGTACGTAATCGATGAAAAGAGTTTCGCGTTCGAATTTCTTCCTGTCTCTTGTGCTGCGCAAATGCGACGGTGGCGCCAAACGATAAGAAAGTGAAAACGCCAACGTACAGAGCGCCTCCTGACCTACCAGACTTTCTAATACTTATTATATCTATTATTTACGAACCGATATTTATAAAACTTTCTATTCTTTTTACCCTCGCGTTATTTTCATCGAGTTCGAAATTTTCCGTTGAAATTATCGATCGAGCAATTCGACACCGAGATATATCTCGTTCTACCATTGTTCCACCCAACAATGACAACAGTATCCATTGGATACTGTTTTTCATCGTTAGAGCAAAAAGAAAGGTGTGTTCCAGTTGCTGTGGGTGCATTCAACCTGTCCGGAATTTAAAACCCTCGCACGATAACCTCTTCTTTCGTACGCGGAGAAATCCAAGACTCGGCTTGTGAACTCGAGGAGCACAGGAAAGACCAAACCAACGATGTAACGTTACACTGTTAAATCCCGTATGAAACGTTAGTCACCAGTACTCTCTCCTCTCCCGTGAGTTACCGGATGCAGGAACGACCGCAACACGACAGGATCTATGGTGTCTGAAGGGATGTGCCTTATCGCGAGGGAAAGCTGGCACGCAGTGTGAAAGTTTCACTTTTATTAATACGGAGAATACGCAGATACGCTGAACGTATTCTAAATTCGTTCCTTATTTTTCCAATTAATCGGTTAATAGGGCGAAGCTAATAAAATCGGAGAGGATAGTATTTTTTATTCGTTACAAGCAAACAGTTACAAGCATTCAAGTTGTGTGATCTCACCTGTGTCTCGCAGCCAGCATGTCGAGCAAACGTTTCGAGCTCTGGAAAATGAATTTCGCGACAACAGCGACGGCAAACGTTCTGCGCAACGTTTCACGCGGTAACTGAAGCTTTCGCTTTCTTTACGAGGTGCAGAAACGCTTGCAGCGCTTCCACGTTTTAAAACCCCTCGTACATCGAACTGCATTCCATACGCTTAATCCATCTACGTATGTCTATTTATAAGTGAAAGAGGCGGCATGGCTCTGAAATATATGCACCACAACCATGTGTAGACCATTGGATTGAACGTGGCCCATATACGCAGAAAACTCGTGTACGTGTGGTGTGCGTGTTTAACTTGGAGAAAGGAAGTCTATTTCCGGAAAAAAGGCAGTACCTCGAAATGCGGAGGAGAGCACCCGGTCTCCCAGTACCATTGCCTCACGAAAAAATCGTTCGTTCGTTCGTTCTAGGCGACAGAGCAAGGTTAAAAATAATCCAGTTGCAGACGCGACGACCGGTGTTCGGAGAAATATTTTTGGCTCGGCCCCCTTTCGATAAAGGGAAGGGGCCAACGATTTCGTGAACCTTTTAATTGAAATTGTCCTGTCTGAATTGTATATACCGGTCGATGGAAGGGAGGATGCGTATCTCGCGTTAAAAGGGAGGACATTAGAGGCGGAAGAACGTCTGCCCGTTTCGCGATAAATTTAAAACGCCGGGATCGCGCAGTCATCGCGCGACGTCCCGCCACCACTTATCTGTGAGTGGATGATGCACTTTCGACCGATCGAGAACCAAGAAGAGCTCTCTCTCTCTTTGATAATGGAATTCTCGGCCAGAATTGCTAGAACGTTGGAATTTTAAGTATATTCCTCGAGACTTGCTTTCGTACGATTTTTAATGAAATACAGCGCTGTTAGCCACTTTCGCGCGTACTCCGTTCGAACGAGGTTATAAACGGAATCTCGTAACTCGTCGTGACTCGAGGGAAAAATTTTCAAAAAAAAAAAAAAAAATCTACCAAATTTGTTCCGGAATTTTTTAATATGCCGTTTTCACCGATATTAACAGCGAAGATCGTACCAAATTATTATCGAAACGCGGAACGACGAGGCTGGAGCACGACGGCTTCCGCGCAAGGAGGGAAGAAGCGTAGCAGGCGCTTAACGATTTCCAAGGCAGTTCCGAAGGCGGTGGTACGGAACGAGCGAAACACAAACGGACACTCGCTTTTTCGCTCTTTATATTCAGACTGGAAGTGATTTCACGCTTCGAAGGACCTCTCTCCGGCCTCCAGACAGGATCTAGGCGAGGCATCCTGCCAACGATACTCCCTTGCTCGAAAAACCTAGCAAGCCGTTAACCACACACCGATGTCGTCTATTTCTTTCCATTTCGTTCCAGCCCCGCATTCTCTCTCTCTCTCTCTCCACCCTCCCTCGGTAATTCTGTTTCCACTGCTCGTAAAACCGTCGACCTCTTATCGACGTGGCATTGAAGACTCGCCATGGGAAGAAAATAAGGGATTATATCGTCGTCGATTCTGCGATGGTCGGTGCAATTCGCAACACCGATTCTCCCAAGAAGAATCTCTCTCTCTCTCTCTCTCTCTCTCTCTCTCAAGGATCGTTGCACGTAACCCTTCTCACCACGATCGATCGGTTTTTGCGGTGCGTCTTGGTCCATCGAGTCGGGCCAAGATGTTGAGACTTGGTGGTGGCGGCGAGGTGCTCGTGGGACATCTGTCGCCGATCCTTTGCCACACCCTTGCAAACGTACTTGCATCTCGTAACTGTATAACTTACCCCAGCGAATCGATCCTTCCACGATTCGAAGCTTCGTGGGCGGGGAGGTGGAAAGGGGGAAAGTGGCCCGGTTGAAATTTCATCACCAGGGACCAGAAAGTGGCTGTTCCAAGGATTTTTCTGCCTCCCCTCTGGCGCACCTTCTTCTTTCTTCCCTCGTTATTGGCCGATTTTTCGTTTATATTTCGAACATTATTTCCATCGATCTCGCCTCGTCTCGATTCGAACGAATTTCATTTCTTGCGTCCGCGATTCTCGAGTGCCGATCTCTCTCGACCCTCGGCCGGATTTATGTGGCGTCCATTTATGCGCTTTCGTCGCACGAAAAGCGTGGACGGTGTTACATGTCGATGGTTAACATGACGCGCGTCGAGTGTGCAGTTTACTCGCGGTATACGCACGCCATATGGATCCGTCACCGTACACAGACGATCCAGTATCGATCCACGTACATAAGAAACAGGCTAGTTCTTTTTCCCCTTTTTTCCTATAATTCCCACTTCCTCTCCAACCATCGACGCGTGCACTTTCTTGCTCGCTTTGATTTTTGTTTTGTCTTCACTGGGGCGTATGTTCCCCAACGTGTACACGTTGAATATCCTCCAGCTTTTGATTCAAAATAAGGGGAGGGAGAGGAGCGAAGATGGAAAGCAATCTCGTTTGCATCGAAAACTTGAGGAATAAAAAAAAAAAAAAAAAGATATTCCCTCATCTTCCCTCTTTTCTTTAGCATATAAATTATTACACGAGGAATTTGCATGATTATACCGATTTACCGATCCTAGACGTTTTAAAATGATTAATGAAACATTGTAAGAAAAAAAAAAAAGGGGGTTGGAAAGGAAGAAAATGACAAATGGTTGGCAAACGGTCATCAAACGGACCAGTTTCCGCGAAGAGAAAGGGTTCGAAGGTTGGCCCACTCGATATGAATGTCCTTTAATTAGAGCACTCGGTTACTCCCCTCGAGAATATGCGTGTTTACAGGATATTAGTTAATGCCGGGCCCAAGTTGGGGTCCGTGGAGAGAGAGAGAGAGAGAGGGGGGGGGGGGAAATACGAGGCCCGTTAGAAAGCGAAATGGAAGTGGGCAAGTTCGTTAGGCCATTTGTGGTCATCGTTTCGATCTCGGGCGATCCATCCTCACCCTTTCCTCATTTCCTATTCTTCGATCGACGAGAATTAACGTAACGCGTTGTATTTTTTCCTTCCGGCCTGTATATTCAACGGTATTTGTCCGTTACGCCAGGCGAGTGGACACACTGGTAAAACTCGTCTCTTTTTCAAAACCGAATCTTTTGATCGATGATTTGTCACGTTTTATCAGGGGGACGGGTTCGTAATGAAGGAAGAGGAAAGCATCGATTAAGGGTTATTTAAAATTATAAAAGATTTCGGCGCAAAGGAATCGTGTGTGTGAGTTTCTTGGGCGGGCGTTGAAAACAACGTTGAAAAATATTTTTAGCTCGAGCGGGCGAACACGAAAACGCTCGGTCATGCGTTGGCCGGGTAAAAGTTTGCGGGGGGAAAAAGAACGAAGAGCGGGCCTACATCAAATGACCGTTAATGAACCCGATGGCGTGTAAAAAGTGATCGATTAACCCCGTGGAGGGAAAGGAGGTTTGATCGATCGGGCACGAATCGGCCATCCATCAAAATCGATCCATCAGAAGTTCGCCGGGGTCAGGTGTAATTTCAACGTAACCTCGTTCCTCGGCTAATTCAATCAATTAAGGCTGCGCTGGGGGTTCCACGTGTACACCCGCCGATAAACGCTCGGTTAAAAGCGCGGGATTTTCATGAACCGTGTCAGAGGGGATTCCAAAGCGAAAATACGATCTATCGATGCCCTGCCTCTTTTCTCCTATAATTCACCTCCACTCTCCCGTAAGAACTCCGCGTCGCCGTTCCTTTTTTTTCTTTTTCTCCTCCTCCTCCCCTCCCCCCAGCCCCTCCTCTCTGCTTTACTCGCAGAGAACTTCTTCTCTCTTTTCCCGAGTAATTGGATACATCGCAACCACCCGGTCCTTAACGATCTTGGATACAATAACGCGATGAAGTCACGTCCTGTTTTAGGTGTCCAATTATATTCGAACGCGACAACGCAGGATTTGAACGGTTTCGTCTCTCTTCGTATAAAACGCTATTTTTTTTTTTTCTCGATTAATATAATATATTACGATATTGTACGTCATGGACGGTGATACTTTCGAGCAACCTTCGTTATCGTTCAAGATTGGTTTCAATGTTCGATGTTCGATTTAACGGGATCGCAGAGAGACCAGTATTAGTTACCATTATCGAAATGACCAGCTAGGATGACAGCCATTAAAAGCATGAACCAGCTGCTTCCCTTCGTAAACGTTCCCCCATGAAAAGACCCTGCGGTGCATCACGCATTATAATTAACCGTATACATATATATATATATATATATATCTTTGTGTGTATGTAGCGTGTCGTGCCACCCCCGTTTATTCGTAAGATAAATGCTCGAATATGAATCTACATAGTATAGAGTGCATTGTGAAAAAATCGTGCATGGGCGTCGTTACTCTTTCCTTCTCTTCAATTTTTATTTTCATTCATGTGTTGCCGGACACATTGGTCGATGAGATTACTCGTGTAAAAATTACAAAGGTACATTCGTTTGAATTAACAATTTTATTTTTCGTTCAGTAACATTCACGATTGTCATTGTTTGTTCGATCCTATTATTCCACTTGGACTGTGGTCAAATTCAAATATTAATGTATAATAATTACAAAAGTATAGAGAATAACATTTATTCCTGAACCGAAATCATAATTTTCCACGATTTCGTTCGATTTCTCGCGCCTACCAGATATCTGGGTAAAAGTTTCTACTATGGTATTATAAAAGGGGGAAGGGGTTGGAAAGGAATGTACACAGCGCATATGATGAAAGCACGATCATTTTTTTACTCGATACCTCTTAAACGGCTAGATGACTAGAATGTTTTATAATCCTAATTGATATACATATAATAGATATACACGTAGGACCGTCTCCTCGGTCTCGAGACAAAGGCGAGATTTAAACGAGCTTCTCGGAGATTTTCGTTCTTTTTTTTTTCTTTTTTTTTTCTTTTTTCTTTTTTCATTTCTACAATACTCGATTATTTTCTTTGGAGGCGCTGCATTGTCATTTCATCGAGGAAACAACCGAATCAGGCGAATTTCGACGGCTCACTCCTCGACTAAAATTTTATTATTAAAAAAATGCTTGGTCGGTCACCAAGAGATGCCATTAACTCCAGACAATCTCCATTAATACTTTGCGTGTTTTTTTCTTTTTTTTTTTTTTGACCACGACGAAAGAATCTTCTTGTCTCGCCTAAGTCAAAACACACGCCGTTTCGAATCTTTCGTCGTTCACAGTCGATACAGTCGATAGCGCAGACAGTGAGCTCATCCAAACCTCCAAACCAATATATATATATATATCACATATATACGCATTATTTACAAGAATAATATATAATTAACGCTAAGGAGGACAACGCCGACGACTATTCAATTTACAACGACGACGACGATATCGCGGAAGAGCGGGAATAAATACGAGATAAAGATCCAATAGATAGGTAGCGGATACTCTTGCCATGGAACTGTTGCGAAAACGCTCGTTAAACAACAAGCGCGCCCCCTCAATTCGTTTGCGCCGCCTTTTTCGATGACTTGATCATCTTGGACGAAGTTTTGGACGGCTCGTTCTGTTGCTTCGCCGCGTCCACCGATGAGGCAAGAGGAGGTTTCTTATTCACCTCGCATACCTTACGGGCTCGCCAATAATCTGTAAAAGAAACGAAACGGGCCAAGTTGAGAGATTAGTATGCACATTTTGCGGTTAATTAAAATTTCAAATACGATACGCGCGTCGCTGGATGCATAAAACAAAAGGAATTAACACCCGTCCTGCCATTTCCGTGGAAACGAGAAAGGGAAAAAAGTATCTCGACACTTTTGGAACGAGAGTAAAGCGAGATGTAAAAATTTCTTTTTTAGGCCCTTTTTTGGAAACAGAAGCCGGAGGGGGGGGGCGGGCACAGGTTTACTGCGACGCAGGCTGTAAGAACGTTTCAGAAGCGCGAAAATTTCCACGATGAGAGCCATAAACGAGCAAAACATCCCCTATCTCGATCACCTAGCCTCGATCTTTCCTTCCCCTGTCTTTTCTCCAATTCACTCGTATTTACGATTAATTTCGCGATTAATCGCATTTCTTTCCTACCTTTTCTTTTTTCCACGAAATCGAAATCGTAGAGGCAAGGGATGGAGAATCGATCGAGGGAAACACAGTGAGAAACTTGATTATCGTGCAATGACAAGTGCGAGAGGTGGAACAAATCGGAGCCATATGCCGAGGACGCGACGCGATCCTTTCTCTTATCCTCCCTTTTCGCACTGGTTTGCCATATGGCGCGCGCGCGCGAAACCAAGCTTCCTCCCCTCCCTCCCTCTCTCTCTCTCTCTTTCTCTCTCTCTCTCGCGCGCGCGCTTAAATTCCATCGAGAATTTCGATTGTCAACATCTGTTTCCTCGCCTCTCGAGGAATAACCTAAAACGAGATTTTTTTTCTTTTTTTTTTTCTCCCCTCGCGTCCTACGCGTCTACCTGTACCAAGATTCGGGAACAAAGATCGAGGAGATCACTTTTGTCCGTGGATTCTTCGAGGAATACCACCGTTCCTCCTTCACCGAGGTTTTCAATCGAACCAGAAATTTCCACCACGAAGACTCTGAAAAAGGAGGTCAGCCTCTTTTTTCAGATTCCATCGCACAACCCAAGCGTCTCCCTCCTCCTCCCTTCTCCTTTCTTCCTATTCGAAAGTATTGGACGATTTTCAGAGGGATTTCGAACTTTCGAGCGTCGATTATCATAGGTTGGCCAGGGAGAGAGGTGAAGGGAAAATTTCCAACCTCGCAAGTTGTAACGAGAGGAAAACGGAAGGGAAAGGAAAGGAAATGCAAATGCAATGGTGTGCGACAGGTGGTGTCCGACCTTGGGAAGGTCCCGTTGTTGGCGTGTTCGCGGGGCCTGATTTAATCGTGGGAAAAAAAAAAAAAAAAAAAAAAAGACACCGAACTCGTCACAGTGGCGGAGATTAACAGGTGTGGTTGGTGGAAAGGAAAAAAGGGCTCGGGCTTTCTGTTTCTGCTCTGTTGACTTTTCCAACCGTATCTCCATACGCTTCTGATTATGCGGGATATAATCCGGCTGTTTCGTTATCAGGCAAACGGTGCGTTTGTAAATACGTACGAAAAATATATAAAATCGAATGTTCCAAATCACGAAGAAATGATTTTTCAAATCGTAGTTGTTTGATCGGTCTAATTGGTCGCCATGTATGCACTTGGCCAATAGAACGTAATATCCATTGTGCATGGTCGAGCGACCGTCGTCGGTACGCGTGAATAATGGTAAAACTATTTGCGAGCCGGTTGGTTCGAGGGCGAAAAAATTCAAGGAATGCGATCGCAAGTCCGTCTTACTCCTCGAAAATTGGAGCCCTTCCGATGAGTCACGGCAACAACCCTTCAGGTATTTCGTCCTCCTTCAAACACGCATGACTCATCGGCGGTGATTCATTCGACAGACCTATGAGAAACCACTTTCTACATTTTTTCATCCTCCTGCACGTCGCTTTCGTATTTTTAACGATTCGTCATTCCAATTTGTGTGCGTCGGTTGTTGGCAATGCAGCCTGGAACCATGCTCCAATTAATTCCGCCAATTCGACGATATACCAATGAATATATACATATATATATATATATACATATGCGTGTGTATATAGATGAAAAGATGGCGAGGTAATAATAATATATAAGGACGCGCAAGAGAGAAAGAAAAGGAGCCCTCGTCGTGGGTTTGTAATTTTGGAAAGCGATAGTGGTCGAGTCGAGACAGGGTCGAAAGTTTCTGGATAGCCGCGTAAAACCAGAAGCTTGGGCCAGAAGGAGATGGATGGAGGGAGGGAGAGAGAGAAGGCGGAAGAGACGCGGAGCGAGGCTAGACTAAGAAAACAGGTCGAAGCCGGAGCCACGCGACCGGCCTGCGCTTGCGCCTTCTCCCTTCCCTTTCCTCTCTCTCGAGCGCTCTCGCTTTCCCGCCAAAATCCTACCACGCTCTTACCATCCTACTACGCTTATCAAATTTAATATTCGATTCGATCGACGCATTGCTCCAAATATATCACACGCGAGCAAATGTTGTTTTAAACTGTTTCGAGATATAAACGCGATCAATCGGAAAAATCGTCGATTCGATTCGACGAGAGAACTAGTTTCTCTGTTTTCGTCGAGCGAGAGAGATATTTTTTATTTCGGGCGGAAACGAGAAAATTTCTTATCGCAACTTAGAAAATTAGAAACGATATAAATCAGAGTCCAAGTTCCAAGTCGGAAAAAGGACGCCGAGTCGCGGGGTCTGTCGTCTACTCTCGGACAAAGAAAATTATAAGGGAGAAAAAAAAAATCTGCTCACCGTGAATACTGGTTTGTCGGGAATACGGATTGCTCCGTTTTTTCGGCGATTGCTCGTACTTGTCGTGATACTTCTTCTGATAGTTGTTCTCCTTGTCTTCGGATCGCGGATCGACGCCCCATCGCTTCGCGAATTTGCTTCTCTCCGCGTCGAGCGCCTCGTGGAGCATTTCCACGGTCTCCCTCGAATTCGGTTTGCCGAACAAGCAACGTGGTACGCGCGAGGCCATCGTCGTGCTGGACAACACTGTGAAGTGAACTTCGCGACAGAACGAAGCTGCCAGCATCTCGAAGACTTCTTCTGTTTCGAGCAACGAAATCGAGCAACCAACTCGGTGGGAAACCACTTTCGTTCTTATCTCCGCTCGATCTTCTTTCCCTTTCCTCAAACGACGTTCGAGAGCGCCCACGCCAATTTCCAATCTCGCATCCGAATTGGAAAGCGTGCCGCTCCGTTTTCCTCCCTTCCCAACCTTCACCGCTCCCCGGCCAACCGATCCTCCGTTGTCCCGCCCGATTTCCGCTCACTTTTATGTCAAGATTTCTCGAAAATTCGCCCCGGCTGCCTACGCCGCGGCGAGTCACAAGTCACCGAACTAGATAAGCAACTTCTGGTCTTCACCGTACGACGGCCAGACTCGTTCTGCCCGTCCAATCTTCAAGGCGAGGAAGCCTGTTTCGAGTCCGCCGTTTACCGAAGCCACGAGGTCCGGTGCCCTTCCACCGACTCTCCGGCATTCAAATCTGATTGGTGCGCCGAGCTGGGTGCGCAGTGAAAATGGCGCGCATTCACCATCGCTCTGTCCCGCTCCACCGAGGTGTCCTCGCCTCTTCCAACTCGGCAATCGCGCTTACTCTTCACATCCCTTCGTCTTTCTCCCACTTTCGAACCGTCCAACGGATTATGCTAAGCGATTTTGGCCAGGGAAGGAAAGAGGCTCGCGCCATAAAGCCTACCTTTTATTTTTTTCTAAGTAGCACGACGTATAGAGCGATCACGCGGACCACTCTCCTATATAACGCTGCCTTCTCCTCCTCCTCCTCCTCCTCCTTCTCCTCCTTCTCCTTCCTCCAAATCGTTTTATACCCTTTTTATCACCGCGATTCCTCGCACGTGGAACCACGAACCCACCCAACTTTCTTCTCGCCTCTTACTCTTTTTTTCTTTTTTTCACTCGCGATGCTATCTAACGTACAGTCGTCGTTGCTCCACCGATAACGGTTCGATCATTCGTTCACCGCGATAGTATCGGATACGTACGAGCGAGATATATAAATTTGTAGATTATTTTTTTGATAATTTGGACGTTACGGGTTTTTTTTAATCGGATTACAGGTTCAAATTCGAGATTCGAATATTTCGCAATATTATTCACGAGTTGAGACGAGTGTCGAGGGTTGTCTCGATCGATCGGCGAGAAGAATAGCCCGCGCTTCCTACGTATTTTCGCGGGTAGTTTCGCTCGGCCGTTCTGCGACGAAAGGAAAAAAGAACGATCGTTCCCAAGCAGGTGGACCAGGCAGAAAAAGAGGGAGAGAGCCGAAGAGAGTAGAAACGAGTTTCGTGTTGAAAATTGACCGTCGTTTCATTGCGATTTTTTTCCTTTTTTTTTTTTTCCCCTCCCCCCCTCCCTTTCAAAAATCGGATATTTTCGTGACAATAAAGCTCGCGATAAAACTCGCGAACGATCGAATTTTAAATACAATGTTCGGCCAAAAGATGAAAATATAAGTATTGTTAGGGATCGTTCCGCTCCGTAGAGAATTTCGGAGCTGACATTGTGTTGCGATAGAGGAGGACGTTTTGTGCACGGCACGGTATCGTGAATGTCGGCCGGCATCAATCTCCTCAAGGTCGAAATTTCATTTCGGTACAAGGTGTTGTTATCCTTGATGCAACGCTGGATCCTCGCGACTCTCCCCCTCCTCGTCACCGAGCCTGCACACCCTTTCTATCTCGTCGTGGAAAAAAAGTGCGGTGATGCGCAATTAAACGAGAGACGAGTAATATTACAATTAGCAACAGTGTGAGCGTACGTGCTTTGTTATATATATATATATATATCACGGTTTCGAAGTGATGGGGGTAAATTCGACCGTTACAGAGAACGAGCTGAAAAACACGGTGCAGATCATGCGGGTATACGTGCGCTCGTGTACGTGTGGAATGGCTTCGAGTGTGACCAAAGCATGGACAGGTGAACACCGTGACCACGATGGTCAGTCGCCGTGACGATTATTCGCCGAGGTTTCTGATTGTTTTAAACGATACGTTTTCCCACGATTTTTAAACACGTCGGAAACACGATCGACGTAATAACGTTAATCCGTGATCTTGGAAAATATGTCGTCACTTTTCCCCCTTTCCTCGTTGAAGCAATCGTGACGAATCGTCCGGTTTTTTTTAGAAAGTTCACCGTTATTCATCACATCGCGTGGCTCGCGACCTGCAAACGTCATTCCTCTTCTTTTTCTCCTCTCGTTTCTTCTTTCCTCTTTGACGAGAAATATACGGGGGAAAAAAGCTGGCGGCGAACATCGAACGTGGATCGTTTCTCTTTTTTTTTTTTTTTTTTTTTTTTTTTCCAAGGCAATTATATTTAGGGCCAGCTCCGGTTTCTACCGACAACCGTCCAGCTCTCAAGGGAATATATCGACTTCCTCCTCCTCGTTTAAACGCGAGAACATCGATATCCGTGGGGGGATTTTTTAGTTCGAACTCGGGCCGCGCGCTCCCCAACGAGTCCGTTGCTTCCGGTCCCGGGTACGCAGACCGGAACACACGGGGAGCACACGATGGTGACGTCAGCGCATCGTCGAAAATTAGAGAGAAACCGATCCGCAGGGGTCTTTCTGCGCCCAGGATGTAGTTAATACCACCGGCTTTAATAAAAACGCAAGACGATTACCGATCATTTTCCACGCGCCTCTGAACGCTCTAATGGATAATGTGCTATAACCTCCCCCCCCCTCCTCCCTCCCTCCCTTCATAAACCGATTTTTCCCTTTTCGACTTTGAAACTTTCCCCTCCCGAATTGTTCGCGCAACGAGACGAAGTCGAATCCGAAAAGGAGAGAGACTCGGCCTATCTTCCCCCTATCTTCTCGACTTGGAAACTTTCCAAGTTCCTCCCCCTCTCCTCCCCCCCCCCAAATTGTTCTCACAACGAGGCGAAATCTCGATACACGTGAATATTCGTGCACAACAAAACGTGGTGGAATCGACGTTCGAATTTGAAAAGGAGAGAGAGAGAGAGAGAGAGAGAGAGAGAGAGAGAGAGAGAGAGAGAGGCTCGGGCGGGCAACGGTCGAGGCGGGCGAACGGTCAAAAGCGGGACAAAGACGCGAAGGAAGTGCGTGGAAAGAAGAAATCGCGAAAGAAAAGAATGGAATTTGAAAATTCGAGACTCAACCCTTTGGGCAGCGGTCCGAGCAGCTGGCAGCATATGCTCCAGCCAAAGCGAAAGAAAGGGGAACAGAGACGTCACTTCGTCGCGGAGGACAAACCGGCGATCGGCTTTTTCTTCCCCCTCCCCCTCGAGCTCGGTCGGCCCACGTCATCGATTTAACGTACGCTCGATCGCTATCTTTTCCAACATCAAAAGCCGAAGAAGCCGCGAGCGTAACGCGTCCTCGGGGCAAGCAACGATAAGAAATCCATTATTATCTATCACTCCTACATATATATATATATATATATATATTTCGAAACGAAGCTTTTCCTGAAAAAAAAAAAAAAAAAGAAAAGAAAAAAAAGGAAAGGGAAGGAAAGAAGAATCCGTGCGGAAGTTGTGTGGAAATTTTGGAACGAAGAAAGAGCGGCGGAAGAGGGAGGGGTGTGGTGGAGGGGGAGAGGGGAGAGGGGAACAAAGGGAGACGTGTTCGCAATCACCTGTGCACTCAGGTATCCTGGGTAAGGGAGGGTAGAAAGAAAACAATGCCGGCTTTCCACGTGCACACGTGATTATCAGAGGCGAGCCGAAAAACAAATAGAAATCCTTCGCGTGGCCACGAATATATACAAATGCGCTTTTACCAGGAAACCCGATACGTTTCAACATGTTTGGTCATCTGTTCGCCACGCCAGGCGCGTGGTGATCTTCCTACACCATGCAACTCGACTCGATTCGAACGCGCGTGTAAACCCATCGCTCTACATCTCTCTTCCTTCATTTCTTCCATCGTCGTATTATAGATTTTTCCCCCAACTCTCTTCCTCATTCTCACGGGAATATTCCGTATGGGATATTTTTCTTCGTTCGTTCGTGAAAAATCCTGTGAAATCTTCGTTTTCATGTATAATAATAATAATAATAATAATAATGATAATGATAATAACCAGATGGAGAGATGTCGCGCGCTTCACAGAACGAAAGGATAAGCGAAGGGGGTGGCGCGGCCAGCTGCTTCGGATGCAGATGCTCTGGAAATTCTGGAATTTCGAGGGAATGAAGCGTAAACGGCACACGCCAACGAAAAATATTCAATCATCGGGCCGAGGGGAAAAGGTCTTCTGGCGTCTCGAGAATGGAAGAAAGGAAGAAAGAAAAAGTAAAAAGACATCTTTTTTTTTTTTTTTCTTACTTCGCTCTCGAGAAAACGAAACCTTTCGAACGTATCTCCGTGTAATACCGTAAACTCTGGCGACAATTACCTGGCCAGAGTATCGATGGTTATATAAGTAGGCGCGTTTCACGAGAACGATCGCGAATAATTGAGTTAATTGGGCGCAGTTTATCCGTGCGTGCAACCGAACCGTGGAGAAGAAGGAGGATGGAGCGTTTAACACAGGATGTTCCTCTCCACTTTGTAAAACGTGCGTGCAACGTCGTGTTTCATTCATTTCCCGGCATTAACTTTTCGTGCGATCGAATTAAAAAGGGGTGGGGAGAATGGCGTCCGTTGGCAAGACGTCCGTTTTCGTGACATTTCGTGCGTGCTTTATTTATTTTACGAGCTGTAAACGGGCCGGATCGGGGCAAGAAATTTCACAGATAAGCCTTTAATTTCTGTTCTACTTTTTCTTCTTTCTTTCTTTCTTTTTTTTTCCCCCCCCCCCCTTTAATATTCAAGGTGAACAAGGTACAAGTTTCCCCCGCGATAGACACAGGAAACAATTCGAACTCGTTCGAAAGATTCGAGAAGCTCGACGATGGATAGAAAGACAAGAGACGGATCCAGTTATTTTGCGTGCAATATTCGGAATTAGGGGTCGTTCGGATAATTTCCTTTCTGCCGGAACGAAACGAATTTATCCTCGTCGAGATCTCTTTTTCCTTTCTCTCTTTCTTTCTTTTCTCTCTCTCTTCAGACAGCGAAAGAGAACAACATTAGATACGAATACAATATGGGGAGAAGGCGTGACCGAGAGATTTTTCGAGTCCTTGCCGATCCAGCTGCTCCAGCTACCTACCTTCGTTGCCCTCTCGAAACCACCTCCGCACGATAGTTCCTTCAGATAGACCGAATATAAGCAGATCTCCCAGAAGAGACCAGGAGGGGGTGGAACAGCTGTTAGCCGCTTAGAAACACTCCCGAACCGATACTTTTTTCTTCTTTATCACTACCCACCTCTCTTTAATTCTCTTCGATTCCACAGATTTTTCCTACAACTCGTTATCCTCGCGTCATCCGTTTTTCACCGTTTCGTTTAAAATTTGCTACGCGGCTGTTCTTTTTTCTTCTTCTTCTTCTTCTTCTTCTTCTTCTTCGAAGCCTCGAATCATACCACGTATTACACTCGATGCATCCTTTTCCACTCGTTGTATCCGTTAGTTTTATAAAAGGCTGCGGTTATGTCGGCGGTTTGGTTGGTTGGGGGCTCGTGGGTGGATGGAAAAGGAAGAGAGAAAGAGAGAGAGAGAGAGAGAAGAGAAGCTGGAAGAGGGATCGCCAGATGCCCGGGGTAATTAAATCGCCGCAAACAGGAGCGCAAGCTTTCACGTTTGCTTGACGGATGGCAGCCCTCCAGGCATCATCCTCGAACACCAGCGTCCTCGAAAAGGCGTCACGCGAACAAGGGAAGAAAGGAAGCTCGATTAAGTCGTGTTAAATTTCTCCTTTTTTCACGTTTTCGCAAATCGAGTATTTACTTTGAAGGTTAAAATCATCGCGATGAACAGATGTTGGAAGGCGATTAAATCATCGGCCGAACTTCCGCCTATCTGGTCCAACAGGAAGGACACGTCCGTCCGATGGTTGGAAAAGGCTACACACGTCGGGGAGGAGGGTTGTTCATCGATCCAAAGAAATCGAATCCCGACAAGGGATTTGTTCTTTCCCTTTTTCTTTCTTTCTTTTCTCCGATTTATCATTTATTTCATCGAGGATATAAAGATTTCGCGAAGCGTTAAGGATTTCGCATTGACGAAAACAAGAGAGTGAAAGAGAGGAATCGAAGATATCGAGGAGGATCGAATCTGGGAACGAGGTTCCCGCCAATTTCTTAAATTGTGCTCGAGGCGATGTAACGGCCGCCGGTCCGAGATGCCTCGAAAGTGGCAGGTGCAACTCGGGCCAAACTTCATTAAACACAATCCCATCTGCGCCCTCATACTTCCAAAACGTCTTGCGGCCGATGCTGCTCTTCTTCAGACCAGAGGGGAAAAAAGGAGGAGGAAGAAAGCCTGTGCAAGTTTTCAAAAACTGTCGGTTGAACTGTCGTTTCGCGTTTCCTTTTTTTCTCCCTCTCTCCTCTCTCTCTCCTCCCTGTTTCTCTTTCAACGTCAAATTCGTTACAACGTCAACGCAAGTGTCGCGAGATCGATTACGAAACAGATCTCGATTCCTTTGATCCACGGATTAAATCGAAACCTTTTTTTTTTTTTTTTTCCTTTTTTTATACGAGAAAGAAAGCACAGGATGGAAAAATCGGGCGATCGGTTGTGGAACGGTACGAAAGAGGAGCCGGTTGTGGACGAAGAGCAGTTTCGGTTAAAACACAAATCGTTTCTTGGAAGGAAGATGCAGCCACGTGGCTGATCCTTCTGGCACGCGTGCCCGCTCCTTTGGACCTTCAAGATTTATCGATATCGGGATCCTGTCTGGGGCCGGCATCGAGCGTGGTAACAGTGGTAAGAAATTCAAATTGGACCCATTATCGAGCTTAGTACGACCCAAATTTTCTTTATTCCGTACGAGCTTGATCCCCTTGCAACGACAAATTGCGAATCGAATATGACGATGACACGTCGATCACGCATGTATAAATAAATAAATTAATTAACCTTTAATTAACCTTTCTGGATAAATTATCTATCGAGCAAGTTATTCGTGATCGTTTAGATTTCAAGCTTGTGCGTTCCACCGATGTACTTACATGTGTTCCCATATCCACGAAAGATTGTAATTGTAGAGTTGGCGATGATCGAAGCACGATTACGTATAATACAAGGTGAAAGGAACACTTGCCGGCATTGGAGAAAAATCCTCCCCATTTTCCCATGAAACTTGCCGTCCCGGCAAAAAAGGTGGGTGCTTTTCCATGGGCGCTACGTTACGATCCGTGCGACATCATAAAAGACGACCCGGCTCAAGGAGCGAGGTGTATAATAGGGTTTCCAGGACCTTTAAACTTTAAAGAGACCCCTTGAACAGCTGACGCGTTTTGAACGTGAGCAGGTATGGTAAATTCTGAACACCTTGGAAATTACATTCTTGTATTTCGGAAGGAGAACATTTTTTTGGAAAAATGTTGGGAAACGGAGAAGGGAAACAATTCGATTCGATCGACGTTTCGTACCAATTGTAATAATGATAATAATTGAAAGTAAAATTTTACGGTCGGGGAGGAAAAGAAAAAAATATTTATAAATATGTTTAATAAGAATTCTTTATTAATCGAACATCTTTATTAATTGAATATCGATCGAAACGAAAAGCGTGATTTAATCGGTTTTTGAGATTGTTGGCAACCAATGAGGCAAAACTAATTGCTCGATACCGTGAGAGAAACGATTATCGATTATTTTCCACGACAAATTGCAATCGAATGCAAAATGATACAACGTGGACGAGTAATATTTTTCTAATTGCCGTTTATTATTCTCGCGGATAATAAAAATTTTGATCGATTCGACGCAAACATCCTCCCTTAGATGAATTAACCGATTATCGTGGATTTTATTGCGGCATCTGTTATCCGCAACGACGATATCCGAAACGAAGGGGTGGTATCCGGCATTTTGATGTTACTTCCGGTTTAATAAATTCTCTTGGGGTTTGAAAACGAAATTTTTCCTCGTTCATAGCCACAGATAATCATCTACTAACTTACTTTTTTTACGTATGAAGGGACGGTACAAAATGTAATAGAATAATAAAATATTCTTAATTTAATTAATTCTTCTGTTCCCAACTGTGTCGAGCAATTTTTCCGATTTTGCATTGAAATCGATTCGTCGGGGTTCACACGCATATCGGAATACGGATAAAATAAACAATAATGGGGGAGGGTGGGCGTAACCGTGACGGAAGCACGAAGGGTGGTCGAAGCATCGAATTGTTCCCTGAAACGGGACAATTAACACGAATATACAGCCACTTTCCCAGCACCATGTGTAAGGATAGCAGGATATATTTCGTTCGAATATATCTATGTACATTTTAATGTATGTAAGTGGTTGTTGTTGAAAGTGAATTCATTTATTCATACGTTGAGATATTTAAGGGTTTGAATTAAGGTAGAGAAAATGGTGTACTGTATGCAAAACTATAAACTTGTTAAATTTTTATTGCGCAATTGTAATTAATAAAAAAATGTTAAAGAAAACGAACGATTTTTTTTTACAACAAACGCGATATTGTGCCACTTTTTCGTTAATAATAAGATTTACGTGAGAAATATTTAACCAATTTTTAATTTATATTTTGATTCAAGCGTTGGCAATATATTCGAAATGTATTTTTTTCAATGTAGAAAAATAAAGACTGTTAATCGTAATGAATTTGTAAACAAACGAATACGAAAATTCGTTAGATAAGTGGGAAACTTATTCGCATCAATCAATTCTTTCAATCTTATTTCTCAATCATTATAATTCGACTTATTCCACAAAAATTCTTACTATAATATTTTTTTTCTTTTATCAATTTATAAGGATATCGTACACCATTGACTGCGTGCGATTGTAAATATAAAAAAAAGATCCATCCATATTTGATCAAACCTACCCGTTAACTTATTTTAAAAATGGACTTGTGCCACGTTCAAAGAAACGACTCGTATTATCGCGACCTCGAGAAATTAGAACACGAAAAACATTCGAAGAAATATAGATACATCAACAAGCCGGATATACCGAGGATCATAATACCTCCGATGATACATCCTATTATTAATCCAACGTTAGAACTTGTATCCTGAATACACATTACTGAAAAAAAAAAAAAGAAAAGAAAAATCAAACGTAATCGTTAAATCTGAATTAGTGAAGTATCGATAAAATATAGCGATTGAAATTTAATAAATGATGTTTACCCGAACTCGTGGCCACCTTCTTCTTGCTGTTGAACGCGATCAAAGTGGCGTTAGCGATGGTCACGTCGATATTGTTTTTAACATTGTGCACAGGTACTGATAAAGAGATGTTTTCGTCGCATTTGTAGAGATTGTTCAAAGGAGCGGAAAGTATTTCGATATTTTCGACGGCGGTGTATCTCTCTTCTAAATTAAAAAAAAAAAAATAATAATAATAATAATAATAACAACAATTATCAGATCATTATTATTTCCCCTAAATACAAATTTTACAAATTTTGAATCGAACGAAATTGTCTTACCCTTAGAATCGGGAAAATTTGTTTTATCCAAGTAAATGTCCAACGCGATGGATTGGACGAAATACTTTGATTGATCCTTTTGAAAATTAATCGCAAACGAATTATTTTTCTTGTTCTCGTACATTGAATCACGAGACGCGTACGCGTTATACGATTCTGATTTTTCCAGCCAGGTTAACTTCATCGAACTTATGTTTCCACAATTTCCGGATACCGCGCTATTCGCCGGTATCGTTAAAATCGTTTCGTTCGTCTAAAAATCGGGATCAAGATTAATCGGATAGAAATAAATATGATTTATATATATATATATATATATATATGATTGGAGCGTGGTATGGTATACTGAAAATTGTGTGTGCACCGAGTAATGTCGAAGATCGTTCGAAGAGATATATACGTACTCGAGATTCTTTCGTCTCGTAAGGTATTTTCATAAAAATCGTCATGTTTGCTGCGATACAAGCCACGTGTGTTTTCTCGTTTATCACCACGTAATTAAACTCGGTCGCGTAGGGATCTGGTTCGAGTGTTGTCGGTGATTCTTCGGGTGTTGTCGGTGATTCTTCGGTTGTCGTCGGTTTTGTTTCAGTTGTTGTGGATTCTGGATTCGTCGAACAATCTGTCACTGTTCAAACAATCGAAAAGTCGTCGCATTTTCTACTCTCTTGAATTTTGATAAGAAACAAGATATGTTTGCCGAAAGAAATAAAAAAAAAAAAATGGTGGGGATTAATATCGATGCGTTTACCTATTTTCGAATTAAGATTTTCATCGGTGTTGAATGCGGTGAAAAGGACGTTGTTTATGTTAAGCACGATGTCTTCGAGCTTTATCCCCCAATTATGATCCGTGCAATTGTAAATCCCGGATGTTGAAAACAGATCGAGGCCGAAGTCTGACATTTTGTGTAAACGCGTGTCCTTATCTTGAATTAATCGCGATTGACAAAATAATAGATAAGAATCACAATAATCTTGATATTGAAATGTTAAATTTTAAACTTACCCCCGTAAATATTGGCCTCTATTTGATAAACGAAGAAACCAGTTTTATCGCGAGCGATATAAAATATAACATTATCCGTCAAATTCTTCCCTTCCTTCGATTTTTTTGTCCAGAATAGCTCCATTTCAGACCTCTTAGCGTCGCAACTTCCATTTGAATTAATTTCAGACGGGACAATTATCGCATCTTCATTCTTATTCTATGATAAAAATGTATTATATTATATCGTTAGAGCAACAACGAAACAAATTTATATTATAATTCGTGATCGTATTCGATCTTACTTCCGAATTATTCGTATCAATTGATATGTTCATGCTCGCCAAAATACAAGGTATATTTGTTTCTTTGTTCCGTACAACGTAGTCAAAATCGTATTCAGAGATGTTGATTTTACAATCAGCCACTGAAACAGCAAAAATTTGTTTCTTTCTCCTTTCCTACTTTTCGTAATTTTCATATTTATTAATTATAATAATTATACCAATAATGATAGAAACGTTTTACCCTTTCTCGACATTAAATTATTTTCCACGTCGAATGGGATCAACAGAATATCGTTTATCGTAACGTTCACGTCGTTTCCCGTCGTTATTGCCATTTCTTCCGTGCAACTATAAATTCCGTTTAAGGGTGTGGGGAACAAATCAGTTGACTTCATAGCTGTTACATTTTTATCTGCATCTAATATTTTTATCGTTTAATGATAACGAGGATAAAAACGAGGATTTATTCGTGTTTAATTATACATGTAAAATTTAAACGCATACTTATAGCATTCGGGAAATTTTCTTTATCCATAAAAATGTTGATTATTACGTGACGAAGCAAATTTTTCTCTAATTTGGAAAAATAAAAGAAAATTGAATTTTTCGATTCGTTCGATTCTTTCGAGCTCCAAACTAATTGTGCGTAAAATGTGTCGGTCGTGCAAGATTCTATTGCGTTAGTTCTCGTTGGAACTGTTATATTCACATTTTGCGTCTGAAAACGGAAAGGTGTACGATTAATTTTCAGATAGACCCAAATATAGGAGCGTTTTAACAAGTTTTACATTTTTTTTTTTTTTTACCTTCAAATCCTTTGTCATATACGACATCTGTACAGTAACCGATGTTCTGAACAGGCCGCAAATTGTCTTATTCTTCCATTTTGCAACGTAAGGGAAAGTTTTGTCACCGTCTTTTATGCACTTTGTCACTTCTGCAAGTTCGTAAATGTTTCTTATCTATCTAAATTTCTAATTTTCGCCTCATCGTCGAACGATGTACGACAATTTATTCGTTATGCGAAATACAGGATAACGTGTTATAGTTATTAATTCACCTTTACGCGAGGAAATATCGTTTTTGTTATTGAACGCGATCAATATAACGTTTTTCACAATTAATTCAACGCCATTCAATTTCACTTTTGTTTCTTCGTCGCACTTATGAGTTCCGTTCCTCGAGAATGCAGGGAATAAGTGGAGGTCCAAATCTGATTTTGCTGCAAACCATTTATCTCCGTCTAAAAATTACATTGTATTCGTAAGAAAAAGAAAAAGAAAAAAAGTAAAAATTAAAAAATACGACGTAACGAAATAAGAGGGAGAAGAATTATTTAAAATGTTATGAACGTTTTGCTTTTCACCATTTGGAAAATTGTCTTTGTCCTTATAAATATTAAGCTCGATTGAGAAAACCGTGAAATTGGTGTGATCATTGATGAACGTAAATTTAATCGTGTTATTTTTATCGGTTTTTTCATGTTTCCAACTCAATGTCATTTCAGATACTACGGATGAACAATGGCCATGCACCGTAGCATTATTTGGAACATTGAAAGTTTTATTTTCCTGAGATAGAAATATTTATTGTTTGCATTAATCGATAATCGATAATTTTTTTGTATTTAATTCTTGCCATCTTATCATACCATCGCGAAATTAATCGACATGTTTGCCAAAATGCACGATTGACCTCTGTCGTTAACAACGTATGAGAAATTGTCCAGTTTACTCTCATCTTCGTTCACCATTAACGATGGCCAGACATTTTTCATTTTTGTTCCGTTAACGGATAACGCTGAAATTTCGTATGTATATTCAATACTCGATCCGAATTTGACAAATTTTTCTTGTATAAATTTCAATTCTAAACTCACCGATAACGATTAAAAGTAAAAGTCGTACGTTTCCACGATTCATGTTTCTCTCACGCTAATTATTCTCACTCTTTTATGAAATTGTAATAACTCGAATCACTCGCGAAAATATCGTTAAAATATAGTTCGATAGAAGGAGGTTGAAAATGAGGGGGAAACGCGTATGATGCGCGATGGACGATAGAAATCGCTTTATACTTTTTTTTTTTTTTCTTTTTCCAACGTTATCATTCGTTCCCAGATAGAAATTAGATAAAAATATTACTTCAATCGATCGATATATACCGCATTCGTGAATGTACTATCTTTTTCAAATAATTCGATCGAGTATAATTCTTTTTCGCTCTCTTCCTTAGAATTAACTCTAAACTTATCTTATTGCTTTCGTTTACCGTTCCCGGAAAAAGATTAATTAGATTAAATTAATCTATCTATATATCTAAAAATTATACGCATTTACATACACGACATCTCTACATCTCTCTAATTAACAATGCTACTATTTTAATGATATATATATGGAAAAAACAATCAATTAAATATTGCCATAAAAAAAAATACTCGGATATCTCGATATAAATCGATATTCAAAAATTAAACGCGAGTCACGGCGGCGTTGGTATAAACTCACGCGACGATACAAACAATTAAGTTAAATGTAAAAATTGAACTAAACAATAAGATACGTTTAACAACAAGTATATAACGCGATATAATGTGATAAGCAAGCAAACGTTACATTTTTCTACGATACTTCTGTTCAATTCTGATCACGGTATATCTTCCATCGTATTTTTTTCGTCTCTTCGTTTCGATCACGATAGAGAAGGGAGGGAGGGGGGAGGGGGGAGGGGGAGTCTCTCGTTATTATTATCGTCTCGTGCGTACGAGAGCGGTTGCAACGGCAAGGTGAGCCCGTAATCGTTCGATCCTTACCGGCCCCCCTGATTTTTTTCATCGAAAAAATTCGTGGGTGGTTGCGATTTCGCAACCCTCTCTCATTTCGTGGGCGTCGAAGAAACGAGAGAAATTGAAAAAAAGAGCGTAGCAAGCGTGACAAAAATTGCACAGGATGTGGTTGCACGCGCCCACGACAATCCGCATTTAACCGTGTATTAAACGAACGCAACCCTTCGCTCTCCGTTCCCCGTCATTGTTCCTGCCAGCTGCCTAATTCACGGTTTCGCCCGATTTTCTCCTCTCTCTCTCTCTCTCTCTCTTTCCCTTTCCTTTTTCTTTCTTCGATTCACCGATTTCTCGACATCCACGACATCAACATCTACGACGTCTTCCCCAATCGCAGGGTCGTTGGAGCGATAGCGATAAAAAGGAAACTCGCGTGTTCTATTTATTTAATTTTTTTAGAAGTAGAAAATCTCTTATACATTTGGGAAAAGAAGCGTAGAAGAAATTCGTGGAATGTAAGTAATTTTCTACGAAACGGCCCAGATGTTCCTTTGAATATGATTCGAAAACGATCTGGTTTTCTTACCTAGGCGACCCTCCCCACCCCCTCCCCCCTCCCCCGCCCGCCCGCCAACGATGTTTATCCAACCACGCGTCCCATTCGTTGAAAACTGGACGGAACCGGCCGCGCATTTGTCCGTTCTCGTTCCCCTGATTTTCCAAATTCGCCGGAAAACCACCGCTTTGCGGGGGAGTTTAGACCCATTTTCAAACCGCCACGTGTTTCTCTCTCTCTCTCTCTCTCTCTCTTGCGCTGCAAAAACGATCGTTTAATCATCTGTGTAAAATGGCGCGTGGCCTTTTCTTTTCATCTCTTTGAAAAGAAGTCCGCCACGGCGGAATAAAGTAAAGTATAACAAAACGACATCGATACGTATCTTTATCGGGGCCGAAGTAAGCTTGCTTCGCCCGGCGAAAACTTGCCTACGAAAGTTTTATCTTGAACAGATTCATCGATATTGCTCGATCGATCAACCATCTGTTGTGCAAAAAAAGCACTGTTTTCAAGGGTTGAAACCAACCCCTTCCTCCTCCCCCGTCTCTGTGGACCTTTACGGGCGAGTGGTTACCCACAATGCACGATTCGTGAAAGGTTGGCACGAACAAAGGTGGATGAACGGATATGCCGATTGTTCAACGCGTGACGCGAATATTATTTCGTATATCGACGAGAATCCCGTCCCACGAGAAAGATTTCGAGGGGCGAACGACAATTTTGCATTCATCGCGCAACGCTGTATCGTGCAACGTGTTAAAAAAGTTTTTTTATATTTTTCCGAATAATAATAATAAATCGAATCGAAGGATCAAAATTTCGAAACAACAATTGTTCGAACCCCTCCCCCTCGTTTTGGGGACGAATCGTGTTTAATCGCGACGAAATTTGTGTTGCGTCGCAACACGCTCAACTCGGATCTCTACGTGTGCACGCGTGCTCGGCCATGGACGGTGACGCGGGAGGAAGTTAAATTAACGAGCGAAGCTTGGTGCACGGAGAGGAGTTTGTTGCAGGAGGGATATGCAAATTCGTAATAACGCTTTACGGCGTGCCGCTTGAAATTTACCGGAACGAAGGCCGCGTCAGATAAAATCCTATTACCACCCGTTTATACATTACGATCGACTCGTCTATTCGCTTCATCCCACGCTAGTTGAAACTCTCTCCAAGACGCGTGTCAGTTTGTCCATTCTTCCAAACCAAAAGTCGATGGGATTTTTACGAAAGTAAGAACGAAGAAATGAAAAAAAAAAAAAGAAAAAAAAAGAAAGGGATCAAGAAGCGGATACATTTATCATTCCTACGTGTTGATCGAATAACGTATATACGTGCGAAATTAGCGTGTAAAAAAAGGAGCAGGAAAAGAAATAGCACACGTCGAAGAAATGGAGCGAAACGGTTTTCACACACAGCGACAGCTGCACAGAGGCGCGAAACGAACGACGTCGAACGCGACGTCGAACGCGTGAATTTTATGTTCCGTGAACGAACCACCCTTTTGCGGTCACTCTGTCCTTTTCTCCTCTAGGCGATTCGATTTCTCATCTTCGTTCCACTTAACGAGCGTCTCGTGGTACGTTAAAAAATTCGCGCAATTTCGCACCGTTTGAAATTGTTGGACGTCCGGTAGGGAACGGTGGCCAAGAGAATCCCTTGAGGATTCCGTTTCCGTTGGTACGTGCTTCCGGATTAAGGAACGATCGATGGGCACGTGTCTTCTCCGCCGGTCGGGAAGGTTTCATTTTTTTCTCATTCCCCAGGCGGATGTGTGAAACGTGTGTTTTTCCAACACTCCTCGTCGAGATATGTCATTAATTCCTTTTTTCCATTCTTCCATGATTGATAAAGTAATAATAATAATTATTGATATCGGTTTATAAATTTTTCGAATCCCTCTGTCGTGAATCTATTCGATACAATGACACGAGAAACTTGATTAACGAGATTCGTCAAAGTAAAATAAATGTGTTAGATAGCGTAGCAAAAGTAGCCAAATAGTAGTCAGAATGTGGTAAAATTCGGGCCTCGAATTCGCTCGCTTCCCGGCAGGGTCTTCTTTGTGTAATCGTGACCCATTATTTCCATGCTGGGGGCACGTGAACCATATGGTTCACGTGATCATCGATGCACGCGTTCTCGATCGAGCTATCGAATTCACGAAATTTAAACTTTACACGCGCGATCAGTTCCACGTCCGCGCTTCGTTGGCTTCATGGGAAATAACGTTGGCCGCTCTCTGTCCCTGCATTTTTTTTTTTTTTTTTCCTTTTTTTTTTTCCTTCTTCCTTACACCCCCTTCGTTCTCCCCCCCCGTGTTCGAAGCGCGTACACAACGCTCCCGGCCATTCCGTATTTCCGATCCGACGATTACGATTAGATATTTAAATTGTTTCGTGTAATTTGCGTTACATTCTAGCAGTGGACACAGAACAATTAGCAATGGGTTCACCGAGCCGTAGCCGTTAAATATGCATCGGATTGCACCGATCCGAAACTCGCTTTTTTGTCGATCCTGTATTATCCTCTGCGTTATCGATGTCACCGTGACAAGAGGCTTTTGCCTCTTTCCGTTCTTTTTTTTTTTTTTTTTTTTTTTCTCCTCTTTTTGGCGGAAAAATCTTGTTTCGTTTACATTCGACCGTTACAAGAATGGTATTTGTGCGAGAGAGCATTGTTCATTGTGCACAACGGCGTACACCTGCGCTTTATGATTACTAAAAACGGAAGAACTCCCCCGTATACCTGTTTCACCTGTACTTTTCTGTACTTTCACGCGTGTATCATGTAAATGATAAAAAATGTAAATACGCTCTTTAAACGATATTCTGTAGAGAGCGTTCATGAATCGAATAAATTATGGGTCGGAAAGATACGTTTTTTTTTTTTTTTTATACATTATTCTCGATTTTTATATATCGTAGTTGGTATTAATTTAAATATGTAATAGTTATTTTGAAATTATAGAATAGATTTTTCAGCATATAATTGTATGAGGAAAAGAAAATATTCTATTCATTAGAAATAAATAAGGGAACTTTTTTAATAATTTTATCATACGTAGAAATATTTATATCAAAAATCTTGTATTATCAACAATCGATAAAGTTTGCGTGTTCGTACAATGATAAAGTAGATTCGTTTCCAAAAATTGATTCCTTCTTCGTAAAGATTGAGAAAATATAAAGATAATAAATTACGTTGCAAATTAATAAATCTAATATATAATAATCTTACGAATAATTACATTCGATAAATAAATTGTTAGTAAAAATGGTGAATTATTAATTAAAAAAATTAATAAAGTTATAAATTTATAAGTAACTTTATTACTAATTAATAAAGAAAACAACCAAAATAAATTGTTAGTAAAATATTAAAATTATAATTAAATATTTTTTACTTCTGTTATTAACGATACGATGGCTACAGTGCTTCACTTTACCTACCGAGTCTTATTATGTTTATGTCATGCGAACTCCAATTATCAAAGTTACGCGCGTTAATTTTGATTATAAATAAAAACACTTTTCATAAATATCAAAATATCTTTTAACAGATGTTTTATTATCTAATAAATATTTTATTCGATCAGAGTTTTTAAAGTGCACGTTTCATTCGTGATATGTTTCATAAGATGAACCCTCAAGAGGACTAACAATATTATCTTCCAACAGTAAGTTATATACTTTTTGAGTGATTTATTTTTTAAATTGGTTACGAATGTAATGGAATATCATTGTAATTGTTATTTATTTCAGACTAGTAGATTACTAACTTTTTATATTTCACAATTGACAATTTCACAATTTTTTTAATTTGTTTATCATTTTCACATTTTAAATATAATCTAAATTTTTTCATACTTTTTGGATATTTTAATTTTGATAAGATTTATCAATTATTTATAATTGTAATGGTGAAATTGATTTTGATATCATATAGAAAAAATTATTTCGAACAGATTTTGATATTAAAAATATGAAAATTCATTTTGATAACAAAAATTTAAATAATCAAACTATTTTTTTTTTTTTTTTTTTTGCATAAAACTTATATAAAACTTTTTACAGTTAATTATCTTTAGAGCTATAGAAATTGTAGTTGGTAGATGGCGTTCAATTAGATTTTTTTCCAACAAATGACGCAACGCCGCCATTAAACGAAATTTTCAGTGATATTCTTGTTTCATCTGTGATTCTTTCTCTCGTAATTTGAAGGTAAACGGTTACGATTATAAGTTCTAATTACAAGATATAAGAATACTTTTCGTAAAAATAATTATGTTATACAGACAAACGAAAGTTAACAAATAAAAATGCATCTTGTTCGAGCTTGAAAAAGCAACAAGTACAATGGTGGAATGTGTCATGAGAAACATTCGATACGACTGTAATTTATTTTTGTCTGAGAAAATGTACATAGCGTGTTTGCTATAGTTTCTTTCAAGGATTCTCGATTTGGTTGGCAATACATTTGCGACGATTCACCGTAGTATCGATTACTTTATAAAAAGATTCAAGGCACGACATAAAGAAACACTCGTATGAAACAAATGACATATATTCGTTTATGGCATTCGGGAATTTTCAACATGTATCAGTCACGTTCGATCGATTGTGCGTTTAAACGACGTCCGTTTACGTAAAGCGGATTCTAACCGATCGTCATCAAAAGCTTTTCTTGATGAAATCAAAGCAAAGCGATTCGGCGAAAATTAAGAAGAAAGGAAGCCGATTAAAGGTAAGGCGGCGCTCGTAGTTCTTACCGCCGATAAATTTATCATTTGCGTCTATTTACATCTAAATCGATAATCGATTCCACGGGTGCGTCTCTTATATATGTACGTGTACATATATCTAGCATTAAACACATATGCAACGTGTTATTCGTACTCTATGTTCAATTATTATTGAATTTATATACATATATACGTCTATTTTTGAAAATACGATATATAATACGAAGATTTGATCTTCAATCTTGAATATTAATATATTCGTGAAATATAAGAAAAAATATTTTATTTCAAGATAATAATTTAAAATAATAATTCGGTTGTTCTTTCCATTGTTCTTACTTGTTTTCGTTATGAAGCTATCAAATACCGTCATCTACGCATTTATCATTCTCTACATACACTCTCTTCAACCTCACGAAAAATTTTGTTGCCTTTTGATTTTTTCTTTCCTTCGCAATAAAAAAATTATCTGACTTGTTGGTTTTATTCTATGATCATTTTTAATTTGCTTTTCATTTTTCAAGCAATCTAATTTCAAATTATTCGCAGGATTAAAAAAACTTCGATTAAAAAAAATTTTGCCAGCTCGTATCAGTGTCCGATACTTTTTTAATAGAGAACTTTACAATCATTTTTATCTATTATCGATATCTTGTTCATAACATTTATTCTTTTATTCTAATATTGATCCTCTTTCCTTGCTTGTAGATCGAAACATAGTTTATAGCAGGCAGATAACGAATTACGATTAGCAATAGTTATTCGTGACTCAACTGCGTGGATGATTAGTGATTACAACCGTTTTACGGCAGCCCTTTTTTACTTGAGACCGGCACCGTACAGATAACAAACATTTTATAAGCTCAAGGTATGAATCGTGAAACGATTCCTAAACATAGATATATATATATATATATAACAGCGTGTTTGAAAAAATTAAGCTGGCTCTATCTAAGCTCGGTATCGTGTCGCGTTCGTAGGCAGAGGTAGCTTATCGTGACCGGTTATAAAAGAACAGATAAATGGTACGTGAAGCACACGCGGCCGACTTCGAGATCGCGGTCGACTCGGTCAAGCAGGGTCACCGCTTCCGCGACTGTCCCATACCAACGATGTACGTCGTGCATTGGTTTCCTGTATATGTATCAACTGGGAATTTAGGTATACATGTTTAGGTATATAATATTAGTTTAGATATAATTTAGATATATCCGTTTTTCCGTTTACGATTGAATCTCTTATTTCATTTTATTATTTTTCTTCCAACGTATTTTTTAATTTATTTATATAATTTAAATAATAAATATAAGTGACGATATACTTGTGCTATAAAACTACTTAAAAAAACTATTTTTCTTTATTTTATATTTCTGTTTACGAACATTCGTATTTCGTAAGCAGACAATTTCAATGAATAGAGAGTGATATTTAAAACATTTTCTTTTTTTTCGATAACATCTTTGAATCTTGTATTTTATATCGATTCCTCATAAATGCATTCGATAAAGCATAACGAAAATTTATAGAACAAAAGTTATATTTAATATATACCTAACGAATTCACCATACAGTACCTTGAAAACGTTTGATCATTGATCCATATCTACTTCCAGTTCGTACGTTACGATCACTGAAGTCGGTTCGATCAAATGAAATTCTCAATGGAACATTCTTCGTAATACGAGAAGCGTATTTATTTCTATACATTTCGAAAGTATCCGGTTTTACGTATATTTAACGACACGAAATTAACGCGCAAATATCAACGCCTCGAGGAAACCGATAAGACTCGTTTCCGTTCTGGTAGATTGTCTACGTTTCGTAAATCCGATGAACGATCAGGAAGAATTCAGCCGACGAATTCAGTTTTTTATCCGTTTTATCCGTAATAAAATTATATGCCGCTTCGGTAACGTGATTAACTCTTTATCGATCGAGCACTAGCCGCGTCCAAAGTATATCCGATCATACGCTCGAATTACGCCTTCCGAACGAAAAATAGATCTTTTCAGTAGCAATCCATATGTAATTCCAATTATTATTATTAGTGTCGATGTTTTCGATGAAAAGAAAATTTCGTTGATGGAAAATGCTTTGTCGTTTGTCGCTGTACAGAGCTGGTTCACTGGCCCTTGTGCTAATATAGAGGACACAGGGAATCAAATTGTTATCAATTGTGGCGATAATTCGCCGTTGCAACGGGTTCGTCATCGAATCGGGGAGGATCCATTAAAACGCGATATACCGGAAACGAGCGGGTCATCGTGCGAATCGGAAATTCTTGTTTGATCGAAAACGAAATTTTCAATTCTATTAAATTTCGTTCTTCTTCCAAATTAAATCGTATATGTATATACAGTGTTCTGTACGATTTTTAAGACAGACGATGTTTAACGTTACGTTTGGAAATTCGAGTTCCATGTTATAAAACGTTATCGATCGATCCTTTTCTAATCGAATGTTCAATGCTCGAGAAGAAAAGACGTCTTGTTGAACTTGGCCGTCTCGATGAGAAATCGCGACAAGAGGCTCGACTCGATCGAATTTCACGACTCGTCTAATTCCCATAGTAAAAGATTAAATCTCGATACGATTGAATATTTTATATCATACACGCTGCGTGCTTTTTATCTTTTGATCGAGTAGCAAGATGCAATTCTAGGTTTCTCTCGATATTTTTTTTTTTTTTTTTTTTTAAGCGCAACTTAACGAACTTCGTATTTCTCCTCTTATATCTTTAATAATTTTTCCGCGCGTACGTTGACATGCTGTGGCGTCGTAAAGATTCACCGAGGCCGAAGCTAATCGAAATTAAATCGCGTCATCTCGAAACCATTTCTACCCCTCTTTGTCGCCATTTTGTCTTTCTCTCTCTCTCTCTCTCTCTCTCTCTCTCTCTCTCACGCTAGACTCGTTGATATCAGTTTTTGATTACGTCTATACTCGTTGCTATTGACTTTCCTTTAAAAACACAGACCTCGTCATTCTCGATGTATCAAGTATTTTTCATCGTTTCACAATCAAAACACGCGACCACGAAGAGAAAACATAATCGATGTTTTTCTGTTTAAAAAAAAAAAGTGGAGATGGATTTTTCAAATCGAGGCAAATCGATAATCCATCGTCGATCCGTCAGATAGACCGAAGAAGCACGTCTAAGTCGTAAAAAAATACGACTATGTGTTCGAATATACAATATACGACTATCATCTTTACTGTAGCGAAGGTAAGAAAAAGAAAGGTTGGACGACAAAGAAACGTATCGAAGGGTTCGAAGTCCGAAAAATCGAGTATCCGAAAAGTTTCTTCGGATTTTGTAATTCCGATAAATTGTTCGTCAGACAAAAGAATTTTTACCTAGGATCGAGAAGAGATTTATGGATGATGGATCGATATATCGATAGTTAATCCCAACGCAAAAAAGATTCGAATATATTCCATCGGACCCTATTCTCTTAGCATTTTCGAAGGGAAGTCATGCTTTTGTTTGGACCGTAAGCGCAAACGATTTCCTCAACTGGTTAACCGTTAAGTTAAAGATTTTTCGGTACGTTCGTTCCCCGGTGATTTTTCGCCTTCTGCACGCCTCGTCCTCACTCGCAATTTTTTTTCTTTCTTTTTCTTTTTTTTTTCTCGGTGAACGGTCCAGGGCCGCTCGAGAGGTAAACCTTCGAGCAAAACGACTTTCAGAGCCCGCAGTAATGTACTTTCACATTTGCAAGACCGAGGCATTGAATCGTGTTGGAAACTCGTTTCGTATTGCGCGACGGAGAGGCGATAGGAGGCGGACAGGGATGGAGGAGTGAGAGAGAGAGAGAGAGAGAAAGAGAGAAACCACCTTCAACGGGAATGATTTTTCGCAACGATGCACGACGACGACGACGACGACGACGACGACGACGGTGCCTCGAGGCTTCTCACGAAAATGCTAGCTGCTCGCCTCGTTTCGAGCGGAACGGTAACCCATCGTTGACGTTCATCGGTTTCGTGAGCATTGCGTTCGTCCACCGTGTCTGCGTGCTCGAAACACGCTCGATTCGTATAATTTAGGTGAGTCTGACAGTGTGGAAACCGTTTTGTTCGTTGAGAATCATCCATTTTTTTTTTTTTTTCTTTTTTATCCACATTCACTATCGAGTATTTTCGAGCATGCTACGTTCCTGACTGAACTTTAGAGACCGCGGGCGAATACATGGTTCGCCGGTACTCTGATATTTAGAGAGCGATCTGTATTCACATTCCCGCGCAGGACAGCAAGTGCAGTGACCCAGTGACACGTGGAAAATCTGGTCGGTGGCGTTCGTGCGCGGCATGGATCCGGATGGATCGTATCGAAAACTCGCGAAGTGACTTTTAGTTCGGGTCTAATATCGACGATGACAGTCGTTGTCGTGGCACGTAGCTTAGCTTTTTGGCAAGGAAAAAAATCCGCGTGACTTGCTCGCCGCGGTAGATTCAAGGTGCCTCGATCGCTACGCAAATAGCGACGATTTTAATTTCCCACTTGCCAGGACATACAAAGTCTCGCCTTCCAATTGGCTTTCCAATCGCGATCGAGTATCCACGACTTTGGGGCTTTTCACCTCGATCTCGTTACATGTCACAAGGTTTTGCAAAGAAGAACAGAACGTAGAAAACTGTGATGTATTTCGAATTTTAAAATTCGACTCTCGAAAATAATTTATTTCACGCAAAAATCATAACGGGATAACGTAAGAACGATATACATAATTCGGAAAACGCATGGATACGATCTGGCCGTGAAAGGAGAATAACGGATCGAACGCTGTTGCGTTTCCAGGTCAGGCAGGAGCGCGTGAATTTTCGTACGAAAAACGGGTGCCCGTAGGCTCCTTCTCTCTCTCTCTCTCTTTGTCCATTTTCGAAGGCACTTGCCGTGAAACCGTTGAGGGATTTTTAAAGTAGGGTGCAGAAGCGCGCGCGACTGGCGGAGTGGGGTGTAGCACGATGTGGCGAAGTGGGATCGAGGGAGGGGCGTACCGTCGTACGGTCTGACTCTCTTTTATTGCACCCTCCTCTCTGGGTCGGTGCCGTGGACCCAATTCGCTCGGAGACCTGGACGACGTTGCGCCTCCAACGGGTGTGTTATAGACCCGTCGGATTTTCACCTCCGGATTGGAAAATTCAGAGTCCCGCCCGAGAATCGTTGCCCTTTAATGGCCAGTGACGTCACGCATCGCCAGGTACGCGATTAGACAGGCCGGTCTCTAATGGGATCGTGACGTTTCACATTGCCGCGTTCCGATCACGGACGGAACGATTCGTCTCGTTTGCTTTCGAAATTTTCTCACGATGCGATTCACTCACGATAGAACTCTTCGTTCCGCCGATAATAATTATCGATCGCTACATGTTTTTCACGCGATTCGCGTTTCGTATCTATGCAAGAAAAAGATCGACTGTATCTTGAGACTGGGGGAGGGGGAGGAGGGGAGGGATTGACGCAGAAAGATCCGGTTTCACTTGGCTCGCACGCAAACAGATTATCTTCTAATCTAGAGGCCGAAATTTCTAATTACGTTATCGCCCAACTTTCGCAAATATTATACGTTGACGATCGTCGAAATATCGGTCTCTTCCATTTCTTTATACGACATGATGAGAATGTTTCAAAAAATGGGCGTAATTTCCTGATATGAATGGATCGGTAATACGTGGGGAGGTTATTTTTGTAATTTACAAAAAGACCGTCACCACGTTATTAATACTCCCTCATTCATATAAATTAGTCATAAAGATATCAAATTCTCGAACGCAAACGCGATTCCTCAAGTTTCCTCTTATTTTTTCAAACAAATGCACGTTAAATGGTTTCAATGGTATGAATCCTTTTCAGAATCTGAAAAGTTCAAATCGTAAACAACCTCAACGAATAAAATATCCTCGATGAAGTATTGTTTTCTTTATTGACGCGTTCTTATTCGACATTTTCATAAAAAACGATTGTACGAAGTTGACGAAAAAAATAGGAAATTTTCGATCTCTCGTTTATTGTTGTTTCACGAGATTATGAATTAATCACAAGACACGAGCGCGAATGTCTCGGTTGGCTACGACGGTGGCACGACCGTGAAAGTGCTTAGATCGGTCGGAATTTTACTTGTTTCCGTTGTCTCACTACCATGGTTGCAAATCGCTGGTTCGATTACCCGTATACTGTTGTCTTTTCTTTTTTCGTCGGAAACCGGCGTATCGTGGCGCATGGTAAAACGAGAAATCGATGAAGAAAACGATTGCACGAAACAAACGTTTATTTCGACAAACGTTAATTTACCATTGTAAAATTAACGGATAAAATGAACGTTACGCGCGTATTTATTATATTATGCGTTATGTATATCATGATTCTAAATAAAATTGCTCGTAAAGCAAAATAAAATTTCACAAATTGATCATTATGAAAAGCGATTCGCGTCATCCACCGACGTCATTATGACTCCGCTGAAATACGGAAAAAGATTGACATTAGAGTAGTAACGAAAAGCATATGTTTTTGAAAATTAAGATATTTGTGAAAAATTCAACGTTTTGCAATTCAAATTGGAGAGGCTTGTTGCGAATAACTTTTAATCCTATAAGATTTTCATGTGGCAATGTCCATATGTTCTGCAGATTCATGCGATAAAGAGGCCGTGATGGTTTCTTAAAGCAACGGCTGTTAAAATGTGTATACGTCAGTGTAGCACATGAGTCATTCGAGAGGAAACGAGGACGGGGTGCTTGATGCGCCCGCAATATCGTCGTCCCTGTGCGGAAAGTGAGCGTAAATCGCCGAAGCGATCCGAAGATGGCCGAAGTAGGGCCGTCGTGCGGCAGTCGAGCCCGAGCGATCCCCCGATCGCGGTCGTGCGTGTTGGAACGACAGGTACGGGCAGTCAGTAGTGGATTAGCGGCAACGGGAGCAGCAGCAGCAGCGTCCACGGCGGCGGCGGTGGTGCAGCGCTAACAACAGAACGAAACGAAGAGGAGGTATGATCGCTCGAATCGACGGAAGACATCGCGAAACGGGTAAATAACATCGCATTTACCCTGTCCCGGAAACGTCCATCGAGTGAAACGAAGGTGCGCGCAAACGCTGGCTGCTCCACGGAATATGTATGTGACGGAGGTGGGCGAGGGCCGTGCGAAAAAGTGGCGAAAACTGTGAGAGAGGTGCAGTGCCTCCACGTCGGTGGCAGTGGCGGTGTTGGTAGTAGTGGTGTTGGTGGTGTGGTGGTCGTGGCGGTGGTGGTGGTGGCGGCGGTGTGGCGTTGCTGGTGCTACTTCGGTGTATATGCGCGCGTGTATTGGTGGGACACGCACTTCGGCGGGGCCGTGGTTCTCGCTCTCTCTCCTGTTACGTCTCATTCCCTCTTTCTCTCGAACCCCTCTATTCACCGCGACTATCCTCTTTGTCGCCCTCACGGAGGCCATCGTACCGAAAGCGACCGAGCCAGGCCAGGCACTACGCAAGATGGCTGTGTGTCGCTAACGAGAGGCCGACAAACCAGACGGGGAAAAGACAACCCGGGGATAAACGGAACATGCTGCTACGTGATCGTCGGGCCCGTCCCTGAACAGAGAGACACTGGCCAAGAAGCGAGAGGTACGTTTTCTTTTTCTATTACATTAACATTGTCGATGACTCGCTTCGTTTCCCTTCCTTCGTTCTTTCTTTTTGACACGCCGATCTCGTGTGTTCCCATCTCTCTCACTCCGATCTGTAAAATGACACATTTCAAAATTTTTTCGGATGATTTTGTGGTTGACAGGTTGTCGAAGATATCATGACTCGTGTATCGTATTCGCTTCATTCTCGTTCGAAAGATTTATAACATCATCTATCGTTTTACATACGTGTATATCTCACGAACATACGTTCGATACGAGGAAAATATAAACAAATTAAAGTTTTCTCTTTGTGAACGTCGGCCAATCGCCGTGTGTTCATTCTATAAAACTTTTTTTTTTGCGAAAGCTAGTCGTCCGATCGCGCGTTCGTACGTTATAATTTACTTCACGTAAGCGGCGTGACAGTTTAAATTTTTTTTCCGCACCAGGTTTCGTATGACATCGACGCGACAGTCATTTAGAAGATCGTGAGACGAGAAACCGAATCGAGAACATCTGTTGCCGAAAGCTTGAAAAGGCGAACATAACCTCAAAATGTCGGTTTGCATGCGTCGGTAGGTAGAAGATACGTGATCGGTCCGTATTGTCCACGTCTTTTTACTCAGTTTGTGTTTTCGACAAACTTATTGGTGGATGTTTGCGTGTGCGTTTGTGCTCGATAAACAACTTTTGTCGCAAATATTTTGCAAACTTTTCCAACCTTAACGATCGTTTCGAGCGTGGATCTCAATAGTATGTTGCGCAGTGGGACGCAACTCTGCGAAACATCGTATCCCCGGAATTGAACGAAATGCCAGCGGAATCGTGCCGACGGAGTGGAAAAATTTCAGCGTTGTAAGACGTTGTTATATGAAGAACATCTGTTTTAAGCAAATGCGTGCACGTATGTTAAAAGTTACATTGCAAAAATATATATTGAATCGGGATTTTTACGTGTCATCGTATTGCACGTCGTTGATGTATGTGTACATATGTACACACGATATTTTACTCATTACGAATAAAATTTTATTGCTTTTCGTTGCGTCGTCGGAAATTTAAGTTCGCTTGGAAATTTTCCATATACCGTAGCATACCATTGTTCACTTCGTACCATATATTCTTGCTATATCTGATCATTTATAAATTCGCTCCTTTTTTTCATGTTAAAAACTGTATAAGAGACAAAAGCGATATTATTTCTCGTTGAAATCCAGCAATGAATATTATATCCACATATCGAAATGATTATTTCTCAATTGAAATCACGTTTTCAGCGACGGATCGAAAAACTACGAACGATTTTGGTTAGGGTTAAGTTTTCAAAAGAAGATATTTCGTTTAATATCGTTTGTCTGAATCGAAACGATTAGTAAAAATAACATTAAAGTAGAAAAAGATAATCGTTAAGTTGAATCATTTTCCCGCGGAACTTCGACTGAAAATCCAATTAGTTTCATTCGTATCTCGCTTCCTCTACTTCGAACTTTGCACGTTCATCCGCAGATCGATCAGTGCTCTATATTGTCGCGTTTGATTATCGTTTTCTAATTATCGACTGCGTCTGGCAGTTCGTGCGGCAAACGAAGTAATCGGAAGTGGCAACTGTGCGATCGGTTAGCATATTTTATCTCGTTTCTGCTAGGTTTCCTCAAACGTGGCCTTCGAAATGGCCTTTCGGCTGAAAACTCTTGCCTCTCGACTACTCGACACGTGCGGACGCATTTCAGAAGGACATTGCCATACTTTAAGGTTGCTATCATGCGTGCGTGTAAATGCACGCCTTCCATTTGATTATTTTTTTTTTTTTTTTTTTTTTTTGCTTTGCCACGTTTTGTCTTTAATCTTGGAATAGGGGAATGACAAAGCACGGCACCGGTTTTTATTATAGCATGTGTATAGCATAAAGGGCGAGGCGTCTACGTAGGCTGTGCCTAACGATCGTTATTGTTTCGAAAGACATAAGAGTAATATTAACGAAATTGTGTGGCAATGACAAAGTTTGATCGAAGATTGTTATTTCGTGATTTCAAGGTGATCACGAGCAATGCCGCGGAGTAAACCGAATATCGATCGATTACATTAAGCGAATGTAACTTGCTATAGCACTCGGGGACATTTGACGAACTAAGTTAACCTTAAGTTGACCTTAAATAAAGGAATAAGTTACGTCTAGCGTTGTACAATAGATCAAATTTATTTCTAAATCTTGAAATATGATCCTTATATATATAAATTAATAATCATCGTAAATCGTACTTCAAATAATATTCAATTGTTAGCTGTTTTTGTATACTATACCAGTTTTAAAGGCAAAAAACAAGGAAACTTTTGTCCATATCGTAGTTAATATTCCGCAAAAAAAATTTCGTTATTCAAAGAAATAAAACGGGCCTCTGTTCGCTTACACGGAACTTTCCATTCTTCACGATCTTCCGTTTAAAGAGTAAATTTTGTCCGAATATTCTTCCCTACAATGTGAAAGCTACGTTTTTCCTCAAACCAAAACTAGACCCGATTATTTTGTCGCTTATAAGATTCGATTCTATTTCGAAATCATTTCTGATTATCAAATACAAATAGAACGAGATTCACTAAATCTGTCTGTTATCCTGTTTGATTTTGTTAACGATATTTCTTTGAGTACGAATTACACAGAGTAAAATTCTCGAGAATATTTCTATCAAATTGGGAATTGAGAGTGGAAATTATCGTCGGATAATTACAATGCGATATTCATTATCGAGAAATAGTTCTGTTATCGAGAACTATTCGCAAGAATTTTACTCTCAAATGAACTCGTACCCTTCGAACAGATTCAATTGCTCGGCAATCTATCACGATCTGTTTTTTTCTCGATCTATCGGTAAATCATTTTAGAATTCATTCGATTTTCTCCTCGTATCTTTGAGAAATATGATTACACGTTGTTTCGATAGAAATTTTTAAGTAAAAAGAAAAAAGTTTCGTAAATCGCGAATTCGAGAACTGGTGTCGTCAGCGGTAAATTCAAAGACGAATAAGAAGCTAACGTTCGATGTGACGGAAAGCAAGGGCATATCGTGGGCAAAGAACGGCTCAATTTATATGCGTGAGTATAGGGTTCGTATCACGAAAGCAAGCGTGTTTCGAAGAAGGGGGATAACCCTAAAAGGGGTGTAAACGCGACATGGAAACGGTGTAAATTGGAAAATTCCGCCGTCGATGGAACGTTATCTTTCGTATGGCCGTTGTTGGCATCGACCACGAGGATAGCGTGGAATTTTACAGGGAAACGGGGGGAGCGCATAACGTATTTATTGTGTGGCAATCTTAACAATCGATCAACAAAGTCTCTACGATTCCGCGTAAATCAATTTCGAAAGATTTCTTACGTAACGACAACGGTACTACTGCTTTTCTATCATTGCACGATCCATTGTGTTGGCGGATCCGCGTAAAAATTATAATTAGATCGCGGCATCTCGCGTTCGAGCGAAAATTGATAGAATTTCGCTCGAAGAAAACGAGAGAAATCGATCTTCCGTAAAATTTGGCTTCACGAATCGAGCGATATCTCGAACCAGGGATAACGAGTTTGCGAAACGTCCTCGAGGAATTGCGCAAAGTATAGATACAGAGACGGTTGGTTAAAAAAAACACGTAATAAACGTTATGTATCCCTCGATTCGAGTGAAAATTGATCTTGAACCTTGGTTCGATAATAATCGTGGCAATTAATTTCGAAACGACCCGTATTCGATCCCGTAACGCCGTATATTCTTAGGTTTAGCTGACCCCTCGCGCTATCCGTCCCGAGATCGTTAGCAGCGGCGCGAAAACTCGGCACAGTAGAAACGAAGTCTAACGCATGATCATCCAATTTGTCGGCGAACTTTTGTGCTCTCGCGATTGCAGGTTATAAATACAAGGATGTAACAACAGACGTTTACGATCGCGAGATTAGACGGTTAATTTACGACAACGGGTACATTTGTTGTACTCTTCGAGCTGGTAGTTGCTCAATTCGCACTTTTATACCCAACAGAGGGAAGGGATGATCGATTTGTCGCCGCGTTTCCCGAGTTTCGCGGAACGAAGAGCGCAACGACAACTTATCCTAAGTTGTATCTAAGTTATTTTTCTCTCGTTATCAATCGGCTAGCCACACATTGCAATTGATCTACGACGGAATATAAAGTGACGAAACGACGACGAGCATGCATCTAGCGCATGGCGTCTTCGATCGTTTTTTTTTTTTTTTTTTTTTTTTTTTTCTCCCACTCGTCGTAGCTTCGAGAATAATCTCGTAGGAACTGTAGTTATTCACGCGTCAGAGAATTGATCGGCGGACGGGATCGATGCGTTCATCCACGAACGAATCGATTTTTATTCTTCCAATTCTTGCGGAATTTCTTGAGAGGTTCATCGATGCGCGGGGAAAATTTCCGCGAAAAGCGGATCAATTTCGAAATAGTTTCGGGTTTCCCGTTTACCTAGCAATCGGGTTGACTCATCGGGATGTGGGTATAGTCGATGCACGCGATATCGTACACGAGGGCGTGCGTCGTGCATCGCGGATCGCAACGCGCACGTACATCGGTGGAGAGCAAGCGCAAACGCGCCAGAATTGGAATTTCGTTTCTTGGTCGGCTCGTTGCTTTCGTTCGTTGTGCGGATAGACAAGAGAAAGAGTGACTCATCGCCAGTCGCCGGCTCTATATCGCGATATAGAAACAATAGCTGTCCGCGTTTGGAAAGTCACGGTTGCGCCAGAATGGATCGTTTCGCGATGCCTCAACCGCAAAATCTCGCGACAGATTAGGTATACGCGCGTTTTTCGCCGTTATTGTGCGTTCGATATATGTATACGGGCGTAGAAGATAAGTGGAAAAATCAACGACGTCGGAACGAAAGTTTGCAAAACGTAAAGGTTAGCCGTTGTATATGCGGCGTAGTATCGCGTTTATCACGTTGAGACACGAGCGCACAAACGCACCAAACGATACGTTATTCCTTTCATCGCTCACGTTGCCGAACCTTGCTTCTTTCCCGCGATGATCAAACGACACGCGATGATACACAAAGGCGGGGGAATGGCTGCGAGTAAGCCGAAACTCCTTCGATCCGTTATCTGCCACGTGCCACGCCACTATTACGTAAAATTGCTTCTTTTATTACGACGCACCGGTAAGTACCGGCAACGCTTCGCTCTTGAAACGCGGCGTCGCGACGCTCTTCCTTTTCCTCGTTTTTCGTCGCCACCCCAAGCCAATCCTCTCTTCACCTTCCCAACCGCTCACGAATTATTCCACAATTTGTCTTCCTTAACTGTCCAGATACCCCAACTTTCTAACCATCCCGTCGCGTTTCCCCTCTCGCTTTTCCTTCTTCTTTACCCTGCCCAAGAAAAGAGAGAGTAATTTGGCATCGCGATGATTGCGACGATGACGAAGCGTTTCGTTCGGGCTTACCTCCCCCAACGAATTCGCCTCGAGCAGATAGAACGCTTGGACGTGTAGCTCTTTCTCTTTCTTCCTCTCTTTCTCCTTCTCTCTCGCCGCTCGATTTTTAGCCTAGCGCCGCGATAAGCCGTGTAATACGCACGCACAAACACACATACACATATATATATATATATTGCTCGATCGAAGGAGAAGTATAACGATGAAGTTGGTTAATTGGTAATCCATACGATGTGTCCCGTAACACTCGATATCCATTACACACGGTTAAACACAGAACTCTCTCTGTGAACGGTTAACGAGCCGGTTAACGTAAACGTAACTGTACTTCGCGGTACCGTAGATCCGTTCATAATACGGAGCAACACTATTTCTGACAAACAGCACTATAATTAGAGCGCGTCGCGTACAAGGATGAAGATGCCGGAAGAGGGAAAGAGAAAGAGAAAAGACGTAGGACGCGTGGTCTCGTGCGCGTGTCGAAAACCGAATCGGAGCTATCGAAAGTTTCCAAAACATTCGTCACGCGCCGATCGATCACGCCCCCCCTCCCATCCTTCCTCCCGCGCTATTTCGTTTTCGTTTTTCTTTTCCAAACACGTAGTGCGTGCGTCCCTCTCTGGCCGTTTTTTCCTCTTTCTTTCCGCGATCGATAAGGCGAAAAAAGAAACAAACGTTATCTTATCGAGAGCTTAAATTCGTAAATGCAACATATATATATATATTATATATTTTATATGTGTGTGTGTTTGTGTGTGTGTGTGTGTGTATCCACGCTCGATAAAAGTGTTCCAAGCATTAATTCGGTGTTTTTCTTAAAGTATTTCTTAAGGGAAACGTTGGAACAGTTTTCTCGCGTGAAGAAAAGCGAAAGAAATAAATGGATGTATCGTGTAGAGAGATGAGGCTAGCAGCAGCTAGAACTCGATAGAGACCAACCCAATATGTTTGCCCTGTTCCAGCTACTCGGAGTGTCAACGCGCAGAAACCTGATATTCGGTAGATGCCTTTTGAGAGCCGCTGGCCCGAATCAGCGTGGAACCATACAAAGGCACATGTACGTGAAGGAGACTCTAAAATATTCATAGTCGTGGTGGTCGGCTGTTAGTTGCGTACGTTTTTTATATATCGCGCGTCGCAATGGCGAGGAGCCGTGGTGGCTTCCTCTCCTCGGTTCGCCTAAATCAGAACGACGCACGTTGGGTCCCCCTCTTTTTTTCCGCCTCGATCCCCCGCTGCTCTCAACGACGCCTCCGGATAAAATCCATCCACCTATATACGAAAAATTTTCTCGCTCTCCTCTCTTCTCTTTCCTCCCCTCCGTTTTCTTTCCGTTTCTCTCTCTCTCTCTCTCTCTCTCCCTTTCCCCGTTTTCTCCGTTTCTATTTTTAGTCAGCCTCCGTTTTTCCGTCGTTGTTTACCGTCGAAACTTGCCGTTATCGCTTGTTGGACAAGTTGCTAGTAGTCGAGACGCGGTTGCGTAGATTGGGGACCGACACCACCTTTCGGAGATGATGCAAAGAGAGATGCGCGAGCATTCCGTTCCCGCTCGAGGAACGTTGGAACGTTGGAATAATGCGCGTGTTTCCGTTTGTCATTGCAGGGAATGTGTGACATGTTCATCCAAACACAGCAGACGAGTAGCGTCAACGGCAGCAGCAGCAGCAGCAGCAGCAGCAGTAACAACACCGTTCACCACCACAGCAAGAAACGCAAGTTGGAGTACAACGTGAGTCAGCCGGTGATCCAACACGCATTGGTCCAATCGACCGGCGACTACCAATTAGACAATACCGGTCTGCAACAACGGTACTCCGTGAACGGTGCTAATACCGCATTTAGCTCGCTGCACAACAATAATGCGCTGCAGAAGAGTAGCCCGAACCAACAGACCCTGGTACGAGCCTCGACGATCAAGCTCTTAGACACGTACCAACGCTGTGGCCAGAAGGTTGGTCCCACTTCCTGCGATTTTCTCCTACCGATAAACTCTCTTCTGACCCGCGTGATCGCGTCGAGGAAAGTCGATTCATCCTCGTCTTCTCTCTCTTTCACTCTTATTCTCAATTTTTTTCACTTTATCTCTATCACGTTCTCTCTCTCTCTTCCCCTCTACTTCTCTCTAGCTCTCTCTCTCTCTCTCTCTCTCTACTGACTCTGACGTTAACGCTTCGACCATCGCGAGATGAACGCTAGAGATACGTTGGTAAACGCTTAGATTAGAACTTCATAATCGGGGCTAATGTATTCGCGCTTCTCGCCTCCTCTTCTCCTCTTCTCTACCTCGTTCTTTGCTATCGATACGCTCGATGAGATGGCGCGTACCGGCTCGAAACGACTATAAATAAGCGAAGCCCGTTCGTTCTCTCCTCCTCGCTTAAAAAAACAACACATTTTTCTTTTTTTTTTTTTTATTTTTCTTTCACGCAACCGATTCCGTGTACAACAAACAACATCCATGGTCATCGCGCGACGTTTCTCTACGGGGGATAATAAATAGAAACGAGAAATATCCAGCTTCAACGCGTTATTTATGAATGTTGAAAAGGAAATAGCCTCGGTTTCGTTTCGGGGGACGCTTTCGAAATTTTAGGGACCTTATCCTTCCAGCTGTCCCTCGACCTTCTTCCCCCTCTCTTCCCGCCCCGTTTCCTTGTTCGATTCGGAACGGAAAACGATTTCTGTTCCGCGCTCAGTTAACGACAAATTTAATCCGCTCTTTCGATCCGTCTTTCTTCTTTATTTCGTCATCCATCTGCCCCTTTCCTAAGATAAGAGAACTCGTGTACGTATTCCTTCTATCTTCGCTTATTTTTCCATCGTTGCCCGCGCTCCGTTTCCGCGATACAACCGCGCTCAAGGCCGCTAAAAATAGTGCCGCGCTTTTTTTCATTTCGCGGCCAAATGGTCATCGGTGCCCCGTCATTTTGCCATTCTGACGCCGCTCGAAAATCGACTTCGTCATCCGGCCATGCTGGGTTTCGCAGAAGCCAGCAGGCTTTCCACGACAACGATTTCAAAATCGTGCGGCAAAAAAAAAAAAAAAAAAAGAAAGAACAAGTTCAAGCAGAGCGTGCCGCTAAGAAAGAGAGAGAAAACATGGTATTTACGAAACGATAATCGTTCACGGATTAATATATGATAATTCTGATGGACTAACTTTCGCAAAGATAGGCTCGATCCGTAAAAAAAAAAAAAAAAAAAAAAGAAAACAAGAATTTTGCTTCTTTCTTTTATCTTCCCGCGTTTAATCGCAATTAACATCTTTGCAAATCGATACCACTCGGTTACGGTTAATTAAGGAATGAATCGATCGATTTTTGGCCCGTCTATCACGGAACCGTATCACGAGCAACGACGGGCATGTCGTTTCTCAGGCAACTTTTCCGTATGGCGTAGTTACGTATCGATTGCCTCCAAGGTTTTCATTTCATCGTAACCGGTCATCGTCATATATTTCCGCCAATAACAAAGTGTTTAACGCTTGCTAAAAATCTCGTCGAGACGAGACAATCGATGGCTTTGTGTAAAAAAGAAAAAAATGTTAATCTCCGAGTTTTAATTCTATATACCTGTTCCATATGTGCTTGAAATTAATTTTCAACGATGCAGCCGCTTATGTGTATGTATGTATGATGTGCTCATGTAACAGAATCAGAGATCACATCCGATGGATTCGTGTTTCTTGGATTTGTGTTGTCTCAACATTGGATTCATCGTCCTCCGTGTGTTGGTCGTTATCGTCCCTACCCAATCTAAAGCTATCGAAAGCTACCTACAATCTCTTAACGTCCAAAAATTTTTGTATAAGGTGTATTCCTCCTACAGAGAAAAACTTGGTCGAGGGAGGGTAATGGTGACGGCCTGGCAGTCCACTCCGCCAACGCGACGAACGCAGTGGGTAGTACTGTAGTGTCGCAGCACCACACTCAACAGCAACAGCAGCTGCAACAACAACAGCAGCAGCAGCAACAACAACACAAGCAGACAGGCATGACGGCACATAGCAAGCAAGTGACCAACGCTGCCAATGGAGGCGGTGGCAGCAATCCTCAAGGAGACGGAGATTACCAGTTGGTACAACACGAGGTTCTCTATTCTATGACTAATCAGTATGAAGTCCTCGAGTTTTTGGGCAGAGGTACTTTTGGACAGGTAAAAATTCTTCTCCTTGGCTACTTGTTTATAAATAAATGTTTTCTCTCTACCTGTTGTACCGTTAATTTGAATAATTACTCATCTTTATCTCGTTTCACAGGTCGTGAAATGCTGGAAAAAGGGAACCAATGAAATAGTGGCCATCAAAATTTTGAAGAACCATCCATCATATGCGCGCCAAGGGCAAATTGAGGTCAGTTGTTTAGCCAAAGTATGGATTAATTTTAATAACGTATCGTTATTATTAAGCGGAATATCGATCCAGGTCTCCATCCTGTCTCGACTTAGTCAGGAAAATGCGGATGAGTTCAACTTTGTGCGCGCTTATGAGTGCTTCCAGCACAAATCCCATACCTGCTTGGTCTTTGAGATGCTAGAACAGAATCTGTATGATTTCCTGAAACAGAATAAATTTTCGCCTCTACCGCTCAAATACATCAGACCGATTCTCCAACAAGTACTCACCGCTCTTTTAAAACTTAAGGTGAGTTTGCGTTTCTTATTAGCGTTGAAACTCGATCGGTTCGCTATCGATTTTCACGATTCGAATTGGATAACGAACTTACAACCAATATATATATATATATATATACATATACTTTGCTTTCAGCAATTGGGGTTGATTCACGCCGATCTTAAGCCAGAAAATATTATGTTGGTGGATCCAGTACGTCAGCCTTATCGTGTTAAAGTTATTGATTTTGGGTCAGCCTCTCATGTGTCTAAAGCTGTCTGCAACACTTATTTGCAATCGCGATACTACCGTGCACCTGAAATTATACTTGGACTTCCATATTGTGAAGCAATAGATATGTGGTCGCTCGGCTGTGTGGTTGCGGAATTATTTCTAGGGTGGCCTTTGTACCCTGGTAGCTCGGAATATGATCAGATTCGATATATAAGCCAGACACAAGGTGTACCAACGGAACACATGTTAAACAATGCCAGCAAAACAACAAAATTCTTTTACAGAGACATGGACAGTACGTAACAAATCCGTCAATTAATTTCGTCTGTGATACGGTATTTTTGAATAACAGATGCACGTAATTAAATTAATTTAAATTATTTCAATTATAGGCACATATCCATTTTGGCGATTAAAAACACCGGAAGAACACGAGGCTGAAACTGGTATTAAATCTAAAGAAGCAAGAAAGTATATTTTTAATTGTCTTGATGATATTGGTCAAGTTAATGTTCCGACTGATTTGGAGGGTGGTCAACTTTTGGCAGAGAAAGCAGATAGAAGAGAGTTCATAGACCTCTTGAAGAGGATGCTCACGATGGACCAGGTAGTAATATCTAGTTCATGTTTTCGTTTTAAAATATCGAAAGACGACGACGAGACGACGGTCTTTTTAAAAAATGAGAGAAATGAGAATTATTCTCTATCTTGTTTTCATCATTCTTTAGCATGTATTCATCATTTGTAGGAGCGCCGTATAACACCCGGGGAGGCTCTGAACCATGCCTTTGTTACGCTGGCTCACTTAGTCGATTACGCGCATTGTAACAATGTCAAGGCTTCCGTCCAAATGATGGAGGTTTGCCGACGAGCCGGTGATTTCACTGCAAGTCCAGCGCATCACCAAGCTCCGCCAGCACCTCAACCACCTCCACCAACGTCATTGGTAGCTAATTTCGTGCCGACGACGAATGGTAGTGCCGTAACTTTCACCTTCAATAACCAGTTAACCAATCAAGTACAACGATTGGTTAGGGAACATCGCACTGCACAAACAGGATATGATAATCTGGTTCGTTTCTACATTTTTTTTTTTTTTTTCTTTACTTTTGATTGATCGGATAATTTAAAATTAAATTTCACTTATTTCCTTACGATTATTTTTCTTCTTTGATATAAGAATTTTGTCTATAAAATTTATTTTATATCGTGATATGTATTTTTTTTTTTTTTTTTTTTTTTTTTTTTTTAGTATCAAATATACAGTAACAGTAGTCGTCGTGCGACTCAGTACAGTAGCTCGTCTAGTGGATCAAATAGCGGACGAAGTGGAGTACATGACTTTCCGCATCAATTGGTACCTGGTCTACTTTGTCATCCACCCAGTTATCAAACGATGCCAAGTCCTGCAAAACACGTAGTTGTTGCTCAAGTAAACGAGATACAAGTTTTTATTTGAATCCAATATCGCTACATATTCATGATCATATTTAATCATATTTCTTAATTTTCACCATTCAGCCTCCACAAGCGCAACAAGCTCCGCTACAAATTCAACCATCAATTATATCGCAGCAAGCTGTTGCTGCTGCAGCTGCAGCTGCTCAACAACAGTATGCTGCGGTTCCCGTATCTATGGTAGAAACTGGACGACAAATGTTATTGACTGTAAGTATCGTTGAAGCAAACATTTGTTTCAAAGTATATATAAAAATTATTGAATAATTTAATTTTTCGTAGAATGCTGTACAAACCTCTTGGCCTGGTGGAAGTCGTCAAATGGCTGCTATCGTACCATCCTGGCAGCAGTTGCCACCGCAACATGCAGCGATACAGCAACCATTATTGAGTGATGCCGGGGATTGGGGAAGACCTCTTATTGTAGATAGTTCTGCCATTCTGCAGGTAATTTTATTGCCTTATTTTTTTTATCGCCCTATTAATTATCTTCGTAAACGAGTCGAACGGACTTTTAACTAACCTCCCTTGTTTTGGGAAGGATCAGCGGCCAGTATTTCCTGTCACAGAAGTTTACAATACTAGTGCCCTTGTTGAACACCCTCCTCAAGCTTGGGCAAAACGTAGCGTCACGAAGCATCATCAACATCATGTGACAGTACCTCAACAGTCTCAGCATAGGCACGAGCATAAGAAAGAAACGCAGCAATTAAGTCCGGTGAAAAAGAGGGTGAAAGAAAGTACACCTCCGAGCAACATGAGACGGCATTCACCTTCGAGCAGTCATTGGCAGCAACAACCCATGCAACAACATCATCATAGCAGTAAACACAGCAGTAGTCATAACGTAGAACATCATCAAGTTACATCTGGTCGGCAACAGACTATTACGATTCACGACACGCCATCACCAGCAGTTTCTGTTATCACAATTAGTGATAGTGAAGACGAAACTCCGGGCAAGTGGTGAGTTAATTCACTTTCTATTTCATGGAATATTAGAACGTAGTTAGAAATTTTTGTGCGTATTTATAAAATTAGAAGCTTTATATTATATCGAGAATGTAACGTAAAGTGTTATATAGCAAGTCGGGTATTTAATTTGTTTCGTTAATTTGCTTCGTTAAACACTTTTTTGTAGTTCGATAAATTTGAAAATTGCCTATTTGTTGGAGTCTCGTTTACAAATATCTATTGTTTCATTTTGTTTTCTTTACGGAGATTTATCTGTAAATTCTGTCCATAGATGTTTCCACCATGGAATATATTTATTAGTAATTTATTAGAATAGAAAGTAGTGGAATCATGCATGAATATTATTGACAGCTGTGGAGATCGGCAATGCGGAGCCTGTCAAAATTTGGCAACTCGCCTGTCTGGCGATGGACGTCCAGTTCGCGAGGAAGTCATTCGAAGGTATATGAATGTAACGTAGTAATCACACAATAGCATTGATTAATGGTTAATAATCGCTAAGAACAATAGTATAACGGAATGCTTTTTTTAAATATAACGTTGTGAAATTGATTATTAACGTATTTTATGTTATCACACCTGTGACAAAAGTTGCAGGCCTAAAAAATTACAGATTATGATCAGAACAATTTAAATACACATTTGTAGCGCTTGGAGTGTCAATTAACTCGTTACGAATTAACATATAAAACTCCAACTTGCAGCCCTAGCGTTTAATGCCATTTTTTCATGCTCAGTGTAACGTATTTTGGATTGCACGGGGGATATCTGTTTCCTTCTGTTGTTTCTCGTGCAATTGATAGCACGATTGTTTTTATACTTTCAGCACGCAGTCAACACCACGCGTGGTCCAGCCTATGCAACAAACTCATTCGAGTAGTCAGTCGCACACTAATGGACACGCAACAGCACATAGTACGTCTCAGAGGTCGCAGCGGAAAAATATCATTAGTTGTGTAACTGTTGGTGATAGCGATGGCGAAGCTAGTCCAGGTCGAGCACATAATCATCTATATCAACATTTACCGCAACATCCTCAGCATCAGCAAACTACGCAGCTAATTAAACACGAGCCTCAACAACAACATCACGTCAGCAGGTAATTGAATCGACCATCAAAGTTTATAATTTCATTTGAAGAAACATTCTCATATGACGTCAATACATTGTTAATTGCAGTAGTAGTTCTGGATACTCTTCTCAATCGCAAAAGAAACGTTTGTTGGCCAAAGTACAATCCGAATGCAATATGGTGAACGTTGCGACGAAACCGGAGCCCGGTGTTGAGTATCTTGCACCACATCCGTGTCACGCGCCAGCCTGTAAAGAGCCACCGACCTATCAGGTTAAATTTTAATTTGAATCAACATTTTTTCTTTTCTTTTATTTTCCTTTTTTCGTATCTATTACTTCATCTTTTCCACCTTTTCATTTCTTTTTCTCTTCTTCTTTCTACTTTTCTTTCTCTCTTTTTTCTCTTTTTTTTTTTTTCATGATTATTTTTAACGGCCAACCAAGAGTTTCTGGAGCTTCTTATCGAGGAACAATAACGACGATCCTGCTCCGCGTTCATTGGATACTCCCTTCCCCTGTTTTAGTAATCTTTCTTTTGAAAATGTTTTTCTAGGATGATGCCTATGACATGCATGACTACTTCTTGCAGTATGTGACCACGAGTAGCGCGCATCCCCATCTTCAAGAGCAGCATATTGTGTATACGACCGGCACGGACAAGCGGGTATCATGGCCTGGAAAGAGAGCTGAATACAAACACGAGTACGTTCAACCACCGGCTGCTCATTCCAGAGATCATCAGAAATGGGCGGTGGCAAATACTGTGCATCAGTATAGGTAAGCATCTACGTCGCATGCTACTGCATTTGAACTACTACACGACACTCGAAGCATGTATTTACACATTACACATTACGCGGATAGATATATATATATATATATATATATATAGAAAGAATTTAGAGAACGGATAGAGCGAGATACATGGATGATTAAGTGAAATTTTTGCGCATGCAGTTTATTCGAACGCATGATGTGCCATTTTCACTTTGTAATGTGTAACGACCAAACCGATGACAGGCAGCTCGTGTATATACATGTTGTCGAGACAACAGAGTATTATGACCGGCAAGTAAACAGCATGAATTTCTATATTATTTTTTTTTTTTTTCGCCAAGTAAAAGTAACCGAGAATAAAAGCGAATCTTCTCTTGAAAAGGGTCTCGGAATCCGAGCCGATCCGTTCATTCTCTGTCTGTGGTTTGGTCTCTATCCTTTTAGAGAGAGAAAGAGACTTCTTAAAGTAAGTAAAGAACGCATGGAAATTGCATAACGAAGGGTTGGATTTTGTTTTGGGTTTTGTAGGCAGAGCCAGGTGGTGGGTTCGGCAGCCCATCCGGGTCATACCCACAGTCATCATGGGCATCCGGCCCACCTCAGTCCTGGGGGCGGTGGCGGGGGCAGAAGTCCTGCGGGGGGGCCTGTAATAGGAAGTGCCCAACATCTGGGGCAGCCCCTGTACCAGGAGTACGCTCACGTACGTTCAAGAGCACATGCCGTGCCACCCCCGGTATACGTTACCGCCGCGCCTTCTCAGGCTCCCACTGCTATCCAGCAGCAACAAGTGCCCACCTATCAGGGATTCACACCCGGGTGGGTACCTAGACACCTAGTTGATGCATGCATGTGTGTACCATTTATTATATTTTCGTTTTAGTGATAGTTTCATCGTATTGTTATTATTATACTTGTGATCGTACAGTAGTTAATTGTTGCAATATATACATATATATATATATACATATAGTGCGTTCCCGTGCAACCGTTTTTATCTTGTTCTCAATAGCATGTAACATTGTAACGTTGTAAAAAAAAAAGAAATCGTGTGATGTATTTATATATTCAGTCGGATAATCGATATTTTTTTTCTCTCTAGAGATCGTTTTTTTTCGTTTTTTTTCTTTTCTATTATTATCGTTACTTCTTCTTCTTTTTTTTCTCTCTCTCTCTCTCCCCATCAAAGTGTAAAAATTATCTTATCGTATTATACGATGAATGTACAGTATGTATTTTACGCTCGAATGTACATGTATTTTGTACAAGGTAGTACCATTGATTGCCTGCTTAGATAATTGCACAAAAAAAAAAAGAAAGAAAAAAAAAACGTTTCGTAAATACAAACGAACGATGTATTTGATGTGAAGTAAAAAAAAAAAAAAAAAAAAAAAAGAAAGAAAGAAAGAAAGAAAGAAAGAAAAAAAGAAATTTGTCGATTACTCGATTCTCTTACATGTATGATATACGTATATATAATGTTATCTCCTTATATATATATATAAAACCGTATGCGTGTGGAACGAAGAAATGATCTTTCTAAAACAAATGAATTTCATTTCCCTTTTTAGAGCATTACGGAGACTTTCTAACGTTCATTATCCCGTTTTTTACAGCTCGTCTCCATTAACGTTGTATGATTCTAGTCGAGCGTTGCCACCACCAGCTCATCACAGCTCGGCCAGACCGTTACTGGCAAGTCATGCAGCGCATCCACTGCCTGCACATATGCAGCCAACAGCCGTTTACGGATTGGCCCCGCTTTCACCGGCCAAACATCAATATCAACCTTCTAGTTTGTGGTTCACCGAGTAAATTATTCCTCTGTCTGGTTTCAGAAGAAAAATCAAACGGCGCGCGAGCACTGGCTTTCGCCGCATCTTTATTTTTTTTTTTTTTTTTTTTTTTTCTCCTTCTTTTCTTTTTTAAGAAATTTTACAAGATCGAAAGATACGATCCGCCTGCTACCACGATGACCGAATAAAAGGGAAAAAGAGGGCTCGTCGTATTTGTCACGTTCATTCCTCGCAAACGTGTGTTTTTTTACTAGCAAACGAAGGGGATTTTTCGCGATACTATTATCAACTATTGTAAACAGAAAATAAAACGCCAAGCTTGTATTGTTGTCACGAAAAGGAAATTCATGACTGAAAAGACTCGACGGAGTCCCAAGACAAGACCGTTGAAGTTCTTCTTCTTCAACTTAACTTTTAGACAATCCGTCCTTAAACAGCGATCGCCCCCTTCGAACTGCCTGTCTGTGCTATTATATATAAAAAGAAGCAGAAGAGAAGGGAAAAAAATGGAGAATTATCCATTATTTCGATTGAAAAAGGAAATATATATATGTGTGTGTATATATATATATATATATATGGATCCGAAAGTCGATAGACTGATCGCGTTTGCGTCGCGTCCTAATGCTTTCATTAGCGTATTTGTCGTACGTAATATCCATTGTGAAACGTGTTGTCTTTTTTCCTTTTGTTCGGTAAATCGTACATATTTGAACGAGAAAGTAGATGAAAGTTAAAAAAAGGAAAAAAAAAAGAAAGAAAAAGAAAAAAGAAAAGAGAGAAGAGTAGAGAAATACGAGATAAAGAGAGAGATAAAGGTTTTTTCGACTTTGCTTCTCATTGCGCAATTGTTTCCTCAGTGAACCATTGCTTTGATGATTTATATTTGTACTATTTTTTTCCAAATATTATTTGGTGAAATATGATCGATATACAATTTTGTTCGGCTTAGACGGCGCATATGTTATATACCTGGCAGTATATATATATTATATACTTGATGTGTTTTGTATATTTTTGACGAAAAAAAAAAAAAAAAAAAATATGTTGCCGCGCCAAAAAAAAAAAAATTACGTAGATGTGTAAACGAAGAAAAGACCAAGCGATTTTGTCATGATATCTGAATTTGTATTGTTTCAAATTATGCGCGGTTTAAGTAGGTAAACCATCGATATCGTTGATTTGGTAAAAAAAAAAGAAAAAAAAAAAAAAAGAAAGAAAAAAAAGAAAAAAAAATTGGGCTACTTTAGTCTACAACAATTAGCAAGTTATCTTTTAATCAAAGTTCAGCGTTAACGGGAAATAAATTTGCATTTCTTTTATTATGATATGATACACATATCATACACATATTATATTTTTAATGATGCTCGTTAACAAAGATAATCTTAGCGCGGCAATTAGTTGATAGAATTTCAACAACAGATTTTTTTTGTTACTGAGCGTGACAACGCTTTAACAATATATATTAAGCGTTCTCTTTCAAACGGGCTATTGATGTCGATGAAGAATCCCGTTCTATAGTCGTGTGGAGGGAGTTGATCAATTTTACACGCATACACACATCATACACACAACACATTGATTCGTTGTAATAAAATGTGTTCCAAGTTTTATTTGTTGTCGTCTCAATAGGAGTGGTGGTGATATTTCTTGAGCATCCTTCTTAGAATGCTGCTACATGAAAGTGTGTGTTTGGGTTTAGAATCGAATTCTTCTATTTTGATTCAAACATGTTACGAATATATTTAATCGCACGATTAATTTGTATTTGACAAAAGCTGTGCCTTCTCGCAGCAGCCTCACTATTTATTTTTACTACGTAATTACTCTTATTCTCCTCATTATAATTATTACTATTACTATTATCACTATTACTACTACTACTACTACTACTACTACTACTACTACTACTACTATTACTATTACTACTACTATTATTATTGCGATTAGGCATCACTGATTTTAAGATAATTACACATTAGCAGTTCGCAGTTTTCTTCGTAGATATCCCCCCCTGTTTACAATAGAATCGCATTAGATCCGTTCGAATTGAGAATTTTCTTGCTCTTACAACATTTTTTTTTTTTCAACGTTGAACGATTCTCGTACAATAAAATTCACACACTTTTCTTTTCATCGACACCTTTACGTTTCACCTGTTACGTTTCAACGTTTTGCATTTCACCAGGGGTTATATATTTAAGAATGTACCTATCGGGTACATTGCACAAATATGCGGTACACAATTAATCAGAATGGGCAACAACAAAGGGATGTGTGTACAATAATCGCGAGAGATTGTAAAAATTTGAGGGAAAAGGATTGATTGGGAGGGTTGGTATTCAATCTTTGCAAGACTCAATTCGTCGAAAAGGACGAATGTTCGTTGCAAGTATTCGCTTACAATGTCGGATTGCACATTTTTTTTTTTTCTTCAACGTACACTCGATTCTTTCTATCTTGCGATCAGCGTGTCAATGGTGCAACTCTTTTTTTTTTTTTTTTTTTGTTTTAAAGCAATTTTTTTTTTCTCTCCCCTTGAATCGAATCACGTTCTTCCTTGTCGCACTTCTTCGCGTCAGTATAAAAGGAAGCAATTTCTTAATGGGGGAAAAAGAAAAAAAAAAGAAAAAAGTATTGATCGCAATTCTCCGCATTCGATGTACATGTGCATGCCCAGGTGTCGATTTGTACATATAATTATCGCGAGTGGCTCTCTTCCTACATTTTAACGTTGAAACAGCTGTAAAGGATGGATTTGCACACTCATCATTTTACGACTCGCGAAATACTTTTAATGGAAAAAAGGAAAAAAAAAAAAACATTGATTTTTTTCTGCGTGCTGACGTATTATATCTCGTGGTTTTTAATGGAATGACGCTTAGGCATTGTTTTGCTAATTATTTTATATACATAGCTGTATGATAACGTACGGAATATTAGCTGTGGTATGTTGATCGTAGAGTGAACCATGTCCAGAGTTTAATTAGAAGTATTTTACACTTAGAGCGAAAATGTTGAATGAATAAACGTGGGGTGAATAAACGTGCGTGGTTAGCGTGATTGGTAGAGAGAAAGAGGAAGAGAGCGAGAGAGCGATGTGTTAGAGAGAAAGAGAGAGTGTGATAGAATGACATTTTTAGATATGTTACCTATATCGTGAAGAAATTTTTCAATTTCCTAAAAAAAAAAAAGAAAAAAAAATTAACAAAATGCTAATTCGTAATTAATTCCAATTCGATAGATAGACGATGGATTATTTTACAACATTAATCAAAAGACACTTATTACGAAGATTCGGGTAATAATATATTCTCCATAATTTATTCTCGCGAATTATTTAAATGTCCGTTCGATTTAATTTTTTTTAAACAAATTTCAAATTTATGCAGCACGTTATTATAAATGAATGCAAATTGGCTTCATCCGTATCTTCATTTACGCGCATTATTAATATCGGTGTAAAATTAAAGAGGAAAAAAAAAAAAAAGTCATGTAACCAAGTCGATGTGCCTGTTTAACGATTAATCATATTTTACATTTATATTTACTGCAAACCGAGTATAGTAGACTCACGAAAAAACGTGTATAGCGAAAGTTGCACGTTAAACGAAAGAAAACAAAAACAAAAAAAAAAAAACAAAGTTACAATCAGCTTGTAAGTGTTACGTATTGTATCGATCACACGGTACGAATTATACGATTATAATTATTATACAAACACGTTTGCGCGCCTATACATGTATATATGTATGCTTCCATATAAACCGTAGAAATTGTGTCGCATAGAAGAAAAGTTTTCTTCTTCTCTTAAGTCGTGAGAAACAAAAAGTCATATCTTTAGATTTTTTTCGCATTCTTTTCGTAGAGAAGGAAAATAAGGAAACTGTCGTTGCGGGTGTGTATCTATAGAAACGTATTTTTTTTTTTTTTTTTTTTTTTGTTCTGTTTTTGTTTTCGTCGCGTGAATCGATGCATGCACAAACATACACGTAGAAGACGAGTGCACACGACAGTCTCACGCGTCATAGTCATGTCACACCATCATGCTTCATTTTTTTTTTTTTCCTCTGTACATTCGAACGTATATATTTACATACGTGTCACTAGATAGGCGATAGAATTTCAGTCAGATTACTTTCTTTTTTTTTTTTTTTTTTTCTCCACCCAAAGAGCAAGTTTTGACTGACGATGTATAATATTCGTTAATAACGTTAGCATAAGACTGTAATTGCTGATCGTGGAATCGATCGTTCTGATTAATCGCTGATATATCTACGTATATAAGTATTTTATTTTATTACGTTCATACGTTGTTATATAGCGTCGAGTATGGAAAAAGTATTTGGGTAAAATAGATTTTAGATGATCAGCTTGTGGAGTCGGATATCGGTTACTCTGTAACAAATAGAATTATATTATTGTCGATGTTATTGTCGATGTTATATTAATTAATTAATTAATTAATTAACAGCTTTGGGTTTAGTACGTATACGCAACTATACAATGGTCCTATGTTAGTTTATCACTCTTTTAGGTGTAGATCGTCAGTCAGTACAAGCTCATAGTCATATTAGCAGTCATTGTTACTTTATAACGTTTTACGCTGTGTACGGTTAGATAAGTAACGAAACGCGTCGCGTCGACGCGTATCTAAATAACAGTAGCTCACCACTAATGCGAAAAAGAAAAAAGAAAAAAAAAAAATAAAAGAAAACGATTTCTTTTTCTTTTTTTTTTTTTTTTTTTATTTTTATTTTTTGAAAACGTACCGTAATATTATAATAACGATGGTTCTAGTTGTGATATTTTATTAATTATAAGATCCAACATTTTCGATGCACGATGTTATTTTGGTCGGGCTTTTAGATAGGCCAACGTGCATGACGCGTTATATATATATAAAACATATAAAAAAAAAATAGTATAGTGTTTGTCGTTAACAATCGAGAAGGTTATACGTTATATCATACGATTGTCACCTTCGATAGGATGGTGATACTGGCGTTACCTTAGCTGCTCATCGTCCAACTTGTTCTGAATTCTTTGATGTTTCTTCTTTTTGGGCTTATCTTTTTTTTTTTTTTTTTATCTTTTTCTTTCCTCTCGCGAATTTTTTACTTCGAGTGACATAGATAGATTAGACGATGTTTGTGATAGATTTTTACTTCCATACTTTTTACCACCTTAGAGGGAAAATTGTGCTAAAAAAAGATAAAAAGGTACGATATTTTCTAGGCTAGATGGTGACGCTGCTTCACACATTGTTGGGCGCAAGCGTAACAGTTTTGCCTCTTCCTTTCGGGTGACACGATGATACATAATATGATACACTCAAGAAGAAAGAAAACAAGGAACACATGTACAAAAATACACCTACATACACGGATTATAAACGCGCGCGTTCACACGCGTACGTGCACATACATGTATACACTCGAAGCTATAGAGATATAATATTATTTTAATCATTTTTAAATTTGTACATATATTTCTTATCGCATCAGGGCAGAAGGGAGCGGAGTGATTTCTTAGTGTCTAGGTGTAGTGCCTAAAATGTTAATGAGATTGTGTCCAATAGAAAATTTATTTAGTGTGTGGAATCTCTTAATCTGCTCGATCCCGGGTGCTCGTGCGTGGAACTTTGGAACTCGAAATTTCTCGTTCGACTCTAGAAAGAGAAGAAAAGTAATGATCGATAGGGGGGAGGAAGGGAGAGGGAGGGGGGGGGGGAGATAGAGCATTTTTCGAAAAGTTGACGGATCAGTTTCTGTGCACGAGTATTCGGTGTCGTAAAATAATGTTCGACGAACGAGGTTAGAACACTTTAGTTAAATAACGGATTCAACTCTCGTTGAAATGGCCAGAAATAAAAAAAAAAAAAGAAAAAAGAAAAAAACACGAAAGGATGAATAAAAGAGAAAGAAAGAAAGAAAAAAAGAAGGGAAATCCACAGATAAAATTACGTTTTTTTGTGGACTTAGAATTTAATGTTCATCGCGTTGTATGGATAGTTCGTATAAAATTATATATATATATATATGTATTATATATATATATATATAATTTTATAATTATATATATATATTATATATTATCACTGTAAAACAAAGTAACTGATTTTTTGCGAGGAATAGATAGCGTAGTTATTACAAATATAGGAGAGAATAACATATTTTTGGAGTTACTACTAGAGGATTGATATTGTATTGTGCTCTGTGAATTATTCTTAAACGTCTGTCTTCTTACGTTCTTGGTCTTTAATCGTCGGATTGCTCATCACGATCGGACCACATTTACATTTAGAAACGAATAATGAAAAAAAAAAAAAAAAAAAAACGAAAAAAAAAGCAGAGAGAAAGAAAGAAAAACATCCAAGCGGCGTATATGTGTATGTACATATATGATACTTGTTCTAAATTTCGGTTGGTCGCGCGGACTCGTCAACTAGAATTTTTCTCACGATCCCACACGCACGAATTCTTTGTTCGGTTTACGTGCGCGCGCGTAGATATATATATATATATATATACCGTGCAAAGAGAAATTACAATAGTATCCGTAGTTTTAATTCGTATCTTGAGACTTTTCTGAAACGATTCGAAATTTTGAATTGAGACGAACCGCGAAAATAAGACGTTTCCTCTTTTGTTGATTTTTTTTTCTTTTTCTCTTCTCTTCTTTTCTTTCTTTTTTTTTTTTTTTTTTAAATCTCTTTCGTTTCCTTTCTTCTGCTCCGTATCGTAACGACACGAGTAAATGAAGTCCGATTAGAGAAGCAAGAAGTAAATGATAGAACGTGCGGGTAAAAATTAGGCTTAGAATCGACGATTCACATCTGACTGTTCTTCGATGTTTCTTAATGTTCACTATTATACTATGGTAATATTGCAAATAATATTAACTTGTAGTACTTGTATTATACGTTTGTCAACAATTATGCATAATGTTATACGAATAAGGGCTAATCTATTAATTAGTTTTTAACGAAGATGGGGAGTGGGGACGGGAGGGGAGGGGAGGGGGGGAAGAGGGGAAGAACACTCGTGTAAACACATCACTGCTGCTTAGACATTGTTATATTGTTATAATACGATTTTTCTCGTCTTTAATGGGTGACGGAATTAGGATCGATAATTAGAGACTTACGCCTTGGCATAGTTTGATAGATCTTCGCTGTGGAAGAATGTAGAAATTTTGGTGTTTCGATATTCGTACGATTTATAGAATATAGAATTTTTCTCTCTTCTATTTTTCTAGTTTTCTTTTTTTAATAACACGTTTCCTTCTTTTCAACGTTCGATTTCAACGAAACACGCGTTCCCATTGTTTTCGTTTCGTGCCACGTGGAAGAAACTACGTTCTAGTTTGGGCATTACTTTTTTTATTTACCAGATCGGTATTTTCACAAAGGAAGAAACTATTTTCAAGCGGGCAAACTTTTTTCGTATAGATAGTTTCAAAGGTATTGGCTGTTTATTCTTCAAAGGATTCTCCTTGGTTCGCTCGAAGTCTCGGGATTCCTTCCACGAGACTTTTCGATCGTACGAAAATCTGATTTCTACGAGTTTCTTTCCTCAACTTCGAAATAATGAAAGTTAAAACTCAAACTAGAGATGAGATTCGGTGAGGAAAGGAAAAAAAAGGAAAAGCAAAAGAAGAAAAAATAAATAACGGTTCGTAACGAAGTCGTAAAACAGGTCTATCTACTAAACTTCTTTAAAACTTTAGAACTTTATACAATCGTACGAATAAGACGAATTCGCTGTTAAAGATAAACCTATTCGCTATATGGCTATATTATATATTTGTACCGCCTATGAATGTTCGCCTTTTGTGTATTTTAATTATACTATGATAGCAGTAGCACTATTTGTAACTATTATTATTGGATAACGGATTTAACATCGTTGTGATTACAAATTATTGTGTTGTTTCTATTCGTGTCGTATGGGCTGATACACACTTTGTTGTATCTTTTAATTATAATCTTTTAATCAATCCAAATTGATCGTAAGATATCTTGGAAAAATAAGATATATATATATATATATACATATATGGTATATATCTTTTCATCTTCCACGACGACAGTGAGTTTAGTATCTTTTCGTTCTCTGATCGTAATTTTCTCTTCCACTTGTTCGAAAGAAGCCGGGCTTGTTCGGAAAGGTGACAAAAAAAAAAAAAACAAATTTTTTTTTCAAAAATTCTCCAACTTTTCAGTCGATTTTTCACTCGTCTTTTCCCTTTCTTCTTGTTTAATCCTTTCTACGCGAAGAATTTTCATAGCATTGCCTTATCGCGGTAACATTATCATCGATACATGTATAATAGTTACACGTACACATACACACACACGCACACATACATACACATACACACACACATTGAGAGGATAAGTCCTTCGTGCCGTCGATTAATATTGACATTGTTTGCCAAACTTCTTTATCCTATACGTAACGAATACAACTGTATAAATGTGTAAATTATCGTTACCACGTGTTACCGAATTTATCGAATGTTTTGAACAAGATTCGATCGTTTCTTCGATTTCTTCTTGGGTCGAAAAATGAAGTCGAATAATTGATTGGCGGTGTCGAGTAAGATTTCAAAAAAAAAAAAAAAAAAAAAAGAAAAATTCGAAAAGGAACGAACGTTAAACTCGATGGATTCGGATGAACACGTGGATCATACTTCGTACGATCGTGCATCCGGCAACATAGCATAAACCCCGATCGATCGCTTTCGTGGCGAGTGTAAAGTGAAGTTTCTAAATGGCGGTGTATTTAGAATAGCGTAGCGAATAACGAACGGAGAAATAAAAAGGAGAAAAGGCGGGGAGGGGAGGGGAGGGGACAGTGAGAGTGAGGGGGAGGGGGGCGAGAGTGGAACACACAACGGAGAAAGGAAAAGGAGAAGAGAAAGAAAAAGTTTTTTTTAAGCTTTCGCCAGGAAGTCTGTCTTAAAGTATTAAAACTCTCAGGCTGCGCCGATTGTCTTTGCCGCGTGCGTAATGGCGGCCGCACGGTCGCCGAATCGAGTCGAAACGAGAAATATGGTGTACAACCGATATCCGAGCATCCGAGACGGTATTTTTCTGTTTCTATTCGCTTTCCATTTTGCGCGACTTCCTTCTGTAGAGTTTTAGAACACGGAAGAGAGCGCCGGAACAACGCGATATCGATAGGAGGGAAGAAACGGTTTAGAAATCGATCAACGGTTTTTCTCTTCGCGCGTTTGCTTCAACGAACGTTCGAATCAGCTTAAAAAACGCATGGCCTGTAAATTCGGTGTGTCGAAACTAGCGAGCGCAAGCACTCGTGCTACTCGTCGACTCGTCAAATTTATTTAATAGTAGAGCGTGCCTTATATCGACGATCCATGCAGAGAAAACAATATCTTCTAGAGTTTCGTTTTTTTTTCGACCGGACTAATTATTTTCCGTTAACTTGAAATTCGATTCGCCTCGCGTTTTTATGCTCGGTTGTTTCGTTGAACACCGTTTCTCTCTTTACGTATATATATATATGAATACACATCATATATAAAAATTGTATAATAGAAGGCAAAGAGAAATTGAGATATCCACTGCTTGCGCGTGCGATGAATTATTTCAGAGGTCGACCAGAGTACAAAGCATAGGTTTAGTTTGGTCTCGGAAATAGTTTGTGCACGAATACGGAACTATACGAGTTCTCGAATCCGAATGTTGTCGTCGTCGTCGTTGTCGTCGTCGTCGTCGTCGTCGTCGTCGTCGTCGTCGTCGTCGTCGAATATTAGAAAAACTGTTGGAAAAAAATTGGTAATAATAATAAAAGTTTCGAGAGAAAGGAATTGTTATATAGACTAGCGTACGAACGAGAAAGAAAGAAAGAAAGAGGGAAAGAAAAACAAAAAAACAGAGAAAGAAGATGGAGAAGAAAGAGTAGAAAAAACAGTGCGAGAAAGAACCGCTGCGTTACGGTTCACGGCGTTGGGTCGACCGACCGCGACGAGTCCTGTTCTTTGTCTTCACTTTAGTATGTCCGACAATAAACGCTTCGTTGGGGAGAACGGAGAGATGGGAAAACGAACGACAATTATAAATCAATCAGCAGACAAATCAAAAAGTATTTAGGCTTTAAATTGTACGGTGAATCAAACGATTCTCGAAAATTATTCTTCGTCACTGTCGACCGACACGACGTTTCGATACTGTAATGATGAGTTAGATGGAACATTATAATATCGTCTAGTAGATAATCGAAAAATTCTAATCTCATCTCGGTGTGGCTCGTCACCATCGGAATCTACTATAGATAATTGCACGTGGTAAAATCTCGTCTCGATTAGAGGAGGAAAAAAAAAAAAAAAACAAAACGATCGACTATCGACTGAATATTTTTCTCCGTTAATAATAATAATAATAATAATAATAATAATAATAATAATAAAAGTAAAAATAATAATAATAATAATATTAATAATAATAATAATAATAATAATAAAATTCGTTTTTTAGATTTTATCGAAATTTTGGTGGTGACGAGCTCCGCTTCGTACTTTTCGACAACAGGGGTTTTGACTAATCGGTGACGACTTACTTAACGAACGTTTCTCAATTTTTAAGTCGCGCATCGGCATTTAGGTGCATACATCCTGGGGGCAAAAAGTCTATTTGATATTTATATTTTAATATACACGGGCCGATTATATTTAGTGTATTGTAATTATTGAATATTAATTGAAAGCCCCGGGGACTGCTCGTCCAGCGACAAATTATTAAAATCGACACGATCGCGAACTAATGGGGGATGGAAATTGATTCGATGGACGAGCAGGCCTATCGGGACAAGAACCACGATTTTCTGTATATTACTGTAGTATAATAATCAAACACTAAAGACTAATGCTTAAGGTGATCGATGAGAGCTTCGATGCTCTTTGAAGCCGCGTAAAAAAAAAAAAAAAAAAAATGTAATCAAGGAAATAAGCTATGCAACTTGAACAATTGATAAGTAGCAAAAAAAAATAAAAAAAAAAGAAAAAAAACAAGAAAGAAAAAAGAAGAAACGAATAAACGAAAAGAAACATTTAAAATAATAATAATAATAACAACAACAACAACAACAATAAAAAATGCAAAAAGTATGATAAAAACGACAGAGAAAGAAAGAGAAAAGTTCACGCAAGCATCACTATGTTCTAAATAGTTAATAAATGCAGATGTCCGTGTATTCAGGCTCGGACACTTTTTCAACTGAATTCTCGCTGTCTTTTTACGGCTCTATTCTTTTCAAACGTTGTCTCCCTTTTTTTCTCTCTTTTACGCTACGGCCGCGAATCCTTATTCCAATCATCATCCGATCGACAAGTTTGTTTTATCCTTCTCATCGATAAGAAACGACATAGATAAACTGCACGTCCACACGCTTGAAAGGAAGTCGTGTGAATCGGAAAAGGAAAGAAGTATCGGGCATCGCTATTACCGGTTCCACTTCCCGCGTTTTTTCAGTTCTTTCTCTCACAATATCTCGAATATACTCTTGTGTCTATATACTCTCTCTCTCTCTTGTGTACAACGGGAAGAGATCGCGATCTCGTCGTGCCGATTGAAAAAAAAAAAAAAATTAAGCAAGAGGTCGTTGAACAATCTGAGACAATTTGAACGATCGAGTAGCAAACTCGTGGGCTCAAAGAGGAAAGAAAAAGAAACAAACGGACAACAAACGCATCGCCAAGCGAACATTCCCCAAGTACCAGGCAATTCCGGAAAGAAGCTTTCGAAAAGAGAAGAGAAAAAGGAAAAAAATTATAGTTCACTACTTCGTGTGTAATTTATGTACCTGTTATCACTTAAGCACGCAATCAAACGAACCGTTCGATCGGAATAAAAAGGAAACGAAAAGGAAAAAAAAAAAAAAAAAAAATTAACGATCAACATTTGATGAAAAAGAAAAAAAAAAAAAAGAAAAAAAAAAGTCTCATGTTCTTATAAGCCATAGGTGAAAAACTCGCTAAGAGAAGTGGAAGAGGAGGAAAACGAAACGTCCCTTTTTTATAACTTTGCATCGAACTCAACGAACCACGCTGGCGAATTCTTTCTCCTCGGGCGCGAACAGAAAAATTTTAGCCCGTGTCTATGTTCGCTACGTGTTTCTTCTCTGTTTCTATAACTGTGTGCTTTTAGCGCGATACGTTTCGAACACATTTTTACGTGATGCAATTACACAACATAAATACATATATATATATATAGACACACACACATACACACAAAACATAAACACAACACAAATAACGGAAACGTGTAACGTACTGGATTTTTATTCGAACCTTACTCGTAGAACACGTATTTAAAAAACAGTCTAATTGTACGATAAAAATTTAGAAAGCAACAAGAATTACATAGCGCGCAAAAGTAATGACACATTGTATACACGTACATACAGTTAGTAATATGTGTATTCTTCGAGTGTAAGTTTCTCGTAGTTTTTTAATCGTGTTAGTTATTAAAGTTAACTATCTGTCCTAAGTAATTGACCAAAACGGACTAAAACTTTATCCTCTTAGAAAGTTACGGTAAAGCGACTGAGCGATTCGATTATATTTTCATCGAGATTCGATGTGTTTGAAACAAGTACTCGCAAAAGATCTCTCCTGATCGACCTGAATCTTTCTTAGAATCCAGAATTTTGCGTTTACTACCGCTAATTTCTAAAAAAAAAAAAAAAAAAAAAAAAAACAAATGAGAATTTAGTGACTTTTCCAATTGAACTGTGTAGAACTTCAGTCTAGAAAAGAACATATCAACGTGTCACGGTCGTCGATACCAAAAATTTGATATTCATTCTCCTCTTTAAAAGTTTCTACTGAAACAAAAAAAAAAAAAGAAAAAAGAAAAAAGAAAAAAGACAGAAAAGTTAATAACACCTATATCCCTTTCCTTTCTTTGTTCGCCCTTAATTTTTCGAAAAACGTACCATTCACCTAGATAGTACAATAAAGAGTAGAAATTCCTCGCGAATGTGCAAAGAGGCGGGGATTTTTAATCACGAATTCACGCGCATCCTGATTAACCGAAGTAGTCAAATTGCAAAACGTAATAGATGTAGTTAAACGAATTGAAAAACCGACCGTGCGGTAGTTACCACTTTCCAAATACGTATTTTCATCATGATTGATTAAAGTTAATGATTGGTTCGAAATTGGTAATATATCCTGGTCACGATAAATCGCACATAAAAATGTTAAGAAACGCAGAAAGCTTTGAAATAACAATAATTAACGATATAGTTTGCAACTTTGGCAAGATTGAAAATAAAAGGAAAATCTGAAAAAAAAAAAAAGATATGTATATATAAGTATTAACGCGTCTTTCTCGTATCGTACATTATCATTCATTTTCAACTTAATGTAATATCTCATCAAAAATAAATGATTTTTTTTAAGAAGGAAAAAAATAATTTTTCAAGAATATAGTAGTGATGATCTCGTTAAATTCAACGATTTACAATTTCGTTTATTGCAAGTAAAAATTTTGAAGTTTAGGATAAAAAAAAAAAAAGGAAATGGATTACATACTATTTAAGCATGCGACTGAAATTACCGCAATATTGTGTAACATGGTAGAAGATGATAGTCAACGATTGTATAAAGAAAATATGACATTTATGAGCAATGTTATATAAGTATGTGTAAAAGTACATACATATACATATATGCGTATACTTGTAATAATTGATAAAACCAGGGTAAACATTATTATTATCTATGTGTAATATTTAAAGAGCGCCTGGCGTGCGACTCGTGCACAGTTGCTCTGTATGTTTCTGTAATAGTTATGCGTGTTTGCATTTTCGAAATAGAAGAAGAAAATGTATATTATATAATAATTATATTAACAATAATAACGATAGACATGCCCGGCGACACACCTAATTGTAAATAACGGTAATAAGAACTAATTGCAAACCCTTCTCTCAATTCGTTTAACACGCTCTCCTTGTCCGTGTAAACGCGTTGAGAATCTTAATACTTAATATTTAAAAAAAAAAAAAAAAAAAAAAGAAAGAAAAGGAGAGATGAGAAACAAAAATATCGTTTCGTGTAACATTGCAGAAAAGATTGGGAGAAGAAAAAAAATAAGTAACTAAGTAGACTGTCGTAGATTTATTACTCGTTATTATTGCTCCTGCCTATTCGCAAACTTTGACTGTAATTATCTTGTAAACACGTTGGACCAAGTCGTTGTGAGCACTAGCCGTAAATTGTAGAATATCGTTCCGGCGGTTTCGTGATCGTCGAAACGCTTTACTGAGTTTAAACGCTCGAACAGAAATTCTGGTAGCTTGTATCAAGGATACCAATGTCCAAGCGAAAATACCGATCTAATAAAAAATGTTTATTGTTTTACAGTATTAAAAAACGTCATTGTATGCACAATATATTCCATAACTTTTGCGCCCATCTCACCATAATCCAATATTATATTTCCTTAAACATATCGTTTATACAGCTATACAAAAGTATGCATTGATTTAAATATTTGACAAACGAAAAAATTTAATATTTAAGATCAGTTGATTAAAAAATATTATTGATTTTATTATGACAGTATTTGTGCTTAAATATTTGAATAATTCGTATTGATTAATTTTTATTCGCATCAGTGGCCATCGAATCATAATTTGATTGATTTTAATTCTTAATAATCAAACTAAAAAATCTAAAAAATATTGTATGAATGTGGACGAAAATACAGGCTACGAGAGATGCTACTTACTACTTATTTTAAAGGAATCGAGTTTTGATCAAACTTTTTTGTATTTTGTACACGCGACGCTCACATCGACAAGGCTTGCAAAACGAAAGACTTGGTAGAACTCAAAATATTTGCTAAATTTTACTATCGTGTTATCTCTTGCGAATTGCTTGGACTTTTACAAGATTATCGTGTTGGTACTTTTTGAAAAAGTTAAAAAAAAAAAGGAAAAAAGAGAAAGAAATACTTTTAACTTCTAATTAGATCCAAACGCGAAATCGTTTGTAGATAAAATGAACATTCTTGTATATTAGTAAAAATAGCTTTTCACGGCACTCGTTTCTTTTCGGTAATAGCGCCAACGAAGATCACGTAAACCGTTTTCGTATGGTATAAAAAAAAAAAATTAAATCTAGTAAAACCACGATAAACAATTGGAAAGTTATTTATCAATATATCAATGTTGCATCGTTTGTGTAATAAAGTTAAACGGCAAATTACTACTGTCATGATATAATATTGATAGACCGATGATAATAATGTGACGATACTATTACAAAGTGAATGTTGCCTTTTATCACATTGATTAATCATAATAAAGAAGAAAATCTTAATGAATTACGTACGATTATATTAACGACGACTAATAATTATAAATACTATCTATTGTATTACGAGTACTAACAATTATTATGTACAATATGGAGGTTCGTATGATTGTAAATGATATGTGTTGCGTTGATATGTAACGCGTCCCTATATTAAAATAGGGGCTGTGAAAATAAATCAACCAGACATTTTGTTGGCCTTCTATATTGCCCTGACACACAGGAATATTATATATATATATATATACAAATATAAATATATATATATATATATTGTATATATATATATATTTATATAAATATACATATAAATATATATATATATATTTGATATAAATTGACTGAAATGTTTTTAATAAACACTAGTGCCTCAAATGTGATAAATTTTAGTTATTTTCATTTATTTTTTGCTCACAGGTATAGTATAAATACTACATCTACATGCACAAAGACGGAATTAACTTTCAACGAATATGTGCGATTTTATCATTCCATTTTTTATCAGTCGGTATTTATTGGAATAAATGTGCTTGCCAATATTATCAGCAACTTATTATAAAATATAGATGCTTTCAAATCCACCATTGTTGACATATAACAAATTGAAATATTATTAGCCAGAATGATTATTTGCACCTTGATTTCCTATAATTTCTGTTTGTATTTGTGTTGTATGTTCCACAATTGAAGTCTTTGATGGTATATGAAAAAAGTATCGCATAAATCCTATTGCCAATAGAAGGTGCATACCAAGGATTATTATAATATACATTATCCTATACCTGCCTGAAAATTAATATATTCTATCAATTTGTTCTTATTGTTTTAGGAATATATTTATAATGTAATACCTGTTATTAAAGGCAACAAAGACCTTAGTAACACCCCTCCAGATAAAAAAGTTGCTACTACAACTAAACTCCATTGCAGCCATTCAATTTGAATTGTCCAAAAAAAAGCTACAGGAATATAAATAGCCAAAGAATAACCATAAAGGCATATAAGTTCTAGAAGACCAGGGGTTGCATAAGACTAAAATGAAAGAATAAAATTTCTTTGAAAATTATTATATATTTTAAAAAAATAAATAGACAATATCAAACCTCAATTAATTCCTCTTCTGTATCTCTTGTGCTTGTAGTCCATTTTAGAGCTCCCCACAAAGTAAGTGGTAATAACCATGCATATAAAAATATACAAGTTGCAGCATAAGATACAATATGAAATTCATACCTCCAATGATATTTAGTTGAATTAGCTGTTTGTAAATAATCAGCCAGATTTCCACTAATGGCAATAGAAAATATTAGTGTAACACAAATCCAAAAGGGACCATAAAGATCTGGATTTGGTCTAATATGGGATATCAAATAATTTTCACTACCATGTGGAAACATAGATCTTTTAATTCTTTCTATCACATCATTTGTCTTTACATTAAAGAACTTTTGATAATACTCTATTGTCCAAAAATTTGGTGATGAATTGGCTAGAAAAGAAGAAATAATATTTTAAAAAAATGTACAAATATCTACTATTTTGACAGAGTATTTTAAATTATATACATCTATTATGGAAACAATAATAACATTACGAATTAAATTCGTAAAATTATCTAAAATTAAATAAAAAATTATAAAAGCTTAAACCTTCATTTTTATCAGGCATTCCCTGAAGATCTTCAATAATACCAATGCCTGAAGTGTCACTTGAGAGGTTATTAAAACCTTGATGAGTGGTTGTGTTAATATCCAATTGTGCTTGAGTAATATTTCCTTCATGATTTATTGAAGGAAAGTCTTGAAATGAAATAAATTGTGAATCACTTGCTTTTGATTGATTTCCATCCATAGCTATTTATTTTGTGTTGTTTTTTCCTATCCGTTTGACATGGGCGCAGCATACATATTGTAAAAAAGATATATACGTACACGTAACTAATAACCAACCAATCGAAATTAAATATCAATTAATATTTATTGGTATATTCTTTTTACAATCATTTTTTACAAATTAATGAATATAAAAATAAAAAATATATATATATCTATCATACGTATCTCGTAAACTCATATATTTAAAACTGTATGTTGTCTTGCATAGACAATGTATATATAGATAATATATGTACAAAACAAATCTTGTTATATTTTTCAATCCTATATAAATAAAGATGTATAAAATTAACTTTCTATTATTAAGACAATTGTGAATAAATTAATAAAGTGATTAATATACTTGATATATTTATTTCAATATATATTCTTATACTTCGTATTAAATTTTATTTTTAATATAATTAATGCAATCGTATAGTATATAAAAAAGATTGAATAAATTAATTAATAACAATTATAATCATAAATGACTATGTAAAAAATAAATTTTTGTCATTAAATTTTTTTGAATTGTATCGATGCTTTATTATCCATATTGGTGCTGATATATTAGACAGTAGCTGATTAGCTTTATGACAGTTTGAAGGATTTTTATCGAACCGTTTTTTTTAATATCAATTTGACACTGAACAGTATTTTTTTAATAACATTATCAACAATGTATTTTATTGTATAAAATAAGAGAATGTACGAAGGTAAAGAAATATTTCAAAATATGTTCTGTTTTTTAATCATTTGTAACTATTTTAGGATTATTTAAATTTTAATTATTTTATTCTTACAATTAATAAAGGAGAATTTTATTATATATATTTACGAAATACTTAAATAGAAAAAAATAAGTATTCATAAATACATTTAAATATTATTTATTTTTAAATAGGTTAGATAGTTCATACTTTTTTATAAGATTGTGCCCTTCTGGAATATTTGGCAGCAATCAAGTATCTGAAAACATGATACAACGAGCTCCTAATCTTCTGAAATTTCTTCAAAATATTAATTATTATAATAAAGAATGTTTATATATGTTTCAAGTGGGATATGCAAAAAGACATACTAGTACTTTGATTACATATAATTATAATATAGGAGGTAAATTGCATAGAATTGCAAATCCTCAAAAGATTTTTAATGCAAAAAAAAGAGAACATTCACAAAAATGGAGATGGATTTTTGTTACAATGTCCAAGCCAATATCTGTTATAGCAAAAGTACAAAAAGAAGATACAGGAAACATAAATAAACAATCAGAAAGTAATGTACAACAAACAATAATAGAATTAAAGGAAGAAAATTTGGGACAATTGAAAGAAAGAAAATTAGATGTTAAACCTGATGAAGCTAAAGAAGGCCAACAAAATTTGAAGACAGAAGGTACAGAAGGAAATATAGTCAAAAAAGTATAGTAAAAACTTTTTTTATTGATTTTTAATTTTTTTTAAAAATCATTATATGTCTTTATTTTTGCCATTATTTATATTCGTATATTTAATAATCATAATATTTATTTACAGCTAAAAAGAAAAAGATGGATAAAAAAGTATCATCTTTAGAACGTAATTTTATTACACCAGTTAGAGCAATGTCTGATTTTTTATTGAAACCATCTGATCTTGAAAATCTACCAAAGACAAAAAGAAGATCACCCTATGAATTTGAACCTCCAATTACTGTCTATTGGAGAAAAGATGTAGAAGCTAAGTAAGATATATATTTTAAATGAAATATAATGAGATAATCATTCTTGTAATAAAAATTATACAGTAATATTTAAGATACTGTAATTACTTTCAGAGCAATAGAAGTTTGGGGATCACGAGAAATTTTAGAAAAAGAACTTCTTAAAAAAGAACTTGAACGGAAAGCATATCAGCAAAGTAAGTATAAAATTCTTTTTTTTTTTTTTTTTAATAAATATAATAAAATTCAAATTTTTATACATATATTTCTATGTAAGTTTAACATTAAATCCTTATAAATAGATTAATATGTTATTTGAGTAGTTAAAGCTTTATTTTATTTCAATAATACTTTATCCCTTTTACAGATTTATTTTTATTTATTTTATTATCATTTTTTTCATGCATTAATTGATCTTTTAACTTAATATTTTATTATTTCATAGACATATTTACTGTCAAACGAAGATTAAGAGATTATAGACGAGAAATGGGTAGTAAAACCCAAATTTTTGAACAGGAAGGCCTTCTTGGAAGATCTGGTAAAGTGGTTTTAACCGCTATTGCCATGTAAGTATTATTCTTCATTTGTATTTGAAAATATTTCTTTTCTTCTATTTAGTTTACTAAATTAATTTTTAATACATTTTTTTAGAAACGGTTGTAATTTTTTATTTAAACTGTGTGCTTGGTTATATACTGGTTCGCACAGTATGTTTTCAGAATGTGTACATTCTGCTGCAGATACATGTAATCAGTTAATATTAGCATATGGTATTCATAAATCAGTACAAGTATGTATATTATGTCATATGAAATTATGTATATATATATATATATATATTTTTTATATATATATATAAATAATTATATTCGTTTGAAATATTTCAGACTCCTAACCCTGATCATCCGTATGGTTATACAAATATGAGATATGTATCTTCTTTAATATCTGGTGTTGGTATCTTTTGTGTTGGAACTGGTCTATCGATTTATCATGGAATTCATGGCCTTCTTTATCCTTCGACAATAGAATCTTTTTATTGGGCATATTTTATAATATTTGGTTCTTTAGTATCAGAAGGAGCAACTTTATTAGTAGCAATACAATCAATAAAAAGAGGAGCGGAAGAAAAACGACAAACATTTAAAGAATATGTATTAGCAGGACAAGATCCATCCGTGAATGTTGTACTCACGGAAGATTTAGCAGCGGCAAGTATTTATTAGATAAAAAAAAAAAAAAAAGAATCAAATATAATTGAACATAAAATATTCTTTTAAATTTTATAGGTGATTGGTCTTGTATGCGCAGCTGCCTGCATGGGTTTAACTTCTCTTTTAGAAAATCCAATGTTTGATGCAATTGGATCTCTTTTGGTTGGTGGTCTACTTGGTGCAGTAGCTGGATTTATAATACATACAAATGCTGCTGCTTTAATTGGAAGAAGTATATCTCAAGAAGATCTTGACAAGATTAACGCGGAATTGGAATCGGATATAATGGTAATATTTTTATCTTTTTTATTTTATTAATTATAATTTTGAATATTTTTATTTAAATTAATTATTTATCAGGTTCGAGCAATTTATGATGTTAAGGGTATCGATATGGGTAATAATTTAGTTCGATACAAGGCTGAATTAGACTTTGATGGAAGAGAATTAACAAGATCTTATTTAGAGAAACATGATCTCGTTGTAATGTTAAAGGTAATAATTTTACATCCAAGAAAAATTATATTAATTTTAAAATTTTATTCTATTCTTTAGGAAGTAACAGGCATGACAGATATAAAAGAATTGGAAGCGTTTATGTTAAAACATGGAGAAGCTATTGTAGATATGCTTGGTGGAGAAATAGATAGAATGGAACTGAATTTGAAGGTATCTTAAGAAAATTTTATATATCAATTTTTAATTTCTTGATATATGATTTATTGTTATTCTTTAATATTTTTTTTCTTATTTTTAGAAAAAACATCCGGAGATTCGACATTGCGATTTGGAAATTTTGTAAATGTTTCTATATAATAAAACAAAACTAATAAATTACGTAAACTTTAATGTAAATAATGTTTCATAAATTTTGCGTAATGTATCGTATTTACTTTGTTGTATTTACATAATATTTATATAGATATAGTATGCTTATATTTCTTTATATACCAAAAAAAAAAAGCTAAATAAATTTGAATTTCTTATATATATATATATATATATATATATATATATATATATATATAACATACATATATATATTATATATTATAATATATACTTCATATTTTAATTTATCTTTAGATTTATCACAATTATTGTAAAAAAAAATTGATATCTTTAATTATCGATTTTCTCCAAATACTTATTAATGTATTGACAACAAATCGTTACCATGGTTACTTTCCCTATTTACGGAGGAATTGCTGGTTATTAAACTGTTCTTGTTTCTAGTGAGGCGAATGTATTTAAATATGACGTGTTTTAATTACGATATAATAAGAGTTAAATCTAATGAAGAATCAATAAAATGAGTCGATCAGTCGAAAGAATTCCAAAACGATGGAATATCTCGGAAATTCCACATAGGAATGAATCGAGCAGTACCGAAGAATCTTCATCACTTACCGACAGCACTCAGTATTCACCGTATCTGCAAAATACTAGCACACCTCTTAAAACTCGATGGACAAATTTAGAAGAAATAAAAACTCGAAGAGGACAAGAAAAATTTGAAGATATCGAAAAAGCGTCCTCCAACAAAAAGAGATTGGAAAGATTTCAAAAACATAGAAAACATATTGGTCGAAGAAAACAAGACAACCATGAAAGAATTATTGAAAAGCAAAAGGGAGAACACAATCGACACGATAAACGAAGACATGAATATTCTAAGGATTCTGTGGAAAAGAAAGCAGAGTCTGATTCAGAGTCCTCGGTTAAAAATGATAGTGAAAGTGATTTAGAAAAATCAAAAAGAAAAAAACATGATTTTACAAGTAAAAGTAAGTTGAATGGTTTTAATAAAAAATTAAAATATTGAATATAAATTATTTTTGTTTTATTAGGAGATAATGAATTGCCGATTACGGAAATTTTAAGAAGATCGCAAGAAAATACACAAACTAAATATGAAGAGCAAGCATCACTTCCTGTATTAAATACAGATAAAGTTTATGTACAGTATAGAGGTGGTTTTACTACTATGAAAATGAATCCATCAAAAGATCAATCCATGAGTTCTTCTAATATTAAAAAAATTGAAAAAGACGCTACTATCGATATCATTGATAATCAAAGTTCTTCACGTATAAAAATAGCTATTAAGGTCCAACAATTTTGGAAAAGAGCAGGTCTTTTATGCCAAGGTCTTTTAGCTGGTACAGCATTAATGCATTTTATAACGGTACGTTTTTCTCTTGATGTAAAAACTTCTTGTAATTATGTTTTAATCTTTTAATTTTTTTTTCAGTTATGCACAGTTTTTAGTAATTCCATAGAATTTATTGTAAAATATTCAACATATTCCGAAATTTACACAAATAATTTCTCATTTCTTATCGCTTTATGCATTGTGGCAACATTTGATAAGTAAATTTAATTTATTAATTAAAACTAATTACTCTTCGAAGTTTTAAATAAGATTGTATTTTTTAGATTTGATTTGGCACGATTTGATGTAGAGCATTTACGTGAGCTTTATTTCGACTATAACAAAGCAATAATCGCAGTTCCTTTGTATCTGGTCATTTTTTCCCTTCATCAAGTCTGTGCAGAGATCGACAATAAATTAAGTTTAATCCATTATTACAATTCCAATGTTTCTACGTTGCAAAACGTAAATAAAAAATAATGTATTTGGTTTTAAAACAAAACATTTTTTATATTAAATATATTTTAGATCACTAATATTCAATCTCTTTTGGACGAATTGAATAACTGGCAAAAGATATCCATCTCGAAAGATATACTTGCAATGTTTGCATGGTTATTTGTTGCTCTTGGTACTAGAGACGATTCATTTTTAATATATCTACAATCAATGAAAAAATATGCAAACGATATTGAGACTTCTGGACAATAAATCAATTTCTTTGGGACAGATATTTATTATATTTAATTTATATTACCATCATATGGATAACAAATAATAAAATAAGGATAGAAATAAAGTAAAAATATGGAAATTAGCGCTATCTTTAAGATATCGTAAATAATAAATAATAAATAATACCAAATAGTGATAAAAGAATAGAAAAGAATAAGAATTGATCATCGACGCCATCTTTTGAGTATTAAAAATATCTCTTCAAAAGGAGGATAAGATAGTACAAAAATTGAAAATCAGTGCCATCTCTTAAATATTTCTAGAAAGAGATATTTTTAATATTCAAAAAACGACGTTGACGAACAATTCTTACTCTATTTCTATCTTTCCTCTGCTATTTTCTATTTTTTCTATTTCTTGATTAGTTAGTTTTATTTGTAGGATTCTGAATCTTTTTTTTATTTCTTTTTTTTTTTTGCTGTTATACTCGCGTATTTGTTGTGCATTATGTGCTCCAAAGAGAGCTTCAATATCCGATTAACAATCGAATCGGCGTAATTTTAAACTCATGAATAATTCAATTGTCTGTCTATTACGTAGCAAAAAAATATTTATGAATATATCTATGAATATATTGTATAAAAATATTTATGAAAAGATATGTTAAAGAAATTATTTTTAAAATTTGTGGAGTTTATCATTTTTCTGATAGAAATGAATATAATTCTTACTCTTCAACATATAAAATATTTTAATCGGTATTTCAGAACATAGGATATGAAATTCTACTTACATTAGGTATATTCTCGTATCTCATCCTATTTATTATAATAACAATAAGAATAATGTATTTATATCTAACGACTATAAATAAAGATTACAAAATTGCACTTTTTTTTTGAAAAGGCGTGTTTCTTTTCGAATAAATCGAAGTAAAAAGTATTCCATCTTTAATAAGTTATATCAGAAATGTGTAAGAAAATGCGATTCATACGATTTCAATATTTATTCGTAACAGAATAAGGTTTGATATGTACAATATTTATAAAGTTCTAAATTCTAACAAATAGTACACATATATGTAATACCAATAAAGGATAAAATAACATTAAAAATAAAATAACATATGGCGCGATCGTGTCGTAATAATAAAATATCTTCTTAGACTTTGTCTTGAGCGCGGCACCAAGTTGAGTCGACGATTACGTAAAGAAATTTTCAAGGTTTTCGAATAAAATAACAAGAAGAAACAAGAGGATGCATTAAATTATCGCATCAAACGGAGATAACGTTAAATGCGCCGAATGCGTTTCCTTAAAACAAAATAAGGAAAGAGCATAAGTTGCGCGTAATCGTCGATGCAACAAGTGCTCTCGTTGTACGACAAACTTTGCTATAAATAATGTGCGAAGGCTTTTATTGATCTGCGAAGCAACAGATAAATATACTATATATATATTATATCATTATTATATAATATATATATCATATACGAATAAATACTGTACGTACATTTACATCGTTATCATCGTTTTCTCTGCACGAATTTACAATCGGCGATAATTTAAAATATTATCTTCTTAACTTAACGCTAACTTTGTCAAGGCACTGTTTACAGTTCTGTCCGAGGTCTCGATTCTATTGGAAACTATCGTCGTTCCCTTTTTTTGTTTTTTTTTTTTATTTTTGTTTAAAAAAAGTCAACACACGTCCTCGATAAACGTTAATTAAATCCATTATGTTCGTTTCAATTTCGATCGAATAAAAATTCCCTTTTCACGAGAACAAGAAAACTCGAGGACGTGAGCAATAGTGTTCCGATTTTAACGGAACAGGAGGGACGATCGTTTCGCTATCGCTCGAACAATCGGATCTCTCTTTTCTCGGATTTTTTTTTACTTTTTTTTGTTTTTATATTCGATTAAAAAGCAGGACGATAAAATGGTCCGTTTGATCGACAAATGGGGACCCCGTTTGGCCCCAAAGAACAGCGCCGTGTTTCGATCGCGACCACTGGAACACGTCGTCGTGACTTTTTTTTTTTTTTTTTTTTTTTTTAAATAGCTAAAGAACGCTAAACTCGCTTCTCGTGTAATCTGTGTATATATACCTTTAGAAACATTTGTGCGGATTCGTTACGGCAGTATTCGTCGTCGAGACAGCGCGATTTGTACGAGCGGAAGAACGTTGCCGATAATGGAATCGTGTACGTTCGATTCGTAACAAGAGATATCAGTAGCCGCGAGTATAAACGCTGGCATCGTGATCGATGTCGTTCCGTGTATAAAAACGGGAAAATGCCTCTTCTGTTCCCCCCTCCCTCCACGAGAGAACAGAAACGGAAGCGTGGAAAAAACTTTGGATTAGAGCGCGATCCTCCCTCACGAAAATACGGATAAACAAGTTCGAAAGGGAAAAGGAAGTTAGTTTCGTTATAAATATTCTCTATAAAATTGTCATGGGTGATAAGAGCACAAGGAGAGGAGGACAGTGATTCCGGGCAGTGGTCGAGAATCATCCAGACAGAGGAGGAAAAATCGGTGGACTCTCGTCTTCTCTTCCAACCGAAAAATAAAAATCAACAGATTTCGCGACGATATTTGGTTTTGTCGTGCAATCTGACATTTCGTCTCGAGTCTTTCGCGAAAAAAGAAGAGACAGAGAGAGAGAAGAAGTCTGACTTTAAAGATTCCTGTGGCCAAGGAATATCATATGTCACGTGTTTTCCTCCATTTTTCCTCTTTTTCCACCCTTCCCCTCCCTTTTTCTTTGTAGCCCTCCTCCGGCAGAGGGACAGAATCGAATAGAAATTCCACGAGTGGTCGGAGGGAAATTCAACGTGAAGAAGAAAAAAGCGGGAAACGGCGAACGGCGAAGAAGGATTCCTTCCTCCTCCCACTCCGACGGCCGCTCCCCACCACCTCCTTCCAGCCCAACGATCAAACGGTTCCCCCGCCGTTCTGCATGTATCTGCACCAGGAACGGCCGTTATTGTTGCTCTCGCGCGTTTGAACCAATTCTCAGTCGTCGAAGTCGTGCCTCAGCTTGATGTAGAGGCACGAGCCGAGCACGATGCCGAACAGCTCGAGGACCGACAAACCCAGGCCCACGGCCCCGAGGATGATCAGGTGATCCTTCGTCGTCTCGAGAAACTTGTAGATGCAACCCTGAATCGAATCGAATCTTTTATTACTCCAACGATCGACTTAACTTATCTCGATATATACATTGGATCTAGCAAAGTCTAGAACGCAACGAAACGTAAAAATATGAAAGTGGAATCGGTGTGTACCGTGTAATGGATGTTCGACGGATGATCCCTCCTTCCGCAGAGCAGGGTCGGTGTCTTGCAACAGCTATCCGGTACGAGGCTCCCGTTCTCGAGCACATTCTCGTCCTTGTGCCACTCGCTCACCACCCAGTCCTCGAATCTCAGGGCTCCGCAGCATTTGAACTGTGAGGAAAACATTCGTTCATCAAAGCAACAAGTAAAACAAATATTTTTTATTGCAAGAGAAGAGGAATGCGTCGAGAGAATTTTCTCTCGCGCAGGAGGGGGAGGAGGGAGGGGAAATGGATCGAAAGAAGGCTCGGTCGATCGATATTCGCAAAGGACGAATCGTTGCTCTGCAGCGATAACGATGGTAAACATAGCGGACGAGTGAGAGGGAAGAAAGATGGAGAAAAATGGATAGGCGATATCGTGCAAGGCCATGTAAGGCCGAAAGTTAACGACGTTCTCGGTTGCATTAAGAGAGAAAAAGGAAAAGCGTTTCTCAGGTGATATATCCTCGTTGAAACGTTTCGTTTGTAAAGAGGCGGATCGATCGAACGCCAATGAAGAAGAAGCTTTAAGAATTTTACGTTTGTTTAACACGTTCGTCGGCCAGCATGATTCGGTTGAGTTTCTCAAACGTTAGTTTTGAATTAACCAGCTGTATAATACCGATTTTGAAACAGTTGTTCTCAGTGCCTCTATTTCTATTTCTTCGCTTCCATTTTCCAAAGTCAATCTTAAATATTTTGGTCTGAATACGAACTTCTAATTGGCTGTCCAACTTCGACTCAGTTCTGTATTATCGATGGAAATTCGTAACAACAGTCTCCTATGTTACCACATACGGTATATAATTTTAGATTTAAAATTGTACAAAGATGCAGAATGGTTCGTTAATGGTTCGTATTTGTCTATCTTTTCTGTTTTTATTGTATATTGGATCTGAATTAATTATTCTCAATACCTCTACTTCTATTTCTTCGCTCTCATTTTCCAAAGTCAATCTTAAATATTCTGGTCTGAATATAAGCTTTTAATTCTGAAGCTGTTCAACTTCGATTCAGTTCTGTATTATCGATGGAAATTCGTAACAACAGTCTCCTATGTTACCACATACGGTATATAATTTTAGATTTAAAATTGCATAAGAATGATTCGTTAACAATTCGTTAATGGCTCATATTTGTCCCGTTTTTTATTGTTCTTAAATTTTAAATTCTGATTCCAATTTATATTTCAGTGCTTAAAATTCCACTTTAACTTTGCACTCGTATGTCGCCGTATAATTGCTATTCTACATTTTATTGTTTTATTTACATTAATAAATATATGTATAATATAATTACATTCTAATTCTTGTTACTCGATTAGCAATCTTAAATATAAATACAACAAATGCAAAGGGTTAAGATGTTATTTTTCTTGAACAAGAAAACGTCACCCATATTTAGGGCGACTAACGTGTTAAACAAAGCGATGAATTTATCAATTCTGGAAAGGATTTAGATTGTCTCGACTCACCTCTATCTGCATCTGGTCGATCGCCGAGGTTTCCCTGCGCCTCACGGCGTAGTTCTCGAGGAAGGTGCGATTAAGATTCATCTTCAATTCAGGGCCGACTTGTTCCTCGTAGAGACGCGCCAAGGCACCGACGCCCGCCTCCAGCACGAACACCAGCATCACCACGAACACGTACTGATGAGCAGAATGGGAGAAATGCGGATTAGAAGGAAATTGATCGAGTTCGAGAGACGTTGTCGAGAATGAAAACGAGAATGAACGAATATATAAACTCTTTTCGAATATATTTCGTGGCGAACGGAAGTTTCGATGAGGTAAGGGAATCACGATGATGGTTAATTGAAAGCAGAAGAATTGGCCATTAATTCCAGTTGAAAGAGTAAAGTTACTGTAAATTACTTATTAAAATGCTAGAATAGCGTTTTATTCGTTTAGTCATCACAATCGATCCGTTTTTGGTGTAACTTCGCGATTACAATTATTACGTTTTGGACGATAAATAATTAATTAACTCACGGAAGTATCTTTTGTTCGTAACTTCGACCGTTAAATTTTCTCATCATCGACGAAACGATTAAGCGTCTTTCGAAATTAAAATTTTTTTATTCCAAAAAGAAATGTGTAAATCATTGGAAATTGATCGAAACTCGTAAGGATCCGACGACGACGAATCTTGAAACTTGTCAACTCGCCGACTGTCTCTCTCGGTTTCGCGGCCATTTTCAGGGTGATTAACGAAACGGATCGAAGAGCAGGCAGAGAGATTTGCGCTCTCCTCTGAAACCGAGTTCTCTTTCCACCTACGATATCCACCGCTTGGATCGTCCGTAACGACTTCCGCGTCTCCAAAAGCGGAAAATGGCGGTTAATGCTCGCCGAGGGAAAGGCGTAAATCCGGTAGTCTCGACTTTTGTCCTGCGGCCCGTTAACAGATCGCTCTCCTCGATACCCGTCCAACGTGAATCACTCACGCCGATCTTCGACCCGTTTCTTCGATTCTTCCTACGTGTATGTACACGATACGTGTGACGTGTAAAAACAGTGTCAAATGATGAGAAGAGGATATTTAGAGGTATATAGATAGAGGATAGAAATAGAAAATCACGACGATGGTTAACTGACCTCAAAAAATCGTAAATCGTGTTTTTCGATTCAATTAATTTGTTAACAACACGTTTCTCGTTAAAAATTTTTCGTTTCGAGAAGAAGAAGAAGAAGAAAAAAAAAAGAAAAGAAAGTGAAGAAGAATAGAAATGGAAAGATGTTCGAGGAAGACTGGGTTGTGGAGTGGGACAGAAAAAAGGAAGTTTTCAAGCGTGTCTAGTTCTTGGAACGAGTCGATTAATAATCGTGCACGATTATTCGCCGAGCTCCGAGTTGAGAACGTGTTCGTTCGAACCTGTTTTCTTTCCGCCGCGATGAGTTATGCCAAGCTTGTCAACAGCCTGCTAACACGCGACCAATAAATCGAGAGCTTCCCCTAATTTTCAGACAAATAAACTCGGGGGATGCCCGAGTAATAATTTGCTCCGTTTATCGTCCCTTCGATAATTTTCGAATTATTTCATCTTTATTATTCGGGTTTTATGTTATTTAAATCTGACTAATTCATAATAAACATTCGTGGATTCGTAGTCGATGATAGGCTATCCAGTGTAATTTTCTCAAATTTTCGAACGTATGGCCAATTCACGATCTTTCGAATTTTCAATTGTAAAAAAATTTGATTTTTGTCATCTTTATTGGAATCTTTATAATTCGTACAATTTCCTCAAATTTTTGAATGTTGCCAATTCGCCATCTTTTAAATTAATTTCTCTAAATTTTTCCATAAATTTTCAATTGTAAAAAAATTTGATTTTTGTCATCTTTGTAATTCGTATAGTTCAAATTGTCGAACAAATTTCTCTACGAATTAAAATATTCGATTTTTTTCTGATCTTTATTGAAAAGTGGATTTATAATTTGGCCAATATGACACGATCTATCTATAATTGATTTCTCCACAAATTTGAATTGCAAAAGGTTTGATTTCTTCTGATCTTTATTGAAAAATCACTTTATAATTCTGCTATATATACAGTTTTTTTCCTCAAAATCTCTGAACGTATGGCCAATTCCTCGAACAAATTGCTGGTCAAATTCGAATTCTTCCCGAAACAGAACGCTTCTTACTCGGGAGATGGAACCACATTCGATCGCGATACTTGGCCAAATCTTCGTAACTAAAACTTTTTCTCCGTAGCCGTTACAGCCGCAAAACGCTGCGCGAAGCGTTTTAGAATTTTCATGAATATAAATCCTCGCCGCGCCGTCGACCTGTCCGCATGAATATTCAAACCGTCAGCCGCAACCAGCCATGGTCGACGATCGACGAAAACTTTCCGTCCAACAACGAGTAGAGCAAAGACTCGTCTCTCTCGCGCTAAAATTTCTCCCCAAATCGCACCCTTCATTATTATCTCTTCCCTTTCAATATACACATTCAACTCTTTGCCCTCCAACGGTGATTCTCAGTGTAATGCGATAACTCCAGTGATGACTCTCTTGGATTGATGCAGCGATTGGAACGACGATATTTATTTACGTTTGATTTCTTTTAAAATGCCGCTTTGCGAGTAGATCCCTAAACTCTAAAAGTATAATCTTATAAGATGTGTAGAATAATATTAAATGGTTAGATTTTTATGTGAAATTCGAGTGGCGATAGAAATGTTACTTTCAAAGATTCCGAGTTTTGTAAGCGTGGAATACTGTAATGAAATTAGCTCAAGCGGAGACGAGTTTGATTTTTCGTTTGATTAAATAACGAAATGATTTCTATTCATTAAGAATTGGTAAAAATAGAGATATAGTATAAGAAGATGAAAAATAAGAATAATACGCAACAAATGAGAGCAGAGTTATTGGGATTAGTAAGGTTCGTAACGATATTTTATCGTGATATTTACCCTGACAAACCGAGGACGCTTTTTAGTAATTATTATTAAAATATCACAATATAAATTTTCAATAATCAACATATTCGATATTCAATAAATTACCTTTCTTTATATATAAAGATAGATACAATGTTAAAATATAAATGCGCGTGAAATCATTTTAAGTTAGCAAAAAAATTCACCGAACGCGTGCAGAGACCTGGCAAAGAGTTAAAAGAAAAAGAAAAAAGAAACGAAGAAAGCGATGAAAGTTGGAAGAATTCGGATTCGAAGAAACTGATTAAACGGCAGCGCGGATGGGATCACGCGGGGGCACGTTGACGCGCGCACGTGGCTCGATTTAAATTCAACGTACATTGGATAGTTGTTGGAGTACGTGTAAGTACGTTACAGCGGATCGGCAATCGACAGTTTAGAATTGGATGGAAGCGGTCGATCATGAACGCTGGCCGCGGCAATCACCGCCGATATCCGGGGACAATGCAAATAAATCGATCCCCGCGGCCAGGAGAGGGGGATCCCCTGTGCTCGCGTCGATTCTGTTTGAAAGTAATGAAAACACGGGCGCCAAAAAAAAAAAAAAAAAAAAAAAGAAAATCTCTTGATTTGAGATTCGTTCGGAAAACTTTCATCGATTATTATTCTTTCCCTTTCTGTCCTATTATCGTATTATCGTTTCAGGGCAAATATTTAAGAGAAGATTGTTATTATTCGTTCGTGGTGACTAATTCGATAATCCGGTATAAATTATATATACTTCTGAAATGAAAATCGTATAAGTCGGCCAATTTAACGGTTTTCGAGACGAAACATTTTTGTTAGTGACACTTTGTGCTCCAATTCTCAGTCACCACTTCGACGCGACAATTCGAATGGCGATAATATTTATTTGATTTTTTTTAATATATCGCTTTACGAATAGATTCGTAAGCTCTTCACGTACGTATAATCTTATGAAGTGTGGAATAATATATTATCGAATGGTTAGATTTTTTTTATCTCAAATTAAAACGAGTTCGACGAGTCGTGGCGATAGAAATATTATTTTCGAAGTTTCTGAGTTTTGTAAGGATGGAAGGAAATTAGTTCGAGCGGAGATGAGTTTGATTTTTCGTAATCAATTAATTATTCTACTCATTAAGAAATTGACATATAGAAAAATAGAGAGGTGTAATAGGAGAAGGTGAAAAATAAGAATAATGGACGGTGAATGTGAGAGTATGTTATTAGAAAGACATAGACTTGAATATTCGACGAGTTTTCTTTCCTTACACGCAAAGATACATAAGATATTAAAAATATAAAAGTTTTACACGTTGATTTGTGCGCGAAATCATTTGGAAAAATCGTCTGAAAAAGTCCTGGCGAAGGGTTAATAAACAATCTTGGATGATCGAGATCGAACGACAAAGCGATCCTTTCTGTAAATAATTATCCACTTTCGAAAGTTGAGAGATAATTTTCGAAGAACTAGAATTTAACAACTCGAAGTAAAACGAACCCCGATTCGGTTTCTAGTTTTGCCCGCGCAAAGTCGGGCCGCCACTCTCCTTAAAAATACCGGAAAGTAGAGGGCTCGTTATCGGGATTTTAGCTAGCCGGTAAAAATTTTAATTGACCGGCCGTATATGGGCTCGGCTAATGAGACGATTGGCATCGTGCGCGCAGGTGGCGAAAGGGAGAGGTATGAGAAAGGAGAGGCAAAAGGTTGGCCGAAACAACAACCTTTCGTGACCGATCGGTTCGACGATTCGAACGGCGTTCAATTCTGAATGGTGAAAATCTCTCGCCGAGAGATAATAAAGGTTAAGCGTAATTCTTTTTCCGAAACTTTCGTTCCAGCCGAACGATCGAAAATAGGATAAATGGTCGATATTCTAAAATGCCCCGATTAACCGAGCTCGAAACGTCCGCGTCTTGTCGAGTGATTGGCAACTCTCTGTGTTAAATCGAAGCGGAAAACGAGGGAGGGGACGAGCGAATCAAGGTTTTTCCAATGGAGCGGAATCGACGATCCGAGTTTAGCCGCGTAACAGCTTTCTCTCTTTGATTCTCGTGATATTATCGCGAGATAACGATAAACGGGGCGCGACAAAATGGGAAAATTCACGGAAATAAACGAGAAAGGAAACGCGATATCGTCGCTTTAACGATGGTTCGATGAACAGGAGGATTCGTCGTGTCTGGTGGAACTTTGCTTCCGTTCCCTTTTCTTTTTTTTTCATGCCATAGCGACACGAAGACAGACACCTTCTCTCGAGGATCTCCTCCATCGGCGACACGATCTAACGAGAAGATTTACAAGTCCTCGAGTAGAAACAGAGATCTGAACGTGTCCAAGTGTCCTCTAGGAGAGGTACGAAGTAATCCTCGTACGTTGGAGAAGATTTCGAGCAGCGGTCGGATGGCTTCTTCAGCGTGCAATTAAGGCGAGGTTAAATCTAAAATGGCTCGAGAATTCGGCCTGGGAAAGGAAAAAGAGATCTCGAATTGAAAATTCTTCTTAAAAATGGATCGATTCTCGAAAGAACTCGCAAAGATACATTTTAAATGAAAATTCGAGACAAAGAATATTCTGATTTACATTTACATTATTATACAAACTATGATCAACAGAAATAGATACGTGTCTCGATAACGAGATATCCTAATTTTGACGATATCCTCGAAAGTAAAGTTTTCGAAAAGTAAAGATTTCGATCGAGAATTCGAGAAAAGGATACCTTATTGGCGTATATAAAATTTTTCCATCGACTTTCGAACAAATAAACAATTTACCGTTACATTTATTATTACACGAACTATCATCATCAGAAATAATACAATGCTTCAATAACGAAGGTATCCTAATTTTGACAATATCCTCGAAAGTGTTCCCAAAGGTTAAAACATTTCGATTGAGAATTCGAGAAAAAAAAAAAAAGGGTATCTAAAATTTTTCGAACTACTTTCGAACCATTTACCGTTACGATTTATTAAACGAGCGAGGAGAAATGGGTACGTGTCTCGATAATGAGGTATCCCTCTATTCTAAGAAAGGATATCCCCTTTGTCTCCTACCACGCTGCTACCAGGCTTGGTTAAGCCGGCGTACATTTATCTGGTCGGTGAGCGTATTTCATGCGAATAAATATAAAAGAGCCGAATAAGGCGGCTCCCCCCCTCCCCGATATATATATATACATTTTCCAACCGTATACGGTGTAACCGTAATCAAGGATGTAGGGAGGGTAAATGGAGCGAGCAACTATCCCTAGATTCGATATCGGCTCGTTACCCCGCAACGTGGACACGTTTTAACAAGGAGATATTGCCGATGATCCTTGGAGAATCTCCTTTTACGTTCGCCCCGCGCACGACTTTAACGAGCCTCCTCCTCCTCCTCCTCCTCCTCCTCCTCCTCCTTGGTCCGTATCGGCCAACTTTTTCCCGTCGTTTTCAATATTGATTGTCGCGTAAATTGCGCGAAAAGTAGGGGGAGAGAAAAGGAAAGAACTCGTGCTCTCTTCAACCTTCTTTCAGCCAGCCAAGATTTAATATTCACGTTCAAACAATTTCTTCCCCCTTCTTATTTCTTCGAGAAAAATGTAATTACACGAAAGTTAACGAGCGTTGTTAAATCGATACTACGATTGACGCTTCTTAAAAGCAAGCCTCATCGAGAACCAACTATGATCTAAACGGGCCTCTCTTACTTATCAAATCTCGTGGAAAACGAGGATGCTCGAGGAGAGAGAGAGAGAGAGAGAGAGAGAGAGAGAGAGAGAGAGAGAGAGAGAGAGAGAGAGAGAGAGAGAGAGAGAGAGAGAGAGAGAGAGAGAGAGAGAGAGAGAGAGAGAGAGAGAGAGAGAGAGAGAGAGAGAGAGAGAGAGAGAGAGAGAGAGAGAGAGAGAGAGAGAGAGAGAGAGAGAGAGAGAGAGAGAGAGAGAGAGAGAGAGAGAGAGAGAGAGAGAGAGAGAGAGAGAGAGAGAGAGAGAGAGAGAGAGAGAGAGAGAGAGAGAGAGAGAGAGAGAGAGAGAGAGAGAGAGAGAGAGAGAGAGAGAGAGAGAGAGAGAGAGAGAGAGAGAGAGAGAGAGAGAGAGAGAGAGAGAGAGAGAGAGAGAGAGAGAGAGAGAGAGCTTATACTATATACTTGTTTCTCAATCTTCCTTCCCCCTTTTCCAAAAACTACTCTTCCAAAGTGTAATCAAGTCGCTTCGCCTCGCTTTAAGCCCCAACTTCGTTCGAGCATAGTTTCCTGCTATCCATCACTGTCCGACCTGTCACTTCTCGATCGCCCCCACAACCAGCCAGCAAAGCAAGGCGCGGAAAAATTCCGCGGAAGAAGGGTGACCGCCGATTCGAGAAGGTGGCTGGAAATCGGCCACGATCGACCGAGGAGGCGATTTTCTTACACGTACGAGCTCGTCCGGGCATAAATTGGACGTAAGTGGCGCGATCGGCCGGCCGGATACTTAGCGAGTAATGCGGTCTCGCCTGGAGCGCTTCGATCGGTGTGTTCTGGAACTGGTTCGAAACCAGTCCGGAGGCGTCGAGACCTGTCCGCCGATCTCGCCCCTCCGATACGTCATTCGCGAAGAAAGAAATCGGAATCGCTCGCGATACGGATGCTAATTGAACGCCACGGCCGCTCGTTAATACGTGCGCTTGCTCTAATTATTGCTCTCGAGAACGCGAGATATGTAACGCCACAGCATTGTCGCTCGAACAATATGCGTATTGAATAACTAGATACAAATTCATTTTTAAATAAGTGTGAAAAAATAATTGTTTTATAACGTATTTTGATAACTGTACATTAAAAAATTTTTAATCCTCTTTCTTAAAGAAAATAATAAGCGTATTTATTATTACAGAACTTGATCGATCGCGTTTCAACAATTTTGAGAAATATTTTACTGGCAAATTTTTTAAGAAACAATTTAAATTTCGATATAATTATCTATTTTAATTTAAATCGTTATAAATTTTCGATAAGCTTTTCATTTCTTTTCTTTTTTAAATTAAACTTGAGGTTAAGTAATTCAACGTTAGAAATTCACACGATTTGTCATATTTGATTTTTTATACATTTCCAAATTATTTATTTATACAGGCGAAGAACTTGATCGGTCGCGTTTCAACAATTTTGAGAAATATTCTACTGGTAAATTTTTTAAGAAACAATTTAAATTTCGATATAATTATCTATTTTAATTTAAATCGTTATAAATTTTCGATAAGCTTTTCATTTCTTTTCTTTTTTAAATTAAATTAGTTTGAAGTTAAGTAATTCAACGTTAGAAATTCGCACGATGTAACGATTTGTCAATATTTGATTTTTTATACATTTTCAAATTTTTTAAGAAACAATTTAAATTTCGATATAATTACTTTTTTTTTTACCGCCATTTTTAATTCGCAAAATTTTATTAAAATTAATTTCCAACGTTTGATCTAGCCATTCGTATTTATGCATTAATTTTAACCTATCATAATATATGCATTTCTGTCATTTATTATTTATTTTGGAGAAACAACAATATTCTTAATCGGCGGATCGTTAGGGACGAATGTGATCGTGGAATTGGCGTATTCGTCCGCGACCTTCGCCGCGATTATGATAGCTGTTCGACGGGTAATTGGTGATAATTTTGATAGGAGGAGCGCGGAACTACGGTAAATTATCGTGGACAGCGATTGCACGATGCGGTTGATTCAAGGCTGAATCAATTCGACGATTTCTAATGCGGTTTCTAAATTGAATAGCCAGGAGACGTATTACACATTAATGTGGATTACGCTTGACAATGTTTCAGAATGTAATTCTCGGAAAATTGAAACGTATACCTCGGAATACTGATCAGCGGTTGATGCAACTTCTAATTTGCTCGTTAAATAAACCCCCTTTAACCCCTTTTGATTACGGCAGACTTGAGACGCACTTGGCCGTGCTATACGAATAGGAATTCAATTACGATGCACGCCAAGCACGGCGAAATTTTGGGGTGGAATTTTTGTTAAAACATATTTCAATAATCAAATTATCTTGAATTTCACTACATTAAAACGGTATTATTTATTTCTTTGTACTCTGAATCCAACTTGCTATTGTAAATATTAAAAATTTAACCCATTCCATTTAGCTCGAAAACAGAGTTGCAACACGAGTCGAAATATAAGTATAGAAATAAATGTGATGTAGTCATTTGCTTTACGCGATACAGTTGTGGGTGTAACCAATAATTTTTTTTGCTTTTATGCGTATATATATTACGAATCTATTATTTTTTGATAAACAATAGTTTCGAAACTATATAATTTTATAAATAATTTTTACTTTAATAGAAATTACAGTCGTCAAGTATGCCTTTGTTCCAAGGAATGTAACAATATTACGTCTTAAAAATAAATTAGTATATTATGAACAAAAAATTTAATTACAAGAAATGCTCGTCTTGAGTCAATATTTAATAGGAAAATATTCACTCTAAAAATTAATAATTTCTTATTTTGGTGCAAACGCTTCGCTATCATTGGATTGCTTCCATGTAAATGTTTCATATCTTTTGTAAGGATTCATTCAAAATGTAAAATTATTAAAATCTTACTTCAAAAATCAAAGTACAAAATCACGTTTGCTTTGCAACGTAGATTATAAGAATCGTGATCTTCTCTTCCTTGATACTAAATCACGATTGGAACTGACAAAAATTCATTCCACTCGTGCTATTCACGTTTGGGCCGAAATCTTCACCAGACGAGTCAGACTCGTTAAATTAACGTCAAGCTTTTTTTCGCAATATACCCAACAATCTAGTAAAATTCGACACAATTCATGGATAAATACATAACCCTACATCACATTTCTTAGATTCGTAATATGTCTCGTTTCTCTCTTCTTATATTTTCACTATACATTCGCGTTTTTCCAAATTTTCCACGAGCCTTCGGAAAGCCAAACTGCGTCGAGCGCCTTTAGGCGATCAGAATGGGATTCTCAGTGTCACAAGCGCAAAATTCAAACACGTTTATAGGCGGCAGATTAGGGAGTTGAACGTTTCGAGAAATATTTTCCGCAACTTCTCTCTATCAGATGCAATTCGTGTCAGAAAAGGTGTTGTTACCCAGCAGAAAACGTAAATGGTTACTGCGGCGGTAGGCGCACGGTAAAAGCATCGAACGAGCAGCGATAAATACGATGTCGCGGTTTACGATGACGTCCTCTTTTACGGAAGCGTTGCGGAAGAAAAATGATAATCGACGATTATTAAGCGAAGAAACGAGACGATTCGTTTGATTAAATCGTCGATGAATGGAAATCCACGTAGAAAAAGAATCCCGTATCTTCGCGGTTAGCAAGGGCTGTTAGCGGAATTAAACTATCATTTATGTGGGATTGGAAGGGTGAGCCAGTTGAGCAAGGTTGCGGCAGCCTCAATGGTGGCGCGAGATACCGTGCTAATTCTCGTTTAAGCGCAATTTATAGCTTAGCAGCCAGTTTTCGGATGGAAACAACGAGATAGATTCGAAACTTTCGACTGAGACGTGGCATCGATCTATCCGTCGAAAATTCATTGCATCGTTTTGTCAGACGAAGTTTTACAAAGCGTCAAGGTAGTGGCATTCGAATCGAGGCGATCCGCTCCTCGAGGAGAAAAAATTTACGATAAATTTTCCAAACGCGGGTAAAATTCCGTGAATTCCATTAAACAGCGTTAAATCACCAGATCGGTGCATGCTGATGTATTCTTTTTTGCGGTGAATTCGTTCGAATGCAAGAATTCAAATTCGGTTCATTTTTCTTTTCCACTCGGGTAAGAGTTGCAATTTTTAAATATAAAACGAAAGCTTCTATCTCTTGTTGTATACGTTTGTTATTTAATATATAATTTTGTGGTAATTTGCCAACAATGTGCATTTGTATATCGCAATAATGAACCGTTTGCATTCGATGCATAAGAGATGATGAGCGCTCAATACGAGTGACTTTTGAGAGATATATATCTCAATTATCGTGTTCTTTAGGAAGCAAGGAAAACCATATTCCAATCTCACCGTATATAATTATTCTTACGAATTTATTTTCTCGTAAAATAAAACCCATCGATCGAACGTTAATCTAACCATAAGCCTCTTGATACTTGAGTCTTCCATCTTACCAGATATTGCTTAACAAGTAATTTTATTTAATGGAAAATCGAAGTATATTTTTAAAACCAACTTGTCCGTGCTCTCGCTCTCCTTAACGTTCAACTTTCATCCTGTCGCGAGGATCAACAAGGGGAGTCAAGTTGTCGAGGGTTGATAATAGTCGGAGCTAATCGACTATGCGTTTAACGCGAAATCGACCTTGCGTATTTATTGCCAGGCGCGTCTTACGCGAAATAAAAAGAGAACAGCTTTAGCTTCGAAGTAGTTGGTAATAAAAAAATAATAGCAGAGATCCGCGATTGGAATCGATAATGATGAAAACGAGCGGTTTTTTAAGCTTACGCGGTTCCTTCGTTTTGGTGAAAACGAGCTTACAAAGCTCTCCTCTGTGCAATAATGCAATGGTCGAAGGAAGAGAGAAAGAGTTCTCGAAGTTGTTCCGGAAACGGAACTTGGCGAAATCTTTTTTCAAACGCACGAGAGAAAATTGCCATTTTAATTACCATCGCGATTATTGTCTTCTTCTTCTTCTTCTTCTTCTTCTTCTTCCGCTGATGATTTCGAATGAAATTTTGCTGGAAAAGTTTGGGCAGGAGACGTTTCTTCGTGTGAAACGAATTCATTACGCACGTCACCTCGTCGAATGGAATCCACGAAACTTTGGCGAACGATCGCCTCTCCTTTTAGGAGAGGAGAGCATCCGCGAGGCTATAGGCAATTCTGAAAGCGGATAGAGCTCGAGTTACTACGGCGCGGCTGCTTTCCTCCTACATCCTCGGCTTTATCTTTGCCTCCGTCTCTCCTCCCTCCCCTCTCTCGACGCAGAGCATTTGGCCCGAGCGGAGAATTAATTAATCAGACAATGGTGGCACCCTGATAAATGGCCGACACGGAAGCGCATGATCGATAAGAGGCACCGTGCTACCATCAACGGTGTAAATATATGTTCCCGGCAAAGCGATGAATTCTTCCATGATGCACGACCCGTGTTTCCGATTCCATCGATTCCGTTATCGATCACTGGGATATGAAGCTCGAATGGAACGTTTTCTTACGAACTAAGTTAAGAAATGATTGCGATTCACGATGATTCTTCAATTTAATAAGTTTTTTTTTTTTTTTTGTCAATTTTTATCGTTTTAATTGTAATCAAGCTTGTATTAATTAATTCCTTAATTTTTCAAAGTTGCAGAAGTGGAGCGAGTCTGGTGTAGAGTTTATTCGTGATGCTTCGTGGAATTAGGCGTGTTTACTTACTATGAGAAGTACGCATCTATTTTCAGAAGTTACACCGCCGCATCCGAGCCAGCTACCGACCACAGCCAGAACACCTGCGACGATCAAAGCGTAGGCTAGCGTCGGATACGTGGAGGTCGTCATCAGGGACACGTAGCTGTGCTTCGAAATCACCGTCCAGATACCGATCCCGCCCACCACCAGTCCAGACAACTGAAAACAAAAATAACACTGTTCTCAAACACTCTGCACGCTTTTAATCTCTCTAATTAACGCGCCAGTTGCATTCCAACATTCAAGCACAAAGGCTCGAAACACGTTGGCGTTGAACACATTCCTTCTCTCACGCCTTCTCATCTAATCTCTCGCGAATAAAGTGATTCGCAGTTGACTCTACGCCTAATTGTATTCCATTCCATGCGCCAAACTCGTTAAACCCATTTCCGCGCCCTCTACGCAAACTCGTTTACACGATTGCAAAAGTTACGACCTTTCCCACGAGATACCCATCGAAATATCCGCAAAGTTCAACGCGTATATCGCGTCACCCGATTAATTCATTCCATTCTAAATACACAGTCTGTCCATTTGAACGCGATATGATCGTAACGTCTACGCGGTAGATTTCATTTAACCGATATGGAAGCTCTGGATAGAATTCCACGTGTTTAGATATCCGCCCATCAACATCTGCACACATTGTAGAGGCACAGTCGATAACCGTGCGTCCTTCGTTATCCTCGCTACGATTTATCCGTCCATTTTTTTGCGTCTCTATTTTTCTTCTCTTCTTCTTCTTCTTTTTTTTTTTTTTTCTTTTCCCCTTTCCTATCGCCTTAATTTCCTTCGAATTTTTTTCCTATTCGATGTCGTGGTCGCGACGCCAATCCCCTCTCTCCCACGGGAGTAGAGGGCGCTGGGGAATATACGAGCAACGTAAATATCGGTGGACAAGCGATATTTACGGTATCGAGGAATGCAGCAACTGTGGCCGACTCTACCTTTCGTATAATTCGGTAGGACGGTTTTTAGAGCATGCGCGAGTTCGACGAACGTGTAAACGTTCCTGGCTTCCATTATCTGTCCTCCCAAGGATGCACACACGGGACCGTGATATCGTACGTTATCGGTACTAATTGCCACGGTTCTTTTTCGTTCGATTATTTTTTTTTTTTTTCGATAGAGGGAGGAGGATAGGTAGAAAAAAAAAAAAATTCTCGAGGGACAGATCAAAGCGTTATCTCTCTCAGTTAAAATTGTTCCGTCGAGCCTTTTTCACGTCGAAATATTTGAAATTACCTCTTACAACAACAAGGCAGCACCAGGAAAAGGAAAACTTTTTTATATTTCTTGAAGATATATAATTCTCTTCTTAAAATATATTTTTCCAAATGTATGTCAACGTATTTGAAATCGTTCCAACAAGGCCAGCGCAACGAAAACGATAAGATAAAAAAACATCACGTCTCTTGAAAGTTTTGAAACGCTTATACGTTATAATTAGAGCGATCAAACACGCGTCTCGTATTCTGGCTCGAAAGAAATTAATTCTCCTAAAACACGCTCTATTAATTATCGCAAAAATTATGAATATCCTTCAATCGCGATAAATTTCTTCAGAAGCGAAAGAATTCGCATTCTATAATCGATAATTCTTTTTATCGGGCGAAAACCTAACCACCTTTAAAAAAACTCGGTGGAAGAACGCCTCGAATCCAATATCTATACGATATGCCGTATACGCGCAGCGCGTGTCTCTCGAATCCCATTTCTAGCCTCGAAATATCTCTCTGCGGGGAGGCTCCCCTCGAGAGGGCAGCGATTTATTATTTTATCATTGTCCCGAGTGCCGAAGGCGGCCACGTATCTCGCCTCCAGTATAAATCCACGGTATGTGTGTGTATCGGCCCGCGATACGATATTCCTTTGTACGCTACGTGTATTTTGCATCGAGCGCACGTGGACTCGGATGCATATAATACGGAGACAAAGAGGAGACGATTGATATTTAATTCCAGAGAGGAGGGCTCGCGCGAGGAGAGGTGAACGTGAGGCAAGGAAAGCGCGTCTCCATGCTAATTTACGATTAATATCCGGGGGGGGGGGGGTGATGGTTATTTGGGATATTTATTATCCTCTCGATCGAGGACTCGAGCGCGTTCTTCCTTTTTTTCTCTCCTCGAGAACAAAGATTGGAAACACGTACTTTTTTTCGATAATAAAAGATTCGTGGGAAAATTTGATCGATTTGACGGGAAATAATTTTAACGAGTGAAGCGAGTTTGAAGTTTTCCTTCTCCTTCTGGGTGGTCCGTCGGGGAATCAGAGGTGCATCGATGAAACAATGGATCGAAGATATATCCAGAATCGTCTCACGGTTCGATCGAAAATAAAAGAGGCAGGCGGCCACGTCGTTTTTATCTAGCCTGCTCAATTAGAGGAGCGCTCGGGCTTTCATCCTCGGGGCTTGGCCGTGCCGCCCGCTAACTATGCGACAGTCGGCTTAAAAGCCTCGTTTGGACAGGTTTTCTGGAATTCTTTTCGAGGGGGGGCACGACGAACGCCCCCGCGAGGGCCCCCCCCCTTCCTTCTTCTCCACCGCCGCTTTCCTCCCAAACTTATGAATTCGAGAGAGCAAATAAAGAGTCGATGTCGGTCGTTCTTTTACCGTTTCACGGCCCAAGTGACGGCCGATGGGCCGGAAAATTCATTTCCTTCCTCCCATTCGTTTCGATCAACAGACGCTCCTCTTCTTTTTCTAAGGAGAAGAGCAAGATCTGGATTGGAAGATGAGTTCCATCGGTTCTAAATCTACGTCAGAGGATAATTGTTGCTTCGCCTCTCGCCAGAATTTTGCACGATTTGTGAGAATGTACCTCACAAAAGTAAGGTCCAGTTGAATTTCTCACGGAGCCCAAAATGTTAGAAAACCAGAACGTAAACGGAGCGTAAAATATATATACATGTATCAATTCTTAGTTTTCATTAAATAATCGTGCAACATCGATTCTGAATTAGTTGCTCTCAATGTCTCTACTTTTACTTCTTCGTCTGTTTCGAGATTTTCCAAAGTCAATCTTAAGTATTCTGGTCTGAATACTTAAGTTAATTGGCTGAAATTCGACTTAGTTCTGTATTATCGATGGAAATTCGTAGCAACACCCTCCTATGTTACGGTATATATAATTTTAGATTTAAAATTGTACAAAGATGGTTCGTTAACGGATCATACTTATTCCCTCTTTTCTATTTCTATTGTTCTTAAATTTTAAATTCTGCGATTCCAACGTATATTTTATATTTATACTTCAGTGCTTATTCCATTAAATTCTTTTTGAAATTCCGATTTAACCCTTTGCATGTCGTCATATAGTTGCTATCCTACGTTTTATTATATATAATTACATTCTAGGGGATTCTTGATTAGTAATCTTAAACACTTGATTAGTAATCTTAAAACCACTTCCATGAATCACGTCAGAAAAATAATCTAATAATTAGATTTCTCGATACCGTTAATTATTTTTCACTATTACTTCTTCACAAATAAACTGTTTGTTGCGTGCATAACAAGCCTTCTCTTTTCTCGAACCGGTGCGATGTTCGTAGTTACGTAACGTTAGCTTTTCACGTCGTCGTAGCTGCGCAAAGTATGTCAGAGATGCGTCTAATTTTAAATCTTGCTGTATCCGCGAATTACGCGCAAATAAGAAGTCGCCTGTTTCCACGTCCAACTTATATATATATATATATATACACGGTTGGTGCATCACATGCAGCCAAGCCGAGAAGATCTCGAAGCTCGTAAATCGGCGAGCGAGTGGTTCGCATCAACAACGTTATTTATCCCCGTCTTTTCTATTTGGTGTATCAAGTGGAGGAAAAAAAACGAGGGCAGAGGGAAAACAGACGCGATTATTTCTCTCGTGTTCGGTCCTGCTGCATTCTTCGTTCCAGCTGCCTTCGAGATATCATCGGCCAACCACCACGTTGTTTATTTCTCTCCCTTGATATAATACTTAATATTAACAGCTTTAAACGATCGATTCCAGAGTGTCGAGGCTTGTTTGTTAAATAATAAAACGTTCGATTCGATATTTTTGACCAACTCTTGCCTTTGCTTCGATCTTCCAAAGATTCGCTTAATACTCATTCTGTTGTAATTTATGACGTCACTATCATTTTATCCTCGTCGTTTTGCGAAACAAGGGGAAACTTGGATGCCTCAACTAATTTAATGGAATCGTTCGAGAGAAGTTTAAGATTATTGCAGTTGAAAGTACTTTCGTTCCTAAATCTGCCAGAGGCGCGTGCTACCAGATCTCGAAAGGCGTTAAAAATTCTTACGAAATCTGAACGAAGGTGTTAATAAGTTGGGACAATAACGTAGGATAGCGATACCCAAAAATTCCAGCCCAATTTCTCGAGCACACAAAAGAGAGGAATATCGAACTGGAGAACGCGAGTCACATTCCATCCTCTATCTCCGATTCGTCGAATAGCTTCTCTACTAAAACTGAGTAAATATCGATTTGTTAGATCTTGATCGAGAGAATTCGAAAAGAGTCATCTCCATTAGCATTTGAAGAAGAAGATCATCATTTGCAAGGAATAATCATTCCACGCTTCTCCTCTCGATCGACCACTTTTATTCGACATCCAAGCATCTCAGTGAAACATTAAAACGGGAATGCGGCTGCTCGACCACATCGCGGATGAAGCCGTAGTAATAACCTTTCCAACTCTTCGCGAGAATGAGATTCCATCGCAGAGAGGACCAAAGATTGCCAAGTTCTCTCAGCGCCAACTGTCTGCTTCCAGAACACACACCCAATCTAGCCACGTAAATCCAGGGAGACCTGTTGTATCCCCGCAAGACAAGAAATTAGAATAATCACGTGTTACGAAGTGACTGCGGTGGAAGTCTCGCGCATTTCATTTGGAGAAGGATTTCTCTCTTAATCTCCCCTCTCTCTCTCTCTCTCTCTCTCTGTTCTCCTTCGAAGAATCCTCGTGGAGGATTCTTTCACGGTTTGGAGAAGTTCCTCCTAGGTTTTCCAGGTTTGACACGCGAATACGAAATCCGGGTTGGCGTTGAATAATCGAGTTCGGATTAATTCGGACTCTCGGGAAAAATTTCAATTTCGAGGCGCAAACTTGCGTTTCAAAACGGTTAATTGTTTTTTCGAGAGAGCGTGGTATTTTTTCGCAACGTCTCCAACTTTCAATCTCCGTCCCGAAAGTGGTCTGGTAGGGGAGGAATATCTCTCGACGGTTTTACTCTTGAGCAGAGTTTGCCTTTCTCCTAAAAATTTACTTAATACGCTCGATACCGTAGTATGCGTCGTTGGAGATTCTACGAACGAAGAGTACGAAAGAAGAATCTTCCTCGTAACTTTGCTTTTCCATACGATAACCTTCGATACGACAATTTCGTTTCGTTCATTCTTCACCGGGTTTACGACTTTTATTGTTGAAAATCGATAATAATTGGGGGAATTTTTTTTTTTTTTTAATTAAATTTTAAGATCCTTTTTCGAATTATTTCGAGGAAATGGAATACTCAAAGGGACGGTTTGATCTTGATAAATCTCGATTAAAATCGATAATAATTGAAGGGATTCTTTAAAATTAGAGCTTAAAATTCCTTTTCGATTATTATTTCGAGGAATATTCAAAGCGAATATCCACTGGAAACGACGCATGATCTCGATAAATCTCGATTAAAATCGATAATAATTGGGGGGGGATTTTGTAAAATTAAATCTTTTTGATTCCTTTTCGAATTATTTCGAGGAGATAAAATATTCAAAGCGAACATCGCACGGTTAAATCTCGATTAAAATCGATGATAATTGGAAAACTTTTTTTATAAATTCTCTCGAGATTCCTTTTCGATTTATTTCGAGAAGATAAAATATTCAAAGCGAATACCAAGCGGAAACGACTCACGATTTAATCTCGATAAATCTCGATTAAAATGATAAGATTTTTAAATATCTCTTAAGACTCCTTTTCGAATTATTTCGAATAAAATCGATGATAATCGACGAAGATTTTCTTTTTTATAATAATTCTCTTTCATTAAATTCCTTTCATTCGAGGTGATAAAACACTGAAAGCGACTATCAACCGGAAACGATTCACGATTTAATCCCGATAAATCTCGATTAAAATGATAATTGGGAGATTTTTAAATTCTTAAATAATTTTTAAATAAAATCGATGATAATTGACGAAGATTTTCTCTTTCATAAAATTCACTCGACGAGATAAAACACTCTATCAACCAAAAACGACTCACGATTTAATCCCGATAAATCTCGATTAAAATGATAATTGGGAAGATTTTTAAACTCTCTTAAGTTTCCACTTCGAATTGTTCCGAGTAAAATCGACGATAATCGACCAAGATTCTCTTTTTCATAAAATTCCTTCCATTCGACGGGATAAAAATATTGAAATAAGCGACTATCGAGCGGAAAACCGATATTCAATCTCGAACGAGCGTCAGAATTCGCGAATTACACGATAATACGAGGGGAGTCGCCGCGCGAAAGGGACTTTTTTTTTTAAGAGGAGAAAGGTGGCCGCGAACGAGGAACGAACGCGTCAAGTGCGGTCCTCGGCACACGCCGGTATGCACGCGCGTTCCTGCGCGGAAATCGCAAGTAGCCCGGGGGGAATGCGCTGGGTGGTGGCTACTCCCGCTCTGTTACCAGTCGGCCGAGAAATAAGCCGGATGACGGTCGTTTTCGTTCGTTTAGAGCGACTCGTTTCGATCCTCGCCGGCCAATTGCCTCCTCTTTCTTTCCCTTTTCGCTCGCCCGAATACGCGACTGTCATCACTGCGAATCGCTGTTGTTACGAATGCCGGCAAATCGAGCAAAGAGAGTTTTTGAGAATTGCAAGAATGTGTGTATGTGTCCAAATAAGCAAAGATTTATAACAATTTGTACATTTTGGGGGGAATGTTTCGTATCGTAATTGAAAGTAAAGAAGGCGATGCAATCGTAGAATAACGTTCTAAAATGTGTATATCGTGTATATCTAGTAAAATAAGCAAAGAATAGATTCGTTTGTACAATTTCAAAAGGAAATATTTCGTATTGAAAATAATAGGTGATAAGTCGTTCTATTACTTTTTTTTTTTTATCGCGAATAACCTCCTCTTTTCCCTAACAAATCGAGCAGAGATTGAAAAAGAATGTCCAAGAATTGCAAAAATGTGTGTATCGTGTCTACGGTAGAAAATAAGCAGGATTGATTCATAATGTAATTTGTACATTTTAAAGAAAATGTTTTTCGTAATTGACTTAGAAATAATAACCGATACGTTGTTCTACGAGTAAAGATTTGTGAAAAAGTGTTCTTACGATCTCGAATTATAAAAAAATATGTATACCAAAAAGCAAATTAGAGGAAATGTTGTCGTACCGATCGAACTGAAAATAATAACTGATACAATATTCTCTTTTCCAAATCGAGCAAACATTAAAAAATATCGAATTATAAAAATATCGCGTCTAATCGCGAAAATAAGCAATTATTCGTAATTAAACGGTTTGTACATTTTACAGGAAAAACGTCCGATGAAAAATTCTTTCGTATCGTAATTGATTTCAAAATGATAGCTGGTATTACGCGAATTATGCGAGGCTCCATTACGTAATAGACAGTTGGTTGTCCCCTGGACAGGTTCGTTTGAACGTCTCGCTAGCCGAGAGGGTTTTTAACGCCACGAGTGTTTCGCATTTTACGCGCGGAATTATAAGTATAACGAGGAGCCGTATAATACGATTGGACTACGTTTTCGAGATAATCGCGTTTCATCGCGCGAATCACGCTCCAACTGCTTTGCTACATTCGTTATTAACGATCGTTGAAATTAATTCGGCTTAAGGCTACCCCGCTAAGAGGATCGAGAGCCGCCGCAATTTTCCTCCTCCACAGAGAAGGAGAGAGAGAGAGCAAGAAGGAAAGAAAAAAACATTTCATCGGACGAAAATGTTCACGAAGTGTTTGAAACGAGCGCGTTGATTCGCATCGACGAATTAAAAAACACCTGCGACAAGTTGATATTTCCTCCTCCTGTTCTTTCTTCCAAAAAATTGCGCACGAAACTTGCATCGAACGAACTTTCCACGCACCGCGTCGGAACAATGGGAGACGAAATACCCTCTCCTCTTCTCTTTGTGTTTTGCCTCGTGCGTTATTACGCGCGCATTGTTACGCGCAAGGGAAGAAAGGCGTCGTTGACACGAAAGGTCTTAAGGATGAAAGCTCAGCGGAGAGTTATATGCGGTTTTATGGAACTGTATAACCAAGCATCGAATCTATTATTGTTAATCGATAATTAGTAGTGGATCGGCCAACCCTAACAATTAATCCTTCCCTCCCCGATAATGAAAGTTTCAGGACAGTTGCGCCAAATACACGAGTAATCGATCGAAAATTACCTGTCAAAATAGTAACGATAGTTTCGAGGTAAAATCGAATTCGTCCTCGCCATCTGAAAATCTCCAACAGGATTGATCGACGATCCACTCTTTAATTATCCATCGTTAATAAATCGTTATGTAATGATTCTCTCCGCTCTTTGCCACCCATTTTCGTTTCGATTCATTATTCTTTTCGAACGATCCGCAACAACCGTAGGAATCCGATTTAGTTAGAAATCAGCGTTCCCTTCTCATTGCAAATTCGCTGGGCGTCCGTCCGTTCGCGCCTAGCACGGACAGCTATGCGGGCAGCAAGCGAATTTCCAAGAGGAGGAAGAAGGGACGATCGCCAAGATTGGGACCACGCCTAGACCACGCGTCGATCGACTTTGGGGGAGGGTAGCAATCGATGCGAGGTCGAGCATTGTCGAGTCTTATCATCGACCGAGTTTTTTCCAGCCGATCATCTCGATTTCGCAATTTCGAAAGTTAATATCGAGCTGCTACTCCTCCCTGTCGTTCCTTCGCCGAAATATCTCGACGACGAGGATGGAGAAGATCGAGAAACGATGAGAGGTGACGAGAGAAGGGAGGCAATAACAGGCATCGACATTTTTACGCATTAAATTACGAGGCTACCGATCGATTCGCGTTTGCCCTTCTTTCCTCTTTCTTTTTCCTCCCCGCTTCCCTTTCCGCCTCGCCGCTCCAACTTCATTAGCATTTTATGGCATGTATCGCGATCGGTCACCATGTTCCACCGCCTGTTTACAACGCTCGCTCGCCGTGGGACGAGAGAGAACTCGTTTTCGTGGCTGGAAACGTCCCCGTAGGTCCCTCTAGCATAGACAAATTTTTCTCCCTCATAATTATCCTACAACGATCGTGTATATTTATTTGGAATCGATTGTTTTGCTGAATTCCACGGTAGAAGTTCGTGGCTATAATAACTGTGGAAAGCAGCGCTCGATGGCTATTAATTATTGCACGCGTTTTATTACTTACGAACAACACCACGTTGTAAATGTGGAGAACGTATTTCAGGAAATTGACCGAGCAGCAGCCGTCGTCTCTGGTTCTCAGCCTGGTCGAGGTACCGGGCAACCTCTCCGCGCTTTTGGCCATGATTCCTCGATTCGTTCCCTCCGATTCGTGTGCTGGCTCCGTGGTGCTCGTCGTCGTGGTCGTCGTGCTCGTCACCTCGTCACCGACTCTGAAACCACCAGGAAATACGTTCCAGGATTAGAGGATTATTTTTCTTCGCCCAAATCAAATTCCATCCCCTTCGCTGTTATTTCGAATAGACTATCGGGGGCTAGGGATGGGGGAATTGGAAGTAAATCCATCTTCGAGGGTCCCTGGCCATCGGCCAATCCGGATAGATTTCGCTTCTTATATTTGACTTTGATAATACGTCGCTTCAGATTTCCTTAAATCCTTCCGCTCGCGAAATTCGAATACGAAAGCTTTGAAAGCTTCGAGACTTTGTTGTAATTAAAAAGTACTCTCGAATTACGTCCAAGCGAAGCTATCGAAAAATTGAATACGCGAAGGGAAAGGACTTACGGAAGTAACTTCTTCACGTGAATTTCTGAGATCGATCATATATGAAAACAAGTAGATACTCTCGAATTACGACCAAGTGGAGGGAAAGGAGTTACGATCGAAAAACCCGAAAATAATTTTTCCGCGTGAATTGCGAAAGTTCTGAAAGATTTTATTGTAATTAAAGCAATTAGTCTCGAATCGAACTATCGAGATCGTACATGAAACATTCTATTTTGATTAAAACAAGTAGAGGTAATCTCGAATTACGAGCAAACGAAACTGCGGAGAAGTTGAACGAGATGGACAACACGCGGCAGAGAAGGACTCACGATTCCGGAAGTAAGTTCTTGAAAAACATTGGAGGAAAAAAGTGTACGAGACATCCTTTCGCTTCGCCAAGGAACGCGGCGTTCGATCGATCGCTCTCTCCATCCCTTTTCTGCTCCCTTTTTCCTTATATTGGTCGCGTGCACGAAATCGGTCGGTGCTATCTTCGTCGACCTCTTTCTACACCTCATAGTTTGCCTCCTTCGTGAAATTTCTTTGCCGCGCTTTCGATATACCAAATCATCGCTCGAATAATTTTTATATACGTATCTGTCATTTAGCCTCTTTCAATTAACACGTCTATATATACATTAAAAAACGACTCGAAGCGATTTCTATATCTATCGTTCAGTTTCCTCGATTAGCACGTCTTTATGGTATCGTGAAAAGCTTGAATGATTTCAATATCCTATCGTTTAGTTTCCTCGTGAAATTTCTTTGACGTACCTTCGATTAAACCTGCCTTTATCGTGATACCGTTAAAAATCGAATGACTTTTATCTATTCTATTTAGTTTGTAACGATTTCTTTGACGATCTTTTCGATTACCTTCCATTGTGCAGTATCGAAAACCGCACTGAATGATTTCTACGATTCAATTTCTTTCGCGTGTTTTCGATTAAACCTGCATTAAAAATCGAATGATTTTCACATCTATTTAGATTTCCTTCTTTGACTTCCTTCTTTCGATTATCACGCCTTCCATCGCGTAACATCGTGAATCGATCTCCAGCACAAAAAGCAAAACTTAATTTCTATCCCATATCTATTCTTCTCGTCAAGTTTCTTTGATGCTGATCAGCGCATCCGTCGGCCGTTTTCGATTTTCGCCGATATGGAATTCATGAAATGGCATCCGTTCACGGCTAACGATAACGAGCCGCCAAGAATTAATTAGAGAGCCGCTCTTATTTACTCGCCGCTAATCGTGCTTCCCCAATTAGAGCGTAACCGATCGAGAAACAATCCTCCTCTCCTCCACGATTCACCGGGGCCATTCTTTTTTCGGGGGGATTTTGGCGTCGTCCCCTGAACGAAGGATACACAAATGGCGGACTAATGAGAACGAAGGAGAGAGGAAGCCCGAGGTGGCCGAATAAGGAGGAGAGGCGATTGCCAAAGCGACCCTTGGGGGACGAGGAGAGGAGAAGAGAGGAGGAGACCGTGAAATTAAATGGGTGTGACCCGTCGTCGCGTGGGCGATGAAAGAAAACTTTTAACTTTTAAAAGTCAGGCGTTCGTCCTGAATGTTATATTCAACACGCGTAATTTCGGCTTATGCATGATTTCGATGCAAGAATGGAAAGATAAAGTTTATCGTTATTTTAATTCTTTGCGCTCGAGAGGCGAGTCTAAGTTAATTGCCTGTCTACTTTTTTTGCTGTATCTGCGATCTCTGAGAGCAACCAACCTGGCTTTGGGATTGTCACGTTTTGCATTTTTTTCTTTTAAGATAGAATAAATTCGACCACCTCTCTTGTGTCAAGTAATCGATTCACATTCAAATGTTGAATAAAGCTAGCAAGCTTTTTAATTGCATAGTATATCTTTAACGTTATAACTCATATTTATAAAACTGTAATTTTCGTTTTGTTCTTTTCATTTTGTTTTACAAGTTACTTTATATATGTTTTATTTCTCTGTATATTTTTTACATACTCATTGCTTTTTTGTTCCATATTAATTAAATGCAATGTTAATTTTTTTACATTATATTCAGTTATACTTTTACGTTATATACGTATTTTTAACGAAATAATAAATTATACCAAAAAGCAATGCTGTTCTCCACATAAATCTCCACATAAAATTGGAAAAAAATAATTTTGTCCAATTTAGTCCCTATCACTTAGCAACTCGAGTAGCGAGTGATTTACCACGTTAATTTCGTTATCTTTTCAAACTTAATAATCCTTTCATTACACGAAGCGTGTATATAAAATCATCTCGAGTTGCCACTTCGCCCTTCTGAATCGAAAAACTCAAGAATTAATCCTCCACTTTATTGCTCTAAACGCCAAAAAAAAAAAAAGAAAAATCTTCAGACTCTGCGTTTGCATCAAAATTAACGCGTTGTTTATATACCACGCCCGCAGTTAAAGGAAACCGGCGTTTATTCGTTTCCAGTCGAGAGAATAGAATTAGCTGGAACGCCGAGACGGTTGAAACACGGAATGGAAATTTCGCGTTGGTACTCTTTTCCCGCGAAGAAGCTAAAAGCTAGCAAAGTTCCCCCCCCTCCAGCAAGTATCGTTCATCACAACGACCGTGTCCCGTGGAACAAAGATACGAATCGCGGCGAACAACAGTTTTCCGGGTTGATGAAAAAACTCCCGAGAGACGAAGAGGGTGAAAGGGAGGGTCTTATCGCTTCCGCTCGAAAACGCACGTACGCACGAATGAATTCCGCTCGTGGAATATATATTTAAAAAGACGTGGTCAACCCTCTTGCCTTACCACTCGAGTTCCAATAGCTCGTGCCACGAACAACAACGAACAAGAATGTCGAGCCGTTTCGCGCTTTGACTCGAGCGTTCCAAGTCGTTCAAATCGTTACTACACGTTGTACAACTAATGATTATTTTATTTCGAATTTATTATTAACGTCTCGATAAAATTTAGAAAAATTTAAAATAACGTTCTTTTGATGCATCTTGCTTTACATACGTTTTGCACTTGTCCGGCTGTTTCACTTTTTACGTTTTCTATAACCAATCGCTTGTATAACTACTCGCTATTTAAAAATATTCATAAAATCAATTTTTCTCGATGCTAGCAAAACTTTCGCTGTTTAATGTAACAACACTTTTAATACACCTTTTTTCATCTTGATTTTAATGTTTTTAATATTTTTCACGAAAATATATCTGCACGTCCGAATGCCAGGAAAATGAGTAAACTCGCACGATATTGTAAGAGGTTAAGCTGAGAGATAACTCGAATATCTTTCATTCAAGCGCGGAGAGGAGGAACAGCTCGTTCCCCCTTTTAGAGATCGGCGCTGGATAAGGTGGAACGAAAACGGAACGCTTTCGTGGCTAACGAGATACAAATGTATGTATCTTGGCGATAATGGGCGTGAAAATAATCAATGGCGGTATGGAGAGGGAAAAAATTTCGTTGTGCCACGCGCCAGATACGGGACCTTCTGTTAGCCCACGTGCCAGCCAGGGAGCAGACCTCGGGCTACACCTTTCGACACCCACGCTAAAAGTAAAACGACCCACGATGACGCGCCTACTCCATACATACATACAAACGCGTACGTGTTTGTTTGCTTTTCAACCAAGAGAAATAAATCGGGACACGTCGGATTTATCCTCTGCTTTCGTTTACGAAAATCCCCTTCGAGATGTTTCATCGATTTAACCCTTTGTTATTATTTAAAAAGGTTGCCAATCAAGTAGAATGTATAATTACATTAAACATATGTATATACACGAATTAGGAAGAGTCGTGACGAGCAACAGTTTCCAGTTCTGTGCAATAATAATTTCAATATTAGGCGAGAAGAGAAGAGTTGTATCTATTACGGAACAAACATATTTTTGCGCGAACAACTGTTTATTTAAAAAATAATAAAACCACGCAATTTTAAAAAGACAAATTCGAGGACAAAATTTAAGAAGATTAACGAAGAACGTTGCCAAAGAGAGAGATAGAGGGATTGCACATCTTTTTTCTCAACCCCGTGTTAATCGAGGGGTCGCTGCGCGTAAGCCGCGTCTATCGAAAACCATGTCTCATAATATATCAGCGACGACATCGGTGTGCTGTCGTTCGATCCCTTCCCATCAATTTGCCGCAGTGGCGTGTTCCCAGCGTAGACATATCCTCATTTATCCCAATGTCCTACACACCCGAGCCAATTTCCTAATCGAGCCAATCATCCAATCGCATTAACCTTGCCGGCCATTCAGGGAGGCCCCCCTTTTTATTGGACGGTTCCTGGCCACAGGTTTCCAACGCACCGTCCATCCTCCAAGGTGTTCGACACCACTTTTGCGTAGAAGACAGCAGAACATGTAAACCGCTGCTTACCACCACTTTCACGATCGATCGATCTACGACAGAACGCCTCCGAAATGCCGACACACCAATCTCACCCAAGCCTTTGTCGCCCGCCTTGTGGAATTTCGAGGGAGGGGGGAGCTCGAGGTAGGTCGTTTCAATGACGTGGCGCATGATACGGTGTATCGCGGAGGGGAAGAATTGTGTCCGCGGCGTTCGTATAATTTCGAATCTCTCACCCCTTTCTTCCGTCGAATTCTCCGCCCCCCTCCGTGAAATTTCCTCGAACGAGACGCAGCAGGGATGTACGTCGGTTAGCTTTTAAAATAGGAGAGGAGGGGAGGGATCTCCCTTTAACTCGGACCAAGTCTTGGAGAATTCTTTCCATTCCATTTCCGGAATGGAGGGGATGGAGAGAAGGAAACGCATTCTTTGAAAATGGGTACAGGTATTCCCACCCTTCTACCTCGATCGAGCCATACGGATAAATCATACGTTCGAGGGGGAGGGGAGGGGAGGGGGCGGAGGGGGAGAGAAAGGAAGCGCGCACACAGAGACGTGTTTAGTCGTCTCTTTTCTATCATTCTTCTAATGGATGTCGCGTGGGTTGTTCGTCGATCAATTGTTGGCATCACGTAGGTTAGGTTAGTTCTCTTATTCCAGATTAAGTTAGTATATAACACCAATCTCTATTGGATATCGCGAAGAACAACTCGTAGCACTCGCGTGGGTTTAATTAAGTTAAGTCTTACGTTCGGATAAAAAGTCAGTGTATATCAATCTCTATTTTCTATCACTATAGAGCAACTTGATAAATAGAAAGGAATAATTTCGATATCGTTACTTCTTTTCACCTTTGCTCCAACGAATATTACAAAAATTAAATTACTCTCTTATTACACTTGTTTTATTTTTCCCTAATAAATATTACAAAGATTAACTCGTAGAATTTGATTGTATTCGTTAAATATTCTCCAATTTTTCAATTATTCACGACAACTGTCATCCCCCCGCCCCCCCCCCCACGTAAAACGTTTATTTTAAGAAAACAAAAAAAAAAAAATCACGAAATCGATTCGATATCGATTTTATTGGCGCGCTCGATTCGAGCGCAGGTTGCACGCATCCAACTGGAGGCGTCGGGGAAAGCTCGACGGGGGAACCAGCCGGGAAGAACGAGTACGTCGGCCCACGCCATCCGCCTCCGCGTGCAATCGCCGCGTGCAAACCTCCGCAATAGAAAATTGGATAATGGCGCGGCTCCAGCCTAGGAACAAACGGAATCTGGTGCTCGACCGGTTATCCTATTCAGATCTTCTGCCGAGCTCGTTTCCAATTTTTCCCTTCCTCGCTTCGGGGGAGAACGATCATCCATCCGACGTAGTTCACGATTTTGCAACGATCTGATGTTTATCCGGATACTCACCACGATTTAATCTCGGCGAAAGAAAGGTAAATCGAGAGTTTCGTGAAATTCGATGGCCGCATGCAACTGGTCGTATCTTGCCAACAATCTTTAATTTTTTCTTATATTCTCTAAATAATAGTAATAAATTACTGACGAGAAGAATATTCACTTCGTTGCATAATTTCATCAATTTGAATCTTCAAATCAAAAATCAATCTATCTTACCTGTAAGATCGTTTAGAATCATTTTGAAAAGTATTTCGAATAAATTCGAAACTTTCGACACACTTTTATCCACTTGACTCAAGAATAAGAATAACAATTAAGATAATATCAATGACAATCCTTAAGAATTACGAATTTCGAGTCGATCGAAGAAACTCTGTTAACCTCAAACAGTCGCTTTCCTTTTTCACCGTGTCGAGGATAGAGGCGCACGTTTCATTTTCATTTTCAACGAGGAACTACGAGCGAGAAAGCTACTCGGCAACTACTGTTTAACGTAGCATCCTGCGCGACCCGGGGGACACGTAATTAACGTGTATAAACCGACCATGCCCCGGAATAAAGAGGCCCGGCCGAACGGCGTGTACGAAGCAACACAACGCAACCATCTTACGTATACGGAAGTTACGACCCGTTATTTATCGCGTTATTACGGTGGATATCGTCCTGCCGCCTGGTGGAAATAACACGAGGCGTTTAAAGGATCGTAAAGGACACTCGTTTCGTCTTTACGTCCCTCTCCCCTCCCCCTTCCTCGAGGATTACGGTTTGCCGGGTCGTTACGCGTGCGCGCACGCACACTCTACTAAAAAATTCTTCGCGGCACGCCATCTCCAATCCGGGTGGATAGACTGCTAGCAGCAGATTCTTTTCGTATTTTTATCTCTCGTTTATATCACGTTGTCATTTTCAATCGCTCTTTGGACAATGTTCGAATTTTTGATTCGAGAGTGGTTGGAGGATGGTTACGAGGTGTTCGAAGAATACAGTAGAGACTTCCGTAACCGATTTAATAGAGAGACAATAATGAAATTTTCGGGTAATAGAACAGTTATCTTCTTTTTCAATTAAACTTTGTTTATTCGAGCAGAAATGAACAAAATTGAAAAAGTTTCTTTCGACATCTAAGGTTTCCATATCCTTTTTAGCCGCTAAGTATAAATTTTTTATCGCAAGCAGCTACGTAGAATTATATTCTCGAACCATCTACCATATATTCTTCGTTAATTTCGTTGCACTTTCACTACTTTCAAGATCTTTAATTATTTTGTGTTTTTCTTCAATAGTTAAAACTACACGTTCACTTGCCATTGCTTTATTTACCGTTCTCTGTTTCAGACTGAAGCGATACGATTATGTTTAACCGGCCGAGCACAGGAAAGTATTACATCATACGTTGTATTTACGTTGTATGTAAACATCGCTACGAAACGTTGAACGGATAACGGATAATAAAACATCCGTATATTAGGATATTCGAATAATAATGAAGATATACAGGAGTCTTTACTACACTTTTCAAATCTAAATATCGAAATATATTGAAATTTGAAATGCGAATGCGTGGTATTATATAGAGTTCGATTTTTCACTATTAAAATATGAAACTTCTCTTACAGAATAGGAAAAGTCCAAAATCAAATGGATTTCGTTCGTCAAAATTGAAAAAGTGATAAAACAGTAAAAGAGGAAAATGAAAATACATGGCAGAATCATGGTAGTTACAATTAATATCTCGACCGATATTGAAAATATTTTCCTTTGCCGTTTCTCCGTTTTCATTGAAAACACGCGATAAAATTAGCGGCCCGCCACTTGTTTCATCATCGATTCGTTTTTTACGCGTTAATACTCGAGTCCAGCAGAGTGCGCAACACGCGACGATGATTTTTGTTACGAAAAAAAAAAACGTCGATAAAGCTCGCAAAGCCATCTGCTCGATAAAAAGAAAAAAGGATTCGAGTCGTTTCCCTGTTTTCTTTACCGCGCTATAAATTTATTCAGCCGAATCGATTTCACGTTAACCAATAAAACGTCACCACTCTCGAATAATTGAATAAATTTTCCCCGTGTTTCCACAATCGTGAAAATCTTTTTCCAATAATACGTGAATAATTTTTTCACGAGAAAAAAAAGAAGGAAAAATAAAAAACAGGAGGCGGTATCGACATAAAAGAGTATACGTGCCGTATTTTCGGTACAAATAAAATAAAAATTTTCGTTTTATCAAACTGAACGATCCAACGAGCCGGAAAAAAACTTGTTGACTGGTTAACGCGTTCTCGATCGTCGGTGGCCGTGATGACGATCGAATTAACCGCAATTTGGTAACCGGCGATAAATCGACCGACGTTCAACGTTGATTTTCACCCAATCGATCTACGAATAAACTCGCGCAGACTTTTTCCATCTACACGTTTCGATCGCTTACGTATCTCTCGACGAAAAATAAATATCGAAATAGAATATTTCAACCGCTCGTTCGATTCATTATCGCTCATTAACGGCCGACTCGCAATCAATCGAGTCGAAAGATGATTAATATTATAATTATCTAAAATAAACATCGAAAAGACTATCCAAATAAGCTTTTAACGAATAAAGAATATAAATGATACACCACAGAGAAAGAGAGAGAGAGAGAGAGAGAGAGAGAGTGGTAGTACTACGCGTACTACCTGCGTGGGCGAGGAAGAAAAATGTGGTCGGGAAAGAGCCGAGCCTCGGGCGGCGACGTCTTGATTACGAGAGAACCGGATCGAGCGAGAGTTAAGCGGCAACCTTTCCCTCCATATCCCAACCATGTTCCAATATATACACTTTATAAATGAATCGATTTACGGAACGATTCATTTCCTTCGATTAAAAGCGACAACGCGAGGTTGAACGGTGAGATGGCGCGTCGATCGATCATCCATCGATTAACGAGGATGGATGACAACCGCGCTTCGTCTTATTATATAAATACGCGAGCGACAACTGGGGGAGAATGGGCGCATTAACGGTGGGCTACCGCGTTTTCACATGTTTCATGCCCGTTTCGAGCGTTAATAAAATTCAGCTTAATTTCATCGCGATTTCGATATCACTCGAAGAGAATTTACGGATACAAAACTCGTTTTCCAACGATCGGGCGAAAATCATTTCCCCGATTATAATCGAGGAGGGCGCGAGAATCGATGGAACGATTCTTGGGGGGAGGAGAGAAGGAAAGTGGCGGAAACAATATCCGGAGAAATTCCGTGGTAATACGGCGTGGAGGAAGAGCACGAAGCCGCGGGGTACGACAAGTGGTAATTTAATTAAAATGGTGGCGGTTATACTTGTTAAATAATCGTCACTCGGTAATTAGAAAAGGGTCTTTCTTGGGGAAAAACTTGTAATTTCACTCGCGCGTTTTAATCCAGCCTGCCGTGCGCGCCTCTGTCCCGGTGGCAACCAGTTCAATTAGAAAAATGGACGGGGAGCATCGTCGAGCTACGACGCGACGTTCTTATTAATTAAGGTCGATTTTAATAATTTGATAAGATGTTATTTTAACGTTAGGTTAACATTGGATGCGCCGATGGTTTTAACTCGATTGGAATTAAAAGATTAGAAGTGAAGTTTTTTTTTAAGCGGTTATTTTGCGAAATTTTCGCTCGAATAACATTTATTCGTAGCCATAATTGTAATCTCGGTTATTATGATGATAAGATCGTTCGAGCAACTTTAATTTTAACCGTTTAGGATTTTTTTACTCACCTTCGAGTTCACGTAAATGGAATTCTACGAGGGTTTTATCGATGATCGATATGTTTTAGCGAGAGCGTCGAACACAAGATTGCAACACAATTAATCGTAACGCAAGAACGTTGTTAATTAAGCTCGATTTTAATAATTTTATACCGCCGTTTCGTGCTCACGGCGAGATCCTATCTTACATTGTGGATGATGGTTTCAACTAATTAAGAATTAAAATTAAAAGTGAGGTTATTTCAAGCGATTACTTCATTGCAAAGTAAAATCGCTCGAATAACATTTATTCGTAGCCACTATAATTGTAATCTCCGTCATCACGATGCTTTCGATGATATAAATCGTTCGAGTTAAATTTAATTCCAATCTTTGCGTTCACGCAAGTAGAAAGCGAAAGCATCAAACGGCCGCAATTAATTGTAACGCGAAATTGTCGTAGCTACGAATAAATTCAAGCACCTTTCATTACTCAAAGTAACTTTAAATTCCGGAAGTTTCAATTAATTTTTCAATTCAGTTTTCATAATTATACTTACTGGATAATTCAAGCCACGCTTAATAACACGTGTTATTCTTCGTCAAATTCTCGTGTAGCCTTTTCTTTCGTCTAACCTAACCTAACTTTCTCCTTGCTTCTCTCCACCTACACAATTCCTCGACGAGAAGGGACACGGTACACACGAAACATTGGCGGGAAAAGAATGTCGCGAAAGGGTTAAAAGTTGAAGGCGCGAGCCATCGTGTCCTCTTCCCTCTCTCTCAGAGCTACTTAAAAACCCGCGAGGGAACCTCTCGTAAGAGATTACGGTGGATGCTGCGAAATCTCCACTCCTCCTCCTTTCGAGAATCGTTCGCGCGCGATAATTCGAGAAAGCATCGTGTTTACCATCGAACGTATGGAGAGGCGACGTTGGGTGGAAAATTCATCCCCGGGTGAAATATATATACATATATATTGGGCCGTGTTTGCATAAGGGGCGAATCGAACGAAAACGGTTTTATACTCGCGAAACATCGTCGATATGGATTCACTCGAATTTTCGGAAGATAAACCGGCGAGTTTTTCTACCATGGATAAATATTAGATTGTTTTCTCTTTTTTTTTTTTTGATGAGAGCGTACACTTCGAATTAATAAAAAATCGTTTGCTTGATTTTCCTTCCATTCGATCGGTTTTTCGAGTACTGGATAAAAATAAGTTTTTCTTCTTTTTGTCATCGATAAAAGGCGGCGACACGTTGCGCAAATATTTGATCTAACACGGCGAATACGTTCCAGCAAGGAATTTGGATCTAGGATCTACGAGACCTTTGATTCCTCGACACGATTTCCCAGAGATTGTATCGATGAAACATAGGACAGGGTTAAAATTTTGCATCCTCTCGCGAATGGAAGGTTGATAGGATCTCGAAACTTCTTTGTGGCTTTGGTTCACGAGAGAGAGAAAAGGTAGGACGCGAGGGCAAACAAAACGGCAGCCAGACGGTTGCTTGAAAGCAGCCTTCGAGTTCGCCGAATCCATTAAGTTCCGTAGTTTGAATACCATCGAAGTCGAGTCGCCTCGGTATGCGGGAACATCCTTCCGGAAGCCGAGGAAGTTTACCAATGTCCGCTTGGAACGCTTAAAATTTTCCTTCCGCGCATTGAATAACAATCTTTGAAAAAAAAAAAGAAAAAAACATTCGTTCATCGTAAAAATAAAGAATTTTTTTGATCGAATTCGCGAAAAAAGATGGAGCTTCTCATTTGAGAGAGGAGAATTGTTGTAAGGAAGTTTGACTCTCTCTCTCTTTCTTCATCGAAAGAAAAGTGTCTCGGTGAAGAAAAGCGGTGATAAACGTCCCTTACTTTTCCAACAAATTTCATTCCAACCGCGGCTCAACCGATTACTAACGAATTCCACGCGCGCCTCCCTTCCTCCCTTCCTTTCTTGTGGTGGATAATAGTTAAAAAAAAAAAAAAAAAAAAAAAGGAAGCGTGGGAAGGAAAAAGCGAAACGACAAAGTCCGAAACACGGTTGATAAAAAAAGGGATAAGTGTTGTCAAGAGATGGAAATTTTTCTACTCTCTTACTTCATCGTTCGAATCGCAGAGGCGATTTTATTACCGATTTGCGGGGGGATAAATCGAACACGGGATTAAAATCTTTGCGATTACTTTCCTTCGATAAGAGGATCGATCGAAGAAGCATTGGCGCATAGTGGCGCAGCTTTGCATCCGAACAATTCGCGTGAAATCGAACGAATTATCTCGTTGGAACTCGTCGGATTAAGGTGGAATCGAGAGGTGGAGCGGAGGAGTTCGTCTTTGTGAAATTTTCCTTCTCTATTGGGAAACATCGTGTACGATAAAACTTTGGATTATTCGGCGTAATTGGGGGGAATAATCGAAATTGGAGGGACTGATCTAACCTGACCTAACTTTGACTTTGAAGAAAACTGTTACGGAAATTATCTTGATCAACGAGACGATTGAAAAGTAACGATTCAATCATTCGATATTTAAAATATTTCGTTCGTTATTGCGTATGATGAGTGTGTTCCAATTTATGTTACATCTCGTCGTTGGCTTATCAGGTTGTACCACGTGAAATTGCCAATTTTAGAATAAATGACAATCGACTTGTAAACTCTATATTTTGCTTATTTTTATTAAGTTTTCTTTCTCTATCAATTTAACTGTTCTTCGAGAAGTTTCAAACGAATTTAGAATATTATTCGCGTTTTAGCCGAAGCATATTGAAAGATTAGGTTAACTTTCAGGTGGTTTCAAAAATCTTGAAAATGAGCCTTGAAGTGGATCCATAAACAAAGATAAATCGAGAGCCAAAGTGGAATTGGACGTATCTCCAATGACAGTTTTCAAATATTTGGGTGCAATGACTAAAGTGAAAAAGAAATTGGAAAAGGGGGATCAAAAGTTACAATCGTTACACGATCAATGCTAATGGAAAATCCTGAACAAATGCTGAAAGCATCGATTGAAAAAAATTACAATGACTGTGTGGTGTAAAGAGAATAATTCGTTGTTCTTTTCTGGAAACAACGAGACAACAACAACGATGGATCTATTCTACACTCTAAACCATTTTAGAAAAATTAGCTGAATCAAAATAAGAAATCTTAACCCATTCACCATAATTATCACTTGTTGAAGAATGCTCGAGAAACTGCAAACGTTCGAAGAATTTCTTCGCATTAAAACCATCAAGTTTTATAAAAATGGAATGCATCGGTTGGAAAGAGTCATTAAAGCCAATTTAGATCAGTTAGTTTCGAAAAAACATCGTTTTTCTTCCGACCAAGAAAAATGGAAATTCCACGCGGTAATATACTCGCATACTGATTTCGTTCCTTTAATTAAGATTTCTTTGGCTCTTTGACCATTCAAGAGAATGGCAGGCAGACACCGGCGGCATCTAGGAAATCAACGAGAAGAAAACCTTATTGACACGACTTAAACGAGAGGAACTTTAATTGCGACTTAATACCGGCACAATTAGCCGGCTCGACAGTTGAAAACTTGCTGTTAACCACTCGACTTTCTCCGGGGAAGATCCTTGGTCTGGAAATACGTGGGATTACACGTGGGGCATGAGAGAATGAAAATCCGATTGTCCAACGTAATCGAGGATCGCGTCTCTCCTCCGCCTACTTACCCTCTCCCATTATATCCATAGATATCCTCTCTCTTCTCGCAATCCTCTCGAGAATTGCGAAAACTCGACCCTACGATTCCTTATTTTTCCTATCCTGCAGACAGCATCATCGATCCCAGAAATCGATCGAAGAGATTTGCAACAAATATAATTTTCTTCCACCAGCCTCTAATTTTGTAAACAGCTGTATAATTTAACGTAGCTTCACGCTTCTTAAACCTTTCTACTATGGTCGCTCAGCATAACATGCCATTGATGTACTATGGGCGACTTGTATAATCGCTTTATATAAAATGCCATTGACGTGCTATAGGCGACTATAATCGCTCTGCATAAGATGCCACTGAAATATTACGGGCGACTAGTCATTCTGTATAAGATGTCACTGAAATATTATGGGCGACTATAATCGTTTTGCATAAAATGCCATTGACATGCTACGTGTGACTATAGTCGTTTTGCATAAAATGCCACTGACATGTTACGTGTGACTATAGCAGCTTTGCATAAAATGCCATTGACATGCTACGTGTGACTATAGTAGCTTTGCATAAAATGCCATTGACATGCTACGTGTGATTATAGTCGTTTTGCATAAGATGCCATTGACATATTACGTGTAACTATAGCAGCTTTGCATAAAATGCCACTGAGATATTATGGGCGACTATAATTGCTCTGCATAAGATGCCATTGAAATATTACGGGCGACTAGTCATTCTGTATAAGATGTCACTGACATATTACGGGTGACTATAATCGTTTTGCATAAAATGCCATTGACATGCTACGTGTGACTATAGTCGTTTTGCATAAGATGCCATTGACATATTACGTGTGACTATAGTCTCTCTGCATAAAATGCCACTGAGATATTATGGACGACTATAATTGCTCTGCGTAAGACGCCACTGAAATATTATGGGCGAATAGTCATTCTATATAAGATGCCACTGGAATGCTACGAGCGACTATAATCGTTTTGCATAAAATGTCATTGATATGCTACGTGTGACTATAGTCGTTTTGCATAAAATGCCACTGACATGTTACGTGTGACTATAGTCGTTTTGCATAAAATGCCATTGACATGCTACGTGTGACTATAGTCGTTTTGCATAAAATGCCATTGACATGTTATGGACGACTATAATTGCTCTACGTAAGATGCCACTGAAATACTACGACTATAGTCTCTCTGCATAAAATGCCACTGAGATATTATGGACGACTATAATTGCTCTGCATAAGATGCCATTGAAATATTATGGGCGACTATCCTAATCGTCTGCATATAAAATGTCATTGACATGCTACGTGTGACTATAGTAGCTTTGCATAAAATGCCATTGACATGCTACGTGTGACTATAGTCGTTTTGCATAAAATGCCATTGACATGTTACGTGTGACTATAGTAGCTTTGCATAAAATGCCACTGAGATATTATGGGCGACTATAATTGCTCTGCGTAAGATGCCACTGAAATACTACGACTATAGTCTCTCTGCATAAAATGCCACTAATATTATGGACGACTATAATTGCTCTGCGTAAGACGCCACTGAAATATTATGGGCGAATAGTCATTCTATATAAGATGCTACTCGAATGCTACGAGCGACTATAATCGTTTTGCATAAAATGCCATTGACATGCTACGTGTGACTATAGTCGTTTTGCATAAAATGCCATTCACATGTTACGTGTGACTATAGTAGCTTTGCATAAAATGCCACTGAGATATTTTGGACAACTATAATTGCTCTGCATAAGATGCCATTGAAATATTATGGGCGACTATAATCGTCTGCATATAAAATGTCATTGACATGCTACATGTGACTATAGTCGTTTTGCATAAAATGCCACTGAGATATTATGGATGACTATAATTGCTCTTCGTAAGATGCCACTGAAATACTACGACTATAGTCTTTCTGCATAAAATGCCACTAATGTACTATGACGAGCGATTATAGTCGCTTTGCATAAGATGCCATTAGTACAGGCGACTACAATCGCTCTGCATAAGATTCCACTACTAGGGGCGACTATAGTCGTTCTGTACAAGATGCCGCGTATTGTACGATATGACGAGCGATTATATGAAGTTATTATACATCTAAACGTAGCATCGATATTTTGTTTTTATCATCAATTTTTCTTTCAATAAACACAATTGTCAAAGCAATTCGAATTGTGAGGCGACCGCTGACGATCTTTTTCGAGCACATTTTTGCCACGGCGGAGAAGTCGCCCGTAGTGAAAGGTTAGGTGTCTTTGCGATTGAATGAATTAAATTACGAACAGAATCAGTTCTACGTAACTAACGTTGAGTGACAATTGCCAATTGAATCTGAATATATATAGATATAAAAGAGCGGGTTTATCTTTCCAATATCGATGGATTTTTAAAATGATCTTCTCGTGCAATTGGAAGAAATTAATGTAATTCGTATTACAATTTTAACAATCCGATTAAAATACTAGACATTGAACGATCAAGATGAATAAAAATAAACACCTCGATTAATACCCTATGCCAAAACTTTCCTACTCCCTTAATCCTACAACCACGTTGTCCAGCATCTTGTTACACGAGTCGCATGACGGAGGAACGACGTTTAATTCTCCCGTGGCACGTTGCTCGCCGCAATTCTAATCAAAACAGTGGTTGGTCGTTCCACACAACGCTCCGCGAGGCTATTAAGAGGGAAAATAAATAAACAACCCGCGTCCCTCTTATTCAAATCGTGATATTTCCATTGCACGCACAATCGTCGGGGATAAAACGGGATTCGTGTTGTTCGTCGAAAAGGTGAGGAGCGTCGACTTTCGACGTACGACACGAGAGAGAGAAAGCCTCCCTCTACGAACGCCCATTACTCACCGGCCGTGTCCCGCTGCCAGGTACAATTTGTTCGACTCGTAGAAGCGAGAAGAAACGACGAACCGCGTGACAGATGAGACAGAAGGAGGGAAAGAAGGAGGGAAGAGTAAACGCTCGAAGACACGAGGGAAGAAAGAACGACGCAAGATTCTTTCTTGGAACGTGTCGATCGCGTTCCACACATTGTCCACACGATGTAACAACAACAATCTTCGAAATCGTGTTTTTCTTTTCCACTCGATTTTTCGAAAAGACGAGCGAAGGTGACTCGTCGTCGCTTTTTAATTATGATTTAATCTTGGATATCGAGTAAAACAACAGTATGTAGTCGCTGTTGGCTGGAATCAATGATTGGGATTGGAAAATATCCATGGATCGATTCAATTCGAGGGACTGTTCCCTTAATTTCGCGCGGTTCGTTGTTCGACTTCCTCTGCAAGTTTTCTTATATAATAGAACAGGAATACCTTGAAGGAATTCTCGTGAAAAATAAGATGAGGGAAGGAGTTATTTCCATTGGGGTTAATGTTAATCGAGGCAGAAGAAGAAGAAGAAGAGGAAGAGGAAGGAGAAGAAACACACTCGAGAGCTCGTCTCGAGGGGGAGGAGGAGAAAGGCAAAACCTTTTTCCTCGATCGACAACGAGGAAATTACGCTTTGACGCCGTGGGGACGGGAGGGGGAAGGCGTTTGAAAAAGGGACGGCTTATGCCGCGGTGAAGAAAAGATCGGAAGGAAAATAATGTTCCAGGTAGGTTGCCCGCCCTGAAATATTCTCAACGTTGCGCGCGAGATAGAAGAAAAAATTGTCCAACTGAAAAATTCGCGATACACGATCCTCGACGACGAAATTGGTGCTTGCCGCGTCTCGAACGATTATCCCGAGAAACTGATTATTAATAACGCAACCTTAAATCGATTTTTTTCTCCTCATTTTTATCTTACCTCTATAGTAATTCTATTTACAATAATTATTTGCTCTTCATTTAACATCTAATCCTGTTTTAGGATCTAATTTTAATAATTATAAAATTTCTTTTCATCTATATTTTTAGAGATTAAACATTTATTAGGATTTTATTTAAATCTTATTCATTTTCACAATAATTAATTTCCAATATTATCTAGGTGATCCCGATAATTTCAAAATTGCTAATCCCACGAGTACTCCCACGCATATTAAACCTGAATGATATTTCTTATTTGCTTACTCAATTTTACCTGCTATTCCTAATAAACTTGGTGGAGTTCCTAATTGGATTAGTAATATCAATTTTAATTTTATATATTACTACTTTTTACAATAATAAATTTAATCTATTAAATAACATTTATTATTGATTTTTCATCAACAATTTTATTATATTAACGTGTCGCGAACGCGTTGTGTTGAGAGGCTGTTGGAGAGAGAGAGTTGAAAAGAAACAGTTTGACCCACTCGAAGAAACGATGGGATAAAGATTCTCTGTCGGTAAGAAAATAATCCCCTCGATTCTAAACGGAATGCCTTCCTGCTTTAAAGTCCTCATACCTTCTCCTTCCTTATTCGCCGGTTGAAGAGGAGATGCACGTGGATGGATATTCATTCAGTTTCGAAACGATTCTCTACACAGCTCCTTCTTTCGCTCCTTCTTTCTTCTTTATTCTCCTCGATATTATTCGAATATTTCTCTAAACGGAGATATTCGTTTATATCTTTGAGTACGTACGTGGAGCACGTAAGTGGAGGAGCGGGTGGATATTCATTCAGTTCCCTCTCCAGTTCGTTCCAATTTTTTCCCCAGATATCTCCAGCTTTGAACGTATTGAAATGGACGAGCGACGTTCTATCTGACGTACGTTGATTCCTCGCTAGAGTAAAAATTGGAAATTGTTCGGCGAGAAAGCTGGTCTGGACAAAGAGCATCGAGTTTATTCCAAACGAGATTCATCGAACGGAATGTATCCACGGGTCAGAATTGAAACGCGCGTGATTTCCATCATTTTCTTTCTCAATCGTTTTACACCGCACGCAAATTACGAACGAAATTAAAGGTAATTTTTAATGCAAAGCAACGCGAGTTGAAAAAGTAACCAAATTAAAAATTTCGACTTAAAAACGAGCAACATTTATTCCCAGCTTCTTAGTCGATCTTCTTTTCGTACAGCCGTTTGCCGCTACAATTATTTGCTACAATTATTATTATCACGTTTCGAACGACAAATTATCGAAGTAACATTCGACTGTCAAATTTTCCCCATCGCTGCGACACACACATACTCTCTCTTTCTCTGTATTTCCAATTATGTTATTCGAATCGACTGCTGATCGACACTGCGTGGAGAATCGACTCTTGCCAGGCGAAGGAAGAGCGCGGGAGAAAAGTGAAGATCCGCGAGAGGAAATTCCGCTGTGAAGAGGAGGAGGGAGAGAAGGGAGAAAAGGGATGAAAAGGGCGTTTAAAGTTTACGGACAAGCGAGGTGGGGGGACGTTGAACAAAAACGTCGTCCCGCGAGGGACAAAGGTCGAAAAGATTGCCTTTATCCCCGCCCCGTGAAATATGAAAAAGAAAGAAGAAAAGGGTTAGACGGAAAGGAGGAAGAGGTGTCGGCGTTTCGAAGGAGCTCGTTTCTTCCCAATCTGTTTCACTCAACCTTCCCTTCGCTTCTCGGTTGAAGTTGACGGCCAATAAGGAAGACTCGAGACATCCTTTCGAGAGAGAAAGAGAGAGAAAAAAGAAGAAGGAGAGTCGACTCTGTTTGCCAAGCGAAAACAGGTGCCACGGAAGACCCGTGCCAGCCGCTTAATTACTCGGCGAATTCCATCGAACGTTTAGGAAACTGGAGTCAAGTTGGCGCGAACAAGTTGCCGCCCCTCCTCTTCAACAACTTCGCTAATTCTATTTGTCTACTTTCAATTACGAAGCACGCGTCGCTACCTCCAGATATACCTGTTGTCATCCTCTGAAATTGTTGCAACTTTGTCTCCACACGAACGCCTCGATGATAACGCTTCAAGCTTCTTTCTCTCTTCTTTTTCGTTTCGAACGATTCTCTAAGATTCGTGGCCAGAGTTGAACTTCGTTTCGAGACTCTTTTATAAACCCTTTTTTCTTTCATCGAACTTTCTTATAGAACTCGATGATTCGAAACAACTCAATTTTCTTAAATTTCTACGCTTCGAGGAGAGATGGAAATGATTCAGTAGTTTCTGATTTGCTTCGTACGTAAAAGTAGAAGCAGTGTCGCTATCTCTGTGTCATATTGGGCAATTCGTAATCTCATTTCATATAGAGAGCATCTTTTTGGTCAAAGAAATACCGAAAAAATCCGCAAAAGAAAAACGATTTCTCGTGAATTAAATAGATAGATATAAAGCAGGTTTATCCACTATTGCTCGTACGATTCGAAAAATTAATAATAATTTTTTCATCTCGTTCAAGCCCTTTCCTATCCTTTCCTTCCTTTCTTTCCTAACCTAAAAGATTAACAGCCAAACAAGCCTCAAAGAAAAAAATACAGAGAAAAACGTTTAAACACTCCTCTCTCTTTTTTTCCTCTTATCTTCCAAGGCAAACCATCGATCCTGAAAATATTCGAATCCTGATTGTATTTCCAATACAATCGAGAGATTATTCAATTTCCGCGTAAGCTTCTAACGCGATTCGTGCTCACCCTGGCTCATCCTCGAGGATGAAGATCGACGCGGTTTCGCAAAGGCGGCGACGAGAATGCGCGTTCCACGAGAATTGTTGAATTCGCGTTTCAATCAAACGGCGCGCAATAACGCGCCAAAAGGGGAAATCCTCGAAAAAGAGTGAACTTTGAACGAGTGCGTCGAAATCGTGGCACACAACTGATTCTTTTCTTATATCAATTGTTTGACATAATTAATCGTTCGAATTATTAGGGATTCGATAATCCTGATTCATAGTTTGTCGTATAATTTGTATTGCTTTAACTGAAATTTCGCTTGTTGTCTTTCTGGAATAAAAATTTTGTAATTTTGGCCGAGGAAGAAATTGATCGAAGAAACGTTTATAGTAATCGCCGCGTGGAACGACTCGATCCTCGAGCCCGGAAAAACAGTGGATGAGGGCGCCCAAGAAAAGAAAAAAAGGAAGCGTGGTGGAAATTGAAGTTCGAATTAGCGAGGCGGGATGCGTTTCGTCGAATAAATGGAATTTTAGAGGAGCGGGAAAAAATCGAAATTGGAAGGTGGCTCATGAATAAAAACAACCAAATCCTTTCTCTCCCTTCCCTCCAATTAATTCTATCCAATTATCCAAAAACCAATTTTATCATTTTTTCCGTCCTGATTTCCTCTCCGAGAAGGAAAAATTCTTCCTTTCGATCCTTCGAGGAGAACTAATCTCTTTCCAACGAGACACACATATCCTCGTTAACGAGGTAAATCGTGGTCAAGAGAGATCTTTCCCGACCCGAATCTCTGCCGCGAATTCACGACTCTGTTTGGTTTTTTACGAGGGGCTACTTTGGCCGGCAAAAGACTTACTTTTTTTCTCGACGTTGAATAATAAATCGTCGCGAAATTCTTCTTAAACGGGAAACTAATCAGCGCCGAAATTAACTCTCTTATTACTTGTTCATCGTGCCACTTTGGATTAGAAAAAAAAAAAATTTGGACGAGGAAGTATTTTTCTCTTTGGAAGCGCGAGGATGGAAGGAGGGAAGGAGGAGGATCTTTTTTTTTTCGTAATTATTAGAAGACTACAAGAGCAACTTCACTCGTGATGATTCTACAGTTTTCAGAGACTCCGTTTCTACAGACTTTTTCTTTTTCCTTTTATTAACTTCCGCTCTCGGTACACACGTGAATTTCCCTCGATGAATCTTTTAACAACGCGGCCGGGAGTCGAGCCGCGATTAATTATTCACGCGTGATCATGCATTTCGCAACCTTCTGAGAGAGGGAAAACTGCATTATGCGAGTCGCCGCTTCTCTTTTTCTTTCTCCTCTACTACTATTTCATCGAATTTCCGTTTCGAAATAAGTATCACAAATTCTTTATTTATTTATTCCTCCGTTCCTTGGGTTGGAAGGAGAGTGACGTGCACCACGCGCGTCTAATTTGAATATTCGAATGCAACGTTATTTTTCGGGATGGTCCGCGAGGGGAAAGAAAAAAGAAGCGCATCGACCAACCAATCTTCCAGCGCTTCCGTGAGCCATCGATTGCGTTTCTGCTGGACGAATTTTTGGCGCCAGCAATCGGACCGATATAACTCGTTCGAAGGAACGAGTCGGGAGGATAAATATTATATCAAACGTCGACGTTTCGAATGGACGTTTGATTGGATGGCGTTTGCTAAACGCTCGGAGGATTCTGTCTGTGCAAAAATAAGTGCAAGAAACTATGGCACATTATGCTGAACGATTCACAAATAGCTCGCGAGGTCAGTGATTGCCAGTTGCAGAGAACAACGATCAACGATTTGCTCGAAAGGCGGTTGTTATACATTCATGGCTGGATTCACTTACGGACAGTTTGCAACAGTCGGTGAACTTCTGTGAACAACAAATAATCGCAATAAATTCGCCAGCGAATATTGTTCGCGAACAATTCGTTGTAAACTGTTCGATGAGTACGAGCCTTTAAGCCTACATTGCTATTCGTTTTATCACATTTTAATAATTATGTTTGCTGGTAATATTTTTGTGAATTAATTAAATTGTATTCGTTTGGAAGTGTTTAATAATTATGAGTATGCGCCTTTAAGTCTATATTGTTATTCGTAACATTTTAATAAATTATGTTTGTTGGTAATGCAATATCTTTACGAGCATTATGTTGCGATTAAATTGTGTTCGTTCTGAATCGTTCGATGAGTACGAGCCTTTAAATCTACATTGCTATTCGTTTTACGTTCACATTTTAATAAATTATGTTTGCTGGTAATGGATATTTTTGTGAATTAATTAAATTGTATTCGTTAGGAAGTGTTTAATGAGTATGCGCCTTTAAGTCTATACTGTTATTCGTAACATTTTAATAAATTATGTTTGCGAAATAATTAAATTGTGTTCGTTGTAAACTGTTCGATGAGTACGAGCCTTTAAGCCTACATTGCTATTCGTTTTATCACATTTTAATAAATTATGTTTGCTGGTAATGGATATTTTTGTGAATTAATTAAATTGTATTCGTTATGAACTGTTTAATAAATCTACACTGCTATTCGTAACATTTTAATAAATTATGCTTGCGAAATAATTAAATTATATTCGTTGCAAACTGTTCGATGAGTAGAGACGAGCCTTTAAGCCTACATTGCTATTCGTTTTATCACATTTTAATAAATTATGTTTGCTGGTAATGGATATTTTTGTGAATTAATTAAATTGTATTCGTTATGAACTGTATAATAAATCTACACAACTATTCGTAACATTTTAATAAATTATGCTTGCGAATTAATTAAATTATATTCGTTGAAAACTATTCGATGAATATGCGCCTTTAAATCTACTCATAACATTTTAATAAATTATATGCTAGTAATGAATATTTTTGCGAATTAATTAAATTATATCGGTTGCAAACTGTTCGATGAGTACGAGCCTTTAAGCCTACATTGCTATTCGTTTTATCACATTTTAATAAATTATGTTTGCTGGTAATGGATATTTTTGTGAATTAATTAAATTGTATTCGTTATGAACTGTTTAATAAATCTACACTGCTATTCGTAACATTTTAATAAATTATGCTTGCGAAATAATTAAATTATATTCGTTGAAAACTATTCGATGAATATGCGCCTTTAAATCTACTCATAACATTTTAATAAATTATATGCTAGTAATGAATATTTTTGCGAATTAATTAAATTATATTGGTTGCAAACTGTTCGATGAATAGAGACGAGCCTTTAAGCCTACATTGCTATTCGTTTTATCACATTTTAATAAATTATGTTTTAATGGATATCTTTGCGATAATCAACTAAATTGTGCTCGTTGTGAACACGTGTCTTTAAACTGAGTTTACATTGCTGAAAATTTCCCAACAATTTATAAATTATATTCGCTGCTGCTACATACAGATACTTTTGCGAATATCACGCAATAATACCAGGGAATAATGTTAATTGTTTGTTGAATACTTTAAAGCATCCGTTCGAGTTGAAATCGTACATACGGACGCGTTATTTCGTTTTCAACGAACAATTCTGCATCTGTTCGCCTAGAGCTCTACCTCTACCACGAGATACGAGATATTTCTATATCATATATTGGCGTGCAAAATGTAGAAAGACGTTTCCAAATAAGAGCAATTAAGAGTGGAATTAATCGGGCCATTTTTCATGCAGGCGTGGAGGAGGAGGAAGTGGCACGCGTGATTCGTTACCACGAGAGGTATCGGGCAATCAAGTTAATGAGGAAAGAGGAGCAACGAGTGGAAAAGAGAGGAGCGAGAAAGAGACGCGACAAGGAAAGGCCTTTCACCTAATGGTTTGAGAAACGTTGACCGTTGGCCCGCGCCATTTATGGCAACTCATTCTCCGCTACCATTTTCATTTGGCCCTCCTCAATCGCGTTTCCTTCTCTTTGATCGTCTCTTCGATCAACAACGTTGCTCAAACTCACCGTGCGTCATCGGTGTGCAGCTTCAGCCCGATCTTTGATACGCATGTCCACTTTAGAATTTTCGAAAGTTTCCCCCGTCACTGCTCGGCCACGTGTCCTGGAAACACACGATCAAATCACTTTTTCTTGCATCTCTTCTCTTTCGATTCTTCCAATCTTCCATCTTTTATTCTTCCTGCGAAGCAGCATAATCTTATCAATTATTCACCGTATGTACACGCGATCGATACAAACAAATTCTCTCTCACCATTCGATACGATACAATTTTCGCGAATTTTCTCGTTTCATTGGACGGTATAAATTTTCTGCCACTTCGAAATATTTCAACGAGCGCCCTTTCAACGAATTCAATTATTATACAATTTCTCGAATCCTCCTACGAATTATTTCTTCAATAATAAATTTGCTCTAACTAATTTTAGAAAGAAAAAATTACGATATAAATTTTTCTGCCATTTCGAAATATTTGAACAAACGGCCATTTCAATTTCTCGCGGATGTTTCGAATCAAATTCTCCTCTTACGGTTTCATTATCCTTTCATAACGAATTACATTTGCTCTAACTAATATTAAAAAGAAGAAATTTCTATATATATATATAATTTTCGCGAATATCTTTCATTGAACGATACAAATTTTCGAAATATTTCAAGAAGCGGCCATCAACGAATTCAATATATCAATTACTACAATTTTTCGAACGTCTCAAATCAAATCCTCCTACGAATTATCCCTTAGAGTACATTTGCTCTAACTAATATTATAAAGAAAAAATTACTATATATAAATATATATAATTTTCTCGTTTCATTGAACGATACAAATTTTTCGAAATGTTGTCACGATACAATTTAAAACGCGTTCACCCCTTCGCAACGAATTACATTTGCTCCAACTAACCGAATTAGAAAGAAAAAAACAAAAAATTACGGTCCAATTAGTTCTTCGTCCCCGAACACAACCCCGAAGAAAGGAAGAGATTCGTCTCGGAGTTAACGCTCAGCAATAGTCGCCGACACGCAACCCCTTAACGCCGATTTCGTGACCGGCGCTGCGTAAACAGCCCAAGTTCTGGGCGTGTAAACGCCATCAGATTACACAGGCGCAGCATTTAGCGCGATAAGCCACGACCCGCTAATGCGTGCAACGCCGCGAGGATTGAGAGCGTTAAGCAAGCTCGCGGACAGAAACTTTTTCCACGGGCGGAGCGGAGAAAAATGGTTGTTGAACGGCGCTCACGTCTCAAACCGCCGAGTTCGAATCCCTCCACGATTCGTGTAAGAGTCCCGTTGAAAGGGAGAGAAAGAAAGGTGTTTATGCCGGTTTTAAATATTTACCGAAAATAATTTTATACGAGGAAAAGTTAAAGGAAGATGAGCCTTCTTCTTCTTCTGCAAAAGTGAGAGTCGAAATAATGATATCGTTAGATAATTGTTTTACAAATTAATTTTCTCGAGTGAAACGAAATATTTTCATCCCCCTCCTTTACTCGTTTTACATCGCATGATACCAATCTCGTATAAAATTACAATAAATATATATATAAAGAAAGTGAAGAAAGAAGATTTAATCTCCGTGCGCAAGCAGCGAAATATCTTTTAATCGGTATCAAAGGATAATTAATAATCCTCGATGGAGAGTTTCCTTTTAAAGACGAGTATGAACGTAGAGAAATAACGTCATACCCGTGCAAGGAAAAGCATCCAACATCGTCGATAACGCCTCGTACGTTTGTAACGCAGAAGAAACGAGAGAAACAGAAGCCGAATCTGCCTGTTTGTGCATAACATGTCGCGATATTATGCAGATCCAAGTGGAAGAAAAGCGGCACGGAACGTGGATAAAATTCGACTCGGGTCGAAATAAACTCCGCGCAACTTTCCGGCTAATAAAAGAAAGGAAGAGATATCGCGGCGCAAAGCGTTCGATAAAGGATTGTTGCATCGACGAAAACGACGAGATGGATGAGAAAGAGAGAGAGCTTCGATCTTGTTTTTCTCTCTTGTTATTGTCGCGAGTGCGCTTCCCTCGCATACAAACAGCACAAAGAATTAGAGGGGCAGTTTCAGCTCGAAATCGAAATATCGTGAGAGGGAGAAAGATGAAAGGGAAGCTCAAGTTCTTTTCTCCGTACTTTTACATCGATCTAATATCAAAGGATCGAAATTCTCGCTCGTCCAAATTTCTCTTTGATATTTTATCGTTCTACGGATTCTACGGCTCGCCGATTAAGGATTACTTCCACTGTTCTCCCATTTTCCGTTTTATTCTCCCTCTTTTTTCCTTTCTTTCTTTTTAATTCATATATTATTAAATTTCACGGGGGAGAATCGAAGTCGATATCGATTTAATCGAACGATCTTTCGCCGAGTCGCGTTCGATTAGAGAAACCACCTGTGTGTAATTCTTTTTCCACCTCTCCTCCTCTCTCCACGGTATACCTTTCGCCTCTCCGTTCGAAAGGAAGAACGAAAGAAATTACCCACAACTTTCGAGACGAGACAATTCTTTTTTACCTCGCGTTTCAATTTTGCATGCGAAAAACGATTTTCCATCACCTTTCCCACATCATTTCTGTCGATCGAGGTAATCTCACCGAATAATTTTTACTCGATCGAGTAGTGTTTATCGTGTTTATTTTTTCTTCCTACGACGATTCGATGCAATCGAAACAAAGGGCGATCATCGGTGTCAAATATTCCGAGGCGAATTTGTTTAATCATCGAACACTGCATAACTAATCGAACCGGTGGATACATTTAAACCGAGCCGAGTTTTCAAATTCGAATAAAAATCCACGGAATGGAATTTCGTCGAGGGAAATGCATCTTGGCGGAAGTCGGCACTCTCCTCTTTGAGAAATTCCCTAATAAAATAAAACGCTGGAGGGGAATGCGTAACTACGTCCGAGGGAACAAAACACGGTTAACGGTGTCGTTCACCGTTCGCAGTTACGGGCGAAGAAAAGGAAATTAAATTCCCTTACAGCTCAATCTCCATACATTTCACGCGCGTTCACAACCGTTCCCCATTCGTTCGTTCGAACGTTCCGTTCTTCTCATCCTTCCGCCATATCTATTTCGATAAATTTCCCAATTTCAACCGAAAAACCTGAACCAAATCTTTCCAATTGCGATGCACAGTGGATAACGAAAGCGTTCGAACAGCTTACATTTACGATGAACGAAATATATATGGAACTTGTTCAAGACAATGAGAGGCGTACGGTTGGGGGAATGATTCACCAATTTTTGCAATAGTTATGATACATTTATTACAACAACGCGTTAGCAGGTCGTAAAATTTATATTCGAACGCTGATACGTATTTTAGCCAGGAATATAAACATAGATACTAAGTGAGAGCATTTTCACGTTCGGTTCATGCTTCAAGCTATCGTTCCATTAACATTAAAAAATAAAAATCTCCATCAAGAATGAAACAGAGAAGCGTGAACGAGAGACTATCCTTCGGCCGCATAAGAAAATTATATGACCGTGAAATTATGAATCAGTTTCCTATTCTATTCTAACGATTGACGAACGCTCGTGATTTCGAATTTCCTCGACACATCCATTTTTCCTCGTTTCTATCGAAAATCAACACTTTCAACTCCGCGTTCGATTTTTCTCGAGCTGGAGTTGTTAACGATCGAAATTGGACGAGAAGTATCGATCGAACAGCTGGCCGTGGCAACTATCCGCGTGTTTTGACGGAAAACATCCCGGACCACGGGGTTCCATCGCGCGACGGATAATCGCTCATCGATCTAAGTCGCGGCAGACACCGCGTCTTATCGACGTTTCCCACGTAAAAACGATCCGCCCCGTTTTTCTCTATCCGGTGGAAATACCGAGGAGAAAATACCAGTCCCGGATTCGTTACAACGCCCTGCGGTACGATATCGCTTCGCTCAAAAAAGAAAAAAAAGAAGAAGTAATCCGAAAGTATCCTCGTAACTTGGCGTTTCCGCGGAAGGAAGCGCTAGTTTCTTCTCTCTCTCTCTCTCTTTCTCGAATTTTCAGACACGCGAATCTCGGGAAGAATGGCCACCGAAGAAAACTTTCGTGGAGCGTCTCCAATTTTTCGTGGCGACGTACCCCTCTCCGTGCTTTTAACCAATGCCTTCCCTCGCCAAAACCGAAAAGAATACCGTGTAATATTGACCGACTCTGTCGTCTCGAGATTTCTCGCCACCGAAACCCGTCAAATGTACGACTGAGTCTCACTGCCATTCCTTTCCGATTTGCGATCCTTCGTCTCAAATCGAAAGCCAAGATCTCGACTCAGTTGTCTCCAACGTCTGTATCATTGAGAATTCCCCTAAAAATTGTAACTACCTGTGTTAATTTTTTTTTTTTAAATCGTTAATATCCAATATTAATTAATCAGAGGAACTCTGTTAGATGAAACTGTTTTAATTAATAATAGTACTTATTCCGCTGTTAGTGGAAAGAAGGGACAACGAGAGCGTGAGACGAGATAATAGATCGTGGAAAGATGGAGAGAGAGAGAGGATTAAGTCAATTTTGAAAACTGATGCCCACGTCCTGATACTCTGGCTCTTGACAATCGAGCTTAATTTGGCCGGTCAACAGCGACAGCCGGATAACTACGTTACACGGGATTTCTAGGGATCCCTAGACCGGTTCGAGGGAAATTTCAACGCGAGCCGAGTCCCTGGGGTGCGATTCACTTATACAGCTAATACCTGGTGCCGTCAACCGTCGACAACAAGGGAAGATTCTATTAAGGAACGCCAAGACCTTATCAGTTATTCGATTCCACTAGAAATTCGGCTACAATTCCGGTTTCAGAAAGTCTCGATTGATTCCGATTGGTTCGAATATGCCAATGCTGCTATAGATATCTTTCCAATTCGTTAACATTAATATTCTGAAAAGATTCTGGACAATACCTCGAATATATAACACCTCATTTTATCTTAAATTAGATCGAGATATTAGATTCCGTATCTTATTATTCGCTTAATTATGCAATATTATAAGTTCAACGTGCAAAACGGATTAACGCGTCAATTTCCGATACGTGTTTCATACACTTGAATAAATAAACCGACGATGCAAACAATAGAACCTACTTTGCATTGCAATTCTTCGAGAAATAAATTGTCCACGGTTCACCGATCGGATCAAATCTAACCTAACCTAACTTATTAATTTTCATTCCCTTCGCCAGCCCGATATAAGTACCCGGCACGGATTATTTTCGCGGATTTCTTCGATAATCCGAATCAGTGTGGGTCCAATTATCGCAGATTGCATGACGGTCTCGCGAGGAGAGAGAGAGAGAGAGAGAGAGAGAGAGAGAGACGGTTAACGGCGCTTCAATTGGCCTAATCGCAGTCACTTTGCCGGGCAAGTCCCCGCCGGGCACCGACGTTCACGACCCGTTTATTAAATAAGAGCAAAGGCCACGAACCATTTGCAAAGTGGGACGAATGGATTAGATTTCCTGTTGCAATTCTACACGTGTGCATACGTCCGCCTTCAACGACGACTAATGAATGCAGCGATGAAAATCGTTGCCGTTGCGCGAGAGCAGGGTCATCCTTATTGGGCGTGAGATCGCGTTACGTTGGCTCCGCTCGTCGTGAAAACTCGTCGACGATCAATGACGAACAATGATAATAATAATAACAATAGCCATTCGAGAATATCAGTATCAATAAACCGAATGGACCGAATCCCTTCCACGCGACTTTCTATGGGAAACTAAATATCCCGTCCGGGGTATTATATCGGATATTATCGCGTTGATTAATCCTGATTTATTATTAATCAAAATACGAAACTCTCTCACCGAATCGACTTATGCAAGACGGACAGAATGCGTAACTTCGGTGATATGAAAATATCACTTATCTAATATTACCGAGTCACGCAAGTTACGCCGTGTGTCAATATGCAGGTTATTAATAAAGAACGAGAAGAGGAGAAAGTATTGTTACGATCGTTCTCGACTATGTTTTCGAATTCAAAAAAAATATACGATAATTTATGAGAATAAATAAGAATAAAAGGTAGGTTTTTTTAAGATATCGAAATGTTATTCGTTCGTTATTTGTTACATATATACGTGTTATACGTGTTCACTTCCAGTCTAGCTTACAGTGAGAATCAATTTCTACTATACCAGCAGAGAAAGAGACGCGGCCTAACCGCAGATGAATACGCGAGACGAGGAAACTCGTGAGAAGCCGGACAAATTTTTCAACGAAAAATATCTTGTATCTTCTCGAGGACAACGAGTATCTTAGGAAGAAGCGGAGGATCAATTGGAAGCCGTTTTCTACTCGTCCTGGAAGTCACGAGAACGAACGGTGACTAATAATACATCGTGAGTCACGACGTGAACCGTGACATAACCTCGAATATCCTAGTCCTCTCGGCGTTTCGTTCCCTCTTTCTCCTTCTCGTTACACTTCTCCTCTTTCATCCTTCTCAATCGCCAGGCCCTTTGCCTTTTCCCTTTCTCATGCTCACCTACGCGAATCCTCGAGTCGCGGAACGACTTGTAAAATATTAGAGGCGGCGAGGCAGTCTCGACAACAAATAATCAGTCGTCGTTTCTCCTATATTGCCGCGTAGGCGGAAGCATTATTATCTACCTTTCGAATCGAAGGGATCTGTGAATCGATCGTTCCGGTAGACTCGTACAAATGCTTCTAGATGGCGTCGTTTCTTTGTGTTTCTTCTTCGTCGATCGAATAAATTTTCACGATGGAACGCGTGCCAAATCTTTGGGAATCATTTTTTTCTCGGGTAACGAATTTTGTTGTTAAATCGAAATATCACGTGTATACATAGATCGATGGATCTTTCATCGAAGATAATAGCTTTCTAAAGTGTCTCCTTCCGTTTAGAAACATCCTGCACAACAAGATACACAAGTAATCCCGTTAAAGTGAAATAGTTTTGTGTGTGAGTGTGTGTGTGTGTAAATTCTCGGGAGGGAAAAAAATGACCGACTAAATTAATTTCTCAACATCAATGCTCTTAATAGCGTCGCTAACGGGTATCATTCCGATGCGACGGGGGCAAAGATTCTTGTCGGCGCAATCTGGTCGACATTTTAACCTGGTATGTTGCCTCGTTACACTAATTAGAGAGCGGAAAGCATCTCTCTCGGAGTATCGGACATTGTATCAAGGATGAGCAGGAAAATTTATCTCGGGGAATCACCGTGTTATTCGTCGGTCGACGACGCTTATCTCGATCGATTTCTTCTTGCGTCTTCTGGAGCGGAACAACTGGTATCGGTAACACGGAAAAACGATCGGAATAGGCCGAACACAGCCTTCTCAACGTAAACGAAACGGAAACAAAAAAATCCCTGCATCAAAGCTGCAAATTTACCGTTGCAAACAAACGACATTCCACGTCGAATAACGATTCTCGAGACGATTTATTAAAACGATTATCGATCCTTTTTTTCGCTTCATCGGGCTAGAAGTGCTTTAGGGAGATGTTAATTCGGCCGGGTCCAAAGTAAATGAGGTTTAATTAAGATTTAACGTATGCAGCGGAGCTAATGAAGCCAACGTCCTTCCTCCAACCTCTTTATACGGAAACTCGCGCGTTTTCTCCTCTTCCTCGAGGAGACGCTTGTCTCGACGCTTGTTTTAACACGCGTTGTCGTTCCAACGGCGCGCGGGGCAGTCGTCTCGTCACGCGACGACAGCTTCCAACCGTGCGGTGAACGGAGGATAAAAATCACCCGGTACGTGATTCGGCCTTTTAACGAGCTACTTTCACGACATTTCTTCTCCGCCTCTCGCGCTTATTTGGATCGCATTGCGCGACGTTTTCAGACGTCGACACCGCTCTATTTTCGCCTCGACAGCCTCGTGCCCGCGCATTCGAATCGCGCGTTATCCAACAACGTCGCGACGAGGAAAGCTTTTTCTCGGGGATTACGCGTAAGTCACCTCTTGATTAAAAGTGATCCCGCGAAATCGACCGTCCTTGCGCTCGTCCAACTTTCTGAATCGAGGAGTGGAAAAGGATTCCCCCAACGACTCGTAGACCGAGTGAGATTCTTTCTCTCTCTCTCTCTCTCGAAACTTGCTCGTCCTCTCGAACGCTACTCGAAATTGGAAATTGCGCGATAATTGAAACCATCTTGCAGCGATCGCCCATGTACGACGTGGATGAATTTTCGTACGCTTCGCTTCCTCCACGCTTCGCTCCACGAATTATACTCCCACGGTTGAATCTCGACGCTCGTTCCCCTGTCCCACCTTCGAGTACCTGCCCAGATTATGGGACCCGCTCGAGCACGTAATTCTCCCTCCTTTCACAGAAATCTCGACAGGCTTTATTTCCAGAGCAGGTACAAATGCCCGTTGCGGTACCTCCTCCTAGCTCCTAGCACAGAATTGCACGGTCCCCTACCGACCATTCGTTCCAAAAGTATCGCGCCACCCCGTAATCGTCATAAATAACGCGATATTCGTATTATAACCGTTATTTCTTTCCTCGAATCGTGAATTTTTTCCAAGAAAAAACGTAGGAAAGGCAATTTTACACCTGTTTTAATAACCACGGTTATTCATTTCAGAAATCGATGGGATATCCTCCTTCCGTTTCATACGAGACGGATTTCCCCCGATGAAGATCCACTGCCATTTTCCAAGAGGAGGAGGAGGAGGAGGAGGAGAGGAGGAAAAAGCAAAGCGTCCATTCGAGAGCCCGTTTCGAGAAACGCAGCACGATTAATGGGCAGGCGACGTGTCGGTCCACCGTAGTCCTCTGCGGATTAATGTCTCGCGTGGATATCGTCGCAGCGACTTTGCAAAGAGGCGCTCGATTTGGCCGACGATCACGCGACCGTGAAGCGCAAAATCGACGTTTTCATTCCCCGGGACAATGATCTCGTCCGCTCCCCTCGAAAAAAAAATCGCGGCCAGAAGAAACAATGGGGCAGGAAACGAGTGGCGAAAATACAGGCGTCGAACACGAATAACACGTTTTCCGGTCAGGGAGCGACGATTGATGGAATGATTTCGAGCAGGATTTGGAGATGGAATTTCGATTAACGCCATCGAGAAAGATCGTCGGTGTTTACAATTCGAGTTGCTTCCACAGGTGTTTGTTACGAAAAAGAATTGTCGATGAAAACGAAAGATACTCGACTGGAAGAAAGAATTTTCCGAGTTTCAAAAAAAGAAAGGAGCGCCTTAAAAGATGCACGGGCACGGCTCCTCCTGTCTCGTTTCACGGTTAAACGGGAGATCTCTCGTTCGAGGTGAATTCTTTTTCTTTTCCTTTCCCCTGCCTTTCTCGTAATGAAACACCTCCCAAGGAAGAATGTCGGGTTCCGCATCTTGGAGAAAGAATTCGGATGAACGATGTTTCTAATCATCAGCGTGAGGATCGCGGAGGGTGAATTTCGGGTAACGCGATCGTTTAATAATAAAATTTTCTTTCCGTTCGTTACGTTCCTTTACAATCTTGTTGTCAACCAAGTAGCTCAGCTTTTTTTTCAGGAAACACGAGACGAGTTTCAACATTGCCGGGGATTCGATCGATGGATCTCCGCAAGCACGGCCTTCGTTCTAAAATTTTCCGCCCAAAGTGTTACGGGGCGTAAAAGTGAGGGATCGAGCGATCGCGACTGGATCGAGTTTCCGATATCGACGTTTCCTCGAATCGCGGCCGAGCGTGCGCCGTTCGAGACAGGCGAGGCGTGTTTTCTCGGCGGAATTGGTGGTGGCAGAAACGGGAACGGCGCTCGTTAAATAATTATTTTTAGAGGAACGATAAGCGCGGCGACTGGCTGGCGTGCACCGCGCGTCGATGTCACATCTATCAAGCGAATCAATTACAACGGCGTTCCTTGTTTCCTCCGCGAGGAACGAGAGCGTGGCCTTTGCTTTCGTTTAACGGACACCCACGCGTACACCTCTCCTCCTTTCAATTATATCCCCCAGTCTTTCATTATTATTTACCAGCTTTTCTCGAAAACTTATCGGCCCCGAACGAAAGGAAAATTATCTTATTATTAACCGATTATTTCCGTAGTAGGTGAAGTATTTTTGCTTTACCCCATATCCAACGATTAATTGAGAATCTCGAATCGAGGGAGGAAATGGAAAGATGAAAGGATATCTAAGAGAGAGAGAGAGAGAGAGAGATGTCATAGCGTCGAAAGGTATTGAGATTTTTGTGAAAAGAGTTTCGACAGATGGTGCAATTTTAAGCTTGGTCTTCTTGGAATCTACGTACGAGATTTTTTGCAAAGATTAAAAACTCGTATTCAAATGTGCGTATATAAATTTTAACAACGACACGAAAATTTCGTTGTGAAATGAAGAGGATCGAACGAGAGGAATAATTAGATTAATAAAAAAAAAAAAAAAAAAAAAAAAAAGGAAAAATCTCCGACATTTCGTGAAGTAACTCCCTCTCTTGTCCGCTGAAGCTGGCAAAGTGCTAATGAGCGAACCGACGTGAATGTACCACGTGAAATTTGCAATCCAGAGATATCTCTTCTTTTCCCACGAATGAATAGCGAGACGGATTTTTGCCCGAACCGGATGTAACGGGACACGTGTCGCGCTATTGACGTTTCCCTCCTCATCTATTTCTAAAAACCGCACACCTCCTTTCGATCCACTTTCCCTTTATCGAGCACGCTTCGTCCGAAATTCCACGGGAAAAAATCGCGCCTTTGGACTCTTCGTCCAAAAAGAAAAAGAAAAGGTAACAATTCTCCCCTTTCCAGCGAATTTTCTTCTTTTCTTTTCCTTTTTTTTTTTCTTTTTTTTTCTCGGTCCGAGAGAGTTCCTGAATCGCAAGTTGAGCGGTCGCTCGAAAAGGAGTGTTTTAATTGGCGGCATAGAAGGTAGAGAAGGGAACTGGTCCGCTCGTTCGTGCGGCAAATTTGCATTCGGCGAAAAGTGGCGGGCAAAGGGTGGAGGGAAAGATAGAGGGTAGCGTGGCGAGGGGTCCACGTTCCCTTTTTAAGGCAATGCTCGGTGAATCGAGGAGATTTAAGAGAGAGAGAGAGAGACCATGCTCGATTTATACATATAAGGGAGACTTATTAGCGTAATTAATCGAGTCACCAGATGAGTAGGCAGCACTCGGATAGGTGACGCTCATTGATGACATTCGAGAAACGATGGAAGCTCGAATGGACCAAAAATGGATTAAATTATTGGACGCGCGGGCGTAAAAATTAATATCGATCCCTTCCATCCAACGAATATAATAAACGTACGCGCTTTTATTCTCCCTCCTCTTCCATCGAATCGTCCGGTTTAATTAATTTCTCGATCGATCGCAAAATTGCTCGTCAAACTTGATTAATGTCCCGCTTCCTGTGGCAATAAACGGTTCGATCAAATCGCGGGACGCAAGCAGTTCAGAAACAAGATCCAGAAACAGTGTTCGCCTGTTCCATCGATCATAAACGCGCCGATTTAGCCGGATCATCGAGCAACGACACTTGCAAGATAAATCTTCGATATCACCTTCCACGCGAAAACGAGTTTGCGCACTGAGTGCCGCTCTCTTCAATTAACATCCCATTCGTACGGCACAATTTAATTTTTAACAAAAAGAAAATCATCTTCTTCCCTAACTTTCGTTCGTCGAATCCACCCGATTGGAATCTAGCAGCTACTAGGAATCTAGCGAAAAGAAAAGAAAAAAAAGAAAAAAATGGGCGAAAAAAAAGCATGCAATAACGCGTTCGATTTCGCTTACGTTCTCGGATGACGGCGGGACCGCGATCACGTACGGCGCGCAGCAGCACGTCAAAGTCGCTTATAAATATTCTCGCGTTGCTTTTTCCACGACCAATCGAACATTACATCATTGCTCGAACGTTACGCTTGCAACGTTAAATATGCATCGTTCTCTTCCCTTGCACGCCCGAGCATGATCGTGTTGACACGCTTGTCGATCCCGGTAATCGGCCGATTTAATAAGATGGAAAATGGCGGAGGCGAACGGTAGCTCCAACAAAATTCCAGCATCGGCGACGTAAATTGGTTCGTTCGAGGCGAGATAGCTACGTTTAATTTTAACGCTCTCATTAGAGACAGCCTTTCGTGCGCCCTTTCCTGATAATATCCTCCTTTTCTGTGAATTTTCTCCCGAACGAAAATTTCGAACGTACATTCGTTGGAACGAAAGTTGGCCATTCAGATGGGAAGAGCTAGGCTGTCGTTGATTAAAATGATAACGATCAGGAGCAATTTACTTTTTTACAAGTTTCGATATTCAGCGCCTTTGTTGGATCTTAAAGTGGTCTTTTTATCATATTTATTTCGTAATTATTATAAGATTCAAGGATGTACTTGTGAATGCAAAGTGAAAACAGATGTAGATATACAACGCATATAGTAAGTGATAACAGTGATAAGGAAACACTCGACGCTCGGGATAGGAGCGTTCTGTGTCTGCTCGCAGAAATCGTTACCATATATATATATTGCGTAACGTCCGATCTGTTGGTTCGAGACGGGTGGAAATGTGCCCGACAGTTCAAAACGACAGTTAGTTATCTTATTTGCAAACGTTTTCCGATATCTATTTTTTTAAAATTATCTTTCGGATCCAATCTCGTTGTAGAAATATAGAATTCTCCAATTAATAATAATCGAAGAGGGAAACAACCGATACTACACGTAAATACACGTATACAGATCGATTCTGTTCTTGTATCCTCGATACACATCCAGCGTGGGAGACGATCGTGCGCCTCAAGTAATTGGAGAACCATCGATGTACTGTAACCTCAAAACACTAGGACAGTCGCCACCAATAACGGTGAGTGCTCTCGAGCCCAAATTGAAACGCTGACACGTGACCCAAGCTGGCTAATTTCCTTGCGGAATCTATTTCCGTTATAGATATCGGCGTGACATTGGGAAAAATCGTGCGAAGATAATTTTGTTTAAACGCGAAATACAGATATTTCAACGAGCGAGGGAAGATAAGCTGTGCTTGCTTTGGCCTAAATGTTCGTCTATCGGCCGAAGATATTAACATAGTTTTGTACAATCAAAATGATCGATAACGCGCGTTTACGTTTCACGTGTAAAACCTACCGATAAGAAAACGGTTGCTTCGGATCGTGTTTCGTACAGCATGGACGGATATCCAATCTTGGCTCGCAAGCCAAGGAGGAAACAATTATTTTTATTTGCAAATTATTCGATATAGAAAATTTTACAACGAAGAGAGAATAATTGCAAATTATTTATTCTTAAAAAAAAAAAAAAAAAAAAAAGGTTGAGAAACACTGCTACAAAGATTCTTTCAAATTTCTCTTCGAATAATATTATCTGCTATTACCGTTATTGTCGAAGATTCTGAACTAATTTATTACGCGTGTTACTCGTATAATACAAATCTACTCCAGATTACATCGAACAGGAAATATATTACCGTTATTATTATAGGATCATAAAATACTTGGAAAACATATACGAACGTGTATTGTATAGTATCAGATCCGCGAGGAAAATCGTGAAACAGCTTGACGTACCACGACAGAGTCGAAGTGGAAATATTCATGCGGTCGGTTCTTTTGGTCGGTTTGAATACGAAAGAAGGTAAAAGAGCGGGTTAAATCTGTCGAGCGGAGGACATAAGCTGGTATTTTAAGTAACGAGAAAACTACTTCAACCTTGACTAAACCGTTCTACGTGCGATTCACTTAGTGGACGCGTCGCGAAACCACAACTATCCGTCTGGAATTCAAACTACCTTGATTTCTGCTAGATACATACTATAACATCGACTCAACGATCTTGTAATTTTACCAAATTAGCGAAAGTAACTCCCGAAACGTATTCGAAAGAAACTTTGAGAAAATGCTTTTTAAAGTAAATTTATCGTAACATAACAGTTTTTCAAATATTTTCGAAATTTTAACGCTTCGCTTAGTTTCTACTTCGAGAAACTTTAGACAAATTTCACGTCAAGTTGATCGATAGTACGGTTGATTTATATTTTTCTTTTTTATCTTCGAGAATATCACGTGAATTAAAGTTTAGAGTAGCTGTCATAGTACAGCTACACATTACGAGACACAATCGAACGCCTCCGCTAGATCGATAAAAAGCACGAAAGAAGAAGTTAACCTCAAAATGAACCGGCACGATGGCCAATATGTATTAGCACGATCATCTTGCGGGACGAGAAATATCTATAGTGTCGCACGTCGGATTTCTTGTCGTCGGTTGACCCGTTCTCTCCGATTCTCTGTTGCTCTCTTTTTCACGGATCCATTCGTCACACTCGCTCCTGTTATCCTATCCTACGCCTCCTTCATAGGCTTTACGCCATGGGAACCGGTATGACCGGAACGAACAGGCGGAATTCTTTCTATGACTGTCAAAACAAGTCTGTCGAGCGTTCCGCTAATTTAACGAACTCGTATCGTTCGGCCTAATCGATCATGCAGGATTTATTTGCATTTCGTTCAAACGAAGTGACAAAGTCCGAGCGAAGGTTTATCGACACTATACACAGGAACAAAATCGATAATATTGAGAATTTTTCTATATTTCATTCTCATTCGTACTTCGTATCTCGTCTTCTTCTTTAAATATTTCTTTAAAATATTTCGTTCGTAAAAATGACTGTACTTACGTCTCTCGATAATACGCCAACGTTTCACGCGTTTGATTTACATATACACGCGTGATTATTTCAAAGTATCAACGGTTGCAAGATTATAGAACGCAAACAGTGGAAGAATATAAACATATTATAATTATAATTAGAGAAAATTATCGCGTATCAATGATATATTAAACATGTTATTGCGTCAAATTGCGTCTTAAGAATAATAAAACAATCGTATATAATATTCAAACGGCGTGAAACACGTGTCGAAACGACGGTCGCCATTTTTTATCCTTTTTTGCGTTCTAAATTCCCGCGTATTTCCACCATAACCGTGACAAGATCACATCGCGCAAATAACCTCTTTTCGATCGAGTAACAAACATCGACTTACCGAGCGCGTTCTCGGGACGACCGCGTGACAGCAAAAAAATAAACACGACGCGAGGAAGATTCACCGCAAGTTTGTAGAGTTTCCCGCGTGCTGCGAATGAACGGAGAGATTGCGTAACGCAGCAACTTGTTCGCACAATGAGTTCGATCCACGACGAAGGACACACTTGATTTATCGGGTAGACACGCGAGACAACACTGATACGTTCGCACAACGTGTCACGTGGAGGCAACGACAATCCATTTGTTTTGGTATGAAATATGAAACGAAGAGAGTCCGCACGAAAGTTTAAGAGAGGAGAGGCGCGACGAACACCTTCCACCGCGACGGCTGGAGCGCGACTGACTGGCTGTGCTCGCTGGCTTACCGCTACGCATACGACCTCGAGTTTCGAATTACGCGCGGCTTAACGACTCTACATTCTGTATCTGTCAGTCTTACAGCTCGGAGATGAATACGAGGATATTACGTGGTCATTTTCGAGCTGCCGTATTCACGCACGTAGACGTACGTAGACGTGAAAAGTCGATTGTCCGTTCGTTCGTTCTTTCGTTCGTTCGTTCGAACAAAAAAATCACTAGATATCTTTTTTCTCGACAAAATTATCGGGTTAAGCTAGGGATTATATTTGTATATTTGGTAAAATTACTGCTGGTCTATTCGCTAGTTTATCATACGGTTTTATCCATGACTAATAATACCTTTTGGCAAGCATAACGAATAACGAAAATAACGATGATTCTGTTTACTCGGTTATATCAAACATTTCAATTGCTGGAATATTGTTAAATTACGATACGCTTAACCGTAGTAATTTACCGCGATAGTCGGGAAATCGATTGCGTTGACAACAGGGGGATAGTAAACAGGGGAAGGCCGATTCACAATAAGACTAACCCACGTAAATTCTATTATGTAGGAACCGTCTATTGTTCTGCGTTACTTGTATACTCGTCGAGAAACAAAGCAACAAAGGGATTAGCAAAACACATGACAGTGAGCAACATATAAACAAATGATCGTTATCAACCGAGTGGTATATACGATAATAAAGCAGCTAGCATTTCCAAATAAAGGCTCGGAGCGAGAAAATCAAAGCCTCGAGCCTCCGGGTATATTAATTAAGGGAACGATGGCCGGAAATAACGTTGAAAATAATAGAAAGTAAAATTAATGAAGGAACGGAAGGAGTAAATATCGAATAATGAGAATCGGTGATCGCAGAAAAAAAGATTTTTTTATTACGAAATCCAATCAATTCGTGTGTCGAGAAGGAAGTGTCGATAAAACATTTGCATTATAATCTTCGATAAAACGCGTCGTATTATTATATTATTATTTACATAAAAATATTGCGTAATATAATTGCATATATTTATCTCGTTGTTAGCTCTCGTTCGATTTCAATCGATAGAAAATTCATGTCAGGAACATCAGCCTGACTAACTGGCTTATGACCATTTCCACCCCTCAGAACAACACGGTTCTATTTATTTTCCTCCTATAATTAGGTGAAACAAGCGGAAAATTTTCCCCCGCGATGATTCTCTCGATTAACTTTGTAGAAGAAAGATAAAAAAAAAAAAAAAAAAAAAAAAAGAAAAAGAACACGTCAATGACAAACATCCCTTCTTCTTTCCTCTCTTTCCCCCCACCCCCACCCTCCCTCGGTACACACAACATTGTTATCTTTCTCGCTCTGTTTAACTTTCATTCTTCGAGATACCGCGCATGACCGACGAATACCGACGACGTGACGTTGAAAATGACGCGTATACGGGGCGAAAATAATGGTCACGACGATGATGACGATGATGATGATGACGATGACGGTGATGACGACGATGACAGGGCAACGCATGAACCATCATATGCGTCGAGTGTGATACGGCTCGACGCATATCTGTTTGTAATAATCCGTACTCTAGCTTATCCGTGTACGTTTCATGCAAATTCGGACGATGCAACGAATGGTAATCGTGTAGCGAGGTGACCATTCGTCCGTTTCAACTTTGACGAAGTTACGATGCCGGTGCTGAAAAGAAAAGAAAATAGGAATTATTGTTATTTCTTATTAGAGAGAGAGAGAGAGAGAGAGAGAGAGAGAGAGAGAGAGAGGAGGAAATCACTACTTCTTCATCTACTCTTAGCTCTCCTCTTCCGCATTTAGTTTTTGTTGATTAGATTAATCGAGTTTTTCTCATTTTAGTCCTTTTAGCTGATCGTTACTTTCTCGAAGAATTCAAGAATCCTTCTCTTCTTGTACTCTTCCACTTTTGTCAAAGTTTCGAAGATTTAGATAAGAGGTTTTCGGTTTCGATCCTCCCAATCTTATTATTATTATTATTATTATTATTATTATTATTATTATTATTATTATTATTATATTATTACAAGCTCTCGATGCTGACGAATCGATCACTGTTACTTTATCATTATTTTTGCCGTTCGGTAGTAAAAGTTACTACCGAAAGTTCGAGAGCGGGGAAGTAGAATTATAGAAGCTCTCCTCGAATCCGGTAGTTGTCGAAGATGTAAAAGCTTTGGTCGTTAGACAGGTTTAACGAGTTGTTTAGTTGTTTTCAATCATCAACAAATACGTAATCACGTTACGATGCGCACGATTAGTCAACCACCTTTTGCGCGAACGTTACTCGCGACTTACTGATGACTAGATTTTTAGTCCTCTACTAGAACGTCAACCTTTATTATCTTGACATACCGTATGTGATGAACTTCGAACCACGAATTACTGGACGAATGACGGGGCTGACGTTCAGTGTAACTTTCAAAAGTAATATTACCTTAGCTAGAAATTAAGTTGAGAAAAAAGGGGGATTAAAAAAAAATCGACGAGAAAGAGACAGAGACAGAGAGAGAGAGAGAGAGAGAAAAAAAAGGAAAATAATAAACGAAATATATAACCACGTTTCCTTTCGAAGCAAGAATTGGCAAGAATTGACAAAAATTACTTGTTCTCGTAGAAACAAAAGAGAGAAAGGAACAATTGGCGTATGGAGAGAAGGCGTACACGATTCATATCCTGCGAAACGAACGAAAACGAATGGCAATAAGGCTTAAGGCGAGTAAAGGAAGAGGATTACCTTCGGCGGGCGGGGGTGCAGGCGCAGCCTCCGCTGGGGGCGCAGCTGGGGCAGCCTCGGCCGGCGCTGCAGGTGGCGCTGCCTCCGCAGCAGGCGCTGCAGGCGGAGCACCTTCGGCCGGAGCTGGTGGTGCCGGGGTTCCTTCCGCTGGTGGCGGTGCACCTTCCGCTGGTGGCGCTGGTGCGGGCGCGCCTTCACACAAAACTACATCAGTCTCTTCGCAATCCTTCAAATTCTCGACCGCTTAATTAATCAGACGAGAATCGCCGCAACGATGAATTAACCGTTTGCGCTCGAGGCTACTCTCTCGATCAGTTTCGATTTGCTGAATAGATCTTCCTTGTGGAAGATCCTTGTTTCTTTACTCCTAGTGGTGATTCTTCGCCACTACTTGGATCGTTGCAGCAATTCGAACGACAATATTTATTTATGTTTGATTTTTTTTAAAATATCGAATAGATTCCTAAACTCTTTAAGTATAATCTTATAAAGTAACAGAATAAATATACTATTAAATGGTTAGATTTTTATGTGAAATAAGACCTTGGATCGAGTTTGACGTTCGTGGCGATAGAAATATTACTTTCAAAGATTCCGAGTTTTGTAAGCGTGGAATACTGTAATGAAATTAGTTCAATCGGAGACGAGTTCGATTTTTCGTTATTAAATAATGATTTCTATTCATTAAAAAATTGACGATAGAGAGAAAGAAGGACAAGTTATTGGGACATTAGTTCGAGATGAATTTTTCGTTATTAAATAATTATTTCTATTCATTAAGAAAGATTTGTAACGACATTTTATCGTGATATTTGCCCCGAGCATGCTTTTTCTAGTAATCACTTCATTATTATTAAAATATCACACAACAAATATAGATTTTTAACAAATCCAACCTTTCTTTATACGTAAAGATAGACAAAGATATTAAAATATGAAACTTTTATACGTTGATATGCACGTGAAATCATTATAAGTTAGCTAAAAAATTCGAGCGAAGCCTTGTTTCGTCGAGCGCGAACGGTTCAACTAAGAGATTAAACGGAGCGAAGGAAGAAGGTGGTAAGAATAATAATAATAAGAAAATATATGGATCGGTCGCAAACGAGTTTTCACGAGAAAAGACGACGGGGGACAAGATCACCTTCTGTCGGTGGTGGTGCCCCTTCGGCGGGCGGCGCACCTTCCGCTGGCGGCGCACCCTCCGCTGGCGGCGCCCCCTCGGCCGGTGGCGGTGCGCCCTCGGCGGGAGGCGCACCCTCGGCTGGGGGCGCGCTTTCAGCGGGCGGTGCCCCTTCGGCGGGAGGTGCGGCCGGCGCGCCCTCCGCTGGTGGCGCTGCCCCCTCCGCAGGAGCAGCCGGTGGCGCCCCCTCCGCTGGTGCTGCCCCTTCTGCAGGTGCACCTTCTGAACAATTACTCGGGTTATTATTAACGAGTCTAATCTAAAGTGGCCGGAGAGAGTGTTGGTCTTTCGTCCCCGATGGCTTGCGAACAAAAGCGATTTGTATTAATTTGATAGAAGTAGAACGTGATGAGAGTGATGCAGAGAGAAAAAAGTAGCGGTTAAAGTGATGGACACTGACCTGGCGGGGGCGCTGGCGGTGCTGCCCCTTCCGCGGGTGGACCAGGTTCCGGAGCAGGTGGAGGAGCTGGCTCGGCGGGAGGTACTGGCGACGGCGTTGGCGACGGCGTTGGGGGTTCTGGCGACGGCGTTGGTGCGGTTTCTGGCGGTGCGGGTGTCGGCGATGGCGTCGGTTGTGGCGGTTCAGGCGGTGGAGCTGGTTCCTCCTACACGGAAATCACGGCTATCTTTCCATCCCGAAATTAACGAAACTCGCTGTTTCACAATTAATCAACAATCGTGCTTTCACGACAAAGGAAGGTAAAAATGTCTTCTCGACGAGCGGAGATTTTTTTAGAGAGATAAAAATCGGTCGATTTACAAGGCATCTGTGCACATTTCAAAGGTCGTCGTTTATAGATACATCGCTCGTTCGAGCGGATGATAATAACAACGTTCTCTGTGCAACAACGTTTGCCGCGTGGCCATTTCGATAGTGTAAATCAATGGCCGTACGCGATAACGAATATTGTCAAGATAATTAAACAATGCCGTTCCAATGATAAACATTGCAATTTGAATGCGCGTCCGTCGAACGAGCTTCGCTTCGCAAATACGCGGGTATAATTCTGAATTTGCGCATTCGTTGTAAAAAAAAAAAAAAAAAAAGGAAAAAAATATGGACGAAAAATTGGCTGACGAATTATCGGCAAGGATTATCGCGGCAGATGGCGTTGTTTTCTCGATCCCGACGACTAATAAAATTGGAAGGGAACGATACGTTGCCCGTAAACAATGCGCAAATTGTAACGAAACGTACGCGAAAAAGCTTTGCAAGCCTATTTGGCGAGTCGTAATTAAGCGTGATCCGATCGATGTTCAACCTACCGTGCTCGTTTCCCGATTGCAAATTCAATTTCTATGAATTATTCTTCTCGCTGTGTTGTGAACGAGTGTCGCTGTGTTGAAAAAAAAAAAAAAAAAAAAAAGGAGAAAAAAAAAGGAGGAAATTAAATCGATATTCGAAAATTCGTCGAAGCTTCGTTAACAGCTTCGTTTCTTACGATACAGGCATCGTCGATATTCGTAAAGACGTAAAATTTCTCGGTCGAATGTGCACGCCTCGCTCTTCACCATTCGCCACGCCTCATTGGCTCTTTGACAGGTTTACAACCTTTTCGAGACGAAGCGATAAAAATTTCGTTTCTCCCGCGAAAAAAAATTCTTATAATAATCGCCCGATCCGATAATTGAGTCGTTTCGCGAGATTAACGATACTCGAAACTTTGCCAATATTTTGTCGAGTGTAAGACTGCGGATTCTTCTGGAACGATGAATTCGATCGAAGGTGACAGTTTCAAACGCGAATAAAAAAACGGATATACATACATCGAACTTGTAATAATTATCTTTTATTTCACGTAAAAAAAAAAAGAAAAAAGAAAAGAAAGGAAACTGTCCCTTTCGATCGTAACGGGAACATAGAACATAGAAAATCGACGAGACGAGGAAGGAAGGAAGAACGAAATGGTGGGGGAAAATAGGGGAATGAACACACAGCCACAATGTATTTCATCGTTGTTAAATATTTTGATTTACAATAAATCTTAAGTAACGATTTCCCTTTCTTGTTATATTCCAATTACGTTTCGTTTCTCCCTTCATCCGGTTCACAGAGAATTACGAATCGGCATACATAGTGATACATAGTATGGGGGTTGACAACAGTGTAAAAAAAAAAAAAGAAAAAAGAAGAAGAACATTGACAGAGACGGAGAACGATACAGGGTTTTTGTTTCCTTTTTTAAAAAAATATACATATACATATACATATATCTCGTAGACGAGAAGAAACGAAGAGAGAGAAAAAAAACATCGGTCAGTCACAAAATTCTGAATTCTTTGGATTAGAGATTCGGAAACATATCCGGTGAATTCTCGATACAAATCGAGCAAGTTTGATAATATTTGATTTTTTTATCACGATACGTGCATCTCGGGAATTTGTAAAATTGTATTATCGAGAAGAGAGAAAAAAGGAAAAAAAAAAAAAAAAAAAGAAACGAATGAAAAGAAGCGGCAATGAGGAAGTTTGTTGCTCGTCGAGATGTTATCTGGATGGATGGATGGATGGACGATCCCTTCTCTCGAAAATAACGTCTCGAGAACGGGCGCAACGTCAATAGCCCTCATGCCTCCACCTCCTCTTCCTTTACCTTCTTTTCCTCGCCTTTCTTCGACCAGTCGGGCTTCTTCTGCAAAGTTTGAGAAAACGTGAGTGAGAAACGGGCGCCACAGGCTTACCATAAATTCGATCGAAATTCACACACGGCCAGGTCCGGGGTTAGCGATTGGTTGGTAAACTTTCGCAAAGCGGGGTTGTACAACAGGTACGTGTTTTCACGGGAGTGGTGGGGCAGGGGGCGGGGCGGGGCGAGAAGAAGATTCGCGAAAAATTCGTAAATAAACACCGATTGTTAAAAATCGCTCGTTCGATCATGTTCGTTTTTTTTTTTTTTTTGCTTTGTTCAAATTCTTTAAATTCGATCAATAAAACGAGGGCGTGTGTCCTTCTCTCTTTATCGAAAAGCCGTGCACAATGTTAGCGGAAAAAAAAAAAAAAAAAAAGAAGAAAGAAAAAAAAGATGCGAGAGAAGTGAAATGAGATCCGTGAAAAAAGATGAAATGGAAGGATCGAGTCGAGGCAAAGATCAAAAATCTTGCGCGAAAAGAGAGAGAGAGAGAAAAAACAAGATTAATCTCTCGATGTATCGAATAAAATTCGTCTCGATTATTATTTCGTATCGTTAAGGGAGCGTTTAGCAAGCAAGTTTAATCTCTCTACGTCTAATCTCTACGATATTTTCTTGCGTACGTTCGTTCACACCATCCCTGGTAATCTACTTCACGTTATCTAACAATAATACACGCACTTTATTATTTCATATCTCAATCACTAAGAATGCATGCCGATCTAACGATCTGATCGTTTAAAGCTTTACCTTATCTTTTGACGCGTTCTGCGAACATAATGCAAGAGCAACATCATTAGTCGACAGATAAGACATGGACAATTATTAGAGCGTATACATACTAATTAATAACTTAAAGATTAAGAGGTCGATCGTGACTCATTCAATCCGTTCGAACGATCCGCGATTCGATCATCCGCGCTTTCCCCGCGAAACGGTTGTATGAATCACGTTCGAGAAAGAAAGAAGATGGCGCAAGTCGAGGCGTGCATCGAGCATCGTTCCTTCTTGATCTTTTTCTTCTTGATCGTAGATATATATTTGTGAAAATTTTTTTTTCAATCCAAGTCGAATGATCGATGCACGGGTCGAGACAAAAGAATTCGGACGGGACAACAATCCTACACATGTACAGCCTGGAAGCATGGCAGCCGAACGAATGTGAAGGCTAAAGCTGCTTGTTGGACAAGTGTTTTAGAGTTGAAAAGAGCGCGACAATTTTGCAATTTTGTTTTTTTTGGGCGTTCGTTCTATTCGATCTATCCTCTGTTCTTGCACACCAATCGTTTCCTAAACGATAAAAGGGTATACTTTGCATAAAGGAGCCAGTTTAAACAGGGTTTAAACAGAGAAGATAAACGAAATGAAACGAGGAGAGACGTTGGATGAATAGCTTTAAAGAAAAAAAAAAAAAAAAAAAAAAATAAAGGAGAAAAGAAAGAAAGATAGAGAAGGAGATAGAACAGGCACTTGTGAGTAAAGCGCTTCTGCGATTATGTACGAAACGAAGAAGAAATTCTGTGAGTCTTAAATATATTTTGTATAAGCCGTTTCTCACCTTTTTTTTTTCTTTTTTTTTTTTTTAATTTAATTTTTTTTTTAATCTCTTTCTATTTTTATTTTTTTCTTTTTCTTTTCTTTTTTCGCATCGCGTACCGGCTATTATTTATTATTAACGCAGTTAAAACGTGAAATAAAGGCGTTAAAAGTGAGAGAAAGAGATAGAAAGGGGAGAGAAAATAGAAGTGGACGCGTTGAAAGCAAATTAAAAGGTATATATATATATATATACGGTTTCAGGTATAACCTCCGATTATTTTCGTCGAGCATATATTACACATGGATATATAAGAGAAGAGGTGGAGCTCTTAGAGGAGGGGGGGGGGGAAATTAGTGGAGCAGAATGGAAACGATTCTCGATACGAGCTCGACCCATTCTTATCGTTTCTTATCCCCCATAATAAAATTCTCGGGATCGCATTCTTCTTCGTTCACATCTCAGGTTTCATGGGATGAGAGAGGAAGAGGAGGGGATCTACGCGTTTTCGATATTCGCGGGGGATCGAGATCGTCGAGTATGGTTTCCATACGCGAAAGAAAAAAAGGAATGAAAAGGAAAAGGAAAAAGGAAAAATGTATCGGACGGATAACGAAGCTCTTTTCGCGAAACGGAAAGAGAGAATAATAACGAAGGAAGAGCTATCGATCGAGAGGATCGGAACGCGAAAGAATGTGAAATAATTAAAATCGAGGAGAGTTGTTCTTCTTTACGACGATGTACTTTCTTCGATCGTGTCATTCACGACGTGTTATATATTCTTTCGCGTTCATCATTAATTTTATCTTTCTTTACTTTTCGCTCGATCTCGTTTTTTTTTTTTTTTTTTAAGAAGAAGAAAGAAAAAAAAGAAAATCCTCGGCTTATCACCTAATATGACTTATATTTTCTTGTTGTACAATAATTGCGCGTAACCCTCGGCGAGGCGCACGATTTACACAATGATAAAATCATGAATAAGGAGAGAGGGAGAGGGAAAATAGGTGGGCGAGCCGTTTCCAAAACGGCTCGATGTTATGGGAAACTATGATGGACCACAGATTGATGAAGCGATATGTAATCAAGAAGGAGGGAGGCGGGGGACAGGGGAGTGTAGGAAACGAGAACATTTTCATTTTCATTTTGCCGCGGATGTCTAATTCACGGATATGTGTGTACACGGATATGTGTTAATGTTGATTCTCTCTCTTTTTTTTTTCTTATTAAATCTGTGTTTATTCGATGGCCTGTGCACGCCTGTGATAGTATTTCCTTTTTCTTTTTCGATTCGCTCACTTTTTTTTTTTTTTTACACGTTTATCTCATGTTTCTGTTTTTAAATCTACTTCTTCGTCTGCCACTCTGCCTTCTCCGATTTTTTGGGCTGTGGAGAACAACACAATTGCCTAGTCAACTATCACTACAATTGGGGGGGGGGGGGGGGGGGAGAAAGGGAGAACTTATACGAAAATGAGGACGGTCCCACCTCTCGGGAGATCGGCCGATCATTTTATAGAACGCGTATAAATTTCATCTCGCGTGAAATAAAACGGAACGAATCGGTTGATCTCCGTGGAAAGGAAGGGCGCGTCCGAACGATCAAAATTCTACGAATACGAGGGGAAAAAAAAAAAAACCTGCTGATCGGGTTTTTATACACGGAAAGAAAACCAGAGCCACAAAAACTGTCTTTCTCAATCTGGCTGGAAAAAAAAAACGTGAATGTTTTCACCCACCCGTCGTATGGCAAAAAAGAAAAAGAAGAAGAGGAAAAAAGGTATTCAAAAATTATTCAAAAATTTATTATTCGATTATCTCGCTCGTATAAATAAAAGACTGATTTTAATCCAAAATAATCGCGTTGCAAACGAACACATGTCATCGCGAAGTCTTGTATTCCTACGAGCAAGAGGAAGAAGAGAAAGAAAAGAAAGTTGTACGAAAGAAGATGAACGAGATGAAAAATTGTCGATTGCCGTCGACGGGGTGGTAAGGAGAAAAAAGTCTGAAGTTAAGAAAAAAAAAAAAGAAATAAATTTCGATTCGAATTAAATCGAAAACGATCTCTCTTACCTCTTTGTCCTCCTCCTCGAGGGTGAATTCCTTCTTCTTAACCTGTTTAAGCTGGTTACGGAAGTTGAACTCGGCCGCTTTCTTCTGGAGCTTGGCGAACTTGTTCTCGTACTTGGACACTTTCTTCAGTGTTGGTTTCATGCTAAACCACGTTCACAGACCGTATTATTGCAAAGTGCGTGTATATATATACTTATGTATATATAGTAATTGGATGGAGAGAAAGAGAAGAATTTACTGCTTAAAAAGAGGTGTTACTTACAATTTACCTCGGAGGTCGTTCACCTGGCTGTTCAAGTCCGCGATCTGCAGCGATCGAACAATTTGTGCATTAGATTCGAGATTTCGTGTCGAGAACGAAACGAGAAAAATCATGCTTATTTCTCGTTTAATCGCCGGTAAAGAGTGGAGGAAAATCGAGTGGGAACGACACCCTCTGACCTGAATCTTATCTTCAAATCTTTAAATATATTTAAGAGCCGAGGAAAATCCCTTTAAATCTTTGCACGGATCGTTCCATTTTCTTTTTTTGCTTCGAGAGGGCAATCGTTCGTCGACTTTACCCTACCAAATTAAGGGTGGTTACAGAAGGTAGACAATTACGATTATATAAGAAAAGAAGCAGTTTGGTTTTTCTTTTTCTTTTTTTTTTTTTTAATCACAATTGACGCACAAATTCACACAAAATGCAAAACGCACACAACGGCCAACCAATCACAGGCAAAATAGTGGAGAAAAAGCATGGTGGACACGTTACATCAAAATTGAAAACGATCGAGCGGTGGTGGGTGAGCGAAAGAGAGGCGGGCGAAAGAGAACAGAGAAGATATTCTGGAGCAGAAGTTAGCATGCGTGCCAGAAGCAGGCGGGGACAGGGATTTTATGCTTGCGTGCACGTTTTATGGCGGATACATGGTGATGTTAGCGAGGCTCGCTCGACGACGAGTCGAGATGAATTGGTTTGCCGATTAGCTGCAATGCCGGGGCAACAATGTGGTGGGAACGAAATGGGGTAACGATTCGAGGGAAGACGTGGTTGGAAGGGCGAGAGGTTATCGATGCAAAAAGGGGAAAGAGAAAAAAAGATCGAAAAAAGACTAAACTAAGACTAAATCAAACCTGTATATACACGTATACATATATACATATATAGCCTGTTCAACGTCCCCCCACAGACAGTGAAAAATATTGAACTGAAGGAGAAATGGCAAAGTTAGGCTATCGATCGAAATTAGAGAAACTCTTGGATCGTTGTTTCAAATTGAATTCGAGTTCTTCGATGCGACGATTAAAAAGCCATTTGCACGAAAGAGAAGAGGGAGGGCTTTCATACGGCATAACTCGTTTAAGGGAAAACCGACACGTTCTTTTTCATTTTTTTATTTCCCTCGTGACGCTTAGCAGACCGAATAATACACCGATCATCGAACGTTAAAAATTAATAAACCGGCATGAATTTCGTTCCCCGATTGTGCGTGATCTTTATTTTTAATCTTTTGTCAAGTTCGCGTGTCCGATATGAATCATACGAAACGAAAGAAATTGACGAGAAGCGTGCCAATATATCTACATATTATAAATCATCTCGAACGTTTCCCCACCCGAATGAAAAAGTTCCCGCTCTTTTTATTTTTTTCTTTTTCTTTTCCATTCTACCAAGGATCTCTCGAACAAATTGATTTTCTACCTACGAACGTTCTCCCCGGTAAAACTTCCTCCGGAAGCCACTTGTCGGATTCTTTCTCCGCTCTCCGCTGTTCCGCTCTCGGCTCATTCCTTTCCCGTTCCGTCCACGGTTCGCTCGACGACGAGGAAGAGGAACTCTGAGTCGGTCAGAGAGAGAGAGAGAGAGAGAGTGGGGGATGAGAGAAGGGGTCGAACGAATTGCACAGAGACGAAAAGTGAAAAACAAAGAGGAAACGGAGATTACACTATATACATGTATATATACTATTGAACACTGGGATCGAGAAATGTAGAGAGAAGGGAGACGAGCGAGAGGTGATAGGACGCGAATTTCATTCTAGAGCCAATCAAGAGGGAGAGCTGGTCACGATCAGCTCTTTGTCCACATAGGGGTGAAGAGGAAAAAAAAAGAAGTAAAAAAGTCCACTACAATCCCTTCCCTGGCCGAGTAGAAATTCTGCTCCTCTCGCGCTGGGGTGAGAAAATTTTGTTCACGCGACGACAACTTCGATTCTCGACGCGATCGTCGTCATCGTCGTCGTCTTCGTCATTCAATGTCAAGTTCACTCGTTTCCATTCGTTTAATTATTTATTTATCCAAGAGTGAAAAAATATCGAAGCGGGGAGGAACAGACTTCAGAAGCCAGAAAGGATCCGCTATTTACAGGCCCAATTGAACACCATGACAAGAGGACAGTGAGGACAGTCGGTGGTGCGTGCGAATCGGTGCAAAATCATTTTCGCTCGTCGATCACCCATGTATCGATCGTCACGTAGACGCGTGTACGTGTTACGTCTTACTTTCACGTCTCCTCCAACAACAACAAAGGGAGAACAAGAACAAAGGGGAACAAAGAAGAACAAAGAAGAAGAAGAAGAGAAATTCGTATTATTCGTTTCACGATCACAACACAGAAGGATTGATTTACACGCGTGGTTGATCAGACGAAAAAAAAGGGGGAGGGGAGGGGGGGGGAAGAAGAGAAATAGAAAACAAGAGGCGACAAATAAGGGGGTGGAGGGTTCCGGAGAATTTTCACAGCATGGCACTTCGCTCTCTCGTGATATTTTTTTTTTTCTCACTTGGTTCTCAAGATGGCCCACCTTCGTGAGAGTTAATCAAGTGGAATCAAGATAAAAAAGAAAAGCGTGGAAAAAGGGAGGTAGTAACGGTACAACCAGCGTTTTTTGATTATCTACATTTTGGGGGGGGGCGAGGGGGGTAGGGGGCGCAGTTACGATATACAATACACGGATAATAATAATAATAATAATAATAATAATAATAATAATAATGATAATCTTGTTTCAAACACATCCAATTGTTTGATCAAAAATTCCAACGGGAGGTAATAATGTTCAAAAAAATAGGGGGGAGGGTGGTGGAGTGGGGGAGCAGCGAATGTGTTTCGAAAAAATGCAGGTTTGTTTCCTTGCTACCTACGTACGTACGTACCTACGTCGTTCTTAACAGCGTTTCTCTCGACGCTTCGATCTCTCATCGGCGTCTTTCATTTTTTTTTTTTTTTTTTTTTTTTTTTTACGTGTAAAGAAGTATATGCATATTGAACGATATTCGATAAAGTAATATCGATAAAGTTACGGCTGATTTTATTCTCGTCTCGTCTCGTCTCGTGATCGATGCAAAAAATACGTGGAACTAGAGAAAAAAAAAAAAAGAAAGAAAAAAAGAAAGAAAAAAGAAAAAACGGAAAGAAAGATCGATGTTTTCCTTTTTTCTTTTCTTCCCTCACTGGGGGGGAGGGGGGAATATGAAGTGCCATACTTCTCTCTCGCGACGTATTGTAATAATAATAATAATAATAATAATAATAAAAAAAGAAATGTACGCAAAATTCGCAATTAAGCTTCGAATTAAGCGGCAAAGAGAAGAGAAATGCGTGTAACGAGGCAACGGTTTATTATTATTATTGGAGAAATATCGGATTCTGTATCGTGATTGAATTGACGATCGGCCGAGTTAATAATAAGAAAATTTGCGATGCGTGTATTGGCGTGTATTTGGTAGAGCGATGGAAAAAAAAAAAAGAAAAAAAGAAATTGGTCCATGCTGTTAATTTAGACGTCTGCCGAGTCAAAGAGAATTCGTGACCGCGCCATCGTTATCATGTCGCGATAAAGGAATTAAATTTCGAGTTTTCTTTTTTTTTCTCTTTCGATCGAGACAATCGAAACAACGCCAAAAAATTGCTTCGATCCAATTCATCAATTCAACTTCAAGTTTCACGATATAATTGTTCGATCGTCGTGGAAATCATCGTCGATATAGAGATATACGTGCGAAGAAAGAAGAGACAGACGCACTTAACGTGTTTACGACGAAAACATTTATTAACGCGTTTCTTCGAAAAAATTTCTTTAAAAAAATCGATTTACTTTGTTCGTACACGTGCAATATAAATAATTCGAAGTAATCGTTAGTAGGGAAGCAAGCCAAGCAAATAATCAAATCGAATGAAAGAAAAGGTATGCGGATAAACGGTGTATCGTCGAGAAAAAAGTCGAGATCGATCGGGGGGGTAGCGGTTGCGGGAGAAGAAGAAACGCAAGAAGCAACAGAAAAGAGAAAATAGAGATCGAAGAAGACAGAAGAAAGAGAGAGAAGAAAAAGAGAGAGGAAGAGATCAACGATAAAAAGGGGGGGTGGGCGGGGGCGGTTGATGCAGAAGAGCAAAAAGTAGAGAAACACAGAATAATTGAATAAAAGCGAGCAGAGAGAGGGGGGGGGGCGAGGGGGCGGGAACACGAAGAAGACGTGAAATGTACAGTGATAACGATTTTTTTTTTTTTTTTTTTACTTGTTTTTCGTTCCTTTTTACGTTAATTCTTACGTTCCTTCTGATTTCCTTCCGATTTTGCACCGTACACCCACGCACGCACACGCGCACACACACGCGCGTAGTCTCACGCACACGTTTTGAATCACGCGTGAGATTTATTTTTTTTTTTTCGAAAGGGATCAACTCAGCCCCTTCATGATGTGTTCTTTTTTTTTTTTTTTTTTTTTTTTCCCTCCCTTGACTTGTGTATGCGCAATTCTTTTTTTTCTATTTTTACGAAATAAAAAAAAAAGAAAAAAAAGAAAAGAAAGAAAGAAAGAAAGAAAGAAAGAGAGAAAGAAACTGAAAAGAGACAGAGAGAGAAAGAGAGAGAGAGAAAAAAGGGGGGATCGGAACAAAAAAGAGAAAAAACTAGAGAGAGAGAGAGAGAGAGAAAAGAAAAGAAAAGAAAAGAAAAGAAAAGAAATTAAAAAAACGAAAAAAAGAATCGAGGGGGTTCAACCAATCGTTCTTCGATTCATTTTTTTGGGAAACAAAAAACGCGAATTTCTCATTTCACGATTCGTTTTTCTCGGCAAGAGAACGCGTTATGCGGTCGAGGGGGGGGGGGGGAGAGAGAGGGGGGGGGAATCGGTTGCCGCGATTTCGATCGAGCGACGAAACTGATGCTCTGATCGCAAAATGATCATCGAGATTACTCGAGGCACTCGACAAAAAAATTGACACTGAACGGAAATGCAAATTCGAAACGATGGATCGATTTGACCCGACTCGAATCGTCCCCTCCATAAGCTTGCCCAGCCCTGATTCCAAATTCTCGCGGGAAGCTTTCATTTTCCTTTGGCCGGTGGTTAGTTGGAAAAAGCTCGGGAAGCCTATGTCTGCGTTATATAGGTTAGAGTGAGAGAAAGAGATAGAGAGAGATGGAGATAAAATAATAAATAGAAATTGTAATGATAGAAAGAAAAGAGCGAGTAAATCGGACGGGTGTATAATCTGTGTGTCTATAGATGATGAATTGTGGAGAAAGAGAAGAAAAAGAGAGAAAGAAAGGCGGAAAGAAGAAGAAGAAGAAGAAGAAGAAGAAAAAGAGAGGCAGATGAATAAAAATCGACGAGAGAAAGTTTCATCGAAGAAAGAAAAAAACAGGAAAAAATAGAAGAGATGAAAAAGGAGAGAAAGAAAGAGAGAGAGAGAGAGAGAGAGAGAGAGAGAAAAAGAGCGATCGAAGAGTGAAGGGCAAAAAAATTTACGTTTTAATCGAGGCACTTCATATTCATTTCGCGAAAAAAGAAAAAAGTTTTGTTCTTTTTAATTTTTATTAATTTTTTTTTTTTCTTCTTTTACACTTTATAGGAATCTTTGGTGAGAATTAGATAAATTGGAGAGAACAAAAAAGAAACTTGGAAAATAGAGAGAAGAGGATAAAAATGATTGAATCCCCGATACAGGACTGACCAAGATTATACAGTATGGTTGTAAAATTGGTTGTAAACCAACGAGATTACAAGAGTGGAAAGCAAAATAAAAAGTCTTTTGTTCTCACGTTCGTTTTGTCTCCGCTTGCCAAAAAGGAAAAAAGAAAAAGAAAAAAAAAAAAAAGGTAAAAGAGTCTTTTTTTTTTTGTTTTTCTATTCGATTTTTAACTTGTCGAAAAAGCCACTCAACGTGTTCTCCAAGAGAAACATCGTGAAAGAGAGAAAGAGAGAGAGAAAGAGAGAGAGAGAGAGAGAGAGAAAGAGAGAAAGAGAGAAAGAGAAAAAAAAACTCAAATAAAAGACACAGTATATGTACAGAAAGAGGGTGGAACAACGAGAGACAACGCGAAGAGAGAAATTCAGAGAGAGGTTGCACAAAAGAGACGTGCGACTGGCGGTTGCTCTCTTTCTCCTCGCATTGTTCGCCGTTTTTTTCTTTTTTTTTTTTTTTTTTTTTTTTTGGTGCTTTCTTTTATTTATCTCCTGTACCTCGTAGTCCCTTTTCCGAACTTCACGCTCCAAATCCCACTTCTGACCCTCACAAAGGTAGACGCGGTCGTAATACATTTGGCAAATCTCCCTCAAATCGTCTACAAAGAACATGGAGTGTCTCTCAGATATCTTCCACGTATCTCGTGATACGTTACTTTCACTAAATAGCCAGGAGGCGAGGACGAGGGAAAGAGAGATCATTTCATCTTTCGTTTCATTTTTGTTGAAATATCTATCTAAAACCGATTCAATGACCATCCGTTATTACCATCCATTTTTTGCAAGAATTTTATAGAAAAACAAAAGTCTCTCGTTCCGCCCGTGCGGATAATAAAAGTCTCGCATGGGAATCGAATCGAAATGACCGATCGTTTTGCTATGAACGCGAACGTGACCTGCTCTGAAATCTCTCCTTTTTGTTCAAATGGAAACTGTCCTATTTGACCTCCATTCGTCCATCGAGACGTATATATACCAAGTTGTTACACTCCTTGTAAACGCTTCCCTCGAAACTTCAATCTTCGCCGATCCATTGTCGGCGAAATTTCAGGGCAGCCAACGAAACGGATATATATATGTGTGTGTGTGTGTGTGTGTGTGTATCAAACAGATTCGTTTGATCGAAGGAAAAATTCTGAAAGTATTTCTCGCCGAGATATAGCAGGGAGAAGCAAGTAATAATAGATATGAGAGACAGAGTGAAATTTCGAGGGTGCGTCGACCGGGAGGACGTATATACGTAGAGGACGTCGACCAATCGCGGTCGTAGACGTGGCAAAGTTAAATTAAATCAAAAAAGAATCACGTGGGAGGCCAGAGATAAAAATAATCTGTGCAGGAGACTCGTTAGGCTTTCTTCAGGCGAGCCGATCGTATTTACCTCGAATTCTTTCAACCTAATTTGCCTCTCGAGGTCAAACTTATCGCCCTCGAGCGCGTATACTCTGTTCCAATATGCCGAACAGATCGTCTGGAGCTCGGCTAAAAGAACAAAAGTTTCAGGATGGAGAACAAAATGCAAAAAAAAAAAAAAGAAAGAAAGAAAGAAAGAAAGGGGAAGGATGTTTTCGATCCATCCTTGAATCGGTTAAAATATATCTGTTGTTCTACAGCGATATTTAAAAATTATTTGTTTCTCCACGGGGAAAAAAAAAAGAGAAAAGAGAATAGAAAAAGTACTCAAAGATTTTTTTCTCACGTTATTAAATACGATTATCGATTCGTAAAAAAAAAAAAAATCTTACCATTTAAACTAACGTGGGGTTACATATCCGCGGGTGATAGGATAGAGAATCAAGGGAAATAGAAAAGAAAGAATGAGATTCTCGTGTTTTGAAAGCAAGAAGCACGAAGCTGACAACTGCGTGAACGTTAACCTAACTCGAGAGAGTGGGAGTCTAGGAGGAAAGAGGAAACGTATTTATTCGGAATAATATTGGCGCCAGAAGGTGATCTACGCGCAAATAAACGAAACAAAAATCGAAAAGAAAGAAAGAAAGAAAGAGAGAAAAAAAAAGGAAAGGAAATAGTTTGTTCTACTTCAAATCGCTCAAGATAGGATCTAGGATCTATCAGCATTACGATATTATTACTTGACATCTACTGGCTGCGATTCTACGATTCGCGCGTGCCTGCTTTTCTTCTCTTTCTAATCATTACGTACGCTCTAGGAAGACGTTCTAAACTAGTCAAAAAGAAATCTTGCGAATAACTACGTTAGAATTGGTGCGATTAGATGATTCAGCCTCGATGCCTAAGTTTCATCAACGTCGTTAAGGTAAATTAACAACAGCCGAAACTTCAATTTCAATGAAGAAAAAGAAAAGAAAAGAAAAGAAAAGAAAAGAAAAGAAAGAACTATTATTATGTTCACAGCGTTTTTGCTAGCAAAAAAATGTCGTTGCGTACTAATGAGAAAAAAAAAAAGAGTCTCAAGAACAAAAATAAGATGGAAAAAAAAAAAACACGATAGAAAAGAAGTGAGAACGGAAGAAAGAGAGAGAGAGAGAGAGAGAGAGAGAACAAAAAAAAGTTGTTGCTTCTCTCCGTTTTGTTAATTGCAGCGTCGTCTGTTTTTTTTTTTTTTTTTTTTTTTTTTTTGGTTTGTTTTTGTGCATCGAAAACTTTTCGACCTCGAAATCCTTCTTGGCGACTTCGTACTCAAGGTCGTACTTTTCCCCCTCGAGAGCGATGATCCTCTTATGATACTGGATCAGAATGGACTTCACGTTAGCTGTCAAAATTCCAAGTCACCTTGAAACATACTCCTTTTTCAAAGCAGGATACGGATACGATTTTAACCGGTGTATGTGCGTGTGTGTATGTGTGTATGTATATACGTGTGTATGTGTGTGTGTGTGTCTTTTTTTCCTCTACACGTATATATATATATATTTTTTTTTTTTTTTTTTTTTTTCCCCCTCGATATAAGTTTTTAATCTAACTTGAAATAGACACGAGAGTGTGAGAAAGTGTAAGAAAATAAAACACGATCTCGTGTTGTCACTTTTCTCGGTTTGTCATCAACCGGGGAGGGGGGAATGAAATAATGTGTTAAAGCAGGGGACGAGGTAGAGGAGGTAGAGGCAAGTGTATCAAAGCTGAACGAAATTTGTCAATTACAAATGAACGAAGTGTCATCGATCGATTCGACCCTATCGAGCGTGATTGATACCTGTATTGATTGTAATAGAAATCGCGATACGATTCGAAACAAAAATTGAAAAACAGGGGACGGAGGCGATGTGGCGATATACACAGAAAGCGAAGAAGAAGTAAAGAAAAAAAGAAAAAGAAAAAAAAAAAGGTATCGAGTGAATGCCGAGCGTATTGAAATGTGCACACTGTGGCGTGTGAAAAATATTCGAAAAATTTCGAGAAATCAAAACGAGAGTTACCCTTAATATTATTACTATTATACCCTGAATGAGTGTGAATTATTTATTCCACCATACACATCATATATAGCTGCGTTTCTTGCTGCGACAACTTGTGAGAACACAATCAAAAGTTAATAACGTGAATGATCCACGATGTGCTCATAGCTTTACCATGTGAAAAAAAAAAAAAGAAAAAAAGGAAAAAAGAGAAAAGAAAGAAAAAAGAAAGAGAAAGGAAAGAAAGAAATTAACAACGACGAAATAGCATTAAAGACGAAGAGCAAAGACGGATATAAATTGGTGAGAATAGAACGCGCGCACAGATATATAAATGTATATAAAATGCGAACAGAAAAGAAATTGTGCGAGAAAGAATAAACAGAGATAAATAAATAGAGAAATAAGATAGACAGAGTAGAACAGAATAGCCGTGTTATGAAAGTGAGAGGAAACCATAGTTGAAATAGATTATAAAACATATTATAGAAAAATATTATATAGAAACACGAAGATAGACGAAATACGAAGCTCGCGACACTTGCCCGGATTGCGATATCCAGCGTTCGAATTTTCTTAATAAACGAAGGGTGAAGCAATGATTGACGACGACGACTGTTTTCTAAAAGAGAGAGGGGGAGAGGAAAACGAAAAAAAAAAAAATAAAACATAAAAGAGAGGGAAGTAAATACGAAGTAAGTGGCAAGAATAAAAATAGATTTTTCGGCTATTTATAAATATAATCGCAATGTTACGATTGCGTAAGATCGGTCGCCCTTTTCGAGCTCTTTGCCAAAGTACCCAAGACTATTCGTCATCGCGATCGAATGCAACCGGGCAAGCGCGTCGCATTACTCAAGTGCAACAACATTGAGCATCGTTACGATATATATATATATCTGTGTGAATGCCGTCGTTATTTGCACGTATCGTAATGTAATTTCTCGCAACATTGTCCTTTCCTTTCCTTACTGACGGGTAAGTACCTCGTAATCCTTCTTCTTAACAACATATTCGAGGTCGAATTTTTGATCCTCCAACGCAGTGATCCTATTGTGGTACTCGCGCAGCACGCGCTTCAGGGATTCTGTGTGGGACGAAGGTGAAAAAAGATCGGACAGAATTCATCATGTTTCTTTTTTTTTTTTTTCGAATCAAATTGAAATGGTGGACGATTAGAAATCGAAATGTTGGATGTTGTGTCGCAATGGAAAAATCGAAAACGTGTTTTTTTGTTTTTCGAAAAAAATTTGTTGCCCTCTGCTCGGGGGGAAAAAAAACGAAACAGTCGTCTCGAGAAAACGAGCAAGATGGGACGAGAGCGATTGGGAAAAAGAAGTGTGGAATCGAGAGAAAAAGTTACGACAACTCGTTGTCGCTGTACAACGCGGTACACGAATATGAAACTTCTATCGGATCTATGTCTGTCGCATTTGTCTGTCGGGCAAAAGAGAGAGAAAAAAAAGGAATATTTCTGTAGAAGACCTTGGGTGTTGTTCGACCCTGAATTGTTAGCACTGTCTAATAATGATCACGGCACCGTTGAACCGAGAAAAAAACCGCGGTTGTCGACGTGTTATCGAGGAGAAATTTTCTTTTTAAGGGGGGAGGGGAGGGAGAGAAAGCCTTTAATGTACCTTCGCTTGCGTCGTCGACGTTCTTCGGCTTTCCGCAACGCTCCTCGATGATGCGCCTCCTCTCGGCCGCCTTTCTCTCTTGTTCCTTCTTCAACTCCTCGGCGGCTTTCTTGCGCAGCAACAACTAACGCGAATATATGTATGTCCGTTAGAATTGAATGGAATTGTATGGAATTTCAAGAAAAGTAGTTTGGAAAAAAATATATATATATATATATATAAAGCTCGTTTGGATAAGAATCGTAATAATATTAAGAAAATTAGGGGGACAGAATGCGAACTTACCCTAAGCTTCTTCTTCCTGTCAGGGGTCATGAAACCCTTCTTCGCCTTCTTGGCTTTGGAAGCCTCTTCGAGACGGGCGCGGACCTCCGCCCTCTTTCTGTCCGTCTCCGCCTGTTTCCTCTTCTTTTCCTAGATTTCCCGTAAGCGAAACTCCCTTAAAACATCTCTTATCCGATAATAGATCCGCGAGTTCAACCAAGAAACTCGACAAAGATCTCATTCTCTAGCGAACGAATTTAATAAATCCTTACCCGTTTTTTCTTTTTTTTGAATATAAAAATAAAAAGAGGGGGGAAAAAGAAAAAAAGAAAGAAAAAGAATAGTAAAGTAAGATGATAATTAAAAATTTCGATTGTGGAAGGGAAAGAAATAATTTCGAAAAACTTTCGACTCGAAACTAGCCCTTGATACGAAAACTGTCGCAAAAGTCATTCAAGATTAGCGAGACTCGACAAGTTATTGAAAAAGTTTCAGCGATCCTTTTTCTGCTCTACTTTAACTTCCATCCATAGTTTCGCCCCCTTCTCTTACGTACATCCTCGAGACGTTTTCTCTGCAAAGGAAAGAATAAGAATGCGATCGTGAGAAAGGAATCTCTCCTATCGGCGGAATACGAAACGTTCGGTGTTGATCAGGAATCGATAATGAAATTTTTAACGTTTCGAATTCCGAAATTGTGCCAAGCGGTCGAAAAGAAGCGTGTATTGTTTGCAACAGTGTAGGAAATGCTCGTGTAAAAAGATATGTGCACATATAGAAAGTAGTGCAATAAGATATCGATAATATTCTTTGTATAGAAAGTGTTAGTGTAAAAAGTGTAGCGGAAAAAGTACGCAAGTGAATGTGAAAAAGACAATATCTTAGTAATCGCATTCTTTGCAACGATGTAGAAAGCGTGTAATAGATCTCGATAATATTCTTTGCAACAGTGTAGAAAGTGTTAGTGTAAAAAGTGTGCAAAAATACGCAAGTATAGAAAATATAGCGGGACAAGATTTTATATAATATTACTATAATATTCTTTGCAAAAATATAGAAAATGTCGAATATGTAATAGATAATATTATTATCGTAAAAATAATCGTGATTCGTAAGTGTGGAAGGTACGCGATAAAATCTCGATGATATTGTTTGAAACAGAAAATTTTTGTTAGTGTAAAAAAGTGTGGAAAGTTTGCAAATAAGAATCTCGATAGATATTTTTGGCTCGTAGAATATTTTGGCAACGCGTTTCGCGTGTTGAACATTGATGATACAATATTTAATAATACGCATATAAAAGCAGGCATAGGAAACACATGCTGTTGGCACACACAACGTGATATTAATATTGCCCCGGACAATAAATTCTTCTCTAAGTAAATCTACGTTTACCTCGTACGTTTTTCAATTACTACGTGGCTCGTGCTTGCGTTTTTCTACGTCAATCTACGCGCAATCGTTCTAACCTTTATTCTCCTCGATTAGACAGGAGAAACAAAGACATTTCTACAACTTGAGAAAGACACATATATACGTATATATATTTATACGTTCGAACGGCACGGAAAGAGCCCCCCTTTTCATGGAATCATCTTGATTTACGAACGTCAAGATTTACGAGTTGTCGAAAAGTGTGACGGAATTCCGGTATTTTCTCGGGGCGAGGATGATGATACCCTCCGTGCCGATTCGAACGCAAAATCGAGGGGGGGAGAAAATGGGAGGAGAAGTTGAGAAATACGAGTTTGCACAAGTATCGATGGTGCATTTTTACAATCACCGGTTTTGGGAAGATGTGTTGTGCAGGGAAAAGTTGGGCGTGAAATAAGAGGGAAGGGAAAAGATGGTGGAACAAATAAGGTGTGTAGAGGGGGTGGCGCGACTCGTGGTGGTAAATAACGTTGAAATAGGAGCGAGAACCGGGGCGATAAATCAGAGGGGAAAGTCCTGGCCCGCGTCTCTCGTAATATTTCCGTATTTATCTTTTATTCCTCGAGGTGGAGATGAGACCGGTTACTCACGTTTAAGAGACGCGAACGTGTACTTTCGCAAACACGGAGAGAGGAGTATATTCGAATATTTCTCGATTTTTCGCGGGGGATAAAATCCGTCCGAGAGAGGATTCGATTCGATCTCTCGAAAAATCGCGAAGGAATGGAAAGAAAGGGAAATGAGACGAGGTGTTTCTCGCGAAAGGGAAGGAAGAATTGCGAGGGGATAAAATTTTCCTCGTGTATTCTGCGGGGGACAAGAATAAAAATGTATCAACTTTCGTATAGTTTGGTATTGAAAAGAAAAATACAGAGGACTCGGTCGGTTCGAGCAAGGCTTTCAATCAAGGCTGACTCGTTATCGAGAGAGAGAGCCTTTTGTTAATCGTCATTACAAAAAAGAAAAAACACGTCTACTACTAGACAACTGCGTGACAAAATACGGGATAAAATATTAAAAAGTTAAAAAAGAATTCCAAAAGAAAGGAAGGAAAAAATCACTCGTCCTTCGTCACAGACACGTTCACAGACTGAGGTGTGGGGTGTTTTCGAAAAATTAGATTAATATCATTCGTTCCCCTACGATCACGAAGACGACGACGACGACGACGACGAAAACGACGATTATTATTATTTCACGGCAATTTCACAAGCACAAAGCGCACGAGCAATGCGTACCTTTCAACGACGTTTAGTTTACTGCAGGTGAAGTAAAAAGAACGGGAGGAGTCCGTTTATTCCATTTTCCAGCGATGGAAAGCGATGAATCGAGGATGACCGTGATGACGCATGAAAATGAGGAGAAAAATAAATATCGGTTAAGATTATTCGTGCGTTTCTCACGAAAAGGAAAAAAAAAAGAAAAAAAAAAGGAAAAGAAAACCGTGTCGAATTATCGCGCAATACCACGCGTCCTGCGTGAAGAAGAAGAAGAAACGATCGGCGAAGGAACAATTTTTCCATGACGATACCCACCTAACCTCGTCGTCCGCCATCGTGGTACCTGGCTGCTACACCCGTCTACCTAAAAATAAAGCGCAGAGGGGCATGTTTCACGTATCCGTGGCAAAATAACAATAAACAGTTCGCGTTACGTCATAGAATTAGCGTATTAAAACACGATCGTTTCACGGTGACACGGGGTTTACACGGGGCAACATCGCACGCCCCGTTAAATATAAACCAAAAAAGGAAGATGAGGAACTCGAGGGGGAGAGGTTGAACGTTAAATTCTTCGATTGAGAAGAATTTTTCTTTTCTTTTTTTTTGGGGGGGTTGAGTTTATCGATAACCGGTTCCTTGTAAATCGACGCGATGAATCCCACCTTCCGAGCGTAAATTTTGAGCGTTCTCTCTCTCTTTTTCTCGATGCAGGAGAGAGAGCAATGGTATAGAATATCCGGTGCTCGAAAATAGACGCGGCCCGTCCCCACTTTTCGATCCGTCGCCGAGACGTCGCTACGTCGACGATCCAAATTTGGATGCAACGACCCGCTAGATCTCTCTTTCTCTATCCCTCTCTTTCTCGTATTCCTCGACGCTGCTCGATTCAATGGCGAAAAACAGATCGAACAACATTGGAGGAAAAGTGGAGAAACGTGGAGGAAACGGAGGAATTTCGATAACACGTTATTTCCACGATATGAAGATCGTTACGGCGACGTAATTTTTTCTTCTTCTTAGAGAAACGAGATTGAGATTGTTATACTTGAATACTTAAAGGAAGAATAATTGTCTTCTCCTAATTCCAACGGTGAAAAAATATCGAAGGAAGAATTAAAGAAGTCGTGGGTGATTAATGGGAGAGCCGAAAGTGATTCATTTTCTTGGTTCACACGAGTGACCGCTAATAAAACGGAAATATAACGTTTGAAAATAGAATACATTCGCCAATTGTAATATACTTATACACGTTTATCCTTCCACTCGTTCGAATTTTCGAACGAAAATCGAATCGCGTGACGACAATTCAATTATTTGTTTGGCCAGCCGTCAAAAGAAGCTATAAAATAAAAACGAGAATCCCCTCGAGATCCGCGGAAATTTCACCGGCAAAGCGCTTTAAATTTGTAATGGACGATCGCCCTCGCTAAGTATAGATTCCCCCCTCGCTCGAGCCATTCCAAGACACGTACCAGAGTACCTCCCGCGATCGAGTCTCTGCCTCGTCTCCGATGTCAAAGAGGATCCGTAAAAATAGAAAACACGCGGAAAAATATATATATATATATATATATATAGCTTGTACGAGATCCTCTCTTTAAATAATAATAATACGTTTGTTTCCTTTTTTTCTTCCCGTTGGAGAAAAGTCGAGCACCGGTCGAAACAACGTCAATCATCGCTACTTCTTTTCTTTTTTCTTCTTCGCGACTTGAGAAATCGAGAAAGAGACACGATGAAGGGTATACCAACTCGGAATATTCGCGAACCTCCTCGTTGGAATGATAAATTGCGAGAGCGCATAGATAGAGAGCGTTATATCGGTCAAGAAGATATCGTGGCGGAATACTAGTGCAAGGCTGTTTACACAGATCGGTTTAGATTCTTTTTCTCGTCGAATGAAAGGGACAAGAAAAGAGCGGGGCGCGGTCGAAAATGAAATCGAAAATTTATATTTATATAAATGTATCGAATTGAAAGAAGAGGAAGAAACGTTCACCTCTCCCCGCGAGAGAAGATCGGAGGAGGAAGATCGGATCCGCCCGTCACACGCGAGTGAAAAAAAGGAGAACGTCACAGTTTTTGGGTGCAACACTCGTGACCTTGAAAATAGTTTCGCCTCTGGTCGAACACTTCGCCTCTCACTGACACTCTCGAGAATGACGGCGAAGGAAAGAAACGAAAGGTGGCCTCCCAGTTCTTTCGAAGAGAATCCTTCGAGTCGGTGTCCAGGCGGAGAATCCTGAAGGGTATCGATCAATCACGAGGATTGCGCGACGCGTGCTTCCCCGCTCGAGGATTGGGCTTACCTTGAGAAGAACTGTTCGCTGGCTGCGACTGGCCAACCGGACCTTAAGCAGCTGACTGCGTGAATCCCTAGCCGACGTCGTCAACCTCCATCCTGTGGCCCGTTCACGTGGTAGTGGCCGACCAATGGCGGCTCGCCATTGGTCGTAAGCATTTTTAGGCGAGAGCTATGCTTGCTGCCAAAAATAATCGGAAACTGAAAACGGAGCCGAGCCCGCTTCGCCGTTCGCACGGCAACCCGCAAACTCGCGCCTTTCTTCCTCCGCATACTTGATTAAGTATGTTATGCGCGTCGAGAAGAAGAGGAAGAAGAAGAAGAAGAAGAAGAAGAAGACGCCTTTCTTCCTCCTTTCCGTTTCGTGCTGCTCGAAGATCGATCGAGCAGACGAATCGTCGCCAATTAATCGACAACGTCGATTAAACGATGCTTCGAAACGATAGAATTCTCGAAAAGTGTACGAGATTTACGAGCGAAGAAATAATTAATGGAGAAGGAAAATAATTTGGATAGGACATATAGTTGTGAAATTCAAATTCTATATATATTCAATAACGATCGAATAAACGAACGTAAAAAGGAGAAGAAAGAAAAATTTAACGGTGGAGCGACAATGTTCGATCGTATCTCGAAAACACGCCGAGGGAGAACGAAGATATTATTAACGGGCCGTTCTGGATTTTGGGTGTGCCAGCTGTTTGGCACTAAACATGGTAACGCTCACGGAAACATCGTTTAAAACGTAACACTTATGATTCTACCTGATATTATATCTACTCTGACTTTTAATAGGCCTCGTCACACCCTTAAAGATGATTTAATTATTTCCAGGGATTTATAAGTTATTTTTAAAATCTCTTCCGAAATGATGAACTATATTGCTTAAAATTTAGAAATATCCGTCAATTTTGCAGCTTGAGTTCTCGAACTTGAGCAAAATAAAGTTATTCGAAGATAAGGAGATTTATTGTGTAAAATGTTTGAAAGAAACCAAATATTATAGATTTTCTTCACTATACCATCGAAGCTATTTATAGGATTTTCATTGATGTTCAAAAACCGTATAGCTAAAGTAGGAAACGGTGGGTTAAGTAGAATGGTCCTGTTTCTACAGACAGGTAGTATGTATCGACGCTTAGCCGGACGAGCGGACAATGTTGATAATGTAGAATTCTGTTACAGGCGTAGAACAAGCAAAAAGACTTAACATCTTATGGAAAATAGATTGAAATACCGACCTTAAAGAAAAGAGAAGTTTTTCTTTTTTGTTATTAAAATTGTAGTATATGTAATATTTGAATATAAAATATTAAAGCTCATTTGTGTCAACCGATATATTCAAAATTTAATAAGTTATTCCTGCTACCATTTTTTACCATATTTTCACCATAATGCATTTTCCATCTGAATATATATTCACTGAAAACTGATATGTTCAAAATTTTAAGAATTTCTTCTCGGCCACAATTAGTACAGTCTTATTAGTTTACAATTTTTTTTTAAGTATATAATCAATACGGAATACATTGTGCGATATTACGTTTTATACGTTAATACGTGTATTATTTCTTTTCTTCCTACGATAAAACGACAAACATCGATGCTTCCTTCTTCTAGAAAAAAATAGCTGCACATTTAACTCAACAATCCGAGCCTCGATACCGAGACAATGAAGTAAATAAAAAAAAAAAGAAATGCATTCAAAAACAGATAAAGATAGACACACAAATCGCTTAAACTATCGCAACCATCTTTTCCCAATAATTTCTCAATAATTTCTTCGTCCATAAAGCGCATTAATTAATTAACACATAGATGCATATTCCGCATCTAATCGAAGCGGTACAGGTAAACTTGGGGAGAGAGAGGTGATGGGGGGTGGAATAGGGGGTGCGATGGTGAAGGTAGCTCTGAACCAAGGGTGATTAACCCTTGCGTCCCTGTTGCCACGACGACGATCCTGTGACGTCACGGGACAAGCCGGGGTTTATGGGTGACCCACATTCCAAAAATAGCCATCACCGACCCCTACCCCCTCCCCCAACCACCGCGCCGCTTTTATCGCCTCTTCCTCCTTCCTTCCCCTAACCAGTGTCGCCCGCTCAACCACCGTCTCCTCCTCCTCCACATCCCCCTCCCTCCAATCCATCCAGTCTCGACTCACCCTTTTCCTCCTTACATCCTGCCATTCTCCTCCCTTCCTTGTTTTTCTATTTACCCCGGAATTGCGATACCCTTTCTATACGTGTCGGCGAGTGGTAAGAGGATTTCCAACACTTTCTTCCTTTCTTTTCTTTCTCTTTTTTAATGTCAAAACGATGTCAATGCCGAACCCAATATTGGCTCGACATCGGTTACGTGTTGTTCCTCGTGTCGATCTCTAAAAAAAAAAAAAAAAAAAAATACCTCCAAGATTCGTCTTAATTAAATAATTCGAGCGTCGCAGTGGCATCGATCGACTCGATTAATCGAGTTTCGAAACAATAGCTTGCGATTTTTTTCATCGACGAGGGATCAGCGAGAAAGAGAAGAAAATTTGGTGCGCCTTTCGATTCGGCAATGCGCAATGCGGTTAACCGATAAATTTTGACGAGCAAACATCGATACGGGTACAGATTGGTCGCGTTTTCGACGTAAGTCAAACGAGGTCGTGTCCGGACAGGATCGTATTCTTGACAAATCGGTGTTATTTACAATTAAAATAATCGATCGTGGCTTCGCTACGTCATCTATCTGTCTCATAAGAGATGGTAGAGTATCGTCGATCGAGAATCTCAATTTTCAACGAGTAGTTTTCGAAATGGAAAATGGAGAGAGATGGAAATTGATCTTAATCTTGAACCGCGTGAAAGAGACGGCGGGGCCATGAATAAAAGCGGAAAACAATGCCTAACAATGGGCCGCGCTCGATGGGGATAACGATATTACATCCCACTCCTTTTTTTCAATGAATCGAGGCATCGAGCAAGGGGGCAAGTATCCATGGGAAACCGACGAGATGCCTTCGACCTCGCGGCCCAGTTTCCGCTCCCGTGACGTCATACCCAACGTCATTGCCCGGGCGAAAGTAGGTCGGACGGACCCAGCCGGACCGCTTCAAGACGCTTTCCAAAGTTTATTGAGAAATGGCCGAGCTTCAACCTATTCACACTCTCCACGCCGATATATACTACCCTTTCTTATCGATCTTACCCAATACACGAGCACGATCATAATAGATTAATCTTTCCTCTATTCGCATGATCCATAGACTTGTTCCACGGTTATCTTCATCGAGGATTGAAAACTAATCGATGCGTGTAATTATCGCGTGTATTTTAGGGTTGGGAAGCGATTACAATTTTCTAAAGTAGAATAAGATATGGGAAAAACTTCGATTTCACAGTTTGGAATTTGGAAACTGGATGATAACTGTTAATAAAGGGGGTGGAATCCGTTCCGTTTCGTTTTTAACCTAGGAAAACGATGGGAGGGAAATCGAGCAGGTGGTTGAGAAGGAAGATGGGCATGAATCGGGGGAACGGTGTTCCTCCAAGTTGGAACAAGGGAGAGGAAAAAAGGTTTTCGAAAAAGACGAAGAAATGCGTGGAGAGCATGAAAGCCGAACGGTTGGCAAATCTCATGAATGGCCGCGTAATGTGAATGAAGCTCCAGTGACCTAGTTTCGTTGACCGCCCCCTGGCGCCCTCGCTGCTGCCATCACCCTCCCCCGGCCAACCATCCCCGCGTCCATTCCCACCACCGCACCGTGGTGCGTGGGCGTTACGTCAGGGACAGGTTATCGACTGCGCCACCGAGAATATTAATTCGCGACATCGATTGAAAATTCGGCCGATAACACGCGCGATACATCGCGACCGGCTCGCGAACCGGAATCCCTCCCCGAGATTTCCTTGTTTCCAATTTTCGGCAAAACGACACGTGCTGTTGTCGTTTCTTTCTTTTTTTTTTTTAAGCGCGATGGAAATCGAATATCGAGATCGAGAGGAGGAAATTGACGCGTGATAACAATAAATCGGAACGTCGATTTGAGAGCATTTTTTTCGTCAAAGGAAAAAAAAAAAAATAGAACCGCGCTTCCTCGATGGAAAGATGGAATCGAGGAAAGACGAGGATATTCGTGAAACGGAAGCAACGTGGCACAAGGAGATCGGGATTAAAAGAAAAAAGGAAAAGGAAAAGTCAGACGGAGGCAGATTCTGCGAATTGGAACTGACCTGAAAAAAAAATAATCGGAGATACGAATGGAGGGATCCAGTTTTCGAAGGACGAAAACTTAGTCTAGCGGGCGGTTTTCGATGGCGGAGGAGCCACAGGAGGAGCGGGGTCAGGGCGCTGGAATGACGTCAGGGGACGGCGCAGGGCGTCGAACCCTCGTTGGCAAGCGAGCGAAGGGGTGCATCGACCTGAAACCCCCGGTTGCCTGGCCGGCCACCCGTCCTTTTCTTTCCAACTCTCTGCCATCCCCCTTCCGCCCGAGGGGAGGATAGGTGAAACGTCCAAAAATTGTGGCACGCTCTCAATGACGCACATTCGTCGTATCTATCGCGTTTCCATTTTTCTCCCCTTCCGAAAATCGAGGAAAGGGTCGAGTGTTGAAACCCTGGTTCATCGAAGCGAAACGAAGGTATTTTTTTTTTTTTTTTTTTTTTTTTTTAGGAAGAAGCATGTTCCCTTCTTTTGTTTTCGAAACGAGATAGGCGACAGAATGGTCGCGACGCGACGATTTCGGTGCAGCAGGGGAGAAAAGTAGGTGAACGAGGCTGGTGGTGAAGAGGGATCCACGATGGTGGTGGTTCTCCCGCCGCCGCCGTGGCTGCGCTCCTTCGACCAGATATTTTTGGAATCGTCGAATTAGGCATTCGGGACAAGCGTCGACGCTAGGGGCGTAGGATGCATGATTTCGTGCAGGAGGGGAGAATGATCGAATCGGGCAAAACGCACGACCTTAATACTTATCTCGCGACCCGAGAAGAGGAGGAGGAGGATGGTTACAAGGTAAGCGGTTATCGATTGGAAAATATTTAGGAAGGTCGGCGACATCACTGACCTTCGACTCGAGGAACCTTTGTGAAATCGACATGTGTACACTTCGCGAGAAGACACCGTTTATCTTCTCTGGGGATACAATCGATACGGGACGAAAATGACGAAATTCCTCCCCCGTTTCGTTCCGATGAAATTTATTCCTACGACCTTGATTCGTTTTGCATCGATCCAGGTGATGCGCGGACGAGAAATTTATGAAAATCATCTCTCCTATCCTCGGTCGGTATCGAATCTATCGAACGCCGCCTAAAAGCGAACCGTTCAAAGAGAGAGAGAGAGAGAAAAGAAAAAGAAAAAAGAGGAAGGCGAATAAAGATCGGCCACAGACGATTCTCTCTCTCTCTCTCTCTCTCTCTCTCTCTCTCTCTCTCTCTCTTTTTCTCGAGCGGGAATCTTTGAAAGATAGGCGCGTGCTCGAAGCAAGTAACCCTAAGGAAAATAGGAAGACTCGAGGCAGACCTTAAGTGGTTGGTGCTTAGGCGTTGGGCCAGACGTAAGACAGATTCGAGGAAGAATCTCGCGCATCCCATTGGCAAAGCAGCCCTCTTCTAAGCAGTTTTCTACCGAGCGAAAAGAAAAGAGAGAGAGAGAGAGAGAGAGAGAGAGAGAGGGATGAGAGGGATGAGAAAAAATTGCGAGGCTGGAGGAAAAAAGGAAGATGAAAGGGAGGGAGGGAGAGGGAGAGAGGGAAGGAGGGAGGGAGAGAGAGAAACGTTCGATGGGCCACGTGGTGCGGCGTGCGCGGGACAATCAATGCGGTGACGTCACTGTATATCCGACCAATCGCGAGATAGCTCCATTCAAACCTGGCAGCCTCGGCCTCCGAGTGGAAAGTCGTCGAGTTCCATCGGGCTTTAGCCCGACTGCAGTTCGGCCTCGATCACTGAGACGCGCGAATTCGAGGCTGGATCCGCTCCTTCACGCTCGTCACACCTTGATCGGATCATATTGTGATCACATTTTGATCACAGAAAACGGTTCAATTTCATTCAAGCGTTCGTACATCCAGCCTTTCACATGTCTCGAAATATCGATCGTAACGAAGCACCGAGAATACATGCCAGTTTCTTATCAATGGGAGTAAGGGTAAAAATGTAAATAATTCATCTCGAAGAGTAAAAGTATTGGAAATCGGAGGATGAAGTTGGAAGGGGGGAAAAAGAAAACGAGAAAAATGATTGGAAAAGTTATGATGTAGAACTGCAACAAAGTTGTTAAAATTGATTGTTGATTTCTCAAGTGTTCGTCGCTAAAGGGGATATCGGAAAGTGTCGGCTGTATGGTGTTTCATTTGTCGCAGAATAATGTCGTAAGTAGTCAGTAGTGCGTTCTTTTTCCCGCGAAATTACGATTTATGATTTTCGTTTCTTTCGTTTCTTTTTTTTTTTTTTTTTTTTTTTTCCGACAAGTAAATAGCTATAGTTGGTACTTGTTTCCACGCGAATTAAATTCACCACCATCGGATTCTATAATTAATTTCAAAGCATCGCGTATTCGTTAAAGTGGATATAACGTTGAATTATTATCAGAGAGATCTCGATCGAGTGTTATTTCAGTTGTCATTGCCTTGACAAACGAGCACGTGGTCCGAATGAAACCCAAACACACACCCACGCAAAATTCTCGATAGACAAGACCATGACTAGAAAATCACGCATAGCTTTCGCTTTCACTCGCGAGACGAGATACACTCGCGTGTATTTTTCGCCATCTCCCCGAACAATTTCCAACGATTGAAATGAAAAAAACGGAAAAAACGAAAGATATCCAATTTATTCCAAATGACAAATTTTCGAATCCGTCAATTCTGATGTGACGCGACACGTTCGTTCATTTTTTTTTTTTTTTTTTTTTTCCCCTCCGACCCCTTTCGCAAACGCAAACTTCCAACACTTTCTCCCGTTCGAGAATTTAAAGGTCATTTTCATCCGTAAACATGTCCTTTAATAGTTCTTTTTTTTTTTTATTTTCAATAGCATCTCCAGCATCGAATATAGTTCGGTAAAATGTTTTTTTCAACGCTCGATTAACCGCGATTAATTTTTAAATAATTCATAAAAAATTCAACGGACCTGCAAGTATGACGCAGCTCTAGCAGGTAGCGTCATTGTCCTAGTTTTCACCCGGTGCATTCGATTCAGCAGCGAACTGCTTGCCGTTTCTTTTTCTCTTTCTTTTTTCGGAACGCGAACGCGAACGTTTCGAAAATCAAATATCCAAAGAAATTGGATATTCTCGTTTAAAATTCTCGTTTTAAAACGAAGGCAAAAAGAAAAAGGGAAAAAAGCAGGACAAGGGAGGAAGTACGCACCGTCGTAGGTAAAAAGTTCGAAACGAAATATTTAATTTCAAGTCGAATTTTAAGAGAACGTTAAAGTAATAATATCGACACGAAATGGAACGATCAATTATCAATTAAAATTACTAGATTAATCGTGGAGCAAAGACTAGATTAATTTTTTTTTCTTTCTTTCTTTCTTATTTCTTTTTCAACGGCGTTAATTGGATCAAAAGTATGGTGCACTACTTATCCTCGTCGTCCTGCACCTTCCTGCAACCCCCTTTGTCCCTCGACAGCCCTGTGTACCTCGACCCCTCGGCCCCCCCTCTTTTCCTTGGAATGCACGTCACCTCGGGGGAGGTGGTGACGTCAGTAGAATGCGGACACAGGATTGGCCGTTACCTCACTGACGTCATAGAGGCTGACTACACGAGGCTTGCACCCCTCTACTCCTCTCTCGCTGCTGGCTGCAATAGGCATCGAGAAATGGTGCATGACAGTTCAAAGCCCCAGTTTTCCAAGGCTGTGCGGACCGAGAGGTCGCCGTACGTTTCACCTTCCTCCTCAACCTGACGCTTCCTTCATTTCCCGCTTTTACCTCTCCTTCCTTTTTCTCTCTTTTTTCTCTTCCTTCTCATTTCCCTTCATCTGTCTCTAATTATTCACGCGATATTCCCCTTCTTCCTCCTTTTAAAATTACCGGATCTTCACAATTGTTTCGTATTCGCGACGAATCGTAAGAATTGATTTCCGGAAACTCCAACGAATTTATTTTTAATTTCCAACGTCCCGCGATCTATTCCCATCTTCCTATCGTCTAAATTCACCTCTCCCCGGATGGAAATTTAATCAGAACGTAACGGAACGGGAAAATCGATATCGATCTTCGCGAATTTGTCGGGACAAACGGGAATGGACTTGTCCATTCCAAAAGAAAAAAAAAGAGAGAGAGAGAGAAAAGGGAAAAGAAGGTCCCAAAATTCGATCCTGGAAAAGTGTCCTCGCATGATGTCTTTCGCGGGTGAGAATGCGAATAGAGCGGAAACGCAAGATTTTTCCAACCGAGTTCCACGGTTTTTTTTTCGTTTCCCCCGATCGATCTCGCTGCGATCTCCGCTGGGAGAAGCTGGCCGCGGGTTTACACGTTTGATTTTGTGCGACATCGAGTTTCATAAATAAAGCCCAATTGAAGAGGATGGGCTCGCAGGGGGATGGAGTAGCATGACCCGGTGACCCAGATTTCCTATGACTTGCGTCATTCACAATCTCTCCCCACCAGGTACTACGACAACGACACGTATCTGAAACAGAGAGAGAAAGAGGATGAGTGGGAAAGGGATGAGATCAGATTGTGAGCGAGTGAGTGAGAGTGCATATCCTACCTCCGAGCAACCTCCGATTTCGGTAACCACTTTCGGTCTTCTTTCAAGGACGTAACATCGGCTGTATCCGCTGATCGGAAAACGGGCTGATCGGGCTCATTGATAAAACGAGTTGCGAGTGCGTTGATCGTTCGAACAGTGTGATCGAGTGTGATCGATTTGGAAATCGTCTTGTTTTTTTTTTTCTTCTTTTTGTTCGAACATGTTCCAAGCTTTCGTCTTTTCTATCTTTTCGTCCATTCTCAAATACGTTCTCTCTCTTCTTTCGCGCGAGGCATGGCACGAGAGGTGAGGCCGAGCGTACCTCATCGAGATACAAAACCTTCCCTCTTAAGGATTGATGCCGTTGCACTTGTGCCAAAATATCCAAGGCCCATGGTGTGCTGTTGCCTGGCAACCATCTTGGGTCAATGGAATACGCGGTTCATGGGAGAAACTGGGTCAACCCACGAGATCTTCTAGGGGGTGTCTCCTTAAGTTCTTCCTCCTCGCTGAAAAGATACACTCCACGTACCCTAACTAAGCTTACGATATTCTTTGTGTGTAAATAATTTTCGCGCGAAGGTAAGCTGTTAAAAATTGTCGTATATTTTTTATTCTATCTCTCTCTCTCTCTCTCTCTCTCTCTCTCTCTCTCTCTCTCTCTCTCTCTCTCTTCGCTAAAGTCGCAAATTTTAATTCTTCGAAGAACGTGTTTTTTTTTTTTTTTTTTGAAAAATTTCGTTCTGAAAAATTTTCCATCCCTAAATAACGCGAATATGAATTTCCACGTTGAGTTAAATGGAAAGAAAAATTGCGAGCAATAAATGTCAACGGATGAAGCGAGGTATAGAAAAATCACGCATCGTTGAAAATCTTGAACAAGCCGCCCTTGGCTTACCTTCTACTGACCCGAATACCTATATATTAGGTGGCGTGCTATTTATAGAACCACCCCCGATGAACGACCCCAACAAGCGCGACGTAAAGAAGCTCCGCTCTAAACACGAAGAAACAATATTATTGCGCTTTCCCTTTATCTAATTTTATCGACATATTCGATATTCGTTGGCACGAATAATTAGCTTTGTACCCTTAATTTCAAATTTCATTAAAAAAAAAAAAAAAAAAACGATTGCTCGTGAAACTGAATGAAAACCAAGGTTCACCATTGGTTCATTTTTAAAAGGCTAACCGGATCTATTGCTGTACCGTTTCGCTGGCTGTGTCAATTGACCTTTAAAACGTGCTTACACGCTCGAATTATTTAAACGCAAGTTTGAAATTTCACGTCTCGGCATAGTACAAAGCTGTTGAATATTAACACCAATTTTTGCTTCACGTTAAATTTTGCATGATAACATGTTTTGCCATCGATTTTTACTTCTTTTTTATTCCTAGTTTATACGTTGTTACCCTACCGTTTTCTTTATAGCTGTTTAAAAGTTCAGTGCCCGGATATAATCGACTTTTCCCTGACGTCATCGAATACCTGTCCACGTCATTAACGCGACATTATCGTTGGCATAAAGATTTTTTAATACACTTCATTATAACTGCATGATCGGTTCGCTGTTAATGATTTAATGTCAGATTCTATGTAAAAAAAAAAAAAAAGAAAAAGAAAAAAAGCTACAACGTTGAACGTCCTCTTCGATGTTCGAGCGACACAACTTGAAAATCGACACGGGGTAAAAGCACGCGTACGGGGTAAAATATGTGGTGTAAAAGAGATGTAAGGACACCGAGGATAAGTTAAAATAGCAAACTGCAATACCAAGGTAGGTCGATAAGAGCATGGCACATCGGTAACCGTGGTGGAAGGGTTGGTAAGGGAAACAGGTGGTTTGATGACCATTGGTAAAAGTGGTACGAACCGGTTAAGAGCGTGGCAGGATGGTTTCGTGTCCGGGCTGCGAAAAGTTATGTTACTCGAAAGGAAAAGAGTGGCCGATGCGCAGTGATGTCTGACCGAGCACAAGACACTTCTACTGCGAACCATTGCCCTACTAAACGCACAGTCTTTGAATGCTGTAACGTTCTCGTGGATATCCAAGGAAATTAGTTAAAGTTCGTTCGAAAATATTTTTCTAATTTCGAATAGGAAGATCAAATGAGAAAAACAAATTTGTTTTTTTTAATTGTCTAAGAAGATGCATTGTTAAACTTAGACGTAATGCGAAAGCGCATTTTCGAAATAAAAAAAATCCATTACGCGAGATTAGTTTCTCGATACAACGCACTGTAAACATTCAGGATTTTATAATAAATTACATTTTCCACCAATCTGCGTTGTAACCCGCCACCTTCCATTATAAATATTAATTTCTTACTTAAGAACATTCGCGTACTTATGCGATATTATTAAAAGTATTCCTGATATTTCCAGTCGAGATCTTTAAATGTTGGACTGGATGGTGGATCAAAAAAAAAAAAAAAAAAAAAATAAAGCACCCTTGTAAAATTTGTAAATATCAAACAACTCGATTAGTATTTCCCAAGCATACCAGATGGCAGGTTAAACTTTGAGAAACCGACGAGTTATTTTGGCAAACGCATCGTACATGATCGGTGTACCGTAAACCTTTGTTTATTATTTTCGTAAATGCAAGAGTTTTAAATGTCGTGTGTCGTGACAAAATGGAACAACCGAAATTTATGCAAAATCGTGTGAAATTGGGATGTCGTGACGCCAGCCGCCGTCGGATAAGTGCTACCACCGAAGATCGAGGCTATCTACCGGTATAAACAACATTTCAAAATATCAAATTTAACGTGTACTTTAGATTTTTTTCGTTCCCTTATTAGCAACAATATTCATTCGAAAAATTACTATATCGAATTTTGATTGAATTACGCGAACGATACAACCAACAATCCATTGAATGTATATAAAAAATAAAGTCTTTTCTTTCCACTGATTACATTACAGATTTCTCATAAATTTCAATTACTTGAACATTATTTATCAGAGCATATATATATATATACGCATGAATCATTTTGTAATTCAAATATGATTTGATTACTATGATTTGATTACTGATACTGGCCGCTATTATTAATATGAATTATAATATGAATCATTTCTCAAACTACCGTCTTCTTTGTAATCTTGTAAAATTGACAAATACAATGAGTTATCAGTAAGATTTGATTAATAATTTTACAAACGAAATTAAAAATCTTTAATAAACTGTAATCCACAATTAAAATTATACAACTAAAATCTATATAATTACATGTAACGTGTATCAAATCATCATTATAATTGTGTTTTTAAAAGAAATTTAAAATAACAATGTACAATATGTTTCAATCATTGGTTCTTAATTGGTAAACATGTGTTAATATTTATTGTATTGTGATATCTACATCTTTTTGCAATTCGGAATAATCAGATTCATTAGTACAATACTTTTGCTACTTGTTTCCCTTTAAATTACTTTAGATTTTCAATTTCAATCAAATGCTAGATAAAAGAAAACGTATACTTTTACACATATCACGTCAGATAGATTGACCCTGAAACATTTCAAGTTTTCCTTTTTAACAATAAGAGAAATTACTTTTTTTTTTTTGTCTTTGATCCACCAAAATCGCATGGAACATAATTATATGCAGGCCAGCATCACGATATTTTTTGAAAAGCTGGAAGTCATAAAAACGAACAACGGAATCTCGTTAGAACCAAAAAAATTGTAATTCACAGAAGAACTCTATTTTTCTACGCCAATGAGATTGACAAGGCTTCGCGTGGGGTGGATGAGATTAATCCCGTTTACCTCAAGCAGATTTAGGGCTTCTTATGCAACTTTATGTGCGTATATTCGTATGTGCAACTAACAATAAGTCTAAGTACACGTACGCAATGTTCTTCTTCAACATTATCAAACGCATATTTCTTTTAATCTGATCCCTAATTAATTCGCTGAAATATTTAAACGTCTTATTTTCTAACCGTCCATTTCCCATTCCATTTGCTCTTAGTAGCTTAAAGAAAAAAAATTTTTGGCAAAACGAGCCTCGTTGCCAAAGAGAAGATGTTGCATGCAATAATTAACACAAGTTGATCGTCAATTATGCATCGTATATGGTTAAGAAAAAGACGGATTAGTTGTTGAATGGCGGAGCGTTGTTGTAACAAGTTGAACAACAATTAACGTATCCGTTTGATTTATCGAAGAAATAAGAACAACTTGTAAATGTCAGATGTGTCTGCAGAAGGACACGGTTTGAAATCCTAACTGATGTCCAACCCTTCTGACACGTAATACCAATCTGACACAACGCGCTTACCTGTCCACGGACTATATCGCATGACAAATTTTTTACACAATGGCGCCAGTATCACGATCAAAACGTGTAGTCGAAAAAAAACTCGAATCGTGTTGTTGAATTATCCTTCTCCAATTCTGCACAACATCTTCCGCCGACCAACCCTGAAGAAAAGGATAAGGTGCATCCAACCATCCAACCTGAAGACGATGTTGCCTAACATAGGAAAGCCGTCTTATGTTTCTGTCTTATTTCATTGTAAAATTGCGATATGAAATATGACATAAACTTAAGGTGGGTACCTATATGATCAACGACTCCACGACGCAATCGTCGAGGGAAGCGGCGACGAAACTTGTAAAACAAGAAAATGATTGAAACGCACGTCGGATGAAACGTTCTCTGATATTCCGTGAGTTTTCTAACAAAGAATCGTCGTGCAAACAACGATGCATGTGCATTCTACAATACCTAATCAAACCTTTGAATCCTTGAATACCAAAGAATAGCTTCTGCATGCATCTTTTAGCATGATCTACCTTGGCGTAGCGTAGCATGGTGTATTGCTGGAAGAGAGAGAATCTATGCTTCGTAATATTAATTAGAACAGAGAGAAGAAAGGTGTGGAAAATAGGCGGGAAAAACGAAAGCAACCGATGAAGTCAGTGGAGGAGTCGTTAGTTAAGACAGATCTTAATCTAATCTTGACATAGCGTAGGATGGTATTGCTGGAAGAATGAGAATCTATGCTTCATAGAACGAGTATTAATTATTGGAACAGAGAAGAGAAAGGTATGAAAAGTTAGGCAGGAAAAATGGAATCAGCCGGTGAAGTCAATGGAGGAGTCGTTGATTAGGTCATTTAGACAGATCTTAATCTTGCTGGAAGAGAGAGAATCTATGCCTCGTTAATTAGAACAGAGAAGAGAAAGGTGTGGAAAAATAGGCGGGAAAAACAGAATCAGCTGGTGAAGTCAGTGGAGGAATCGTTGGTTAGGCCATTTAAACAGATCTTAATTTTAACATTGCTGGAAGAGAGAGAATCTTCGTATTAATTATTGGAACAGAGAAGAGTGGAAAGATAGGCGGGCGAAAAATAGAAGCAATGGGTGAGGTCAATGGAGGAGTCGTTGATTAGGTCATTTAGACAGATCTTAATCTTGCTGGAAGAGAGAGAATCTATGCCTCGTTAATTAGAACAGAGAAGAGAAAGGTGTGGAAAAATAGGCGGGAAAAACAGAATCAGCTGGTGAAGTCAGTGGAGGAATCGTTGGTTAGGCCATTTAAACAGATCTTAATTTTAACATTGCTGGAAGAGAGAGAATCTTCGTATTAATTATTGGAACAGAGAAGAGTGGAAAGATAGGCGGGAAAAATAGAAGCAATGGGTGAAGTCAATGGAGGAGTCGTTGATTAGGCCATCTGGACAGATCTTAATCTTGGTGTAGCGTAGCATGGTATTGCTGACCGAAGACGGAGAATCTATGCCTCATAATATTAATTAGAAGAGTAAGGTGTGGAAAGATAGGCGGGAAAAACGGAAGCAACCGGTGAAGTCAGTGGAGGAGTCGTTGGTTAGGCCATCTAAAGATCTTAATTTCAATATAGCGTGATGTTGGAAGAGAGAGGATCTATGCTTCGTAGGGCGAGTATTAATTATTGCAACAGAGAAGAGAAAGATATAGAAAAATATGCGGGAAAAACAGAAGCAATCGGTGAAGCTATTTAGACGGATCTTAATCTTGGCTAATCGTAGAAAGAGTATTAATTAGAACAGAGAGGAGAGAGGTGTGGAAAGATAGGCGGGAAAAACGGAAGCAGCGGGTGCCGGTGAAGTCAGTGGAGGAGTCTCTGGTTAGGCCAGGCAGACGTGAAGCCTGAGGATCCGGGGGGTGCTAAGCCGTGAATCCTAAGAAGTGTTCAGAGCTTACTCGGCTAGTGTTACCCTCCACCGTCCTCTTTTTCTCTCTCTTTCCTTCTCCTCGCCGTTGTCTCCTCGGTCAGAGGGAACACACGGCAGGGGCGTAAGGTTAGCTAGATGGCTCCTCATCTTCATCCGCTTCTCGCATTCCACCCTTGTTCCGAATCGAGCTCCTTCGCTCACGTCAATTCTACCTCCGTCTCTGTCCGTCAAAGTTTCGAGTTATAAAACGGAGTAAAGGGAAACGGTTATTAATCGGTTTAGGCGATGATACCTTGACCGATCGAGAGCAGAGATTGTGTACATTTTATCTAGAAACCTGTTCCCGTTCCACAGGATTTTCCAACGGAATCGCGACACCACGAATTTCTTACTCGCCGCTTCCTACTCGCATTGATGTCCCCTTGCACGCTGCAACCTAGACCGTTCAATGTCACTTCGATATCGCATAATTTTCAAACGTTTGCGGGACATGATTATGCAATTATGATTGACAATGATGTTGCCTCGATTCTCATCTAACAACAACGTATCTCGGGTTATTTATCACATGACCTCCTTCGAGGAAAGCCATACAAGTTGGTGATAGAATCTGTGCTGATAATATTCTCGTTAATTTCATTCTATAGTCGCAATTACGTCGCACGGATTCGCGAATGAAAAATAAAATGAAAGAATGTTTAAAGAAGTTATTTTTCTTTTTGAAGAAGAAGAAGAAGAAGAAAAGAACTCTTTGTAGAAAATAGGATAGGAAGAATAGGAAGCTGGATAACAATATTTCAATAACGATATATGTTGTGTATTCAAAGAGATAGTAATGATCTAAAGTAAGGTATAAAAATTAGGTCGTCCTAATGTTGAATCCAGCTATTTAACTAACCGGGTTCACGTTGCTCTATGTATGTGGGATATGTTTTAAGGATTCACCTCTTCACAATATCATTAAACACCACTACAGACAACGAGACTGCCAACAGACGGCGATAGCCAGGTCACAGGGTGAACCAAAGTTATATAATGAAATAGAAAGCGTTTATGTAACTGACAAAAACCTGTAATATATAGGTTCCAAAAAAAATCAGAGAGAGAGAGAGAGAGAGAAAGAATAGATTTATTTCGTTAATTGATATCAATTCACGAAGTTCCTTTAGATCATAAGAGCATTCAAAGTAGGTACACGAGTTGTTAGAGTATTTTGCACGTATATCGAGACAAATAAAATATTCCTAGAATAACAAAATTGCGAGTAAAGAAAATTTGTTGTTTGTATGAAAATTATATGATCAAGGAAAATTGTATAAAGTAATTGATTGATTGTTTTTCATCATAATTACCGTCAAATATCATGTAAAACACGAGGTGAAAGAGAAGAAAAGCTAGGTAGAGCAAAGTGTAACGTTTACTATTCGATCGTCCAACTTCGGTAACGCAAATACGATTTCGTTCGTAATGCCTGTGCCCTTATTTCCCAAGAAACACGTGTCTTGCGGCCTTAAAGAAGAATGTTCATTGGCCGGTGCAGTCTAAAGCTGCCCCATCATTGGTCGATGGATTAGATGACCACGTGGTGTCCTAGTATATAACGAAGGGTGAACTAAGAAGGTATCGGCAGTTGTGCTCGGAACATGGACAGAAGTGCAAAGATCATTGTTTATTAACTTGCGCCTATCTTCGATCGCGTAGTGATATCGAAACAATTTAAAGGGAACATCGAGTGCGATTGCTTGGAGGTTTTGCTTGACATTTACTCGTCGTACAACTCGCAGTGGATAGAGCACGCTTCGTACCGCTTGAATTTTTATTATTTTAATATTTGCGTGAACAAAGATATAAAGGACTGACAGAGTGAGTGGCCGAATATAATTGGATAACCGATTAAAAGGTGTACCCTGATATTATTGTGTAAATATAATCGGTATCAGATATATATATTTTTCCCCCCTTTGGAGCAATGCTGTTACTTTTGGACTGTACTACGATTCTAAAGGAAATACCCTCGAAAAATTCTAAAAAGATTACGTTGAAAATAATTGAAAATAGTTGCTGAATCGCAGATTTATTTCTCTATATAATATCCATGGATAATAGCAATATAGAAAGTATTTAAAATATCTTACTCTTTGCCGTAAAAATATTACGATCATTAGAGATTAGAACATTATAGAGATATCCAATGTAGCATTCGCTTAAAATTGATCTCGATCGAATCGTGTTCGGCGTTGTAGTTTCCGGCAAATGGCAAATGGTAAATGGAAGAAGACTTAGCCTCGATGTGTACAAACTATGGTAAGTTCATCGTAGAAATGTACAGATAGGAAAATCGAAGGTGATGAATTTTGTATTCGAATCGAACTATCCTATCAACCTATAGAACAACCAGATGTCCGGTCCCCACAACTTATCTTGGTACGGATATACTTTTCATGTGTATTTACATGGATTGTGTGTATCGTTGTTTTTCATTCTAGCATTGGAAATAATTTAAAGAAAACACAAATAATAACAATTCATAATTTCATTACGGATGAAAAATAATAAAAAAACATTTTATTCCTCTAAATTGATTCATTCTACTGTAAAAGAAAATAGTTTCGAAAATTTCTGTAGAAAAAATTATTCTAAACGAATGATGAGAATGATTCTTAAGGAACTGCTAAAGGATTACATTGATTTTTTAGAATTTTTAGAATAGATATATATAAGAAAAAAAAAAAAAATAGATCATTGATATGCGATAAAAGATAATAGACAAGTTGTATTTGTACTGTACTTGTACATTTTTTACTACTTCGTATCCCACTTTTTTAACTCTACTACTATTAGCTATCAAAGAATGAGATAAGAAAAAATAACGATTAAATAATAGTAATAAGAGTAATAATCGTGACAGCTCAACTCTATATTATGAACGAAATTTACAAAAAAAAATCATTTCCAAACGTAAATTAGAATGTATTGAATAATATATTACTATGCATACTAGATAAAACTCATTTCCTATTTTTTCTTTTATTTTAATACGTTGTTTCTCTGTTACAAATGTTGCTCTACGTCTTTTACAGCTATTCAAACAGTGTAATTTTGGGGGAAAAAAGTATTCTAGTGTAAATTATCCGCATAAAGAGAAGAAACGAAAAATAATGGACCCTAATGCAGCTGCTGGCCACTGCACAAGATTAGACATAAGACTCTTGTGCGTGTGACAGCGGCTATGATGGGGTTTCCACGAAGCAACGAAATGATGCGACGAAACTTGTATTTTTACGAAGTGTAACTTACGAGATATTGCCTCGCAAATTTAGTACGTATATAAAAAATATCAGTCTCTCAATCAATCTTTCCTCAAAAGATATAATAAAATAATTAAAATAATTCCTATATAACCCAAAATCTTGCAAAAATTATCCTTATAAAATCTGTAAATTTTACATAATAATTATTAAATCTGTAATGTTTTAACTAAAAATATGTTTATCTTTATTAAAAATGAAATATTCATAATTATAGTGATCGATTTTTATAAAATAATAAGAGAAAAAATAAATATTATAATTAAGATATAATAAAAATATCTATATTATACATTATTATAATTTTAATATGACAATAAAATGCAGATTGTACTTTTCTATTTCTTTTATTTCATTCAATTAATTTCTTTTCTTTTTTTCAATTTTATTGTCTAATTTTATTACCTAAAATATTTCCTTTTACTCTATTTTATTTAAGTCTCAAACAATCTTAAACGAAATAAAAATTTTAAAAACAAATGTTATATCCATTTTTGTCCGTCATTAGTGTTATATTATAGAAGCGAATACAATTCGTGTTCCTAATCTCAATAGAGTTTAAAATATGCCCATTGCACTTAATTATAATTTGTTTCAAAACTAAAATTATTTAATAGAAAAATTTTGCATTATGCATAAAATTCTTTTAAAAATAATTTAAATTTAAAAATTGATTGTATTACACTGTAAGAAAGAGTTGTATCAATTATAATTTAGATAGATATATATATTTTATACATATATACTATATATACAAACAATAATATACTAAACAATAACCTATCATTTATTGAATTTATTAATTTAAAATAAAAAATCATTATATTGTTACAGTAAATTATAATATAAATTTTAAAATTAAAAATATAACTGTATATAATTAAACAAAAAATAATATTATTTAAAAATATTAAAATAAAATACCAATTTTATATTAAAATAAATTCTCAATGAACATATATGAAAATTATATTTAAATTAAATTTAACTATAATTGTATTTGTAAAAAATAGATTTAAAAAATGTTTCAATATTTAAATTAAAATCAAATCATAAAATTTATTGTAATACATATATACTTGCTTATCAATTTCGCGTGTTTTAAAACTTATCTTAAGTAAGTCACTTCTTTCTATTAAGTCACTGAAGGATTATTTTTCGAACACACGTTATTCGAGCATTGTTTGAACACAAGAAAACATAACCAAAAATATTTTTTAGTTCAAAAGAATAATATTAATAAAATTAAGAAATGCTTGTCTTTTCTTTATAAACATAAGTAATAATTAAAGAATAATGGATAGAATAATAATTTTTTTAATTAAAAATGCAAAAGAAAATAAGTAAGTAAAAATCATTCGTATTTATTTTAGTGTAATTATTTCAATTTCTAAAACTCATGTATTTTCGATAAAAATTTATTTAGGAAATAAATTTATATAATTTAATAATCAACAATTTCTGCAATTTCTATTTTGATAATATTTAAATATGATACTACAATGTATTATTATAATAATTACAAAGTTGTATGTAATATTTTGCAGGAATATTTTATATATATAACTTTTTTTATGTACATAACCTTTTTTTTAAATATATAATAATAAATTAATACAAGTTTTAATTTCATGGTACAAAAAAATTATATGAATATATTTTTAGAAAGTTGTAAAATGAATATCATGAAGTTAGAAATCTTTCATGAAAATCAGACATCGTGTCGCATCAACCAATCATCTTTCCAGTGTTTATAATAGTCGATATAGAAGTTTTCTTCTATGAAAATCTAGCTATATCAAATATGTCATAGTGGCTCCATGAAAAAATTCAATAAATTAAAACGATGAGTCAAATTATATTAGATTTCGTATTTATTCATTTGTTATATTTATACTTGAAGTTATAATTTTTAACATAAAATCGATAAAATCCGCGCTTGCGTATGTCACAATTACGTATCTTATACTTAGTGCTTTGTGAATCTTTGTGAACTACGAAAGTAGTGTCATTTATCAAACTTATTATTTTAATATCAAAATAAATTCATAATGAAATCAGACGTCATGAATCTAGTTAGACAAAACTTCCACGAAGAATGTGAAAAAGCTATTAATGATCAAATAAATTTTGAATTACATGCTAGTTACATCTATCTGTCTATGGTTAGTCGATGTATTGATTAAATAACTATTTCTAACATTAATATGCCTTAAGCAGTATTACATTAATATCTAACCAGTATTATTTAAATAAAAGAAAAAAAAACATTTTATTTTCTATATTGTTATTTTTCCCCATAAATGTTTTCTATGTTTTAATGTTACATTCCATTATTGTTATTTCTTTTCTTAGGCATATTATTTCGATAGAAGCGACGTAGCTTTGCCAGGTCTTTATACATACTTTAAGAAAGCTTCAGACGAGGAAAGAGAACATGCCATGAAGTTTATGACATATCAAAACAAAAGAGGTGGCAGAATTACTTTGAAACCTATTCAAGAACCGCCAAGAGATGATTGGGATAGCGCTCTTGTCGCTATGACGGAAGCATTGAAGCTAGAGAGGCTAGTTAATCAGGTAAGTAATATGTACATATAAAAATAAATTTTAATTTTAAAAATTATAAAAATCATAATTTTGAATAAAATAATATAAAAATAATAATAGTACATTTTTTTATTTATGTTTAACTTCTATGGAATATTTTAATTATAAATATTTCTTCTTTTTTTATGTTATATTAAATTCAATAATTTAATTAATATATATTTAATTTATATATTTTTTAAATTGTTATCATATTTATACATTTTTAACAATTATTTTATTAATTGGGGGTGTAACTCAGTGGTAGAGTGTCCGCTTCGCATGCGGAAAGTCCTGGGTTCAAATCCCAGCTCCTCCAAGAAAATCTTTTCAATTTTTTTTTCATTATTTTTTATCCAATAATATATTTATTAATATAAATATTTCAAAATGGCAATTTTTTTGATATATAAATATTTTCATAAATGTTTTAATGCTTTCAGAGCCTTCTCGATATGCACGCAGTAGCATCAGAACACAATGACTCAAATTTTGTAGATTTTCTTGAAACTGAATATTTAAAAGAGCAAGTAGATTCTATAAGTGAACTTGCTAATCACGTTACAAAATTAGAAAGAGTTGGCGATGGTCTAGGAGTATATATTTTCGATCAGGAACTTAGAGAATAAAATATTTTAAAAAGTAGCAAAAAAATAAAAAAATAAAAAAATTAACGTATAATATGTAAACAAAATACATAAACTATTAAATCTATAGTAACGAATAAAGCGTTAAATAAAAATGTAAAATAAATATAATAAAAAAGATAACGAATATTTAATTTCTAATGATTAAATAGATATATAAAATTGAAGAAGTTAATTTCTGCGTTAAATTAATAAATACATTTGTAAGAAATATTGGAAAATATTAATTTCAATTTATGAATCTTTAAAAATGTAAAACAATGTGATAAATATTGTAATGTATTGCACAGCATAATGCTAATCTGCTAATAAAGCTTATAAATAATTCTGAATATATCGTTTTGATTTTTGTTATCAAATTTAACATATATAATAAATGTTTTATCGTTAATATATTATATGATCTTGAAAATTGCGAATCGATTATTATGATATGAAATGAATATTGAAATAATGAAAACTTCTTAAAGAATAATTTTTACTATTAGCAATACTTTATCAAAAATATAAATGCAAATTTTTAATTTTAAAATATAAATAAAATATATTAAAATTGTGCAATGACAGAAAAATTTTTAATAATGCTTTTAATTTTAATTCACATATTCAACAATTATTTAAAAAAGAGTTTTTAATTTATAGATGAAAAATATAATATCGAATGTAGTTCGAAAAAATACGTAATATTTTTTTGAAAAAGAAGGAAAATTTGTAAGAAAATATGTAAACCAAAAATATTTTCCTCGAAATTTTGAATATCTTACATGGATGAAACGTCAAAAATTTTTTATATTAACAAGCCAAGTGAAAAGCTAATTTAAATTTATAAATAATTAAAATTAATTAATAAGTACAAAAGAAAAAAAAAAGAAAAAAACTGAAGCCATATTAAATAAATATCGAATTAAAAGCTTTATATTATTATTTGTCCATGGTGAGATTAATTAATATATAATTAATAAATTTTAATATTAATCAATAAATAGTTTTTTTTAGTATAAAAAACTATATAATAGCTTTTTTTTGATGTAGATTACTTATTTGTTATAAACTGCATATTTTGAATATGCAACTTTACTCGGATGTGAATCATTTTTATGCAAATGTATCATGAAGACTATGAATAAGACTATATACTTATTCTTGTAAATTAAAAGTTTGTAAATTATATTAAATTACACAGAGGATATGTAAATTTATTTCCAATACAGCTTCCTAATGATCAAGATTGGAAATGCCCATTACATGCTTTTAAAGAAAAATTATTTAAAAAAAAATTATTTTTAATGATATATAATATAATTTTCAAAATATTTTTATTGAATTTATTTAGACAACATTGAATTTGGAAATAGAAATGAAAAATACATAAATGTTGTAACAGAAAGACATGATAATTTAAATGCAAGCGATTATTATTCGTTTTATGGAAAATCAAATGAAAAATGTGAATGAAATAGGAAATAGAAAGATTTATAACTGTTTTGTCTGATATTGGTAATTAAAGATTGGCGCGTTTTTTGTTTAATAAATTTTATTTAATATATTGCGCCAAAATAACATTCTTCGTTTAAAATTACAATCAAATAAAGAACAGAAGAAGTAATAATATTTCTTTTTTTATATTGTTGTGTTGAAATTATAATCGTTTTGTTAATGTGTATATTATAATAATTATATATATAAATATTATATATTATAATAATTATAAAAATATATATCTATCTATATTTGTTTAAAATATAATAAAAATATGTATAGATCAATTAAATTATTGTAAAAAAATTAACTAATAAATAAAATGTTGATAATAATATATTTTTTTAATATTATATTTAAAGTTATTTAATTGATAAAAAATAATATCATACACATAGTAACAACTTAATAAAACTTAATAAAAAGAAATATCCTAAGCTTTTTATTGCAAAAATTTAAATTGTGTTTTCAACAATCTTCAAAAAAATAAAGCTACATTTCTATTTAAATGAGAACATTATCAGTAGCAAATTAATGAAATTCTTAAAAATGATATTAAAATAACAATTACATGGATTTATTACAGATTTAAAACTTTCGTGTTTAATGTTTAGATATATTATATGAGATTTCTGAATTAATTAATAAAAGACATAAAAATATAAGTACGATCAAAAATTAATTATCTTATTTTCCAAGAGAGCAATCGTTTATCTAGTTTAGGAACACATCAAATCACTGAATACCAGTCGTCTCATGTCATGTGTTGAAAACGACTTAGCATGGCGGAAGTATTGCATGCATTTAGTCGTGAGAATAAAACTGCAATAAAAACGAAAGTTGTGGTGTACAAATTTTTTTTCATTTAAATTTGAAATAATATTTAAATTTATTTAAATTTTTAATTTGTTATATAAAAGGATTTCAAACGTGGAATTATCCACAATAAAGTGCTGTGCGTGTGATCAGTAAAAATTACAATTATTAGTAATACGTAATTAACCCTAATTTTCATGAAACAGTATTCGTTTTTTAACATTACGAATGAACGTGATTAATTATTCATGGTTTAAGAATGGCTAGCGATTTGTCAAGTGAGTGTACAGAAGCAATTGGTGTGTTAGATGAGAAAGAAGAAGGTGAAATATCTTTGGAAGATGTAAGTTCTTCCGAAGAAGGACATATAAATTATGGATATGGCTCTAAAACATCTCAATGTTCGAACTGTTTGTCAACTCAACACAATGCAACGTGGTGTACTGTTCCGGCCAAGTTCTACCCTCCTAAAGTCACTAATAGAAGAGGTAAATTAAATAATACAGCTTTTTATATTGTTTTTAAAAATTATGAAAAATATTATTTATGATGTTTTGATTATTATATATTTAATATGATATAAATAAATATTTTAAATTTAATTTATAAAAAATAATAGACAATATAAAAGCTGCACAAAATTCTTGTTGTATTATTTTTCATTTTTTATTTTATAATAGTAAACAATATTTTACAAAAAAAAAACTTACTTTGTTTTTATTTATATACTTTATTTATTTTTTTATAAAATATATTTTATATTTATATTATATATTTATATGAATATAAAAATATACCTCTATTTGATAACATATTAAATCTTTTGACACCTAATGTATTATCATTCTCGACATATCATGTTCTAATCAAGTAGAAGTTGACCTTATTCCACAAGATGCAGTCCAGGGAAAAGAAAATCGTCATCAAATAAAAGAATCAGGATGTATTGGAACAAAACATACAACTTCTACACTTCAAGAAAAAAATGATGATCTTGTGCCTATTTCAAGCGATAGTGATATGGAAATTGTTGGTCTTGCCGATAATTCTAAACAAATTACAATACATTCCTCTGCAAAAAGTAGAATGAAGAAGAAAAGAAAAAAGAAAAGAAATCATGTATCTGCAACATCATTAGATGATTTAGTTTCTTCATCTACTGTGGATATATCTATGAAAGAATGTATTAATACAATAAAACATGATGTGACAAAAAATAATTCTAGATCGCATCACAGAGAAATGAGTCCTATTCACAGAAGTAATAGATCTAAAGTAATTCCAAGATCACCTCCAAAAAGACATAGATCTCTTATAAAACCAAGATCTCCTTTTAGAAGATCAAAATCTCCAATTATTCGTGCTAGATCACCAACAATAAGGAGATCTCCAAGGAGACTTAAATCTCCTAAAAGATCACCATACAAATCCTCAACAAAAACAATGCCTAGAAAAACATCACATATTGAATTAATGTCATCTCGTAATTATGTTGATACACATAAATTATTAAAAAAAGTCAGACAATTAGGTTCAATAGGAACTCATTCATTAGAAGAAACTCTGAATAAAAATAAAGAACATGCATCCTCATTGAAAGAAAAATTAACAAACATGATGAAAGGTGTTTCTGACAATAATATTGATTTAACAAATTCTTCAAAAGAAAAAACTATTATAAATGTGAATAAGAAAGAATCTAATGATATTGATGATGAAGAAGATTTAGCATTATTAAGACAGAAAGCCCTTGAAACAAAACAAAATAAATCAAACAAACAGAATGATGTATCAAAGACTGAAACTTCAAAACATGTAAATGCAAATATAAATGATGATCAAGATGAAGAAGATTTAGAATTAAGAATGATTGCACTTCGTTCTGCTGTATTAAAAAAACATCAAAATAGAATTCAAAAAGGTATAAAATCAGGAAAATACAAGAAATCTGATACATTTCGCAGTGAAAGCCCATTCACTCAAAGCTTTTTAGATAGTATTCCTATACCTGGAGAAGAATTATTAAATTTTGCATCACCACCACATAGTCCCCTTCCTATAAATGAAAATAATCATACAGAAGATATGGAATTAGATACAGATGTTGAAAGAGAAAAAGAAAAATTACCATATTCTCCAACAGATAAAATTACTGCCAATATACCTATGGATACAGAATTGCTAGGTATTCAACCATCTGATGTATCTTTCATTACTGTTAATGAAGCAAATAATAGTCCAAATTTTAATACATCTGTGACATCTAGTCAAGATGATCAAAAATCTTATCAAGGAAAAATCATTGAAAATCAAAGTTATTTACCAAATATTGTATATTATACACCATCACAAAATTCAATGTGTGTTACAAATACAAATGTGCAATATTTACCAATTGATTTATCAGAAACTTCTAAACCAAATTTTATGAAAATACATAATTCTCATTTAAATATACCTCCTTATGAAAATATATGTATTGCTAAAAATAATAATACTTCTGAAACTTTAGATATTAATTCAAGTCAAGAAATGCCTTATTCTCCAACTGATACTCCTATTTACGATCCTGATTTATCACACGCTCTTCCACAAACTCTTGGTGCATTGACTATCTCAAATTCTTCCTTAGTCTCTTTAGAATCATATATTTCTAATACACATGGAAGTAATGAACAACATAATCATATATCAACAGGCCAACATATACAGCCTACAAAAGACGTAAGTAATGAAAATGAACATTTAAATAAAGCAGAAGTACTTTCACTAGAGCCAGTTGCTAATTTTACTACAACTTCTCTTATGGAAACTCTATCGCCAAGTAGTTCAATGATAACAATTGATGATCTTCCTGAAATTGAAGCAGATGTACATTTAACTGATAGAAACTTAAAAACTACAGAATACATTCCAAATGATTTATCAAACAATATTGATGAAAAAATAATAGAACCACTTTATATGAAGGGCTTACCAGATGTGACTAAAGATACAAATAAAATACCAACATTAATTAATAGAACACTTGTTCCAGCACCAATTTTGAAAACAAATAAACAGTTACAACTACCTTTACCTACTAAAAAAAGTATAACCCAACAGGAACCAACATTCAAAAGTGCAGAAATGCAACCGGTTGTTCTTCATGAAGAAACTAGTACAAAGATAAATGCTTCTTTTAAACCAATAAAATTAACATCTATTCTACAAAAATCTCATTCTGTTTTAGCAATACCAACTGCATTTCATGATTCTTTACATGAAGATTTAATTAATGAAATATCTGCAGATAAATCATCTCATACTTCATTGATAGAAGGTAATCCCAATGTAATCCCAACTCTGGTACAAAATAATACAATTATAACAAGTTCAGAAAAAACTAGTGGTATTAAAAGCCCAACACAAAAAAAAAAGAAACTTTCAAAAAAAGGATTAAAAAAAAGAAGTACAGCCTTGATTGCGAAAAATCATAATACAACATGTATAAAAAGTGATAATGTAAATACTGTAGATAAACATGAGTCACAGCAAGTTCTTCATACAGATGATAAACAAGATCAAAAAGGAATTCAAATAGAAATGGATCAAACAGATAATATTGATGTATCTATGTCAGAAACATCCAAAAATATTATTACAGAAAAAAATAATATTTCTTCAGAAAGTAATGAAAAAGAAATACAAAATAATGATAATTCAGTAAATGATATATCAGAACAAATAAAAAGTACAGAAGATAGAAGACAAAGTCTTGATGAAGATGAAGAGGCATTAAGAGCAATTTTATTAGCTTCTTTGCCAAAACGAACAAAAATTACTAACAATTGCTCCGATTCAGTTGCAATATCTACTGCATCTACTACATTAAATCAAGTACTTGTAAATCAAACTGTATCAAATATTGTATTACCCACAGCTAACTTATCAATTCCACATGTAAATTTATATGGTTCTGAAAATGATAAAAATCAATCAAATTCTGGAGAAAAAATAAATAATATTACACAAAAAGATTTACCTATTGATAATAATAAAACTTTAAATATAACAACTTTGGGAAGAAAAAGATCAATCAATATAACAAAAGGTCCACAGAGAAAACTTATAAAAAGAATTTCAATTCCTGCAAGTACAAAAGTTGTAAATAATGCAAAAAAATACCAAAATACAATGATTCAAAAGAGATTAAATTTACAAAAATCTACTCTTTATAACAAACCAAAAATGACAGAAAATAAAATTTTATCTAAAGTACAATCTAATGATAGCAAATGGTCTGCTAATTCAAAGGCATTGTCTGATACACAACGAATTGTTATAAATTTAGAGTCTGATACAGAAAGTGATTCTGAATCTGAACGACAAAAAAATATAACTGTTTCTTCAGTTCATTCTGTTATGACAGAAAAAAATCAACCAACAGTAAACTCTACAACAGAATTTGAAAAAAATTTAGATCAATTTTTACGTGCAGTGCGAAGAAAACAAGAATCTATGGCAGCTGCAAGACCAACTTCAATATCACAAACACCTAAAAAAGATACAGTATTAACAACAAAATCAGAAAAATTAAATTCATCCAACAATCTTCATACGCCATTGGTAAGAATACGAACTAATAACAAAATATTTTATCATATAAAAATATTTACTTTTATATTTTTGCAGGCTGTTCGTCATTTGCCCGTATCTCAGCAAGAAGAATATCGTCGCTTAAAACAACAAATTTTAGAACGTGAAAAATTAAAATTGCATAGAAGTATGGAAAATAATAGCTTAATAAAAAATAAAAATATGGAAATATTTTCAAAATCCACATTATCCAATAGTCAAAATAAAGAATTATGTATAAAAATAAATCAAATATCTACGAAAAGTCAAAATATAAATACACAACAATTAAACAAAGAAAATTGTTCTAAAAATTTAATAGATTCAATAAAAAATACAGCTATATCAACAAATAATATTCAATCATGTACTAATACGTGTGATGTTGTTGATAAACAAGAAAATACAAATTCGAATCAAACAAAATTGTTATCAAAATCAACGACAAATAATGATGTTTGTGTATCCATTGAAAATCCAAATAATATTAGAAACAAAGTAGTTGAAAATTCCGTACAATCGACAAATACATCGCGAAAAATTTTTGAAATGCCTACACAGAAAATTGAAATGAAAACGAGGATTTCACCTGGTCTAAAAATTTTATCTATAGATGAAGTAAATCAGAAATATGTACAAATACAAGTAAAAAATGATACAAATGAACGAGTAGTAACAATAAATGACAAAGTGTCCTTAAATAATAAAGCAGTAATTAATCGAAATGAAAATATTTCTGGATATAAAGATAATAATAATAAAAATATATGTGATCATGATATAAATAACATGCTTTCTACAAATAATACTATATCTAATGATAATAATACAGTGGACTCAGATGCATCAACAGTTATCTTGTCAGAAAGACATCAAGATAGGAAAGAAAATCTTGATACATCTGAATCTACGATCTCACTTTCACAACATCAAGAGGATTTATCATCGATTTCAAATGCGGAAAATAGTCATTTTCTATTTATTCAAAATAATATATCATCAAAGGATACAAAAAGTATAGAAGAAAATTGGGACGAAATTAAAAAAGATGTTAAAACAGAATTAAATACTCTTATTAATCTATCACGCGAAGAACAAGAACAACGTTTAATAGATACTGAAGAAAAATTAGTTATGAAACGGTAAATAATTTTTGAATTAAAGATAATGAAATCTTCTATATCTATATAATATCTATATATATAATATATAATATCTATTAACTTTTAATAATTTGTTTATTTTGATAAAATAGCTATACAATCTTAGATGATTTAGCGGAAATGTCAAGTAATCTTCGTCAATGGCACATGGAACGAGATTTACAAACAAATTTAGTTGCTGAAGTGAAAAAACTCAGAGAACAGTTAAAGGTTGCTGAAGAAAGATTACAAGTACAACGTAATCGTATTAATAATATAGGTCCAAGAGTAGTAGCAGCACATGAAAAAGTCAATGCAGGCCGGCAAGAATGCTTTAAACTTGCAACTATTTGTTCAACTTTGGGAAGTAGGATTATGGGAAAAGAATACAAGTAATATTCATATAATCATTTTTATTAATTGTTAAATTATTAATTTTAAATATTTTCAAATTATTGATATTTTCTTTAGAGTACCTGAAGCTGGAGCACAACTTTTAGATAATAGATTAAAAGAAGTAGCTAATCATACGCGGCAACTTTCTCGAAAAAAAGTACCATCTATTGATATTTCCGATATGTACGAATTATCAAGATTGGAAGAAGAAACTGTATCTACTACATGTACAGAAATTTCGCAAAATAAAACTCTATTATTAGAAGAATGCAATATTGATACAAGTATCTTAAATGAAGATCAATCAAGAATAAAATCAAGTGATATTGAAAAAAATATACAAATAGAAGACACTACAATAAATAAAAATAAAACAGATAAGGAAACAGATATAATATTAAATATTTCCACTCTAAGTTTTGATGAAAGATGTATATCTAAACAAAATGACATTGAGCAAAAAGTATTTAAAGAAACAAATTTAAGTAATAATAATACAACTACTACTGATGTTTTTAAGCCAGAAGATATTCAAAAACTGGATAATAATATGTCAGAAAATAATATAAGGCCTACAATTTTAAAACCTAATACTAAGAAGAGGAATTCTACAAAATTCGAAGGAGATCTTCAAAGAAAAAAAACACTTTTGTCTTATGAATCAATATTAACACACTTTAAAATACCAAGGTGGGTTTTGCTCTCTAAATATTTTAATAATTTTAATATATCTGTTCGTAAATAATATAAACTTTTTTAAATTTATATTACAAAAATTTTAAGCATTTTTTTGTTGTTTTTATCATTCTTAACCAGGAACACGAATCCCAATGGTGTCCTTTGTCCATACGAACTGATGGGAACATGCAGTGATGGAGATTGTCAATTTATTCATCAAACAGAGAGTCAAACCAAGTAGCATTTAGCTACCAAAATGGCATTATTAAGTTATACGTAAGGTGGTTTTAATCTTTAAACATAAGATTCACACAGGACATTATGAAATAAAAATCAAGATTTTTAAAGTGATCATACTTTTTTATAATAAATATTAATTTTTAAATTAGAAAATTTTTATTGCGAATAAATGTTATCATTTTTATAATTGCAGGTACTACTATTTCTGAGGAAGCAATATCCCATATAGATGGAAGAATCCTGTTAACAAGCAGAAGTAACACCTGAAGATGGTAAGTTATCTTCATCACGGCAGGAGTTTGTGCACAAATTAAAGTAGCCATTTTATTACATAAAAGTTATAAATTTTAAAAAAAGCAAAATTTTTAATACTGTGCTATTTCAAGCTTCTATTCTAATGAAAGTTTAAAGAAGATTTGCTGCAAGTGTTTATTTTTTACATATGTAAAAAGTGTCATATAAACTGCAAATAATTAGTGTGATTAATGTAAAAAAAAAAAAAAAAAATCGAAAGAAAAAAGAAGAAATTGTTGACCGATTGTTGAAGACAGCTCTATGAACGGCCAACGTCGGACATTGCAACAAATATTCATTTCGTACTTCTATATAAGTTACCTCATAAAAGTCTTGTACCTGTATAATAAAAAATTACTATTTTTTTCTAATTGTGAGTTTATTTATTTTTAAAAATTAAGTTTTGTTATAAGTATAACAAAAAAATTACTATTTTCTACTTAAATTATATATTTATTTACGAAAAATTTTTTTAACTTTGTTAAAATTTTTTTTAATTATATTTCTGTTACAATTTTAAGCCCCGAGCTTTAAGTTCATCCCATCGATGAATCCAATCGTTTGGACAAATAGATTGAAAAACTTGTTTGAACCATGCGCATGTAGTTGTTCCTTTTCCTAAAATTTTTTCACAACGATCGAAATCAGCGTACATTATAAAACAACGTTTCGTTTGATTCTGTTGTTGAAATCTGAATAAGAATATTGAAAATTATTTTTATTCAAAACACCAGAAAAGTTAATTATAATTATATAAATAAGAATAATAAATACTATCAAACTTACCTTGGATCTTCACCGAAAGTAACATCTGTAACTTCTTCTTTTTCTTCTATTAAATCTCTATCTTTAAGACATGGATCATCTTCATCTACTTCTATAATTATTTTTTTCTTCGGCTTTTTTTCATCATTTTCCAAATTAACAATATTATTCATATTATTTATATTTTTTTCTCGAAAAATAGTTTTCATTCTATCCATTTTAATGTTTTCATCAGAATTCATTTTTTAAATTCATATTTTAATTCTTATAAAATATGTTATTTATAATTATTTTATAAAACACGTACAATAAATCGAATTAAAGAAATGTGATATAAAGAATTAATATAGATGTGAATATTAATTAAGATATATTTTATTGTATTTTGACAATTTAATTTTTAAACGTAATAAATATATATATTTATATATGTTTATATATAAACATATGTGTGTATATATAGAACGCCCTCTAGTATGCAAATATTTATTATCAATTTCTTATCATTTTCTCTATAAAATACTAAAAATCTAATTCATAAAATAAAAAAATTATTAAATTTTTTATTTTAATTTTAATTGTTTTTATTAAAAATTTCACATTTTTTGTGGTTATTTTTTTTTTTAAATAGAAAAATTCATTGTCAATGAAAAGATAAACAATAAAAGTTTTTACTTAGTGTAGCCAACTATTCATAAACTTATACAAATTAACTATGAGTTCAACGGCATAAGTGGCGGTAGAAGAAATGAAGCTATGAAACAAGTCATATATGTGTTGTAAAGTATTTTTTGCTAGTATTTAAAAATATTATAATATTAAAATGATATCATTGGAATATTTACTTCTTTACATTATTTTATTTGTAATAATATGTATAATTATGGTACGTTTTTAGGTTAAATCATATTTATATGTTATTTAAATTTGTTTAAACGTGGCAATTTTGTTGTTTCATTAAATTTTTATTTAAAAAATATGTTATGCATAAATAATTATTATTATTATATATTACATATAAATAACTGTAATTATTTTTCTGAAATATTAATAAAATTAATTATATGCCTTTTCAGTTTTCTTTAACATTATTTATGATAACACAACCATATCCAGAAATATGGCGAGATGAAAAAGAAAAATATTTTTTAAATCTAAAAACAAAAAGTATAGAAGCTTTTCCATCTTTATATGAAAAATGGAGTGTACATTTAAGTGTTGTAATACCAGCATATAATGAAGAAGAAAGATGTAAATATTGATTCATTAATAATATTAATTATAGAAACATGTATTCATTTATTTAATTTATAGTGCCTCTAATGTTAGATGAATGTTTGGAATATTTGGAAAAGCGATTAAAAAATGGATGTACTTACGAAGTAATTATAGTTAATGATGGAAGTTCAGATAAAACTATGGATATAGCTCATAAGTATGCATTAAAATATGAAAATATTAGAGTACTGAATCTTGTTAAAAATAGAGGAAAAGGTGGAGCAGTAAGACTGGTTTGTAATTTGTAAAATGTTATAAATTTTAAATTCTATAATTATTATTCATTTTCTATCATAATTGTTTTTATTTAAGGGTATATTAAGTGCAAGAGGAAGTGTAATACTTTTTGCAGATGCAGATGGTGCTACAAAGTTTAAAGATTTAGAAAAATTAGATAACAGTTTGAAAAGTATTTTAGGATGTAAGTTATTTTTTAAATTATAGATTATAATAATATATATTAATTATATATATATAATGTAAAAAATATTTTTCTTTCTTAGTTGATTATATAACTAAACCAAATGAAATTAGTTACTCTCATGCAATAGTATGTGGATCAAGAGCCCATTTAGAAAAAGAAGAAACTGCCAAAAGAACTTTTTTTCGATTGTTATTAATGCATGGATTTCATTTCTTAGTATGGTTTTGGGGTGTAAGAGGTATTAAAGATACACAATGTGGTTTTAAACTTATAACACGTGAATCAGCAAAAGTTGTATTTCAAGCTTTACATATTGAACGTTGGGCATTCGATGTAGAAATGTTATATATTGCAAGAATGTTAAATATTCCTATTACGGAGATTCCTGTGAACTGGACAGAAATTGAAGGATCCAAAATTGTACCTTTCTGGAGTTGGTTACAAATGGGGAAAGATTTATTTTTTATTTGGTATAAATATAGAATTGGAGCATGGAAAATAAAAAGATTTAAACGAATGTAAAAACAAATGCAACTTAAAATATTTATAAAAATTTCTATTCAATATACTTTGTTCAATATGTACTTTTATTTGATTCACATTTTTCCATTAAAATTAGAAAGATATCATATTTGATATATAAAAATATTTTTCCTTTGTAAGGAAAATTTATAAACGATTAAAACAATTTTTATTTTACATAATCATAGAGGAAACTATATTATTATTAATGTTTTTAAAACTATTTAATATTGTAAATTAATTTAATTAACAAGGTATATTACCTCTATTTTATATTTCTTCTTTTAATATGTTATAACATGTATCATAATTAGTGAATAATATTTTGTAAACAAATATTTTCGATTTAATTAATAAATTCATTAAAATTTTAAAAGAAGCTTCTAGTAACTTTTCTTCTATCTCTGATTAACTAGTAACTACACATATATAAATGACTATATATATGTATCTTATACATAAATACTACATATATAATGTAGTATGGTTCGTATATTTAATATTACACAATTTCTTATGGTATGACGTGTTTGTGACGTGTTTTATTTCTACGAAATTTTCTACGAATCCAATTTATATTAACATTAGTTAGTGTAATCAATTGTAAAGTGACATTAAGTAAAATAACGATTGAATATAATTATTTGAATTTTATACCTTATAAAGATAAACGTTAATTAAAAGATGTCATTTGTATCGCCTATGCCTAGTCAAGAATTCCTTTGGGATGTTTTTCAAAGGTATTTTAAAACTTTTTCATTATTTTTATTAACAGTGTTAATATTGAAATATAATTAGTAATATAATATAACTATATTAAATATAATATAAATATAGGTTAAATTCATTATTTAACTATAAATGAAATTCTCGAAAATTACATTGTATATTTCAATAAATATTTTTTAAACATTTTGTTATGATTTGTATATAATAAAAAAAAAAAGAAAATATCTCAATAACATTAAAAAATAAAATATTTTATCAAAAATCTTTCATATAGATTTGAAGGATTTTTGATTCTTTTATGATGTATAAACAAGAAAAAGAAATAATAAAAAACTTTGTCATATCTTAATGATTTTGAATAAGTTGGGATAATAAGTTAAAAAGTTTTTAGTTTTATAGTCAATGTAAGATTGCAAATTATAGAGATACAATAATTTCTTTTCGATTTTCTTTTTTTTTCAAGGTCATAGAGATTGTTTCTTTTCATTTTTTTTATACTATTAAATAATATTTAATAAATTAAATAAATTTAATGAAATCTATCCTTTCCAAAAATTTTAATATATTAAATTCATAAAATTATAATATGAATATTTATTTCATAAATAATTATAAATAACAAAATTTTAATTATTATTAATTATTTATTAAATATCACATATACAAAAGTTTAATATTCTTTAATTTGTATATTGTAGAGTTGATAGAGACAGATCTGGTGCAATTACTGCAGATGAATTACAACAAGCTCTTTCAAATGGAACATGGACACCATTTAATCCAGAAACAGTGCGTTTAATGATTGGTAATTATTGTAATTTTATTGTTTATTATAATTATGCAGATAAAATTGTAATATTAACTTTTTAAAAATCTTATATTAATTTTTAAAATTTTAATATGTTAATGTGTTAATATGTAAATGAATATATTTAACAGAACTTCTTGAGTAGATTCGCATGGTCTTACACTATTTTTAATATATCTTTAGTTCATTTTATTGATACAGGTATGTTTGACATTGACAAAACTGATCCTGATTCTTCAGGTATGTTCGATAAAAATCAAAAGGGAACAGTTAGTTTTGAAGAATTTGGAGCTCTATGGAAATATGTAACAGATTGGCAAAATTGTTTTCGATCATTTGACCGGGACAATAGTGGAAATATTGATAGAAATGAATTAAAAACAGCTCTTACAAATTTTGGATATAGATTATCAGATCAAATTATAGATACCCTTATACGCAAATATGATAGAGCTGGTCGTGGAACTATATATTTTGATGATTTTATTCAGTGCTGTGTAGTTTTATATGTAAGTATACATTTGAATAGAATTTTGGTATAAATCATATTTTACATTTAAATTACTATAAATTAATTTTTTTTATCTTTTAGACTTTGACTGCTGCCTTCAGACAATTGGATACAGATCTAGATGGTGTTATTACAATTCACTATGAACAATTCTTAGGCATGGTATTCAATCTTAAAATATAAGTCATTTTTGTGCTTCATCAATGTTATTCTTGCCTACTTTGGCATTATGTTATTACACAAATACGAATTATTTGATGCCAAATTTGGAAATATGAATTTATTCATAAAAAAACTTTTCATATCAAAATTAAAATCTTATACATTCAATATGCTTATATGTAAATCTTAACTAAGAAATCATAAATAATCAATTGTATATATATATAAACATTCCTAAAAAATGTATACATATATCTAAATTTGATTATAAACATAAATATTTAAATTTTATTCTCTGTTTGTAGAAAAACGAAAATAATAAATATTTAATTATGTTGAAAGAAAAGGAATATTTAAAAAATAAATAATAGATTTTAAAAATGGAACATATTTCAGTTAAAAAAATATTGTCTATAAATTAAAAAGATTGTCTATAATATATATTTTTAAACAATAGTTTAAACTAATAGTTTTCATTAAAATGTAAAAAAAAACAAATGTCAATTATATATTAAAAATTATTTATCATATATATCTTTAGATATATTTTAATGTTTTAATACATTTTAATATGTATTATATTTTCTTACTGCAGCATTTCAAATGATATTTAAGTCTTATCTAAGTAAATAATTAAGAATTTGAAATTATTTTTATTGTATATTTTTAAAATATCATCATAAATGATTATTGTGTATTACTTCAAATTATGTACGAAATCTACATTTCTGTAATTTTCTATCATTATTAAATTAATTGCAAACATATATTTTAATTGAATATATTTTTATTTTTTTCATTCATTTATTCATTTTTTTTTTTTTTTGCTTATGAAAAATATAAAAAATAAATTTATAAAAAATACGCAAGGATAATGAATAGAATTCATTTCTCGAATTCGCTCGATTATCAGTTCATATAATAATAATAATTTGAAATAGACGATACATTAAAATAAAAGAAAATATTTATACATATATAAAAAAAGTGATTTATAATTTACAATGGATTTAGAAAAATTCTGCCATTCTTTACCAAAATTGGTATGTAATCTATTTAATCTGCAACATAGAGGTTAATGTTTGTAATTAAAAAATATTTTTTCTGTATTTATAGGAACTTCATGCTCACTTGAATGGATCTTTAAGCGCGGATACTTTGAAAAAATTATACAAAATGCAAAATTCTGAAGTAGGAAATTATGAAAATATATTTATGGGCATGAAAAATTTTTCATCATTAGAGGAGTACGAATAACAATACAATTTTAAATTTCCAATTTTAAAATGTGTTATATTATTATTTTATAAAAAACATGTATAATTGTTTGTAGATGTTTCAAAGTATTTGATATAGCTCATTCATTGACAGTAACACCAGAGGCAATTTTTCATGCTACTTATAACACAATTAAAGAATTCCAAGATGATAATGTAATATATTTGGAACTTAGAAGCACACCTCGTGCTATTCCTGAGAAAATGTCAAAACAAGAATATGTAGAAGCAATCATAAAAGCATTTGAGTAAATATAATTTAACTAAAATGTTTATTATTTTTTAAAAATCAAAATATTAAGAAATTTTTAATTTAGATTATTTTATAACTATAGAGTCTGCAAAATTGATTTTCCAAATATATTATTGAAGTTATTAATATCTGTTAATCGTAAGCAAGGATATAAAGCAGCACAAGAAAACATAGAATTAGCAATAAATTTTATGAAGAAATATCCACAATATATTGTTGGACTTGATCTCAGTGGAGATCCAATGACAGGAAGTATTTTTTTAGAGTTATTAAGAAAAGCTAGAATGGCTGGACTTAAAATAGCAGCTCATTGTGCAGAGGTGAAACTAAACAAATATTTAAATTAAAAATTAATTTGACTTTTTAATTAAATTAAATGTTTTCTTATTTATCTTATATAAGTTTATTTATCTTATATAGGTTTCGAATGAAACAGAAACAATAGATATTCTTGAATTTAAACCAGATAGATTGGGACATTGCACTTGTGTTCATCCTACATTGCAAGGAACGAATAAATTATTTAATCTGCTTATTAATTCAAGAATTCCTGTAGGTAAGAATGGAAAAATTATATTAATTTAAAGTTTGTTACTTAATTTATACAGAAATATATTGAATATTTTGTATTTATTTATTTTTTTTTTATCTAGAATTGTGTTTAACTTCAAATGTTCGATGTAAAACTGTACCTACTTATGAATCTCATCAATTTAAATATTTATTTGAAGCTGGTCATCCTATTTGTCTTAGTGTGAGTAAAATTATTAACATTTTTTGAATAATCAAATTTTAAAAAGTATATTTTATTTTTTTTAGACTGATGACAAAGGTGTCTTTCATACATCTTTATCTCAGGAATATAAAATAGCTAGTTCAACATTTAATTTAAGCCAAGAACAACTAATAAAACTTTGTTTATCATCCGTACAATATGCTTTTGTTACATCAGAAGAAAAAGAAATATTATTATCTAAGATCAAAAATTTTTATTGTAAAGAGTATACTATTAAAGAATGAAATTATAACGAATATAATAACCTAATAAAATTAATAAAAATCAAATATTTCAATTCTCAAAAAATTCGAATGTTTTAAAACTATGAAATGCATTCCTAAATGCAGGATATATCATAATTATAATAATTCAATCATAAAAGTTAGTAAAATTAACAAATTTTAAAAATAATTTCTTTTTTTTTATATATATATAAATATTGAATTGAATAGATATTGATAAGTTATAAAAAAAAAAAAAAAAAATGATAACTTAAATATCGGAACAGTCTCTTGAACGCATAAATTTTGCAAAGAAATATAGACAAAAAAAAGAGAAAGTAATAAACAAAAGGACAGAGATAGATTAAAAATTGTGAAATCAGCATCATTTTTAGAATGCCGCAGATAAAACATAAATATAGATAAGAAGAATAAATAATAGAAGAATAGAGATAGGATAAGAATTAACAGTCAACGCCATCTTAAGGCCATGTTCTATTTTCTATCTTTAACGACATGTCAATATTTCTATCCTTCTCTTATTATTTGTTCTTTTTATTTATATTTGTATTTCATCCGCAACACTCTAGAGATGGCGCTTCTCGTATTTCTATCCTCTTTCCATTATTTTCTTTCTTTGTGTATACTTGCTTTGCAAAATTTATACTTGAAATTTATGTTCGAAAGACAATCCAATGTCTGATAACCTTTATTGTCTTCTTTTTTAATCTATTGATTAAAAATCTTAATCAGAATTTTTTCGAACTAATTACATAGCTTGTTTCTGTTCGATCTAACAAACAAAATTCTTATAAAGATTAATAATGCAAAAAAATATTATGATCATATAAAGGAGAAATGAGATTATAGAACTATTGATATAAAAGTAACATCGATTTTATTCGTTATGATATTAATGGATTTACATGGATTTACAGATAATTAAGTTGCTACTTACGGAGATTAAAATAGTTAAATGTCATCAGGAGTTCCATGTTTATTTTGTCAAGATTGTATGTAGTATATACAACATTTATAATAATTATTACAATGTTATGTCTGTAAATGTGTATTCTTTTTTTTTTTTTATTTCGATATTGAAGAAAAAATTAGTAATACTTACAAGTCGGCATCGAACAGATAGTTCGATAAACTCTAACGATTATCTCCCTATCAAAATTACAATCGACTGATGAAACTATGTATAATGTTGCATGTAATTTCTTTTTGTTGCTCATTTTATGATCGATATAATGATTTCATGTTCTCCATAATCGATTAAAAAAAAAAAAAAAAAAAAAAAAATGAAAGTCGAATTTTTTATCATATGAAAAGAAAAGATTGAAAAGATTAAAACGTATTGCCAACTTTAAAGTGAGCAATGAGAATGTTTCCTTTTTTATACTAGATCAAGTGTTTCAAATAAAAATGGGTCAATTTTTTACGATTACATAAAAAAAATAGGGAGCAACAAGGATTCCTTTTTTTTTTTATAATTTTGATGCGAACGTTCTGTTTTTTTCTTTCTTTTTTTTTTTTTTTTTTTGTCCTTTTATTAGAACCGTTATTCGCTATCACGGCATAACAAGGTGATAATAGTAAATATGTAAGTTGGATAATATACTAATAGTAGTAATAGGAATAATAGCAATATAGTCGTAATATTAATATTGACGATGACAATAATATCATTCTTAATAACCATAATAAGAAATTATTTCTACCATATATAATATTCGTCCTATATAACAGTCTTTTTGGCTAACCTTCGAACTATAAACAATAAAACAGTTTCTTCCTTCTCGATACCGCATCGTTATCAATATGAAAGTCCATCAAATAAGCCAACAACATTGTATTCACTTTCCAATATCCGCCTGACAAAAACTGACAAAAAATTGTCCGCAAAATTCTTTCTCTCTTACCTATCTTATGTACTTTGTATTACTGTCGCGCGTATTATTCTCTAATATCTTACCTCCGCTAAGTTTGTATCCTAACAACTATGACTAAGGATGCTTTTATTCTCATTTTCTGAACGCTTTGTGAATGCGCTTATCTTCTAAGGGGATAAGTTTTTTTTTTTTTAATTCTGTATGATTCTTCTGCGCGTTACATACTAAGCATTAATATAAAGTAAACGTTGCTATATTTATACATTTATAATACGTTGGGTGTTCAGCGTTTCACAGTCCCGTTGGCTGCGGTATCGTTATTGAACTGGCCCTAGTCATCGAAAAAACATGATTATCTATCGTTAGAGAAAAAAAAAAAGAGAAGAAGAAGAAGAAAAAAGAAGAACTTAAAGATCGACGATGCGTACGATAATAATAAAAATGCGAAATACGTAGTGCGAGCGAAACATTTGAATGCTACTCGGTTAAATGCTTTTATGATAATCGCTCGTACCTCTCGCGTATTTAATATAAAAAAGAAAGAAAACAACGCGAAAACGTAAATAAGTAAAAAAGGAAGAAACGGGTTGTAACGATCCGTCTTTTGCGTTCGTTCGCAATTTTCGTTTGATTTCGTGGAGTTAATCCACACGTATGTCTTGTAAAAAGAGGAAGCAAACCATCACGTATCGATACCGCCTGATTTTTTTTTTTTTTTTTTTTTTACAAATCTGCCTACAACGAAAAGAAAGTAAAAGAAAATAAAAATTACTCGTGCGTATAATATAAAAATCACGATACATAATATCTTTTTCTCTCTAATGTCTAATAGTAATAATCAATAATTAATAATAATTATAATTATAATAATGGCGTATCTTCTTGTAAACTGTCGCACTGAGCTCTGTCCCTTTTGCGAAAGAAAAATGTATTCGAACGACTATGTACACATACTTAACGAACGAGCAACAAGATGGACATTTGTCTATGTATATAAGAAGATGTGTGCATATACATATGTGATGAATGTGTGTATATGTGTATGGTGGTGTGTATATATATATATATATTTATATATATGTATATATATATATATATATACACAGATCAAGCATCTGACATTATCATTTTGATTTGTATGATATGTATATTATTATTTATAAAAATATTTCGGATTTTTAATTTAGATGAATTTATTTTTCTTATTTCTTATCTATTTTTCTTGGAGTAGAGGGAGAGTGGTACGTTTGAAAATTAGATATCCCTTTTTTTAAAATGGAATTACATACTTTTCGTATTAAAAAAATAAAAATAAAAATAATAATAATAATAAACAAAAATGATTAATATAATACAAGAAATATATGATTCCATTTTCCAAATACAAGAAATATACGATGCCTCGTATATTTTCACGTACAAACGTATCGATCAATACCATACAAATTTAATCTGTTCGAAATTTTCTATTTTCAATTTTTTTCCGAAATATTTTCCCTTTACAAATAATAATATTAATGATGAATCATCGATTACATCGTCAATCGCTTCGTACTGTATACTGTGAGCTCGTGTGCGCGCGTGTGGGAGTGCGTTGAGAGAATGATCGAAGTGTGAATTTTGTGTGCACAAATACATACGTGCACACACCTGCTTTGCTTTCTTTTTTTTTTTTTTTTTTATTTTACATTCGCGGTGATATCGAGTTAATATCGTGGTAAAAAGTTAACAAATATACACACACGCATGCTGATTTAAAACGCTGCAATAAAATAAGATGGCTGATTTCCCGAGCAGAGGGAGAAACGAAACTAAAAGAAAGGAAAAAAAAAAAAAAGAAAAGAACTAAAAAAAAAAAAAAAAAAAAAATAATAATAATAATAATAATCAAACGCCGCCTCAAGTCTCGAGAAATCAGCAAATCGTAATAATAATAAATAAGTTAAGATGTTTTGATTCGGTGATAATTGATAAAGTGACGAAAGAGAGAAAGGAGGAGAAAAAAAGGAGAAAAAAAAAAAAAAAAAAAAAAGACAAATGATCGATCCGGTTCGGAAGTTCGTTATACTCGAAAAACGGTTAATCTATTTGGCCGAGTGCTTCCAGTCAAGATTCTTCGAAGAGAAAATTCATTCTGTTCCAGTTCAACCGTACAAGTATCGTTATTTTTCACGTGTATCCCCCCCCCACCACCCCACCCCACCCAACCCAACCCTACCCCGCTCCCTCTTCCCTTCCCCCCCTCCCCTTTCCTAATCATATCGTCGGGTTGAACGAAAGGAAAGACAATGCGAGAAATTGAGCGGTCCTCCGACCGAGTCTAAACCAAGTCTTTACACCCTATACAACACCCTTTATACCGCTTACACTCTCGACTCTTTGTTTATTAATATTAATGGTGCTACTTAACAACCGACGCGAGGGAGCGTGTCCTGTACAGAGAGCTATTATATATTTCGCGGATATAGCTCTCGACGATTCACGTTGAGCGTTCACGAGACCACGCTCCGCGACGGTTTCGCGTTATTGTTATTGTTGTTGTTGGCGGTGGACGCTGTACTGCTCGTGGACCTGCTGTCACTTTGAGCGAACAGAACACCTTGATACATTACTCCGTTCAACTCCATACTGACTACTAAGGAATTGTCACCGTTTCTGCCGTCACCTGGAAAATATATAACCAAGAATCTCGTTGCGCCGGGAGAAGAGAGAGAGAGAGAGAGGGAGGAAGAAAGTTAGGTTCGAGCAATCGTTGCCGTTACCTCGATTCGAAATTTTAATGTGCGTGCCCAGAGTGGGTGGGGCGTTCTTCTCAGGCGGACTGTCCTCATCCGAGAGTAACCTTTTAGCGGGGGGAGGTCCAGGCGCGACGGTCAGTTCCGTATCCCTCTTGACGACTTGCATACTACCACCCGAAGAGGGTGAACTTTGCCTGGCTGGCGAGGATACAGGCGATGACCTGAGAAAAAGGAGCTCGCGACTTGATTCCAGGGTTAGGACGAAAAGAAGAGGAAAAAGGGGGAGAAGAAGAAACGGGGAAAAACCGACAAACAACTCACCTGAGTCCAAGATCGAGTGCTTCCCTTTGAGGTTCAGGACTGGAGGCCGGAGGTAGCGGGGAGTGGGACGTTTGAGGCGATATAGGTGGTTGATGCCCCACTCCTGGATACAGGGTGTTGTTGTTGTACATGTTCCACAAGGTCAATCGGGACATCTCGAGAGCGCTGAACGCCCCGTCTCTCGACGGCGTCGAAGACGGGGGTGACGCGCTCCCCGCCCGGTGCCCCATCGGTGGCGGTGTACCGCTTCTCAATTCCTTGTTCAACAGTTTCACGTATTCCACCATGCGTGCTTCGAATTCGGATGGCGCCATTCCGGGTATAGGTCCTACGTAGTGACAGACGGTTCAGACAAAACGAAGGGCGAGGATAGAGATCTATCTATCTTTCTTTCTTTCTCCGCGGAGTTCTAAAAGCGGAGACACTGTTAATGAGAATCGAAGGGGCTGAGAACGATCTGTCTGGCAAGAGAGCTCTGGTGATCGAGAAAGGGGGAGGGGGGGGGGGAAGAAGATCGGTTCTCGACGAGCTCGTTCCGACGAATGACTTATCCGAATTGCGGTTTCTCTACTGTCTGTCCGTGTACACGCCTCTCCCCTCCCCTTGTTTCGCCTCGACCCGTTGTTCCCGTTCGACGAATTTATCGGGGCGAGGAGCGAACGGGTAGGTCGGAAATGGAAATCGGAGGGGCGGCGCGAACGCGAGCGAGAAGGGTGGCGATGGTGGTGGTAGGAGAGGGAAATTGGTCGGGTGAAAGGGTGGCGAAGCGATGGTGGTAGGGGCGAGAAGGAGGAAGAAAGGGGTAAGGGAAGTAGGAATGCTCGTTAGCCAGAGTCATCCGTTAACGCCTGTCTCCCGGAGGATCGTATAATCAATTACGGCTCCTTCGCTCTCTCTTTCTCGCATCATCATCATCTCCGGGGAGGGCTGGAACCCTAACTGGAACCGATTTAAAATAAACCCGCCGCTCCCTCCTTCCGTCCCCTTTCCACGCTCCATTTCCTCGATTTCCGCCAGGAGGCTCTCGTCTCGTCTCGAAAATGAGAACGACGCAACTCGTTCCTCTTCACTTTTCGCGAATTTGGCGGGCGACAACAAGAGAAAGGAAGGGAAGAAGAAGAGTACGGTAGAGTACTTGCTGCACTAACCTGCATTCGGTGGTTGTTGTCCCGGTAGGCCCTGCGAGTGTTGAGGATGGTGCGGGTGGTGAGGCAATGGGGTGTGCGCAGCGCTGCCGTTCACCAATGACTGCGATCCATGGTGCTGGCCACCGGCTGCAACTGCCGTGACCAAAGACAGCGGGGACATTTGCGCGTGCAACGCCAAGGAGTTGGGCGTGTGGGGATTCCTTTGGACGAGGCCCTCGCTCGTCGTGCTACCGCTCGCCGCGTATGTCCCGTAACTGCTTCGTCGTCCCTCGCGGCGATTCCCGTCGATCGCCGCTTGTAACTCTGCCGGTGTCGATAGTCGTCTCTTCTCGCATTCGTACGGATACAAGTATTTCATGTACCTGGAAAAAGGGGAAGGGAGAGAGAGGAGAAAAAAAAAATAAATAAACGCAAGCAAGAAAAGATGAGAAAAGAGAAAGAAAAGGGAAAAAGACACGTCGCGTCGAGAAAGCGGACGTGTTGATTTCCCGCTCGCGGACCGTTATTGCTCGCTTTCTAAAACAATATTGCTTCAAGGTGGGCAGAGTCGAGTCGAGTCGTTGTACCGTCGTCGTCAAATCGTCGCACAGGACGATTCGTCCAATTTTCCTTCCTTCCTTTTTTTTTTTTTTCTAAAGGTGGAACGAAAAAGGGGAGACGGTATTATCCCGTTATCGAGGAGGAAGAGGGTGGGGCACGGTTCGCCGAACGCGAAATTGGCAAGGCAGATCCGAACGCGACTGGATGTACCGTCGTGTGCGCCGCTTAATTTAATCCCGCGTCTAGAGCGTGGCTCGCTCGGTCGAGTTTAATGCTCGGCCAGGCCCCGCTAATTGCACCTGAACGATGCCGTCGTTCGTGACAGATGAATCGTAGTTGGAAACGGTTCGTAAACAACGCGCTAACTTTGTTGTTTGTAACCGAAAACTGGTCTCTCGTCGAAATTATATATATATATATACCGTGACACGTGAGAAATGAAAAGTAATAACACTTCCAGGAAAAATTTACTTGGAATTTCTATCTCGGGATCGAAGAAAAAAGATATCGCGACGCTTCTAAACGAGCGTGAGAGGACGAATTGGCAAAAGGGATGCCAAGAGAGATATTTTTATTTTATCGAAGGTAGACGAAAGAAAGAAAGAAAGAAAGAAAGGTTGGGCCGTTGCGAAAGGTGGCAGCAGATCGACTGACGCTCGCACACACTTTCGTGGATAGACATATTGGCGAGAACCGCGGCCTATAATTCGCGTAGGGATCGTTCGATTTTTACGATTGTCTGCCAGACTGCGGCCGAACTAACCCTTCGGCCCGGTTCTTTCCTCCTCCTCCTCTTCTCCTTCTTCTCCTTCGCTTCTTTGTCTTCTTGTTCTCATTCTTTCCACACCCGTTCTCCCTCGACGACGAACCTCGAAAACTCGGTGTCTCGTGCGTGCAGCAACCACTATAACCCCGTAATAGTTCCCCTTTCGACTGGTACCGTGCGAGCATGCGAGGCTTCCAGGTGTCCACCCGCTATAAATCTCTCTTTCCGGGGCTGATTCGATTCCAATTCAAAATTCGAGCGCTCTTTCCTCTCTCTCCTTCATCTCCACGGAACAAAATCTTCCCGAGGGAATTTTCCCTCTTAACGAGCTAATTTCAACGGGTATTTCGTGTTGGCACGAGTTTCGACGAGTTTCATTTGACTTGTTCGCTCTCTCGAGATTCTAACAACGTGTGTACGTCGCTCGCTACGTTGTTGCAAAAATATCGAGGTGTGCCGTTCATCTCGTCGCGTCGGAAATTTGTCGGGCGGAATCAAACGCGGCGTGTTGAAAACGGGCACAATGGAAGAAGAGTTGCGGTCCCCGCGTGGCGCGCGCGCCTCCCTCGCGGTATAAATAATTACACGTTGAAGGCGCGTGGCTCGATATAGTCGTGTAGGCACCGCGATACACTCTCTCTCCGCCGTCTCCCTTTACAATTTCGTTTCCTCCGTCTGTCCCTGTCCCTCCGCCTCGGGATAACCGGTTGCCGGAATGATGGATGCGCCGGCGTCCCGACGTTCCGTCGCGCGTCACGCACCGCCCGTTCCAGGGTTATTTTCACGAGTGATTCGAGAACAGAGAGAGAGAGAGAGCATCGCACCCGTGTAATTCACGTTTCGGCCCCCAACACAGCGTCGCGCTCCGCTTCGCGGACATCCTCGCCATCTGTTCACCGACACGTTTCTCCACGATTTTTCCTCCTTTCGAGATCCCTCCTTTTATTTTATACCCGATCTTCTCTCTCTCTCTCTCCCTTTTGTCGAACAATATTTAGAAGCGGCGACGAGCCCGATAAATCTTGGCTGCGAACGGCCATTACGTAAGCGAAACCGCGCGATTAACCTCGCGAGAGAGGAACCAGCTGTTCGCGCCTCCAAATCCCTCGTATCGAATTCGAGCAACTTGGTTCCTCGACGTGCAAATCGATCGTTCGAATTTTATATCAATTTGTACGAAGGTTGGCGAGCGTATAATACCCCGGAAATGTCGAAAGAAATGTGAGAAAGAGAGAGAGAGAGAGAAAGATTATTTTATTTCGATCGAAGGTTCGAGATAAAAGGGAGGACGAGAGCGTCGACTTCTTCCTTCCTTCCTCCGGCAGGTGACGAATGGGGTTACCACCGGCACGAGCCGGCCGGCCGCCCCTCTCTCTCTTCCTCTCCGGCTATCTCGTTTCCACGGTTTCGAGTGCTCGCACAACAATAACAACAACAACACGAGCGTTAATATATCGTGTTCTCTCCCCCTCCCCCGATCTTTTTCTTCTTTTGTGGACCGTATATTTTTGTTACGCGGAGAACATACGCCGTTCCTGATACAAGCCGCCATCTTAAGCACACAAACAGTCCTCGTTTGCCCGCTCCCGTTCGCCACCGGTAATGATGATAGTGCGGCGTTTCCCAAACAACGGAACACGTCCGGCCCACCCTTTGATCTCCTCCACTTATCTTCCTCCCCTTCTTTTTCATCCTCTTGTCTCCACGTCTCCACGATCGATTCCTTCCTTCAAATTCCACTCTCGAGAAACGAGGAGAAAAATGAGAAACGATCGGAGAAGAGGAAGAAGAAAAAGAAGAAGAAGAAGAAGAAAGGAGAGAAAAAAGGGAGATCGACTATTCGATGGAACCAAGGGAGGGGGGGGAGAGACGTCACTTGGAAACGATCCCGGAAGGGGATTTCGAATCGCGAGCAACGACGGTGTACAACAGCGTCCCGGATGAGAAACTTGTAACGAATCTACTTACTGGGTACGTAGAGTAAACGCAGCGGAAGTGATACTGGATGGTAAGTGTAACCCTTTGATGATTTCTTGCCAAAGCTTCTTGTTGATCACGTCAACGAGGCCGCCCCTCGCTATGACCAAATTATACAATTCGTACAGATCCAGCACCGACTTCGCCATGATCGGCAGTCGATTGATAGGTGTTCCTGAAATCAAGATAATTACCCAAGCAAATGGGGGGAAGATAAATAAAGAGGGAGGGAGGGAAGGTGATAACGAGAGAGAGAGAGAGGGAGAAAGGTATCGATCAAGCTCGAGGCGAACTCGAACAAAGTGTTGGCGAGAATTCCAAGTCGCGTGATCGGTTTCGGCCATCGTATTTTCGACGATGGTTCGCGCGGGAATGTTGCTCCAACTTTACGAGGTTTGTCCAAGGCTTGCAGCGAAGGGGGCGTTAACAAGAGCAGTAACGAATTCGTAACGATCACGCGAACGCGGCTGCTTTTACGATCTTCTCTTACCCGTCGTGTATCGTAGAGCTAGAGCTTGTACACACACACACACACACACACACATATATATATATATAGAATAAATAGAATAAAGAAAAATGGTTGGGTTTTAAAGCAGAGAGGAGAAGGGTGAGAAATAGGGGTCGTTGAAACGGGGGAAATGGAGATCGATCGGCGTGGATAATCCGGCGAATATTTTTTCACGCGAGCCGACCGCGTGCAAAATCGCAATTATATCGAAATTATCGCAAACTCGCTCGCGCGCCAACAACGAACGAGCCTTTTACGAGCTTTTACGCGAGTTTTAATCGGTACTTAAGATAACGCGCGGTGGAATCGCGCCAAGGAAAACTATAACTACCGCTTTCATAAATCGAGGGAATTAATTTGAAATAGTTGAAAGTTGTCACAATCAATACCGATAACACGACGAAAATTTCGTCGTTCGATGGAACGAGCGCCGTCAATGGCCACTCGACAATTCCGAGCGTTACGAGGCTGTTCGATCCGTGTTAACGGGGTGTTAACAAGTTTTGCGACTATCTCAACGCGGTTCGACAACGCGTATGTAAACGTCGAGTTTACGAGTATTGCTTGATCCGTTCGTTGTTCTCGTAAATACGGGTTCATGGGCGAGAATAATCGAACACGTTCAACGGCCGGGATCCGATCGAATCCGATCGAATTTTCAATTTCACCACGTTCTACTACGTTCCTCTCTCCTTTCTTTCCTTTTTTTCTTTCGTGCCGTAGTCGATTCGAAAGGCGAGAAGTAAAAACGCGAAGTGGAGAGAACGAGGAAAAGGAGGAAAGAAGAAAAAAGAGAGAGAGAGGAGATATTCTCGCATCGCGATGCCTCGGCCGACGTTAGCACTAAACACATAATTCCAGCTCGATTTAAAGTCACGCGAAAATTCACCGGCAACCGTTGTACATCGCGCGGTGGTAGTCTTACCGGCTCGAAGCCGGTAAATTTTACGAGTTTGTCCAGAGGTTCGAGTTAACGGGGCGTTAACAAGGGCAATACTCGTGACTATCGCGCGTGCGAGCTCTCCTTTGCGGCTCTTTACGAGCTCGCCAACGATTCTTCCTACGAAACACCTTGCTGCAAAACAGCAGCATCGGCAACAACGAACGCCACGCGACGACGAGCACGCAGACGACGAAGACGACCAACATACCCCGGAGAGCGATGGCAAAAAAGAATAATATAACGTGAACAGGCAACGAACAACGTCGGTATCTCTAATAATAACAACGAACTCGCGCTACCGAGCGAACTTTTCCTTTGACAGACTACCAGCGATGAAGGAGAAAAAGAGAGAGAGAGAGAGAGAAAAGAAACGAAGAGAACGAAGTCCACCCTCTCTTAATCCCTTCCTCCGTTCGCGTCGAGAAATCAAACGCGGACAAATATTCCGCAAATATTCTTCCGCACTTTGATTTTCCTTCCCGTCCATCTGACGGTTGAAAAAGATGAAGGATGAGGATGATCGAGCGGGTATATACGGTGGCATCGTGAGGATGGTTTATCCGCCATCGAGAAGGACGAAGGGGGCTGCCGCCATTCCCGGCCTCTCGAGCGGAGGCAATAAAACGTTGCAGGCCGGGGTAGGGGAACCGGCAATTTCGGGCTATCGAGCGTGGTCCCTCCAGCTTTATTATTGGCCCTGCAATTATTGTTGATATACGCGCAACCCGGCAACCCAGGCATAATGTTCCTATATAGGGCGCGGCGATAAAACCTGGCCTCGCAAAATGGCGCCCGATTCTTCCCTGCCTCCTATCCTCCTCGCGTTTCCTGCCAACGACGACGAGCCTCGCGAACCCCCCTCGTCGTCCCACCCGATACATCCACGTATCTCGTGCTTTTTCTTTCTGCTGCTCCTCCACAAATCATTCCCCTCTTGTTCCCCTTGTTCCTCGAGGAAAATGGCCGGTTCGCGCTCGCTCGCTCCATATACTCGAGGGAATAAATTCGAGAGATTCGAGAGCCTTTGATTTTACAGAAAACAAGATTTTACCCCTTCGAGCTCCTCTCCAAAAAGAAAGAAAGAGAAAAAAAAAAAAGGAAAGAAGAGGAATCGAGAAACGGATGACCGAGCGGGTATGTATCGCGGGTACGCTTCTCCTTCCAGAGGAGACGATACCAGGGAAGAGAAGAAGGTGTGGAAGTCGACGGGAGGAATGGGTCTCATTGTTCGACAGGAATCTAGCGGGCGAGGGGGGGAGACGGAGAAGAAGATACGAAGATAAGTAGAAAGAAATGGCGAGGGGAAAAGAAAACGGGGGGGAAGGAGAGAGTGAGAGAGCGGGAGGAGAAGGAGGGAAGGTGAAAGGAAGAGAGAGAAGAAGCATTTCAGGATGCGATTACGACTTTTCTTGGTAGGGCGTCCAATCAGCAGTTATTTTTATAATGGCCGCCGCCACCGCCGCCACTGCGGCCGCGTCCCGCCGTTGTATTCGAGCCGTAGCGAGCCGCAATGGTGGCCATTGCACGCTCGCTCCGACCAGTCAAAGTAGCCATTCGACGTGGCGTACAGGCGTTATGTACCTATCGGTGTAATACATAATTCTCGCGCGCTTCGTCGGGAACCGAGGGTACCACACCACCACCACACGAGCCATCCCACTGTCTCCTCCGTCCACGCCACGATCCGTATTTGCGTATTATTAGCCTGCCTCTCCGCGAATTTTTCCACGAAATTCTCCACGATGAGCGGGTAACCCGTTGGAAAACGTTGGAAAGGAACGTTGAGAGAAGAAATGGTATCGGCTCGATACGATTGCGATGGAGTCGCGAAGCGTGAACCCGTGACGGTAGATCGTAACTTGCCTGCTAATTTTTTCCTTTATCCAGGAACGCTCTCGTCTTCCCTCTCTCTCTCTCTCTTCTCCTAATCCATATTCAGCAGAGACGCGCGATATCGCGACGCCGGATATACGCGAATTCTCCTCTTTCTCCTCCACTTTCCGAACTCCTTCGTTTTTTCTTTCTCTCTCTCTCTCTCTCTCTCTTAAATATTCGATCACTTTTACGCAGGTCACGCATCCCCACGAAGCGAAACTTGGACTAACATTCGTCGAGTAACGGCGAGCTTCTTCTCTCTCTTTCTCTCTATTGGAACGTGATCGTGCGGAACGCGGTCGATGCGGCGGCGCACACCTCTGCGGCCCCCCTCGATACCCACCGAGGTGGGGGTAATTGGTATACGAAACAAAATGTTGCGTTTTACGAGTTATCGCGAAGTATATTGGGCGGGCAAGATTGGCGGGCCGAAGAAGGAGTGCCCGATCTAATAACGATCGACTATGTCGGAGAGGCCTTTATTAACCGACGCAGAAACTGCGACCCGCGCTGCCTGCTTTAAAACCCCCTTTCGGGACGCGCGCGAAACGACTTTTCCCGGAATCTCGCGTGACCACGGCCCTCGAATCTATCCGCCCGCCAATGCTGCAATATAACCCCTCCGATGTATGTGTGTATACGTATCGCGAGTCGATTTCTCGTCGATTACACCCGCCGATCGTCTCGCCGATCGTGTTATTCACTTATTCACCATAAAGGAGAAAATGGAAGAGTCATCGTCGATTCGAGCAACGAATAATCCATCGTTGGTTTGCTAATCATTCGCATCGCGTTCGCTTTTATCGAACTTCGCGCGGGATGAACGAAACGCGATCGTCACTTTCGCAATTTATCTCTCGATCGTCTGATAATTTTTTTTTTTTTTTTTTTTTTTCTAAAAAGATTCGCAACGTGAATTTCGATCGGTTGTAAATACCGACGAACGAAACGAAACTGCTACTTTCAACGCACGGTTTACGAGGTAATTTGTGGTGTTGGGGCAATGGTATCCGAAGAGAATCGAAACGTCTCCCTTCGAAAACTATTCGTTCGGGAACATTTGGAGAGCTTAAAATAGCCTTACACTCCAATTACACGTCGAATATACGCAAGTGAAAATGAAAAACGGGCTTTCGTAGTCCCGTTTATTAATAAACTTTTCTTAAGAGAGAAACGATGATTCCCCGATATAATAGTAACAATAATAATTGCCCTTCTCGCGACAGAGGGGAAGGGCTCGAAAGAGAGAGAGAGAGAGAGAGGGAGAGGGAGGGAAAGACTTTGTTCGTGGGTGAACGGTTTAACTTTGTTAGCGGCCGGTATTATCGGACGAAACGAAAAAGACCGAGATTGGCATTGCGAAGAATAGCCGGGAGGGGGTGGAGTTTCATATGAAATACACGCGACATTTACTGCCTCCACCGGCTGGGGCCCCTGCAAAGACGCAAACGCATTATAAATAGAACTTTCTCTCTTTCTCGCTCTCTCGGCCACCCCCGACCCCGGAGAGAGAGAGAGAGAGCTGCCATGCCCTCCTCCTCCTTCGCGCTCCCCTAACCCTTTCTTCTTCTTCTTCTTCTTCCCTCTCTTCTCCAAGCTGTCGAGAGCCTAGCCTCCATCCTTCCAGCCCTTCCAGCCCTTCCGCCGGGCCACCAACAGATCGAGAAAGGGTTCGAGAAAGGAGAAGGAGGAAGAGAGAGAGAGAGAGAGAGAGAAACCAGCCGCTACAATCCGCTTTATAATCTTGTTAGGATTTCGCGGAAATATTGGCATAATTTACGATCCGTCTTAGCCAAGTTAACTGTCAAGGGAGTCGCGATGGAGCGTGGAGAGGCGAGGGGGGAGGGGGGAGGTTGCGACGTGCTTCTCGCTTTTGCCACGCCAAACGCGAGTCGCGCACACGTTTCTGCCTCTTCCATCCGATTATACACCTCTCTCTCTCTCTCTCTCTCTCTCTCTCTCTCTCTCTCTTTTTATTTCCTCGTTTTTTTTCTCGTTCTAAAATTCTCTCGAAGATGGATCCTCCATCCATCTTTGGAGGAAATATTCTTATGAAAATTATCAGTGCTGCGAGATTTGAGAAAGATTTCTCGATTTCTAGAACAACTGACCGATCGTTGAGGATGAACCCCTCCTCCGCTTCGGTTTTTCTTTTTTAAATTAAAAAAGGATTTCCGTTCGAAGAGAAAGAGATTCTGATCGAATTTCGCATTGTCCCGGGGACGAAAAATCGGTGGAAACGAAGGTTGGCCAAGCGTTTGGTTTGACGCGTTGATCTCGATGTAACACGAGCTCGAGTGGGATTATCGCCGTATGGGGGCAATTCTGCCGTTGGTAAGAGCCTCCCTATCGAGGCATCGAAATCTCCCCGACTAAAATAGAAGGAACGGTAGGCCACTTGTTGCTCGCTCGATCAAATAATTGTATCTCCTTTGGTGGCATGGCAACCCCCCTGCCTGCCGGGTGTGGCTTATAATTCGTGGGTGGCATCGTCCTTCTCCTTCTCTCTCCCTCTCTCCTATAATCCTCCAGGGAAACAAAACTTTTATATCGCGTGCGAAGGGGGATCTCGCCCCGCTTCATTTCCTCCTCTCTCTCGCCGAATATCTTCAAATCTTTCTTTTTTTTTTTTTTTTTTTCTTTTTCGCGTTTCCCAAGAAACGAGCAAGCTACTTAATTCGTTCGCAACGCTAATAAAACGGCCGCGTTCCAATGCGGCGCTGGGGAAAAAGATGCCGATTCCACGAAACGGAGCAAACGACCGCTTTCAACGACAATATTCTTGGCATTGTGGTTCAAGATCGAAGTTGGAGGAGAGCGGGGAACGGGACGTCTAATCTTATATAATTCAACGTTCGCGCGTTCTTGACATTTGTTTCGGCGAGGCAGCTGTCCACCGAAATTAGTATCCGTACCGAATCCTATTCGTTCCACTTTGCGTTTCCTCGCGATGTTTCCGCGGATCAAGAGGGCACGCAAGATAGACGAAACAAGAGATCCGAGGGCGGATAATTCCACCTCGTCCGTCTTCCTCCATTCGCCACTTTCCACTCTTCTTCGTCGCGACCTGGGTGGGCCCCGCCGAATCATGACCTGTATCGCGCCGATAATCAAAACGAACGAATCTTCGATTCGAGCGGAAACACCAATTCGACCATCGGCCTTGGTGCTCGTCGAAGACAGACGAAGAAAAGGAAGAGGAGAAGAAGAAGAAGAAGAAGAAGAAGAAAAAGTTCGACGACGACGAACTCGTCTCGCGATCGCGAAGGATTCACGAGTGGGAGGAGTTGGAGTAGGAACGGTTGCCAACAATGTGCCGAGTTGGACGTGGCAGAGAATCGAAGCAAGATAGAGATTCTTCGGGGGAGGGAAATGCGAGAGAAATGTGCGGGAAAGTAAGAAGCGGTGGTGGAGGGATCGGTAATTGGAAAGGAGCGACAACGAAACGGGCGAGAGAGGATTCGTAGCGAGTTCTCGAGAATCGAAGAGTTCCGAGAAGCTGCGTCGTCTTCGCGGCTATTTACAGGGTTATAAAATACCAACGCGAACCGTGATATTGCGGTTGGTCGCGTTATTGTCCGATGCCGGGGCGTAAATCAACCTATATATCGACCGCGCAGAAATAACTTTCGATCCGCGCTTGTCATTCTGCCAGAATAAGGGTTCAAGCCCGTGGCGAGCCCGCGACCGGCCACCGTCACGACCCAAATAATCCCCGACTCGTTGTTGGCCGTGCGCGGACCCGGCTGCTCCTCCTCTCCTCTGTATTGCGACGCGAATTCGTCAGGGATCGTAAACGCGCCGATACGGCTCCGAGCCTCGAACCACGTTGTTAATCGCGGCGACTCAGCTCGTCGCGCGGTAATTATCTCCGTCGAACAACCTCCTCGCGACGCGGCCGTCGTTCCTCCGTCTTTGGACAAAAGCTCGTTAAACAAAGTTCGTCGAGCTTTGACCCGCGATATTCGTTGATTGCATGCCGATCCCTCGATCGGCTCGATGGATCGTAAAACCTCGAAGCGGAGGATAAGTACCATTTAGAGAAAGGTGGCGCCAGTCAGGGATAAGTCTCGGTAAAACAATCGGCGAGAGCGTCGATTCGTAACTAAGAAGGTTTCGTCGAAGGTACCGGTTGTTGTGTGTACCATTCGAATGGGAAGAAGGAATGAAAGGCAGGCGTAGAAACGAGGTAAGAGGCGAGGCGAGGCGAGGCGAGTCGTGGCGAGTCGTGGCGAGGCGAGGCGAGGCGAGTCGAGTCGTGGCGAGGCGAGGCGAGGCGAGGCGAGGCAGGGCGGGTCGGATCGGGAGGTGAGGAGGGCGAGAGAGGGTTCTCGGTAGTCCGGGCGGTGGGGGAGACGATATATCAAGAACCCCCAGAGCGATCGGCGCTGTTGTGAAATATTAATAAGCAAATTAGTTCAGACTTAGTGGGCCGCCAATACTAAACCGGCAGGATGGAAATGGCCGTTGGCCGTCTACAACGCTCGTATTTCACTTCCCACGCCCGGGCACCGCGTCGTCGTCCACAGCCTGCGCGCACACGGGGAACCCGTTCTCCCGTTTCTTCCATCTTCCTTCCTCCGCCGCCGCTTCTTCTTCTTCTTCTTCTTCTTTTCATCTTTTCGTTTCGAGAGACGAAAAAGGGGGAGGGGAGGGGGCTCGATCGCGAAAAACTCCACCATTAATCAATCCGTCCCCGGTGCAAACGATCATTCTTGTCGCCCGTTTCGCGTCTAAGCGAGCAGGAAGAAGGAGGAGGAGAAGGTGAAGAGAGAAAGAGAGAGAGAGAGAAAAGGCGAGGAGCGGAGGTGTCGGTGGGCAAGAATTCGACAATTACGTCACGGGAACGTAACGGATGATCAGAGTCGGAGAAACGGTCGGCGGCGTCGAGACGTCTAGAATGTGCGAACGTCATCCTGCTAAATGCTTTTCGCTCGGCTCGCGTGCGCGAGCTATCTATAGCACTGGAACGTGCCGGAGAACCGTGCCGCTTCTCTTTCCCTTCCCCTCCCTTCGCATCCTCTCCCTCTCTCTCTCTCTCTCTCTCTCTCTCTCTCGTTTCTTCCCTCGCGATGCTGGAAGCTACCCGGTCACTTGTCCGCCGCGCCGCCGCCATGGAAAATGTAGGTCGAATTCGTGCACGAGCGCACGACTAATTGGACAGGTGTGCCGCCACGACGTCCGCCCCTCCTTCCTTCCTTCCTTCCTTCCTTCCCTTCCTTTCCGCGTCCAAATTTCACGCGCCATTCTTCCACCTATCTTCGAACCCCGATTACGGTGCGCGAATCATGCATTTCCTTCCAACTCCTCCAACGAGCTCGCGTTTCGTTCCGAGAAGGAAGGAGGATTCGAGACGTTTGTATCGTTCGAAATCGGGGATGAAAAATGACAACTCCGGAAAGTGGGACTACCGGTGTTGGAATGTCGTTGCCGGATCGGCGTTATAACAATAATTAACGAACGGAAGGAATTTTCGGAGGTTTCTCCCGAATCACGAAAACGAACGATTCTCCTTCCATTCGCCGGTCGAACATCGCCCGGGGGCCATCAATCAGCAGCGGGTGCGTCGTCCACATCCTGGGATTCCGAATAATTGCCGATGATTGCTCATCCCTTTTTTCCCCGGCCGAGATCGGGGGGGCCACGCTTCTCTGGAACCGCAAATCGTCCGACTTATCACGAAACTTCTCGGAAACGCGAGGATCAAATCGACGATCGTTTCTCCGATTTGCAAACAACCTAGAGAGAGAGAATGATCGATACGAGTCAACCGAATGTGCGAAGCGATTAAAGGAACGTGAGGTTGGAGTAGCAGGGTAAAGCCACCCTTTTCCAATTTACGAATTCTTCGCGGTACGATCCCGGTACCAGGCGCACCGAGACGTTCCTACCTTTCGTCTCGTGACAACAACGGGAGAGATAACCTTGCCGAGAAATGCACGACACCCGTCGTGACCCGACTCGTGCAACTTACCCCCCCTAGAGAAGAAAAACAAGAGAGAGAGAGAGAGAGAACCAACCGACGAGTTCCTCGTCCCTCAAAAATATTGTTCTTTATGTAACCGAAAAGAGGAGGAGAGGAAAAAAAAAAGAAAAGAAAAAGAGGGATAGCGAAACTCCTGCTCCTCCTTTTTGCCAAATCAAGAAAGACGTAAGAAGAAGAGGAAGAAGAGGTAGAAGGATCGTTTTTTCGGCGTAAGCTCGGTGCATGCAATGGTTTTGCCCGCTACCAGAAGAGAGACGAGCGTACGCAGGATCCTGTAATCCCGACATAATCCCGATTTAAGACCCACTAAAACCAGCGGGTGGCCCTAAGCAGCCCAACAAGGACGACAAGGGTGCGGAGACGGAGACGAGAGAGAGAGAGAGAGAGAGAGAGAGAGAGAGAGTGGCCGCGTGCTGGAAATCCGTATTGGCTCTCTCTTCTGCCGTTTCCGAGAAAACATTTAGAGGAGGTTTACGAGCGATCCGTCAAAGAGGAAATCCATCACTCGCGGGAACGGGGAGAGTCCGCCCATCGTCGGGACTCTCTCGGCGCGGCGATGCGCCGCGCATAGGACTTTATTTCGTTTTATGGAGGTAAACGTGGATGGGTGTTTATGGACAAGCTGAATTGACTCTGTCTGTCGTCGTCCAACGTCCACGCTCGGCCCGTACATTTGCTCGACAAGGTCGTAAACGCGATAAAACGACATCGGAGCGGAGATATTATGAATAAAAGTGGGAACCGAACTGTGCCCCCCAAGGGAGGGAGGAGCCAGGATCGTTCTCCTCTCCCGGAGACAGAGAGAGAGAGAGAGAGAGAGAGAGAGAGAGAGAAGAAGACGAAGAGAAATCCTCTCTCGCGCGATTCTTGTCCTCTAATTCGGTCTTCTAACCGCTTGTTCGACGCTCCGTCCCTAACGGTACCGGCCCGCTATGTTTGCCGATTTCATTCTCGAATCCCGCCACGGCCTGTTCCGTCCTTCGCTCCGTAACCGATGAAAAAACCATGCAAAAACGTTACAAAAAGAAAAAAAGATCATTCGAGAGATTCTCTCAGAGTTATTCCTGGCCCGTGCCAGGACCGCGAAGAATCACGATTTTCCTCGAAACGATTCTTCCTCGTACGTACGAGCAGACGTGATCGAGACCCGGTTGTGGAATCGGCGCTGACTGACGAACGCCGACACTTCCTCCATTTGGAAGAAACGCAGCCCGGCTATCGGCTACCAGGCCGACAAGCCAGCGACAACCGCGTCACGTTTCTCGAATACGAAAAGTACGCGTTAATAACGAAACACGTTCTCCCTTCCCCCCCTCCCTCCCATTTTTCGCCTCCCTCTTATTATTCCCGGTATTTGGTGCCGGGAGCACGTTCGTCAGCCGTTTACTCGATAACCACCGCGGCCTCGTCACGGCACACCGCGCCTAGTTTGAACGTTGACTTCACCTCGCAACCACGCCAACAAAATACCTCGCGAAAATAGTTTCCCCCCCCCCTCATTGTGCAACCCTGAAGCGAGGGGGATGAATGTGGGTCGGTCGTCGGTTGGCGATCAAGGTTTCGCGTTAATGCCTCGCCCGAGCGCGGGATTAAAGGCTGAAACGAAACGGGCGGCCGACGAAAACGTGGCCGGCCTGGTGGAGGCTTTATTACGTAATAAATATTAAAATTCATACGGGTTGCACCTCTACCGAGAATCGATCTTCGACCGGTCCAAAGGGACGGCTATAAAAGTTTGGAGGAGGAGGAGGAGGAGAGAGAGACGCGCTCCTCCTCTGTGCCGAAAGGCAGCTCCTCTCTCTCTCTCTCTCTCTCTCTCTCTCTTCTCTCCGCCTCGTAAGACGCTATTTTACTTTTATTCGAGCAGATCCATTCTCGGCTCTCCGGTTTACGATCCGCTGCTCCTATGCTCTCTGTCTCTCTCGTGCGCGCGCGCGTCTTCGGCGGGGAGGGAGGGGATAGCCGGGCTGATCGAGAGACGAAGAACATTCCTTGTGTCCCATTCCTTGGATCGATCAATTAGAACAACGGTGAATTCGAAAACAGAAAGATCTTTACGAGGAAATGTGTTGAAAATTCGATCGAATATATATATATATATATGTGTGTGTGTGTACAAAAATATTTGATTCTTTTGTTCAGTTGGATCGATTTCGATTTCGTTCATCTTTCTTTGAAATGTGATGTAAAAAGTTACTTTTACATTCGAATATATCGAAACGAAAGTGGAACGTCTCAATTCGTATCGGGGACGAAATTTAATAATATTTTTTTCGAAGACTCCGAAGACTTCGTAACACCGTTTGCATAACATAAAATGGAACGACGCCAATTATTCGACTTATTAAACTTGCCTATCTATCCATGCTTTGTATTATAAAATCAGTTTTGGCTTGCGCTCTGAAACGTGTAAATCGATTGTAATTATGTATCGCTGTTTCGTCTGTTCTTTATTAGAATCAATAAAATATGATAGGAAAGGATGATAACATTTTTATAAAATCAAGACGACGTTGTTAAGACGAATTAATAAACGTATGCAATTAATCTTTATACCTTCGGTTTCCTATACATTATGATTTATGATGTACGTTAATCATCAAATATCGAGTCTCGTTGCAGAAAAGTAGAAAAAGAAACATCTAATTACCGACTTTTCTCGCGGAATCCTCCCTTTTTGCTCTTTCTTTCAGTGTTAAAGTTCTTGCGAATATATATATATATATATATATTTTTTATAAAACACGCACCTTAACTCGTTAACGAAAATGAAATTAAATTATCCTTCTCTGGAGAAATATCCATTAAGAAGAAGAAGAAAAAGAAGAAGAAGAAGAAGTCGACGAAGAAGACGAAGACGAAGACGAAGAAGAAGAAGAAGAGGAACAGAAGAGAACGCGACTGGTAACAGAGTTTTAACCAAATTCCAACTAGAATGTTCGCGTGAGAAGAGGCGCCATTCAGGTTCTATACATAGAATACCGTGTGGCAAAGAAAAGGGAAACGGTGGAGGCTTTTTCTAAGTATTCCTCTTTCTTCGACGGATACACAGACAGAGAGAGAGAGAGGACGCGATAATCCGCGAACGGGTACAAAGTATCGGCCGGTGAAAAGAGCGAACGTGCGACCGTATGCGCGGAGACGCGTTGTGTACGCAGACGGCACGCACGGCGTGCTCGTTCACAAGTGTGTAGCGAAAAGTGTTCGTGCCGAACACGTGTTCCTCGCCGCTAATGCGTTACCCGCGCCGCGTAAAAAGGTATTTTTCTCGAGGCGGTCGTAACGCGACTCGCGACCCTGCCCGGTGCAATGCACTTATACAACCAAACCAAACCCGAGTATTATTGCCCCGCCGAGTATTATTATCGTTCACACTCTTGCTTTCGCGGACACACCATCATAGATACGCGGATCATCGATCGAGAATTCCCTCCTTCCTTCCTTCCTTCTCCTTTTTCGGAGAACGGAGAGAGTATTATTCGTTATTTTTCAACCTATGCCACGTCGAAAGCTACGTCCAAATGGGACATTATCGCCTATTCGATAATGGGACGGCAAAGTCGATACGGTCGAAATGAGATTGCAAAGAGGTGAAAGTATTCGCGGTAACTGTTCGATTCTTTCGAAGGGAGCTGCGACACGATCGGTTATTTTTCCTAGTATTGCTCATCTCCAAGCATCGGACGAGATTATCACCGATAAATTATTTTTTGCAGTGTTTTGTAAATCGTTGAAGAAAGAGTCGCTACTTTCGCACGAATCGATCAGCCGAAGAGTCGATCCCGTTGAAAATTAGTTAAAAAATAAAGTTGCGTTCCAACAATAAATCATCGAAATAACTTAAATTTAACGACTGGTACAATCGTGTTGGAAGCGTGGCTTTGCAAAATCGGAAAGAAGTGGAAAAAAGAAAGAGGAAGAATAGGATCTCACAAAATCGAGCGGTCCTCGTGGGAGTGTTGGCGCGTAGCCGGCCGTCCCGCGAGCATCCGTGGTGGGGGAGGGGCCGGGAGGAGTAAGATAATAACGACGAGAGAATGGCATTTGCTCTCTCGCGATGGTATGAATTACATCGGCGATTGAAACTCGTTCGCGATGGAAAAGAAGTGGAAGAGGAAAAAAAAAAAAAAAAAGAGAGGAGAGGAAAGGGAGAGAGAGAGAGAGAGAGTCCTCGGGCTGTCGAGGAGGTGGCGGGATTTGCATATTAAATGGCTTGAGATTTATAACGGTCGGGGCCCCGAAGAGGTGCCAGCAATACGCGCGATAAATAAAGAACCTTCCCTCCGCGATAAACGCAGCAACCTTCTTGCTCTCCACCGAGCTTCTTGCTTCTCTCCTCCGACGCGACGTGAAAACATCCGACGAGTGTAATCTACCTCGACCGTTTATTTATCCATCTTTTTCTTTTTTCTTCTTCTCAAGAGGAGCAACATATTCGCGAATATCGGGGCGGGGAAAGAATCGGTTTTTATCGAGAGAGGGGGTTGGTCGTAAAACGGAGGGCGAAAGTAGCCGAGTTCCAATTATACTTCTCGAGAGAGGAGGTGTCTCCTTTGATCGGGATGAACCGGTTCCAAGAGGGCATGGAAGTCTCGCGCGGCCAATTACGTCCCGCTTATGCGAATTCGCGCGTTCCGGTTGCTCGCCTCGTCGGCCCGTTTCGTATACGAACGAGACGAAACACTTTGTTGCGAAACGGGTAATATCTATTTGGACAGGTCATCCGGAGAGAGAGAGAGAGATGGAACTCGCATCCCGAATTCTCTATCGATGATCAACTTTACGACCTTTTAATTGGGATAATCCCCGACGTTAATGCCAGCCGGGGAGAAGTGAGCTCTCGAGCTGTTCCGCGAAGAAATCGAAAATTTTATCTTCCGAATCGAAGAAACTGGTTGAGAATTTCGAACAAAGTATAAGTATACTTGTTCCGTACGATCATTGCCACGTTTTTGCCCCGCAAGTGATCGAAATTATCGAGGTTCAAATAACTTCGATTGTTCAAATTTTCCCCATGGTTGGACTCAAACTTTTGCAAAAAACAAAGGGAGACAAAGGGACACAACAAGGAAACTGGTTAATTTTCACTTTTTACTCCGTGACAAGATCGGGGGTTAACAGGTCGGGGGATTCGATGCGAATGGTGGCTCGCCGCGAGTTGGGGGCAGGGAATCGATAACAAACAGAGAATCGTGGATGGCTCGACTAATGTAGCGGGATGTGATGGATGGTCTTTTATATCTGTGAACGTGGCCGAGGTGTTATGAATCGCGTTAGCGTCGAATCATTGTTCACGTCGACACAATAACAGGCCCCGCGGGGGGGCGGTACCCCGGCTTTTCGTTCCCGGCTTCTTCCTCCCCCTCCCCCTCGATACGCTCCTTTATATTCCCTCGTCGCAACCCCTCCTTCCCTTTTCCTTCTTTTTTTTTTCTTCTTTCCTTTTTCGAGCCAGGATTTTAATCGACCTCGTAAAGATCGCATCGACCGGCCATCGATCCTCCCTGATTGGAAATTTGTGTTTGTATACACGGCAATTTCTGAAATACGACCGACCCTGCCCTCTCCACCTCGTATTTCTCTTGCTACGGATTCGCGCCAATTCTTGGCCATTGTATCGTCGTACGATTGAAGAAAGATTCGATTTCTAATTATCTCTGAAAGAATGAACGGAGAAGAGGTTAACGGAAGAGTCGGCAAGTTTCTATATGATTATGAAGACGCGGAATCGATCGTCTTAACATCTTTTATCTCGAGGGAGAATTACGATTTTCGCAATTCTCAAGGAGAAACGGTCGAAAAAGGATAGAAGATCTTTAAATTCTCTCGTAATTTTCCTCGTCCCTTCGAAACGGAAAAGGACAGATAGACAGTTTCCAGCGGTTGGTCAAGATCTAATTCCGTCCGTTTCTGACAGATGCAACGTATTATCGAACCTTTCCGACCACGTGGACGTTTACGAGGCGTTGGGATGCGCGAATCCCACGTGTGCAGGAAACGAGATGCGGGCGCGCACGTGCGCTTCGTTTCCTCCAACGGTCGTCGGGGATGTACATTTCTAACTTTTCGCCAAACCTTACCCTCGATAATTTTTCATTCTTAATCAACCGCTTGTGACCTCCTTGCTCGAAGATGATTCGCCAGAGGGGGAGAGAGAGAGAGAGAGAGAGATGATCGTGGAACCGAATACCTTGGCACGATTTCTCTCTCGCGACAATGCGCCGCTTTGAACAAATATATCCTCGAAACGCGACGCGGCACGCGCGCCAACCAAGAAACGAGAGATCGAGCATTTCTTCGATTCGAATTGGAGGGGGAAATTGGGGAATGGAAAGGAGCAGAGGAGGGATGGTACGCGTAGGTGGTCTAAGGTTAAATTGGTTGCGTCGTCCCCCGCACGGACACGCACGGGATTACGGAGAGGATCGTAAAGGGCCGCGCGTAAGGAGGAACGCGGCGGCGAACGCTTGCCAACAGATCTTCGCAATAAGTCTTCGCCTGTTGGATGGAGACAAATGCCGGCCGAGTCCGCGCGGATGAAAACTCGGGCTCGTTCCAACATTCGTCCCGATCCAACCGAGGAATCGGCCTTGGACGTCGATCGGGACGATCAATATTTGCGAAATTAATTCCCGCTCGAACGATTGAACGATTGGGTCGGACGATAATGAAGCGCGGCGCGGGCCGCGGTGGGGACGGAGGGAGGGGGAGGGGAGGGGGAGGAGAGAGGGTCGCGCGGGTGAAGGGGAGTTTTTAATGAGCGCGGCGCCATTTCGACGTTGTTTGACGTCGATACCTTTTCTTGTTTACCCTACGCGGATATCGCGTTTACCATCCGCTCGATTGCTCGACGATTGTCCTATCGGCGGATCGTATCGTATTATTATTATTATTATTATTGTTGTTGTTGTTGTTGTTGTTATTGTCATCGTTATTATCGCGGGATAAGAAAAAAAAAAAAAAAAAAAAAAAAAAAAGAAGAAGAAAGAGTGTTCGTGAACGAGGATGAGGAGGGAGGGAGGGAGGAGGAGCACTTACCTCGTTTTTGCATGTAACTGAAGAGATCGTCCAGGAATTCCTTCCTTTTCGGATCGTCGTTGATCTCGTAAAGCTGAAAGAACGAAACCAAAGGCAAAGATAAACGTGTTTGCGTCGATTTTTCATCATCGATCGAGAAGGAAAAAAAATCGCGAGTTTCCTCCTTGCCCTCCCCTCCCCACCCATTGAACGGTGTAACGTAACGTGACGCGCGGGGATAAAACGTTTATATTCCGAGGATAATAAAAACAGGAGTGGAAACAAGTGTGCTCATAGCGACAGGCAGATTAGTTAGCCCCGATTATTAATGATTCCGTTTAACCTGCCCCATAACCCGAAACCCCCTCGACCGAGGCAAAGCCAAACTCCCTTCGGGCTGGCTGGCCCCGTATTATCATATTTGTTATGTACGATGCATCTAATCCGAGACCCTCTAATTGCTTTTATAATACAACATCCCTTCCCCCAATCTCGAGGAGATCGGCATCACCTCTCTCGTCAACCGGCCGGGGCCCACGACGATTATTGGAACTAATTGCCGTTTCGTCCCTTCCATCGATTCGATTCCCGGATCGAACGATGATATGAACTCGTTTGTCTCTTTCGTGCGACGACCGGAACGGAACTTGTCACCAACGTGGACGATAAACCACGAGACGAAACGTGAGGAAACGTGAGGGCCAACGACTTCCGCTTTTAGAAATTGCGAGCAACCTATCGTTTCGAAAGGAGACGGACGAAATACGCATCGCGTCGAAATGTTAAGCTCGGATCATGCTTGGGGGTGGGAACGCGTGCCAATTTACGAACCGACTCGAACGTTTGTTTGAACGACCGTCGTCGTCGTCGTCGTCGTCGTCGTCGTCGTTGGCTCGTACGCCAACCTACGTTTTCGAACGAACGTTTCCTCCGGCCGGACGATAAATTTCAACCAGAACGAGAACTAGACGCGAGGGGTGAATGACGATTAATTTTGGCCGCTGCCAAATTCCACCGGTTTATCCCGTAGCTCCGCGGAATGTTGCCAACGAAAGCAAAAGGGGGAGGGGAGTATCGAAGGGGATGAAAGGGGAGAGAGAGAGAGAGAGAGGGAACGTTTTTCTCGCCTCGAATAGCACGGGAATGAAAAATCTACCGTCTCGATCGTTGAAAGGTAAATTATCGCGTGGTACGTGATAAATTAATTTTACATGTTTTTACGCGCTCGATCGACACGTTTCCACGATTGTTACATCACGCTTGGTCATCATGCGCATTACGAATCGCAATTAATAAGCGTGTTTCGTCGCAGAGATATTAGAATATACAGAGGAAAGGATATATTATATCGCGTGGATATTTCTTCCTTCCTTCCTTCCTTCCTTCCAATCGATGCCAAATTTCCACGCCACGATACAATAATTCGATACGCGGCACAAGCAGCTGTTGGATAATGGAAACTTTGAATTGTCCGCTGATCAATCATTCTCATTTTTCTCTCTCTCTCTTTTTTTTCTTTTTCCCTTCCTTATTATTCAAAAATGACCGATAACGACTGCGAAATGTGCGCATCGCGTTATCCAAGGCCGTTGGGACAGGTGTCTTTACAATTGGTAACGCCTACGATCGCGAGATCGTATTCGTAAGCGTATTATAAGATACTCGTCGTCGTCGTCGTCGTCGTCGTATCTGCGGAATTCTTAATGATAATAGACCGGCGGAATAATTAACGAGCAGACTTTGATACGGCTGGGGAATGAAGAGGGGAAGGGGAATGGATCGAAAGGAGGGAAACGGAGCCGCGTCTCTTTTCTTTTCTTCTTTTTTCTTTTTCGTTCACCGAAATGGCCGGTGAATATCACGGCCCCCTTTATTCATACTCGCGTTTCGTGGCAACGCCCTAACCTCGATCTCATCCACCACCCTTGCAACGAACGAACGACTGGACAAACGAACGAACGAACGGATGGATGGACGGACGGCATTTCTCAAGGGCCATTTTGTACCACTTTCTCGTGTTTTTTCTTTGGCCGGACGAGCGATGAGCTCGTTAGGGGCAGCCGGAGGGGGAGGACGGAGGGTAAAAGGTCGGAGAAAGAGGAACGAACCGAGGCAAGGCCGTGGAGGAGATGGGGAGGAGAGAGAGAGAGATCCAGAGGGGTTCTTCAACCAGCGTATATTGATTGATCTACAGTTAAGCGGAGTGACGGCAGCCACGTGAAGATCTCAGCCACGGAGAGAACCGGCCTCTGTTCCTGGCCATCACCCCTCCCCTCCCCCATCCTTCTTCACTACCGTGAAAATAAAGAGGGGCGAGAGCGGAATTTGCTCTCGATGATGCATGCTCCGCGGCCCCGCCCTCTCCTTCTCATCGACTGACGGCCCGGTGAATAATAATTCCTGATACAGCCGACGTTGATCGGCTTACTTTCCGCTCCTCTTTCCTCGGCCCAAGAGGGAGGAGGATTCCTCCTGATGATCGATGTACCGCTCTCTAGCGCCACCCTCCTCGAGCTCTCCTTCCTCTCTCGCTCTCCACGCGGGACACGGTTGCGTCCCTTTATCGTCCCAACGATTAACTATCGTTAGCGCTCTCCGATCGAGATCCCCCCTCCCTCCCCGCCTCGATCGTCTCGAGATAACAAGGATCGAAATACGTCTTCTCTGTTGCATCCCTTCCGGGTCGCCACCAATCATTATCGTTCCTATTTACTCTCTTTCTCTCTCTCTTCGATTTCATCTTTCTTCTATATATATATATATATATATTTCTTCTTCTTCTTCTTCTTCTTTTTCCCTGTTCCTCTTCTTTTAACCGGGAGGAAAGTCGGTTTGATCGTGCGGCGCGTTTAAGGGGGGAAGGAGCGTGGAGGCAGGGAGGGGTTTACGAGCTCGAACACTCGATTCGGAAACGAGAGGTGAGCGTAAAATTCGCCGAAGAGAACGAAAGCGTGTGGCGAGAGTGTGTCGTTTCAACGCCACGTTACTTTTACGACGAGTAATTATCGATGCACGGCGGCGACGACGACGACGATGACGACGACGCTCTTTTTTTTTTTCTTCCTCTTCCTCCTCCTCCTCTTCTTCTTCTTCTTCTTCTTTTTCCTTGCCGGCTCCGAGATTCAGATAACTCGCTCCCTTCCGGCTGATAAGGAACGGCGATAACGGTGAAACCGGCGGTACCGTTGTCGCCACGTTTGCACGGTGTCTTTGACAGATTGCGATCGGGACTTGCAATTTTGCTGAAATGCGCGTAAAGCGAGGAAAATTACCGTCATCTCTCCCCCTCTCTCTCTCTCTCTCTCTCGATGAAAAGAGATTGGAGGTTTAAGTTAAGGTCTTCGAGAGTCGAGCCAGAGAAGAATTTTACGAGGAAGCTCGTTCGTGTTCAATTAGGTGTCTAGGTTTCGCGACATAGGTGCCCTCCCCCCGTATACCTTGCGAGGGGGTCAACTTCCGGTCGTAAAAGCTTTTATAAGGGTGCGTCTCAGAGCGAAACGGAAACGGGTGCAGCCTTAAATAATGCGTCGACGACTGCGTTGTCGGGGGTCGAGAGGGAGCCGATGCGCTTCTTTCTGGGAATGCTTTATCTACGCTTCCGCGAACTGCTCTTCCCCTAAACAGAAATTATTCGTTCCGCGTCGCGATAATTTCTCGCGATCACGGGGAATATCCGTTTTCCTCGGCCGTTTCGCGGGAAGAGAAATATTCGAGGTTTTCAAGGAAGCGCGAGCCGGACGGATGGCACGTTTTATTACGTCTGGACAATTAACCCTTTCGCTACGGGCGACTTCTCCCGCCGCGCCAAAAATGTGTTCGAGGAAGATTCCGTCAGCGTTTACGCCTCCCAATTCGAATCGCTTTGACAACTGTGTTTATCGAGAGAGAGAGAGAGAAAAAAAAACTGATGATAAAAACGAAATATCGATACTGCGTTTAGAGAAAGATGTGCAACAACGTTACGCGCATTATTTTATGCAGACCGACTATAATCGCCCATAATGTGTCAGTGGCATTTTATGTACACCAATTATAGTCGCCCATAGCATGTCAGTGGCATTTTATATAGAGAAATTATAGTCACTCATAATACGTCAGTGGTATTTTATATAGAGTGACTATAATCGCCCATACTATATCAGTGGCATTTTATATAGAGCAACTATAATCGTTCGTAATACGTTAGTGGCATCTTTTGCACAGTGACTATAGTCGGTTGTAGTATCTCAATGGCATTTTATATAGAGCGATTATAGTCGCTCATAATACGTCAGTGGCATTTTGTATAGAGTGACTATAATCAGCCATAGTGGCGTTATATAGAGCAATTATAGTCGCTCATAATACGTCAGTGGCATTTTATATAGAGTGACTATAATCAGCCATAGTGGCATTATATAGAGCAATTATAGTCTCTCATAATACGTCAGTGGCATTTTATATAGAGTGACTATAATCAGCCATAGTGGCGTTATATAGAGCAATTATAGTCGCTCATAATACATCAGTGGCATTTTATATAGAGTGACTATAATCAGCCATAGTGGCGTTATATAGAGTAATTATAGTCGCTCATAATACGTCAGTGGCATTTTATATAGAGTGACTATAATCGCCCATACTATATCAGTGGCATTTTATATAGAGCAACTATAATCGCTCATAATACGTTAGTGGCATCTTTTGCAGAGTGATAGTCGGTTGTAGTATCTCAATGGCATTTTATATAGAGCGATTATAGTCGCTCATAATACGTCAGTGGCATTTTATATAGAGTGACTATAATCGCCCATACTATATCAGTGGCATTTTATATAGAGCAACTATAATCGCTCATAATACGTTAGTGGCATCTTTTGCAGAGTGATAGTCGGTTGTAGTATCTCAATGGCATTTTATATAGAGCGATTATAGTCGCTCATAATACGTCAGTGGCATTTTGTATAGAGTGACTATAATCAGCCATAGTGGCGTTATATAGAGCAATTATAGTCGCTCATAATACGTCAATGACATTTTATATAGGGCAATTATAGTCATTCGTAATACGTCATTTTATATGGAGTGACTATAGTCGGCCGTAGTTTCTCAGTGACACTTTATGCAGAGCGATTACAGTCGCTCATAATACCTCACTGACTATAATTGTCTGTAGCACGTCAATGGCATTTTATATAGAGCGAGTATCTAATCGGTCATAGTATCTCAGTGGTACGCAGAACAACCTGTTATGACTTATTATAGTCGCCTTGTAGTAGTAAAAGGGTTAAAGAAGTTTCGAGGAGAGAAAAATCGGGTCGGTTCGATGAATAATAACTCTCTTCAAACAACGCTTCTTCCCGTTTCGTTGATTTACGAGTAGCGCAACTTTGTTGCACTTGGCCCTCGCGCATTTTCCAGCTGCCCCGAAGGACCAACTCCAAAGAATCGATCCTGCCCAAGTTTCGAAGGGGGAGGAACGATTGTTCGTTTCGAGTCTTAATTTTTCGAAGAGGGTTAAATAAATATCGAGTTCAAGAGGGAGAAAAGTTCTGTCTGCTCGAAAGAACGACGTTGACGTTCTTTTATTCTGTGGAAACGAGTGGGGGATATCAAGATCGCGGTTTATAGCCGAGCGGTCGTAATAGCCGCCGCTCCCATTATCCTCTTCCAGGGCATTGAAGATAGCGGTGGTAATTATTATGATTACGATGAGAATGGCGCGTATAAAGTACGCTACGCGCTTTTATGAAATCTTAAGACCGCGTCAGAGAAACCGCGTCAGAGATCGTAGACCTCTCTGCTTCTCTCGATCACGTTATTATAATCGTCAAAAAATATATAAATCGAACGATTCTGTAAACCGCGAATTCGATGAAAATTGAAGGAAAGAGAGAAAGAGAGAGAAAGAGAAAAGGAAACTTTCGTCGAAATTGAACGTTCGCTTTCTCCTTTGATCGCGAATGGAGGAATGGATCGTAAAATGATTACAGAATGGCCAGATACGGGGAAAAATAAAAGAGAGAGGGGTAGGTGGATTCGCGGAAACTCGAGCTGGTTGAAATATCGAGGAAACGCGGATTGTTTGTACTACCGGCAAAGAAGCAATAAGCGTGACGTGGACCAGCCCCCTTGTATATATCCGAGGGAAAGGTTTATATCGAGCCGGTTTTGTCTCCGGTTTCCTTCTCGCGTCGACCATCGCCGCGATAATAACTACGCGATTCTACACGCGGACACGTCGATAATTACAATATCCGGAAGACGAGGCAAACCGATCGAGGATTTCGAATTAGATATTCTTTCCAAATTTTATCGAATCGTTCGACATCCAACTTCGATAATTACTATACTGCGAAGCAAATCATCGAATTAAATATTGTTTCGATTCCCCAAAATCTCTCGAAAATCTAAATCGACACCTAAGTCTAACCTCGATAATTATATTTTATACGGAAAAAGCGAAAATCGGAAGATACGCATTCGTTTTTTTAACAATTTCGTTAGAAATTTGATCGTAAGTTCGTTACAAGTTCGCGGATAATTGGAATTTCGTGTGTTATCGGGAAAAGAATTAGATGCGACTTTGATCTTCTGGTGGATCGGGAATACAAGGTGCGTCGGGGCAGATGGGCGGAAAAGGGAGGAGAGAGAGAGAAGGACGCGATGATTCCGTTCCGACACCCATTATCGGGAGCAAATCAATCGGCTTTATTCGAACGATATCGATTCGCGGAAAGAGAAGAGGCTTCCCTGGGTCAGCCTCTAATCCGAATGAGGTTTTCCTCGCGTTTATTCGGTTTCCTTTGACCGTTCGAGCTACCGTTTCGAGGAGGAATCATTGACGTTTTTCAAGCGATCCGCCCTTGTCCGCTCCGAAAGCTTCTTCCACTCCTTCTTCTTTCTTTATCCCCTCGCGGTGATTGCCCGATGATTGCCCGCAACGAAATCTTCTCGCCACCTTCCACAGAAATCTCTCGAGAAAGAGACTCGCGTTCGATTTAACCGCAAGGATAATCGAAAAATTTCGAATTTCCCGCAACACTTCTGGGAAAACGATTCGATCCTTCTCGGGAAATTTCTTCTCATCTCTTCTTGTTTCGATCTTTTGCTCGATTCGTTCTCGTCGTCGTCGTCGAAAAATTCGCCTTCGTGAGAATTTCACCATTTATGATTTTATATTTTTCTAAAAAAAGCAGCGATAGATTCGATTCCTCTGGAGTTTTACCTTCGAAGAAACTCGCATTCGATTCGATGAGAACGGATACAATATTTCGATCCTTGTAAAAAAAATTTCCAAGACTCTGTCTCCCCCCCCGAATATCGAGATAATTAAACGGGTGAAAAATGATGATCTGGAACGTGTCGCGAATCTGGAACCGCGATCCCCCGAAACCGGGCCGAAAACACACAAACAAAGAGGCTGGCCTAGCTTAAGCGACCGAGGAGACTTTTCTTCTCTCTCTCTCTCTCTCTTCTCTCTCTCTTTACGAGGCGAAGGGTATAAAATACAAGGAACGAGAAGAAGGTTGACGTTCGATGACGCCAGATGTCGGCGTCACAAAGAGGGAACGGCATAAAGAGGCGAGTTCGTGGTCCCTTCGCGTCCTTCCACTCTCACGGAGAGTCACCGATACGCCGGGGATTTTATGCCCGTAGCTGGAAATATTAAATCGCACCTAAGCACGTTTTATGTCGACCGCCTAATAATCTCCACGGGCTGTTTCTTCCTTTCTCCAGCCGCGGAACCAGTCAGTCAGTCAGTCAGTCAGTTTTCGTCACCCCGACCCCCACGAGGAGGGCCGGCCCCGCCACGATCCCGAAACACCGCCCGCAAACACGGTCACGTTTCCTCACGTTTCACGCCACGAAAAAATGATCGTTGGTGGTCACGCTGCTGCTCGCTCGCCTGTCCACGCCCAATTTATAAACACCGCCACCATCTATAAAACTATCTCTCCGTCCTTCCTTCTCCCCCTCCTCTCTCTTCAACATCCGCGACTTTCGCCCTCGCGTATCGAGACCTCCTATATCGAGCCTTCTCTCGTGTATCGAAACTTAGTGTATCGAAACTTAGTGTATCGAGACCTCCTGTATCGAGCCTTCTCTCGTGTATCGAAACTTAGTGTATCGAGACCTCCTGTATCGAGCCTTCTCTCGTGTATCGAGACCTTGTGTATCGAAACTTAGTGTATCGAGACTTAATGTATCGAAACTTAGTGTATCGAGACCTTGTGTATCGAGCTCTCCCTCGTGCATCGAAACCTTGTACATCGAACCCGCCCTCGTGTATCGAGACCTAGTGTATCGAGACCTCCTATATCGAGTCTTCTTTCGTGTATCGAGACCTTGTGTATCGAAACTTAGTGTATCGGGACCTCCCTCGTGTATCGAAACCTTGTGTATCGAGACTTCGTGTATCATGTCCCCATATATCGAATCTTGTCTCGTGTATCGAGATCTTGTATATCGAGCCCGCCCTCGTGTATCGAGACTTCGTGTATCGAGACTTAAAATATCGAGACCTTGTGTATCGAGAAAAACTGAGTGCGGTTAAAGAGTAAAGAAAAATTGGAGAAGAGCGATGGTGTGACTCTGCAATGCGAAAAAGTGTGCAAGCCGGGCGACGACTCGTGCCACGACGTTTCCATCCGCCTCGAAGCTGGAACGCGCGAGGCCGAAAACGGGGCAAGAGAAGAGGTGACGGACGCTCGTTAAATCGGAATCTCTCTTTATCCCCCCCTTCTCTTATCTTCTTTCTCGTGCGTGGTTACGTCACCTCTGAGCCGAGCGCAAACACCTCTATCGCAGTTCAAATATTTGATCGATCGAGATCTCGTGGAGATCTCGAGGAAGTGGCGCGATTATAATTACGCTTGCGCGCTTGCTTTCGAGAAACCTTTTCATCTTCGATGAATCCGTAACGCGCGCCAAAAGGAATTTTCGATGATCGATCATTTCGCAGAACCGAATAAATATATATGTTGAAGATGGAATTGGCAAATTTGCCGAGCAAAGTTCCAAGCAGGTTGGAGGAACTCGAGTTTTCAATTCAATTTGGAGGAAGACTGGCTGCACGGTTCGACGAGGGGTCAGAGACCCGGTGCAAATACGTGTTAACCAGCGCGTTAATCTCTCCTCGTTGCACGGTTGTTCCTTTATCAACCGGTGCGCGTGTATCGTCCGCGGCCAATAACTTCCTTCCGAGGCGAGCAGCGGACGAGATCGAATTCTTTTTCTTTTTTTTTTTTTTTTTTTCCACTCCGGGTCCAGATACGTAACGAGATAAGCGTGGGCCCCTCAACGATTTACGATCGCGAGATTTAATTCGGTAGCTCGTCCAATTTGATCGCGATATCGCGATAAAAGTGTCCGCGACCGAACTCGATCAGGGCCGTAATTCTCGATTTGTTTTCGCCTCGCGGGCGACGAAACGAAGGGGGCGGGATTTTAACCCCCGTTGGATCGATTCGAACGGCGACGATGTTTATTCGCGTTTGTTTTTTTTTTTTTTTTTTGTTCAAATATCTTTCGCTGTGTGTAATGTTCGATCGAATTTATATCAGTCGTGCGGTGGATAGAAATATCATTTTCAAAGTTTTTTAATTTCGTGGAACGAAATTAGCTGATCGAGCGAAGACGAGTTTGATTTTTCGAGTTTATTGAGACTATCTCTGTTCGTTAAGAGATAGACGGGGAATGTAAGGACGCGATAGCGATATTTAATATTCGACAAATCTTCTTTCTTTATACGATAAAGAAAAAGGTATTGAGATATAAAAGTGTCAATCCGTGTCACGCGAAATCGTTTCAAGCCAGAAAGAGAGAAATTCACCGAATACGCATCGTTGGTTCGCCCGAGGTTATTCGAAGATATTCTCGAGACAATACTCGTTTGCTCGCATCGCGGTGATCGTGGAACGATCCCTCCCGTGCTACGCCATTGGGGAGGATCCAGAGATCGATTAACGTTCGGGGACGTGAAATACGGGTTCCAAGTGTGGCGCGTTACGCTACATGGCCCATCGGCTCGCGCTCTCTTCTCCGAGGTGAGGAAAAGGGAGGGAGGGGCCACCTCGGTGCGGATCAAACGGAGCTGAGCTTCGATTATAATAAATCAAGACGTAAATAATGGAAGGAGCGGATGAGAGGCGCAATCGAATCTTCGAAGGCAGCCCTCCTCCTCGCTCGTTGCAACCTCGCTACACCGATTAATGCGCCTCTACCCGGAGGGGATCGAGATCGGCCGAGCCACCATTTCATTTGCCGCGCTTCGATCGAGCGAACGAACCAAGATCTTTGGGGAGACGATACGCGAGGAGAATTCGATTTTCTTCTCGGTCTACGGCCCGACCAGGTCGCGCTCCCACGCGAAAACACAGCGACGGTATTGTCTTCTGTCGCGGGGAGGGAGGGGAAACGGAATCACCCTGGACTTGGGTCTCCATGGGAAGATCTGCCTCGAATTATCGGTACGATGGAATCGGAGAAAGAAGGAAGGGAAAGGAAGAGAGGAGAGAGAGAGAGAGAAAGAGAGAGAGAGAGAGGCGGTTGGAGGGAAGAGGAGAAACACGGAGGAGGGGAGGCTCTCTTATTAACGAGGAAACGAAACAACTCGCACCGACATGCTAATCGAACGAGCATACAGAACGCACGGTCGTTCCTGGCCGCGCTATCAACGGCCATCTTTGTTCCTCCGCGATTCTTCGCCGCGATGGGAATTTATCGAACCGTGAAACGATCCTCACCTCGATATATAAAAAAAAAAAAAAAAAAAAAAAAAAACTTTCGAAGGAAAAGAGAAAAAAGAGAGAGAAAAGATACAACAAAGTTATCGAAAAGATGTAACGAGCCTACGTTTGACCATCGAATTAGTGACCGTGGAATAATCTCCAACGATTAAAAAAATTCCGACAAAATTTCCAGTAAACTGCCGGTTTACGCGCGAAACGAAACTAGGAGGGATTCGATCGGAAAAAAAAATGGAAGATCGGATCGATGGAGGGCGAGAGGGACGAGCGGAGTCGCGAAGGCAGAGCAGGGTCGAAGAAGCGAGAAAAGGAGGAGGCGGGTGGAGGCGACGACCGGCGTCGGCAAGAGGAGGCAGTTAGCGCGTGTTTACACGACAGCGCTATGTAGCCGGCGACCTCACAGAACAGTCTCTCTCTCTCTCTCTCGAGCCGAGCAAAGTGAACGTTTCTATTTGTCCGAACACCTCTCTTTCCCTCTCTCTCTCTCTCTCTCTCTCACTGCCTCCGTCTTTCCAACTCTTTCCTCTACATTCGTACGTACGCTCGACCCCTGAACGATGCAGCATAATCGCGACGAAGTGGGTTAACGCACCGTGGTGTGAGCGAATTTGGAAATCCGATATTTAAATGCGACCAATTATCCAGCAGCCTGTCTCGAGATTCGTTAACGAGAGCCTCCCTCGAAACGACGGTTGGAGAACGGCGTTATTTCATTCCGGGCAAAGTGTGACAAATCGGTGGACGATGAGGAACGATATTAAATTTTGGAGAGATACGGAGTTGGCGGTGGTTGCGAAACGCGAAACACACGAGTCGAGGGACGTTGTCCCCGTTCGTCGAGAGGAGACGGCCTCGTAAACGGGCAAAGTCGATTCGATCTGGTCGAGAGAAGGCGTTCGAGAACGTTTCTTTTTTTTCTTTTTACGATTTCGGATACGACATCTAAAATGCGATGTTTACAGGGGCGACGCGGATGAAAACGTTTTTATTAATAATTTTTAGTGCGGGCCGCCGCCTCCCCTCGTAAAAGCCACCGGTTGCCACTTTGGTAAAAGTTCGGCTTCCTCTTCGCGGCTCCCCGCTTCATCCTCCCGAAAGATATTATTCCCTTCGACGTTTGTTGACCGTATCCGTCGAAATTAGGAGGCCTACCGGGCACGTTTATGGGATTCTAGACGAGTTTTACAGCGGCGAAGTCGCTCGAGTCGCGCAACTCCTACGTGATTAAACGATTACCGTAACGAGGAACGTTTTAGAAGGGGTCGTTTCGCTTTTATCTGTTCGAACGAGAGAGAAAAGGATCAATTCGATCGCGAATAAGGGGCCGACCCGACTTTCGACCCGTTTTTTCGAAAACATCGGGGAAAAAGAATCGGGCCGAATTTGTTGTGTCGAGATTTTGGGATTTGTCTGTGAGCCAGCCTTTTTTTTTTTTTTTTTGGTAGCCATTTAAAAGCCACCGACGATCCAACCGTGACCACCTTTTGATTTCAATAGGGTACAACCTCACCCACTTCCTTTCAACCTCGCCTCGACGTCTCTCATTTATACCGTCTGTACACCTATTAGTTTATATTTTTCAGGGATAAGTGGCGCGTAATGTATTCCGCCGCCTCCATTTGTCACGCGTAGCTCTCCTCGAGAGAGGCGACACCGTCTCGTCGTCAAAGGATGGATTTCCACACGTTACGTACACATTGTGCCTCGACAGGAGGTGAAAAGGCTCTGGGAGAAGGGAAGGAGGGAGGGAGTCGCGCACGTGGAGGAGAGGAATACCGTACGCTGCTGCGCCCCTCCCTCTACACCCTTCTTCCTCGCGATACGAATCACCCTTCGATCAATCTCTTCATCAACTGGAGAATTACTTGGTGAGATCGGTCGAATTCCAACCGGATGAGAAACGAACCTCGGCCGAATATTAATCGGACGTTTCCTCCGCGTCGAGAAAAGGAGAGAGAAAAAGAGGAGAAAAAAAGAAAAAGCCGGCCAAATATTTCAATAACCTTTAAAGTAGGAGCATCTCTCGTAGAGAGAATCGTATCTGTCCAGTTCCAACTTTACTATGTATCCTCTCTCTCTCTCCTCCCTTCGTACGATATTTTACCATAGCCATAAAAAGACGATTAATCAGGTGTCGCTTCCCCTTTATTCGGCTTTCTCCACCGATCTTTTTATATTATATCGTCATACCTGCCGCTCATTTGTTGGAGATAAAAAAGAAAAGTCCACCCGGATCCCTTACCTGCCCGAGACGCACACCTGCGCGCGAGAGAACGAAACCACACGCGCGTCGAACGCCCGCGTTTAACATATAAATGAAAATCGGCCCTATAAAAGTTTAACGCCCGCGATTATCCGACCTCCCCTCTCGGACAGCCAGCTTCTCTCTCTCTCTCTCTCTCTCTCTCTTTGACCACCCCTTGCCAAGCCTTGCGATCATTCAATGCTCCTTGGCCCCCCCGGACCGAGAATTCTATTTCGGCCGCCTCTTTTTCGGCTGCACACGAACGAAACAAGAACCAGAGTTCTGGTCGCCTTCCTTTCGATCGATCTGCCTCGAATCAACTACGAACAAAGAGGTGATGAAAAATCTCCATTCCAAAATCACTCTCCTTTATTTTCACGATCGAAAAATCACACATACCCCGGGGAAGATTTCTTGTTCCATATTTTTTTCCGTTTTTTTTTTTTTTTCGAGTCGAGGAGGAAATTTGGCGGGAAGCCAAATGGTTCGAGGTAACGGCGAAAAATGGGAAACGGGGAGCGGAGGGGAAAGAGGCAGCGTGCGGCGCTCGAGGTGTCTCCGATCTCTACCTGACGATTTCTAATCCCCTGGCCAAGGGGCCAATCTTGCCTCTCCGGGGGAATTATCTTTACCTGGGAGCCGGGAGCCGTTTCCACATAATTTATTGCTTCTGAATCTGGACATTGTTCTAAAATCGGCGCTACGGCGAGGAAGAAAAGAGGGCTCCTCCTCTTCTTTCGAAGAGAGCCGGATTAAGGGGCGACGTCCACTCGAAACGTAATTAATCAAGCTCAAAAACGTGTGACGAGCCGATGAGATTTCGTTCCACGAGTCGAATCGAGATCTTCTCTCGAAAAGAGTGTTCGCGTCGACGTTTTTCGGAAACTGTTCGACATTTCGAACATTCCCCCGAAGATGATTTTACGACCCGAGACTTTGAACGATCCTCGAGGGAAGACAGGTGTACAGGTGTCGATGAAGATTTACAACGAGGCTGCAATAAATTAATGGACGGCGGACGCCGGATGGAGGGTTGACAGCGAAAGTTATGCGGCGCGAGCAACAATGCCAATTGCCATTAGTAAGGATCCTCGTTCTCGCCTCGTCGAAGGAAGGAAGGGTCGCGAGGAGAGCGCGCGCTGTTTCCCTTTTTCGCCGAACGAAAAGCCTCGGGTCACCGCAGCATCTCCAATAAAGCGGCGGTGGTTTACCGGTAAAGCGATTCCTCTCGCTCGATGTCCTCTCGTCCCTAATTTTTAAAATACCCGCTCTTCCTTCTCGCGTGTTAACGAGCGAACGAAAAATCGAGTTGTTATTTCCCGAGAGAAAATAGTTAAGCGGCGGTGGAACGCTTAGTCGGGAAATCGAAGCGAGAACTGGATTACTTTTTTTTTTTTTTTTTTTTTTTTCACGCTTTTCAAGATTTATCGGTGGGCGAGAAGTCCGCGGTTAAGATAAGATCGATAAGATGATTTATCATTCGCCTCGAATTCGACGTTGACGATTATTATACGAGCGGAGAGAGAGAGAGAGAGAGAGAGAGAAGGAAGGCGGTCCCCCTTTTATCGCGCGGCAACGAATAATATCCCAACAACCACACCGGTGGTTGTTGCGCGGTGGACCAGCCGGCCAACTTTCATCATTCGCATCGCCCACGCCGCATCGTTCGCGGCTTATTGGATTATTCCCGGTGAATCGTAAATCTCGCCTCGAGTTGTCGATTCGCGGCCCGTAAACACCTTCCCCCCCTCCCAACCTTCGATCCAACCTTCTTTCCTTTTTTCTATCCAAAGATAGTCGCACCACGAAGAAAATGGCGAAGCGATTCGAAGGCGGCATCATCGGTCGAGGTGAATCGAGGTAAAGAAAAGAGAAAGAAAGGGAGAAGGAAGAAGAAGGAGAGGAGAGAGGTCGGTCGAAGGGGCGAAGAATAATAATTACTCGTCGCGGGGGTGAAACGTGGCCTGGAAGGAATGGAAAGAAAGAGGGAGGGAAGAGGTTCGATGGAATGGACTCGGCCGACGAATGTCAGAGGGCCAGAGGGAAGAGAGGAGGAGGAGTAGGGTGGAGAAGCGATGGCGTGATAAATGATCGAGTATTTAACACTCTTTACGGATTAGCATATAAACTACGGCCAGTCCATAGATCTTCGTGGCAACGCATTAACGGACTCGAGGAGCAAACCACGGGGATGATCTCTCTCTCCGCTCTCCCCCTCCCAAGCCCTCCAAGCCTTCCAACGTAACCGATCTCTCGCCGCGCCACCACTTATTGTTTTGCGCCTCTTCCTTTCCTTCCTTCCTTCCTTCCTCCATTTCTCCTCGTCGCGTTTTCCTTTGTCGCTTTCCTTTCTTCGGCTCGAGAGAGAGAGAGAGAGAGAGAGAGAGAGATGTACGATATACGAGATGAGAATCCTCTCCTCGCCGCTTAATTGTTTCATCCTGATTGATATTTCTACCGATTAAGATCTCGCGACGGTTATTTCCTGCCCTTCGTTTCGCATCGCGATCCCCTCGCCAACTCGACCCTCCTCCTCCTCCTCTTCACGTAATTACGACGACAAACGCGCGTTTAATATCGTTTTGTATCGCGCGTTTTGTCTCGTCCGACTGATCATCGAGCGAGATATAAAAGAGCGGACGGAAAGAGCGAAACGCGGGCGATCGATAAAGCGATAAGCATCCCCGCCCCTTCGTGTTTCGAAACGAGCCACTTCCTCCTTTCCAACACTCTATCTCGAGGGAACTAGGTATATTGTTCGCAATTAAGTTCCGTGTCGGAACTTTGTTCCTTCGGGGTGGAGAGAGGAACGGTCGAGGAGCCTTTCTCCCCTACTCTTCGAGAGGCCCTTAATCGGCTGCTAATAAACCGAGAGGGGGAGAGAGAGAGAGAGAGAGAGAGGGAGAGGTGGTTGCACGGCGCGGATAAAAGGCGAGATTCGCTGATTAATTGATTAGGGAGGCGCCAAAGTCCGCCCCGCGCGTTATCCCGAGTCATTAAGGGGCGCGCTCACCCGTACGAGACGTTACGTACCCGAACGCTTCTCGTGAAAACGAGAACGTGCGATCTATCTACCTTAATGACTTCATGAACCACGACCCTCCCTCCCCTTCAATCAATCCGCACAATCCGGATAAACGTTTTTTACATTTCGACTCGTTGAAACGATAGTTTCGACGAGGAACGACGAGGATTTCGTTTGTGTCGTAGAGGGGGGGGGGGGGGAATTGAATCGCGGTATTTGGACGGCACGCCACGAGAATAGCACAACGGGCGGAATGGTACGAACGGTCCGCGATCAAACACGGCGGGCGTGAGATTTGTTTCCACGTTCGAGAAGGCAACGCGTGCGAGAGAGAGAGAGAGAGAGAGAGGGGGGGGTGGGTCTCTCTCGAGGGGACCCTACTAAATCGCTGAATGGTAGTCCAAAGTCCGAATGTTTACCCGGCGATGGAAGGGGCCGCGAATTCTCGGTAGGCATAAAACCCGGCTGATGTACGCCAACCGGGCCCAGATCAAAGACGCGGCTTTCAAACAATGTTAACGCGCGCCACCAACCTCTCCCCCTCCTCGTTCGTTCCCGCGATGACCTCAAGCCTTTTAATACGATCGAACAAAAGGTGGGACCCAGGTGCGCGGAAGGAGAGGGCCATTGTGTTTGTTTTTTCGAAAGGGATATTCGAACGATTCCCGCGAAGAGAAACGGGAGAAAAACACGTGCGCCGCGATATTCTCGATCGACTTTATAGCGTTGAGCGAATCGAGGAGGGCACGGCCAATTCCTCTCCACGCGCTGTTTAGAGAGGCTTGAAACGGGCCGCGAAGATTCGTGCACGGAACAATGGCAGCCGCGTGGCGTTAACCGTGTGGACGCCGTTGAGCGTCGCTGTGCTGCCCGGTGACAATATTGTTTTGTCCGAAGGCTGACGGTGGTCACGAACCGCGGCGCAGTTTCGCCACCCGGATATTTATCGCTTCCACTCCGCTCTTTCTCCGTTCTGTTTCACGCCTATACATAGTAGCTCCCCGAGTTTTACAACCGGCTAATCGTAACGCGGTTACGCTCCTACGCTCTCTACCTCTTTCTCCGACATAAAAATAATTAATAATTAAATCGGATCATCCGGATTTCTTCCTTTCGTCGATATCGTCGATTCTCTACTCTTCGAATAGAGAGGAAAGTAGTTTAGTTTTTCCGGGGAGAGAGAAAGAGAAAAAGAGAGGGGGGTATGAAAACGATAAAGACGAATAACACGCGAGCGCAGGTGTGGCACGCGACGCGCAGGATGCACGCGGCGCGCTCGTTCACGAAGAGTGCAACACAGTGATCGGCCGCTCGTGTCGTTGCCGTTGTAACGCGATATCGCCTTTCGCCTCTCCCGCCACTTCCCCCGTGGAAATGGACCGCGCGAAACCGAAAAAGGAACCGATCGTCGAAAAATATTTCTCAGCGATGACAATTTCTGTTGATAATGTTAATATTGAGAGGGAGAAGGGAGGGAGAGTGACTCGTGGCGTGCATCCATGGTTCCAAATTGGACGATTACAGAGAATGGGGGGGGGGGGAGCCGATTCGAGCCACCTAACGAAGCCAAGGAGGGATTCGATCGAAAGCGAATCAACGTGTCGTGGGAAAGCACGACTTGACTCTCTCTTTCTCTCCCTCCTTAATTGCGCTCGAAATTGGGTTGGTTGGAGGGGGGGGGGGAGGGTGAGGCTGGCCGGCACCACAATTTTGTCGCAATTGACTCGTGTCCAATTTATCGCGTCCATCGATCACGCGATCTGATCCCTTTATACATACGCCGAGAATCGCAACGAACGAAAAGAAAACGAGAAAACGATGATAACGCTGTTTGGTCGGCCTCGAAGCGAAGCGAAGATAACCAGGGATTGAATCTCGATCCGCGTTCTCGAGAGAGGGAAGCTCGGAGGAGAAGAAAGGACGGGCATTTGTCAAGGCGGAAGCGAAGAATCGAAGAAGAAGGCGACAGGACAGGTGAGATTTCGTTCCACGTCCGCGGCTGAGATTCATTGGACGTCACGTAGGTATAGAGGGTTCGTTGAAAGCGAGCCCGACAGTGGCATTCTTCCGTGGCGATGACGGAACGAATTCATGCAGATGCAAAGAGAGGAAGAGAGAGAGAGAGCAGGCGGTCTTTCTTGGTCGAGCGAAGAAAAGGGGTCCCGCGGAACCGTATTACGGATTCACCGGACGATCTCGGACTCGGCGCCATTATCGCCTCGCTAATAATATGCGCCACGGACACACGTTAAATCACGGCACAAAAGATAGCGCGGATATTCATATCGTTGAATGGGGCCCCCGGGATTTCAATTTGTCTCGATTCCCGCGACGCGAATATTAATAGCCCCGATCTATCTATCTATCCATCTATCTATCTATCTATCCACCGCGAGAACAAGGATCGTTCCTCTCTGCAGAGGAATATCCTACGAATATTTTCGAAAATATTTTCGAGGGAGGAATTCGATTCGAAATTTTTGGAAAGGAGGGATAGATGGGATGTCGCGCGATAAAATCACGAGGAGAGGTGAGGAGAGGAGAAGAGAAGAGAAGAGTTGGATGCGCAACTCGACTCTCGGGCAGCGTGCGTGCAAGCAACATCCTCTCTCTCTCTCTCTCCCTCCTCGTCTGGCCGCGATCATTTTTCATCGTCGATCGCATTAATTACCGGTTGGAGATAGTTCGATCGTTCTCCGTGGTCATTAAAACGATCGATTAAAGAGGGTGGGGGAGGGAGAGAGAGGTCACACTCGACGACTCGTTAATGGCATACGGTGCGCGCGTACGTTTCGTACACGATCGATTAAAGATACCCTAATGATTCTCCCTCCTCGTAATTCCTTCCCGATATCGTTCTCCTCTCGGATCCCATTTATCATTTTGCATTGCAAATGCGCCCGCAAAAGGTACAGTCCCCCTCCCCGAAAGTAAGAGTAAAAATTCGCTTCGAATTTCCGTTCCTCCTCCTCCTCCTCCTCCTCGAGGAGGAAAATGTTTCTCGAAACAAACTTCGCCCCCGACCTCCCCCCCCGATATTTCTCGTCGATATATCGCGTCCATGTATCTCAACGGTGCTCGCTCGTCTTAATCGGTCGAGCTCACGCACGAGCTCGCGATCCGCTTCGTTCTCGGAACGCGCAGCAGCTGCAAAGTGTCTTCGTTACGCGCGAACAAGTGGCGGATAATTCTCTCGAACCGATCTCTTCCTTTCTCTCTCCCTCTCTGTGTCCGGTGCGCAACGGGAACAACAACGTAGAGAAGGGAAAAGGCGCCGAAAACGGGGTTACGACCGCTACATCCGCTTCCGTCCCACGCTCCCGTCCTATACTTACGACGGTTTACGACCTTATCGTTTCGACCGGTGACGTCACGATCACCTTCTTCTTTTCCTTCCTTCTCCGTTTCGGCGAGAAAATTCCTTTTCGAGATATTTTCACGTCCTTGCGGCCACTTAAGCCGCCGCGCTCCTCCCTCCAAGGAACGATAATAAAAACCGCGTAAACGATACGTCGTCCCGATAACATTTTCTCCACCCGTCGCGTTCCCCCTCGCGTTTTTTTCCAACATCGAGATCGAGCAAGATCCGGGTGTCCATCCACGGATGAGCGACACGCGAGCCAACACGCCACTCTTTCCGCTTTTTTTTTTTTTTTTTTTAAGGAAATGACGCGATGACGAACGCGTCTTTCTAAGTTCTAAGGAAGAAAGGGAAAGAAAGGGCCGATTTCCTCTAATTGGTCCAATCCAATTTTCCCGTTCCCTTCTCGAGAGAGGAGCCGTGCAGAAATACGAAATTGCTCGTCCTCCCCATCGGGCAAATGGCGTGCAAAGCGCGTACGCACGTGGCGTACCACCCCCGAGAGTACGCTCGATTGAACGCGCCGATACGATACGTGCCGTCGACCGTGCAAAAAAGGGTTAGTAGTCCAGCCTCTCTCGAGTCGAGGCGACAAAAGGGATACGCGCACGCGATGGATCGACCAATTATCTCGACCTTGCGATCGAGATGCATAATTAATAAACTCGGGTTGGTTGCGTGCGTGGGGGAGGAGAGGATCGACGTATCCGCTCCTCGAATCGACCGAAACGATACGAAAACCTCGCTCGACCAGAGATAATCTCGTTCGGGTGAAAGCAGGGAAGAAACGCACGGGATTTCGTCCTCCTACGCTTTTTCACGGTTCATTTATTTTCCCGGGACGGGGAACGAGAGGGTGAATTTCGTCGTGGGATAGAACGGAACGTCTAGACGAACGAGCCCCTTTTCAGGGGGGGGAGGGGGAGGAGAAACGATAGGCCGCGTTTTCTAAAATTATTAGACGAGCGAGAATAGAAGAATGCGGTGGAAAAATCGAGAGAATGTGTGGTTCCGTTTTTGCGGTTGATGCACCCCCCTCCCCCCGTAACCGGCGACGGTTTCATTTAGAGTCTAGACGCCTTCCCCCCCTCCCCCCCCGCCCTCCTCCCCGTGGTTCCCGGTATCTCTGATATTTATAATCGCGAAACTCGCCTCGCATTAAAAGGCCCGATTCTCGGATTAGCGGAAGCCGGTCCAGTCTTAGATCTCTCGCGCGAGAGACGACCGACACATGTCGTGTCAAAAGCGACGGCCCCACCTCTTTCTCCGTCTCCTTTCCCTTCTTGTTCGGCCGCGACACATCCCGTTTCTCGCGCCACTCGATCTCTGCTTCCCATTTTCCGTTCTCCGCTTTCAAACGTTCCGTAAATATCGCGCGCGCCACTTCCCCTTCCACACTCCTCCTTTCCGATTTCCATTCGCGTCCTTCGAAAGTTTTCCCCGTCGAGGTGGGAATTCGAGTCAACCGGGGGATATATCGAACAATTGCAAATATCTTCCCTATCTCTTCCCTATTCTTTCGTAACTTTCGACCGAATTTGAAACACCGTTTTCAAACCCTTTCGCTACGTGCTACGAGGAAGATCGTGAATCGTGAGAGAGAAAAATACCGACGCTACTACGGAGAATGTAGAGAAAGGGTCGAAGAGAAGAGTCGGCCTTTTCGGAAATTTTAATTGGGAGGAGGAATCATTTTGGGCAACTCACAGCTCACTAGCATCTCGAGTTTACGCTTTAACCGTCGCTTTTCGGCGACAGGTGGCGGCCACTCGAAGTCACGCTGTCGGCCATTATGTGTAATTTTCGGGACAAAGTGACACGGTATCGCGCGGGAAAAATTGCGCCGGCTGAAAACAAAAATACTGCGCAAATAATGCGTCCTCCTCGTTTTTCCCGACACGCGCACACCTGCAATCACGGAAGTTGTCCGCGACACAAAGTTTGCTCAAAAGCTCGTTTCGAAGGAAACGAGGGGGATGAAACTCGTGCACGATCCAATTGTTCGGGCGAATCCGTGACGAATCCCTTCGATTTGCATAAGAGAGAGAGAGAGAGAGAGTTCGTCGTCGTCCTTCCGACGAGATTAAAAGAAAAAAAAAGAAAAGGATTCGAAAAATCGTGGAGAGGATTGGAAAAGACGTCGATCTCCATTCAATGTCGGTTCCCGGTTTGAAAAATTACGAGTATTTGATACGGTCGTGGCAGATAGATCCGTAATAGCGAGGCACGGGGACGACACGGGAAAATCGGTGGGACAAAGAACGATCGGAGATAATCTCCTTTTGTGAGGAGAGGCGGCGGCGGCGGCGTGAATCGCAACGGGCACCTTTGTGCGCCAGCTTCGACGAACGCGAGGCCCGTGAATAAGCCGTGGAAAAAAGAACGAGCAGCAGCAGCAACAGGAGGAGGAGGAGGAGGATACCTCGACGACATTTGTCTCCTCTTTCCACGGAGGAGGGAGGGGGCCAAGAGAAAGAGGGGGGGGGTGGAGGGGTTACGATATTTTACATACATACGAAGGAGGGAAGAGGCGCGAGAAAGAGGGACGTGTGTGTACACGAGTAGACGTACGCACGAATGTAAACCGTGAATGAATACTGGGCGACACTTGCACCCACATGATTCATTGAAATTCAAATGATATCTTCGCGGCTCGACGCAACAACGAAGAAGAAGAAGAAGAAGAAGAAGAAGACGATCAGTCAGTCAGTGTCCGAGGGAAGAGAGCGCGTTCGCGCGTGTGAGTGAGTCGGTGAGATCGGCTGCGACAGACACCCCATGATGGAAACGCCGGTGCTTTACATATATGCTTATAGGCCCCGGCGAGAGATATTCATTATAATAGCGAGCAACACAGCCTCGTGTAATATAATGCACAGCTTTGGTATGCTAACCGGGGTCAAAATACAACAACTCTTCGCTCCGACGCCGAGAAGAGATTCGTGTCGGTCGTTTGTCGTAACCCGCGGTGGATGGAGACATCCCTGAATTCCTACGCTGAACTCTTCCTCAAACTCACAGCTTTGCCAACATTTCTAAAAAAAAAAAAAAAAAGTAAATCGATAAATCCTTTTCCCGCGTTAGATAGAGACGATTTTTAACGACGTCGCAATTTCGACCTCGTCTAAAAAAAAAAAAAAAAAAAAAAAAAAGAAAAGAGAACGATTTTCCATGGACGCGTATCTGGACGGTCACGACAGATCGCGGTTAAACTTGCACGATCGCTCGTTTGCTCGCCTGCACGCGATCCAATGTGTCCGAGATAACGATCGACCGATGTCTCTTTTTTCCCCTCCCTCAAAGATGGACAGACAGAGACACGGCTCGCCTCGCCACTTTCCAAACGATACCGCGATAAGGGAAGATGGAAGGAAGGAAGGAAGTGAATATCGTTTACTCCACCTTCTTCTTCTTCTTCTTCGAGAGAGAGAGAGAGAGAGAGAGAGAATAGTCTCCTCGACGAGCTCGCGCGGAAAGCTAGGTAGACTTTAATGGTCATATTTACAGCCTCGTCCAATTATTGGGTAAACACGAGGAATCCGCGGGGTCCTTCCTTCCTTCCTTCCTTCCTTCCTTCCCCGTTTTTACAGGAGGCAAAAAATCGGACGCCATCGGACGCAGGTGTTTACGCGCAAAGTAAGTAAGGAGATTAGCGGCCGTCCGCGTAATTTCGCGGCTCGTTCCACGCTTTCCGCTCGCCCGGTTACGAGATTCGTTACGATCGTGGCGCTCCTCCCTTCTGCTCGAGCACAAGCGAGAATTAACAAACCGTAGGTGGTTGCACCGCCTGGTAAGGGTGGACCGCCACAATGGGACCGAGCGCAATTCCCTTTTTTCTGGGAAACGAGCGTAATCATCTCCGTTGCGCATCCGTAATTGCGCTTCTGCATGCATGGGCCCGCTAATTGATCGGGGAGGGGGAGGATAACGACCTGTGAATCCTGCGTAAAAAAGGGGGATATTAATCGACCCTAACGCACCACCGCTAATTAATAACTAATCGTGACTCGTCGACTCGATACTGTGCGCGTGTGAGAGAGAGAGAGAGAGAGAGATTGGAAGCTTCGCTTTCTATCCTCCTCGAACGAGCGCGATTCATTGCCGATAAACTTTAATCAATTCGGTACGATAATTGTGAAATGCACGCGTCGTGTACAACGAGCTTCGTCCGCAAGGTCGGGAAAAATTATATCGGCATTCGTCGCATTTCTCTCGCGAGTTTTTTTCCCTCTTCGACCCACTCGAAAATACGCGTACGATCGATTGATCTATCCTATCCATCTGTGTCGATACGTGTCGATCCGCGAAACAAGTCTCGAGCAACGACGAAACGACGAGCAAAGATCGTGGGCCGCGTTTGCATAATGATAACGCATTTGCATAATCACGATGATAACGCGAGGAGGATCATCGTGGTTGTATGCACGTGAGTCCAGGCCGCGTGTGGGTGTGCGCACCACGACGAACGCTGGCCGCGGTGTAAAGAGGCGAGGTGGGCACGTATATGGCAGCGAAATACCCGGCAATTTGCAGGTTTACGAGTTATTTCGCAATGGCTGCAAAGTATAGTGCTACAGTATTATACTGGCCGTGGTAGTAGCTCGGCCATCGAGTGCACTGCCGGTGAACGGCGATGGCGGTGATGGTGGCGGTGGTGGTGGTGGTGGTGGTGGTGGTGGTGGTGGTGCGCGCGAGCAGGGATGATGTTAAAAACTCGAGGAGACGCGCAACAACCGGGCGCCTTCCTCGCTTCCCTCCTCCTCGATCGGATGCCTTCGAAACGAAACGCGAAGGGAAGATTTCCAGGCCTCGAGGGAGGGAGCCTCGTAAAAAAAGCTCGCGGATACTTTTTTCTCTTACTTTTTTCTCCCCCCCCCCCCTCTCTCTCTCTTATATTTCTTTCTAGACGGCTCGTTAACGTCCGCCCAAGGTCGAAAGGTTAAGTTCCTTAGCGCGGCAAATTTGAACGATGGGGTGATCGATGAAAAAAAAGTGGCGAAGCTATGTTCCTTTTTTTCTTTTTTTTTTTTTTTTGGAAGGGAAAAGAGAGGAGGGGAAGAGGAGGGACAACGGACAATGGAGCCAGTTTTCTTTCCCCCCCCCCCCCTCTTTTTTTTTACTCGCTACGCGAGATTTGCCAATCGCGCGAACGTTGGCTCGATGATTTCGTAATAAAGTTATCGTCGGGTGAAATAAAATGACCAAGCGAGAAGCGCGTTTACCGATTTCCTAACAATTGCGATACATACTGCGTTTTATTGGTTTACGCGATCGTTAAACCAATTGTTGCGCAATCTCGAGAGTACTGTGAAAAAAGGAGGGGAAAAAGGAGAGAAGAGGAAGAAGAAAAAAAAGAAAAGAAAGGAAAAAAAAGAAAAAGGAGAAATAAAAAATGGGAAAAATAAAAAAAAAAAAAAGGAATAGGAAAAAAAAAAAATCATAGGAATCGTAAATTTCGTCGTTAAATATCAATACGGAATCGTATAATTCGCGAGTCGAATTTTAATATGCAACATTATCGGTCGGCGGCTCACGTAAGCGTACGCTTCTGCGGAACGATTACGTGGCGATATTGAAATTAAAGCGCTGCAATGCACACAATAATTCGCGATAAAACGAGTCGCGAAAATAACCGTCCGTCCGTATATTCGAATAATCGCGGACGATAAAAAAAAAAAGAGAAAAAAAAAAAAAAGAATCGACGAATCGGCCATCGCTTCGCTCCTCTCTCTCTCTCTCTCTCTCTCTCTCATCGATCGCGCGAGATCGGTTAAATTTGGAGGAAACGGGCGTGGAAAAAGCGACGGGCGAAGATTCTCTCTGTCCGTCTCGAGAGGAGAGAAAGAAGGGAAGGAAGCATCCCCATCCAAGCTAAGAGGAAAGATTAAAGACCGGGCAAAAGTACGCCCCCACCGGAATGATGGATGCGATCCCGTGGAGGAGACGCCGCTGCTCCTCGAGTAGGTGGAGACTTCCATTTTCATTCCTACATTTCGTCTCCCTACCGTACACCTCTTTCGCTCGCGTCTCCGCGCTTTAATCAGCGCAGGCTCGAAAGCCTCTCGTCACCCCTCGCTCTCTCTCTCTCTCTCTCTCTCGATTCGCCCTTCGAACAGCAGCCCCTGCGCGTCCAACGAACGAATCCTCCATATTCCTTCGAAAGGAGAAGAAGAGCTCGCAATATTTTTGACGTTTCTTTTATTTCCTCCTCTTCCTTCGAGAAGAAGAAGAAGAAGAAGGAGAGAGACGAACGCGTGTTTTCATCCTGTCGGTCGGAGGGGGAGTATCGGCGCGAAGCGAACAATCTAAATGGTAATCCGATACCACACCCTCTTTGCAAAAACTGAGAAAGCGCGTCGCGGTAGAGAAACGACAAGAAAAACCCTTGACAAGCGTTCGATGCGCCTTCCCACCCTTTTCGCCTATCTTTTGCAACACTCTCTTCCTTTCTTCCTTTTCGCCCAACTTTTTCCTCCAACCACCTCCAATCCTTCCTCGGACGACGACGACTGGAAAGACCGACTGTCAACCGAGGCGGTATTTGAGAAGAACGGTCGGTAATTATATCCCGCGCGTGTAAAAATAGTAATTAACTCCTATTGCCACGTCAATTAACCCCCCTCCCCGCGATAAATGCCTTCCCTCCGCGCGAATGTTTGCCGTTTGTAATTACACGTTCCTTATTCGATTAATTCCTTCGGTATCCACCCATAAAGATAAAGATCAATTTACACGCCCGGAACATTCAATTACAATCGATCGAAGGAAGAAAGAAAAAAAAAAAAAAAATAGGAAAAAATCATTATTACATGCGCGACAAATGTTAACCGATTCTTCGAGCTTCGCCTCTCGTATATTTCTGCTCGAACTACGAGATAAAGTCGGATCGTCGGAGAAGGAGAAGTCGACAAACGCGCGGAAAATCGCGCGATAACAATCCTTCCCTTTCCCTCCCTCCCCCCCCTCTCATATACCTCACCGAGATGGATGGATCGATCGTTTCGTTTATACTTCTTTCTTTCTTTCTTTCTTTCTTTTCGTCGATCGAAATATCCCTCGATCGATAACGCGGGCAAAGAGGAAAACTGAACTGGTGAAGCGGTAAATACATACATACATACATACATATATATATGTATATATATATATATAGATATATATATATATCCACATAAGTACTTGCCTGACGCACCTGTTTGAACTGCTCTTCGAAACTCCAACTGGTCTGCTGCTGGTGATTCGCTCCCGCCGTATTACTCTGCGACTGATTGTTGGTCTCGCGAGGCTCGCCACCGTTTCTAGCGCTCCCCTGCGAAGACTCGCTAGAATGTGAGCTAGCCGACGACGTCACTTGATTTCCAACCCCGCTCCCGATACTACCACCAGATTGCGCGTGACTGTTTTGCGAGTGATGTTGGGGCGTCAGAAACGCGGGTGGTGGAAACGAGAATGGTAGATTGAAACCACTTCCGCCCATTGCCGCTTGCAACGCTTCTAAACCACTCTTGTTGTTCAAAGCGTCCATATCGGTGGGCTGTGGGCAAATCCATTCGATTTAGCGACAATTTCCTCCGCCCTCCTCTCCCGACTCCTCGCTACGCGGCCAAGTAAATGAAAGAAATGGAAATGGGTGGGTGGGTGGGCGAATGGATGGATGGATGGATGGATGGATGGGCGGGCGACCATCTTTTTCTTCGCCTCGACGATTCAATTTCGCCTCGGGGCTCGTTAAAATGGTAACGGTTTGTAATGCGATGCGATAAAGATAAAACGCGGTTTTTCTCATCCGGTTTCTCTTATCTTCGCGAAAGAGACGCGAGAAACAGGGGGTGGAGGGTGGAGGGTGGAGGGAGGGGTGGAGGGGGGGTGGAGGGGGGGTTGAGAAGAAGCTTTCTTTTTTTTTTTTTTTTTGCGTTCGAGGGAAGAGAGAGAAAAGAAGAGATAAAAAAGAGAATAAAAAAGTAGCGTAGAAGAAGCGACGATTTTTCTGAACTGACCTCCATCTTCAATTTTGCCAGAAAGTGCGGATGATGTGCACCCATAAGACTGTTCAAGTGTGTTAATGGAGTAGGTGTACCAGCCTGCGCGGATGCACTATCCGTCGAGGAGTGCGTGTTACCTTGAAGTGGCTGCTGAGGTAACTCCTCGCCGCTCTCTTCATCCTGAAGATCCGGATCCGACAGATCCTCTTCCTGATGCGACTGAAAACAGATAAAAACGGATACGTTTGAACGGATTGACGCTTTCTTCCTTCTCGCGGAAAAAAAAAAAAAAAAAAAAAAGAAAAGAAAGAAAAAGACGAGCTCGAGGAGGTTCGGATCGCGATCGTTCGACTCGTAGGCGAAGAATGACTCGGTCGGAGGGGAAACGGAAAGCTCGTTAAGATTAAGAACTGGTAATGTGTTTAATTTCTGTTTTATCTGTCGAGTAACAGCTACGCAAATTTTAACCTGATTCCACGACGATCGTGTTAAAAGATGGAACGGACGATGTTGGCCGATAGGGCCCGGCGTTGCCTATGAATGGTTGGGTCGCGTAGCGGCGGAGGTAAGGAGGGCAAGATATCGAGTGCATTAAACATTAATTAGGAAAATGGCGAATGCGCCGCCTTCTATACCGGCCAGATACCCGCTATCGGCCATTATTATGCTACGGGTGTCATAAGTGTTTTACGACTGTGCCCGTTGCACCGGTGTGCCGAGATAAAACTATACAAAGTGACATTACCGTGAACGGAAATGAGCATCGTAAAACGCGTGGAAAAAAAAAAGGAGAGAGAGAGAGAGGGGGGAGAGGGAGAGGGAGAGGGAGAGGGAGAGAGAGAGAAGGATGTTCCCGCGTGTACAGTCGTTGGCCGCGGGATCGGTAATTCCGTCCTATCCGATCCGACGTTGTTGGCCCATCTCTGTCGTCGCGCCAATAACCAACTTGTTTTCACGCAAACAAACGGCTGCCAGACGCCACGAATAATATAATTGTCCCACGGATCGTGTGTCAAAACGAAGACTCGTTTGTTCCTTTTCCTTTTCTTTTTTTCTTTTTTCTTTTTTTTTTTTCTTCTTCTTCTTTTCCTTCCTTTTTTCTTTCGAAAGGAAACGACCGCGATTCCTTTCCAAGTATCGTCCCCTCGAATCTCCTCGACACGGAATTATCGGCGTTATCGCGCCGCCACTCACGATTCCTTTCTCACGATCGTATCGTGCCCACAGTCTACTGCATGCCCACTTTCTGCATTCGGCAGGGCATTCATCGGAGATATATTGTACGAGTCACTTCGATAATAATTCGATGTACACTCGTTTACGATATTTTCACCCTCTCGTCCAGAGCGAAAAGTTATCCCCCTCATAGTATTTCCCCAGAAGAATCGAGGAAAAATGGTCGAGAAATTGGAATGGAGGAGGGGCCATCGAGGCGTGCCTGCCCCCTTTATCTACGTGGCGGCGGACATGCAAATAGATTCATCGAATCCTTCGAAGCGGATATTCAAATAGGTTTGCCGGCCGTTTCTTCTACCTGAAAAGGGCGGACTTGGATAAATATATACTTATCGAGTGCAGGTGTCCCCCCCCGGAGCAGGGATACACGATCACCGGCCGATCTGAAATTGTGCGATCGAGGAGGAGGAGGAGGAGCGAAACGGTTCCTCTGTCGGTGATTTCGAGCACGTGTGATAATATTGACCCTTTCGAGGTGGTCACCAAGACAACCACCGCTGGAATCCTCGATGGAATCCTAATCAAACACGAAACTGAATCTCGAATGACCGAATTTTTCCCTCTTCCCTTCCCTCCACTCTCCCGCTCCCAGCAGAGAGAGAATTTATCGGTCGCAGTCGAAAAAAAAGAAAAAGAAAAAGAAAAAGAAAGGCATGAGAAGGGAAAAAAAACTCGAGAAATTGCACGTCTCTGAATGGAAGACAATGCGAGTCGATAACAAGGGGAATAAGAGGCGCGTTCGTGCGCTTCTGACACATTGTGTTTAACGTTATGCACAAAAACCTGTCACCGCCAGGAGGTCTCCTCGCGATAAAAGTCTGTGAAAGTTTCACGGAGTTATCGTGGGATATCGGTAGCGCGAAATAAGTAGGTACGGTGATAGAAAGTCCGAGACGAGAAAAAGTGGGAAGCGTGAAAACGAGCGGAGCCGATCGGCTTCGGTTGGTTGGCGCGCGTCGCCGCCGCCGTCGTCGTCGTCGTCGTCGTCGCCCCTCGACGCGAATTATATCATTGGGGGAGAGAGGGAGAGAGGGGTGGTGGCGTCATTACGTTAATCACGGTACAGGCGTTTAGGACGCTATTGTTCTAACTCGAACCGGTTCGCGTAGGTGTTCGATTCCCGACTCTCGAGAGGGGGACCTCGACCTTCGAGACCGCAGACACGTTCCACCAATCCTTTCCTTCCTTCCACCGATCTTTGACCCTTTTTGATCGAGAAGAAATTACGCGCAAAAAGAATGATTCGTATGAATAAGAGTGTTTTTCTTTCTTCTTCTTCTTCTTTTCTCTCTCTCTCTCTTTTTCGTCGTTTTGAAGGAGGACGAGAAGCGAATACTCGGAAGTCGGGAAGTCGTTTCGCGTTGGTTTCGCCAGAAAACCATCTTTAAAAGGAACAAACATTCGTGTGTTTTCCCCCCTTCCCCTGCCGCGATAATAACTCAAGATGAACCGAATAAATCAATAGAGAGCGCGGCCGCCGAGTGGTCCTGCGGCTTAAGCCGGGCCGGGCAAACCTTTGGGTAAAACTGTTACCCCGAGCAAACAAGTGGGCGCGGCCTGTGTCTCCTCTCGCAGGAGGAATCATCCTCCCGCTTGTCGTCCCCCTTGTCACCTTGCGCGCCTCTCTTACCTGCGCGTGTGGGTGATCGTGTCCCCGCATAATTCGTAGCTATCGCCTACCGAAAACGATCTTTCTTCTTCTAGAAGCGATCGAATCGAATCCTTTCCTACAAAGTTGCACATATATATATATATATGATCGTCGTTTTTATTCGAAAGCGGAAGCCGAGCTGAATTCGTCCGGGTGGAACGGTTGCAATTATCGGCTGTGCGTCCATCTTTGACGAAGAAAAAAAAAAGGCGACGCGCAAATAAGATTTCCAAACCGTTCACGAAATCAACCGTCACGAGGTTCTCTCTTTTTTCTTCTTTCGCGATTGCGAAAACGAGGCGCGAATTAATTTTTTTTTTTTCTTCCTCCTTACAGAAGAGGAGAGAAATAGTTAGGTATTAATAGCTTGGAAGAAGAAGAGTATACATTCGCTTGTTGTTATTTCAAACGTTCCGATTTCAACTTATTAAAGCTTGTAATTGAAACGTTGAAATTCAATGGTAAGGGAATGGAGAGGATCCCGGTCGAAAAACCGGCGCGTTTGTTTATAACATCCGTTAAACGCCGCGACGTCTCTCGCGGCTTCATGAAGACGTTTTAACGAGATTTAATATATCCTAGCCACGACAATAGCTAAATTTACCGGAGGCCAGGCCGCGACGCGTTATCCCTTACGAGCCACGGCAGATAACCGAGTCCGCGCCGTGATTTATCGCCGCGCCGCCGTTCTCTCTACGATTGTTTTATTGTTTCTACCTTATAGTTTGCACGCTTCGCGGGTGTACCCGTGTGTCCCGGTAACAAAGGACGCGCGTCCATCCGCACACGCTTAACCCACTCATCCTTCCCTTCAACGTAAATCAACGCCTCAACGACCAACGCGCTCCCCCCTTCTTCCCAATATTCTAATTATCGCCACCACCGACCATACTCCAGATCCGAAAGATGGTACGATGGCTCGAAATCGGTGGCAATTTTCCGGAAAATGGAACGCGAGGGAACGTTGCTCGAGAAGAAGTACTCGATATTTGAATCAAACATCTCCTCCTTTCTGTGTGAATCGAGTCCGATGTATTCGTTCCTGATGGCGGAAAATTTTGCGACGCGAGGAAACGGGGAACGTGTCGTTCTCGATTATCTCTGTTCGATAATGTCGATCGATAAATTTTCAATCGAAAGATCGTGAAGTCATCGGCCAAGTTTCTGATTCCCTCTTTTTCCCAATGTGAATTTTCTCGATTATACTCGATCGATAAAATCGAAAGATCTGTTAAGTTTCTGATTTCCTTTCTTTCCACGCTACGATTCCATCCTGGCGAATCTAATATGAATTCTCGATTATACTCGATCGAAAAGAGTCGAAAGATCTCGTGAAAGAACGGTTGAATTTCCTCTTTTTCCACGCTATGTAATTCGATCCTGGCGAATCGCGAGTCCAATGCGATCGGTTTTGATATCGCGAGACGAGGAACGGAAAATGGAACGTGTCATCGATAAAATTTGTATCTGAGGACGGTGAAAGATTTCTCGAACGATCGAAAGAATTATCGTCGCGACAGAGAAAATTCCTGTTGTCGCGCTCGTCGTTTTCGTTCGTGCCAAGCGCTCGATTCGTCGGCTCGGTGGGAGGCGAAAAACGAATAAATAATATTCCAAGCGTATTATACGGACGATTAATTCGACCTTAGCTCGTGCGCGAGATACATCACCCGCCACGCTCGATTCGTCGATCATTCAAACGAACCGCCGCCTAGCCGCGATTTCGGTAACACGTCGTAAAACGGCCATACGTTTGTTTCCTCCGAGTAACACTCTGTTGCATAGATTAAGCACGTTTCCCTCCTTTTCTCTCTCTCTCTCTCTCTGTCTCGCCTCCTTCAAACCGTACCGTCTGTAAATCGTGGGTATATATACGGGTATATTCGGTTTTTACGACTTTGGAAATTGCGCTCAACTCGTCCAAGGCCTGCCTGTATCTGGACGTGGTAATATATATACGTGTACGCGAATATATATATATATATACATATAGAACGGAAGGAAATAACGAATGGAAACGAGAGATTTGATAAAATAAATAACCCGTTATCGGGATGGGAATAGGTGGCGGTAATTGGAAACGGTGTAATCACCTCGAAATTGCCTCGAGTTTAGTTTCCTTCTCTCGAAATCTTTATTACCAACGAAACGCAGAGGAACGAACGTGGTTGGAAAAATCGAAACGCAAATTAAAAATCGGGGAGAACAGGTGGAGAAGACGAAACAGCGCCGGTTATCATCAACGTTATCGAGCTAATTTCCTAGACGGATTTTCCAATCGTTTTCGATCGGAACGTTCCATCACGACCATCCCTCCCCTCCCATCTTCGCGCGTATCTTCTTCAAACAGTTCGATACATATAAAAATAGCCGATCCCGCTACAAGGAGACAGAGAGAGAGAGAGAGAGAGAGAGAGAGAGAGAGAGATACGAATTGACGATTGCAAGAGCGGAAATTAAATATCGCGCATAAATGCATAGACCTTGACTCATCCCGATGATCGTCATCGTATTTATATCGTTTCGCGAAGACAAATAAGAAAAAAAGGAAAAAGGAAGAAAGAAAAAGGTGGCGATCGATAGTCCAAGGCGAGATTGTTGGACAGATTCGACGTGCAAATTCTATATAACCTACATCTACTTAGAGAACGTTTACTTCTCTCTCTCTCTCTCTCTCTCTCTATGGACGGATGCAACGATCCAACCGAATGACCCGGCGCTCGTCGCGAGGCGCAATAAAAACGAAAGTTTAACCGTCTTCGATACGGAGCTGTGTTTCCGTGGGGACCCCCTGCGGTGCTCCCACGTAGAGATCACGGCTTCATCACGTAGAGATCTCCTCCCGCTCGGGATGTACACGCGAGTCGAGTCGGGCTACTCTCTCGAGGAAATAAATTCATAAACTGCCCCCTCGATGATGATAAACAGCCCCGAATCCGTGGCTCCGTTTTGGCAGATCGATCGATTAAGATTGAGAGATTACCCCCGCCGGTCACCGTGTCGCAGGTCCCTCCCCGCAGAGGGGAGCTGATTTATCGGCCGAGGCAGGCCTTTTGTCAGGTATATAAATTCATTGAGCAACGGAATCGTCATCGCTGTAATCGCCTTTATTTATCAATATCGCCGGGAACGCGCATCGATCAAACCTGTCTATTTAACCTCAAAGCTTCCTTCTTTAAGGGACAACCCTCTCGCTCGTCCTTGAAGAGGACTCGCGCCAGGGCTCGAGCGTAGCCTAGAATACCGGGGCAGGGGAGGGGGAAGAGGAGGAGGAGGAGGAAGGGGCCGGGTTTTGGTAATTCGAGCGCAATTTAACGACCGGTCGCCGCTTTCTCTTTTCCCTCCCTCCCTCTCTCTCTCTCTCTCTGGTGGCTATGTAACTAGAATCGATCGTAAACCGAGCGAGTATGCGGCCTTCCACGACGAGCGTCTCCACGTGTTTGCCAGATTCGAGAGAGAGATCTCTCGAACCCTCGAAACCCAGGCAGGAATTATTTTTATCGATCCAGCTTATGCAACATCGCCTAACCCTTGGCGGGGGGTGTTGTCTTGTCTCCGACCGCGGAGACTTCTTCTTCTTCTTTTTCCTTGGATCGGTCTGGAACGGTTCGACTCGAGATTTGGAAAATTTTTTTTGGAAAAGTTTGAGGGTTTCTCGACGAGCGGTTCGCGGCGAGAAAAGTCGTCTCGATCGGAGAGAGAGGTTATGCGTTGTCCCCGGCTCGGAGGGCGGTCCGCAAGATCAAGTTCGGGGAAAAGGGTCCCCATCGCGAGAGAGCCATATTTATAACCGTGGCGCATTTCGTGTAAAGTAAATCGGAGACGCGGTGGAAAGACGGACGGACGATGGCTGCTCCGCCAGATTTAATTAATGACCCGCCGAGTTTGATCTGCCGCTACAAAGACCGAAGTCAAGACCCGATCTCTTTTTCTCTTTCCTCCTCCTCCTGTTTCCCCGCCTAGGCCACCAACGAGAGAGAGAGAGAGAGAGCAAACGTTTATTTCGGTCTTGGAGCGAGCAAACGCGAGAAAGGGCGGCCTCTATACCTCGCTCGACCTCCCTCCTCTTTCTGTTGTTGTTCTCTTTCGTCCGTCACTGTCGTCCGTCCTTGTTTTTCGACCCTTTTTGCCGTTTTATTACACCGAGAACCCCGCGTGGAGGACCGCCGTTCGACAAATTGTTCGCCAAAACTCCTCTGAAATTCGATCCGCTCCAACCCTTTAGAATCGTTCCACAATGTGGAATACGATTTCGAACGATGGTCACGTATATATATAGCGAGCGCGGAATTTTCGAATCGATTGGGAAGAAATTGCATTCGATTCGAGGAAAAGATGAGGAAGGGGGAACTCGAAGTTAAAGTAAACACGAAAACCACGACGAGCGCGGAGGCACACACGGAGAGAGAGAGAGGGAGGGAGAGAGGAGGCTCGGTGCGGTACCGTATAGTTATTTCGAACTTGACCCACATCCCCGGCTTCCGGCGAACTGCGCTTTGACGAATAGCGGAGTCGCGGCCGACTCTTTTTTTTTTTTCTCCTCTTATTTTCCTCCTCCTCCTCCTCCTTCTTTTCTTCTTTTCTCGAAACGGATCGATCGATCGGTCGAATTTCTCCGTCGAATATTTCGAAAAGAAAATATTCGGTGAAAATAACTAATTGTAAATCTGGCAATGACAATAACAATCGGAAGACTTTCTTTCGGAGAGAGAAGGAACGGAAGGAGGGATAATCGTCGCGATCGAGAGCGCGAAGTTTAGGAGCGCGAATTCCAAGGAATAGGGGGGGTTGGCCGCCGAGGGTGAGGCGTATGGAGCGCAATATTAATAGCGTGGGTGGTGGCGGAGCGTCGTGGAAGATATTGTTAGAACTCGGGGGGAGTTACGTGGTCCAGGGGGGAGCCTCTCGCTAATGGGGTTTTAATGACGGCCAGCTGTCTGTCCGTCACACACTTTTAGACAAGTATTCGGTATTTCTGTATCGCCATCTCTCGATCCGATTTCTCGTCGGCCCAGACAACGCGAGAAGATCCTCCTCCCACGCGTCGCCGTTCCTCTGCCTCTCTCTCTCTCTCTCTCTCTCGAGCCTCGATAAATATCGAGGATACCGCGGATATTTAGCATCGTCCCGCGTCAAACGTTCGTTCGTTTCCCCGCCGACAATGACGAATTCGAATTTCCGATTAATTTATACCATCTCGGCGAACTCAGAGGGCGGCGGAGGCGGTTTATATTTATAAACGAGGCCTCTCGTGGACTTTTGCAAATTGTTCATCGAGGATTCGCGCGGACCACGTGCGCGTGGACGAAAGGGTGGCGCTGAGCCGGCCGGGCGAAGAAAAGCGGCGATGCGGTTTTTACGATCCATTAACTCGCCGACACGGAAAACGTTCGGCCACTTTTGAATTTCGAAAACACCAGCTATTCCTTTTTCTTTTTTGGAACATTCGTTCGATTAAAAAGAGGATGGTCGAATTTTTGATGGTCGAACGCATCTTTCTATTTCCCGTGTTTCATTAACGGTATGTCGAGTGTAAACGAGTTTATACTATATATATATATATATTCGATAAATGCAAGAAAAGAGAAGAAGAGAGAAGAAACTGTACAACGCCGAAAAACTCGTAGGCGCCAGTTTTTCGTTTACACCGGCTCGAGTCGTTTTGCTCGCAGACCTTGAAATTTTTCAAGAATCTTCCAGACCCTTGGCCTGAGCTACCTGAACGACTAATTGCACTCAGGCCAACGGTTCGAAATATGCCTGAACGATGACTCAAAACCGATTGACTCTCTCTCTCTCTCTCTTTCTCCCTCTCCGTTCTTATAACACCGACGTTTCCTCTCGATATCCGCTTTAGATTATCGAGAGAAATCGCACGATCGCGGGGTCGTTGTTTGCTTTACCGATCAACGTCTTTCTCCCTTTTTCGGGATAAGCTGGAAATAAGTGGCGGGCGAAAATGTAAGATTTCGAAGCAGGAGCACGCACGGAATGTCCATTAGACGAAACGAAAACGAAAACACGCTCGCCTGCTTTCCCTGCCTGCCCCTACCCTTGTCTTATCTGGGCCCAAAACTCGTTCGCATATATCACCAGGAATCGAGAACCAGATTACGAGAACCTCCTGCGTTCCAGATTATACAACAAGGTATTATATCCGTGTCGTGAATTTTCCTCCTTTCATCTTACGGTGGAAGAACACGAGGAGCGAAGAAGAGGGATTTTTTTTTTTATATACCAAAAAGATAATAGGAAAGGAAAGGAGAGCAAAGGAAGCAAAGAAAAGACGAGTTTGGATAATTCCTGGGGAGACGATAATTAAGAAGGATTGGGAGTCGAAGGTTGGTAGAACCGTAGGAAACTCTGTCCTTCGGCTCGAATAAACGGGAAATCCCGAAAAATCTATTGTCAACGAACCGGGAGGCCGCACCATCTGTCGGCCACATGATCGGCCCCTCTCGCCGCCGCTCATCGTTCCTCCTCCTCCTCCTCCTCCTCCTCCTCCTCCGTCGCCCCCCTCCGTCCCCTCCATCCTGTCCTAATCCCCGATTTTCCTTCCGCGAAAGCGTCTGTCTTAGTCGGACCATAACCTAGAATAACCGAGATGCTTGTGGACTCCTCGGCCGCCCGCTCTATAAGAATAGAACGAATTTATGGTAAAACTATTTTCGAGGAACTTAACGAGCTTACACACCACCGCCTAGAGAGCGGTTGAATTTGACCATTGTTTTCCTCCTGCCTGTGAATCGTGTGCACGGATTCGATTCTCACCCACGCGACACCCAATCTTTTTTCTCTCCTCGACGTTTCTCCCCCTTCCTTCCTTCCTTCCTTCCTTCCTTCCCTCTCTCTCTCTCTCTCTCTCCCTCCCTCCCTCCCTCCCTCCCTCTCTCGACAAATATTTAATATCGACTACGCCGTGCGCCGAGTATCGGATGGTTTTACAACGCTCGTTCCTAGTCGAAAACAGCGTGTAAATACGCGTGTAATATCATGGACGGGTAACAACTGTGTATAGCGGATAATAAGAAGAGAATAAAACAAGAGGCGGAGAGCTTATTTAACGGTGATACACCACCGTGGCCGGCCGTGGGGCGAGGTTGTAATCTGCGCATTTATCATCTGCGCCACGAGGATAATAAAATAAAAAGAAAGAAGGAGGAGGAGGTGGAGAGGAAAGGAAAAAAACGCTGTCGAGCGAAAAGTAAGATCGATTGCCGTGGCGACCCCCGAGCCAACCGGGACACGGTTCTGAAATAATGCCAACGACATCGGATATCGAAGGAATTTTTAACGAACACCCACCCACGAGTCGGTTCCCGCCAACCTCTCGCCTTCCTATCCAACAACATTGTTGTAAAAAAAAAAAATTCTCCTTCCGTCGAATCCTCTTCGATAATTCGGATCCCTTTCGATTTCGACGAGAAGTAAAAATCGAGAGTCGACGATTGGTGTAGAGAGGGAGAGAGAGAGAGAGAGAGAGAGAGAGAGAGAGACATATATATATATATATATATATATATATATATATAGTACGTAAGACCGGCTGTCCGGGTCCTTAAGTGTTCCCACTGTAATTTTTCCTGAGCTTTATCTGAGACACATTCTCCAGATAAGGGGAACATCGTCGACAAGCAACATTTTCCACTCCGCTCACCGGAAAACATTTCGGTCGAACAGAGAGATTACCACCCCGGCGCTTAACCAAATTTTCGATTCTTTACGAGATCTTTACGAGAATAGAATAATAGCAATTACAATTCGTTTGAAAATTCATCCTTAATTTACATTTACGAACGAATCAGAAGTTTTTTTTAATTCGAGATAACGAAGATGGTTGTCTCGATTCGATCGAGACAATTTTTCGACCAGTTATCTGGACGGCAACCGCGCGTTCCACGAGGAGGAGTTTTTCGAGGAGAAAACGGAGCGAGCGCGCTCGAGGGAGAGAGATCGCAGCACCAGATGCCGTTGGGAGGAAACAGCCTTGACCTTGGAACGTGGCAGCGTTAGAACAGAAGCGCGTGCCCGCTCATTTGCTTATCTACTACCACCAGCTCCTCCCTCTCTCTCTCTCTCTCTCTCTCTCCTCCTTTCAACCTCTCTCCTTGCTGTGGATCCCACGATCGATGCACGAAGGATCCACAACTCGAAAGAGTTAAAATAAAAGAAAGAAAGAAAGAAAGAAAGGAGGGAATCGTCTGTGGTCTCCACTTCCGGAAGAAAGGTTCTCGCGGTTCCCGATCTTATTCCACGGGTCGAATCTCTCGCGATTCACCGAGGGGAGAGGAGGAGGAGGAGGGGGGGGGGGAGGAGAAGACGCTTTCAGCGCAGCCGCGCGTAATTTACGGCCGATGGAAACGCCGTATCTCGTGCTCGATCACGGAAGTCGCACACGAGCCCCTCTCAGTCGGCGATAAATACAATTTAACGAGTAATACCCGCTTCCTCCCCCCGTACACAAGACGAGGAGAGAGGGGAGGGCGCCGTCACAGCGGCACTCCTTCAACAATTTCGACCGATCCATCATCGTATCCACGTTTCGCAACAGCTTCCTTCTTGAATCGATCGATCGAGAGAAAAAGAAGAGGGAGAGAAAGGAAATTGGAATTGGCTAACTACGAGCTTACGACAAGTTGGCCAAGAAGAGGGGTACGGTTGGCGTGATCCAAGGTCACGGGGTGGGCAGAGGAGGAGGAGGACGATGACGATCGCGTGTCCGCTGGAGAAAGAACGGGAGCCGACAGTGGCTCTTTTGGCTCCTTGAATGAATAATCGGCCCCGCTTCGAACTAAACACACGGAAGGAGAGAGAGAGAGAGAGAGAAAGTTATTCGAAATTACGCCTCCGCGTAACCGTTTATTTAAAACGTTAATTTAATGATACACGACGAGCCTCGACAAAACGATTATTTCGCACGGGGTCTGGCCACGATACTCGAGGAATTCTTTTACCTCGAACGAAACACCTTCTTTTCTTCTTCTTCCTTTTTTTTTCAGGCGAATTTTCATGGACATCGACTCTAACGAGAGGGGGAGAAGTGGCGCGAGTTGGAACGCCAACCCTCTGAGAAATAGTGAGTCGTGATGGCGCCTCGAAGGAAACGGGGGATTTTTGACAAAATTCGGGACCGATTCGGGGGGGGATAAGAGATACGGGAGAGGCGGTGGTCGAGGCGGTTGTCGACAGGGAACCGCGAACGGGGGGGGGGGAGGGGGGGGGAGGAAAGGGAGGAGAAAAAGAACGGGCGAGGGAGCCCGAGCGTAAGCTGGCCGTTCGAGGCTTTTCGACTAACGCAATAAAGGCGCGCGCGATAATATTGCGAATAATAAATATCAGGATGTAAATCCGTTGGCAAAGGTAACGTCGAGCATAAATCAAGAATGGCGGAGCGGGAAGAGGGGCTGTTGGTCGCGAACCGTCCGTCCATCCGTTTTGTACCCTCGTAGAATCGCGTCGTAAACTCGTCAAACTCGCCTCGCGAAATAGCATTAACTACCGGGATAATACAATCGTCGCTCGCGTATATGGAATTGCGTACGAAGTTGGAAGAAGGAGAAGAAGAAGAAGAAGAAGGAGAAGAAGAGGAAGGAGAGGAGAAGGAGAGAAGGAAGAAGAAGATCGCGCGGTGGAGGGGGAGGAGAAAATTGACCGCCACAAAATTCGAGCGCATCACCTTGCGATGTCTCACTCCCTTTGCGTAATATATATATATATATATATATATATATATATATATATATATATATATATATATATACGTATATTGGATCGAAAAGGAGAAAAAGGGAGAAATTGGGGCAAAAAGTGGTCGTTGCGCGATTACCGAGAACGATCTTTTCGGATGATCGGTTGTTGTGGAAAAAAAGCGCTAATTAATCCAATTATCGGGGACGGTATAATCTAAACGGAAGATCAAGGATGACCCTCGGTTATATTATACACTCTGCCTCTCTTACCTTCTCGAAAAAAATAATATCCGCAGTCACGCAATATCCCGATCAAATTCGTGGAATAACTTTATATACGCTTGTATACGCTGCTTAACCTTCCCCGCTTGGAGAGTTCCGTGAGAGCGGTTTCATCGCGGCTTGAATATCAAACATGCCTTCGAGAAATGATTGGCATTTATTATATCGGCAACATCGATTCGTTTCTTTTTTCGCGTGCGATATTCCTCCCGTGCGATTTTCCAGATTTTTTTCGATCGAAAATCGGCGCGCAACCGAACGGGTTTAAAGGAAGCGAAATGGAAGGAACGAATCGTAATCGTTCCGTTGTGTATCGAGGCAACCGAGGTGGTCCTTCTTTCCTTCCACTCTTCGAGCTTAAAAGCCAAGGGCTTCGAGAAGTGTGGTGCAAAGGTGTGTTTATAATAAAGTGCGCGGTCGCCGCTTCGAGTCCGTAAACTCTGTTTCGTTGAGCGGCGAGCGCGGTACACGCGAGAAAGCGAGATGGAGGGAGGGAGAGAGGGTGACATATTGGCCTGTAAAAGCTTCCATGCCGCTGTTGACGTTCCCATGTCAAACAGCGTACTCACATTTACGCGGACAGATGCGCACAGTTTCTCGCCGTTCCTCCCTCAACGATCGAGGTATCTAAGATGCGGAGGAAGAATGGTGGATCAAGAATTTGAAACCCGTGCCTTGGCCCAATCGGCCTTATCGATTATTAACCGATAATTTTCGTTCGTTCCTTCTTTCTTTCTTTCTTTCTTTCTTTCTTTCTTCTTCTTTTACCGCCATAGCATATATATTTTCGTGCATTTTAAAAGGGTCGATTTCAAATAAATTGCGTAATCCATTACCACCGGAATAAAACGGAATTAACGTCAGTTATAAATAGTACGCGTTTACTGGTCGGACGCGCGAATACGAAAAAAAAAAAGAAAAAAAAAAAAAAACGCGATTCGGATCGATGAATAATCGCGATACGTGTAATGTGAGTTTACGTATTATTATTATTTTAATATATGTAGATGGAAAATTACGTAGGCAAATTATACTTTGTACAACAGTATTTTATTTATTTAAATCCAAAGTTAATTTAAAGCGAATCGCGTGTGACGACGTAGCGATCATCGTACGTTATATTATATTATTTCGAGAAAATTCTTTCCTTTCCCCTCTGCCCCGCCGATCGGAATGAATAAAACGTTCGTTATATTTACGCGTTCGTGCGATCTCGACGAGCCGAAGATAAAACCGGATGGATCCGCGTCACGATCGAGCCGCGTCTGCTCCTTCCTTGGACGAGGGGAAAAAATTAGGAAAAATCGTGTCCCAGCCGCGTTATACGCTGGAAGAAATGTACGAAATGATTCGAGCCCGTATTCGACTCGTGCCAAGAGCGTGCACGCAGGTGCGTGCCTGCGACTACGCGGTTCTCTTTGAAAATTGGTCGTCGAGCCAGCGAGACAAATTTGTAGTTAAACAAGCTCGAACCTCAAGCGGACCGCTCCGTTTCCACGCTCTTTTCGATTGTGCGTCGCTCTGCCATAAAATCACGAGGTAGCGTAAAAGGAGCAATTAGCCATCGTTCGTAAACCCAACACCCTTTCCTCGAGAGCTTGATTCCACGCAAAGAAACCGATCGAGCACAGGCGAACCGCGATAAATAAAACAAAACCGATTCGTCCCGATCTTTCTTTCTTTCAAGATCCTCCTCTAATTCCAACGTGATTCGCGGTTAATTAAAATGACAATAATTTCGGAAAGAAAGAGCGAGAGAGAGAGAGACTCCCTTTTTCGGGAGGGGGGGATCGATGATGACGTGCATTATATCGGGCGAATTGGCGCGATACGGGGGCGATGGTAAACGAGAAAGAAAGGGGATACCGTAAACACGGGGCTTCTCGCCACAGACTTAAGGTCTAGGAAGAAGGAGGAGGTTGTCGGTGTCAGCACGTGACCTCACGTTACACGCATCTCTTTCCTTTCGGATGACAAACTCTCTCCCCCTCTGTCTTTCTCCTCCACCAATTCGATCGAGAGCCGAGCAACACCCTCGTCGTGGAGAATTCGTCGTGGATCACTGGAAAAGTTTGAAGAACTGCTGAGGGGGATGGAGCTGGGGGTTCGTACATCCGCCGGAAATAAACCATTTCCAAGTTGATCCTCCTCCCCCGGGTACAGCCGCACGTGGTGCGTTCCGTCTTCTTCTTGTTCGATGATCTCGAGGAAAAAGATTCTATTTTTAAAGGGGGAACACCGCTCTCCTTTTTTCTCTCGATATCTCTCTGGAAACTTTAATTCCTTCTCTCCGGCGTATAATAATATTTTTCGAGGAGGAGGAAGAAGGAGGAGGAGGAACGAGAGGGAAGAAATTTGTCGGGGGAGGAGTTCGCAAGCGAGGATGATATTCGACGGTGGGAATAATTTACGTTCGATTTACGAGGTATATAATATACACGGTTATATAGAATGGTCGATCGTGTGTGCCGTTTACACTCCGCTAAAGAAAATGCAACACCCGTCTCGCTCGCGGTAAGGTAGGTAATATCAAACGAGGCAGCGTTGTACGGATTCTGTTACTAATATGCCCCCGTAGCGCGGGAACCCCTGCGTTGCATATTATCCGATACCAATAATGCGACTAATCGAGTTAGCCTTACCCCTTAAGCTGATATACAGCTTTATACGAGCTCAGCCTGTAACGATTGCAACGCGATGCGCGCCGCTCAACTCGACAAATTTTCCTATTCCGCGGGCAAGGAGGGGAGGAAGGAATCCCTTTCCCTCAAATTCGCCATCGTTGCCGTGGAGAACAACGGTGGCAGAGAGGGAGAGAGTAAAAACTGTTCTGTTGTTGGAAACAGCAGTGGAAGAGAGCGAGCTTCTCTTCCTCTTCTTCTTCTTCTTCTTCTTCTTCTTCTTCTTCTCTTCTCTTGGTTTACGATCCAACCTCGAGGTCGCAAAAAATGATCGCGACGAGAGAGAGAGAGAGAGAGAGGAGGCAGCAGCTGGCCGAATTACCTATCCTCCCAGGAGGCGCATGGTAATTCTTATTGAACGCGTAATTATATTAATTGTCGGGCTTCGTTTAGAGCGAAATTGCCGTTTCAAATTGCTATTCTCTTAATCTCTCTTCGAAAAACCACCATTTCCTATATATATATATATAGGATATACTTTTGTTTCTCATTCGTTCGATCGGACGACTTCTCGTTTTATTTCCTCGACCGAGATCGAAAAGGAGGAAACAATAGAGGTGTAACGTCGAGCCCTCTCTCTCTCTCTCTCTCTCTCTCGAGCGCTTATAATTTCCGTTGCAGGGCCGGTGTTCGTGTGTGCGCGTGGAATTCGGCTATTAAGCCGAAACCCTGAACAGCCTATAAAATTCGTCTGGTCTCGCGTTGTCTGCGAGCGTGCATTAAACGCTTGCGGTTATATAGTCTTATATATATATATATATATATATATATACTTTCTTCTGCACAGGTGTCCCGGGAAGAGAAAGAGCCCCTCGCTCCCCCCGCTCGACGAAAAGCCGTTTCGAAGCCAACTCCCTCCCCTCCCTAAAAATCCTCAACGATCCTCCGCACATTGAATTCGCGCGATTCAAGTTGGGCACAAGTTTCCAAGCCTGCGAATCGCGTCGTATCGAAATTACAACTTTGTTCGAACAAAGTTTCGACGCTTCTTTACGATCCCTAATTATAACGATTATACGCCCATCCTTTACGGGGAGGGCTAACTTTCGTCTCCCCCCCCTCCCCCTCCTTTTCGTTCGATTCTGAGAAAGATGGCAGGAAACTCGTCAACTCGGGGGGGGGGGGGGGGGGGAAGAGCGACGACACGAGGCGGAAGAGAATCAGAGTGGCCGTGGCTCGATCCCTCCAATCCTGAATCCTGGCCTCGCAGGGCGGCGCGATTCGACAGCCCCCCGAGCGATATATATTCAAAACGATCCCCTCCCCGTGCTCCATCTTGGATCATCTGCCCTCGGTTAGCTTCTCTACGAAGTCGTGAGTCACGGAACAACACTCGCGGGATGCAACGTTCGAGAGGAGGATGAACGCCCTCCGGCTCGAAATATATTACGAGAGAGAGAGAGAGAGAGATTTCCAAGATTACACTTTACTTCACTTCCGAGAACGATGATACGGCGGAGGGAAGATTTGTATTTGCACGCCACTGGTATCTCGGAACGGAGCAGAGAAAGTTCACTTCGATCGCTTCGAAATTCTCAAGTATCTTTATTTTCTCCTATTAGGGCTTCTTCTCTGGATCCAATCCAGATTCGAACGAAGGATTCTGGCGAAGGAAAAGGAGAGAGGAACGATCCCCGTGAAGGGAAAAAGATCGGAAGTCAAGAATCGGAAATTACGTGGATACAGGATAAAAATTAGGAAGGAATGCTTCATGCACGCGAGGCATGCACATGTTCGAAACGCGCATCCTTCCCTATCTCCGCGCAAAATCGATATTCGACAATGACGACGAATAAAAGATCGATCCTCCGCGCGATAATATTCGATTCTGTGCGTACGAAGACGCGTGTAATCCCCCGGCGATTACGAGCTGTTTCCATCCAAGCCGTGGACGCATCGTGGATACACCGTAACGTTTTTCGTTGCACAGCTGGATTCCGTAATGCGACGTTTCGAGCGCGTAAGAAACGGTGGACGTGTCCGCTGATAATGTCGATACGGTGTGTATTATATACGTGAGCGGCACGCCAATACAAAGAAGCGTCTCCCGAGTTATGCGCCCGTTATGTGCATTCTGCGGATGCCGCGTCCCCGTATTCAACGCGAGGACGTGGCCCAGAGCTACGCCACGTCCGTGCGTGCGTGTGTGGAACGGGCGAGGTATATAAGCGCATGCACTCGGTCGCGGCCGAGGAGAGGAGAGAAGGACGAGCGAGTAGGATGGAACGACCGGTAAGTACATAGGATGAGACGTTTATATACCCCCGACGATGTCTATAACGCCTCGAGTTACGAGACGCCTTTACGAGCGAGTGCAACTCGCGCCAGACGTCAAGAGGCGAACCTCCGAGTTTCGAAGTTTGATGGCGCGACGCGGGGCGCATCTCCGGGAGAGGGAGCGTAACCTCCGAAATATTCTCCCTCCGCTTCGTTCGTTCTGGAACATCCCTTCTTCCCTCCCTCTCTCTCTCTCTCTCTGACTACTTTTGTTCTTTCGAACGAGCACCCTCTTCTTCCGTCGAAAGAAAAGACGCCCTTACATTAGAGACGCTTTACTTTTCTCCACCATCCCTTCTCGCGCGAGGAACTTTCCCCGACCGATAATCGACTCGAGGAAATCGACGAGTTTCTACGATGGAATATTTATATTGGAATATCCACGTTATCTCTCGAGGATACAACAGGTGTGTCTTTCAGAGAGAGAGACGAGAAACCTCGCCTCTGTATCTCTCTCACTCTCACTCTCTCTCTGTCCGTCTTTCTCCAGCCTGTCCGTCTTCTATGCAAATCTCCAGAAACGCGTGCGAAAGGAGAACCGGTCGGGAGAAGATTGCAGCGCAATTGTTACAATGTTAAAGTTGTCACGCGGACGCTTGGCTTTTTTTTCTTCTTCTTCTTCTTCTTCTTCCTCTTCTTTTTTCTTCTCTCCTCTCTTTTTGTCTTTTTCCTCCTTTATCTTTGACACGGGAGAATTTCCATGAGGGACGTCGCCGGTTTCCCGAGTCGTAATTCCCTCACTCCCGAGTTCGAGTAGCACCGGCCGACTCTCGGTCATTAAATTAATAATTTGTGGTCGACAACGGCATTGTGAGATCCGATGCAATCGTTATAATATGCAGGATTTTATTATCGGCCCCGATGGCGTATGCTAATTTACTGCTAATTGTATTCCGCGGGCGACAATGATGCCTCGGCTGGCAGAATGCAATCGGTGCCGCAAACGAACAAACGGCGACTACCCGTACAATAAGGCCGCGGTGTGTACCGTTCTACGATTGTTGGAATTGTTGCTCGTCCCAACGGTCGAGGCGACGACGGACGGGAGGGAGAGAGAGAGAGAGAGAGAGAGAGAGAGAGAGAGAGAGAGAGAGAGAGAGAGGAGAGGAAAAAAAAAGAGAGGAAGAAAAGGGAAATAAAAAGAAAAAGGAGAAAAAAGGAAGGGGGAAAAAAGAAAAGAGAGGAAAAAAAAAAAAAAATAGTCATCTACGTGATTTTCACTGACGCGCGTGAAAAATTACCAAGTAAAATCCAGCCGTCTTATCGCCGGGGACAGCTTTCAAGGATCTTCTATAAATACGGTAGGGAATTAACGCGAAAACATTATATTTCGCTCCGTTAGATGCGTTGAAAACATTTTTTTCTCTTTTTCTTTTTTTTTCTTTTTCTTTTTTTTTTCTTCTTCTTCTTCTCTGTCTCTCTCTCTCTCTCTCTCTCTCTCTGCTCCGACGTTTATTCCGTGTGGATTCGTAGGAACAACGAATCGGAATTAAAGAAGACGAAATTAGCTTTAGAACCGTGCGATCACGTTCGAGGAAAAAAATATTTAACGAAAAGAAATTGCGTTACGCTTGTTGTACGATGCAAGGGCTGCAGGCGCATAAATTGTCCGGCTATGCGAGACGATCTAAACAACACGGTAGCATTGGAATTTCATGCATTAATGGCAAGCCAAGATCTACGGGAACGGAAATTGAAAGGTTCTCTTTTCTAAAACCTCATCTCGAAACATACGGTCGGCACGTGCGGCCTTACCCTCCAATGTCCCTTTTGCTAGATACAACTCGAACGAGCTCCAGTGATTCTCATCTTTTCCTCGGTTATCTTATGTAAATACACAAACGAATTCTAATCTCTTTCTCTCTCTCTCTGTCTCGACCATAGACACTACGAATCCGTGTTTTCCTTTCCGTATATATACCTACCTACGACGTCCTTTTTTCTCTTTTTTCTTTCTTTCCTTTATTCTCTTTATCACGATTAAGATACCGTTAAGATCGGCGAGATATCCGTAATTACGTATCACGTAATAATATATATATATATATATATATATATATATATATATATATATATCGTTGGATAGAAAGAAGAGAGCAAAATATTATAATCGGAGGAAAATAAATACGGGATAGAAATTTCTATTCGTAGGAGAGGCAAATAAGGAAGGAGGAGGGAGGGGGGATCGTCTTAAGACCCCCCAACGAGAGGGTCGTCTCTCGATCGATAATCCCAAAGAGATACGAAGGCTCTCGATACACAATGACTATCGATATCGTCCTCGTCCATCTAGGTCCATCCGGAGGCTTCTTCGCCAGTTTTTAAAACATCCCTTCTTCTTCTCCTCCTTTCTCTCCCCCAAAATCCTCCACGCCTCCTCCTCTAACGGAACGTTCTTCGACGTTCAACGGACGCCTCTTCCCCCCATATCTCTTTCTTATCCTTCCATATCCTTCCAGTATTTATCCTTTTCGCCCTCGTACACGCGACGAGGATGCATCCCGGTGTATTCTCCTTTTCTTTCTCTTTTTTTCTCTTTCTTTAATTGGCGGCAATCAAATCGGTAAATAATCGGTAGGTTGTGCAAGAAAATTGTGGACGGAATCGTAAAACGCGATTTCTTTTCGCCGATCGAGATGAGGCAACAAAGTAGGGGCGAGTAACGGCGGTAATTAACGAGGAGGAAGGCGCGAGGAGAAGATATAATGGAAGAAGTCGCGAGCCACCGACTGTATCTCCCGTGTTGTCCTCGTTCGGAAAGAAACGGAGAGATACACTTGTACGTAATCGTCGAAGCTAGAAACGCTATCCCATTACGGAAGACATCAAAGCCAACTTTACCAGCCGATCGACGGATTTATTAAAACGAAAGTAGGGCGTGCATAAAGGTGCATACGAGTTCGAAATGGTGGAAAATCGATATGCAACGATCGGTAATTTCGCGAAACGTGCCGCATTATTATACGTCTCTGCTTAAGTAAAATCAATTGAGGGGTAATAAATATCGATAATAACACGGCTTTGGTCGTGACGATCGAATTCGCTCGTGGTTGCACACGACCCGGCGTATGGACAATTATTGCAAAAGCGTCGATGCGTAAATAAACCCAAGATGCGGTGGATGCTGCGCGATTTTATTACTTAACGTTTCGTGAAAAATCTTCTGTTCTCGATACGATTCTCGAACACAAGTTTGGACGTTTCTTTATACGTAAAGAAGAAATAAATCTTGAAGAAATAATAATCTTGGAATGCTAAAGCTCGAACGAGAAAGCTCGTTAAAGCCCGGCAAAAAGAAATGGCGAGCGGATTTTTACGGATCCACCTTTTTAGGTTGGGTCACGGGGATGAAAATGTGAGAGCGGGGGGGGAGAAGAGAAGGAAAAAAGAAGAAGAAAAAAGAAGAAAAACGCAGAACGTCCTTGCCGAAGTTATAAAGTCATCAGTCTGACCTGGCCGGCGACAGATAGACTTTCTACGAAATTATTTCTATTGTTTGAACAGGGCGGAGAAGAAAAGGAAGCAACCCTGGAATACGCGACGACTCTTGTCTCGCCGATGGTTTCGAAGAAAACCGATCGTCCAAGATAATGTTAAAAGCTATTTTTCTTAAGGCCCTTAATCCTTCCTTCGTGGAATATTCCACGGAGCAACGTTGGGGCAACGCGACTTGCTTGCGATAATCGCGCGACCAAATTTAACGGCCGAGAGGAAATCGGCCGGGTAAATTTTACCTTTTTTTTTTTTTTTTTTTTCTTAGAAAGCACCCGAAACCGGAGGATCAGATCGAAAGAACGGAAGCACGGTAGTTCACGAGCTACCGTTAAAGCGAGATTATTATTTCGCTCGTCTTTCGAGGCGATCGACCTCGATGAAAAACCGGGGAGAAACAATCGGCTTCTTCTCCCCGGGAGTATTTAGGTTAGAAACGGACGCTCGATCGCGGAACATCGAGGTGGGCCATTAATAGTCCACGGAATAGAAGCGTTGGCTAGGATCGTAAAAATATAATTGCACCGATTGCAACGATCCAGGCACCGGTGCGGATAATGATACGTGAATGGGCGAGTTACGGCACACTACGCTCGGTCGGGCATCACTTTCGTGGCAATATATATATATATATATATGCGTGTGCGTGCATTAAGGCACAAAGTGCACTCGTTGCGCAAACCACCATTACGATGCATACGTACAGTTGCATACTGCGAAGCCTCGTTCCAAAGCCGGCGTTCAACCTCCGTGGAACCGATTATTCCACACTATTAAATATATTAAATAAAACTTACTCCCCGATAAATCATTGCATTCCAACGATTTCTACGGATATAGAAATCGAGATATCTCTCTCTCTCTCTCTTAACACGCGAGCACGCCGATTCCTCTCAACACGCGAGAGTAGCACGATAATTTAATAATTCGTTGGAGCGAACGGCGAATTAAGAAAACATCGGAATACATCCGAAGCGTGGAGCAAAGAGAGAGAGAGAGAGAGAGAGGATGGTTTCTCGAGATTTCTCCGGCGTCCAAAGTCAACGACTTTCGGCCGATCGAAACGCGATCCACCGAGTTGGAACGGCATGAAATCGTCTCCTGGCATTGGCTTCATCAAACACGCGTACAAAATTAAATTAAACTCGTCTCTCTTTCCGTTTCTCGCGTGGTTCCACGAACCGGCAGGTAAGAAGGAGTCGACGACCCGACCGACCTGGAGGAGGCCGGTGTACCGAGGAGCCGGAGGATCTCGGACCACGGAGAATGGAGAAGAAGCGTGAGCGCCATCGGTGGAAGAGAGAGCAAAAGGCGCGAGTAAAGTTGAAGAGTCAACAAGAGGGTTCGTGGTCGGTCGTGGCACGTCTCTGGGCTCTCGATGTTTGCACGAGTTCGACGGAGAGAAACCCGTTTCGCCTTTTTCCTCCGCGCCTTCTTCGTCGTCGAGCATGCACGAGCAATCCACGAGAGTCCATCGAGTTGCCGTTTACTTAGGATCCAGCGCGATACACAAGGTGGCTCAAATTAAATATCCCAACCTAGAGTAGGGAATATACATATATAAATATATATATATATATACGTATGCGTGTGTCCAAAAATACCGTGACCATCTCCCTTTTTCTCAACTCGCCGGCCACGATCTTTAAAAACCGATCTTGGAACCATGGAAATCCGATCGATATCCCATTCCATCCTCAGCTCGACGAAACGGAATCGCGATTCCACGAGTTAACGATCCCCGAATAAATTCATGGAAAATCCGGAGAAAAATAATGGAAAGAAGCGTAACGCGGCAGGGAAGGAAGGAAGGTTTTTGCGAAAACTTATCCGCGTGAAATCGGCTTAACCTGTAGAAAACGGTGCGCGTTTGTAGAGGCGGCGCGTAGGGGGTGCCCGGGGAATCGGTAGGCTCGTGCCAGGCCCATTACCTGCATGGGGTCTTTTCCAGCTAAGAGGATCCTACTACGACCACCTTGGTGGCGGTAGCCACCTTATAAGTCTTGCCTAATGGTCGCCTCCTATACCTTTCCCTCCGAGGCGGCGGGGTGTGATAGCCAATTGGGCGCTAACCTTAAGAAAGTCCCACTTGACTCCGACAAACAAACCGAGTTCCTTTCCCCCGAAAGAAAATCTCCACCAACTTTTCGTGCACCAACTCCTCGTGATTTCGCACGGGGAAAATAATTGATCGTCCACTCCTCCTCTTCCTTCCTCCTCCTCCCCCTCCCCCCCGCACCCTCGAACGTTAACTCGAAGGGACGAGACAACGGGACAACGGTGACGAAAAAGTTAATGGAATATTTCAATATCCGCGGGCGGTTACGCGACCATCGCGGTTGGGATCATAAAGGCTAGGATAATTTATGAAGCGCAGTTCATCGAGCATGAAGGAACGAAGGAGAGGCTGTCGGGAATTTTATTCGTTTGCTCGTAATATTCGTGGAGGGAAGGAAGGAAAGGAGGGAAAAGGAAAAAAGGTTGCACTGTTAAGGATACGGAGAGGTTCGTAAGTCGGATAGGGAAGGCATGCAGTTAAAGAACTCGTCAAGACGTCGGATAATTGATAGCTGCGGAACAAGAGAATATGTATATATATATATGTGTGTGTGTGTGTGTGTGTGTGTTGTGTGTGCTGTTGCTAATTCCCAATCAACGATCCCACTGATTCGGATCCGTGTTATGTGTAACGCGAATTCCTGGAATCGATGAATTCGAGAATTACAATCGACACGTAAGATAATAATTCGATGCATTAAGCGAACGTTATCTTTGACGGTGGAATTGCCGTGAGATTACTCGTAAATTTTTTTTTTTTTTTTTTTAGTCATAGATATTCGAAACACGTGAGCGAAAAAAAAAAACTGCAATTATTCATCGATTATTCCTTCAATAATAGTTGGGTAATTATCACTTTTAATAGATGTTGATAAAATCGACCTGAAAAAAAATTATATGTAATTTCGTCATGGTCAATGCGAAATATTACGGGCAAATATAATGCTCGATCACGAGACGATATATTATGCACATTTTACATACATTTTACAATGGAAAAGAAGAGTCGGCATTATATTGACACATACTCGCGATTGCCGCGGCCAACAAATTTCTTCGAACGGCAACAATTTACGTAAATACCGGTTATTAAAATAAATTCGAAATATAATATTCCGTGACGGTTCGCGCTTTTATTTCGATTTTATTTTCGATTTGAGAAAAGGAAAAGAAAAGAGAGAAGAGGAGGGGAAAAATCGAACGCCGAATACAAACACGGATACGAGTGTACGTGATAAAACCGGTAGCGGTGGTCACGGCGTATCAGCGGCCTGCTATTAAACGGTGCACGCGAGGGAATCGAAATCGAAAACAGGAGATATCGGAGGCATCGGCTTATGCACATCGGAGCCGAGAACGGGAGAAAGAACGCGGCGCGGCGCATACATAAAGGCAGGCGTGACCGCGGCACGGGCTTGGACCAATCGCGAGTCAGTCTGGTCCTCCGCTTTTTTTTTTTTTTCTTTATTTCATTCACTCTTTCTCCCCCTCCCTCCACGCGGCCACACTGATTCCCCACTATCGGGACACGCTCTGTGCTCGCACGGGCTCACGGCCCGTGTTGGATCGCGATCACGCGCATTGCGCCTGCAACGAGGAATGCATGCGCGAATCGCGTATTCGACGATGCGCCCCGATCAACCGAGGAGCGCCGCTTTGACGCCATCGCGGCCCAGCCCGATAAAAATCGATCCGATGGATCGAACGATATTCCGTCCCGAAATATCACGATTCGGAATTCCGTTTATCTTTTAATGTTCGCCGTTTCGTTAACGCCATTGCGTCGTGACGTTGTTAAACGAAACGATGCGGGAGAGAGAGAGAGAGAGAAAAGGAGAACGGGCGTTCGATCACGGTTTGAAATTTATTTATTTATTTATTTATTGGAGAAAGTTCGATCGTGGAGACACGAAACGGAAGTATGCGTAAAATGCGCGCGAAATTCGATCTTGGTGTTAACCGTCCTTCGGTTAACTTATCGGTAACGAGTTTTCGAATATCTTTTCAACATGTACGCTACGTAGTATCAATGTACTAGTAGGATATTATGAGTCACTTAAATCGATAAAACATTTTTCCTATTTCAACATGCGTCGCAATTACATTATCATCGAGGTAGCCACACATTAACGAGCAAAAAGAGGAATCCTTTTGTCTTTCTTCTCGGACTGACATACTTCAGATACGAGTTTACGAGATAAAAAGAAAAAAAGAAAAAAGAAAAAAAGGAAGTGGGAAAGAAGAGATTGGTATTTGCAATTTTGGACCCGGCCTTCCCGGGGACCGGTCGTCTTCCGAGGGTCTCTCTCTCTCTCTCTCTCTCTCTCTCAACCATCATGTTACCTTCAAAATCTAATTATGAGATTTTTATAGGGCTATCGTAAAACGGCCGAATAATAGTTGGCAATTCTTCCACGGAGAATGTTAAGGCCGTGCTCAGTCGCAATCTTCCGACAAGATAATAAAGAACAACACAACCAACTTCTCTAAAAAGAAACGGTCAAAGACGTTCTCGAGCTAATATTGGTTCATAATCAAATCCTCTGTCCAACGTAATTGAACGTTTCTTTATCGAGAACATTATATTAATTAACGAATGACGAAACTTGTTGCTACCCATCGTGAAAATTATATCGATTATAGGTACGTGCAACGTTTACTTGTAAAAAGTATTTGCGAATTGTGCCATCGAATATTCGTTACGAAATTTACGAAATTTAAAATAAATAGAAAAAAAAAAAACGGTTAAAAAATATTTCTCATAACCAGGGACGACACTACCAGAGGCTTCATTCCTTGCACGTGTTTCGAGAAGAAACGATTGATTCCTGCTCGAAATCCGGTGGATGATCGATCGATAGAACCTTGAAACGGTACCCTTGTTCCAGGGTGGTACCCGCGACACTGCGACGACAATGGTACCGCACATGTATTACCTGGTCCCGTCGTAACGAGACATGACGTCACGACATGGCGTCTGCAGGTGAAACAGTGAGGTTAGCCGTGTAAGTGAGCGCATTCGCTAGTCGATCCGATTGGCCGAAAGGGGAATCCCCGCCCTTGTGCCGCGCTCTGCACACCGTTTACCTGACGACGGGATCCAGCTAACCTAACTCCCCTTCGACGCACACACACACACACACGCGCGCGCACACTCTCCCTCTCCCTTGCTCCCTGGATCTCTATCTTCACCCGATTATAGCCCTTCCCTTCCCTTCCCTCCCCCCCCCCTCCCGTTCTCGCATCCTTTTCACGGGCGTCCGATTTGCATCACACGCACACACGCACAAACACGTCCTCTTCCACGAGAACGCATCCCTTAATATATATACGTACGTATATACGTACGCGTACGTGCAAATACTCGACGTTATAGAGTGGCGATGGGACACGAGCACGCACGCACACACAGCGGTCGAGCAGCTAAGACCGGATCAACTTGGAACCCCGTGTTTACATCTCTCTCGTGGCGCAACGACAACGCGACGCGTCATTTGCGCCGCATCCGCCAATCGCTCTCCTCGCGAACAGGATACGGATGATCCTTTTTCCCTCTAAGCGAGAGCGAACACTCTCGTTAACCCGTTCTTATTTCTTCTTCTTCTTCTTCTTCTTCTTCTTCATCTTCCTCTTCCCCGTCTTGTTTACCGTGCTATTATCGCGGTGTACGGCGACCGACGAGCGACTTTTCCCTTCGTTCCCGACCGACATGCTGCATCCGCGCGAGCAACGTTACGTAAAATTCGTTAAATATACGCCGCTTGGTAAGGGGGGGGGGGGAGGCCGTGCGTATCGATGGATGATATTTTTAGAACGGACTTATCGAGGCGAAGATCGAGAAACCGATGCTTCCTGAATCTTTGTGGGCCGATCTGGTGATAGGAGGGGGGGAGGGGGGACGGGGGAGGGAAGGGGGGAGGGAGGGAGGAACGATACTTTGGATACTTGGCTACGGGTTATTATTATTCCGTAGCATTGTAACGTGGCCGACATTGCAAGCGTTGGAAAAAGACGTGGAAAAGAATAGGAACGATAAAAAGGAAAGGGATAAAAATTTCATTTGACGTGGGCCAATGGTATCTTCTTTATCGGGCATATATAGGAAATAACCGAAAGATCGAAGCTTGGTATTTTATCTGTTATATAAAATTCGTGGGATAATGGGCGATAATATGGTGTGTAATGTATATAGAGAAGTAATATTTCTATACACGGGATCATAATTTATCACACAATTTATCGGTATTGTTCAATCATTCATATGATTGTCGAAAGATCGAACGCAATAAAACTTATCCCGTATTTCGAGAATAGGAAATTTTCACAAAGGCAAATTCAATTGTTTGTGTATCGGTGAAAATTTTTACTTTAAAGGATATTTGAAATATTTCATGGATGACATCATTGAACGGTTCGTGTATAAGAATATGGTCATTAAAAATTAGTTTCTGTTTACTGTGCAGCCATGACGTCACGATGTCTTACAAATTTTAATAACGTCATTAAATAGTATTAATCAGACATAAAACTTTTTTCGATGCGAATATATGTGCATCTATATAGATATGACAAAGTTGACTATGTTTCTCAATGTTTAAAATGGCGACGAAACAAATATCTACTATCTATGAAAATAATTAATCTCGATCCCTAAATTTCGAAGACATTTTTTTCAATAAAATGCTATTATTATTCGAACAATCGAAAAATCTAATAAGATATTATTCATAAAAAAAGGATATATATATATATATATATATAAGTATCAAATATTTATATAATAAACATCGCGAAATCCATTATACGAATAAAATAAAAAGTACAGAGAATTAATGTCGGATAATCTGGTAGGAAAAGAAAAAGAAAGTCGAAAGTAAAGGGTTGTCGTCGAAGATTAAGACGACTATGGATAAACGTGCCAACAATAACAGTGCTAATTTTAGTGAGAAAACGGCTAATGTATCTTTTTATTCAACACAATTTCCTCGAAATCTTGAGAGAGATCGTCTATCAAAAATATTATTATTCTTAAGATACTCGCGAATACAATTACATAAAATCTTCGTAATATCGATAATTTATTATAAAGTTTGAATTACATATAACGTATATAATACGTTTACAATTATTTAAAAAGATTTTAAAATATTATGATTTACACGGCGCAAATTAAATTTATCAAGGTTTCTGGAACGATCATGATATAAATAAGTCGAATGTGACTTTTATAACGATAGAACGATAGACACATGTATAAAACTCGTAGCTAAGATACATAAAAAACGCGTTCCAAGCGGCAAAGGCAACCAATTCGGCATTGTTTGTAAACCATGCCGCCCTTCTGGCACGTTGTAGCATTTCGGTGTATTTCTAGTGATGTATGCCGTAAATACATAAATACACGGTCGTTCTCTATTGTCAGCCAATTTTATCGATCGACCAGCGACTGATCAAAAACATGTGTAAACACGATACAACGCAATTTTATCCGTCTCAAATTACATTCTTACGTTCGAGTTGGCGAATTCTTCGCTCTATTTGTAATCAATGTTTCCTTTTCGTTTTATGCGCTTACACGATGTTGTTGCATCGTGTAATAAATATATTCGTGAAATAATACGAGTGAAATGCAAATATCGAAATACGACGAGTCTATTGGTCAAGTATCGAAATATCATCGAGAAAATGGTCACGTGATCATCATCTGTCGATAATAATTAAAACATCGAAAAAGTTTTTCTTCTTCGTAAGAAGAACGAAGAAAACGTTGGATCATAAATAAGAAAGAAAAAAAGAAAAATATGAAAACACTCACCAGCGGACTATCGGGCGAATGCTGATGATGGGCCATCGGTATATTGACCACCGCGACCCCTCCCCCAGGGTTTCCCATGTCCTGATATTCGTCGCTCATTTCCATCGCGTAGGATGGTAACGGTTCTCTGTTCTTCACCCGAATTTTGATTGTTTTACCGCAAAGCGGTTGCCCACGACACAAGAGACACCCCCGCAGGGAACCACACGCTGCCAAAATACAATTAGGAAAGAGGAAAGGACGGTTCGCTCTCGATGTTTATCACCGTCCAATATCCCACGCTAGGCCTTGCCCGCGTTCAAAAAAAAAATTCACACCGTGAACCGTACCCGAAACGAACGCACGCGCACGACCGTACGCTTTTTTACTCTCGGTATACACCAGCCTATTGTCGCACCCGCGTGAATCGCACGTGACGTGAAACAAACGAATTAATATCTACTCCGTCGGTAAGTGTCACGTTACCGGTGAGAAGTTGCAGAATTCCAAGTACGAATCATCGACGCCACGAATAAACACTGTTACCGCAACAACGCAAATACGTCCATTTCTCTGGTTAATCCTTCTGAATAAAAGACGGTTGATCTTCCTACTATGACGGCCGTCGAACTGCACTCCTCCCGGAACGTGACAAAACTGGTGACAGCAGTGGAATATCGCCGGGGGGACGTCCTGAGATGTAGGATCGGGGGAGGGGAGGTGTGACGACCGTCAGACTCCGCCCCAACGCCGATTGCTCCTTCGACCACTTGCTCCTTCTCCCAAATCCCCTTCTCTAGTTCTCTTCTAATTCCATACATCAGAGTGGTTTACAGGACGGCCACCAGATGTCTCGGACGATGTTTCTCTCGCAAGTGCTCGAAGGGGCGATCGTTTCTTCATATTCGAATTACATGAATTATCTATGCCAGAGTCTATCAATTGGAATGTAACACATTACACAAAACAACTTTTTGTAAAAATCTACGTTTGTTCATATATTATACGTATATATAATATAATATAATTATAATATAATATAATTATAATATATATATATATATATATATATATATATATATATATATATATATATATATATATATTCACGAACAGGTAGATATAGAAAGAAAAGGGTGTTTTATTATCGTTTTAATTGTCACTAGAGAGATTTTTATTTTCTCGTTCCGATTTCGACGGATCGCAAAGTTTGTAAAACGAAAACGTCTTTAATAAAAAAAATACACGTGGCACGTTGATGGTTGACATGCATGCAGCGATTTTTTTTCTATCGTAAAAATTTACATACGAAGAGTGCGTCCACGACGTGTCCAGCGCTGTACACGAGAAATAATGCGCGCACACCGCGATGCCGAAAGAGACTGGCACTCCACCGAGGAAGGAAGGAAGAAAGGACGGGGATAGGAGAAGGGAAAGAGAGGAAAAGAGGGGAGGAGACTTGCAGCCTAACAGGAGGGGAGTGTGAAGTCAGGGTAAAGAAACAGGAACACAAGGTAAGCAATGGAGGGGAGTATTCGCGGGAATGCAAACGAACGAGGCAAGGGCAACTTTTCTACCGATTTTCGTGATTACACGTGTAATATCTCCATATAAATATGTATATGTATTATCAGAAGCGTGCAATCGGAAGAGAAAGAAAGAAAGAAAGAAAGAAAAAAAAAAAAAAAATCGATCAAAATTGAAAAAATTATACAACAGTAGAATACTACAATATATTTTTGTTTTATCTAATTTTCACTAGCAAATGTATTTCTAGTATTATTTTAATATCTTCATACTTGTTTTACATTTCGATAATTTTACGAGGTGAAAAATAGCGAATATCATCGATTATATCTATTAAAACAACGTATTAAAGGTTTCACCTTGTTAGATACGTAGCAAAAATATACTTGCACTGCACTATGTATATCGAATTTTTTTTCTTTTTTTTTTCTCTCTCTCTCTCTCTTTTTCTTTCTGTCACAAAAAGAAATGAAAATTCGGAACGGAAGAATTAATAATTTTTATTCGAATCGAAATTCGAAATTTCAACAATCCGATATATTATCCGATATTTATCCATAACGATGAAACAACTGACATGTTTGCACTCGCGTCCCCTTGCGATCTGACACTCGGGTATTCGGTCGGGTTCGCGATCCCCTCTACCTTTCCCGCGCTTTGGTAGAAGCGTTTAAACGTTCGCTGGCGGATGGAACGAACAGGCAGGCAGGCGAAATAGCATCCAGTGGGCGGAGGCCTAGGACGCCAACGCCGTCGCCTGGCAGCGCATACCGAGTTGCGGTAGGCGGTAGACCGATGGTAACGCCCGGCATCGACACCTCCCTCTTTTCCTCCGCTCTTCTTTCCATCCGTGTCTCTCTCTCTCTCTCTCTCTCTCTCTCTCTCTCTCCCTCCCTCTCGTCCTTTCCGTTTCCTTTTCGATCTTTCGATACTCTCCTTCGAGCGCCCTGTCGGATAACGACCCCTGCGTCGCAAACTCGAGCGTGGACGCCGGAAATTTTCGATACGGCAGCAACTCTCTCTCTCTCTCTCTCTCTCTCTCTCCACTTCCGTTTCATCCCGGGAATCATCCTCTCCGAGGCGGGGTATCACGAAAAAGAAATTTTTAACCGCAATTTTCAATCGAATCCTATCGCGAGGATGTCTCATTCGATTTGCTCGATCCTAAGAAATATATAGATAGCGATCCGTATAATTCGGCTCACGCCTATACATCTATTTCCTCTATTTTCCGCACGCTCGGAGAATCCGTCCGTTCGCGATCCCCCGTGCATATTTTGTATCATGTTCCATCGAAAATATGGCGGCGCGGTAAATAAGTCTCGTAATTGGCTATGATTGCAACGATCATATTCGCGATACCGCGGCTACGAAATAGAATGCCAGTCACGCCAGTCCCCATTTATTAGACGCTAGATCATACGTTTTCGATAAGAAACGCGCGTTTTCCAGGAAACAGATTGAATTATTATCCAGCGATGAAACGGTGGTAATTTAAATTTTCCTTAAGCATCGAGAGAAGGGAAATATATAACAATCTCGAGAACACGATCGCTGAACCGTATACCTACGTATTTTGTCCGCGAAATCGGCCGTAAAAATGGTAACATCGTACGGATCTGGCTATTCACTCGTGAACAATCCCTTGTGTTTGTTCACGCGCGGCCGCCCGTTTACACTCGAAAACCTAAATGAAAATAATCGAGCGATACGAACGAATACGCATTCGTTTTCATTATGCGTCGAAAAAGGACGCATATACAGGGATTAACTTGTTTGAACTATCCTTACCCCTTTCCCGAATTCTACGTCAAAATGATATATTCAAGTGCTAAATTACCAATAACTCGGACGTTACGGAATCCGGTGATTTGCCAATCTCATCGATTAACGTCGGTGAAATAACAACATTAATTAAGGAAATGTTGGGATGAAGCTTAGCGGTTGAATGGCGAGAAAAAAAGATTCCCACGAGGGATAAACGGGCTTCGATGTCGCTTAATTGCCGGACAACGTTGTAACCAGACGAAACCATCGTGTCTTCCTTTTACACTACATCACGGTGAACGATGCAGAACGTCGAAGGAGGAGGTCGAAAAGTGCGCAGAAGCGAAATGGCAATGGCTCGGTCTCATTTATATTTATTCCGTTTCTTTCTCTCTCGATGCTCGTAAATAACGTGTTTCGAATTCATCCGGATTCAATTTGAAGCAAAAGGCTGTGAAAGGGATAAAAAAAAAAAAAAAAAAAAGACTAGAAAAAACACGAGAAGGGGAAAAAACGAGAGAGCGGATGGAATCGTGCAAAAACGTTGCGAGAGTTACAATATCGGAGGAGCAATATGTGGCGGACTGGATATCCACCCTCTTTAACTCTTCCCCGTCCCGTTCGCTCTCGTTTCCTCTCCTCCTTCCTCCTTCGTCCTCCTTCTTCTCGCCGTGTGTAGCTTCGAGTCCTGCAGCCTCTCCCCTCTCGTCCTGTTCTCCCGCGCATCTGCATGCACCGCGCGTCACATACACAGGCAAGATGGCGTCACATACACTGTGCCCGTGGTACAAATTGCAGGTAATTGCAGCCCGCGGAGAGGGCTCTCCTCCTCCGCCTCGGTGGAGGGGCGAGAGGGAGAAGGGCAGGCCGAGGTGGAGAGCGTGTGAAACTGCGAATTTTATGATTTACAAACGCGATCCTTTATAAGGGTATATGGATCTACGCGAGGGAACGAGGCGAGCCGCGGTTAAGATCCGCCCCTGTGACCTCCGCGGACCAACCGCGAGATAATTGCACGCCACGGACGCACGATTTACGATTTCGTCCGTGTTGGCAAAGAAGAAGAAAAAAATTCGCCACGCTTTCGTTTCGAATCGCGATTCAATCCGTCCGAACGGAAATTTTAATTTCGTGGAAGGAAGGAGGGATTTCCCTTTTCAAATATCTTCGACTAGGAATTTTAAATCGAGTCGAGGGGAAAATGGTGGAAAGGGAGCGGTCGAAAGCGTTGGCCGATTCGTTCTGCCGTTTGCACCGCAAGTGGAAACCGATCGCCCATCGAATTTCCGAGTCGGTAAGTAGTCATTGTCCGTCACGGTCTTTCTTGGAAGGTCATCAGACCTGGCCAAGGATCTCGTAGTTCGACCTCGTCCGTTTTAATTCGAGACGTTAAAATGTTCTCGACAATTTTATATAGGTGAGCCCTATCCCGGAACGGAACCAATTTGAAACCAATTCAAAGCCTCGATTTCGATCATCAAAAATTCCTCCAAATTAATTGTAATTTGGATGCACGTTACTTGCGTATACACGGTATACAAGCACCTCGCCGGAACTATACACACGCGTTATCAATTTCGCGTTGAGGAAGTTGGGCGTAATTTATTCGTGGTACGTTATACGCGCACGTGTTCCCACCACGTCCGCCCGTATGCTCGATTCGTATAATCGAAAAAATTATGGCAGGAAAAGCGAAGTGGCCGTGAGGGTAACGACTTCCATCGTATTACGAAGCAAGTCCCCGGGTAAGTGCATTAGCCGAAGCGTTCACGGATTAAGTCCTGACAGCGGTCGGTTCATCCTTGCCCAAATACAATTTCCGTTTCGAGAAGTAGCAACGATTTTGCGTTATCTCGATCTTCTAAGATTTCCCTTCCTTTCCTTTAAAAAAATTAATTGGCCGGCAGAAAGATAATCGGTCGTTAGAACAGATTATCGATTGTTATCCATTTGTGGACGGCCCCCTTTTTGTTCTCCGTGGTTTTCATATCACGGAATACATAACGGAAACGGATGAATAGGAGAGTTCGCCATAACTCGAGCCTTCTAGGGAATATTCGCGGCTTGGAATGGGGACAGAAAGGATGTTTGAGAAGCCGCGCCTCGGGACGTTTTCTCGTTTCTTGGCACCTTCGATTGACAATTCTCAGGCCTGCTACGAGGTTCCAACTATTTGCTCTCTCTTTCCTCCTTCCTTTTCCTTTAAAATCGTCTCTTTTTTTCGCCTCTCCTCTCTCTCTCTCTCTCTTCGTCTCCGGTGTACACATGTGGACGCGTTGTCGGCACACGCACAAGCGTGCACAACACCGAGATGTACCGAGAACGCAAGTTAACTATTACGGGGCCTCCTCGCGCTTTTATAGCCCATCTGGGTGGCGTGGCATACCACCGCCATCTTGTTAGCCACGATTAAATATTGATGCAAGAACGGAGAATCCAGAGTGAGAATGTGTTCGCGGAATCGGATCGCGGGAATCTGGGACGTGGTGAGCAATTTCCAATTACGCTAGGCCCGTTCCCTCCTTCTTTCCTCTCCTCGATGAATCACGAGATCGAAACGGGCGCCGATACTTTCGACGATAATATAATTTTATTATTATTTCGAGGGGATTGGATGGAGCGAGCGAGAGAAAAAGGAAGAGGGGGGGGGGAGGAAGAGAGGGAAAGAGGGAAGGAAAAAACGGCGAGAGCGTGCATGGAACGCAACCGGCCATTAAAAAATAATGCAAATTATCCGACTCCATTATATATCCTTTGGCCGATTTCGTTCCTCCGTTTCTTAGAACCCGATCGATTTCTTCGACCGCCGCACGCTCCTTTTGTCCCGAGATCTTCTTCTTCTTCTTCTTCTTCTTCTTTCTCGGGAATCTACGAAATCTCGGCCGGCTGTCGAACGATGATCGAAGGAATCGAGGAGGAGGAGGAGGATCTCTGGTCTAGCTGAGGGATGATGCGACGAACGCAATTCAACGGCTCCTCTCCGCCAATTTGCCGGTGCGTGTCCATTATTGTGCAAATCGGCGAGCAGCAGATTGCGGTTGACAATGGGGGGGATCGTGGTTCAAGTCGTTCGTGGCCCCTACGGGGTGGCGAGCCACCCCATCGTTAGCGTGCCGAATCAACCGGAAATTCCAGCTTTCGTCGCTTCCGTATTCACTCGCCGGGAAGAAAGGACAAGACGCGCGTGCGGCGGAAGGGGAGGTGTCGAAGGAATTAGCTCCGAGGTGAGATAATGCTCGTCCGCGTATATAACCGTTCTCATTCGATTCTCATGAAAATATTCGTTTATTATCGGGTGAAAAAGAAGGGGGAGAGAGAGAGAGAGACCTCTGTTGAGGACTGCTCTCCCTGTTTCCAGATAATTAGAGATCGACGGGTGTCGAAGACGCCACCTGGTCCATGCTAATTCCTTCGCGTCCCCCCCAACTCCTTCGGCTAATCCCGTACCGTTGAACGAGATTTGAAAAGTGGAAGGAACGACTCGAACCCCGTTCTTTCGAGTGGGGTTCAAAATTTTTGAAAACAAAATTATTATGATTTATTATTGGTAAAATGGTTTGTTAAAGGGCCGAGATTAATTTGTCGAAATTTGCAAGAAACAAATGTTATTAATATAACGACTGAACGGGTGAAAGGAGAGGCGTTTGTCAATCATCGAGAAGAGTCAATCCTCGAGAAACTTTGAATGACGCCATTACGATCGGTTGCATTTAGTAGTAAACCGCGACACTTATATATATATATATATATATATTATAGGCGCTTAATATCGTTAAAGCATTCTTTTTACGAGGCATGCACGATTAAGAAAGGCAAATATTAATCCGTGCCCGTACCGGGCGTGTAACGCGAAGAGAAAAGGCCAGGCAAAGGGAGGCCAGGCGGAGGCGGTTGCTCGGAAGACGGAGAAAGATTACCCCAAAACGAGACAACCGTGAGTAGATCGCTTTTAGGATCATTAATTATCCTAGGAAGCGCGAGGAACGAGCAGGATACCGTGCACCGCGACCAGCAGGGACGAAAGGGATGCCGAAGATGACGACGAGGGAACGGAGGGGAGAGGGAAGGGAGACGGCGAATGTCGCCACTGCAAACCGAAATTACCGTCAAAGATTAATGATCGGGGGCTTTATTACAGGTATTTATAGTCGTGTTCTAAAATCCAAAGCGCGGTTAACATTTCGGTTAATAAGACCGATACCGTGAGACGTTCGAATTTAAAAAAAAAAAAAAATTCGTCGCTCTGACGACTTGGTAATCTCGATTGAAACGAGATCCCATCTATCGATATTCTTGTTAGGAAAAATATATTGAATCTAATATTGTATTTGTAATGTTAAAGGATGCATAGAATGCTAGGGAATATTTTATATACCAAATAGGGAAATATATCGTTCGAAAGGTATAGACACTTTCTGAATAGATTCTCGAAGAGGTTATAACTCTTTGTTTTGGAAATTTTTCGAAATAAAGAAAAAGACGTCAGGGTAGATAAAGCGTGAAGAACGAGAATATTTCGTCAATTTTTTAACTAGTATCGATACAGCTCGCATTAATTAAGTTTAACCAGTTGCGATTGCTTTTACGCGAGGCGAAAAGAAGTCTAATAAAGAAGGGAAGAAAAAAAAGAAAGGAAGGAAAGAGAGACAACGCGTATACGTACATGCGTATAGGGAACATTCGTTCCTTAAATAAATCGCTTCGAGTGACGGATTGGGGAAGAAGATTAACGAGCGTCGGTGTGTCGTTCGATTCGATACGTCGAATTAACGCGGGACAGCAACGAAGTTCTCTCGGTATCGGTTATTAATGACTCGAGCCTCTGCCAATGTAAACCTTGCCGAGCGTTTTGCATTCGTGACTGAGAAAAGCTTAGATTAATCGCGACTGATAAATGCTCGCGATACCTGGCGATGGATTGTATTATAAGTGCATGAATTGTGCTTAATTATCCCCGATCGCTTAACAAGCATAAATGTTGTTGGAAGCATTACTCTCTTTCTACGCGATTTCGCATTATTAATGTTCATCGCCAAAATGTTTCTTTCTTCGGTCGATTGTTAAAAATAGGAATAAGATATTATCGCTTTTGTCGATAATTAAAAATTCGAAAACTGTGAAAATGATTAAGAAGAAGAAAATAAGATAGGAAATAAAATATTGATGGTTGAATATCTTGGAATAATATTACGTATTAAAAATCGTTAATCTTATTGTTGGTAGATCGGAAGAAAGATTATTTGGACGTTCATCGAACGCCTATAAGTATGCTTATACATAGATATGCAACCAGCTATGCCACACCCTTACACGATTCGGTGGTTGCGATCCTCCTTCGCTGGCTGTGCAAATATTTACTATGATTATCCGCGCAAATCAACAATACACAAATACTTAACATGGAATTACGGATGGAAAACGGTTAGCAGCATTCTATCTTCGATAACATTTTTTTATTTATTCAGACATAATTACGGTTTACGTAAAATTTCATTGATAAAATCTTTGTTTCATTTTTAAATATATAGATTATGACAAATAATGTTCGAAAGAACTAATAAAAAGTTATTTAAAAATACAAAGTAACGCGATATAAAACAACAATCTATAAGAATTTACAACCAATTATTAACGGATGATAATAGCTAGAGGTACAAAAATAAATATTTTTGTTACCTTAGTTTCACTATTGCTGCCATCTAGTAGAATATATTCATATTCATATTCGACGGTTGTAATTATTTTAAATTAAAAAATATATTTAAAAAAACGTTACTATATCGTATATGATGTAATAAATCGTTCATATCATATGTTTATATAAATATTATCACAAATGGACAAGATAGTATTATCATCCGATCAAATTTTTTTTTATTACAAACTCTGAAAATCTTTTATCATTTCATTGTCATTATCAATATTATCGATTTATTTAATTTCAAACCCTTTATTCCTTTCCAAGATAATAAGATAATTAAATAAATAAAAAGATTCAATAATAAAATTTAATATTGCATTTAATAGTGTAAAAAATTATAGATTATAGACATTGAAGTACCATCTAGCGGTGAATTAATAGAACTATTATATAGATAGAAGAAATAAAATAAAAAAATATGAATTTCTTAATTATTGAGTTAAAATTTTTAACTTTTAATAACTTACATTAAAATACTTATATTTTAGAATATAATTCGATATAAATTTTATCCAAATATTTTCAAATTTCAATGACACATAGAAAATGATACGATATTAACCATAATATGATAAAATAAACTATGACAATACCAACATGACACAATACGTACGCGTATGCGTACGCGTATGCGCATGCGCACTAACGGTAGTGAGAATGTAACGAATCTTATGCAAAGAATGAGAGAGACAAAAGACGACGATGCTCGGAAGGGGGTGTAAACTTAACAGAACTGTCGGGATATTCTCACAAACAAGTGCTATTAAAGTAATTTGACCTTTGAAATTACTGGATAACTCGGTTATTTTCCTATAATAACCTTTACGTATTCAGGATGTCCATTAAGAATAACGATATAAGAAGAACCGTCCGACACGTAACCTGCTCTTGAGGTAGATTTAATCTAATATTGAATATACAATTGTAATTATTACATGTATTTTTTCTCGTACACTTAAATTTTAAATAAATCTTAATTTATATTTTGATCATTCAAAAATAATCTCCTATATATAATTTTGAATAATCGAATAATACTAAAATTTGGATAATCGTGGATAATTTTATTCTTTTTTTTCTTTGTCTATTTTTATAGATACTGGTATTTCGAACATAAGCAACGATAAACATTAGATACAATCGACAACAATAAAAAAAATGTCGTGTACGAGCGAGCTTTCTCGATCACAGGAATATCTCAGCTTTCGTAGTTCCGTCCCGCTTAGAAAAATCGTCGTTGATGCCGATGGTACTAAGGTAATTGTTAAGCTTAATTTTATATCGAATTTTTAAAGATTTTATTCAACAAGATTAACAAGATTAGTTTAAAATTGATATCCATCCGATGACCTCACGATTAGAACTAAACAAATCTTATATCCGAAGATATAATCGAATCCATGATCGAAAGTCAATAAGTATTGAATGTTTTTTTGTTGAATAATAATATTTATTTTATATATTATATTGTGTTCGATTTCTGCTTTAAAATCGAAATATTGCTATCAATATTATCGTTAATCGCACAAATTAAACGGAACGTGGATTTCTTTTTATCTTTATTTGAAATGTTTAACGGTTTTATATCGAAACTGTTTTTATATTATAGATAAGAATAATAATCTTTTAGGGATGGAAAGTATACGATTCTAGTCCAAAAACCATTAAATGTCCACTTATATGTCTTCCGCCGGTTAGTGGGACAGCCGATATTTTTTTTAAACAAGTACTGGGCTTAGCAGCAAAAGGATACAGAATCATATCAGTAAGTTTTACAAACATTTATAAATACGTATAAATTTTATGTTAATGAAATGATTGATGTAAAATAATATTTCAGGCTGAACCGCCCGTGTATTGGAACGTTAAAGAATGGTGCGATGGATTTAAAAAACTTTTGGATTATATGGAATTGGATAAGGTGCATCTTTTCGGCGCTTCATTAGGTTAGAACGTACGAACCTGAAATTTCATACCCGATATGACAAGAGATGTATCTTCGATGTTTCAATTGAAATATTTATTTTCAGGTGGATTTCTGGCGCAAAAATTTACCGAAGTGAATGCTCATTGTCCTAGAGTAGTATCGTTGGTTTTATGTAACTCGTTCACGGACACGTCGGTGTTCAGTTACAATGATTCCGCGACAATGTAAGTATATATATTATGTTATTTCTATTATTAGTACGTATAATTATACGTTCTTTTTTTTTAACGACTATAAATTCAAATGAATTCACCGTATTTCATTTTGTTTGATTCTCACTTGTTTCGAGATAAGTACAAGAGAATGCGATATGTTATCTCGAATATTTTTGCGTAATATAACAATTGCTAATCAATTCAAATTGTAGCTTTTGGATTTTGCCATCATTGGTATTAAAAAAGATGTTAATGGGAAATTTTGTAACGGATAAAATGGACGGAGAGATTGTTGAGGCGATTGATTTTATGGTAGAAAGAGTATGTATCTCCGTGAATGTTTTTTCTTTGTCATTTATTATTCTTAAAAATCATTACATGAATATTATGCATCTGTTCGCAGTTGGAAAGTTTGACGCAACCGGAGTTAGCGTCTCGATTAACGATGAATTGTGTCAATTGTTACGTACAACCGCAAAAAGTGTGTCACTTACCTATCACCATTATAGATGTTTTTGACGAGTACGCGTTATCGAACTCGGTGAGAGAAGAAGTGTATAAATGTTATCCAAATGCTAAATTGGCACATTTAAAAAGTGGCGGAAATTTTCCATATTTAAGTCGAGCGGCAGAAGTAAATTTACATTTACAGGTAATTATTACTTACTTTGAATTAAACTTATGGTATCAACGCAATTGATGATACTTATATTATTAAGTGAAAGTAAAATATATTTACAGATACACTTAAGGCAGTTTGAAGGTACTGAATATGCTGCTTCTGAAAGAAAAAAATTATAGCGTCATTGGTATGGAATTGAAACAGAATGATTTATAATTATCATTCCAATAATGCATTTTACATGTAATGATATTACACATGATTCTCTATTTATTCTCTAATCAGCAATCTGTCTGATTTAAAATTGTCAATAACGCATACTAAGATGTATGATTGTTATAACAATATTGAAACGGTTTTAAATATATTCGCCATATCAAATATGCCTAAGTAATTTATGTATATACATATTAGTATTGTAAAACACTTATGCTATTTTTATCGTGATATTTGAAAATATTTCTTATCGTGTATTTTCTTAGGCGAATATTTATTAATCGTAAGTTTCGAAAATGAATTCGAAATATAAAATAATTCCTATATTGTTTTCGATCAAACAATAGCATATTCTATAAAATATTAATATATAATAATAATTTTTATGAAAAAGAAACAAAATTGAAAAAAAAAATATTTGTTATAGATAAAAAAAACTCAATCAAATATGCAACTAAATGTAAGTTAGTTAAGAAGAAACAAATTGAAAATATATACATATTAAAATTAAGGCATACATCGCGATTAAATAAATATATATTTAATTCCCAATTGTATACCTAAGCTCGTTCGAAATAAACATATAATTTTGTAAAAAAAAAATGGTCTAGAAACATTAAGAAACAATCGTGAAAGATATGAACTTGATACGTTTCATTCAATAAAATATTAACTGAATTAAGATGATTTGCTTCGAGATGGTTTGCTCTGTCGGTGAATGAACTTCGAAGACGGTATACTCTCCAAGATATTCTAACAGAGAGACCGTACAAGAACTTGTTCGGTATCGATTTCTCAACATGCGCTCTCTCTCTCCCGTTTCTTTTAAACGAGATTGGATTACACAGAGTCTCTCTTGTCTATCTATGGGACACCTTACATTCACCTATATACGCATTAATTACACACTATACACCGCAAAATTCTGAGCAACTTGCCAACTTTCGAACACGAAACTTTTTTGTACATATGTATTGATATATCAAAAATTTCCTATTAATAATAAGTTTGTCTCGAACTATATTATTTACATACGGTTGTAGAAAATACTTTTTTTTAAGTTATAAAATAATCGTTTTTTATTTTACACAATATTTCCAGATATCGTTCTTCAGATACTTTAGCCTCAAGAAATATTTTTCGCCGATTCTTATATTAATTCCTTTTTACAATATTAAGATATATATAAGATATCGTTTATCTGCAAAGTTTTCTGGATCTTATTTGAAACTGATTGTTTCGGAAGTTCGAGTTTCCAGTAAGTTTGCCAATTTTAATCTCACGAATAAAGGATTTTTACGATCGATAAGATTACGATTATCAAAGAGCAATATCAAATAATCGATTTAACGATAATGTTTGATGCCGTAAAGCGGGAAACAAGGGACATTTGAAAGTTCAGTCGTTCGAGTGGTCACGTCGCGGATAGTCGACGCGTGTTTCGCTCACGGCCGCGAACGGAATGCGTACACCCGACGATTATCGATGCACGCATCGAAAATTAATCCGTTCCGTTTTGTGTCGCCCGTAACGATACGACACGTGAATTTCTTGTAAACATCGCACTTTTGACGTACGTCGAGACGTGATCCTATCGAGATTCCCTCGAATTCTTCTCGGCTGCAAGTGAATCGTGATTGCAAAGAGTTTCGTCGCACGTTCCGACGCGGTTAAAAGACGATCGATAGCTGAATAGAAAAAGCGGAAGAGCGAATAATCGCGAAAAACAAATACCCGGGTACCTGATCTCATCCGGTAGGCGTGTGGAATTCGATACTACCGGCGTGTAATCGTGAAACGTTTTGTGAATATTGAAGGCACAGTTTGCCGACGATTCCTGGACTGTAGATAACGTATCCTAGTTTCTTGCGGTCGATCGATCGGCTAACAAGCTTTCCGCGACGCGGATTTCTTCGACGTGAATAGCCTTAAGCGGAAATCGTGTCCAGAAACTGATTCGCGGGTGAAAGGAAGGCGAATTGCGAGGCGAATTTTCCTTGAAAATATAAGGGTCTGGTGTGTCAACAAGTTTGTTACTCGGACGGATGTATGATTTCTTTTTGAGATATTACTGATATTTCCGGTGTTATCGCGATCTATCGCAACTAAGTAAACAGACGCTTCGATGAAAATACCAATAAATGAATGTAAGTTGTTGACTCGACGCGTAAAAAAGTTTCTCTAAAAAGGAGGATACTTGCTAAAATTTTGAAACGTTCACAATACTTTCGAGATTTACGTGATCGGTTTTACATAACGGTCTTCTCACAAACAAAAAAAAATATATTGTACTCGTAATTAATTGAAAGTTAATTAGAGAAGAATAGAACGTGTTTACACGTGCTTCACGCGTCTTCGAAACTCGCACAATAATTAACGTGACGTCAATAATAGTATTTCTACGATTACAATTAACAACAAATTATCATATTTCGTATTATTCGATAAAAATGTGAATACAGCGGGGTAACGTATATCATACGCTTATTCACAATTTACATTAATTTTCGATTTGTATGCTTTAATAATTTTTTTTAATTATAATAATGATTAACGTAGTTAAAAATTTTATATCTGCGATATGAAAATACTTTGTGGAAAATGTTTGAATAAATACGATTTTATTTACAGAAAGAAACGCTAAAAAATGGACAATTCTTTGAATGATCGCAACGAATTCACTTGAAACGGATCGAAAATTTTGTTTTCGAGAAACAATCGTATTTCGAAAATTTGAATCGATTCTTCGAAAATGGAAAACGCGGAGGAACAATCTCCTTTATTGGAGAGGAAAATAAGCACGTCGACGAAAATCGCTTATGCCTTGGGACATATTTTCAATGACCTCGCTGCAGCCATGTGGTTCTCCTACACCCTGATTTATTTTCAAAGGGTGGCCTTGTTGGAGCCGATCGTTGCTGGTGCTCTTCTACTTTTGGGTAAAAAAGAAAAAAAAAAAAACTGAAAGAGAAAATCAAATTTTCCTTAAATTAAGAAAATCGTCAGATGGTCGAAAGAAAAAAAATTGAAAAAAAATTTGGAAATATCTAAAGCGTTCCTTTGTCCTTTAAGGTCAGATCATCGACGCCTTCATGACTCCTGTCTTCGGCGTATTGGTCGATCGATACCTGAAGAAAAAGATCTGGCATATTATCGGATCTGTGATGGTCACGCTATCGTTCCCAGTGATCTTTGGTGGGTTTAACAAATCGTCACACGTAAGTATCATGCTTCTTTACGTGGCCAGCATCGCCGTATTTCAAACCGGATGGGCAGCTGTGCAGATATCGCATTTGTCCATGATCCCTGCGTTAACGAATTCGTTGCTGGCACGGGCAGACTTAACTGCGATAAGGTGATTTTCAAGGTTTTAATTTTCACCGTCCCTTTTCTTCTTATATCTATTATATTTTGATCCACCATTATAAAATGATGTCTTATGGAACACAGGTATTCCGCCCAAGTTGGATCAGCCGTTGCAGTATTCATCGTTACGTGGATAGTTCTACCCACGGATGAAGAGGCAATGGGACGATTGGTCGAGGAGGACAGTTATAAATTTAGAGTATGCCATTGAAATCTAACAACTGTCCGTTCCATAGTGTACATTGAATGGAAATGGACGTCGTAAAAGAAAAAAAAAAAAAAAAACATTCTTAAATGCTTAAATTTTATTACGAGAGAAATCCCTAATGGATGCTTAATGAAAATTTCTCGTTGCAGAATATCGTTTTGACTTTAACGTCCATTGGTTTGATGGCCACCATACTCTTCCACGTGTTTCTAAAAGAAAATTTATTAGAGGATTACGAATCGCACAAAGGGAATATCGAAGAGGCTAAAAGATTGTTCGATAGCTCTCAAAGTGGTCGAACCTCTTTGGTCGGCACGACAATTTTACTTAGAGTGGCTATGTTGTACGTAGCCAGCAGACTTTTCATTACGTTGGCCACGGTGTATTTGCCGTTGTACATAGAAGAAACGGATATCGATGGAAAAGAGGCCCTCGCCACTGTTCCATTGGTCTCCTACGTATCTTCCTTTGTTGCCGCTTTGTTACTAAAGTACATAAACAAATCGTGCGGAACAAAGGTGTGTATATGAAATAAAAGTGCATTTGTGGTTGATAGAAGTGTCGAGTGTACCATCGTCACGTGAAATGTTATTTATTTATCGTTCCTCATCAGGTATGTTACTTTTTGGGCACGTTAATTGGCGTAATTTCTGCTGCGGTCACGGAATACGGAGGGACTTCGAAGACAATTTTATACATCGTGGCGATTTTAATCGGAAGTGCAAGCTCGATCACAATGGTCACAGCGTTGAGCGTGACGGCGGAGATAATTGGTCCGCGAACAGAGCGAAGCGCCATCGTTTATTCGATCGTAACATTTTTTGACAAAGTTGTTACGGGACTCGTTGTCATCTTTATCGAGAAATTGTGAGAAAATTGATACTTCTCGAATATTTATTAAGTATTGTTAAAAGATGGAAGATAAGAGTATTTTTTTTTTTTTTTTCAGGAGATGCACGCAACCAACGTACTGTCCAAATTATAACAGAGATACTTTGGCCCTTGTGTGCGTTCTTTCCATGCTTCTCGGACTTGTCACACTATTTTCAGTTTCGCGATGTTTAAATTAAGAATAAGTACAAGAATTTTTCTATAACAAGAAAAAAAAAAAAAAAGAAAAAGAATCATTGAATGCACCTTTACATCCTCGTATATATTTCATCTTGTAACCAAGGATCATTTCATACTTTCGTACTTTTCCATTTTTACACGAAGAATATTTACATACGAGTAAACTTTTACAATAAAATAATAATTATTAAACAATTTTTTCCAAATATTAAATCCAATTATCACGAGTTTGGAATTATATTTTCCCGCCAATTGTGCGTTGTTGCGATAACATATATATATGTGTGTAAAGGAGAAATCGTTTTTATCGACGCGATTGAAATTTTTGCAGATAGATGTCGTTGTAGGGTTGCGGTATACCCTTGGAAATTTCCAACAAACGGCGTGGTGGCAGCGCTAAAGGTACGATGACCTGCTCGATTTACACGTTACGTGGCGCATCGTGGTTGCGTTGTAGAACGTAAGACGAGATCCGTTGAATTCTACTTGGCCGTTATGTCTCGTCGGAGCATATAGCACTTATCGTATGGACCTAACGATAGATACGAGCAAGATTCGAGAAAAGGGAGGGGAACACAGACGAGCGAGTCAATCTCGAAAAGAAAGACAGAGAGGTTGAGGAAAACGAGAACGGAATAAGGAGGGAGGAAGAAGGAATGAACGTGAACGCGCGCGCGCGCGCACGAGTTTGCTCAGGCCGTTAGAGAGGAAAGGATAGGAGAAGGAAGAGGGAGCGAGAAAGGAAGAGGGAAAGAGAGAGGGAGAAAAGCAGGCGAACGAAGGCGCTTTGGTGGACCACGAGGCAACGACAAACGGCGCATACATCGCCTCGTGCGAACATGGCCCGGAAGGTGCGCGTGAGGCTACTGCGCAGAGTCTTGTTTTGCTCGGCGGGACGAGGGGAATACGGAGGCGGACGCATGTTCACGGGGCATGGCGTGGTGCGCGTTCTAGTAAACAACTTGTGTGCGACTCATGCGGGGAATCTGCGTCCCGAGTAATCGTGATTTTTCTGTCGAACAAGCGCGATACGTCGGTTCAGAATGAATTGTACCGTACACGGATAAATCATTTGCCTTGTGTCTCGAGAACACGGCCTCATACGTGGAATTATTAGTGCGGTTTAACCAAGTTTGTCGGTTTCTCTCTTTGAGAACTCGACCGCGGACCACCGCGTGTGTTCCTCTCTACGCGTATGTGTTTACGTGTGTAGTGACTGATACGCGTGTTTACATAGAACAAGTGTCGCCGGTGTTGACCGATTTCCAGTGTCATCAATCGACTTTCGATCGGCTTCGAGTTTCGACGTTTCGTCGGAGTCATTCGTCTTCGTTTTCCTCCGTTCCACGTTGACACGGTAGGTTCAATCTCGTGGAATTCGTTTGATAGAATAGCCACCGAATTCGATCTCGGCCACGGCGTCGTATCCATCGAACACCGTGCCCGTGATGTATTTTCGGAGTAGCGCCATGCTTGGCCACGACTATGCTCTACGAACCGCGAAATCGAAAGACGCGTGTTCGAGTTCACGATATCGGCGTCTCACCGATCGAATTTTCGCTGGATATTTATCCGTTTCCCTTGTACAAATACGCGCCAATATTGCAAGACAATCGATTCGAGCATTCACTTTGAACGCCGCTTTCGATTCTCATTGATCGTCTGTTTAGCCGCTGTCAGTACCCTAGTCGGTCAGGCTCGCGCGCGCGTTTCTCTTTCACGTATTCGAATGCTTGGTAAACGGTCGTATGGAAAACGAAGGCGTAGAACGAAGGCGTAAAGGAAGTGCGCGATCGTTTACCTCTGACGTATGACATACGATCGATTATGGATATATCACGCGTCTCAAGTTTCCTCTAGACCGGATAAAGATCGATTCGGCGAAGTGGATTGTCGTAACGGATGGTTTCGCGGAGAACGCGTTAAGCCGATATCAATGGTCTCGCAGCTACTGCTACGACATGTGAAAATCGTATACGTAGTAGTTGGAGCGTGTTGCGTTCCCTCGTGGGGTGAGTAGGGGAATCGGGGTGTAAAAATGGAAGTTGGAAGAGGGACGGAGAGAAAGAGATAGAGACGCGTTAGAGAAATAGGTTGGGGAAAAAGACAAGGAAGGAAATAAAACAGTGGCGTGCGAATTGGTCGAAGAAATCGGGAGCGGTGGAGCACGCGATCGATGTCTGTGTCGATCGCCGTAGCCAGTTCCTCGGTAAAAGGTCCTCGGAACGTCAATAGGCAGAGCGGCGCAGCTATATCGCATTCCACGTTATTTCTCTCTTTAGTCACTGACCTCGCGACTGTTCGGCCAACCTCGTTTCGTCGCCACTCTCGCCTCCTTGTTTACCACTCTCGACCGATTCCGAGTCGACCTCCGCTCCGAAGCTTCCTCTCGGCTTCTGTCTGTCTCTCGTTCTGCTCCTATTTCTCTCGTAAACCGAACTTTTTAAAGGACTTGGCTCCGACTACGGACGATCTACAGAGGTGACGAAATAAATATATCGAGGATAAATATATATTCACAAAATTAATCGTATAATATTTTTTTTTTTTTTTTCAATATATTTGTTGTAAATCGGTGCAATTGTGATTAATGAGGTTTTTAGAACGCATGTCTAGTTTGCGCCAGCTGTTTGTTGCACGCTCGTAAAACTGATTTAGATTCTCCTCTACAAAATGTAGCAAGTTTAGCAAATAGGAAATGAAAAGCCAGTGTACGTGTATATAAATTTGATAGCTCGTTGATAGCTCGAAGTGAGAATATTAACAAAGTCGGTCTTCTCGTTTTCACCGTAATTTATTAAGAGGATAAAGTAATCATTGACGCGATCTAAACGATTCTCGTAATTCGTTCATCGATCAACAAATATTTTCCAATATTGATCAAACGTGTACCGTTTTTTTTTCTCTTTTTTTTTTTTTTTTTCTTTTTTTCTTCACGAAAAACAATTTACTTCCTAAGGATCGAATCCGAGAATTCGATCGACTCGATGACAAAGAACGACGGAATATCCTTTTACGCACGATCGAAGAAACGCCCTGAAAAACCAACTTGGTCCGAAAGCGACGAAGACGACTATGTTTACATCTGGACGACCTTGGATGTACACAGGGTGATTGTAATCGAATAAACAGGCTTCTCGATACATGCCACGAACGCGGGAAAATATTCCCGCACTATTGGACGATTAGCACGATTCTACAGTCGGTTCACGAGACAGTTGGTTGTGACATTTAAGGAAAGGGTCAGACACGTGGCGCGCGTTTTTCGAAACTATTCTCCGGGCGTGTGTTCGTGCGTTCCCCCTCGATCCCGATGAATTAAACGAACCGTAAAGTATAAACGCACGAATTTTCGGCCTCTTTACCGCGACAACAAAATAGTCCGTGCTCGGTAAGTAAAATTTGTATCGTCGTCAACGGCTCGATCGGTTGCGTAACGTGTGTTCACGTATCACGAGTTGTATTCGCGTACGCGTCGCAAACAAAATTTTTATTGCGTTAGTCGCTACCACCTCGTTCTTAACATTCTGCGCCGCAATCTCGCCTCCGACTCCATTTTCCCGGGCTTGCGTAAGAAAACGCAAACCCGACACGGGCTCCGCTCCATCTTACGTCGTAAATAACGATCCTCCGATGCCTCTGATTGCTTCGTCACCGCGAAAGCGTCACAACGTGCTCGTCAACGACGTTCTATTCACGTTCTATTCCCGCTATAATCGTCCCTCCTACCTACCTATTCCGTTTTCGGTTTCCGCGATCGGCACAGACGCACGTAAATATCTTATCGCGAGCACGCGCCTTTCCTCGAATCTAGCTTCGTCACTATTTTGTTACTATGTGTCGTACCTAGCGCCGGCGTCACGCGCGTGTATACGTGAAATATAGTATCGACATAACGATCAACGAGTTTAACGATATTCTTAAAACGACTGGGCTTAAATAAATTTTAAATTCACTATCGTTCGAGTATCGTTCAAATTTTTCATATTTTTCGATTTTGATTGAATCGATCGTATTGCATGGTGTTTCGATCGCGAAAATTTTTTTTAAAAGCCGATCAATTTTCGCTTTTTCGCCGAAGCCATCCGCTGATTTTTTACACGCGCTTATGTACATTCGCGTTGGAAGATATATAATGGCTGTGGCAACTGTCGACATTCGTTGCGCAAGGAGTTCACATGGATAAAGATCGCCTTTTGTGACCAGTGTTTTCTCCTTGCTTGCGAACTTAACGCGTTTGTATATCCCTATCCTCGCTTTTAGATCGCGTAGATTAATTATGCGCTTTGTTTCCCATTGTTTGTTTACATTTCCTTAGAGATCGTCGATTATAATTGGCGAGTTAGTTACCGGTCAACGATCGGTAAGAAGAAGAAGAAGAAGAAGAAGAAAAGAATCATTGTTACTTTGTAACGATACACTTTGCAGGGAGAAAGAGAAGATGTATAAACAGTTGCGATTAAACTTTTGCCGAAATTCTTCGCTTCGAAAGATTGATCATCATCGTTGGAAAATCCATGGGCACAGTGTGTGACTTCCGCCGTCACGTCCGGCATCACCTTCGACGGTGCGAATTGATCGGTATTAATTAACCGAGAAGCGGTGCTAGCCAAGTTAAGGAGATCGACTGCCCCCTATCCGGCTTTCATTATCACGTGTGCAAGGGGCGTTAATTAATGCGAATACGTCGAATACGCGTATCGGTCGATTGTTCTTTTCTTCCCGTGGGGGAGGCTTTATCCATCGAGTCGTGATCCATCCACGTGGATGGAATCGCGTTCAGAGATCCACCAATGCATTTATTAAGCGGACGATGAAGAAAACTGGGACGATCCTGGGATCGTGGAATGCGCAGGAGGATGGTCGCGCGAAACAAAGAATAGCGGGAGGGAAATGGGAAAAGGAGAAGAAGAGGAGGAGGCGAATGGATTCAAAGAAGGAGACGATAAAGTACGAAGGGGAAAGAGAGAGGGAATGGGTGCCCTTCCTTCCATCAATGCCGCTGCTCGACCACGTTAAGTATGCAAACTGTGGCTATGCAGAGGCGCTGCTAGCGCTGGTTTTACCTTCCACGAACTATATTTCATTCGGGCGTATGTGTGTAGCCCGCGCCACGATGGGAACACATCGCATTCCACGCGTGTACGCGCCTTGTCCCAAAACCGTTCACACGGTCAAATACACAAGGGCACCCACGTTCCTCTCTCGCTCGTGGACATCGTCTTTTCCTCCCTCGACCCACCCGCCTTTTGTTGCACTTGTTGCGATTTTGCCGCAGTTAATGCGAGACGCACGCCCTTTCTCCGTGTATCTATCTACGCCACGCAACGGGCAGAAATTTCTTTTTTCCCTTCTTTTCTCTCTTTCTTTTTCTCTTCCAATCCGAGAACTCTCGAATAGGTCTGGTATAATCGGTCCTCGTTGCCCCGAAAACCCGTCTCGACCTATTTCCCCCATTCATCGAGCGGGTATGCGCGTCCCCCATTCGACGAGGCATTCGTTCCGTTGTTCCAAAATTTCCTCGCTTCCCGTGGACGGATAAATTATTCGATCGAGCGGATATATCGGCGAGGATTTAATCGAGCGCGAAACTGTGGCCTATCGGGTTGCGGAAGCAAAAAAAAAAAAAAAGTTGATCATTTCTCCGATGACGTTTCATCGACGACGCGTGGACGACGTCGATGACGAGGTTTCTCTGTTTATGCTTGGACAGGCATCCTCGACGCGCATCTACACGTATATACACGCTCTCGACTCTTCAGCCTTGGCACATATACCCGATCGTGTAGTGGTGCGGTCGCGTGCACGACCTATTGCCACCTATGTACCCGTGTGCACGTATAAAATATATATATATACATATATATGTATATATATTATACGTAGTAGTCGGTAGAGAGATTGGAAGGGCGACGAATGGAGACAAATTCAGGCGAAGGGCATCGTCCTCCTCCTCCTCCTCGTACGGATTCCCGCGGCGTACCGCAACTTTTTTTCCCTCCCCTCCCCACGTTCCATCCACGCATCCCGTAAATTACGCAACGGGCAAAAGCGGCCGTTTTCATTATTATTTGTCGCCGATCCGTCGCGCTGAATGTAGGCCGGTCGTTCTCCCGCGCGCTACGTCGGACCGGTGGCCATGGGTTTTTAAAGGAAATTATCACGGGTCCTCCACGCGAAATTGCAAAATAGCCAAGGCGAATGTTCACGGTCGGAGAAATCCGAATTCCACGAACGTTCCCGTCGTGGCTAACTAAAAAGAAAAGGAAAAAAACCTTGGGCGCGAAATGTACGTATCGGAGAAAAAACAGAGAGAGAGAGAGAGGGGGGAGAGAGAGAGAGAAAGTGAGATAAGTCTGGTTTCCTCGCGCGTTACATATTCGTCCGTTGAGACTCGGCGAAACGAATGAAAAGGCGCGAGAGTGTGGTGGTGATGGCCGTTGTCGAAGGCACGCGTGTTTCTACATAGTTACATACGTACGTCTATTATTGCGCAGTAGAGTATACGCGCTCGTGGTAACGCGAGTCCACTCGATTTGGCCGAGGCGACGATCGTAGCACGGTTTCTAGCCGGGATGTGGTAGAAAAAGAAGGGGAGGGAGACGCGTGCTGGTATCGCGAAAGGCGGCCTCCTCCTCTGTCGTGGCACGACCGACGACGCGGCGACGCATCCGCCGCCGAGCGGCGTTTCTTCGCACGCTCGCCGCGAGAGCGAGCGTTCGCTTCCACCCACACGCCTTCGACTCCTCGATAGAAATCTAGATCGTGGTCGTGGAAAACCACGCCAGATGTTCCACATTTCTAGCGAGCGCGCGTGTTTATCGGCCGAATGATCGCCTCTCTCTAGGTATACGCCGCGAATCTCCTTTGCCCCCCCACTCCCTCTCCTCTCGGCCCTTATTGCACGCTTCCGCCCGATGGCCATGAATCGACCGTCCATTCTTCGCGAATCTATTAGCCTGCTCCTCCTCGTTATCGATTATCGATGCCTCCGCGGTGTGTGACGTCGTTTCCTTCGTTGTATTAATATCGTTGCGAACGGACGAGGATCGGAAGAGGGACAGCGCGAGAACGGTGTTGCTCGTCTCGATATACAATTTTGCCGAGCCAGTTCTGTATCAGCGTCTCTCAGCGTGGAATGGGACCACGTTATTTGATTCCACGGTGTTTTTATCGCCGGAGTTATCCACCAGCCGGACCGGGCCGGGCAAAACACCTCGTCGATCCACACGTTGAAACACGCGCGAAACATCCCGCGGGATTCGATGCGGAGAGGAGAAGCGATCGATTTCTCGAATATTCGGCGCCACCGAGCTCCCCGTGTTCTCCCGTCTCGTAACGAGGCTCGGTTGGAAACGGTTCTATCGGTATCGATCGAGGGGGATGATCGTAAATGAAACGACGGGCAATAGTCGTTGGCCGGAATCTGTTTCCACGGTTGGAGGAGAAGTCGGGAAAGGATGGTCGTATTCTATTCTTCGTTTGCTCGTGGCAAACGAGTTAGGCGGACGCGCAAAGTTGATACGTAGTTGCTTTCGCTAGAGCTGGGAGGTTGCAGAGTAATCTGGGACACGATGAGCGGAGCCTCGATTTGTCTCGCGTAACACCGAGCCGCGATACGACCCGGCCGCTCTCTCTCTCTCTCTCTCCTCTCGAGAGAAGAATGTCGCGCTCTCGCCTTCCGAGATAATTAACGGTCGCTCGAACGAAATCGATAAACAACCGTGCGAGTTCAAAACTTTGCGTCCACTGGCTCGTTCGTTAGTCGGAGATTACGCGAGCGAGAGGAGGGAACAGCGTGCGACAAATCGATCCGAGGAATCGGGAATACATGGTAGTAGCGCGTAAACGGAAATCGTATAATCGGGGAACGCGCAGGTTCCCTTACGCGGTATTCGAGGGGAACCCGAACCGAAAAGGACACGAGGAGGAGAAACGACGTAATAAGCGTTCCGCGGTTTGTTCTGAACGTTCTCTCGGAGAGAGGGAGAGAGAGAGAGAGAGAGAGAGAGAGAGTGAGAAGGGGGAGGAAGAGAGAAACAAAGCGAAGGAAGAGGAAGGGAAAAAAGCACCGACAATAGTCCAACGGCCACGGGCAAAACGACCAAAACAAATGTCTCACTAGTATATAACAACCACATTCCACTGCTGCCTCACGCCATATTTGAATCCTTCTCGCTACCCCCTCCGCCCCCTTAAGTTTGTTTGTCTGTCCCCTCCCTGTCCCATGTCTCGTTTCCTTTTCGTTCCCGGACGAGCCTAACGCGTTCGTCTTCTTTGCTCATCTCTCCCTTCTCCGAGCTACTCTGCCTTTTTCCTTTTTCTTCTCTCCTACTCCTTCTCTCCTTCTCTCCTTCTCTCTTCCCATCAAATTCTCTCCTCTCTCCCTTCCACGTCTCTTTCTCTCCCTCCCTCCCTCTCTCTCTCTCTCTCTCTCTCTCTCTCTCTTCTTTTTGTCGTTCTACATTACCCCTGCGACTCATTTTCCTTCTGCTTCCTCCTTGGTAGTCGATGAACAGAGAAGGGGAAGGAGAGACCACCACGACCGCGTTCCATGCTCTCTCGCTGTCCTTTGGGCGTGGGTAAATACTTAAACGAGCGCCCCAAGTGTCTTACCTATCGTTGCTAATAAACCCGTGCCTTATTGCGTCTTCGTTGCGATTCGTTTCTTTTTTTGACATCTCTCTCTCTCTCTCTCTCTCTCTGTACATCCTGTACATCCTTTCTAATTCCTTCCCTCTCTCAACTTCGTGAAATCGAGTTTTCTCCAATTTTAAGAGGTGGAAAAACGCGAAACTCTGTCTCTCTCTCTCTCTCTCTCTCGAGGTGTAAATCACCTCGAGACAAGTGAAAATGACGCGTTTCTTTCGTAAGTTTACGACGATCGTAACTTAAGAGGGCGATTAAATTGACATCTTTGTTCGAGCAACGAATTGCCTCGAAAGCTTGGAACAAAGTTGAAAAAGGATCGAGCGGAGACGACGTGTACGTACTTAGTTTTCGAAATCGATCGTTGGACGAACGGGGGAAAATTGTGACTTCTATGAATAGAAACATTAGAAATTTATCGATTTTACCGCGAAATATTTTCTCCCCCTACCTTTGTGACGGCGCATTCGCATTCGGATTCACGGTGGCAAGGCGAACGTTCTCGAATACGTTTTCTCGGTAAAAGGATCTCGACGACGAATAGGCGTCGGTGAGAGGAGAAAAAGTCGGCGAGGCGCGAAAATGTCGCCGCGGAGATTGGAGAAAGATGAAAAAGGGGCGAGTTTCCTCCACGGCCAAAATCGTCGTTTATCACGCTAGAACAGAGAATACGTTCAGTTTTCGTGGTTGCCGTCGGATGGCGTCCCTTCTATCGTCTCGCATCACCGACAGAAATTGGCATCGCGACTTCTCTCCTCCTTCCTCTCGCTCCTCGACGCTAAATCAACGCCCAACTCGATCCAATAATTCTTCTCCACTCGATACGCCAGAGATTCCGTTTAAATCGTAATAACCGGAATCGAGGGAATTTCCCGATCGATCCCACAACACGATCCATTCCCTCCCCCCTCCACTGGATCATCGATCACGTATTTACGCGGAACAGAAAGGAGGAGAAGCGCGATGCGCGTATCGATTTGATCGACGCGCGTAGAATCGAATCATTATCGCGCATCTCGTCCCCGAAAGCCCGCGTCGCGGAGGGTCTCCGTTTTCCCACGGTACGCCGGACTCTGGCGAACGCGCCGCCACGGAATTCCAGGTCGAGACCAACCAGGAACTGCGCCGCATACTGGAGAACGTGACCGTGGCTGGACGAAGTAAGAAGATGCGCTCTCCGACTCGCTTACTTCTTACGTCTTAATTCTTCTTTGCGCGGTCTTCGAACGACGCGAGTACGAGTAACGCGATATTCGCCTCCAACTACTTTTTTCCTCTTCCTTTCTTTCTTTCTTTCTTTTCTTCTTCCTTCTTTCCCCCCAATCGTTCCTTTTACTCGTCGTCATTTATCGCTCGTTATATCTTCGAGGCGAAAAATGATCGGTCTCTTCGAAGTTCGCTCGGGATGAGTAAAAATTAAAAGGGTGGTGGACGGGACCTGTTGAAACGCGGCGCGGCCAAGCTAAACCGGTTTGCGATTCGATTAACGCGCTAATTACTCCGGGTAGGTACCCGGAGTGACGTTCCATTTCGGCTTCCCCCCTCCCGATTTTCCGATTTCCACGTAATTCCAACCGTTTGACCCCTGTGTTGCTTTCTATCGATCAAGGCCGCGCGTAACGCACACTCGCTCGCCCAGATTTTTCAAACCGAGATTCTGCTTTTCTAAGATCTCTAAGGTAACCGTAGATCGTGCCCGTGACCGTTTATCGAAACGCTTGCCCCGTCTCTTCTTCCCCCCCGTTCGACGGGTCCTCTCCTGGATGGGAGAGCGGGGGGGGGAGGGGATCCTTAACCGGATTTAATTGAAAAAAAAAGGAAAAAGAAGGAGAGGGAGGAGAGGGGACGAAAGCGGAGTGGACGGAAAAAACACGTACGATATTACGTTGTAAATGAGGGAAGCGGACGGGGGTGGTTGGGGCGAGGAGGAGGTTTCCAGATGGTAGCGTAGTAAGTCTCAGGCCTGTGGAGGAGAGGTAATAGGTGAGGAGCGTAGTAGACGAGCGTGGCGGGGATGGGTGCGAGGGTGGACGCTGCGGAGGGCGGAGCCCATCCTTTCCTTACTGCGCACTTTCTTACCCCTCCGCCGGTGTTCGTATTCAACCCTCGGCACAGTCGGCGTCCGCGGGTACACAGTTTGCTCGTACAAAAAGGTGGTGGCGCGTGCTGCTCTCCTCTCCCAGTGTCTCGTTCGTTCGTTCGTTACAACATCGGGCACAACATCGCGATCCTTTCCCTACTTCGGCAGGGAGGGGAGGCCCCGTCGCTTATATTCGACACGCACACAGTGCTCCCTCTCCACCTCCCACACCCCCGCGTGGTGTCCGTGTGGTAGCCACGAGGCGCAGCGTGACTTTGACGTGCGATCATCCCGCGATCATCCGCGCAAGGTGCGTCGACCCTTTATGCCACGAGGCAGCCGCCACCGACCGGATATCGGGACACCGACCCTCTTCGACGCGTCTTCGTTCCACCACCTTCTATCAATCTGCACGAGTGGTAGGGACAACAGTAGTAAGAAACAATTCTCCTTTTCTTCTTCTTTTTCTTTCCTTTCTAATCAATCTAATCAAAAGTGCGACGAGTCTTCTCCTCCTCTTCGAAGATTCGAGGCGAAAATAAGGGCACGGAGCGGAGCACGAGTTTCGAAGCGTGGCAGTGTTGTGATCCGCGTGGAGCGCCAACCAGCGGAAGGGATTCGCTCGCGCCCATTCCCTTCCTGCCCCGCCTAAACTTGGCGAAAACTAATTCCCCCGCCGTTTATTTACGATCGATACGCGATTAAAATCGCCTAGGATCCGTGTAACATTTTCCACTCGGTCGGCTTTCGGTTTAAATATCGCGCCCAACCGGATTATTATTCGATAATTCTCTCGATCCGAACGAGGATGGGGATCCAACGTTGACCGCACGCATGCCGACACGGAACCGCGTCCAATCCCTCGATGCATTTATTAATGCGTGTTGTTTGGAGGGTGGTTACGAGCTGCGATAGAGAGAGAAGGGGAGGGGAAGCTGTGCCGTTTCTCTCGGGTCGAGGGATGACGATGGGACGGGGATCGGGACGAGAATGTCGTCGGCGGGTGAGGACAAGGGTGAAGGGGGTCAATGCACGCGCGTCGAGGAGTGACTCGCACTCGAAACTCGAACCAGAACGAGAACAGGACCGAGAGAGGACAGCGGTAAACCGCTACGCTTCGTCTAGCGATTCTCATCGTGTCGTGATGCACCACACTCAGCTTCCAGATAATTGGATATTTGCCCTGTCCACCGACCTTTCTTACATCGTTTCTCTTGTTCTTTTTCCTTTTTTTTTTCTTTTTTCTTCATTATCGCGACCAATACGTCACCATCGACCATTCTCCAGCCAAGGAATAACTGGCATGATTGCGTAATTATCTTTATGCACCGTTGTCGTCGTTCATGCTCCACTCTCTATCCTTGGGCCGCGATAAACTGCGTCAATCGTTTCGAAGCGAATTTAGTTGGCGCCTGCTCGGGTCTGGACAAGTGGAATCAGAGGTCCGCTCGGTAATTGCGACTTCGATTAATCGCGATGCCTCATTTCATCGAGTTTATTTTCGTTCGACCCACGACGACGACGACGACGACGACTGTGCCGATTCTTCGAGATGCTCCCTCCGTTAGATCGACGGGTCTGGATATATTCGGCACGCGGTAGATATTTGCCCGCATAACGAATTCGAATATCGTGCCGATCGATTTTCGATCGTTCTAATTACCCGCGTTTGACCTTTCGCCGTTATTTCTGCCATCTCTCTTTGTCTCTCTCTCTCTCTTCGTACGAATATCGACCCCCCACAGGGGTCGCTATGGGATACGGCCCAAGGATTAAGCCGTGGATCGGTTGGCAACGATACAAAAGAAAATCGCGTAAACACGGAAAATCGTTTTGAATATCAGTCGATTTCCAAGCCGGATTAAATCCATTGTTCCCTGGAAACGATATATCCAATTACGCGCGATCGAGAGGAAGGAAGGAACTTATTTCCTTATTTCATGAATGCCCGTTGCAAAAGAAGAAAAAGAGGGGAAGAGAGAAGAGGAAAGGAAAAAAAAAAAAAAAAGGCAAGGAGGTTGGTTGTTGGATACACGGTGTTGAACACGACACGGAGGGAAATATATCGGAAGCGTGTAACGAGCGTACGAAGCATATCGGTAGTGCGCACTAAATCACCGCTGATTTCTCGAACGAACCGTAGATTATGCGCGGCGGTGCTCCATTTAGACGCGCGTATATCGCCTCCGCTTCTTCGAAACGCGTGGCAAGTCTACCGTACGTGCACCAAGTACCGAACGAGCGTTGCACGCTATGCTTCCTTGTATCGCGACAAAACACGGCCGAGGAAAACAGGGAGGTCTATTAATACACCGGCTTCTGTGTATGGAAAGGAATAGAAACCCTCTTCTCTCGACGAAATTCTTCTCGGAACGGCGGGGAGAGACGGCATGGGAACACTCTCGTTTCCAAGTTCGTGTAGTTACACTCGAATCGAGAGGAGAAGAAGAAGAAGAAAAGAGAGGAAGGAAGAAAGGTAACGAGCGGATGCTGGTAGTTTTGGAGAACTGTTTTTTAGAAATCGATGGGAATAACTCGGGCTCAATTAAACGCGCGTTACCGCAAATGAAGTGAATCGTGGTTGTTGTCTATCTCGATTTAAAAGTGGTTCCCTTCCACCTCTAGGGTAAGGGTATTTTCGATATCCATTCGTGCGCGGGACGTTAAACGAACAAGATTCGAGGAGAGATGTTTCGGTGCGCGTACGTCCATTCCAATTATCCGCGTGCGCGTGCCTCTGTCGTGTCCGTATGTGTGCCGCAGAGGTAATAGCTTTCGCGATCTCGCGTGCCCGTCTCTCGAGATTCATCCCGAGCACGATTCGCTCTCGAGATTTCGTATGCACGACAATCCGGAATATATTAATCTTACGAATAATCTCCCCCCCCACGAGTTTGATCTCGTATTCTCGCCTGTTCGATATTCGATTTACCAACCTCTCGATTTACCTTCTCTCTCTCTCTCTCTCTCTCTCATCAGCCCATTTTTAATCGTAACCCGTTTGTCAACGCAGGGATATGATTTAAAAGAGATTCTTTTCTTCTTCTTTCGATGAGGTTGAAGAACTCGATTTTCTCGTGGACGTCCGAATATAACATTCTTCGAAATTCATTCTTATCGCTTTTCACGGGAAATCTATCGTTGCGAAAATATCCAGCGCGATAACGTTTTACGCGATAACCTTGTACTTCGCCTTCGAAAACCATATATACATTTTCGATCGAAATACCATGGTAACTATGCCAGTAACCATAAGTTTCCCCGCCAATATATTTCCGGAAATTCCACGATTTCGACATTCCGATGGGTGTTTCCCCATTGTGCGTGTTTAAGAACAGCCCTATTATCCGGATATTGTTTCGCGTATTGCGCCGCTTTGACACGCGTCGATACGAAACGGACGCGATCCAGTCGATACGACGGGTTACGTAAGGCCGGCGACGTTGCGATTCCTTAATCCTCCCTTATTGGCATAAGCACGTGGCAAATGTCGAAACGCGTGGAATTCCTTTACGCTCGGTCATCGTGATCATTAGTACGTATACGGCGCGCCATCATCCTATTCGCGTTCCAAGTCGTTCCATTAACGAATCAACGATCGGGGAAAATGGGACGCGGCGGGGGGAAGGGGGATGTTTGGATCAGGTGCGCGCCGCGAGTGCTCCTTCGAGATGGATATTTCTCTCTGTATGTATATGTATATACACACTGTCAAACAATCGGTGCGGTCGAACGAATCGTCGGATAATGGGACGAAATGAGGCTCGTTAAAATACTTGGAAATACGTTTCTTTTCTTTTCGCGATATCTCGATGCACGGCAATGAAAAAGTTGTTTGATAAACGTGCGCTGCTTAATTCTTTCGGTTCGTTTTCGCACGAGGAGGAGAAGGAAGGAGGAGGAGGGGGGGGACGCGATTTAAAATAGGCGAATTTCAGGAGGGAGCGAAACCTCTTCGGCGTTAAACGGCTTTTTTCCATTCCAAACATCGTTTATCGGGGTCTGCACAGGTGCGACGAGGCCCACCGCCAACACGTTGCGCGTAATCGCGTTTAGAAAACGTATTCTAGGCGAACAATTGGGTTACAGAACGCGTTGGAGAGCGTTCGCGCTGGTTAGGCATGTGGCAATGTTTTGGTCGGCATCGATCGTCCACCCCCTACACTGCGGCGTAGTATCATACTTCCTTGCTTCTCCCGCCCGATGCCCTCTCCCACCACGCGCATAATCCACCCACGCCCTGGTTCACTCAGCCACCCTTACACGCCAGTGGCTCTCAATAGGCTCGCTTTCGCGCGAACCTATATCCATTACGCGTTACCGTATGATACAGTGTAACGAACGCGAAGCCACCTTCTCTCTCTCCTACACTCCTGCTCGCTCGCTTAAAATTCCTCGAAACCCTCGAACACAGGGGAATACGCGAACGAGCGTATATAAATAAATAAACCCGTACATATCCCGAAAGCGACAAATATATTCGAACACCGTTCGTCGATTTCTTGTAGAATTTCTAGGGGATAATTCTTGTTTTCGTAATCGAGCCGCGTTAAAGGCGGCGGAGAGCCTCGGCCAGGCTGTGGAATTTGCATCGCGGTCGCCGGAGCCGTATAAATTGCAATTAATTTATTCGTCTGTCTCGTCCGTGCGCGCGCCACGCGCTCGAGAAACGCGATGCGACGACGTTCGAATTCTTCCCGCAACGGAACACTGTTGTCAGCGGGCCGAAATTCGCCGAAACGAGGCGAGCGCCGACGAACGCGGCCGACCGTTGCCGAACCGCCGCTTCGTGTCGGCACGAGTTTGCACGATTTCAGTGGTTCTCACGTGGCTCGCGACGCGCCATTCCGCGCTACGGTGCCGCCACCGGCGCGGCATGGAAGTTCATTGAACGAGCGTGGACGCGGAATGGCGCGTTCACGGTCCGCGCGGATCCTCGAATCGAACGCAGCCGGGACAATCTCGTCTAATTTCGAGCCGTCGTCTCGAAATTTCGTCGCGGCCACGGCTTCCTTCCCCTAACGATATCGAAAATTACTCGACCTCGTTACGCTTTTTTCCCTCCCCCTCCCTCTCGCAAGGACATGCCGTAGTCGTAGTATGTATCGATCCTTCGACCGGGCTGGCCACGTTCGAAGGATTTCTTCTTTCGTTTCACCTCGTCGTGGATCGTCGATCTTATCTCGAGCCCTTGTGTCACGACCTTAATTTCCCACGATTTTTGACTCGAGCGATATTTCTCTCTCTCTCTCTCTCTCTCTCTCTCTCTCTCTCTCTCTCTCTCTCGAGCCGAAAGGGCAAAGGAGAAAATGTTACGGGATCCGCAAACGGTATCAGATCTTTTATCTCGAGACTCGATTCTTGAAAACAAAAAGAACAAAAAAAAAAAAAAAAATCGCTTTATGAAACAACTTATACAACCGCGTAGAAATGTAAAAAAAAAAAAAGGCAGGAAGGTAGAGAGAGGTTGAGCGCGGTAGATTTTCAGTCGTGGTTCATTGTTGATGCGGGCTCGCTTTGAAGGGAATTGGATAGGAGATTGGACGAGATAATGGAAGCTGGGCGGGCGCGAGGAATTCGTCGAAGGGAGGCAGCCGGGTTCGACGCGTGCATTCCTCTTCGCACGCGCACCTTCGTAGAGCGCGTAATTTTATTTGCACAATGATAGAGGTACCGGTTGTGTTTGTCGCCACTCGAGGCTAGCATTATATCTCATTACGCTCGCCTTTATCGCCCGTGGCTCTCTAGCTTTCAAAACAACCGCCGCTATAACCGACTCGTAATAAAAGTAGTATCTTTGCCGCGTAAGTTTCGAGAGAAGAAAAAGCGTCGTTGTCCGTAACCATTCCCCTCCCATTCCCCCTTCCCCGCCCGGAAAACAACGATAACGGCCACGAACACGGTTCAAACGAATTGGACAAGGTCCTTGCTTTCCCTCGAGTTCGTTAAATGTACTTTGTAGTCTGACCTACAAAGCGAATGAAAAAAAATTCGCTTTGTACGACGCACACACCACGTGAGCACACACGCGGCCTATTTTCTCTATGTAAATTTATTCAAGCGAGATAAAAAAGAAATCGGAAAACGGGCAGGGCTCTCGACGTTTCACGAACTTTTCGATCGCGTTTCGCCCTCATTTTTGATACAGCGCTAGCTGTATCGATCCGTATCTACGTGGTTTCTACATTTTTCCTCGAAGAAAAAAGAAGAGGAAAAAAATATCTATATATATATATATACACGTCAGGAAGGAAGAAAAACGAGCTCGAGGATCGGGAAAGATCGGCAGGAACGGAACAAATAGAGAACGAGGAACATGATCCGAGCGCGGCGGCTGCGTTCCAAGATAGAAGCGAGTGGCGTGCACGAACATCGAGACAAGTCTACAAGGAAAGCGGAACCAGACGAAACGAGACAAGTCTCGAAAAAAGGCATAGGCTATCGACACGCGACCAGAACGCGCCATTATGAATCAAGGTGCGACGGCGTGATCGTCTTTTGTCGTGGCAATATAGTGTGTAACTTCTCGAAAGTGCATTCATTACGACCGAGAGTCGTTCGCGACTGTCCTCATCGGCGATTGGTCAAAGGTTCGACTCGTTCGAATCGAGGGAAGGGAGGGGTGGACTGTGCGAGTCGATACACGAAAGAAGAATTTCGTGGAATGGAAGGAAGGAAGGAAGGAAGGATCGAGGAAGAGAGTCGAACAAAGTTGAACAAAGTCATCCGGGACGAAGAAAAAGTATCGACCGTCTTTCCTCTCTCATTCAGTTGGTCCGTGACGTGATCGCCGTGCGCGAATAGCCAGCAAGCCAACCACGCACCGAGCCGAGTTCGAAAAAGACGCCATAGGAGCCGATACGACGCAGTAGCGCTCGAAAGAAAGAGCCACTGTGGCCCGAGACTAATTCCATGGTGACCCTTTCCTTCCTTCTCTTCTACGCTATCGCTCCTTCTCCTCCTCCTCCTCTTTCTCTTTCTTCTTCGTCTTCCCCTCCTCCTCCTCCTCCTCCTTCCTTTCGTTTCCTTTTGCGTCTACGATTCGGTACGAGCCATCGTGTTTTCGGTACGTTGAACCGATACCCTAGGCGACTTCTATTTTTACGAAATACCGACCGTTGAAGTTTACGACTTTAAATTCACGCGAGTTTCAGTGGCGCGCAAATTACATTCTAAACCCGGTATAAATTCCTGACTTCCCCACGAGTTCTAAATTTCGAAACGTATATAATACGAAGGGTACTAAAACAGGTCTGAAAATTCGCAAGTAAGTCCTGATCTTTCGTGGCAGCATAGGCGCAAGCCTCGGTCTTTCGTTCGCGAAGCGGCTGACAGGTGATATGCGAGTGACAAAGCGAGAGAGAGAGAGAGAGATAGCGAGAGAGAGAGAGAGAGAGAGAGAGAGGTAGGGTGAACGGCGGGTGCAAGAGAGGGAGCGATAAACGGGAGGTCGGACGGTCGGTCGGTGTCGACGGACCGGCAAACGCGAACACAAACACTTCATAGTAGAACGTAGCCGCGTAGTGAATGAAGCCTGCGGCCTACTGCCTCCCCCTTTCAGTTCGTGCATCCCTCGTGCCCTCGCCTCGACCCTCTCCCACCACTCCATTCCCCGCCGTTTCGTCGCTCAGTCGATCGCCTTCCCTTTCCCCTTTAGCCACGCTTCCCCCACCGCTCGGCTCGCCGTGTGTACGTGTGCACGTACACGCGCTCTCTTCTCCCCCCATCCCAGCGCATCGCCGCGGCCAACAATGTAGCAACGTACGTGTATCCATCTTCCTTCGTTTCACTGGATGCACCGGCTACACGCGGCACGCAGCCACCGGTATACGTGTATAATATATATATATATATATATATATATACACACCGGTATTATACGCGAGACAGCTGCTGCGTCGCGACGCACGGATCGGCCGGACGACGAATCAAAAGCGCGGCAGATCGTCCGTTTCCGGCACGGCTAATCCGATCGAAACGGTTTTCCAACCGACGACAAGTATGTAATCGCTACGCCAAGGGTGGTCTGTCTCTATTCCAAGCGGCGAATTTATTTTCTTCTTTTTTTTTTCCCTTTCCTCTTTTTGAAACAATTTTCTCAACAAGATATTCTCTTGGAACAATTCTCTTTCCGCTTCGTGGCGTTCGCGGAGTTTGGGTCATTTGTTTCGGCTCGAATTTCGAAACCGTTCGCGATCAAATATATGTTACTCGGATTAACGCGATACGCGATTGGCGGGTGTGGACAAATAGCGGTAGGCGGACGCGACGGATCGACGCGTATGACGGATGACGTCATGTATCCCTTTTCTATTCGCATCCCGTGCGAATATTTCAACTTTTGTCGTCGCGCTGTCAACGGAAAACGCAATTGCGAACAACCGTCTCGGAATTTCAATTGGGCACATAGTAGCACATTCTACCCTTTTGTACCGTGTTTTTTGCCGAGGGGTAAAACGACTATCGTCTTAGGCCGATCCGTGGGATTGCATAGGCCGTGTTTCCACGCCGTGACGGGTTTCGTAATTATGCGTACACCTTATGCGATCACCGACCCCTTTCGCAGCCCATCGAGATACGAGTTGTACTCGCTCCACGTTTCCCAAAAGATCCTCAACCCTCTACATTTTCCCACGCGATCGGATGTCGTAGAACGATCGATAATAGTGAACAAGGTAGAAACGCGTTTTCGAACACAATCGAGTTGTTTTCTAGGTCTTTGAGCTTCTCGGGTCGAACCACTCGTCGTAGAACATTGTTGGCTCTTTCCTCGCTCCCTTTTTCTTTTCTTTTCTTTTCTTTTCTTTTCTTTTCTTTTCTTCTCTCTCTCTCTCTCTCTCTCTCTTCGTTTTCTACCTCGCGTTTCGTCCAAGTATCTCGAACTGTTCTGTCAAACCTCTCTCGTTCTCAAAGTCTCTTTATTACGTATTCTTGACGGTCTTCTACGCGAAGTCGATCGGCCATTTTTTCCCCCTCCCCGTCGAGTTTACAGAAATTCTTACAGAGATTCGTACACGATCCAGTTTCCAGCCGACTTTTTAACTCTTCGCGATTGGCTCGCTCGCTCGGCGTGTTTACGTAAAACGGGGTTGCGAGCGAGTCGGATAGTCGGACGTTTTAAATGCCGATCGGGTTTTCAACTCGGTCGTAGCTCGTGACTAATTGCCAACTCGTGTGCGGCTTTCTCATCATCGATGCCCGCATTATCCTCTCTCCCTCTCCTTCTTTCGATCGAGGCGACCTTTCGAAATAAACGGACGATCCTTCCCATCGGATACATCGGTGGTCGCCTGTATTTTCAACGTTGTGGTCACACACTGTGTGTAATTTTGTTGCCGCGCGGAGAGAAATACGAATCTCATAAAGATCCGGTAAAGACGGGAGACGACGACCGCTGGGATCGAAACGATCGGTATAAACTTGCGTCGAAATGCATTAACGTCCAGCCAGAAATGGGCTTTGCCGCGGCGTTGACCTTACGTTCCCCGAGCTTATGATTCCTTTCCCCCTCCCCTCCCTCCCGTTCGTTTCCTCGATCATCGAGGCGAGCCTCGAGGGAATCAATTTTCGAACGATCGATCGATCGAGTCGAAAGATCGTGATCCGGTGGAGGGAGAGGAGATTCAATCGAGCGGATCACTCGCGTACGAGGGCGCGTGCTACCGCGTATGCGGCCCGGCTGACCCCCCTCGTACACAATAAATCAATTATCGCTCGTTAGCGGGAAAAATGTACCTTCGATCGAATCACGTTACTTAACCCGTGGTGTCATGGTAACCAGAACGGTGTTTTGCGCGCCCCTCCGCACGATCCTTCTTCCAATCGTTCTTTCTTCCAATCCTGTTCAACGGGCGTGAACGTTCTTTCTTCGTATCATCTTGGTTGGACCTGGTTCGTTGCGACGGAGAACGACTTGAACGTACGAGAACCGATTAACCGATGTCTAATTTGCGGGGAATACGGCTACCGTTCGTTCCGCACGATCGGCCCGATTATCCGGGATCGTGAGAAGCGTCGGTGAACGGACCACATTCCATCCGGATCGAGGTATACGTGTCTCGAAGAAAAAGGTTGTCGCGATGATCCACGTTTGCGCATAAAAGGGAGGAGGAGGAGGGACGACATCGACTGCCGCCCATCCTTCGTTTTCCTTTCGTTTGAGGGAGAGGGAGAGGTGGATGAACCCCGCCGATTATTAATTTGTCCAGTCTCTTTGGGGAACGGTCAAAGAGCGGGCGACACGAGGCGAAAACAGAGCGACGATTTCACGGTCGAATGGAATTAATATTAGATACTGTCTCGTCCAGTTATAAAGCGTGGAACGAACGAACGAACGAACGAACTCGAGGGAGTTTTTCGCCCGTATCCATATATAATCCGGACATCGTATGCGAACATCGAATGCTTCCTCGATTGAACACGCGCGTGGTGGAGCCGTTGATCGGGCGGTGACGTGTACAAAGCCGATCGCGGAAACGAGTTTCATGGAAACCCGATGGCCTGGATTCGTGGATCCCGATGAATGACGACGACGAGCGCGACGACGATGATGATGATGACGCGATTATCCAAGTATGCCCCCCCCCCCTCCCTCTATTCTTAGAAACCGACGTGGCCGGCCAACTCCGCTTAAGTATTCCGCTCGGAGCATGCGTGTGCCTCTCTCGTTTCTGTGCTAACGATGCCCGTTTCGAGCTATCCGGTAATTGAATTTCAAACCGACAACACCGAGCCGCCGTTGTAAAAGTAAAAGTAAAGTAGGTTTTCCGGCGAGCGAGCGAGCGAGCGAGCGAGAACCGAATCCACTTTATTTTCCCCTCCCTTCCAAGAAGAAATTTTCTCCCGGAGGAGGAAAGGGAGGAGGAAAGCGGCGATGAAAAGCGACGGAGAATTTCGCAAACAAACGTATTCCCGGACGATGATGCTCTTCTCTCCTCGCGAATATTACGACACGCGCGTTTACGGAGGAGGGGCCCTTCTCGCGCACTTTTCCAATTTTAACCGGATTTATAGCCCCCGGGATCCTTCGATCTCGACGCATCCGCGTTCTCCGTGACTCATCGTCGGGGATAGGTTTACGACGAGAGAGAGAGAGAGAGAGAGAATTTTTCTTACTTTCTCTGAATCTAAATTATTCCCAAACACCTCGAACAATTTCCGCCGAGAGTCGTTTTTCCCGAAAGCTGGCTGCTGCGAACAGCCGCCCTTTCAGCTTCCTTCAATCTCCCTTCCGCGATCGAAGGTTAGAAGGGGAATTTCTCTCTCGGTGAACACCGAGGCGAGGTGGTACCTTGGAAAACATTCGTTGGAAACGATCGGGGATGGATGGATAAGAATCGAGGAGGAGGAGGAGGAATTGTTGTTCGCGGACGCTGGTCGTAAACGCGCGAAGAGCATGCGTTAACGAGGCCGATTAAATCGCGCGCAGCCTCCGCTGTTAAATATCGACGCTATTCCCCGTAAAATTCATGGGAACATTTATTTCCTCGTGTATTTACATTGCGCGCCAACTACACCGCCGGTTTTCGCTTTAACGTCATCTCCACGCTCTCGGCGGGCGCTTTTCGAAAAATAATTCTCGTAATTCTCTGATTTCAGGATTATTATTGTTATTATCGATGGTGGCAAGATCGAGAAGAGGGAAGCGTGTATTTGGGATGATTCGTGCACAAGGAGGGAATAATCGAGTATAAATCACGGATTCGTACGGAGAGAAAGAGAGAGATTCGCGGTTCGGCTGTCATCGAGTTCGACTCGAAAGACGCGATCGATGGCGGGATTGAGCCGGGAGAGCCATCGGTGTCGTTTCCTCGCCGCCAGGAGAGACTGATATTCGGCTCATTCTCGAGGATTGGGCTCGAACAAATAGTACAACACCGCGGGAAGAGATGCCTCTTCTACCACCAGCCACGCTCCAAGGTTACGTCTCCGACCGGTCCTGAGTCTAGTCGATCTTCCTCGAATCTTCGTCCACCGCCTCTTTTGAGTCTTCTTCCTCTTCTTCCTCCTCCTCCTCCTCCTCCTCCTCTTCCTCTTCCTCTTCTTGCTCTTCTATTCGAGGAGAGGACACAGGTCGAGAAGACGAGAAGAACCACCGGAAGACTGGATCGAGGAAGATGCACGACCACGAGACGACCAGGATGAGAGACGTTCGGATGTGAGCAGAGGGAAATATCTGGGATTATCCGAGGGACAAAGGCGGAGAAATTGGCGGTGCATGAGAGAAAGGCAAGGCATGGAGCCGTCAACGTGGTGCACGCGCAGGCTCGGTGGTAGCGTAGCGACGTCCGCGACGATCGCCGTGAAACCTCGCACCACGACCTCCTCCCGACCTCTCTCGAGCGACGCTCCACTCGATCGTCCATCCACCCAAATCGACCCTTCCTCGCAGCACCACGACCACGGCCCGTCGCTCTGCGACCTCTGCGAACGGCTTCGCGGCTCGGATCCTCGGTGGACGGTGGAGGAGGGCCCCGATCGGATGACGAGACGCGGCGGCCAGCGATCGAGCCGCGCTTCCTCCGCAAGGATATCGACGGATCCGACGTGCGGGCAACGGTCCAAGCCCGACCCATCCTCGGCCAGCTACGTCTCCAGCGTGGTACGGTGGACCTGCTCGAAGGCGAGGTCGCCTCGCCAGACGTTAACCTGCTGGACCATTTTGTTCCTATTGGTACTCGCGTTCTCCGCTTCCGCGGACCTGCAAAAGGCAACGTCCAGAGAACGTTTCTCCAAAGAAGAGGGAGGTGAGTCGATCGATTATACGTAGACGATAGTTTCCTTCATCTCGAAATTATTCGATCGGGTTCGATCAATTGGCCAAAAGAAGGTCGGCTTGCATGCGTATTTCATTGCTTGGGAGGAAAGCACTTGGCGCTTTTCTTTTTTCCGAGTAGTCGGAAAGGGTCGTATGCATTGTTTCGAGTCCGGTTGAAAATATTGACCGCATCTTCTTGACTCGGCGAGAAGCAGCGAGGCATCGATCGAACGAATGCAAATATTAATTAATTGCCGGCTAAATTGCAACGAATCGGATTCCGCGTTGATTTTTCCGCGTCGTCGATGATACCCCTCCCCCCCCTCGAGTTATCGAAAGGCAATTTCGCATTTTTGACCCCGGCTCGATACACACCTCGCCCCTGTTGCTCGGTGAAAAATTACTCGTTCTTCCTTCTCCCTCTCCATCCCTCCCTCCCTCTCTCGCGATCGTTACTACGAATCGAGCAAGCGGCTCGTCGAGTGGAAAGCGGGCGCGGGGGTGGGGAATGGCCATTAAACTCATTAGACCGGTCCGTAGTGGATGAATCTTTGACCAACTTTTGCATTTTCATCGTAGACGAACACGGGTAGTAATCGACGCGCGATCGAATGAATATTTCCGTCGGGGATGCGACGATTTATCTCTTCTTTTTGTCAAGAATTTCGCCAATTTCCCTCCGTGTAATCGCCGCTCGAAACCAGTGTAAATTACCTTTGCGAGCCAGCTCGGGAAAATGAGGATGCCCCTCGGTGATACAAACTTGTTCGACGAACAAAGGAGCTCGTCCTTTTTAAATATAATACGCGGGATACTCTCTTTAATACCCTCTTCAATTTACGGATTGTCACATCTCTGGATTATCGACCTTTATCGCACACGCGCCCGTAACGGGATTCGTAATATTTTAATTCTCCCCTTTTGCCGCGAAATTTAAAAATAACTCGCGTTCGATGAAAATTAGCTCGAATCGATGCATATGTACATATATCTTCCTTGTTGGACGATGGAAGGGTGGACGTTTAAATGGAACAGTTAGCGTTAAGTTAGGGGAAAAGTTTGGAGAATCGGGAGGAGAGGAGGCCCGCGCTCTCCGTAATTCGGGGGAATCACGCGCAACGTTGAGTGGCAGAGACAGAGGAGCGAATCGAGTGTCGGGTGGCGGCAAATGGGCTGGAAATATTTAACCCGACGCCTCCACGCCTCTTTCCGTCTCGTTGAATTAGCGAAGAGAGAGAGAGAGAGAGAGAGAGAGAGAGAGCAGGTGAAAAGGAAAAGGTGGCGCGGTTTTGGGAAGAGATTTATGCAAATTTTTCTTCCGAACCGTGAAACGGTTAAACTCTTTTCCTGCGAGGAGATGTCTGTCCTCGAACGGCTCGGGCTGCGGTCGACCTTCGACGCGAGCAAAACTTGAAACGCGACGATCGTAAAACTTTGTCTCCTTCTCCTCCTCTTCTCCATTCCCTCGATTCGAGAAATGACGACTCGACTCGCCGCTTCGCTTATAATCGCCACCCTCTCGTTTCGTTCGTTTCGCTTCCCCTCCTCTCGTTTTATCGAGCAGGCGACGTCGTGGTCGAACATCGAGGCGAAGACGTCGAGCGAGGAAGAAACGGGAACTATCGGTTGGTTAAACAGGATGTTATCTCTGCAAGTATCCGATCGGAGGGGAGGAGGCCGAGATGATGCAAATTGCTCGGCCGATTTGCATCTCGTCGATCCTCTCCACCGTGTATCATTATACACACACACACACACATATATCGATTTCCACCGATTCGGAAGTCTTGTTTATCCAACGATACATCGATACACACAAGAAAGGAGAGGAGACAGGAGCCGAACGATTAACGATGAAAATCGATACCACCGATTGGAAAAAAGGTGGAGAGTAACGGAAGAGAGGCGATCGTGGTAAAAAGGTGGTTTCTCTCGAAACGATGTCGAGATAAAATCTCGAAGCGGGTAAAATAGCCTTGAATTGGCAGGGAGCCTTCCCTCCCCCCATCGGCGAATTCTAGGCTTGCAGCGCGCGAAATTCGTCACGCGATACTTGGATGAAGGATGGAGAGAAGAGGAGGAGGAGGAGGGAGAGCGTGAAACGAAGCGAGAAGGAGAAAACCGCGGCGAAGCGCGGAAAGTCGTAAAGGCCGAGCCCTCGTGAAACGACGACGACGACGACCACGACGATGACGACGACGACGACGACGAGGAGGAGGAGGAGGAGGACGCCGCCGCCTGTAACCCGTATTTCACAGGGCCGGGGCCAACTTTGTTTCGAGCTGAAACCGTATAACGAAACGAACGATCGGCCGATTCTTTCGCCGCCCCGTCCCTCATACGGCCGAATTATGCAAATGGCCACGGCTCGTATAACCACGATGCCATTCCCGAACGCGATCCCGCCACACAGATAATATCGGACCATTCTTTGTATTTCTGATCCTCTCCCCCCTCCTAACCTTCCCTTTCTCTATCTGTTCTAACGAGAAAGGATCGCTTGCGTGCGAGTAGCGGAGCAACTCGATCGTCGGTCGCGATAAAATTATCAATTTGATTTGGACGCGAATTAAAATAAGAGGAGAGAAGGAATAATTAGAAAAAAAAAAAAATAATTACAGAAATATTATTTTAATTCGATCCTTATCTCTTCGATGCGTTTTATATATATATTTTTTCCCTTTTCTCTCTTCTTCTTTTTAATTCGCATTACGCGTAACGTAATAAAACTCGACAACCGTGAAAAACGAATCCCCTTCTCTCTCTCTCTTTCTCTCTCTCTCTCTCTCTCGTCGAGGACCTCGATCGAAATCTTCTTCTTCTTCTTCTTCTTCTTCTTCTTCTCGAGGAGGAGAACAGGTGGCTGGCGATTCGATTCGCGCCTTCCCTCTCCCCCAATTTCTCTCTCTCTCTCTCTCTCTCTCGAAATATCGTTCCTTCCCAGTGGATCGTTTAATCGGTCACAGGTCGGTAATCCGATCGCTTATACGCGATCCCTCGTTACCAGGGCGTGCTCTTTCCCTCCCCTCCGTTCTCGCGATTAATCAAGAATTATTCGCGAAGATCGGACGGACGATCACCGCGAAGGAGATCACACCGAAAGGGCAGGTTTCCTCCGCAGGAGGAGGAGAGGGAGGGAGAGATTGCTAATTGGCAACCGCACGCGCAGGAAGCACGCGGTACGCCCCGAGAAAATCAAATTAAAACGCGATTATACAAAACTCGGCACGCCGCGTTAATTCCCCCGACGGGCTTCCGCCGGAAATTGAGTATTCGAGCGCGGCGATACGGACACGGAACAGGATGCCATTTACGGCGAATTCATCGTCGCCTCGCCGATCCGTGCACAACCCCCTTTCTCGCGAGTTTGCTCCCTTTACCGTTTTCATCGATTTATCTCCCCCCCACTTTTCCCTTCCAATCACTTAATCCGATCGAACGAATCTTTATCTTCGCCTTCTCTCTCTCTCTCTCTCTCGTAAGCGTTATGGCTCGTATACTACAGGCCGTTAACTACGACGGTGGTCGATGGATCGGTGATATCGGTCCAATCGGAGAGAGGAGAGCGGCGATCGATTGGAAAGCAGCGGCTCCCTTTTTCGGCCGGTTCCGTTATTCTCCGTTCCTCTCTCGAGGAGCAGCGCGTCACCGCTCCCTTCGGAGCCAATAATTAATTATCTTCGATTAACGGTCGTCGTGTTCGATCAACTTGCGATCCTCCAACGTCCTCGTGCATCGAGGTCGAGGATTGTAAAAAAGGAAATTGTCCCGAAGGAACAAAGGAAAGAAATTTTTCGAGAATTATCTTCGACTGCCGTGTGACAAATTTACCAAGGATCTTCGTACGGATCGTGTATAAAAGTAAATAATTGGATTGTGTTAAAAATATTATTTAGAACGTGAAACTTTTTCTCATACAATGGACAAAAAGTTGCCGCCTTTATCCTTTTCGCTACTTCTCCGCAAAAATGTGCTCGAGAAAGATCGTCAGCGTTTGTGCCTCGCAATTCGAGTTGCTTTGGCAATTGGAGAAAAAAAATTGATTATAAAAACAAAATATAGTCGCTCATAATGGCGACTATAATCGCCTGTAGTTATCTCAGTACCTGCTATTTTATTTATAGAGTGACTATGATCATCCATAGTATCTCAATAACATTTTATGCAGAATATAGTGCGACTATAATACGTAGTATCTCAATAGCATCTTATATGAGCAATTATAGTCATTTGTAGCATGTCAATGGCATCTTATGCAGAGCAACTATAATACCTCGATAGTATTTTATACAGAGCGACTATAATCATTCATAGTATCTCAATAACATCTTATGCAGAGCGACTATAGTTATTTGTAGCATGTCAATCTTATGCAGAGCAACTATAATACCTCAATAGTATTTTATACAGAGCGACTATAATCATTCATAGTACCTCAATACCATCTTATGCAGAGCGATTATAGTCATTTGTAGCATGTCAATCTTATGCAACTATAATACCTCAATAGTATTTTATACAGAGGGACTATAATCATTCATAGTACCTCAATAGCATCTTATGCAGAGCGACTATAGTCATTTGTAGCATGTCAATCTTATGCAGAGCAACTATAGTACCTCAATAGTATTTTATACAGAGCGACTATAATCATTCATAGTATCGCAATAACATCTTATGCAGAACGACTATAGTCGCCCATATTATTCCAATAGCATTTTATGCAGAACAACTATAGTTGCCTGTAGTATCTCAGTGACATCTTATGCAGAACAACTATAGTACCTCAATAGCATTTAATATAGAGCGACTATAATACATAGTATCTCAATAGCATGTTATGAGCAATTACAGTCATTTGTACCATGTCAATGGCATCTTATGCAGAGCAACTATAATACCTCAATAGTATTTTATACAGAGCGACTATAATCATTCATAGTACCTCAATAGCATCTTATGCAGAGCGACTATAGTCATTTGTAGCATGTCAATCTTATGCAGAGCAACTATAGTACCTCAATAGTATTTTATACAGAGCGACTATAATCATTCATAGTACCTCAATAGTATTTTATACAGAGCGACTATAATCATTTGTAGCATGTCAATCTTATGCAGAGCAACTATAATACCTCAATAGTATTTTATACAGTGCGACTATAATCATTCATAGTACCTCAATAGCATCTTATGCAGAACGACTATAGTTGCCTGTAGTATCTCAGTGACATCTTATGCAGAACAACTATAGTACCTCAATAGCATTTAATATAGAGCGACTATAATACATAGTATCTCAATAGCATGTTATGAGCAATTACAGTCATTTGTACCATGTCAATGGCATCTTATGCAGAGCAACTATAATACCTCAATAGTATTTTATACAGAGCGACTATAATCATTCATACCTCAATAGCATCTTATGCAGAGCGACTATAGTCATTTGTAGCATGTCAATCTTATGCAGAGCAACTATAGTACCTCAATAGTATTTTATACAGAGCGACTATAATCATTCATAGTACCTCAATAGTATTTTATACAGAGCGACTATAATCATTTGTAGCATGTCAATCTTATGCAGAGCAACTATAATACCTCAATAGTATTTTATACAGTGCGACTATAATCATTCATAGTACCTCAATAGCATCTTATGCAGAACGACTATAGTTGCCTGTAGTATCTCAGTGACATCTTATGCAGAACAACTATAGTACCTCAATAGCATTTAATATAGAGCGACTATAATACATAGTATCTCAATAGCATGTTATGAGCAATTACAGTCATTTGTACCATGTCAATGGCATCTTATGCAGAGCAACTATAATACCTCAATAGTATTTTATACAGAGCGACTATAATCATTCATACCTCAATAGCATCTTATGCAGAGCGACTATAGTCATTTGTAGCATGTCAATCTTATGCAGAGCAACTATAATACCTCAATAGTATTTTATACAGAGCGACTATAATCATTCATAGTACCTCAATAGCATCTTATGCAGAGCGATTATAGTCATTTGTAGCATGTCAATCTTATGCAGAGCAACTATAATACCTCAATAGTATTTTATACAGAGCGACTATAATCATTCATAGTATCGCAATAACATCTTATGCAGAACGACTATAGTCGCCCATACTATTCCAATAGCATTTTATGCAGAACAACTATAGTTGCCTGTAGTACCTCAGTGACATCTTATGCAGAACAACTATAGTACCTAAATGGCATTTAATATAGAGCGACTATAGTCGTCCATAGTATCTCAATAGCATCTTATGCAGAGCGACTATAGTCATTTGTAGCATGTCAATCTTATGCAACTATAATACCTCAATAGTATTTTATACAGAGCGACTATAATCATTCATAGTACCTCAATAGCATCTTATGCAGAGCGACTGTAATCGTGGTAGCGAAAGGGTTAAATATTCTCCCGTGCCTTTGATCGATCCGTTTCTTATCCGTTTATCCGAATAACACGGTTTCGCGTCTAATTATCCTATTCCAGAATCATTTTATCCGATATTGTGGCGACAAGGTTTTATAAGACAAGGTTTCGTATCTTCGGACAACCGTAATAAATGTTCCAACTAATAATATTCCAATTCCCTCGATCTTCCAATTATTATTCCTACGCAACGAATTATTGAAATATCGGTGGAGAAGGGCGAAAGGAGATTTCGTTGGAAACAGGCGCTGCGGTCATCAACGCGTTAAGCGGGCGAGGACAAAGACGATGGACGGAGAAGGAGAGAGAAAGGACGACACGCACGTAATTCGCGCAAATTCTTGACGATTCAAGAGTATTTCTCCGCTATTTCGTCAACGTTCACTCGTACGTGTGTGACGAGGCGTCGTACATGTATACTTCCCCTAATTCGCCCGACCTCTGTTAATTCCTCGCGGATGGATAAACCGTCGCGAAAATTAACGTCAGGTTCGCGATACACACACACAAGCGCGGTACAAAGAGCCGGGGAGCTGTGGACAGCTGCGATGAAATTGATGGGAAAAAAGAAGAGGGGGGGGGGGAGGGAAATGCGCGGAATAAAATAGAGAAGGGGGGATTATCTGGATATACGTGCGCGGAACAAACGAGCACCGTATCCGCGCGTTTTATCGGGCACGCGAGCAGCCGCGTGAAAACAGCGGCTTCGAAAAAGCCGATCCTCGCCTCATATTTCCTACCCCTCCCCTCCCAACCCCCCTGGAAATCGAATTAAAAGCAACAACAAATTGTTTCGACTGTTGAAACGAGTTGTACATCTCCCTCCCTGAGTTTTATATATATATATATATATATGTATCTCCGCCTGAAAAATCGAGCTGGCCGGATCAATTAGCCGATAGGAGGGATATAAGGAGGAGGAAGAAGAGAATGGTGGAGGAGGAGGAGGAGGCAGAATTTTGTTCGATCGTTTGTTTGCTCGTTTCGTTTCGTTTCGTTTCGACGCGGTGGTTCGCGAAAGTTCGTTCACCTTTGAACGGAATCGAAGTCTCCCCTCGAGGGGGGGAGGGGGAGGGGGAGGGGGAGAGAAAAAAAAGTTTGGTTCGCGAAAGTTGTAGCGTCACGATTGTTCGACGCCCGATAATATGCCGGCGAAACGAATAAAGCGGAAGAAACAAAAGAAGAAGTAGAAGAAGAAGAAGAGGAGGAGGAGGAGGAGGAGGAGGAGGAGGAGGAGGAGGAGGAAGAAGAAGAAGAAGAAGAAGAAGCGAATCGCGCGTCATCGTTACGTTTTGGATTCCTCGGCGATGCTTCCCCGCGTTAAACCGGCCGGGCCGAGGCCAACCGGGACGACACGAGGCTGAACCGACCCGACCGGAGTCGACTCGCCAATTAACAGTATCGTGCTCGCTTCGAGAGACGAGTTTAATACGTCAATCGACCGCGAGGTCGCCGAGTCCGATTGATTAAAAGTCTCGAAATTAGCGCGGGAAATCGGGAGAGAAATGCAATCGAGCCGGCGTTCGAGCACTCACTTTCGAAAACGCGTCGTTTCCCTTCTTTTATCTTTTATCTTTCGCGGGTGACGTAAGAGAGGGAATCGATTCGAGATTGTATCGTCGTAAGATTTATCCTTTTCCACCCTTTTCCACGAGAGAATATATACATACGAGTTATAGATACGTATTTTCCACGGAATCGGTTGGCAGCCGATCGAATTACGGCTGGAACAAAGGCGGATAAGGAGAATCTAACGAACGTTAATCGCTCGCGTTTCTCCTTTTATTTACGTTTACTCTCTCTCTCTCTCTCTCTCTCTCTCTCTCTCTCTCTCTCTCTCTGTGTGTCTACGTTCACCGAAACGAGAAGCAAGAAATATCGAATTTTTCTCCTCGAATCTCCGTATCGGATCTCGGAGTCGGATCAAACGAGGAGGATTATTCGCTATTTTCTCGAGCGGCGCGCGTGTCCATCGGCCGACGAGATAGCCCCGCGTTCTATTTCTCGCGGATCTCTAAATGGATGCACGCGTCCCGTCTCGGGTGAACGAATTTATGCCCCCTTTGCAGTTCACGAGACACGCCGTCGCCAAAATATTTTGGACGGCGACGGGGAGCCGGCCGAGAGAGACGCGGAGAAGAGACGCTGTAAAGTTCGGCGACGAGGTTGGCTGCTTCGAAATTTCATTGGAACGCGGCCGATTCGAGGACCGATTCGAATTGCGCGCCACAAAAAATTGGCGCGGGGAGGACGGTGTCCAAGCGCGATCTAAAACGAGCAACTACCATCTATCCGTGATATAATCAAACGAGAATAACCACTCTCCATTCATATATTTCCCCCGTTGACTTTTCGCCCCTCGTTAATTTTCGGCCGGGGACAGGAGGAGCGGTCGTCGGTCGCTAATTACGAGCTCTCTCTCTCGTCTCTTTTCCTTTCGAGGGGAGGAATTTCGAACGGGAAGAAGAAGAGGTTATCTCCAAGCCTGGAAGAATTAAGCGCTCGGTGCCGCGAGATCGATAAACACTCGTCGCGGAGGGCTCGTCGCGGAATCGAGTCGGCCGACCGAACGTCGTGACCGAATTTCGTCGCGGTCACCGTTTAACCCGGTTAACGCGGAAACCGTCGGGACGCGAAAAGAAAAAAAGAAAAAAAGAGGAAAGGAGGAAAAGATACGCGATGATATCGACGTTTTTTTCGCATTCGTTCGTTAGCGTTATTACGCGACGAGAGAAATTTGCGGCGTAATTTAAATAGTCTTCGTCGACGAAAACAAAAGAATATCGCCGAGATGTTAATCGTATCCGACGCGTATACACATGGCATATGTTGTTACACATTGTGGTGTACAACGGCGCGTAGTAAATTCGGCCTTTTTCCCGCATTGTTTCGCGCCGTGCGTCATTATTAACGAAATGCGATTAGGCGGAAGCCAGCCCGTGGACTGTGCATATTTTTAATATCGTTTCTCATTCCCGCGGAACGTAATTAACGAACGTTGACAATCCTCCTCTTCCTCCCCCTCTGTTTTTCGACGATGAGGATTTACGCTCGCGGGGCAAATTTAGATTTCTTTTCGACATTGTTGCCACATTGCACGCCTCGTTATTTACGATTATGCAACAACGACGCGGAGCATGCGACGTTGTTATTGTAATTATAATCGTTTCCGAAATTAATATTCGGGATCCATTAAAATCTCCGTTTAAATCTCGTGGTTTCGGCAAAATTTGAATCTTTCCGTTCGGGCTCGTTAGCAAGGAGCGGATCGCGTTTTGTTCGCATACGACGCGCGTATGGAAACGCGTGGAAACGATACACGCGTAACCGCGTCTCGTGAATAACGCGGGACAATGTAGAGAGCTAAATTTGAAGTTTGAATCGTCATTGTAAGAGGGGAAGGCCGTTAATCGTGTACGACGACGACGACGCTTAAGAACGGTCCACGGGCGAGGAGAAGGGGGATCGTTTCTCAGCGCCTCGAGCGGCAATGGGCATGACTAATTATTCGGTCGTTCGCGCGTGCAACTTTCGCCTCTCGAGTACGAGAAACTCGAAATGCGCGACGATTCGTTTCAACCGGGGACGGTTAACCGGCGATACACCAATTAGTCTAGTTTACGACGGTGTGTGTACACAAACCTTAGCGAGGATCGTTCCCGAAACGCATTTCGCTACTCGTGACACGCGTCCCCCCCCCACCCCTCCCCCTCCTTCCGTCATCTTAGTAAATTTACAGCCCGCTTCTACCCGCTGTTCCACATTTATTTACGATCGAGTACCAGTTCGAATTTGTAAACAATGTTGCGACCTTACTTCTCGTTCTCTACGTGCCGGGACTAAGAACACGTAACCACCACCTTTTCCACCTTGTTTCTTACCTCCCTTTATTACCGACCGAGCGAATATCGATTATCAAGAAGCGGACCGAGTTCAGGATCGTCGCTCGACCGACAACCAATCTCGAACGACGTTAAAATTGGAAGAGAATCCATCGATTTTTCCGAGATCGAAACCTTGTTCGCAAAAAAAGAAAAAGAGCCTCGATTACCACGATCGCGCGCGAGAACCGAGAGATAGGATGGGAAAGGTTGGGAAAGCTCGTTGCGGGGCAAAAAGGCGGGGAGTGCGTGGGTGGGTGTATAGTGGCGCAGTGGAGCAAGAGAGGCAGGGGAGAGCGATGTAATTAAGGCGTGTCGGCTGCATATTAAGCGGCGTGGCCGTTTACGGTAAGTGGCAACGGAAGTCGTTCGGTGACATTATTTAATGATTTCCGCTCGGGTGGAGAGAGACGCGGCGGAAAGCATTCGCGAATCCGCGACGCGTGTGGACGGATGAGTAAGTAAGCGATCCTCGATCAAATGGATATCGGACCGTGCCTCGAATATATCCGTGTGAACCTGTGTCCAGAGGGGGGTCAGCCCCGTTATTAAGGAGGCCGGCCACGACATTTCCTGCGGGATACTTTGCCTCGCTGCCGACGTGTCACGACTGCCCTCCTCTCTCGAATTATAACAGCCTTATACCTTTTTAAAAGGTTACAAGGTCCCAAACGATTCTATCTCGGTTTCGAAGACGATTTCGAAGGGGGGCGAAGTTGAAATGCAAAAACTGGATGGTGTTCGTTTTATAGAGGATTATAGTTAAGGATTATAGGAAGGAAAGGAAGGCGAGTGAAGATTTGCGTTGAAATCACGGTTCCATTGTTCGATACCGTTTGAACGAAAAATATCTATAGCGAGATTCTCACACTCTCTCTCTCTGCAGTTTTAACCCCCTCGTTAGGCAAGAAAGGGGGATCAAGGGGATCTTGATCTTTTTCTCCTTTCCCAGGGAGGGAAGACGCGTATTTCGCATTATCGTGGAAAAGGAGCGGGCAACGAATTTTAATCGAGGAGGAGGAGGAGGAGGAGGAGGAGTAGTTGTCCCTGAAAATTGAATACGATACGCAGGATGGTTTGGAAAGTAGAAAGGGATCGCGTTGCGAAGGATCTAGCACGAATGAAACGACAAAAGGACGATGAAGATGTCGACTGGATCGAAGCCAACCGCGATTGTGCGAGGCTCGCGAAAATTTCAGTCACGGAAGACGGGGCCGGAGGAGGGGAGAGAAAGAGAGAGGGAGAGAAAGGAGAAGGGGGAAGCGGAACCAGCAGGAGGAAAGGAAAAAAAGCATCGTCTAGACAGGAGCTTCCGGTATCGCTCGAACACACGACGTTAAAGAGATACTCGGCCAGCAGCGGATCCCCGTCGTTCCACCTGGCCCTACGGTCATCGACTAACTAAAGGTGGATGACCCCATTTGTGGCGTCGCTAGCTGTCGTTCCCTCTGTCGGCCAACCCCTCCCAGAAATCCGATTAATATGTGTCCCGTGCACACGCCGACCAATCGATTTCGGCTCCTCTCCCCCCCCCCCCCTCCCCCCCTCTCTTTTCGTAATTTACTCCGGATTTATCCGGGGTAACCGGATAAAAGGAAGCTCTTTGTTTCCCTTGTTTCGTGTTCCCCTCTCTCGTGCTACTCGCTTTCGCGGGACACACCCTGTATATATACACACACACACACACACACACACACACACACACACTCGTTTAACTCGACCGTCGCGGTTATTAGCCCTGGGACATACTATTTAAAGCGAGTAGTTACCGAGCCACCGCTGTTAACGCGTCCCCAAGGAGTCACGCGTCCAAGTATGCCGACATAGCTTACCTTCGGTAAACAAAGGGGAGAGGGATCTTACGGGGCTCGCGCCAAGTTACATACGTTCGTAAACCCGAGACGGGCGCGAGACGACGGGTATAATACCGGTCCTCTCGCCCCGAAGGCGAGACGATCTCGCTCCGTTCCTTTTGCCGAATTATATTCGTAATCGCTCGAGCAGCCCCTTTCGAACCGCCTTTTCCACGCAACGAGCTTCGAATATCGCTCCCCGTCCGAAACTGGGCCAATCCCAGTGCGTATGGATCGCGTTTCCCGATTCCCAATCTCGGCTAAGCCGAAAAGGAGAAAGGATTGTAGACACCCGACACCGAGGGAGCAAATTGGAACGATTGGACGAGAGAGAGAGAGAGAGAGAGAGAGAGAGAGAGTGGATAGAGACGTTTATAATGGCGGGTCTCTGCCTGGCTTTCCGCCTTTCGTGCGGCGCCCCGACGCTCCCTTCCGCTCCCTGGCCACGGTTAACGAGGCGAGAGCACGAGAATGACAAACGTTACGCGGCTAATTTATACACGATCCGTCCCGTCCCGTGTTCGATCGGTCGCCGAATCGGCGAGAGATCGGCACGCAACCGATCTCGCAGCCAACCGTGTCCTCGTGACTATGATTCCTATCTCTCGGGAGAGAATTCTTTTTATCGAGACTGACTGCTCGACCACCCGGCCGTCTAATCGAGGGGATCGATTATCTCCGCGAAATACATCGTTTCTCCGAGTATATCGTTTGAAACGGATTGTTCGATCGATTTCGAACGAGTCCACGTTTTCGTTCCCGTGAGGAGACTTTGGTCGCTCGTTTATAATTCGCCTCGATATTTTGCCCGAAACTGGGAGGTTTCCCGAAAGAGGTGAACGGATCGTTTTCCCTTCTAACGCGGATTCGCATGAATCTTGCTTTCCTTTTCGGGTGGGAATAAATTCAGGCGGGAAGATGGAAACTCGTACGGTCGAAATTCGTGGGAATTTGATTAGATGGATGGCGGTTAATTGTGGGGCGATTAGAAGAGGAGAAGCGTGGTCGGGTTTTATTTTATTTTATTTATTCCTCGCGCGGGGAAGGAACGCCTCTCATTTCCCGTGGCCGAAGAACCCGTTCACGATCGATCGGGGCAACGAAGCGGAACCATTATCCGAGCGGCTCGAATCATCGATGGCAACCGGTTCCGTTGGTATGCAAAAAGTGGCAATTAGTCGGAACGATGCGAGCCGGTGAGAATATACGATCATTCGCAATCTTGTATAGTTATAACGTTAACATTGTTGCGAACTTGTAACAACTCCGCCGCCGTTGTTCGAATACGTTACGCCCGGCTACGAGCGCAACACGCGCACCACGACGAGAATCTTCGATCGTTTCTCTCTCCTCCGGCCCGCCACTTTCGTGTCTTTCAACGTAGGAATTTTCCATCGCGGATCCCGCTGGGTCTAGAGGTTGCCTCCTCGCCTGTCCCAAGGTACCGGTTTGCCAATGATTTAACTTCTTCTTCGAGGCCTGTGCGAATCCTGTGAGAAGATTCCAAGGAACGCGAGTGAAAAAATTACCTACTAAATTCCAACCACGCCGACTTCCAATCTCTCCCTCCCTCCCTCCTCCCCTCCCCTCCCCCCCCTCTCTCTTCCCCGATAAAACTCGGGGAGAGAGGGAAGGAGGATCGTTCTCGAAGCAGCTCGAAAACGGAGGAAAAGCCGCGAGCGAGCGGGCAGGGAGGGAGGGAGGGATTGGACAACACTCCTCCTGGCCTTTGGGTGAATGGCTAATAACCTTGAGGAGAGCGTCTGGAATGCGGTGTCCGTTGAAATTCTTTTTTTTTTTTTCTTTTCTTTTCTTTCGAGCGCGCTCGCCATCCCCTCCTCGGCGGCGATCGAAACGGCGGCCGCCGATTTTGCCGCGTTCGCGTGGCAAAAGCGAGTCGGCCGATCGGTAGCCGATGCAGTTGCCCACGATTCACACCTGCTAACGACTCCGTTAATAGAACCGGCTCGCTCCTTTTCTTCCTTCTTACTCCTCTTCTCCCTCGAGAGAACGGCCTCCAAATACACGCATGCGTGTACTCCTACTCCTCCTCTCCTTCCTTCCTTCCTTCCTTCCTTCCTTCCTTCCTTCGACCACCGTGAAAAAAGAGAGAGGAAGAACACGCTCGCTCGAGAAATTTTATCCTTCCGGTCTATTTATACTCGCCACGTTGTACACGTATGACGTTGTGTGCACGTATCCTATCGTAGCGTAAACGTCGAAATTTCCCTCCATTCATTGCGAACCGTTCCTTCCGATCCTTTCTCTCCGGTCACCGATAACAGGGATCCATCTGTACACGCTTGGTGGATAAAGTCGAAGGATGTATAAATGGACGATGGTATTTCGAGGAGTCGAGGAGTGTTGCGTCGCGTAGGCGGCCGCCGGCCATTTTCCACGAGCGGCTCCCTCCCCGAGGGGGAGGTGTTCGATTGGAGCCGTCTTCGTTTCTATCCTTAGCGTGGTAGCGTAAAGCTACGTGTACAGGTGGTTTATTTATAAACTCGTACGCGACGCAAAAAGCGGTGGTTGATCGCGCGTAGCTACGGTTGATCGAAAACAGAGGGAGGAGGGGGGGAGAGGGGAGAGGGAGAGGCGCTTTTAATAGACTCCAGAGAGGGTACCACCGCGATCAACGCCCGATACCGCAGCTTTTATTTTCAGTGGATCGCGTCAACTATTCGAGCGACCCTCTCGATACCCGCCGCCCTCTCTCTCTCTCTCTCTCTCTCTCGAGATGCCTCTGTTTCGCATCTTATTTTTAACTTTCCGCCGTATCACCTCGTCCTGGTCGTTACATAGGTGGTCGAATGGTCTCCTCCTCGATCCGTTTCGAGGGTGGACGATGTGGTGGAAAAAGGTGAAATAATACACAGCGAGAAGATAGAGGGATAGAGATCTTCCCCCCCCCCTCCCTCTCTCTCTCTCTCTCTCTCTCTTTCCTTCCTTCCTTCCTTCCTTTTTTTCGTAGAAAGGTTTTTTTTAATTGCCACTTTCGTCCCTCCCCCCTCCCTCCCCCACTTTCCCCTTCGTTCGAGTCCAGTTATCGAGATGCCCGATAATTTTTATTTCCCTTAATAACAGACGGCGCCTCGTACCCGTGTTGTCAATACCCGGCCTTGATCCACGCCCCGATCCACGCATAATCAACAACCCCGACCCCCGAATGCGTGTTGGTTAATTTCATGGCTCGAGGTCATCAGGCGGCCGATATACGCGAGATCTCTCGAAGGGGAGAGGAGATCTTTTATCCAACGATCGAAATATCTCCCCTCCCCCTCCCCCCCCCAAAAAAAAAACGCGCGTTCCTCTCCGTTTCGTTCGTCGACGCGTATCGAGACGGTGTTTCACGAAAGGGGGGAGGAGAGGGTTCTCCAACTCGGCAGGCGGATTCAATCCCCGATCTCGTTCAAGAAGCGGTTGAAATCCGCGCGTTTCGATTTCGATTTTCCACGGCGGGGGAATTTTTTAATCGTCGTTACTTTTTTTTATCGGTGGAAAGCAGCCGCAAGAGTAAATCTTCGTAGCTTTCTTCTGGGTCGTTTTACAGTTACGCGCGTAAGTCGGCGCGTTCTGGCGGCAGATTTCAGAAGGCCGGTTCTGCATAAATTTTCGACAGTCTCGCCTTCTTCTCTACCGTGTCCCCGCATACCTTTTTTACTCGCTTCCCTACCCTCCTCCTCCTCCTTTCCCCCTCCCCTCTCTCTCTCTCTCTCTCCTCAGGTTATACCAGGTTACACGAATTATCGGGATTTCGAAGAAGCGAACGCGTTCGTTAAAGTCTGTTGTGGCGTGGTTGGACGACAAGCGTTGCCAGAGAACGAAAAGAGATCTCTTTTATATTAAAATTGAAGAAAGGAAAAGAGATCCGTCTCTCTCCCGGCCTCGCACTTCTTCTTTCCCTTCTCTTCTCGAGAAAAGAACGTTGAAAGATGATTTCTAATGGGTTTTTGCCACCGGTGGATCATTATCACTTTCTTGCCACCGGTGGACGAGAGTGGCCCGTTTTGATATTCCCGATAACCGGTCGGCCGGTGCTACTTTGCGTCTATAATGCACGGTAAACATGCGCCATTTGCATACGTAGCCCGCCTTTTCACTCAGCCACCACGAATAATCCATTCGCATTCGCGTTCGAAGGCGAAGAAGAAGAAAAAGGAGAGGAGGAGGAGGAGGAGGAGGAGGAGGAAGAAAAAGCGGATTACGTATGTAGCGGCGGGAAGAGAGGAAAAAAAAAAAAGAAAAAAAGAAAGAAAGAAAAAGAGAAAAAAATGGCACGGAACACGATGCTCGCGTTCCACCAAGAATCTTTCATCGGCGAGCACGCAACGATAAAACTAGGCTAGACGATATCGTGCCAGACGAAAATTCTAAATTCGCGTTATCTGCTCGGGTAGAAAGTCAAATTTGACACGATTCGCGAGCCTCTCTCTCTCTCTCTCTCTCGCTCTACGCGACACGATTTCACGCGGTATTTGCGTAGAATCAATATCGGTTGGATGGAGACGATAAGATATCCGACGTTTCGAGTGGTCTCCAACACACGTTGCTCGGCGAGAAGGTGAACTTCGAAACCGCGATTTGAGACTAGAAATGTTGAAAATATTGTTTTTTTTTTTTTTTTTTTTTCGATTTCCAAATTCACCCCGATTTAAACCGGTCGATCGGAAAAGCTTGCATTTTTTTGCAACGCCGATAATTCAGATCGAAAACGTTTTCGCGATTTCCGGGTGTAAGCCGTGTCCACCGCGAGGATTACATTATACCGACGTTTCGCCAACATCGCAGATAGCTACTTCACCGGATCGAATGACACGCTGATGTGCACACACACACATACGCGCATATACTATACACGGCTCGAAACGAATGAAAGATTCTGAAAAATTTTTTCGCAAACCTTCTTATAAAAAAAAAATGCTATTCTTTTTTTTGCTCGACCGACGATCAGAATCACGTAAGACGTTGTTCCGGCTCGAAAAAAGATTCTGATCGAAGAAGAGAAGAAGGAAAATTGGCAAAATGTAAGCGGTATCGACGGTGCGATCGACGCACGGCGATCCGTGACGCAATCGCAATGGCGCGATCAGCGTTACGTTGGTTGCTTGGCGAACGCGCGAGCTTTTTTCCTTTTTTTTTTTTTTTTTCTCGTTTCCGCGAGAAATCGAATTCTGGCGTTCTCGGTTCGGAGGCGAAAATTTCCAGCGAACGTGACGGATCGCGATAGATGTACGATGCGTATAAATACTGGGAGGAAGACTCGTTTCGGTAGAGGAAAAAGCGCAGTAGTTGATAAGCGCGGTAGTTGGCCGTGTTATCGGTAGATCGTTGAGGACTTATCGTTGGCCGATACCGTTGCTCGGCTTCGTCCAACGGTGTGAACGATGCTTTACGAGCGGTAGTTCGCCTTTTGTTTTTCTTCTTCTTCTTCCTTCTTTCTTTTTTCTCTCTTCTTTTTTTTTGTTTTCGGGCAAAACCGACAGATGGTGACACCGTCGGGTCGAGTGACGAGTAGTTTTTCGGCAACGCGAGACAACACGGCGCGCGCGTTCGCTGTCGTAAAAGTTTTCTTCTTCTTCTTCTTCTTCTTCTTCTTCTTCTTCTCTTTTTTTTTCTATTCGTTTCCGTGTTGTACGAATCGTATCATTGTCGTTCTTTTTTTTTTATCTTTTAATTCAATTAAAACAATAATATAATTGATCACGGGCATTCCACCATGGGTCGAGATAGCTAGCAAGTATTTAACTCGATTGGCTGGCGTCTATTTTAAAAACGTCAAGGTACACGGCAAATGAACGAACGCGGCGATAATCCGTGGTTATTGCTACTCGGTTCGACAATGTTCTATTCGGCGACGATATTTTTTTTTTTTTTTTCCTTTTCCTCAATTTTAATTGCAAAGCGCAAAATTATAGCTGGGAAAAATAATGGAGAGTAATAAATGTCGGTGATAAATATGGTCTGGAGGGCGTTACGATGGTATCCGATTCAATTTTCGTTCAAGGAAAACGACTGCGCGATCCAACGCGCGATGCACTCGATTTCCTTCCACTTCGAACGAGTGTAACGTATGCCTACAAGTTGAAAATCGCTCGCTACCGGAAGACGAAAAGACGTACATTTCCTTTCTTTCTTTCTTTTTTATACAACGATAGAAAAGAAGTAAACGGTAAACCATCTTATCATTCTCTTTGGGGGCTAGGCTATGCCGTTTCTTCATATAAATATTCTTCATATAAATATAAAAGTAATATAAATTTCCACCTAAAATTCTTCGAATTTTGCAAACGTTGCAAATGTCCAACCAAAGAAAGATAGGCGATTAGAAACCTTGCCTTCTCTTCGATTACGAACTTCGATAACAACAACAACAACAACAACAATAATAATAATAATAATAATAGGAAGGGAGCGTGTAGAGAAGACGGTGGGTAGGTAGATAGGTAGGTAGGTAGGTAGCTGGCCGTTATACCAATGCCACGAGCGGCGGCCAACGGTGCAAGAGTATCAAGGAACAATGGGCTATAATTAACCTTAGGTTAGAAAGCAAAAGACTATCTACAGGCGTCACGACATATGGCGATAAAACGAGGCGACGCGTGGCTAGATCGACTCGCCCTCGTGTTTATCCCAATGCCAGCCGCCGTGCTGTATTTTTAGCGCGACCCGTTACAGTTGACCGCGACGTGTCCACGCTTGCTCGTCGTCGCCGCCGCCGCCGCCGCCGTCGTCGTCGTCGTCGTGGAACGAACCGATGGAATACATCCGATGCCACCTCCGCTCCCATTCATCTCTCCGCTTCTCTCCAACCGCGTAATTGGCCGCGCTCGAGAGGGGGAGGAGGAGATCCCGTTTGTTATCGCCGAATTATACCTGGAATAGCTGGGGATCCGCGAGAGGGAGGGAACGGATATCAACGATCTAGGTCTCTCGCCCGACCTTGCCACCAGAGCAAGAGCTTTAACGAATCGTAATCGGTTCCGTAACGCGCCTCTCGAGAGAATTCGTTTTTCTTTTTTATCTTCCTCCCTCCCTCTCTCTCTCTCTCTCTCCACTCTCTCTCTCTCTCTCTTCTCTCTTCTGTTCCAGTGTGCCAAAGCATAGACATAAGAAACACCGTGCGTCAGTTCTCAAGACTGAAGGGATGCCGACTAGTCGAAGGATTCGTACAAATTTTGCTGATCGACAACGCCGAGCCATCCGAGTACACCAACATCTCTTTCCCGGAGCTGAGAGAGATCACCGGATACCTGCTTCTCTACAGGTATCCACCACCACCACCATCACCACCACTACCACCACCACCACCACCACCACCACCACCCTTTTGCCCTCCAGAAACAGGCGCGGTCGAGTCGCAGCAGAAGGAGAAGGAGGAGGAGGAGGAGGAAGCTGGCAACGACGTTTCGGTTTCGTTCCAAAGCGGAGAAGAAGGAGGAGGAGCCGCTCTCCCCTTACTCTTCCATCCACCGGGGAGAAGACGGTTTTACGACGGTTCGTCAAACTTTTCCGTCGATTACCGCCTCCTCCGCTCTTTTTGCCGGCTCCTTCCTCTCCCTCCCTCCTTCCTCTCTCTCTACTTCTTTCTTTCTTTCTTTCTTTCTTTCTTTCTTTCTTTCTCTCTGTCCCTTTGTCCAGGGTGAAAGGGTTGCGCAGCATCGGCCGCCTGTTCCCCAACCTGACCGTGATCCGTGGCCACTCGCTGTTCATCAACTACGCCCTCGTCGCCTTCGAGATGATGAATCTGCAGGAGATCGGGCTGCACAGCTTGACCACCATCGTCAGGGGCTCCGTCCGTTTCGAGAAGAACCCCGCGCTCTGCTACGTGGACACGATCGACTGGGACCTGATCGCCAAGGCTGGCAAAGGGGAGCACGTGATCGCGGTAAGTTGATCCGAAAATAACGAGGGGAGGGGGGGACTGAGTATCGAGCAGGGGAAGAGACTCGAATCGGGAAGAGGGGGAAGGGAAGTATCGGGGGGAAGCCGATATCCATCCATTTGGCAATCGGCGGTCCTCTCTCGTGGAAGATATAGCGGCTAATGGCGGCGCCTCGCGGCGGGCCAACTCGGCACTCCGCCGCCTACTTGCCAGAAATTCGTTCGAGAGAAGGGGATATATTGCAACAAGGGTCATTATATTCCGGAACGGAGCAACGAACGAATCTCTCCCTCGTTTGGCATCCTCTCTCTCCTCTCGCGGGTAAACAATCGCGGGCCGAATAAATGATAAATTCTCCAGCTCTTTCTCTCTCTCTCTCTCTCTCTCTCTTTCTCTCTCTGTCGAGAAATTCTTTGTCCGTCCGGGGTGGGGAGGAGGGAGGAGGGAAGGGGGGGATAATATCGGTCGGTTTCTCGGTTATAAATCAGAGAATCGCAGTTGTGCTGGCGCACAGCTCGCGACGCACACTATTTCTGGCCGGCCCGACTCTGTCCTCGCGGGATAATAATATCGTCATCCCGTTTCGCGAGGAGGCGAAGCGAAGGAGGAGGGGTCGTGGTATAATACGACGAACGGGCTATCGAGGTTTCCGCCAGGAGACCGGCTGCGATTTCACGCGCCCGTCTTGAAATAAATCGGAAGGGACTCGGATAAAAATCTCGTACGGTTGGTCGGGATAATAAATGGACGATCAACGGGCGGATTATTTCGTTCGGATAAATCTCGTATTTTCGCGGAGGTATACTTTTTTTTCGAAAATTTTTCTACTTTTTCCTCCTTTTTCTTTTTTCCCTTCTTCTCGAAAGGAGCTCGTCGCTTCGTGACTTTCACCACTCAGATTTTTATCCGCCCCTGGTAGGGATTCGTTTTAACCGTTTAACCGGGCGAGCGAAAACTGTCGGTTGCCGCGCGCGCGGAAGACAAAACACTGGCTGGCAAACGCACGACACACAATGTTTGGTTCGGGTACACAGAACGGTGACGAGTAAAAATAAAACGACGATAATTCCTGAATGCAACGCGCGGCGTGTACAAAATGCTCGTCCCTCTGTCTTCTCTGAGAGCTCGATGCGTAACACGCGCTGCACAAAGCGTATACATACATATATGTATATATGTGTTTGTGTGTGTGTGTGTATATATATATATATATATACATTCCTGGTCTTATTGTTGCGCGGCGACGCAAGCGATGTCTGCAAACGGCCGACGATCAACGAACAAATTTATCGCGGTAGTTTATTCGTGGATAGGAGATTCGAATAGTCGACTCGCTCGATAAAACAGGAATCGAATGGAACGAGACTCGATTATATATATATATATATATATATATATATATATACCGAGAAGAAAAGTATCTTTTTTATCGTCGTTTCTTGATTCACGTTTTTAAGCGTGAATGTTTCGAGAAGAAAGAAGAGGAGGAGGGAGAGGGGAAAAAAGAACGAAAGCAAAAAAAAAAAAAAAAAAAAAAATTTGAAATTCTAGAGTGAAACCGAAAGTTAACCGAGACCATCGAGAGTTTGAAAGGCGAGCGTGACGTGCGAGCGCTCGTAACGCGAATTGCAACCGATAACGAGGCAGAACGACGCACTCGAGGGTCACGTGTTTCACATTTTGGAAACGAACTCGAGTGCTCGCGCTCGAGAGTCAACTCGACTGCAAATTCGCAGTGGAATGGAAGAACGTTGGGTCCCCTGTTGCATTCGCGTTTTTTTTCTTTTCGAAATTCCGATCTACCGCTACTTTCCTCGAATTCTCGCAATTCGCGCGCGAAACGACGGCCTTTACTTCGTTAAGTCTCGAACGCTTCGTTTAAAAAGATATAACGATTATACCGTCGACTCCATTCCCTCGACGGGGAAGTAAAACGAACGATATTTTCCACGCTCCGTTTCGCTTCCATATTCTCTCTCTCTCTCCCTCTCTCTCTCTCTCTCTCTCTCTGCTTGCCCCCTTACAAACGTTGTCGAGGGTGGTTGAAAAGTCGATGGTGGTTGAGACTTGTTGAAGGAGACTGCTCTAATGTCAAGAGAGAGAGAGAGAGAGAGAGAGAAAGAAAGGACTCGCCTCGATCGGATCTCCTCGAAGGAACCGCGCGTGTGTGCTGCGTAAAGACCGACTTGGGACAAATCCCCGGTCTACTAGGATTCCGAGCAATCGGCCAAAAGAGATTCGAATCTCGGGTAAACAGAAAAGAGAGAGAAAAGAGAGAACCTCTTCTCTACCGAATTCTCCTCTCGAGATTTTCGATCGATCGACCGATCATTTTCTTCGAAAATTCGGAACGATTCGCGCGTTGATTCGAGCGAATTAGACGAGAGATACGGTGCACAATGGACGCTGGATCACGAAGGAGAAACGAGGCGTAGGAGAAGGGTGGGTGGACGTTCCACTTTCGAAACGCGGCCGTGCGCGCCATTCTCGGAAATTTCGATCCTCTCGCGGATGGAGCGACGACAAGTTTACGAGAGTGGAAAAAAAGAAAGGAAAAAAAAAAAAAAAAAAAGGAAAGAAAGGGCGTGGAAATCCGCTAATTCGCCGCGCGATGCTCCCTGAATTATTCCTCTCGCGAGCTGTGGGGAGAGAGGGCCGTGGATTTAATAAAGAGAGGGGGGAAAAAATATATATAAAAAAAATAGAGAGAGAGAGAGAGAGAGAGGACGACGACCCCTTTCAATCGATAACTTTTTATTTAAATTTTCATTGTTCGTTAATGGAAACGCAACTCGGCAACAGCACCGCTGCGCTCTGCCCGTGTTTCGCCCGTGTGCAACGAAAAGGAGGGAGGGCGGGGGGGGGGAGGGGAGAGGGGCGGCTCTTTATCGATCTCCTCGTAGCTCACGCCTCGCGTATATTACGCGTCGCGTGCTCTGCCTCTTCCGCGAGATAAATCTGCCCGGTTGCTCTGCCCCGTCAATCTGCCCCTTCGCACGCTCGCCGCCGCTCTTTTCGCCGGCCGTTCCGCAATTTTCGGCCGCTAATTATCTGTAATTTTCGCGATCGGGGAGGGAAGATATCGCGTGTCACCTGGCCTCCGATGAATGATATCGGACGAACTTCGTTCGAAGGACGGAAAAAAAAAAAGAAAGAAAGTGCCGTTTCGTGATTTTTTTCTTCTTTTTTTTTTTTTTTTTTTTTCCTCGTTGAGGAGAGAGAAAAAGTTTCGCATCTGCTACTTTGTTTGTACCCAATGTCGATGGTGTCGACATTTTTCTCTCTTTCTTTCTTATCTTCTTCGATCAATTTTTTTCTTTCTTTCTTTTTTTTTTTTTTTTTTTTTTTTTCAGGGATTTTATACACATATTCGACGGTGCAATTTTCTTTCCCCCTTTATATATCGCGAGTCTATATAATTACTTTTTTTTTTCGAAATTTGAACGAAACCCACGGGCGCACTTTATTACTTGCCCGTATTTTCCACGCAATGTGGAATTAATAAAGACGGGCGAGATTTAATCGAAGTTGAAGTTGCCGAAGAACAAAGTCTCCTCGACAATCTTTTTTCTTTTATTATTCGAAGCAAGCCGTAAATAACTTGTACTCTCGCGGCAAACAGGCGGAGCTAATATACGAACAAGATCGTATATCGATTATTAACGAAGCTACGAATAAGCTACGCTTGTTCCGACGCTTTGACGGATTTGATATTATTTAAAGTAAAACTTTAACCGTTAATTTTTAACTGCTTCTTATTACTACTATTATTATTATTATTATTATTATTATTATTATTTTCAACGAGTCAAAAATCGCCCAAAACCAACGAATAATAATCGCGGGTACGACAAGGACACGCGAAGGAATAGGAGAGAGGAGGCACGATCGTGACCTGTTGATCACGTGTATAACAGACGAAGAGAAAGATTATCTCTCGTTTATATTCCCTGTATTCGAGTCGAGGTTCGAATTCCTGTTAAGTTAAACTCGACTCGATTCGATTTAAAACGACTCTTAGACAGAGAGAGAGAGAAAGAGGGGGGGAGGGGATGGCCGTTCACGCGTTACAAAATCATAGCTCGAGTTTCTCGGTCTGTTGGGGGGCAACCGTCTCGCAACCTCCGGAGCCATGGGAATCCTGATAAATATCTCATTTCTCTTCAGAGGCGAGGGAGAGAGGCGAGATGGAGCGGGGGGAGGAGCGCTTGTCGCGGGAGCGGGTCGCGAGGGTGATCGATGGAACGTGACCGGGTCAGAGGGTTAATTAGTTTCCGGCTGGCGTGCTAAAAAATTCGAGCGTGTCGAGGGTCGAGGGTCGAGGGTTCGTCGCCAAGTTTCGAGCTTTCGAACCGAGATCGCCCGTAAAGTTGTTTCGTGACGGTGGCTACAAGCGATCGCTTTGGAAAAATTCATTTTTTTTTTTTTTATCCCAATTTCGGAATTTTTTTTTTTTTTTTTAGCTTTCCATCTCTGTTTCGATATCTTTGTTCAGGGGGTTTTTTTTTTTATACGTTTCAAATTTTCGACGAAAAATGCCATCCAACTCGTTCTCCCGGGTTGGAACGGTTTTTTTTTTTTTTTTTTTTTCGAATTGGAAATGTTTCCCGTGTACGCGAGAGACATGTGGAAAAAATATACGAAAATATATGCATCTCTCTTTTTTTTTTTTTTTTGATAAAAATAAAGTTCGATTTGACCGGATGACGCGCATCTCTTTGATATTTTAGACTTTTTTGGAATTTTGAGCCTAAAAAAAAATATATATATATATATATTCCAACGCTGGATATCAACGAATATTCAACGAATATTTCTCCCCTCTTCTTTTCCCCTGCCCCTGAAAAAATTGTTCGATTCCGTTTGTAAATCCGTAGGAAAGAGAAGGAAAGAGAATTACGGGCGTAACTCGGTTGACAGTCGCCGCGACACGTGGCTGGAACCGTGTTGGAAATCGTTCGCAACGGGAACGAAGGCGAACCGAGAGAGAATTCGAGTGGATCCGGGTTGGCGAATAGGAAGAGACGTAGGTGATCCTAGGCTAGGTGTATGAAAATAAAAGTTTGGGTTGGGAAAAGACGCGTACGTGTACGCGATACGGCGATAAAAATAAATAATACAAGGCGCCAGACGTATCGATCCGGCCTTTTCCGCTCCACAGCCTCCGCGGAACTTGAGGAATTCCCTTGGCTCGCGTATAAGCTAACAAGGGGGCGGCAAACTACCCTTGCCTACCCTTTGTTCCCCGGTTTTTGGTCATCCTTCCGTGTTGTTCGAACCGAAAATTTCGAACACACACACACACACATATACATATATAAATATACAAGTATCCTGATTCTCCTTGCTTTCTGTTCACAGGGGAACAATCCAAAAAACGGGTGCCCGGTGTGCGAGAAACACTGTCCGCAAAGACTGACCAAGCAGGATGAATACCTCTGTTGGAACCAGCAACACTGCCAACGAAGTAATTCCTTTCCCCTTTTCTCTCTTTCTTTCATTTTCGTTATAAGTCGAAGAAAAAGGACGAGTTTCGTTCCCACTCCATCGAGAAAGGAAGGAAGGAAGGAAAAATTGGCGAGTTTTTTTCGCGCGAAACTTTGCAACTCTCCCTTTTTTTTGAACTCTCGCGTTCGACGCGATAACTCGAGAGGTGACCCCGAACTCGGCCACGATATTTATTTCGACGTTTGATCCTTTTTAAATATCCCTCTTCGCGTGTGAACTTCGACGTTAGTCCGTGTTTTACAGTCGTGGTGGACAAAATATTATTATTTTCAAAGTTTTGTAAGTGAAATTGGTTCATCGAGCGAGTTTGATTTTTCGTTAACGAGATTATTTCTGAAAGAATTTAATATTCGAGTTAAATTTTCTTTCCTAAATACGGTAAAATATAAAAGTTTTACGCGTTATTTTGTGAAATCGAATTTTAACACGTTCGTCGCCACGTCACCCACGTCGAGAAAAATAAGATTTTAACCCTTTGCAATATGCAACCCCCCTAAAATAATAATAAAATGTAGATTAAGAGCAACGGAAAAGTTGCTAATCTGTCGCTCTTCCTCTTCGTCTTTCTACAATTTTCAAATCTAAAATTATACCATAGGAGTCGAAGTTGGCCAGCCAATTGGAGGCTTCTCTATTCAAACCAGAATATTTAACGAAAACTAAGAACCGAACTAAGATTTATTTTATTTTAAAATACGCGCAAAATAAAAAAAAAAAAAAAATGTTAAAACTGCTTCGGTTTATCGCTCCTCGAAGTTTACCTTCTTTTCCTAACATTCGACTCTTTGAAACTCGATCAAAGTGAATCAGGGTGGGCGACGAACGCGTTAAAAAAATTCACGCGTGGAGCGAAAAAGACGGATGGAATGCAAGGGGTCAAGGGGAGAAATTGGGGGTTCTCGAGACAAAAGCTGCGGTATCGTCGCCGCGACCCGCTACTCCTCCCGAAATTATCCGATTATTCGTCGGAAAACGGGGAGGAAAGGGGGGCGACGAGAATTGACGGCGGCGCGACCACCGTCGTAGGCGGTGGCTCTACGCCGTGGGCGCTACGCCTCCTAAATTACGCTCAAGCAAATTGACGAGAGAAAGAGAGTGGGGGACGAATTAACGATTTCGATCGATCGAGGCATCCTCGAAAAATCCTCTCCCCTTTCCCTCGAATCCTGAGCGAAAAATAGGAGAGAGAGAGAGAGAGAGAGAGAGGGGCCCCTCTTCCATCCGACGCGCGTTTTATCGATCGTTGAGCAAAAGGAGCGTTTCCCCTCGGGCAAAAATTACTCGGGGAAAGTTGGAGACGCGTGTCCCCCGCGGAGAGAAAGAGAGAACGTGACGGGACTGGAGAAACACGCGAAACCTTGTTTACCGTTACGCTTATTTCGCGCGGATCCTCTTTACGAAGGAAAAAATGGGAAAAGCGGCTCTCTGTTTTGACGAGCGCGTTTTGGTTTCAGTCTGCGACCGGAAGTGCGAGAACAACGCGTGCGACGAGAGCGGGAATTGTTGCCACCCGTCGTGCCTGGGCACGTGCAGCGGGCCCACGAATCGGGACTGCACGGTGTGCAAGGACGTGGTGACGGCCGAGTCGGAGTGCAGGGAGCGGTGCCCGAACGGTAGCCTCGAGTTCATGAATCACCGTTGCATCGACGAGGAGAGGTGTCTGCGCATGGAGAAGCCGAGGGAGGTGTTGAAGAACGTGAAGAACTTCCCCTACAAGCCTTTCAACGGGAGCTGCGTGATGGAGTGCCCGCCCGGCTACATGGACGACGAGTGGAACGGCAGGGTGTCGTGCAAGAAGTGCGAGGGATCGTGCCAGAAGGAGTGCGCCGGGGCGAACGTGGACAGCATCGCCTCGGCCCAGAAGCTGCGCGGCTGCACCCACATCACGGGCAGCCTCGAGATCCAGATACGGGGCGGGAAGAACATCGTGAAGGAGTTGGAGGACGGGCTGAGCACGATAGAGGAGATCGACGGTTACCTGAAGATCGTGCGCAGCTTCCCCCTCATCTCGCTCAACTTTCTCAAGAATCTTCGGGTGATACGGGGGAACGACATCGACAACTCCAAGTACACCCTCCTCGTGATGGACAATCAGAATCTGCAGGAGCTGTGGGACTGGAGCTTGCACAAGGAGATGAGGATATTGTCGAAGGACGGGCCCGGCAAGATATTCTTCCACCTGAATCCGAAACTGTGCCTCTACAAGATCGAGATGCTGAGGGAGAAGGCGGGGCTGGGCCCGTTCACGGACTACGAGGTGGCGCCGAACAGCAACGGGGACAAGGTGGCGTGCAACGTGACCGAGTTGAAGACCCGGGTGGGCAAGAAGTCGCCGTGGGGCGCGGTGATCGAGTGGGAGCCGTTCGTCCACCACGACGCCAGATCCCTGCTCGGCTACGTGGTGTACTTCATCGAGGCGCCCAACAGGAACGTGACCATGTACGACGGGAGGGACGCTTGCGGCGGGGACGGTTGGAAGGTGGACGACGTGTCGGCGAGCACCAACTCGAGCCTGATGGACAACAGGCAGGAGAAGAGCGTGCACACCCACTACTTGTCCCAGCTGAAGCCGTACACCCAGTACGCGTATTACGTGAAGACTTACACGATCGCGACCGAGAGGTCCGGGGCGCAGAGCAACCTCACCTACTTCAGAACGATGCCCGAGGCGCCCAGCTCGCCCAGATCCCTCATCACCTGGAGCAACTCGAGCAGCGAGTTGATCATGTCCTGGCTACCGCCCCTCCACAACAACGGCAACCTCACCCATTATCGTATCATCGGCAGATGGGAGCCGGACGATCCGAATTTCATCGATCAGCGAAACTATTGCGAGGAACGTGAGTGAATCTCTCTCTCTCTCTCTGGGTGGGAAGCTCGGAATATTCTCACTCCTCTCCTCACGCTTTTTCCTTAATTTTTCCAGCCATGATGCTGTCCGACAAGAAACCGATCACGCTCGCCGAGGAGGAGAGGAAACGGATGGAGGAGGAGAAGGAGCAGCAGATGGTACCCGAAACCGGGACCTGCGAGTGCGCCGATCGAGAGACCGATCAATCCCTGAGGGAGAAGGAGGCGTCGAGCGCGATCGATTTCGAGGACGCGTTGCACAACCAAGTGTACGTGAAACGTAAACCTAGGCGGAAACGGGACGTCTCGGATATATTGTTCAGGAAAACGAAATCGTTGGATCAGGTATTTCCTTTCCTTTCCTTTTTTCATTCGTCTCTCTCTCTTCTATGCCTAACGAATCTCGTTTCTTCATCGGCAGCCGGTGATGAACAAGAAGGTGAACGGTACGTACGTAATATTCGAGGAGAACGTGCCTAGCACGAATCGTTCGTTCGTGATGAAAGATCTCCGCCACTTCGCCGCGTACAACATCGAGGTGCAGGCGTGCAGGGCGCAGGAGATGAACGACACGTACAAGAAATGCTCGACCAAGAGTATGAGGACGTATCGCACGTTGCCGTTGGAGAGCGCCGACAACATTCCCCCGAATACGTTCAAGATGAGCATATCCGGCGAGAACAACAGCCTGACCATGGTCACGCTTCAATGGGACGAGCCACCGCAGCCCAACGGTCTGATCATCACCTATCAGATCGAGTACAAGAGGGTCGACATACAAAACGTGAGTCGAATCTCTCTCTCTCCCTCTCTCTCCTCTTCTTTTCGAAAAAGGTTGAAAAAGGTACGCGTATTTCCATTAGTATAAACCGACGGTGGTGTGCATCACGAGGCGAGACTTCACCAAGGCTGGCAACTCGTACGTCCTGAAGGAGCTGCCAGCCGGCAATTATTCGGTGAAGGTTCGAGCGACCAGCCTTGCGGGGAACGGCGCTTACACCCACGTGAAATACTTCTACATCGAGGAACGGAACACGATGAACACGTTCTGGATAGTGTTCTGGCTACTGTTCTGCGCGATCCTGCTCATCTTCACCTTGGCCGCGTTCTACGCGTGTAAACGGAAATTCTTGAGGAACGTGCCCAACGTGACGCTGATCGCCACCGTGAATCCCGAGTACGTGAGCACCCCTTACGTGCTGGACGAGTGGGAGGTGCCCAGGGAGAAGATCGAGATGCTGAGGTCGCTGGGAACCGGCACGTTCGGCATGGTTTACGAGGGGATCGCGAAGGACATCGTGAAAGGCAAGTCGGAGGTTCGATGCGCGGTGAAGACGGTGAACAAGGACGCGACCGATCGAGAACGAATCGAGTTTCTCAACGAGGCGTCCGTGATGAAGTGAGTGAGACAAACCGAGAGAAACCTTCTTCCTCCTCGATCTTTCCTCATTTATTATCACGTTTCTCTGCGCAGAGGTTTCGACGCTCATCACGTGGTCAAACTTCTCGGCGTGGTGACCCGTGGCCAGCCGACCTTGGTCATCATGGAGTTGATGGTGAACGGAGATCTGAAGAGGTACCTGAGGAGCCACAGGCCGTGCGAGAACATGTCGAACGCGCCGCCAAAATTGGACAGGATACTGCAGATGGCGATCGAAATCGCGGACGGGATGGCGTATCTGTCCACCAAGAAGTTCGTGCATCGCGATCTCGCCGCGAGGAATTGCATGGTTGCCGAGGATTTGACGGTGAAGGTGGGCGACTTCGGGATGACCAGGGACATCTACGAGAGGGATTATTATCGGAAGGGGAGCAAGGGTTTGTTGCCGGTCAGGTGGATGGCGCCCGAGAGCCTGAAGGACGGCGTGTTCAGCAGCTATTCCGACGTGTGGAGTTACGGTGTCGTTCTCTGGGAGATGGTCACCTTCGCCTCCCAGCCTTATCAAGGTTTATCCAACGAGCAGGTATCTACGCGTGGATCATTCTCCGCGATTCCTTCGATCGATCGATATCGATTCTTCCCCCCTCCCCCCAGGTGCTGCGATACGTGATCGAGGGAGGTGTCATGGAGAGGCCTGAGAATTGTCCAGAGTTGTTGTACGAGTTGATGAAGCGGACCTGGAGGCACAAGGCGACCAGGAGGCCCACGTTCATGGACATCGCGACCATGCTGCTCAAGCACATAGATTCGGAGAGTTTTCAAGAGGTCAGCTTCTATCACAGCCCGGAGGGAGTGGAGGCGAGGAATCAGAACAGGTCCAACTCGCCCCAGATAAATCAGTGAGCGCAATTGTTATATTCGTTCTCAATATTCGATCGAGCTCTTCTCTTTCCTTTCTCTTTCCTCTCTAACGATCGCCACGAATTTCGCAGGCACCTGGAACTGGCCACGTTGCAAGATCTGCAAGAAGAGGAGGCGGAGGGCGAGGAGGATTCCCCGCTGCGGCAAGATTTCGGCGACTTCGCGAGCTTCGAGCCGGCGAGCATGAAGAACAGCTTCGGCTCCCGTTTCAGGATGGACTCGTACGGCGAGAATTCGAAAACGACCCCCAACTGCCATGACATGAACTCGTCGAACGTTCCGTTGAAGGCCGGCTTCGACGATTTCGACGGCGTCTCCGCGGATTCGATCGCCTCCGCCAAGGACGCGTTGAACCTGCCCTTCGTCGAGGACAGCCTCAAATCCGTGAAGAGTTCCCCGTTCGTGAACGCGAGGACCGGTTCTCGAAGCAACCTGAGCCAATTGTCGACCAGCAACAGATCCGGCAGCCCGAAGAACCCGAGCGGCAAACGGAGCTTCCTCGGCAGCCCCAACTCGTCCAAGCTGGCCGCGAACCCGGATTACGAGAACGGCAGCCCGGAGATCTTGTCCGCTGCTTGCGAGAAGAGGGAGACGGTTCCGCTTCGCCTCGACTTCCCGTCCATCGACGCGATCGACATCGACAACGGGATGGAGAAGAAGGAGCCGTTGTCCCCGGTCGAATACGTGAACAAACCGTCGGAGACGTTGAACAACGGCTACATAGGTGGCACGGCCACGTAGTGTTAACTCGGGGGTTAATCGTTACACCCCCGAGAGGGTGCGACGTTCGTTTCGCGCGGAGGAGAGGATCGAAGCGATCGGATTGGATCGTGTTTGAACGTTTGAGCGAACGGAGAAGCGAGCGGGTGTGTGTGATCGTATGTTGAGTAAGTCCAGCCAGATATATACATATATATATATATGTATGTATGTATGTATGTATGTATGTATGTATGTATGTATGTATGTATACGCGGTGGATGAAACATCGCGTGAAACAACGAAAAGAAGAAAGGGGCAGTGTCTGTAGGACGACCGTGTTAGAGGTTCAAACGTTCAAACGTTCGAAAAAGTTGGGGAAACGCGAGCGTGATGATATTTTATTATCGTACAACACGATAATATCCTCCCTCTCGTCTTGTCACCGACGTTTTTACGAATATTTCTTTTTTCTTTCCTTTTTTTTTTTTTTTTCTTCTCTCGTAACAAAATCTCTCGAACGTCCCACGATTTCGTCTCTCTAAGTATCCTATATTGTTATTATTATTACTATTATTATTATTATTATTATTATTATCATTATTATTATTACTATTATTATTATTATTATTATTATTATTATCGTTATTATTAGTAAGATAAGATACGTCGGTTTTTTATTATCGCGCGCATCTGCTTGTGCAACAGCAGACACTGCCTTCTCACCTGTGAAAGAAAGAGGCGCGTCGAAATCGGATTCGACCGTGTTTTTCCAATCCAATCTCCCGAAGAAAAGCGACGATGAATAAGGAGGATAACGTCCTTTAAACCGGCCTCATCCTTTGTCAAAGATATTCGCGTTCTGTGCATAAGTACACGTACACACACATACACCACATATATTATACTACGCGCCTGTGTATATATATATATATATATATATATATATATATACGAATCAAAGTGGCAACTGGATCGGCCAAGTTGATCAAGTTTTATATTTTATGGAAATAGAAAGAGAGAGAGAGAGAGACAGACAGAGAGAAGATATGGAAGAAACTGGCAACTTCCAATTGCCACTTTGCGACCACGACCACACACTAGGCTTTTTCGAACGCCATCGTTATATAGGTTAGGTCGTTCGTTCGACGATCGGTCGAGGAAGGAATATACGTCTCCGTCACGGTTGGAAAAATTATGGACACGCGGATTGGCCAACGTATGTTTCGTCCTCGACGGATTCCCCCCCCTCCTCTCCCCCCCCTCGCCCCTCTTCCAAAACAAAACAAAGAACGGTCGGCGCGAGAAGCCGGCAAGAGTCCAGTTTCCGACTCGTGGCTCGTCGTCGTTCGTCGTCGTCATTCGTCGTTTCGAGGGACGAAATTTGGAGGATTTTCGAATCCTCTCGAAATCGTGCAATAGAAGAATCGTGGTTGGCGGCGTTGTTGCGCGATTCATCGCAATATATAACGCCCGTTTCGCGTTCCCTCGATTATTGGTGCTAACGCGAGCGTGTCGGTAAAGAAATCACGGGAGAGGTTTCTCGCGCCGGCAACGGTCAACGGAGAGAGATAAGGATCGAACGGAAATTCGTTCGGGATCGCACGAAATCCCCGTGCTTTCGAGAGTGTAGAGACGAGAGAACGTAGACTGTTTTTAGCAGCTCTGTGAGGCGCGAGGGCGCGCGTGTGCATGTGTGTGTTTGCGAAAGAGATCGATCGGCGAACGAAAGGAAAGGACGATCGATCCTTCCCCCCACCCCACTCCACTCCTCACCCCGTGTATGAACCGTCGAAAACACGTCGTCGAGAAACTAGCTAGCTAGAGTCGAGCGACACCGGAGAGGAAATAAGAAAAGAGATGGACCGCGAGCAAAGCGATTGACACGCAATTGAATAATATACATAGACGTTAAAGAGCCTCTAACATAAGACTGATTAGCTAATCCCTTTTTATTATATATCCGAGTATTTCGCCGAGTAAGTTTAACGTTATCGACTCGAAAATGGTAGAAGTTCCATACATACGTACATACACACAACACACACACACACACATATACACACATACACACATATTTCCGTAAAACTCGTCCTCCTTCGTTAGTTTTACCTCCCCTACCACCTCCTCCCCTCAGAGATCCATCCATCACCCGACGCATCGAAATCCTCCTCGAAAACTATTTACTATCGCTCCGTACTTTGTTGTGTTCCTTTCTCGCAGGTAGTTGCAATCGAGCGGGGAGTGTTTTTCGGGGAAACGCGAAAGCGGAAACTCGAATTTCGCGAAAAGTATTCGAGAAAGAATGAAAGGAAGGAAGGAATTCGATCGATCGATCGATCGTTGAAACGGTGCCTGCGCCGTTTTCACTCGGTCACCCTCGCGGAACGGATGTGTTTCCGCGTTCGCGGCCGAAACACAACCGCTACACACTCGCCGGCCAGAAGCTAACTGGTGTAACGAGATTCGAGCACTAGTGACCTAATACCGAGTACCTATACTACCTATACGTAACGCTTTACGCATTATGCCCGTTCCGGGGTCGAAGCGACGAGGATCGCGCGTGGATCCCGCTCGACCGGAGAGTCGATTCCGACGGTCGTGTCAACGTCGTCGTCGTTGTTCGCGCGGATGTCGTGTTGGATTGGTTCATCGGTGATCGTTGATCGAGGATGCGCCACGCACCTCTTCTCGCGCCCTGGAAAAAAAACGATCCATCGGTTTTTTCCCTTGATAACGAAACGGCGGCCCCTCGCCGTTCCATCATCTCGTTCATTAATGAGAACGGAAGAACGGGGGACGCGCGGCTCGCCGCACAGTGGAATCGCGTTTTTCGTCGATCGTTTTTCTACTACGTGTACGTTGAACGATATGAAGCCTCGCTCGTATTTTCTACAAGTATTTAGTGTGTAACTAAACGGATAAACAGTTTAACGCTTAGATCGTATGCGCGAATTGGCGCGCGCGTTCCTCCTCGCGCGTCACCACTTCTGCATACGGCATTCGTAAGATTAACCGGAAATGTTTCCTACCAAGTGACGAGTTCTCTCTATATCGTGCAAAGTGGCTCGTGGCTCTAAAAGAAAAAAGAAAAGAAAAGAAAAAAAAAAAAAGGAAATTTCTTAGGCCTATATATATATATATATATATATATATATATAAAACTATGTATATATACATGTATATATATATATATATATATATATATATATAGTTTTGAAACCGTGTAATATATAAATATGTATATTAAGAAGGAAGAATGTGGTGTCGCAGATTGCAGAGAATGAGTGGAACTGAGAGCGATTATTATACGTGTTGCGTGTTCAAAGAAGTAATTAGAGTAATCGTGCGTAAGTCGAGTATGCGAAGTATGAGTGTCTGCGAAAGATGTCCGCCGAGTGTAGCTTTATATATGTAGGGACGCAGAAGCGCGAAATCGATGCCAGCGATCGCAGCGAGACATGAATTCGAACGGGCGATAAGCTCGTTCGGCCCGCATCGATACGCGCATGCGTCGTATCGATCACCGAGGCGAACCGAGGCAAACCGAAATTTTTATTCCTCGCCACCGGCGCGAGAACGATTATTTTCGTGACCCGCGCGAAAGATGTTCCGAAAATCGCGCGCTTCGCACGAGTTTGTCGAGAGCCTTTGTTCTAAAAAAAAACGAAAGAAAAAAAAAAAAAGAAATCCATCACCGTTCGTTCTTTCGAGTTATTCGAAAGAACGAAGCGAAACGACTCATTCCTCGATTCCTTCTCGGCGTCAGATCCAATTTTCCCAACGTTCGTTGTCGCTGTTGTCTCGCTGTTCACTCACCGCGATAACCTTTTTCTCCGGACGACGAACTCACACGACGAAATCATTGACCATTTTTTTTTTTTTTTTTTTTTTTTATTGAAAAACGGATCCGCATTTTAGTTTTCGGATTCGATGATTTTTCTTCGTTTTTCCGCAATTATTTATCTTATCTCCCTCTCTCTTTATTTTTTCGTTTATTCCAACGTTTATTTGTACTTGTCCCGATCAACTTTTTGTATATCTTCCCCTTCCGTATTTTTACATATTTCGCGAAGGACGCGACAGCGTGAATGATAATTTAAGTTAAACACCACAGATGTCGAGGACTGCCCTTTTGTTCCTACTGTTCCGTGTCCTTTCTTCTTCTACTTTTTTTTTTTTTTTTTTTTTTTTTTTTCTTTTATTCCTAACTATGCAATTTACGTACGATTAGTCATATACGTAACACGAGTAACCTAAGATTTTTTTTTTTTCTCTCTTTTTACGTTTAGATTTTAGATAAGACGTAACACGTTCGATGGACGGACGTCGGTACAACTTTTCGACGACTTTCTTCCGGTTTACCTTCGAGTATCACGTACCTTTTTTTTCTTTTCTTTTTTTTTTTTTTATCACTTTTCTCTTCCTCTATTTTTTCATATTCTTTCTCTTTCTCTCTCTCTCTCTCTCTCGTCTCCTACGTTACCTTATTTTTCGCGTTCGTTCGCGTACGAAAACTGCCTCTTAGCTCTGTCCAAAAGACAACGTTTCCTCACATTAGTAAACACACATATACACACACACACACACACGCGACTGCTCAATAAGACTAGATTGCTCAAGCTCCGTGTCTGTTCCGTGTAGTTAGCGCGAAATCAATCAGGGAAACATGGACGCATGTTCTTTCGCGTTGCACTCGCGATGCACAAAAGAAAGAAAGAAAGAAAGAAAGAAAGAAAGAAAGAAAGAAAGAAAAACGATTTTTCAAAGTCTCCCACGGTAACTCATCTTCCTCTTCCATATTTCCCTTTCTCTCGTTTTCTCACCTCTGCTTGTTCTCCATCTCTTCCACGAACTCGGTCTCACAAACTTTTACATATATGTATATATACATAAAATTCTACCTACATACGCGCTCTCCTAGACGAGAAACTAAGAAAAGAAGAAGAAGAAGAAAATCACTTTGACCGACTTCCTCGGAGAAACGACGGAGAATTTTTTTATACAAGGATCTTGTAAGCGAAGCTTTTCTACACGTTACGAACGTATTTTGCATAAAAGGACAAGAAGAAGAAGAAGAAGAAGAAAATAAGTCGAGAAGATATTTTAAGATATCACGTAATTGTTAATCTGTCGACTGTTAGAATTACCGTATATATATATATAAATATATATTAAGTATTGTTACGTCAAGCCCGCGAGAGAGGAAGGAAAAGGAAAAAAAGAAAAAGAAAAAAAAAAAGGAAACTCGATCGACAATGGAAACGCAAGCAAAGTTTCGTTTGAAGGAACCCCCCCCCCCTCCTCTCCCTCCCCCTTCCCCCCATCCGTTGGTCGAACGAACCCACACGAACTCGTCGAACGAATCCTCGCTCTCGGTCGCAAAGTGTCGCGGGATCGATGCTCTCGCTCGGTTCCATCTGCGACACTCGTCCGTTTCGATCTTCGCTTCTAGACGACGGTTCTTTTTTTTTCTCTCTCTCTCTCTCTCTCTCTCTCTCTCTCTCTCTCTCTCCTATTATTTATTTTTTTTGTACATATACATTATTATTGTCGTATTTATTTGTCAATAAAGAGCTTGCGACACGCGACACGATTTTTAAGGATGCTTTCATCGTCATCGGCCTCTTTTACCCGATTATTATTATTAAATAACGCCGTTACACCCGTTGTATTCGATGAATAATCGATCGAATAATCGGCCGTCCTTTCTCTTTCTTTCCTTTTTTTCTCTCTCTTTTTTTTTTTCTTTCTTTCCTTCCTTTATTTTCGCAAATCGAATACGACGGTGTATCTCTCTTCCGATGATAATGTATCGCTCGATCGTTCCTATCATTGTTGTATCTCCTATCGTCAATATCTTTCGAAAAATCGGTGTAAAGTGATAGAAGTGATATGGTAAAAAGAATACGAGATCAGAAAAAAAAAAAAAAAAAAAAAGAAGAAACGAATGCTGCCGTCATAATGGAAATCGTAATCGAAGAGAAACAATCATTGTAATCTCTTACAGAATATGAGACGACAAGATCCCTTTCGAGGTCGTCTATTTTTTTTTTTTTTTTTTTTTTTCTTTTATCTTCTCTTAACTTTTATCGACGACGAGAAACGAATCGAGAGGAGAGTGATGAAATCGCGATATACGGATCGTAATCGAAGAAAAATAATCATTGTAATCTCTTTTTCATCGATGGAACGACAAGGTCCTTCGAGGTCGTCTCTTTTTTTTTTTTTTCTCTTTTATCTTTTCTTAACTTTTATCGACGACGAGAAACGAATCGAAAGAGCGATGACGAGACTTGAGGTACGCGTTAATCGGCACGCACGCGGCATCGATCGCAATTATATCGGGACAATGGCGACGAACGATGCCATTTTGAAACGAGTTGGTTGGTGTGGCCTACTCACCGAGAAAATTCCTTTTCGGGACGGCGGAGACGAGTTGAATTACGATCACGAGACACGGTGTATAATACGCCTCGTTTCGCAATCCCGTCGATTTTGCCGCGGAGAGACAAACGCCTTCTCGTTCCCTGCCTCCCCATTTTTTTGCCTACTATCAAAAAATACAAATATAATATTTATATTCGAAACTGATGAGAATCATTTTATACTTTGACGTATTTTTTTCTCCTTTCTTTTTCTTTTTTTTTTTTTTTTTCTCTCTCTCGTAGACGCGCGATCGTTCTCGCTGCGACCGAAAAGAAAGTGTTGTAAACCCCGTCCCCGTTAAGAGGATCAACCCTGTACGGATCGATCCCTTTTTTCCCACGTGTGCGCCACGTGTGCTCGAAGGGAACGAAAACGATGCATAATCGATTTCTTCGCTCCGGCGGATCGGGGGGACGGGGAGGGAAAAGAAAGAAAGAAAGAGAGAAGAGATGTTGCTAATCGCCGCGAATAATTGTAATTGTAATTGTAACGTGCTCGACGTTGTAAAAAAAAAAAAAAAGATGGAGACGGCAAGCTTCCCCCTCCCCCGTTCGTCGATAAAGCACGCTGCTGCCAACGATCGATCTATTCCGCTCGCAATATCCCCCTCGCCTCGTATCCCCGTTTTAACCGTAATTTACTACTACTACTACTACTACTACTACTACTATTACTACTACTACTACTACTATTACTATTACTATCGTAATTATACGCTGTACGCAAAAAGAGAAGAAGAAAAGGCAAAAAAAAAAAAAAAAAAGAAAAAAGAAATGGAGACAGAATTTTATTTACCAAATACGAGTTTTTTAATAAAACACTTTTTTGCGAAAGAAAAGAAAGTTCCGCTTCTTTCCATCTACGACCTCCCCTCCTCCCTCCAGGGCTAAAAGTATTCGACCAATTTTTTCGCATATATATCTTTCCGTCTGCTCTCTGCTTTTCTACACCCGTGTGATCGATTAACACGTGCGGTATTTTTTTTTTTTTTTTCTCCATTTTGTTATCCACCGTCCCGATGGGTAAATTCTAATTCTCCTTTCGAAGAGAAAGGAAAAAGAAAAGAAGATCTTATTTTAAGAATCCTCTTGCGTTGAACCCTCCCTCCCCTCCCGCCGTTTCCTCCCAAGAGATGAATGAGTTTTCAAGGGACAAGTTAGAAAGCAGTCACGACCAAATATGGCCGCATCTTGGACGACAGGATTCTTGGGAATCGTCTTTGCTCGAGCCGGCAGCTTAACGTATACGCGGCTCGGATTTTTCGTTTCCTCCGCTTTGCATCCTCCGTCTCCGTTCCGTGGAGGTGCAACGCCAACTCTCGTTATAACTGCGGCCCGTTCACCGCGAGGCTGACCTCGATTCCACGTTTCAAGAACGTGCCAACTCGGCGTCACGACTCGTCGCGACCTTTGCTTTATTCCTCTTCTTCCTCGCCTCCTATCACCGATTTTTACCGATAACGGCGTTCTAATATGAACGAAACGATTTATCGAACGATTCAGTTCTTCAAAGGGGAAAAAAATAAATCTACCTTTTTTTTTTTTAAACCGTTTGGATTATTTGTTTCAAAATCATTTCTTCGTCGTTTCTTCTGTAAAAAAAATCTTGTGTACAAGAATCGCAACAGTGTGAAGTTTGAAAAAGATTGGCCATCAAGATCCGTGACACCAACTTAATAATAGGTCGTGAGAGGTAGCTTAAATCGAGCGTGTACAGTTTCTGGCCACTTGCCGGACTTCGGGAACGCTGAGAAGTGCAGCCGAGGTGCCGGCAAGGTGAGTACGACGATCGACTGGACGAGCGCGCGTCTGATTAACTCGTTCCTTCGTGGAAAGCTTCCGTTCGAGAACACACATATATATATATATTTAACAGTGACTAAAGCGCGTTCAAGGAGACGTGTCTCGCGGCTAGCCTCTTTGTCCGCGTTCAACAACCGTGGCGGATTACACGTAGGATCGCCCCATTTTTCCAATTTACGAATCGGGAACAACTGTTCTTTTAACCATCTTAACGCTAACGATTCCTCCGTGGAAACTCGACTCTCTCGGCCGAGCAGAGAGATTGAACGGATGAGCCTCGCGTTTTGAATCCATCGAAAAATAAATGGAGAAGGAATCGATGAGGTTTTGATGTTGGATAGATCGAGATGGAGTGGACGAGCAGGTACCGTTATTACCTGTTCCCAGAACAGTCTCCAATTTTATCTCTCCGTTCCTGCACACCGGTCAGGAAGAGGAGGAAGAAGACTCGATTCCTCCCGTCTCCCTTTCGACCACTCTCTCTCTCTCTGCATGCATCTTCTTCTCCTCTCGCGAAATTTCAGGGTCGTTAACCCCTGAAAACGAGTCGTTTCCAGGGAAATATTTTTTTTTCTCCTCTTCTTTCTTTCTTTCTTTCTTTCTCCTTTTTCTTCGACACCTCTCCAAGTGATCTCGAGATACGGGATTTTCTTATTGGGAAACGAGACGAAAGCGGAGTTAACGAGGGGCTCAGTTATTCGAAGGATACACCGTCGTGAAACTCACGGACACGGTTATCAAGGTCATGCTCCATTCGAGGTTAGAGACGCGGTTAAATTAATTTCCGATCGAGTGGAAGCTGGCAATGAGAATACTGTGAGAGAAGGAAAGGAGGGATGGAGGGCGTACACCGATACGATTCCGAAACGTGCGCGGCAGAGATCGTTGTCCTCGTTCGAAGGTGCATGGATGCGCGCGCTCATCCGACTCCTACCAGCCACCTGCCGCATACCTTCAGCCTTCGTAGCCGGAGGCGGCAGCCTGCCTCTCTCTCTCTCCGAGCAGAGGCTGAAAAAAAGATTCGCTTTCGCGAAAGTACGAAGAACGCGGCCTTTTCGTTCCGTCGTCGTCGTCGTCGTCTTATGAAAACGTGAGCGGTTGGCTTAGAGAGAGATGAAAGAAGAGGTGAAATCTACGAACGAAAATTCGAATCGCGTACCGTTATGCATAGATTCCTGACAAGTAATTTCCTGCAATATTTTTCGATATTAATACACGAAACTCTGTCATTTTTTTTTTCAAAACTTTCTCCTTGACAAAAATTATACGCTATCGTGTCCGTTGGATTTTAAAGACACGTAATTTCAATAAGTTTTCAATCTCTCGATCGACGTGCAAATAATCGTGCATAATCTGGATTAATCTATCCTATCCTCCTCCTGGGACGAGTAAACCTGGGTAGCCCTTTTTCGAGAAGAATCGGGAGCAGAAAACTGAGAATTCAAAAGGAAGTGGATAGGGAAAGAAACGTAACGCCACGGAGGAATTCTTGGCACGCGACGCCTATGCACCGTTGCTCGAGGAGCGGTTCGCAGCCCGTTCCACGCGACTCCAGCCCGGGCTCCGGAATCGGTAATTGCTAGGCGAGCTGTCGATCGGCCTGGTTACGCGCCCGATTTCGGCTCGAAAACCGTTTTTCCTCGGCCTCGTCCACTTTCGTCCACTCCGAACAATGGCGAATAATGGCTCGGTAAACGCCTCCCTCCATTATTATTACGTAAAAGTTAACCGCACACGCGATGACGATCACGCGAGCTCATCGTTCATCGCCCCGATAAAACGATACATTGACGAATTCGATTATTTTTCGAACGAAGATATATAGGAGAAGATCGATGGTACGCATTAATAATTTTAAGGATAAAAAAATTAATCTAAAATTGATCCGCTTAAAAATTGCAATAATTTAGATAATCTCCGTTCTTAAGGAATCATCGATCAACGATTTATGAATGAGACGCAGATAAGAAAACTCGTAGCTCTATGGTAAAACTCTATTGTAATGGTTCGAGAAAAATGGTTGGAGAAACGAGTCTCGTAATGATTAGCCTCGCGGCAAGCGAAATCACAGGCGCGCGCGCGCGCGTCGCGCCAGCAACCCAGATCTTCGCGCGCGATGGAGATATACCGTTAAAACGAACCAGAGGCCCGTAACTCCCGTTCGAGTCGTCGTTTTGCCAGCAATCCCCCTCCTTCTCCTTCCCTCCGATCGCGAGAGGAAATCGCGGAGGAAGTGCGGATCGAGGAACCGAGCCTCGAAAAGGATAAACGAACTTTTTTTTCCACCGTTTCTTCCAATAATAATTGTCGCACTTCGAATTGCTTCGCGGACAAACGTGTGAAACGAGATCGTGCGAGAGTGAGATCGTAAGATGACGTTGAATCGATGAAAAAAGATATTCGGCGCACCGATGATACAGATACCGTTCATTAAGCTCGGCTATAAACTACTTCCCGCGTGTTCCTTGTCTTGCGCGTACATAGAACGGTTCCACGAGCGAAAGTAATTTTAGCGGGAAGTTATCGCGATAATAATAGGGTGGCAGGAGGAGCGGTTTTTTGTCGTGTTACGCGTTTCCTTGTTTCTCGAATCGAGAGCGACGAGGACGGAGAGCAGCATCGTGAGCTCGTGCGCTCTGACGAAATCGTTACGTGCCGCGTCTGCACTAAAACCGTTCGCGAGCAGAATTGTTCGCAATAAAGATAAAGTTAAAACGTACGAGCTCGTACGTATAATGTATCGTTTCTCGAACGTTTCGTTTCGTTGTTCAGGAGATGGGCAAAATTTTAATCGAGGTTAAATTAATTACAAAGTTGTTCGATCGAATCGAACGAATAAAGAAAAAGTAATCGAAATTTCCGCCGATCGATTTTTCAACGATTGCCTCACCGCGAGTCCAGTGACCTCACGCAGTCGGATCAAGCGAGTTTGAACCTTCGAAAGGATCGGAAGGAGAAGATCGCGCGAATAATTTCCCTTTCGACGCGTGGCACACCGAGCGTTTTGAAACGCGAGCGAAAAACAAGGAACGGTTGTTCTCGCCTCTGAATCAGCGATCCTGATAAACGGCGACGGCGCAACATTCTCACGGCCGTCGCGCCGCTTTCGAGCCTCGTGCATCGTCTCGGCGCGCATTGTTCCGCCGCGGCTTTTTGCATAATTCCACTTCCGACATTCCGCGGCGTTGCAGGCCGCGTGGCCACCGAGCGGCACGGTTCCACCGGCGAAAGTGGCTTCGATGGCGAATAATCGACAACTACGAGCGTAAGATGGGTAAGGATGGTGGGGAGGGGAGGGGGGGGGGGATAGGCGAGGGAGAAGAGACGACGGATGGCCGCGTGTTGGCGCGCCATCGATGGGTCTGTTTGCGGTTTTGCAAAACGGGCCAGTGTCGGTATGTCGGACACGTCTGACAGGATTACCCGCAATATCGGTGAGAATGGAATCGACGTAACTCGAGTGTCGCCGCGATAATCCCACCGCTTCTGGGATACGAGGGAAGTAGGAGCGTTTCTCCATTCTCTCCCCCGTTCTCTCTCCAACGCGTTTGTTCCTACTTCTCTCTTCTTCTCCTCTAGTCGCGCGACTAGACCAGAAGAGGAAGAGGAAGAGGAGAAGCGAGCTTCTTGCTTTTCTCTCCATTCTCTCGATCCTTATGGGGATAACTCCATACGGGGATAATATGGAACGTTGTACAGTATATCTCGGCTAAGATAAACGACAGAATTTGTCTCGAAGTTCGCGAACAGGTGTCGCGTACGATCGACTCGCGTTGGTCGAAAAATCTTTTTTCGAAAAATCTTTCTCGAAAAAAACCACCGTATCCCCTTCCCCTCCTCCTCCCCCCCTCCCCCTCCCTCTCCCTCTCCCCTCTCCCGAAACAACGGGGTCGACGGTGTTCAAACTTCTTTAAGCGCGGAGTAGGGGGCGCGATCGAATCGGAGGAGCGCGATGGACAGGTCCGACGAAATCGGCGGGGAAGGAGAGGGGAGGGGAGGGGGGGCGCTCGAGCGGGCGCTCTCCGCTCGCGGGTAAAGGAGGTTGAGCGAGCGGGGTGGGACGGAGGGAAGGGGGGAGGAGGGAGAGGGAGGGGCGGAGGGAAAGGTGGACAGAGACAGGAGACGGTGTTTGTAATCAAAGGGGCGATTCGCGGTGCGGCGTGGAAGAAAGTCAGCCTACCGAACGAGCCAGTCCGGCACGGCGCGTTGTCCCGAATGCACGTCGAACCATCGATTTCCGCGTGTGCTGCCCACGTGATCGAGCTAGCTCCGTCCCGCAACACGACACCTCTCCCCGACTCGGCCGTGCCTCGGCCGTTGCTGGTGTGCTCGTGTCGGTGCTCGGGTCTCGGCCCAACGCGCGTTCACGGATTTCGTCCTCCCGCTCGAATCGATCCATCTCTGATCGCGGAATTGGATTTTCGGAGAAATTTGAACGAGATTCGAATTTGGTGAGAAAGGAGGCGAGATTGGACGGACAACGAGAAGAGGAAAAGACAGAGAGAGAGAGAGAGAGAAAGAAGGTTGGAAGATCACGTGGCCGGGGAATACGGTGTATATCGGTGGATAGAGGCCAGAGACACGAGGCCGGTTTTTCACCGCGGTATCTCTCCTCCAGGGATGAAAACGAGTGGCGAATGAATGGTAAGTAAGACGTAGAATTGGCGCGGGACAAATCTGCCGTATGGGTGACGTCGTTGGAAATCCGTATAATCTTTCGAGGATCGTTTCGCGATTACAGCCGCGCAAGGTCGGCGAGCGGATGAGCGAGGAGAGATAGGCGTGAGGTGACGTGGTCGGTTTATTAGAAACGAAACGTTACCCATAATAATGGAAAAGAGAGTGGCATATTGAACGCGACGCGTTCTACCTAATCGCGAATGCTTTTAATCCCTTTAACTTGGAGACGACACTTCGGCGGCTTCGGATGCGAACGTCACTCTGATATGAAATCGAGGCAACTTATCGCGCTCTCGCGAGATACCGCGTTTTTCGCGTTCTCGAGCATAACAGTCCTTGACGATCTTTCAGAGGTCGCGATATTAAAAGCGAGAAAAATATCGCGTAACTCGTGTTTCTGATTTCTCTCTTTCTCTCGATGATCGATTCATCGACTTCCCCCTCCCCACGAGTGGAGTAAAAGGCTACCATAGATATTGCCAGACGACGTTTCCTCGGTTCGACAAGAAATCTCTCCTTCGAAACCAGTTTTCACGATAGCGGAGCCTTTGAAAGCTTGATGGCATTTGACATTTTTTTTTCCTTTTCTCTCTCTCTCTCTCTCTCTCTCCTCTCGAGCGGATTTTCTTCGCCGCCAGGTGTATTATTCGAGTAACGCATGGACGATCGTTATTCACGTCGTGAAAGTTTTCAAAGTTCCGCGCGACGAAGCGCCACACGGCTCGGCAAACGAAACTACCGCGCCACTACTAACCGTCCCTTTACACGCGAAACACGCCGATTTTTATATTCCATTTCGTCGTTGCGCAACGCTTCCGTGTTTCTAGAAACCAGGATCGGCAGCTCGTTCTCCACCTGGGCCGAGGCGATTTATTTATTTGGTTCAATCGTGAGCCTTTTGAAGCGTCGAGGTGGAAAAAGCCGGGTGGAAGAATCCCGAAGACGATGCGTAGGCCACGTATTTCGAAGGTGATGCGGCGCGCGCGCCGTCATAAAGGTCGCGATTTGAATTGAACGGACTCTCCGCGATTTGAAAGTTCAAACGACGGGGGACGACAATGGTTAACGACTCGATTGGAAACTAGATATATAAAAGGCGCGAAGCCAAAGGCGTGCTGGAGGACGACCAGTTTGAAAAGCATTTAAATTCCAATTCCTTTGACAAAAAGAATCGACTTTTTTTTCAAACAAATTTCATCAAAATGCTCGACGATGCTTTTGCATCGAATTCGTGACTTGCAAAAAAAAAAAAAAAAAGAAGAAAAGTGGAACGATCGTTATTATTAAGACTTGTTGTTGTTATTGTTAAGAACGATTAAAAGAAGAAGAAACGTAAAAGGAGGTTTCCCTCGGCGAAATGAATGCAGATGGATTCGAGTAATGAATGGAGCACGCTGTCAAAATCCGTGAGGCGTGACGGGGAACGCGATTGCGTAATTCTGCCGTATTGTAGGATCGTTCACGGGTGGGAAAATGAAGAGTTGCAAAGGGTTACGAGCCTCCATTTGCCCCATTTAGTCGAAGTATAAACATTTCCGCCCGGAACCGACCCGAATAACGAATTGCCCACAGATTCTTGCATAGTGTCACGAGAATGTTAACTCGTCCGTCAACACGCCTTGATTCCTCGCCTGTATCTAATCGCGCAATCGCTTTAATCGCCTCGTCTCGATATCTCGTGTAATTGCTAAATATAATCGTCGTGTAATTATCCTCGGCCGTAAAAATGTTTCTACGCGCGATTTCATCGTGTATATTTGTTCAATTCCCCCCACCTCCCCTCCAGTCTTTTTCTTCCCTCTCATTGCACAAAAATGGATAAAAATGTTTCTATCAAGCAAATCTTGAAAAAGTATATACACAAAGAATAACATAATATTTTGTACGTAATAATAATAATGACTTTCTATTCCTGTAAACGTTATCGAGTTCTCCGTTTCATTTATTCTCCTTCGCATTCCGAATCAAAAAGATAAATATTTTTATTCGTAGAAAAAAAAATATACCCGCGTAATCAAAATTATAATTACACATAATTACACGATTCCCCCGGTTATTCGATTTCTGGTCGGGCGATAACAGAGTTTGGAATTTGCACGCGGGAAGATCGATCGGTGAGAGATAAGGTAAAAGAGCAGAGCGGGCATTAAGTCGAATGTATTAAGTAGAATGTTCGAGGAGGAGGGGAATGGAGGGACGAGTTGTAGGTCAGTTTCGAGCGGTTTATTAATTCGGGGCAGGTTTAGGTGTCCCGGTTGTTTGACAAACCGATTACTCGCTCGTAACCGAGCCCGTGCATTTATTAGGATGCGGTGTATATATATATATATATATATATATATATATAGTATTTCGGGTGTCGAGCAGTTAGAGGGTTCCTCTCGTGGAGGGGAGGGGAGGGCGACCGCCATTACGTGCCAATTTCCTGGCCTCGCTCGTAAACGTTCTTCTACGCTTTCGATTCTTCTTCCCTCGCCGAGAGAGTAAATAATTGATCGGGAGAGGAGCAAGAACAAGGAGATATTCCTAATTGGATGGATCCAATTGCGCTTTCCAAAAGTGGACTCCACACGGGTGGAAGGAACATACGTTTATGGTAACGAGCGTATCCGCGAGCAGTGTCGCGTGATCTCGTATAAAAATACGAGAGATTCGACGAGAAAAAGAAAAAGAAAAAAAATGAATAGAAAAAGCGAATAAGAGAAGGATCCCGTTGGAAATTTCTACTCGCTCGGACGGAGCAATGAAAATTTGAGAAAATTAAATGTATATATATATATATATATAAGATTCGTGAGAACGTAGCGTGGAATTTGATAAGAAAATACTGCTCTTAATTAATTAAATTCCGTACGTTTATTTTGACGTGCAATTTGGGATGTGAAGAAATGGAAAAATTGTAAAAACGTGGAGGATTCGAAAGAGAAGGATCCTCTCGAAATTTCTATTCCTCCACCGTGGTTAATTAAATTCGTTATTGGCGCTCGTCTTCAACACCCGTGCAATACGAGAAAATTAAACGCGTCTCTAAAAAGGTAGAACGCAGAATTCGACAAGAAAACGGTTGGTTCTTGGGAAATTTCTGGCCATCGTATTAGTTATTATCGCACGTGGGCATAGCGCATACAGGTATCGTGCCGAGATATTACCACCTCGATTTTCATTCCCGTTACGGTACACATAGAGTTGAATGGCATCAGCAACATTTCTGATTAATAGTTAATAGTTTCTTCTTTTTTCTACTTTTTAGCAGGTGGACACGTAGAACGTGCGAAGACTGACTAGGATTCGAGTTTTTTTTTTTTTTTTTTTTATTTCGGTCACTCGATGTTTTCTGAGGGGAAAAAAAAAAAGGAAAAAGTAGGATTAACTTCGAGCTCCTCTCATCCTTCGCGCGACGAATCTTTATAAATAAATTCAAATTCTCCTCGAAATATCCCGACAATTTTTTAATAACGAAGAACAGAAACACGGAGAGAACGGTATGAAGCGGTCGACACGATTAGCGCGATAAAAGAAATAAATATAATAACCCCATTTAAAAGGACATCAACGATTTTCTCTTGAAACGCGTATAGAAAGAAGAGAACTACGAGTAACGACTCTCTCTGAAAAATTTTTTGCCATCGATAATAAACACAAACGGGCAACGAAACGAGATTGCACCGTCCGAGACGAGCCACGTTATATACATACACGTATTATATAGCTTTCTCCGCTATCCGCGAACGGAAAGACCTTGGAAACTTATCCCTCCCGAGAGAGGGAGGGAGGGAGGGCAGACGGGGGAGGGGTGGGGAAGGAGGGGAGGGATACGAGGTTTCGCCACGTCTCGTGAGAATCCGCGGATGAAATTGAACGTTCCCCTCCGAACTTTCGACCGATTATCCTCGAAATTATTTTATTTATTTCCCTTTCCCGACCGGTGGCTTTGATTGATTTCTGTGTCAAGTTCGAAACGAAAGTTGGAAGGGCAGATGGATTTGGATCGATCCGCGGGTTTCGTAATAATATTTTCACGACGCTTCGAACGCCGTGTCCCGAGCAACAGAGCCGGCACATCTCGAGAATGTGCCGCTCGGCCCTGCGGCTACGAATTCCGTTACGCGCACTTGTATGGCTCTCCCCGCCTTCCTCGCCCCTCCCCACCACCGCTCTGCCCGGCGATAAATTTTTTTTCGCCGACCGCCGTTCCTTCTCTTCTCGGTCTCCGCGAAATATATATATATATATATATATATGTGTGTGTGTGTGTATGTATATATCGTCGTTCGTTTCCCCTGAAATTTTCGTCCAAAGCGTTTCTTTCCATTCGGGAGAAGTCGCTCAAGGTGTGGAAAGTCGCGTAGAAATTCGCGATAATCGATAATCGACGAAGTCAGGAAAGCGTGATCGCGCGTTAGGAAAGTCCGATTCTGTATCTGATCAATGACGTAGAACCGAGTCGACCGAGAGAAGGATTCTTGCCGATATCTCCCCTCCCAGGTGCCACTGGCCGTTTTCGTCCAGCGCGCGCGCGACGAAAGGAAGGGGACTCGCGTCGAGACCTTTATGGAAAGACGGCCGCTGCGAAAAAAAATAACGACCGTGACGATCTCGGTGGGGGGCGATTGGCTCGATCAGCTGATTGACCCGGGGTCAATCTACTTTCTACTCGAGGCTATGGAAATCGAATCGTGTAGAGAGAAAGAGAGAGGGGGAGCACACTTTCTCGCGATCGTGACGATGCGGTGACGAGTGAAAACTCGGGACGGGGATGCAGAGATCTTCTAACTCGATTCCTAAATTCAAGAAGGAAGGAAGGAAGGAAGGAAGGAAAGATAAAGCGTTTCTCCGACGTACGGCGTAACAGTACAACAGAAAAGGAGTCGGGGAAAAACGAACAGTTACAGGGGGAACATGAAAGTTGCGCGTTAAGTTGGTCACGCGAGCTCGGCCGGCTAAGATCGCTTAATGACCCCGTCCGCGAGGATGTTCGCGCTACGCGTGACACAGTTTCGCTCCACGTTACGATCCCCGTGATTTCTGCTTGGCAACGTGCGTGCCTGCGATTCCCTCGAGATCCTCGAGTGCCGCGAAATCGTCCTCTCCCTCGTCCTTTATCTTTCCTCCACCGTTCGAAAAAGATCGAAACTCCTTATAAACTCGATCATCGCGCGGTGCAAAAAACTAAACTAAAAGTTGTCGCGCGCGCACGCGCGCGCATAGATGCAAATTATCCGTGAGTACAATGGAACGGAAATGATTTCAGGGAGTGGCCAGCATTCCGGAGTGCAAAGATCAGCGGGCCTGCTATGAATGGGACGGTTTGACCACGATCCGGAAAATGGATGTGGCAAAGAATGGCGGAACCGTGGAGGAGTTCGTGACCGTGGTGAGCGTGGACGGCCATCCCCCCCGCCCCCCCACCGAGAATTTCGTCACCGTGCTCTCGATCGGTAACGACACGAGCAACGACAAGGCGACGAGCAAGGAGGAGAAGGAGGGGGAGGAGGGGGCGGCGAGGACGTCGTCGGTGAAGGTCGTCGGGGCGGAGGGGCCGCTGGAGGAGGAGGTGGAGGTGTACAGGCTGCCCGGGGAACGACTGGGCTTCGGGCTGAAGTTCGAAGGGGGGAACAAAACGTCGGAGAGGGTGAGACGGTTGTTCGTGCAGAGCTGCGCGGAGCAGAGCCCGGCGAGCAGGGCGAGATGCTCTTGGGGCACGTTGGGCGAGGGTGACGAGGTAACCTTTTTTTTTCGATTCGTCGTCCCCTTCTCCCTCTCACGCGTCGCTCACGCTCACTTTTTCCAGGTGCTCTCGATAGACGGGGTGCCGGTGACGCACATGACCCGACTGGACTGCGTGAGACGATTGAAGGAGTCGCAGCTGGTGATCAAGCTGATGGTGAGGTGCAGGGGGGCGCTCAGGCCCGAGGTGGTGAGCGCGGAGAAGAAGAGCTCGCCGGAGAGCAAGGTGCCGCCCGAGCTGCCCTCGGCGCCCCCCCCAGTCCCCCCCAGAAAGTTGAGGCTGGCTCGAGGCTCGGCCGACGGGGAGGCGAACCCGAACCCCGTCGCCAAGAAATCGTGGAACGTCGGTTCTTCGCAACAATTTAACAACAATTCCCAGACGAGCTCGCAGTCCAGTTCTCGAAACGGCTCCCCCGGCTCCACCGATCGTCAATCGAAATCGGGGGAGGGGAGCAGCAAGTCGACCTCGTACGAGAGCTGCGAGTCTTCGCCTCGAAGCGGAGGAGAGAGATCGGTGCGCGAGAGCCCGAAGGGATCCCCACCCGCCAAGGAACGTTCGTCCGAGGTGAAATCGAAACAGGTCAGCTCCCGATTCGAGCGCTTTCCCTCTCGTTCGAGACGATTCGAGTATCGAGGCTGGTTCGTTTTGTTTTTAGGAACCGCCGGAAGCGATGGTGTACGTGGACGCGAGGTCGCAGTGCGGCTCGACGCACGGCTCGACGTCGGACGACACGGGTAGCTCGATGTCGACCGTGATCGACCGTTTCTCCACCTCTGATCGGGTGTCGACCATCTCGACAGCCTCGTCCACAGCCTCGACGGCCTCCGAACAACCGGGCGAATATCCTGGCCAGGATTTCGGGGAGCGGACCCCGTCCAAACCGTCCACCTCGATATGCCCGTTCGAGGACGACTACCACTCGTCGAGCCCGCCCGACTACCTGCTGCGCCGTCTGGCCAGCTCGGAGGCGGTGACCCACGTGGAGTCGCGGGGCGAGGTGGAGAGGATCACGGCGGTGGTTGCGCCGAACACGGTGCTGATCGAGGAAACGATCACGTTCCAACCGCCGCTCAGCTTCCAGGACGCGCCGTTGAGCTACGGGCACGAGGCCAGGCCCGACCTCTTCTACACCGCCGATCTGGCCGCCGACTCGACCACGCACTTCAGACCGATCAAGGACGACGTGGAGCTGGTGGAGCGCGTCAACAGCACCGAGCCGAGCGTGGAGAAGAGGACGCCCCCTCCCCTGCCAGCGAGGAATCACGTGAACAGGATCACGGTGAATCGTGGGCCGCCGACCGTCGACCCGCGTCCCCAGAGATCCAACGTCGAGAGCGACGTCCCTGTCCTCCCGCCCAAGCCGTTGCCGAGGAGGGACGTGAAGATCAGGCGCAAGAGGCCGCCACCACCTCCGCCGCCTCCGCCACCCGCGATCCCGCCACGAGCCGAGGCGAAACCACCCTCGTCTTCGTCCTCCTCCTCCTCCTCCTGCTCGTCTTCGTCCGGGCAAACGAGCTTCGAGAACGAGAACGACGAGAACGAGACGTTGCGCGTGGAAACGATCGCGGCCGACCGGCTCGAGGAGGCGGCTGTCGCCAGAGCGGAACAGGCGAGGCCTCCCTTCGATCTCGAGGAGAGGAGGAACGAGGAGGAGACGGACGACACCGAGTCTATGGAGAGCTACGAGGTCGGGGCGTGCAGGACGAACAAGGTGTTGGAGATAATCGAGATAAGAAAGGCAAGAGCGTTCCCCCCTCGAAGGGCAGCCGAGGAGGAGGAGGAGGAGGAGGAGGAGGAGGAGGAGGAGGAGGAGGTTGTTATTAAATCCGAGGATAAGGTTAATCGGCAGCAGGAGGAATCGAAGCGAAGAATAGCGATGGAGGATTCGGACGAGCAGGTGACCAAGTTCAACGAGCCCGTGGACGAAGAATCGGAGGAGAAGGTGGACTCGACGCGGCGAGAGAGCGACGAGAGCGAGGGCTCGTATCGATCGTGCGTCGACGAGTCGAGCGGTGATCGGCCGGCGGTGATCCCAACCGGCGAGCAGCCGATGGAGGACGAGGACGAAACGAGCGAGGAGAGCGACGAGGGAGATTACTATTGGCAGAGCAACTTGGCAACGATCGGCGAGGAGGAGGAGACCAATTCTCTGGAATACGCGACCCCGTGAGTCTATACGAGTCTATTCGCGGTGAATAGAAAATTATTATTGGCCTCTTTCGACGATGGAACGATATCCGCCAGTTGATTCGATGCGCTTTTTCTCGCCGATCTTATCTCGTTCCAAGGGAAAGGAAATATTTTTACGTTAGGAGAACTAGAGCGAAGGAATAAATCTACGCCGTTTATTAATTCGAAACTACGAATTGCGTCTAGACAATCGCGCGGTTACTCCTAATTGTAAGCAAATTATACATTGTTCTCGCCTGACATTTCTCGAGCATCGATTGAGATACCAAGAATACACCACGGGCGAAACGCTACTCGTATTTATTATTTGCGCATAAACGCGCTCGAACCACGCCCTGACTAGATATTTACGAGGTATTTTTTCGAATTCGATCGAGAAAAATAAAGGGGAACGAATCTTTTCAAATCCGGTGGATCGATAATTCTTGTTCGAACCGCGCGATTTAAAAAAAGAAATGATCGATGTCTCTGTATCACGGATATTTGAAGAAACATTTGCTTTGTTAACACCCGTTTCTTTTTGTTGCGAAGGAACAAGGAGGCGAGCGACAGTGAGGCAATCGCCGCGGGGAAAACGGAGCGACAAGAATCGGGGGGCAAGGAGGACGCGTTCGATGCAAATGGTAAGTAGAAATACTTCTTATATTCCTCGGCCGTTTAAAACTCGAAGGAACGCCAACCCTTCCTTCCATCCATCGTATCGATTTCCATATTTCTCTTTTTTTCTTTCGTTTTCGAAAAAATATGAAATACATTCGAAGGGAAAGGTTAAAAAAGAAGCGGTTGGAATCGGATTTTTTTTCGATTTCTACCTTTGTTATCGATAAAATAATTTTGCTTCGAAATCGAGAGAATCAGGACGAGAGCGCGGTGGTTTTCCACGCGGTTGAAGCGTTGGCGGAAAGGAAGGAATTCGGCGTGGAGAGAGTAGTACGCGCACGCCCACGCGCGGAACCCTCGGTCGCGCTTCATAAAGGTTACGCGCGTTGAATCTCGCCGCGTTACGCGCCGCTAAGGTTCTCCGGTTTCGCTACCGAGTTGGAAACGGAGGCGGCAGCCCCTCCACGAGGGAGAGACAAAGGCGTGTTTGCCCGGGCGCACCTTCGACGCGAGGAATTCCGAACCGCGCGGATCCGCTCATTGTCCGCCAAAGATGGATCGTGGCTTACGCGTGGGAAATCGAGGATCGGCCGATTCGTTTAAATTATAATAGCACGTGCGTTTATTATTTTTTTTTTTTTTTATGAAGAGTACTTATTTATTTATTTATTACGGGAATTATTTATAGAATCTCTAGTTTGGAGCGCGAGCTTTTAATTCAATCTATTGTGGAAAAGGCGCGCGCACGGTAATTGTTAGGCTGGATGTACCGGATGTCGATTACAGTGGGCGTATGCGCGATCATTTACACTTGCCGCATTATTACCAGCGCCCTCTACGCACGATCCGCTCTTTTCGCACCTCTCCTACTTGGATCATACGTTAGAGTTGCCTTTTATTTAAGAATTTTCACGTTTGTAATTGAAGCTCGAGGAAAAGATCCAATGTGGAAGGAAAATTTGGAAGACCGTTCGTTCAATTTTACGTCTTCTTAACGCACGAAAGAAAGTTGGAATAGCTGAGTACGAATTTTCTTACACTTGCCGCATTATTACGAGGGCGCCACTGCGTCCTCTACGCACGATCCGCTCTTTTCGCACCTCTCCTACTTGGATCGCGCATTAGAGTTGCCTTTTATTTAAGAATTTTCACGTTTGTAATTGGAGCTCGAGGAAAAGATCCAATGTGGAAGGAAAATTTGGAAGACCGTTCGTTCAATTTTATGTCTTCTTAACGCACGAAAGAAAGTTGGAATAGCTGAGTACGAATTTTCTTACACTTGCCGCATTATTACGAGGGCGCCACTGCGTCCTCTACGCACGATCCGCTCTTTTCGCACCTCTCCTACTTGGATCGCGCATTAGAGTTGCCTTTTATTTAAGAATTTTCACGTTTGTAATTGGAGCTCGAGGAAAAGATCCAATGTGGAAGGAAAATTTGGAAGACCGTTCGTTCAATTTTATGTCTTCTTAACGCACGAAAGAAAGTTGGAATAGCTGAGTACGAATTTTCTTACACTTGCCGCATTATTACGAGGGCGCCACTGCGTCCTCTACGCACGATCCGCTCTTTTCGCACCTCTCGCCAATCTCCTACTTGGATCGTGCGTTAGAGTTGCCTTTTATTTAAGAATTTTCACGTTTGTAATTGAAGCTCGAGGAAAAGATCCAATGTGGAAGGAAGATTTGGAAGACCGTTCGTTCAATTTTACGTCTTCTTAACGCACGAAAGAAAGTTGGAATAGCTGAGTAAGAATTTTCTTACACTTGCCGCATTATTACGAGGGCGCCACTGCGTTCTCTACGCACGATCCGCTCTTTTCGCACCTCTCGCCAATCTCCTACTTGGATCGTGCGTTAGAGTAGTCTTTTAAGTACGAATTTTCACGTTTGTTATTGGAGTTTGAGTTCGAAGAAAAGATCCAATGTGGAAGGAAGATTTGGAAGACCGTTCGTTCAATTTTTCGTCTTCTTAACGCGCGTCAAAGCACGAAAGAAAGTTAGAATAGGCGAGTAAGAATTTTCTTACACTTGCCGTATTATTACCAGCGTGCCACCGCGCCCTCTCGCCAATCTCCTACTTGGATCACGCGTTAGAGTAGCCTTTTTAAGTATGAATTTTCACGTTTGTAATTGGAGCTTGAGTTCGAGAAGAAAAGATCCAACGTGGAAAGAAAATTTGGAAAACTGCTCGCTTAATTTCTCGCGTTCTTAACACGCGTCAAAGCACGGAAGAAAGTTAGAATAGCCTTTTAAGTACGAATTTTCACGTTTATAATCGTTTGTAATTGGAGCTCGAGTCCGAGAAAACGATCCAATCTGGGAGGAAAATCTTGAACCACGCGTTAGAGTAGCTAGATTGAATAGCCTTCTTAGTAAGAATTTTCACGTGTATAATCGTTTATAATGGAAGGAAGATTCAAGATTATTCGTTCAATTTCTCGTCACGAAAGATAGTTAGAGTAGCTACTTCGAGCGGCTTTCTAACTACGAATTTTCGAAAACGAACTTCGTTCATGATTGAAGCTCCAAGAAAAAGATCGAATGTGGAAGATTTGGAAAAGCGTTTCTTCGATTTCTCGTCTTCTTAACGCCAAGGAACGAAAGAGTAGCCACTTTCTAAGTACGAATTTTCACGATGGGAGAAAGATTCGTTCAATTTCACGTGTTCTTAACGCGAAATTAAATTTCGAAACGAGAACAGGGGGAACTGGAAAAGAGGAAACTCCTTTCGACCGATCGAGCACCACTCCCCGAAAGTGGAGTGTGAGGTGGGTGTGAGAACGGAACCGTTAAGAATAACCGTCGAGAAGGAAAGCAGAGGCGAGGCATAGGTATATGGCTCTGGGGATGTAGCCAGGAGGTAGCTAGTTTGCTTAACAGCTAACTAAGAGGCCGGCCTTTTAGAATCCTATTAAATTCGAGATTTTACGACTCTCGTGCCGGGGATAAACTCGACTGCGCGTTACTCTCCACTCCAAACCCGTATTTACAGAAAGAGGCTCGAAATCCATCCACATTCCACCGTTCACCTCCGTCACCATCCACTCCTTCCTTCCTTCCTTCCCGACCTTGCCGCTCCTTAAACAGAATAACCAACCACCTTTCGACCGTGTGCACCTCTGTCTCCCCATCCTCGATCTCTTAGCCGAGCGAACGAAATCGTTATTCGATCGATTGAGAGAGAGACGAGAATAAATGGCCGGCCGAGTAAAAAGGAAGAAGAGGCATCAGGTGGACCTTCGAGGAAAAGGAGGGTGGGGGCTGGCTGTTGTTGTGGGTGGTTGGTCACCACAACATGGTATGGTAGTCACAACAATATGGCGGCCGCGTTCGCCCCGTCTGGGGAGTTCGAGCAGTGGCTGACCGCGCTCAAGGTCCCCCTTTAATCGCCTTCCTTTTCGAGATCTTTCACTTTGCAGTCCCGATCGAACGCATCGCGATCTCTGGCGAGACTGGCCAACTAGAATGGATTAATTCCTCTCTCGTCCTACGAAAGCGCTGCAGTCTCGATTCGATCGAGACTTTCAATAATACTCGCGTGTTATTCGTCGAGGGAGTCGACGAAAGGTTAGAAGAAGGATCGATTCGAAAAACCGATTCGATAAATCGGCGAGGCGGAAGAGGAGGGAACTGTGGAAACTATTAGGCGGAGAATTATCGAAGTCGACGTGCACCGCTCTCTTTCCACTGAAATTAGATCGTCCGCTTTTATTTATCGCGGACAACTCGCGACGATAGATGGCTCCTCTCGAGGAGGATCTCTCCCTGTCAGACCTGTCCCCAGACCGAACCGGTTCGATCGAGAACCGTTTAATCGAAACGATCGTCGTTTTCCTCCCCCATTTTCCAAAATCCCTCCGCATAATTTTCCAAACGTCTTCGATATTCCATCGAGAGAGACGATAAAGAAAAAAAAAAAAAAAACTCGTTTCGCCGCGCATCCCGGAAATACGGCAGCGACGATATCTCGCCGACGGATGAGCGAGGAATTCACCGTGGCGGAAGGGGAAACGGCACTCGTCACAGCACGGAGGAGGAGAAAATTCGAAAGGATCCGACACGCGGCATCCGACGACATTCCAACGGCTCGACCCGGAAGGTCGAGCTCCGTTCGATCACCTTCGATAAGTCATCCGTGCAAGGATTCGTTCGCGTTGTAACGAGCCTCCTCGTTGAATCGCGAATAATTGGCACTGGGGAAGTGATTCGGGGAAGGGATACTCGAGACGATACAGTACTGTTGTTTGTATCGTTTCGTGAACACCGTGAGCACGATCCAATTAGTATGGGAGGGCTCCTCTCTGAACGCATCGATCGGCGGCCTCGAACGACACCTCGCGCGCCACAGGTGTTCGCCACGCTTCCTCCCCTGAATACCGATCCAATTCGCAAATATCGCGAATTTTCGTCCGGAAACCAGGTTTTCTCCTCTCGCGAACGAGGCCACGACTCGCCCCGAGGAATCCAGAATTTTTCCCGGAGTGTCCTTTGTGAAAACGCCGCGCCGGTCTCTTTTCCGAGGACGACGAGTTATCGGCGATAACCTTCGGCCGAACGGTTTATCGGGGAGGCGGGAAAAATGATTGGTCGGCCGATCGAAGCGTTGGACGACAACGGAGGGAGGGGGGGGTCCCGTTCGCGCCTTCGATCTGACCTCGGATAAACCGAAGGATAAAGCGATTGTAAAAACGATATTTATTTCGCGTGTGTGTAACAGCTTTGTTCGTTATCGTCGAATAAACGGAGGTTATACACACACGATGGGATCTCGTTCGCGGAGATCCCGTTCGACTGGACGTGGTGGCTCTAATTGGAAGAGGGCTGCGCTCGCTCGGTCCTCGAAGGAGAAGGAGAAGGAGGAATTCGTGCAGAGGCCGTGCAGATTCTCGCATTCCACCAAGATACCAGAGGTCCGGCTTCTTCTCTCCCTCTCCCTCTCCCTCTCCCCCCCCCCTGCATTTATAGAGCTGCTCGCGCCAAGTTTGAACTCCTACCACGCTCGTTCGCGAAACGGAAGAAGCTCGACCGGTTTCTTTTTTGTCGCTCGTCCGCGAGAGCGAGCGAGCAACCGTCGTCTTCTAGAGCGCGACCACCATCCGTGTTGCGGATCCATCCGCCAGCGGTTCCTAACTCCGGCCGCTCTGCATGCTCCATCAGACTTTCGTTTTCAACGTTTCGGGGTTCCTCGATCGATAACGAGATTTTCCTCCTCGAGCCGCCTCTCCGCTCGCGCAACATTCTTCGAGCCGACTAATCAACCGCGCGTGACTCCCCCTTTGAGCCGCCGCCATCAACTTTGAATTTGAACGGTGACCGACGAACGTATATTCATTTCCCGTATTTCTCATTCCTTCGATTTATTTCGAGTACGAGAGAAAGAGAGAGATTTGAATTCGAATTTACGATCGACACCGAACACCGACATTTGAAAACGGATAATTCGAATACGCGAATCCGTTAACCAACACGTTTCCGATTGTTCGGCGAGCGGCCCCGTTCGACAACTGCAAAACTCTGGATACGATTTAAACCGCTGTACACGTTGCGTGACAATGAACAGGCTTTTACATCTGTCATTTGCGTCACGTTCGTCATTGTCAGGGATATCGGAGCAAGCCCCGTGTCGTGCATGTAAATGCATCCCGGCTAGCGGTAATTCGTACACGTTACGTGTTACCGCATAACGTGAAAACTCAATCGTGCTCGCCTTCTCTCGCGTAACCTTGCGCGAAATGGGTTCGCGTACAAAGGAGTAGGTATACACAAGTAAGCGCTTTGCGTTTTCTTTCCAAACGTTGCCATCGTATATTACGTATATTACGATGCGCGCGCATATTCGTGAATAAGGTAACATCGAAAATAAAAGAAAGAAAGAAAAAAAATAAAGAGATTCCAAATGTCTCGTAACGTAGAGCGTAAAATCTAAAGGGAAGCAAAACGTGTGGTAAAACGATATAACGACGCTCGTAATCAGCTTCGCTTTCGAGAGCAACACCGAGCCCAAATAGCACACTCGAACTCGAAGGAAATTCGAGCCCTCAAAGGCCGGCTAACTTCTTTTTTACCGGCTACTCGACTCCGGTCGCCTTATGGCGAAACACTCGTCAGTGACGCTCAAATCCACCCGAGGGCGCTTCTTGCCCTCCCCTGCCTCGTCGTCGCTCGCTTCCCAAATCGAGAGGATTCTTTTTAAGCGGGGATATTCCCGTGATGGGAATGAAGAATCCGCGCAAACGGGGAAAACAACGTGACGCAAGAAATCGAGACGATCGCTCGTGAACGATGGACGATGGACGATCGTGAATGCGGACGACATGTTGGCTGGACAAGGTCGCTCGTTCCTGATCCCTAATTACATCCGAGATGTTTCGATGAAAGTTACGCGGCGAACGAACGAACGATCGACGGAAACGAGATGGTTTTTCTATATCCTCGACATTCTTCGACTAGTTTTCTTTCTCCACGAGCAATGATCGTTGAAAATTGAGGAAAACAATTTACCGACCGAGTCGAAATTTAACGGCGAAACAAACACTCGTCAACGCGATATCAACGCGAGATCAAAATTTGCCGAGTTACGCAGCGAGTAATTTCATTTGCATCGATACGTTCACGTAAAAACAAAATTTACAATTCTCGATATTTCCCGAGCACGGAGAACAAAGATAGGTGATATTCGCGTGTCTCTTTGTCATTCTAGCTCAAACAAAATCTCATGCTAATCCGCGAATATATCCATGACTTTCCGAAACGTAGTTGTAAGACGATTCTATTCGATCCTAGCCTAGTCATGAAACATTTATGAACCGTGTGCATCGACAACGCGAAATTATAACTCGAGACGCATACAACGTTAAAGTATTACATGTACATACCTGTAAAACATTCCGCGTCACAATGTCAACTCGGTTAACGTCGTTGCTTGCGCATATATCGGTAGGTCCTCAAAATTCCTCGGTTCACGTGATCAAGAATCGCACTCGTTGAATAATACATTATCGTGAGTATTTCGTAGTGGAAGTTTCTCGCCATCGTAGAAAAATCGTTCGAGTAAAATCACTATTTCGAAATTTCGATATTTCGATGTTTCTCGCTTCAAATATCCCGAGATATCTTTTCTCGCTTTGATCCAAACGTTCTTTGCAAATCACACGATACACACTATCGCGTAATGAAACGATTCGCAGAAAATAAGCGAATCCCGAAACGTCGACATCGACACGTTGACACACGTCGGAGCGCTACTTGTTCTCGGATTTAGCGAGGTTAAAAACGACCGAAAACTCTCCGATGAAAAATGAGACGTTGTTGTTAGAAAAAAGTGATACGTGGAGACTATCCATCGCGTTTCATCGATTTGCGAACGAGAATATACTATTGTTCGGAAACTTTAACCGGTACGTCAACGTTACGTAACAACGTTGGTCCCCTCGAGCTTGGTAAGGTTAAAATTGTCGGTTCTCCCCGAAATCGCGACACGGTCAAGATGAAACTGTCGATAAGAAGAGTCGCGTTTCATCGCGAAAAGGAAGAAAGCACAGGTCACGCACGATCAACGACGAATGACGAGGCAGACAAGGTCGGAAAGATCACGTAACTTGAATTACCTTTTTTCGACTGCGCGAGCTAGCAGCATTGTGCGTGCGCGATGCCTCTCCGCTATCGAAATGAATTATCGACGTTCGATCTCGCGTTCGATCGTACCGGGACAATAACACATCCCGCATAACGAAAAGAATCGAATGCTTCTCTCCGTAGTTCTCTCGTACGTGAAGATAGCACGTTTACTCTAAATCGGTCTGATGCACTTTTGACCCACGTCAGATATCGCGCACGTCTGTCTCGACTGGCAATAATAATTGTTTCGGGGCATCGATCTATCGCGGTAGATCGATATCATCGGCGCGCATCTGTTTCGCGTCTCTTGCGGTCTAGCGTCTTATTGGTCATTCGATACGCTCGTCAACATCGTTTATCGTGTTATTTGAATTTTAATCAAATTCCATATCTATTCTCTCTCTCTCTCTCTCTCCCTCTCTCTCCCCCCCCCCTCTCTTCGTTTTATTTATTATTCCTTTAATCAAGGAATTTGAACGATAGAAGAGACGTAATTATTCTCTGCTAAAACTATATTTTATTTCTCCAACGCAACAACGTATTTTTAACGACGAGAACGACGTTAGTTTGTTTAAGATATATTTACACAGCACGAATACACGTTTCGAAGAAGTGACGATAATAATAAGTCTCGATACTTGCGGGATTCTGGAAGAGAATCAGGCTCTCGATCTCGTTCGACTCGTCCAAAAATCTTTGCGACTTTCAAAGATCGAAAGGGTGATTTATATGCATGCCCACGTTTACGATCCTATCGAGTTAACTCGAAGGTAACCTATCAAGAGTAAAGGTACCTCGGTCTCTCCGTGAGACCAGTAAGGAAGCCTCGTCATTGGTGGAAAGGGATGGCCAACGATGTCCCGGGCAGAGGCAGAAAGGCGTTCGCCAGTCTCTTCTCGACGCTCCGAGTCAAAACGTTCCGAGGGCCCTCGTCCGGTCGGCTCTGCCTTCCCTCCTCTCTACACTTGTCAAAATATTTCTCGCACCTTTCCCCGTCCATCCTCTTTCTCCTTTATATCACATACACCCTCTCCTGCAATATTTTTCAATTATTCGCGGATCGACGACGTCGGCTTACGAACAACCGTGGTGAAATTTAATTGTATAATAATATATTCCTCGGATTGTAAACAGATCGCGTATTTGTATTTCGCTCGAGTTGAAAATATTGACGCTCGACGTCGAGGCCAACGACACGTTGTGGGGAAAAGTTGACGAGTACTCGACGAAAAATCGTTGTTAAAATCGTAGTCATTTTCGTCGAGTGGGCAGAGTGACACCAAGTTTAAGTTTAATCGGTGCCTTTTTCCTCCGTTCGAAAAATCTCCGTTCGTGAAAGAAGCCGGGATATATATTAAAAGCTACTCGAAGGGATCGAAGGGATCGTGTTACTCTGTTCGACCAACCACAGCCGGCGAATGTTCCACGCTCGACTCGTGGACTGAAAAGGTATTTAAATATTTACTTCCTCGCGAGTCTCGATTTTCTCGTGTTTATTCAACCGGTCGAAAGCGCTTTGCCGCGAATCCGAGAGTAGTTTAGAAAACTCGGTGCTAACGACAAAGGGCAAAGATCGGTCGATTTTGATTCGTAAAATATCGTTATTTCGAAAATTTCTCAACGATATCTCCTCGTTACATGCACGAATCAACAATTTAATCTCGAAAAGCTACGATCCAGCTGTTGCTCGTCCACAATTTCGATAACACGATGAATTATATGTATATATATACGAATATATATGCACGCGAAAATCGGGATTCTGGTGTTTCGCGTAATCGGATGAATCATTGGCTATCGACGAATAATTCGTGGCTGACTCAGAAACCGATCGCGTCATCCACCATAATAAAAATAAAACGCCGTTGGGAAAGAAAATCCGCTTTCGAGAGCGGATATAAAACAGGAATATAGGAAGATTCGTATGAGGAACGTGTACGAAGAAATGGGAGGACGTTTTTTAGAGGCGCGGGTAAAAAAAGATTCCTCCCCCGGATCGTCGAATATTCGATCCTCGTAGATCGCAATCGTCTCGACTCGAGCGAGTGGCGCGAGTTTCGGCCTAGCGTGAAATCGTTCGATTTCTTCTTTTCGGGCGAAGAGAGGAGGAGGAGGAGGTTACAAAAATTCAATTTGTCGGCCGCAGCGACCTCGAGGCTGCACTTTCACTTAACCACCCACAGAAAAGCGCGGCAACAGCTGCCTCTCGCTCGTGATATTCTTCGAGTTTCAAGGGTAGGGAGGATGCCAAGGGCTTCCCTGGCAGCTGACACTGCAGATGGGCTACACCTGCCTCCAACTATTTACAACGCCGTTGTCTCTTGGAGAAATCGAGCGCACGCTTCATTACACCTCTCTCTCTCTCTCTCTCTAAAAAATATTGGATGGAGGAGAAGTTGGCGAGGAGAGAGAGATGGCGGCATTACAATTAGTTCATTCATCGAACGCGTACGTATTAAATTTCCACACGACACGCGGCGATGTGTTGCCGAGAGGAGGAGGAGGAGGAGGAGGAGGCGAGGTTTATCGGGCAGGCGCCAACTGCTCGTCGCTCCTGGTTGTAACCCGCGAGATACACTCTGTTAGCCGCGCGTACGATCGTGAGAGCGTTTATTATTTCATCGTAGGGATGCACGCGCCTTCTCCCCGTTCGAGAATAGACTCGAATTTGACTCGAGCGATTATTTATCGATCGAATATCGAACAGTCTTTCAATCGCTCCTCGGTTTATTCGTTCCCTTTTCGACGAAGTGCGAAAAGGATCAGCGGGTCGAGGCTAAATCGAGCGAAGCCATCGTCGATTGCTCTAATGCGATAATAATAAACGAAAAGGTTATTTCGAAAATCGATACGATACCCGCTGCTTTTATCCATCCAACGATCATTCGTTAATGATTGGAATTGATATTCGTCGATCATATTTCCCCATTGCTTTATCACAATCACAATCTTTTTTTTTTTTTTTACCTTACCCTTAGCTTTCGACTTAAAATTCAACGAGAATTTCGACTCGAACAAATTTCCTGTTGAACAATCTCCGTGGACTCCGTCGTTCATTATCGAAACTGTGTTTCCACCTTTGTTTCGTGGACCCACGCTTTTCTCTTACCTCTGCAAAGGTAAACTGGATCGTGTCGTGATCGACATCGATTTAAGCTCATTTGGCCTCTCGATAGTGGCGCCCTCCCCCCTCTCTCTCTCTCTCGCGCCGTTTTCAGCGGCAGCCACCAATTTACCGTAATTATTGTGTTTATCTTTCTTATTCACTTAACTCGAGCTCGCACGAAGAGCCGGCCTCTATTCGATTTTCAGGCCGAAAACGAAACCTCTCGCCTTGTTCGAGCACCGACACCGCGTCGTTCATCACGCTCCCGAGGGGAGGATCCAGTTTGTCAAACTCGATTTGCCCCGTCTCGAGGGCATATTTTCGAAGGGAAGATCGCTTGTGTTTATCGATGACACGAGAACGGAACGTCGATAAATTCGATCGCGTGCACATAGAACAGAGTCGGGATCGTTGATTGAAACGGTGTTGTTACGTGCGAGATTTTTACACGGCTTTGTTATCATTACGTATTTCAAAGGCCTGCCCCGATGATCCACTTTGTCAAACTCAATTTGCGCGATCCCCTTCTCGCCACCGCGCACCGTCCTCCTCGCCACACTCGACGATTCGCGAAAACGAAACGAACGTCGAGGAAACGGATTCGAGTCGTAGCGAATGAGAAGAGAATTCTGCTCGACGTCGTCGTCCTCCTCGAGGAGCCGTACGGTAGAGGAGGAGGAGGTTCGTGGAAAAGTGTGGAGGGGCAAGAGAGGGAGGCGAAAGGAGAAGGACGTAGGCGATGAGGAGAGGAGGATCGAAGAAGAGGAAGAAGAAGAAGTTAAGATGGTCCAGCTCGGGCAGCACCGCAGCCGGAGGTGATGACCTGCTCAAGGCCACCCGCTCCCAACCCCTCTTGGAGAGGAGAACCACTCTTCTTATTTCTCCTTGCTCTCTTTTCTCTCTTTCCCTCTCGCTTTCCTGCCCAGCCCTTCTCCTCCTCCTCCTCTTCCTGTTTCCCGCCGCCTCGTCCCCTCTCTCTCTCTCTCTCGAACCCTTAATGTCAACTTCCCGCCCAGGCCTTTCGTCGAGACCTCTTCGTTCGTTCCTTCCTTCGATCCGTTCGTCTTAAGAAACAGAGAGAGAGAGAGAGAGATCGTCTCAATCATCGTTACGCAAACACGCGTCGTATGAATATAACATTTTTTTCCCCCGATTTTTGCGAAATTTTATCGCGGATAAAACTCCTCCCCCCACCCCATCCCCGATCTTAGAACCGAAGGTGTCCGTAAAATTGAAACGGACATGGAATTTTAACGGTCGATTAGGCCGCAAGCTTGAATCATAACGCTGGTACCGCGCCATCGCGGGTTTACGACGCGGCGTAACAACAACTCGTAAACCGGGCGATATCGCTCCCGCCTTAAATCTGGCGCAGAGAGCACCTCTCGAGGGACCGCCTTTCCCAATTTTCTCTCCTTCCTCGCCTCGATCGAACGAGAGCGAGGCGAGGAAGGAGAAACGACAGAGATCGAATTAATAAGAAGGATAGGGATCTGTTGATTGAGCGATCAAGAGAAGAGAAGTTCCGCGTATTTGAATGAAGTGCGTGATGGCGACTCGGAAATAATCACGCGCGTGTGGATGTGTTTAATAAACGGGGAGGGAGGGGTCAACGAGAGTCAATCGTGCAGCTGTGCCCGCCAACCTATTACCTCGATTCATTATCACTGGTCTGTTTGTGCGCGCCAGTTTTTTCTCTCTCTTCGTTCCGCTCGGTAATTTTTCTTAATTGAAACGTCGTCCGTCCGCGATGCGTTTCGCAATCGTGCTTTTGAGAAAGAGACAAACGCAATTTCCCTCGAGTCGAATTCTCGGTTTCACTTTCTTGTCTGCTTTCAGCACGGAATGACGAGGTAGACAACGCGAATTTCCCATCCTCGGAGCCGGCCAGAGGCCTCGAAAATCGCCACTCAGGTAAGCGAAAAAATCCTTCCTCGAAACGTATCCCACACATTTTTATACGAGGCCTTTCTCGATGATTCAATCGGCCCGTCCTTCGAACCGCTCGGTGAAAGTCCACCAAGAATTCGCCCTCGATCGCGAACTTCGCATTGAGATGGAGCTCGTGACGTGTCGGGGTAACGAACGCCTACCTTCTCCTCTTATCTCTCACGATTCTTCTCCCCTCCTCTCTCCGAGAGGTGGATCCCCTCAGGAGAATTTTCGCGAAACGGGAAGAGGGGGGGTCCGGTAACTTGCTGTAAAAAACTTCAGTCACCGATTGTGCTCGTATTTTCTCCTGCGTTCCTGCGTTATCTGCCTCCGCCCGATTCGCCACGGGCGAAACTGGGAGGAAAACAGGCGATAAGAGGTTATTGTTAATTTAACGCGATAAAGGAGAGCACAGCCGGGTCGGATAAAGACTGATGTCACAACGATCGATTAAAAGGTATATCGCGGATCTGTCGAGTAGTTCATATATAAAAAGCGATCGGCGAGTGGAACGTCGCCGTGAAGTGAAAGAAACGAGGAAGAAGCAGTAGTAGTCTCTCGTAGAGAATGAAAAAAGGCGTCGAACGAAGGGAAAGAGCGGGTGAAAAGCTTCGATCTTTGTGAATCGAGGTAGAGCTCTCGAGTTGCATCGTGCAGTTATATCCGTGTAAGCGTGGATACGGGTCGAGTTTCGGTTCGTGCCGTGTAAAAAATTAATTGGACAAGATTCTCGAGGTGTGATTCGTTTCCCGAACCGCTCCCACGAAGCGTCACTCGTTTCAATGCCAATGCCCCCTCCGTTCTTGTTCTTTACAATTTTGTCCCATCGATCGAAAATTCATTCTTCTTTAACTGCGCCTCTACTATCGTTCGAATAAAAATAGACTAAACACACTTCTTATCCTTATAGTAATAAGCCTTCCGCCTCGAACAAAATGTTGAATGTAATTGGTCGAGTTTCAATATAAATTTTGAGTGTATGTAAAATAATTGGAATCATATTTTCCAGTATTACCATTCGATTATCTTTTTTTTCTTCGTTTAGAGCCAAAAGTATTTAACGACAAGGAAAAATAGGAGAGCATCGTTTCGACCGTTACTTTCTCGCGCGCAGAATAGATGGATCGAAACGCGCGACACTTTCCTCCTTGCTGATAACGCGCGATAACGGATTCGATCGGGCTAATTTTCGCGAATAGAGCGCGGAGAACTGGTCGGTCGAAACGGGTCGAGGGAGGATCCGGTTACCCGGCCCTCGGCGTGTGGTCTCTCTCCGCCCGATCGGAGCCACGTTGAAAGTGGCCGTCGCCAGCGCCGCTTGGTCGAAAGTAAATTTAGCGGAAAACAACGGGCGGCCGCTCCTTTTCGCGATCCGTGAAGTTTCGGGGAAGCTCGATTGTTAATAAAATTAAAGTTAAGGAAATCGTCAAGGCGGAAGAAAGCAAAAGGGATATCGGCTTTCCGTTTCAACCAGTTGGATCGATATTTATTTGTGCTTGGTTTTTTTCAAAATCAATAGATTCCTAAGATCTGTATTCGACGTTAGTTCGTGGCGATAGAAGTATTACTTTCCAAAGTTTCTGAGTTTTGTATAGGTGGAATAACGAAATTGGTTCGAGCGAGTTTGATTTTGAGTGAGACGAGGTTATTTCGATTCGTTAAGAGATCGGCGATAGAAAAATAGACAAATCGTATCAATTACTTTATCATTAAAAATGTCGCGCGAAGCAACAACGATATAGTTCTCTAATATTCGACAAATTTTCCTTCTTTATACGGTAAAGAAATATAAAAGTTTCACACGGGCGAATCGGGAAGGGTTAAAAGGATCGTTTTCTTGCTCGAAGCTGTCCGACTCGAGGATGGAAAAGCGATTCTCCTTCTCCTTCCTCGACGAGATGTTGGGACGCACGAATTACGCGTCGAATAAGCGTAAGCATCGGTTCGAATAACCGATCGAGTTTCTCGTCTCGCGCCGATCGACGTCCCGAACGACGACGGTGATGATAAAGAAACGAATTTCGCGATCATCTCGATTTCCTCTCGTCTCGATAATCGATATAAATAGTGGAGCTGGAGCGAGCAACAGGCGAAACGTAGCGCGGCGAGGTCGCTCCTTTAGATCTGCAACGTGATATCAACCCTTCGACGCGGTTCGACCGCGTATCAAGTTGCGTCCCACTTTTCCAAGGCTTAGGTATCCGGGGAAGACAATCGTCGGGTTTTTCGATGCACAGATAAATAAGAAGAATAGATCGACTTTTTTTTCGAACGATTCTCGACGCGCGCGAATTAAAAAATATTTATCGGTTTTTTTCTCGAGCGAAGCGAAGCGTATTTACCTGCGTGACTCATTGCCACGTCGCGAATAAGAAGATGGTTGCTTATCGCGGCGGTCGCACGGGGCCGATTTGGTGACGAATGCGCGTTCCGAGGAACGACAATGGGAACGTTAAGTGGAAGAAACGGAGACGAAGTTGGAATCGAAAACGATCGATCATTCCATCGCGATGACGAGGCGACAAAAGAACGCAACGATTGCGCAAGAATGAAAGAGCTCGGCGATATCGAGCGAATCCGCGTCGATCTTTTTACCCGCCAAGGACGAGCGCAATTTCCAGAAAAATCATCTATCCGTTCGCGACTATTTTTCTCTGGTAAATTCCTTCTTCTCGAAGGAAGCGGCGTTGATTAATTAATTAAGGGTAAAATTCGACAAAAACGAAACCCGAGTAAGATATCTGGATAAGATATGATATTAAGTGGACGCAATGACGAAACATTAGGTTAGTTCGTCGGTGAACGCTTCTTCTCGACAGAAACCTACTTGTTTCGATGGTAGAAAACGAAGAGGAAGAGATTCGAGATAGGTCGGCCGAGAAAATAAAGATTTCGTAATCGAAGCGGATCTCTCGAAAAACGTGTGCCCGCGTATGACACGTCCGCTTTATCCCTTCTCCTCCCGCCGCGTGTAACGCTCGATGTCGGCGGTAACCGTCGGAAGCTGGCCTCGACGAGCAATGTCGTCCAGTCTCGCGAGAGCCTTCCTGCCGGTAACGACGACCAGTCCTCCTCCCTCCCCCCTTCTCAACCTTTGCCCTCCGCTTCGAATCCGTCTGAAATTCGTTCTCCTCCTCCTCCTCCTCCCTTTTCCAAGCTTGGTTCGGTCGAGCGAGTGTCGAAAAATCAAAGTGTGCAGTGCCGAATGTCCGTACGAGTCGAGGATATTCGATTCGATGCAACAACGTTATGTCATTCACGGAGAAGCCTGACGAAGCGGGCAGCTTCCTGGCCGAAGCCCGGTTCTCGGACGGAGTCGAGGTCGTAAGTCGTCGTAACGCGAAGATCGATCGATCGCGCGATCGTCGGAAGCCAAGCCAAGGTGGAAGGATGTTTCGGTCGATCGATTAGAATTAGAAGAATCTAGGATCGTTCGGCTTTGTATCCTTGTTTGTCATCCGCGAGCCTTGGAGATTGGACTGGAAGCAGTTTGCAAACCGCGATATTTCGAGGGAAGGGATCTAACCTAACCTGAGCTCGGAAATTCGAACCATCCGTGAACTGTGGACGGATAAGCGTCAAACGCGACGTCGATGTGGCGATCCAATCGATATCTAAGATCGACCGGCACGAGCAGAGTTTGAAGAAGAAATTTGGTTGGAATCGAAACATTCTCAACTTCGTCCTAAAATTCTATATATCTTTACGTAGAAACATTTCGAAAAAAATTGACGGAGAAACGAAACACGAGCGGAAGAAGACAGAAGCGGGAAACTCGTAGGCGCGACTCGTCTTCGCGAATTATATAATTCGTTGATCGAGTTGCTCTTCTGCCAGCGAGTGGCGCATCCGATGGATTGCACGTGGTGCAACGTATCGCGAAACGAAACTCGCGTCGATTTTTATTTTCTTTTTTTCTTTTTTTTTTTTCCATCTTTTTCCGTTTCCCTTCCATTTCGATGGTATTCGCGCGTATTTACAACGTTTGACAATTCTTCAAGCTTTCTTCCGTCGAGCAAAGTTGTAAAGGCAAAATACTCTCGAACGCATAAAGTGCAAGAACCGTTTCATTAGTTCTTCGAATTCCGTTCGCCTTTCCAATGAAAGCTTTGAACGAGGCGGTATCTTTCACGGTTCGATCCGTGTTTGGAAATGGTCGATGACGTATATTGGATAATGGAAAATGCGGATTTATAAATAAAAGAAAAAAATTCAAACGTTGTAGAATACTCTTTTCCTATGGGAAAATATTAATTTTCGCCTTCGATTCTGTAAATTTTCATTCGCAAGAAAGTTGGACGTGACAAGTCGAAAGATCGTATGAAGGATAAGGCGATATCTGCGCATCTTTTCCGCGTAAACATTCCCGCAGTTCGTCATCTTCGAAGATAGAATTAACGATTCATCACGCGCCTTCGAATCTGTTTAAATCGTTCGGTCTCCCTACTTTTCCTCCACACGCAGTAAGCGCGCAAAGTATCTTCAAAAACTCGCAAACATTAAACCTGTCGATTAAGAAAGCACAGCGATCCTCGTTCTCATTTCGTTATTATTCATATTTAACGCGCGAGCAAAGATATGCCAATGAACTTTCCATTAACAGCGCGCCAATTAATTATTTATTGAAATCCAAAGAAGCTTGGTTCCGTCGCCGAGAACCGGGGAGAGAACAGCGCCAACCTTTTCCCTCGTACATTTTCCGATTCCAACCGGCCAAGCGTGACACGAGTGGCGCTGGAGCGCGGATAACGCGCGATTTATCAGTGGGTGCGCGCGTTAGAATGTAGAAATCCTTGGATTCGAGCGAGTGCTCGCGAGGGATCCGCTCCGGACACGTCTGATTCCCTTCCTAACTGCCCGCATAATCCCTCGTGAAAGTAAGCCACGATAACCGCGACTCGTTTCCCCTCTCGAAAAAATTTCCAAATTTCAAAAATCCCTTTCGAGAAAACTTTCGAATTTTCCAATGCCTTCGTTTTCTCGGTTCTCGGTTCTCCTCCTTCTCCTCCTCCTCTTTTTCAAAGCTTCGTTCAATTGGCGATATATATACACATATATATGTGCAACATTTGTTGTGTTATTCTCTCTCTTTCTCTCTCTCTCTGTTTGATATTTTGACCTTAGAAAGCAATTGGAACGACTCGTTCTCTTCCGGATCCTGGTCTCGGCGACCTTCGATTCGAAACGAGTATAACGAGTTAAAAGTCTAAACACGAGTGGACGCGAATCATAACAACACGATATATATATATATATATAGCGTGGCTGGTTACGGAACGAATATCTCAATTGCGTAGATTGAAATTCCTATCTCGGTTGTATTGGCTGCGGAGAGACGATAAACGACAAAGTTGAAGTTAAAGAAAGGAAAAAAAAAAAGAAAATAAAAGAATAACAAACGTTTGAGTTAAAACGTTTTCGAGCGTCACGAGCGTCGCAGCAGCACTCGTTCAACGTTTCTCCCACCTCTCCGGGCTGGAAATCTCGCGTATTTGAAATGCTCGAACGGATCAACGTTCCCGTTCGAGAGATCGCGGGAGCAACGACGCGTGTGGATCGAAAGAGCGACGTGTTGCGGCATCGATCTCCTCGTCGGGTGCACGAGAGCGTGAACCCGTTCGGCTCCACTGGCACGCCGACTCCTACTCGCCTGGAACGAATTTACAGGGATCCGGGGGAGGTGGATCGTGATCGAAGAAAGAATCGTCAGGACGCGCGTGCATGCAAATTTCTAAACCGTTTACAATTACATAATTCGTAATCGCGCATCGATGATATCCGATCCTCGACTCGCGTCCTTTCTCGATCGCAAGAAATGAAAAATCTATCAACGAGCACTGGCTCGAATTTACTCTTGGAATGTATTCGAGACGATTCGAACAGAGAGAAAGAGAGAGAGAGAGGGAGGGAGAGAAAGAGAGGAGACGCGATAACCGACACTACGACGATCGCGTGTGATTTTAGAGACGGTAAATGGTAGGATGGACAACTGCGGAGGCGGTCAGCGCCTGCCCCCGGACGGGGACGAGTTTCCAGCAGCCTACCAAGAGTTCGGTGGGAACAGTGGCCAGCAGCAGCAACAACAGCAACAGCAGCAGCAGCAACAGCAGCAGTACCGTTTCGTGACGACGACGGGGACCGCGACGGCGAGGACGTCGATGATCGCGAACGGTCGCCTCGTGTGCAACGAGAACGAGGGATACAAGTTGCTGGAGGGGAACGTGGTGACCGGCACCGGTATCATTCTGCAATCCGAGACAAACAGAATCCCGGGTCTTGTGGAGGGGTTGCCGGTTTGCCAGGAGGTGGTGGGCAAACTGGAGATGCCGGGTGTGGAGATGATGGGAGGGAAGATGGGCGAGCGGGAGAACGTTGTTGTCCGTTGTCAAGACGCGAGCGGCAACACCGTCTCTGTTTTGACTCGAGAGGACATCGGGAAGGACGAGTTCGTTAAAAAGGCTACGTCCGTAACCGCCGCTTACTCAACCGCCGCTTCTGGTTGCTACGGGAGCCAAGGCGAGGGGGGTATCCTCGTGTCGGAGAAGAAGATCGAGATCACCGGATATTATCACAAAGACGTGGCCACCACCGTTATCGAGGAGGCGCAGGATCGTCACGCCGAAAAGGACGGGTTGGACACGCCCCCACCGCTACCGCTCACCGGTAAACATTCCTTCCTTCCTTCCGCGTTTCATCGCCCCGGCGTTTCCTTTCGTCCTCGAACGTTGTTTCTAATTCGTCCGTGTTTTCGTTACAGGCCCGCCCAAGATCGACCATACCGTTTGCCCCTCCTCGTACGCGGCGAGGAGCGCCCCGATCCTCGAGTCGACGCCCAGAAAATTCACGTTGAACGGTGAATTGTGGAGGCAGGACGACAAGTCTGAACGATCCGTCAGGGACAAGATCGCGATGTTCTCGTCCCAAAGCAGCCTGGACGGCCCCCTCTTCCCCAACGCGGTGATGGTCGCGACCAACAGGAGGTTGTCCAAGTACAAGTCGACGGAGGATGTGTGCAGCGACGAGAAGCATTGCGGGCAGAAGGAGAGGATCTCGTTCTTCGGGGACAGGACGCAGAGCTCGTTCGATCTGACCGACTCGGGGAGAAACGTTGGCAGCCAGGATCCGGGGAAGAGGTACAACAGGCAGCGATCGCCGTTGGCCGCCACGTTCAACGCGTTCAACGTTGCCTCGAAAACGTTCCCCGTCGTTCCCCCGCAGAGACAAGCAGTAAGCGGCAACTCGACGACCGGCGCCAACGCGCCGTTGACGAGTCCCTCGTTCGAGGTATCCTCGAACATACCCAAATCGCCGGTGAAGAGTTACATCTCGACGACCACGAGTCAAAATCCGAGTGCCACGATGAAACCGGGTATCGCGTCGGCTGCGTTGTCCCGCGCCACGAGTTTCTCCGGTTCGTCGTCCGCGTACGGGCATCAGGATCGAACCTCGACGGCCACCGATCTCGCGCCGACGTTGGCGATCGCGAGGACGAATTCGTTGGCGTCCACGTTCAAGAGGCCCACCGAGGACAGTTTAAGAAGGAACAGTTTGAATCAATTGATCGAGCAGAGGAAGAGGTCGATCTCGAAGTTGAGAGGATTGGTCATCCCCGAGAAGGAGACCATAACGATCGACACGCCCATCGTCGACCTACCCGAGATCAAATCCCGGGACTCGATACTGTTGCATCAGGTAAGCGTGTTCTTGTTCGATTGCTCGCGAGGAGAACGGAATAAAAATGGATAAATGAAAATATATAAGTTGTTACGTTGTCCACAGGTGTTACCAAAGGTGAACATTCAGGACAAGTGGGGCTCTCAAAGTTCCTTAGCGAGCAACGCCAGCACGGCCAGTGCACCTCTGAGGAGCGCAACTTCTTTCAAGATGCCCGCTCCCCAAATACACTCGAAATACTCGCCGGCCTTCAAAAGAAAGAGTCTGACCGTGTACGGCACGTCCTCGTCCTCGAATTCTTCCTCGATGAATAGCGCGAGCATCGTGAAAACTCCCTCGCCCGTCACCACTATCTCCACGCCGCCGCTTTGCGAACCTCCCAAGAGTTTGGAGAGCATTTGCAGCCCGACGCGAAGCGATTACAGCTTCGAGTACGCGTCGACCACCAGCTCGCCCGAGGGATCGCGTAACAACAGGCCGAGAACCGCGCAGAGGAAGACGAGGATGGACTACGACGACTCGGATAACGACTCGGCTGTGAGCAGTTCGCAGAGCAGCATATCTCGGGGCTTCAGCCCGCCCACATCGCCGGTCCCCTCGGAACGTTCCACCATTTCGTCCGAGAGGTCCTACGTGTCCACGGAGAACAATTATCAACGTCGTTCTCTGATCATAGACAGAACCTACAACCAAGCCAGAGAATCGAACGTAATAGAGTTCGGTGGCAGATCGAACGCGATCACTATGGACGGCTCTCAAAGAAACTCTCAAATACCTCAGAGACAGTTGAAACGATCGAACAGTACCGACACTAATTGCAGCACCTCTTCGACTCTCACTTCCGGCTCTCAGGCGAGCGCCGAGTCACTGTCCCGAAGGGTGCTTAAACCGCAGAGCGTGGAAGCCATAAATCGGAAGAACATTCTGGCGAGCGCTAGATGCCGTAGCGGCAGAGATTTGAATGGATCGCCACTGATCCAAAGGAAGTTTCCCGACGACAAGGGGCGATCGATAATCGCCACCGCCGAGAACGGGGAAGAAAATGCTTATCAGAAAAATCGGGGCAAAAGTAGCGTTTCGAGTGCGAAGGACGTGGTGAAGATCGCTTACATCGAGGTGACGGATCCATTGGAGGAGGAGGATCCTTTTCAAAAAATGACCGAACGATCTGACTCGCCTTTGAAGATGAGCGCCGCTTCGCCTTCGAATAACGTGGCCGCGAGGCCGTCCAAGTTCGAGACGATGGAACCCTCGAACGATTTGAAAATGTGGGTTCGCGCGGAGGCGAAGGCTCTGGTCAGGTCGGTCGAGGAGAAGCCGATCGATAAAGCGGAGAAAAAGTCGGCCGATATCGATGTCTCCAATCCCGTGGATAATGATCAGAGGAGGAACAATAATAAATCTGCCACGATCGAGAAGCAACGATATGGCTCGGCCGATCTGTCCTCGCCGAGTACGAGACGAATCCAGGAAAACGAAAATGAGTCCAGGTTAACGAAGCAACCACGTTGCGCGCCGATCGTACTTCCGAAGAAATCTTCCGAAGATCAGAACGATTTATTGACGATTCTCACGACCAAGAGCAGATCTAGATCGGCGATACACGTGGACGAGGGAAGCTTTGGCCGGTCCAAGAGTCAGATGAGCCTGGAGGATATCCTAAGCGCGAAAGCGGAGACGAAATCGTCACGAGGTCAAAGCGGCGAGACGAGAACGGAGAAGAGCAACGTTTTCTCGAACAGTCAGAGCAATCTGGGAAAATCTTTATGGGAATCGAGGGACAATCGATACATCAGAAGAAGCTCGAGCACGTTGAACGAGTATTGGAACGAGGATCATAAATCGTTCTCGAAAGTGTCAACGTTGGAAAAATCAAGATTGGCCGACAATAGCGCGGACGAGATGATGGAAGTGGAGAAATCGAAATCGATGTTGTCGAAAATTCCAACATCGAGAAATCTTGGTCGAAGAAGCGTCAGTGTTACGGATATGAAGAAGGCTGTGGAGGTGAACTCTACCGGTAATGCGCAAATGCAGAGCGTCGGAACTGGTCATAACCGGTTTCCGAGTTTGGATAGTAGCGTGGATGAAAATGTGTCTCCGGTTGGAATCGATATGGACACGGATAGATGTTGCGGCGAACAATTTGGAAGTATCAGTTCGTTGGCGAGCAGCACCAGTTTGATCTCGCAACAAGAATTGGCGCAGCTGGTCGAAGAGGCGAGTCTGGAGGAAACTCGAGGTGCTCACGATGTGATCGTTGTGCTGCTTCACAAGGAGAATCCAACCGGTAGCGTTGGGATTACTTTGGCCGGAGGAGCGGATTGCGAGATCAAGGAAATCACTATTCATCGAGTTCTGGCCCATTCTATAGCTGACAAGGATGGTCGTGTGCAAAGAGGGGATAGGATTCTGAGTATAAACGGAAGAAGCACGCAAGGTCTCACGCACAGAGAGAGCATAGCGGTGCTCAAGCAGCCCAGATCGGAAGTTGTTTTGGTTGTCTCTCGATCGAGGACGGAGGAAGGATCGTGCAAGTTGAAATCACGAACCGCGAGCGTCGAAACTATCATCGAAGGTGAGATTCGAATTTTCAAAAAATTTTGTTAAAGGAAAAGGATTTATTTATATAATAACCGAGCAGATTTTGTTCTCGAAGGATTCGAGACGAACGATACTGCAGAGGACACTGCGTGGGGTCCACCGTCGATTGTAGCGGTTTATAAGGACGGAACTGGTTTGGGATTCAGTCTTGAAGGAGGTAGAGACAGTCCCCTTGGGGACAGGCCATTGTTGATCAAAAAAATATTTACCGGTATGTTGTGTTTTCTGTCGATAATCGCATTTTAAAATTGTATATCTAATAAATATTGTGATGTAGGAGGTGCTGCTGAGAAAACAGGTGCCTTAAAGGCAGGGGATCAGTTATTACAAGTGAATGGATATGATGTGACACGTATGTCAAGAATCGAAGCGTGGTCTCTCATGAAGAAACTACACGACGGCGAAGTGAACCTCCTAGTCAGGCACCCTGCCACCAAATCGTCGTAAATAGTAGTCAATTCCGATAAACGTGTTATATGTATATCGTGACACCATGGATGCAATACAACGAATTTCAAACAAGTGCAATGGTTTCATAGAATACAATTTTTATATCGAATTTGAACGATACAATGCGTTTGGATGATTCTTGTGTTCGAAATCGGATTCTATTGCGACTATTTAGTGTATCTTTTCATCTACTTTCAAAAAATAGAATAATCAAATATTTCGTTGGAAATTTATTTAGGATTCATAAATTCTGCTTATATATATATGCGTGTATATCAAGATTATATCGCTAAATAATTATTTGAAAATCTTTGCGAGAAAAAGTTCTTTTTTTCGGTATTGTTGTACCATTGAGTACAAATGTGTAACGTCCGTTTGCATACGCGAGGAATGCTTTTCCTAATCATCTACTATTAGTTTGTATTGAAGTTTGATCTAAAGAACAACGTATGTATAAACATGTTTCTGTTTAATACGATGTTATGAAATAGAGAAATTAATTTGTAAATAAAAAGTGCAAAAATTCAAAATATAATTATTTTAGAAATATGGCATATATAATGTAAAAAAAGAAAGAAATGTTAATATAATGCATCATTGAAGTATTTAAATGTAGACTGACATTCGTTTCTAGGTTCGCGTTTGTTAAAAATCATGCTGTGATATATGTATGTGTGTTAATATAAAAGTAATAAGCATAATAATAAAAATGGCTTGTCTTTAATAAATTCTTGAATAAACTGATATTATAAATATTTTATCAGTTAAATGTTCTAAATGTTATTAGATCAACTCTTCGATATCTTATATTATTTCATAGGTATTATTTTATAAATATTTCTAATGCGATTATGGAAAAAATCTTTGCTCTTTTTCTTTCGATTAAGTTTAAAATAATTTTCAGCAATAATAACAAAATAAAACACAGATTTAACAACGCTTTAAGTTTGAAGTTTTATATATACATCAAAGACTATGTTTGTAAAATGTTAATTATACATTCAACAAAATTAATACCAATAATATTTCTTTGGTTTACGATCTTCTTTAATACCCATTTTATCCATAATATCCATTTCAAATGTTTTTAATTTTGCCTATAAATTAATAAAAATCGAAATTATTAATTACATTATTATATTAATTACATATTCTTATTAGATATAAAACTTACTTCGAATGTCAATTCTTCTACATTATTTACAGTAGTATCTTTAGATTGCTCGACATATAATTCTGGAGATTTGTAATCTACAGTTTCTTTACTAGATACAGGAATTGGGATAATTCTACCAGTTCTACAAGATACTCTCACATGTTCTCCCTCTTCTGTATATCTCCATTCTATAACAGTTCCTTTTCTAAAATAAAATTAAAGATATAAATATATATTTTCTAATAATCCATATTTGTTTTAGAAATTAGAAATTATAATGATTCTTACAAATCGAAAGGATCAACTAATTGTACATCTCTAGTAACTAATAATGGTTGTTCCACACGTATACAAATTCCAGGGAAATCTTTCTTTTTTCCACGTATTATTGCCTTTGTATTTAATCCTTGTACAATAATCCAATTTCTTTCCTGAATGATATCTTGCACTATTCCTTGTTTTCCCTTATCTGGACCAATTAATATCTCTACCTAAAAATATTTTAATGCTGTTTATTTTTATATAATATATAAATATTTATATATGTATAAACTACATACACGATCTCCACGAAAAAAACTCCAATTTTTTATAGGTTCAATCGGAATATATTCTCGACGTTTTTTAAGCCAATTTTCAAACTGAAAACTTGTAGTCCAAGGACGATACATAGAAAAATGCAATTTCTTTCTTGATACTATTTTTCGTGGAAGAAATTGTGGTTTACCAGGTGGGGGTTTCCAATATACCTATATGTAAAATATTATTTTCTAATCTAAATAAAATGTGTATATAAAATAATAAACAATGATAAACACGTATATAAAACAAATATACATACCCGTTCTGTAATACGATCTATATAGCGATCTGGTAAATTCGCATATTTATTAGACCATTCACCTATCTTTCCAAATAACGTACCTATGAGTCTCATTGTTTTTAATTATAAATTAAATTCACGTTTAAGATACATAAAAATTATAATTAAAGTCAATTCCTCAATTAAGTATGTAATTAAGCATGAATCAAAATGTGTATGAACTTCGAAAAAATATGATATAGAATTGAAACTAACATATACTTATTTTACTTAATTTATAAGTGCATATATCATATATATAAATGATAAAACTAACTAACTAATGTTACATTAATGTTATTCAATATGTTTGGTTTATATTAAAAAATTTTATCTTAATAATTATCTTATTAATTTATAAAATTTTTATTAAATTTAAAAAATTTTAAATTAAAAAACTTAAAATTTTTGTGATATATTATATGTTATATTATATAAAAATTGTATTTAGATATTTCTATTAGATATATCATAAAAATATTTGTAAACGTAACTTAATATTTTCAATTTTATATATAAATACTTTCATCAGTTTAGTCAAGCTGGCGCCATTTTTTTGAAAAACATTGAATGAAACGTATAAATAATGAATAATTATATATATAATTTAAAAACACAAATTTATAAAACAGTGTAATATTATTATAACAATATTTATTAAATCATATATATTATTATATATATTTATTATTGTACGTATTATTAATATTATGATTCGAATAGGTTAGAATAATACATATATGCATATATAATTCATTGTTCGTATTCATATCATCGGAATTAAAAAATGTTATTTCGATTGAGAAAATGCGTATACACACGAATGCGACAACTTGTAATGTTTCATATGCATAATAGCTCTCAAGTGAAAATAAAAACAATGTATTACTGGACAGAATCGAAATGTACAAATTTGATAAACCCAAGTTTCAGCATGCATAGGTCATTCTGTACTCATCAAAAGCAAAACGAAAGTCAAATTAAATTGCCACCGTTAATGTGGAAACCGAAAGAAGACCTAGGTTTGTCTATTTTTCAGATGTTTTGGTCATATTACCTTATACGTTCAACTATTGACAAAGAGTTTCGTTTTAAAGAATTTATGCAAGGAGTTCGTCAGGTATAATATGTTTGTTGACATTAGTGCATTTTACGAAATATAATTAATTGTAATAACGTATTTAATTTCGAATAGATAATGTTTAATTGATTATAATACAATTAATTTAATTTAGGCAATAGAAGTAATATCTAATGCTTTAGTTGCTCAAAACTATGAAGCATTAGATGGTATAGTAACAGAAAAAGCTATAGAAGTATTAAAACGTAACGTTGATGACCTTACACAAAACCAACGTGATTTAATAAGTATAAATGTTGATAATTTTATATTGGTACCAGATCTTATAAAAACAAAAAAGATTGAAGGTAATTTTATATAATATAATCATATTTTTTATTGTTATTGTTTTCATATATTTAATTCTATTATAGATAACAATGAAACAATTGTTGAAATAGGAATAAATGGATTTTATATGAAATTTTATGAAACTTCACAATTTCAAATTGTATGTTGTAATTATATATTTCAAAGAACGTATACAAATAGTGAAGGAGGAGCATGGATAGCAAGACTAGTCAATCATACAACAGATTATACTCTATAGGTTTCAACTGTTATATAATTAAATAAAATTTTTACTTTAAAATAAATGATTAGTTACATTTTAGAATAAATATTTTTTTTTTATATATTATTGAGTGTTTACATTAGAGATTATAAGATAATTTCATTTAATAATTTTATAAAAATATAAATTATTTGACATTAAATTATTTAAAGTATAAAAATATAATTATAAAAGGCACAAATTTCTAAAATCATAATATTTAATTATATGTATCAAATTTTTTCTCTAGATTTGCCAAAATAAATATATTTTTCTTCAAATATTTATGTTTTTCAATATGGGAGGTATATAATTTTTTATATGCAATTCTATTGCACCAATAGGAATATTATTTTTCCATATAGTTATTATAAGAGGTTTCTGTAACATAAATCTATATAAATTTACAAAATATTTCTATAACAACTAAAAAACACATACCTCATTTAATTGAGGATTGTGAATCAAACATTTTTTTTCATAGAAATCTTGAAACAAATTATTTGGTTCCATGGGAACAGAATTATAAAATTTGACTTCTATATTTGATAAGTCATGTGCCTTAATTTCTATTACATTTAAGTATAATTCCATAAACAATGATATTGTAATTGTACTGGATATATTTGCCTGTTTAAATATCACGTTTATCGTTTGAGTTGAATATGATGTAAGTTTATATAAATGATCAATGATGTCTGGACGATTTTCTATAATATTTCAAGAATTATGTTGAAATAATAAAATTAAAACATTGTTAATAATAAATATATAATGGGTTTAAATAAAATTACTTTTATAAATAGCATCAATCAGACGAAATGGCTTTGTAATAGATGCAGCAAACATTGGAATCTGATTTCTTTCTTTGCCTTTGAAACAACTATCAATAGCTATAAATAATTATAATAAAATATAAAATAAAAAATAAAATTATTTAAATATTATATAAATATAAAAGAATTAAATATAAATTATATATGCAAAATGTATAATATTATATTTATAATAACTTACATTTTCCAACTTCTTCAAATAATTTTGTAACTGTTATATCTTTATTAATATATTTGCTAAGGTGTGTCATGTATAAACTATATTTACTGTCAATTTTTTCATAACTAGGACGATAACTAGATGTAGAATATGCTTGAATTAAATTTCTAAGATTCTTTTTACTTTTATATTCTTTTACTATTGGCACCTCCTGATATATTTCAGGATTAAATTCTCTAAAAATAGATAGATTAATGAAATGCAAAAACGACTGAAAATAAATAAAATAAAAAAAAAAGTATTTACCTTGAAGGTAAAGATTGACATGTGTCTAAAATAATAATTAATAATTCAGGATTATTTTTAAGAAATGCGGACAATAGTTCACTTTCACATATTGCATCTTTCCTTAAATATCTTTCTGGAGCATCTGTTGCAAGCATATAACTCTCTTGCATTTTAAAACCATGACCAGCAAAATAGAATAGACCTATATAAAAAGATATAATTTAAGTAATAATTTAAAAAATATTTTTATTTTTTTATTTTTATTTTTATTTTTTACACTTTACCATATACACCTTCTACTAAGGCTTTGCTAAATATTTCTATTGCATTTTTCATTTGAGTGAATGTCAAATTGAGAAAACAAATTACTTCAAATCCAATTTCTTTCAGAAGATTACCAATGCATGCAGCATCATTTTCAGGTGTTGATAGACATTCATGATATTTATATTTTTCATTTGCTATAATTAAAGCAATTTTTGCAACTGCTTTTAGTCTTTGAAAATCTATCTATAAATAAATATGAAATTAATATATTATAATATATTATTACATTATAATATAATATTATAATATTAATATTAATAAAAAAATATTATGTATTTTTACCATTATACGAGTTTTTTCAGTATAAGCTTCGCTAATATTATTATGAATATAACAATAATATTTTCCTTCATTTTTTGAAGTAAATTGTTTTATCTAAAATTACAGAAAAAATTCATAACATTAATATTATTCTGATGAAGAAAAAAAATGGTAGTGCATTTACATACATGCAGAATGTTTGATGTTTCTCCATCTAGTTTAGTATTATCGTGGAACCATTGATAACACGGTTCAGGATTGCTACTAGCTTTGCAAAAAATTGTAAAACTTTCATTTTCCTTAACTTCCAAAAATTGTTGGGGTTGTATTTCTATTATAACAGGCATAGGAAAAATTTGAACAATTATAGCTTTTGAAGTTAAAGTTGATATAAGAGTGCCATCATTTTTAATTTGAAATACTTTACATTTATATTCTCCAGCTTGAGAAGCACTTTGAAATAAATAAAATAAATTTCATTTTGATTAACAATTTATAGAAGTTGTATAAATATTTTTATATTAAATATATACTTAGTTATAATAAGATCAAGTTCATCAGAGGTATAATGTTGCAATTGTTCGTCATTATGATACCATATGTAATTTGGTGGTGGCATTCCAACAGCTTTGCAGCACAGATGAAGATGATGTCCAAATGAAACTTTCAAAATATTAATTGGAAATTCTTCTGTTGGATCCATAATAATATTCAAAGGTTCTAAAATCATTATATACATAAAATATTAAATATAGATATAATTTATTAAATAATAAATATTATTATACCTGGATCAGATATAATGGATAGAATATTATAAAGTTTACAATCATTTAATAAAGCACATAATATTTCTATAGTACACATTCTAATATTTAATTCAGAAAATAATTTTTGTCCAGGAGAATCATTCGAATGTTTAATTTCTTGTAAAGATTGTACCCAAGTGCTATATTTTATAAAATGAAATGGGATATTATCTTAATTATTATAATTTAACATTTAATTTCTCTCTTCTTTAAATATTTTTCTTTTTGCTTACCATGGATATTGAAGTTCTTTAGCTACATGATTTGCTAATATTATCCAAGTTGCATCTTTATTTAATGCATTAATTATTTCATTATATATAGTTATTGGTAAACATTCAATATACGCGTCTTTATCAAAACGTGTCATATTTATTGAAATTCTTAAAAATAATGCATATGAAACATTTTGTTATAAAAGAAATAATATTTTTATTTTATAAAATAAAAAATATACTAATTATATTAATTGGATTAATATCTGAATTTTTTTTTAATAGAAATTTTTTTTACAATAATATTCACATGTTTAAAAATTAATTGTAAAATAATTAGAATTTATAATGTACAATCACAAATACATATATAATTTATATATATATATATATATATATATATATATATATCGATACTTTGTTCTCAATCGATATAACAGAAATATAAAATAGTAAAAATTATTGATCAATATTTTTATATTTATAATATATTTACAATTAGAAAATGCAATATTTTATTTAAACTCATTATGGAAAAGATATATAAAATATAGCGTTAAAAAAATAATTTTATACCATTAAATCGATAGGATTAATATATTTTATCATTTGAAACAGCATTTATTTATAATAAATATAAATATAAAGAAAAAATATATTTATTAATATAATATAAGAATAGAAATTAAATTAATACAATAAATTTGTAAATGAATTGAAAGTAAATAATTTTTCATTATCAAGTTAAGTTTGCGAGTATGTGATAATAAGACGTGAATCTATGTTAATCTGTTTTATCTTCAGCGTTATACATTATAATACCGAACGAAAGAGCGAGCTTTCGGAACACCTCGGAAAAGTATCGTCAGTTTTTTATTGCGGGTGAGATAGAATGGTGGGGGATTGCTGTAACCAATGAGCCCGCAAAAAGCGGCTCCTGCGCGATGCGCGTGGCGCGCTGCGCCGCATAATCTTGCGTATCAGTGATCGGCAGTGCCATCCAGAAGGCAGTAGGTTACGGGTTCTAACGTGGTGAAATTTAAGGAGTCCTTATTGGTGCAATTGGTGAAAAAGGAAACGTGTGAGGGGATAGAGGGCACACGATAGTAGGTGCACGATACTCGCGAGTGTCGGAAGGTCTAGTGCCGAGCCATCATGGCGAATCCACGAAAGTTCAGTGACAAGATCGCGCTACACAAACAGAAGGAAGCACAGGAAAGAGCGGCGTTCGAGGCTATCATGCGAGAAGTTTCGGATTACACAAGCAGAGTAAGGAAATCCCAGTAGGTCCTTGTCATTGAGGGACATATCTTGATATTTTCCGTATACCTTCTTCGGCTCAGATGTTAGAACGTAAACAACGAGTATTCTCTCTCCTCGTTGCACCGTGTGTCGAGTGTGTGTATGCCTACGTGAATGTGCTCGTCTTCCTATACGGTCGTGCGTATTTGAGTGTGTGACTAGTCTACTATCAGTATTTGTGTTAACGCGTACAACTACATGTACTCGCTACTGGCCCTCTGTTTCTCTTTCCTATTCGTTATCGTAGTGTGCGGACGAATGTGTATGCGTCTCTTCGCTCGCCGCGTGTAAGAGTGTATGAATATGCGTATATATGGAACGAGTACTTATATGCTCCGGTATACTATGCGAAGCGTACTGTGTGCTTGTTGCCACCATCCGTCCTGTAAGTTCTTAATAAATGCATACGTGTGCGATCGACAATCGCATCCATCCTGCTGACTAGTTTGAACCGACTATCGTATTTTCAAGAAAAATCTCAATTATTTTTTCGAATATTCCCACGATTCTTTATATGTATTTTAATCAAAATGTATGTATCCGCGATTAAGAAATCTTTGTTCGTTTCTCATTTAAAGAAATTGAAAGCGTTCACAATAAACTCGACGATAATCGTGTTTGTGTTTCTATTTACGCGACATACTTTTATCCACGATCGATAGTGACCAAATGAACTGTTCTTCGTTTTTCTGATAGTTTATCGTTCGTTGAAGTGCGTCGTTCAACTTTCAGTCCATTTCAGTACTTTCGATGAAACGAATATCGTTCGTGTTTAACAATTTTAAATATCTTCGCAATCACGAAATTATTATAGAGATATAATACAAATCATCACGTGTTGTTCCGAGTGTAATTCAAGACTGTTGTTCAAAGTATGTTTTTCTCACGAGAATTAGAAACAAATTGTTTTGCTACTTCAATTTATGATTATATAAGAAAATTATCGATAGTAATTATTTTAATTACAAAATAAATTGAATTTTCGAATGTATCAAGCGCATTTGGTCAATAACCTAATTTTTCACACGATAAAAACACCAATGAAAATCTTCCCCATTAAGTATGATACTTCCGGTTCCGGGTTCTGAAACAACTTATCGTCTTGCTTCTGCGCGAAATTGCTTTTCTTAACGTTTACAGTTTCGCACGATAAAACGAACGATAGCTTTTAGATTGACGGTATTGTTATTAATCGATTCGAAATGTCAATGCCTATGAAAAATCAGTGAGATAAGATTAAAATTCGATCGTACTCTTACGCAATTGATAGCCATGATTTTATAAATTCGATTTTCCAATAAATAAAAGATATAGTTATAACCATTTATCGTTGAGCAATTATCCCGGAATTGTCACGCGTACGTTCATTCGTTCGTTCGTTCGTTTTTTGAAAATGCACGTGGATGCGATGGATCGCGCGTAGATTCAAGCGACAATATTTTTAGCTACGAAAGATAGAAAATTGGTGAAGTTTACAGATCGCATTTTTTTTCACGAGCTAGCGCCCTCTATCGTGGCGTTACGTGGAAATTGTCGTTTCGCGGGAAATTGGCGCGTTTTTAATCGGACAGCATTCCGATAATCGTACAGTCATTACATAACTGCTAACATTGTACTAAATGCGGAAGCTGCGTTATACGTTAAAGTTCATATTCGATCAGTCGATATCGCGGCGTTATTTACGGTACTATGACTTAATCTATTGGACGTTGAGAATGCGCGCCCGCGCGCGCGCGCTCGCGTGTACACATGTTTTTAGTCGTGCATCTAATTATTCCCGCGCACATTTCTCTTTATTTCTTTCTTCGCGCTTCGTTGCATTATCATCGAATTATTCGACTAATCTCGACATGTCGTGATAAGAATTTTAAGAAGATACGCTTCTTTCTATCTTCGGCTAACGAATTTTCAAAGCGTTTCATATTAAAGAAGAAAAGTCGTTCCATATTTATTACACAATATTCTATAATATTACGAGAAATCGTATCTCACGCGTATGCGTGTATGTGTGTATGCGTGTGTACGTGTTGTAATTGACGCACACGAACAGTGTACGCATTCTGTTAATTCTATTAATCAACTTGGACCTGACCAGGCGAAATCATGGATCGTGTACAAACGTTTTTATACGTAATCCTTCGTTTTCTTCTCTCGCGTCTAGTCTGCGCGATTCCACGCAACATTTTTGCGCCTTATACGCGATCTTTGATCCGAACTATAATTTTTGATCGAACGATCGTCCAGTTGCACGACTCTGAATCATTATACCGTTAACGGCCTCGATAACGATTACAAACGCGGCGATTAATCGCTCGAAGAACCGATGTGCTAACTCACGCGTGTTTAAATCTCAAGTCGAATGGGAAGAACAATTGATCGTTGTTAATAAAATCGGAACAATTTCAACGCTGTTTACACTCTGTTTCGAATATTTCTCACAATTACGAGTTCTTCTTTCTCATCGTGCGTATCTCGCAAATATAACAATTTTCGGAATTATTGAATATTAATTATTATCAATTCGGCTAATATTCGTTCGTCGCTTCGAAATGAAATCAATCCAAACTTTCGTTATATCTCGAGGCAAGTCTAGTAAAATGACCCGTGAAACGAATAGGAACAAGAAAAGAAGGGGAATCAGAAACGATGTTACGTGCGAGTACGAAAGTATGCGCGGGCACGAAACTGGTCCCAGTTTAACTTCGTTTTCGAGGATGGTGATATTTTACGGTTTCTAGTTACTTATCCGAAATTTCCACTAGAAATTTCTCGATCGTGGCCGGACATCGAATTAATTTACCGAATAATCGATCAGTTCGTCGTTTTGTTTTTTTTTGTTTTTTTTTTTTTACCAACAATCGAATCAACTAGAAACGACATTTAGCAAAAATTTACCGCGTTCTCCCTCGGAAAGAGAGATACGAAAGGCGGCGAGCCACGTGGTCTAATGCAGCGTGACCTAATCGAATGCAAAACAAGTTGCGTTGTACGCTCGTAAAAGAAAAAAATTGATACTTTCACCGCGAGAATTGCGCAATTTCGTTATAGAAAAAAGAAATATATATATATAAAGATTTTATCGCAACGTTCGATTTTCCACCGTTTTAACCTCGTCTCGGCGTTTCGTTTACTCCCGGCATTTTCTCGAAACGTTGAAGCTGAAACGAAGATAGGAATTACGTTACGTCTGCCCAAACAGAGTTTTTCCTTTCGAGTCGTTGGAATTTCTCGGCCCTTCCGAATGATAGAAACGAAAGATAGGAGAGGAAGAAAAAAAGGAAGGAGAGGGTTGGGGGGCACAGGAATGCAGGCAGGACACAAGTCACGTAGGCTTTTAGGCTACGATATATATCCGTTTGGAGGGAGAACGACCAATATTTCTCTCTCAGTCAGCCCCACACAACAAGATTCTTCCTCTTCCAAGATTCGAAATTTTTGAAAATTTTCGAGGGAAAAAAATTCCACGAATCGATCGAAACGTAGACACGCGGATGGAGGGAGTTAGTTGTTGTTGGTGAGGGGAAGCGATCAAGTTGGTGACCGTACGAACGATGGACCTGCTTAGATCCACTCGGCGAGCAGCTCGGTGTGCGCCAGCCCCACGGGGTCCGGGGTACTGGAGACTCCTTTGTCCGTGAAGAGTGCCGGCGCCAGCCCACCGCAGTCCAGCGGCAAACACCTGCACATTAACCTGGGGAATCAGTTCAGGGCGGGTGGCTCTCTGCCGAACGTTAACAACAACGCGAATTGCGCCAATGACGCGAAACAACACGCATCGTCGCACAACGCCGCTATCCACTCGATCGACCTTAAGGTATTGGCCCATCTAACAACCGTGTCAATCTAGTTTACCTTTTTTTTTCACCTCCCCTCATCCTTCTTTTTCGTATATATATATATATATATATATGTATGTATATATATATATATGTGTGTGTACACGTAGATTCGTGCTTGCACCCATTTTTCTCTCCCCAAAAAATTGCATTCCGCTTTCTTCCATTCGATCGAACGTTCTCGTTGTTTCGCCACCACCCGAGACTACTCCTCCTCTCCTTTGCACGTTCGATGCACGCGAGCTGGCTAAGATTCGATTGTCCAAACGTGTCGTAGTTATTGTAGCGATGTGATTTCAACAATCAAAGCTCGTAAATCCATCTTGTTATTGGCTTTTCTTTTTTTTTTTTTTCTTTTTCTCTTCAACCTAACTCGAGGTATGATCGAATTATTGAAATTGCATCGTCGGTTGGCCCGATCAATTGGCAACCGACATCGCGGGAGATCTCTACTTGTTGCGAGTCCGCTTTCGAAGCGTGACTCATGACTGGAGCAACGTACGGCCGATCGCGTGCCTCCTTTCATTAAACTATTTCCAGTCGCCGCGTAAAAATAGACGTTTCAAGATTTTTCTCCTTTAGCCGGGACGTTGCGTTGCACGCCTCGCCTCGCTTCGAACCGGTCCCGCGCTGTGCAAACTTTCCAAACGTTTCTACACGCGAAATATCGATGACGAAATTCTTCGTTACCTGCTCGCCAACGACACACCGCGAGTTAATCTCTCCGATTCGATCTACCTATCCTTCTCTCTCTCTCTCTCTCTCTCTCTATCTCTCTGCATGGATGGAATCTTTTGCACGATGATCGCGAGAATGATAAACATATCGTAGCGAGTTTTTGATCGAAATGCCACGAGCTGCATGAATAGTTTTCTTTTTTTTTTTTTTTTTTCTCGCACAACTTGAGCGAGAAATTCCCAAATTTCTAAATCCTTCGTAATATTAATTTAATTAATATCCGCGCTGCTAACGATTTTTCTGTGCCGATAAATATTCGCGAAATTTTGCAAATTATTTGTATATATATATATATATCTTTCACGTGGTGTTCCAGTCTTGGATTATTTTTGAGCGAACGGATAATTCTTGTGTTCTGAATCTCGAAGAGAGGGAAAAAAAGGGGGCGGGGGGAATCATTCGTCGAAATATAAAAAAGATTTGTGGAAAATTTCGAAATCGAATCGAAGCTAAATCTCGGCGATCTCGCGAACGATAGATAACGTTGCGTAAGATGGATCGCGTCGTTACGAAATTTATCTCGAGCCTTAAGGATGGAACAACGTGTAACAATTAAATATAAATTTTGGGTAGAAATCATAACGACACGATCGGATTCGTGCGCGTTTATGCGGCTTCGATCGAAGACATTGGGATTGTCATTGGAAATGCGGACATCAATGAGCTGGAAATCGCGTTCCGCTCGATCATCACGTAACGATATTACGTTCATATATAAACGTTATTATCGCTTTTCCAAACAAATTATTCACACGCAAGTGGATACACACAACTTGGAGAAATTCTTGTTTGATTATTCGAAGGAGGAATCGTTCACTCGGCTATTCGTATATTTTTCACTTTCTCACGTACATTATTACACGTTTAATCTCTTTTATTCCGGTTATTGTCAGCATTGGCCGCGATTTTCCTCGCGTGCGTTCGAAACGAGTATTTGTATATTACACACTTTTTATTTCTTATATTTTGATGACTCGAGACTTTTTTTCTTCTCTTTCTCTCTCTTTTTTTTTTTTTTTTTTTTTTTAATCTTCCTTCCCTCGCGTTTACCATCGCAAATAGCCGTTCACGTAACCGTTTTTCCTGTTCAGCCTGTTCTTAATTTTCCCTCGATCCCAGAAATAGTCTCTTCTCGTCACGCCCTTAGATAACGAACCATACCTGAAAGCGAAAGATAATTCTCGTTTCAATTCGAAAGGGGAGCCAATCCCTCTGGGAAACAGTTTTTTTTTTTTTTTTTTTTTACAATTCTGCTTTGCATGCCGCACATTTTCGCTTTTTTTCTTTTTTTGTCGAATATTGTGTCAAGATGTGAATTGAAATTGCATGTTAATCGTTAAGAAGGGAGGCGTTGTTCAAGATGATCGCCCTCCAACAGTTTCACCTCGAAAATAATCGTTAAAGAAAAAGAAGAAGAAGAAGAAGAAGTTTCGCACTTACGTCCGGTGCAGATTCCTGGACGCATTTGGCGAGATTGTATATCTTGTTGCAATTGTCGGAGCCGGCTACGGAGAAAGAAAAAGAAAAAGGAAATTTAAAAAAGAGAAAAACCTTCGAAGTGGAAGTTTCAGATCGATCGATATTTATAATACGATACGTACACGTTGGAAGACATTTGCCCATGATCGACTGAGCCCTTTCCTGAAGATGATCCGGCAACAGACCCAACATCATGTCCTCGTCCACGTTGGCATCGTCGTCCACCTTAAACGAAATTCCAATCCCTTTAGGGAATAGCCGCGACGACGATCGTCCCTGAAACTCACCAAGCTGAACGCCTCCAGCAGGCAATACATGTAGCAAGTGATGGACGGCTCGTTCACCAGGTTCCCTTTGTCCACGTCGTCGATTTGCGCTGCAGTTCAGACGCGGTCAAATTATTTTTTTTCACGAACGCGACTACTTTCTAATATTCAAAATATTCCTTCCATTCTTTAACCGCGTTATTGTTGTTGTTTCGCTGGAAATACACGCGCTACTGACCTTGCGTCGTTCCGTGCTCGCCCATGCACCGTGCCTTGTCCTCCGCCACCATGTCGAACACCTCGGGCGGCACCCAATCGGGCTAAAATAAATCCAATATTTCTCTCTTAAATAATTATCCTGTTGATTCCAGCCCGATCTCGACTCTCATCTTCTTTGAAAGATCACAGGAATTACAATTCTACGAGTCGAATCTTGTGCGCCAAAAAATATCGATATTACATTTGCAGAGAAAGATACGCGGCGAAAGAGATAAAAATTACCGCGAGAGACACGAAGAAAGATGGAGAAAACGCTGGCTTATAACCTACCACGGCGCGGTCAAATGACCGTTTTTGAAATTTCCTTTGGAATTTCTTGTACACGAAGTCACTGTATCGCCATATGACTTATCGACTTTTTCTACAATGTGGATACAACCCATTTTTCAGTATTCACAACTTTCTGTATTGTTTACTTTACGAATCCAATTAGCTAAAATCTCTTTCTGTATTAAGATACAAATGTTTGTTTTTTTTGCCCGCTCATGGTAGGAATAGGTATACATGAAATGTCGGTAGGTTAAACGGAGGCTTACCGCGGCGTTCACGAGAATGGTCTCGAGGCAGACGAGGAGGACGATGAAGGCTTGCTTCGCGCCACTATCCATGATCGCGCTATTTTTCAACTATTTTCCCCGAACGCTCGTTCACACGAGTTTTGCGAGTCGAATGGATGCCGCGACGTGGCGGTGTTTTTATAACTGCCTGCGGAGGGGGAGGAGTCCTTTCGATAATTGGTCGAGGAACACGGCTAATTTTCGGCCCCGTGACGGAAGTGCGCCGTCGTCTCGATCACGCGGCCGTGACCCTGAGCGCATCCTGTTTCTTCCGTGTTTTCCCTCTCCTCCTATCTTATCGATCCTTTTCGATAAACTTCGCGATAAACTTTCGTTGGATCAAGTCGGATTTTGGGAAAGGTTTGGTTTGTTTTAAGGTTTAACGAATGAATTCGATCGAAGGAGAGTTTAGTTTTAAATTTCGGTGCGCTAAAGACACTGCTTATTTTCTTTCATCAAGTTCGAACGAACGGGGTATCGAAAGTATTGGATTTTTGGAAATTTATTGATCTGAAAGTTGTAGGGGGAAAAAGGTGGGTGGAAATATGTAGGTATAATTTTCGTATCGATGTTTTTTTCACGGCATCGTAGAGGAAATGGAGAAACGTGAATCGGCAGATTCGCGATTACTGAAATTACAACATCCATTACGTTTCCTTCAATCACACGTTTGGAAAAAAACCATTTGTTGCTACTTGAGAATAATTATATCGAATTATAAGAGAATGACGGACTGCAAGAGCGCGATGCTCGGCCGAGTCCAAAGATACGTTTTTAACCTTCGTGAATCCGGGATCGTAATCTGGCATTAAATACCTATAATACGGCTCTACGTTCTTTTTATTGAAGCATATACATATATATATAAGTATATTGGACAAGAGTACAAATATATTACATCACGCTGCAATCGCAAATTTTAAAGAAGCTACGCTCTTAAAATATTCTGCTTCGTACAAAAACATCTTTCTTTATTCTTTGCACAAAGGACGCGTTACCAGACGTTCGCGTTCTTTCTATTTAATTCAAAGGAGAAATAGCTGGCACCTTAAAATCTTTTTTAAAATCAAGAATGAAATAATGGAAACTGGATAGAAACACACGCGATAAAGATAAAATTCTCTCGAACGGAAACTTCGTTTTCTTCCTTTTTTCCCAACTCTTAACATAAATAGCATCGAGGAAATTCGTCATTTTGCCACGATCACGCCGCACCTCTCGAATTTAATTACCGTTTCGACCGAGCACTTGGAAACGGTGTTCCAACAATCCCCCCTTCTCGCCGACCCTCTATCAATTTCACGGTTCAGAGGAGGAGGTCTCGAAGCTTGAGCGAAATTGGTCACGAGGAGTTGGAAAATTTCCGTTCGAACGTTTCGAAGCGGACAGAGGACGTTCGGACGAGCCGAAAATCTTGTTTACCAGCTTTGACTTTGCCTTTCGCTCGTGTAATTTGACACCAAATCGCGATCGACCGCTCGTCCGTTTCCTTCTCCGTGTTGCGCGCTAGAGCAAGCTTAGATGTATCACTTATTCAGTGAACCAGCAAGGTCCGAGCCGGTGTAAGTTTTCCTGAAAAGCGGAACGATATCGAGCCGTCGAAATCTCTATCCTGGAATATTCCTCCGTGTTTATGGCAACTTGCGGAACCAAGTTGGATAATGAAACTCGTTAACATTTCTCGTTCTGCCATTAGACCGATTTTTAATGAATTCTCTGACCGCGCCTCGCTTTATCATGATTAATAGTTTCCTTCTCTACGTTACGTAATGTTTATTGGAATATATCGCCACGAGTAACTGTCGAGGGGAAAAGGTGCAGAGAAGCGGTTTAAAGCGAAAAGAAAAAAAAGAAAGCAAGTTTTTCACTTGTCCGCGTTATCACGATTAATAATAGTTTTAATAGTTTCGAAGCTTGCCTCGCAATATTTGCGATATCGCGATGATAGAAATTACAATGAGGGAGGGGAAGAAAATTCGTCGAATCGTAAATATTCTCGAGTCTGATTAAAATCCACGAATCAAATTTTATCTATTTATTTGCATAAACCGATCGATTTCCTTCCGTTTTCCAAACACAAAACAAAACAAAATGGAAAAAAAAGGAAAAACAGTAATTTAGAAAGTTTTTACGCAGTTAGGTTGCGTTATATCGCCGAAAAAATTCGCATCTCGGTTTTTTCCCCTAGGATTATCGGGCTACAATACTTGCCCGAATCGTTCGGATCGCAACCACGATCGATAATTCATACTCGTCGTATACTCGACGCGCGACGTTTTTCTTCGTTTGCAGAAGAAGCCGGTATTTGCGAGTTTAACGAAATTATACGTAACGAAGCCCGAGTATATACACATATTAGTCGGTTTAGCGGAGGGTGAAGCGTGCGTCGATGGATCCTCTCGTCCAACGATAATTGCATTTTTCATTTATCGTCGAGCGGAGAGAAGGAAAAGGGATGATGATGATGATGATGATGATTCGCCCGAACGACGAGAGCGTTGGCTCTGCATTTTCATCGGACGGATGGAAAAAACCAACGTTCCCCCGAGATTTCGAGGATGGATCGCGCGGAAACGTAAGAATTCGTCGTTCTCGTCGCATGCACGGTGAAGGAGAGGTGGTGGTCGATCGACTCGTTACGATTTCACGCAACGCGCAACAACGGCGGATCGATCGCGTGCTTCGACTCGCGTGAAATCTCCATCTCGTACGTTAATTAACCGTACCGTGCCGAATTCGATTCCGTGGCTATGGTCAAAGGGAGGTTGTTCCGCTTCCGTGGTCGCGTGAAACTCGGTTTATATTTATAAATATATAGGAAGGAAATTAAACATTTACGCGACACATCTCTCTCTCTCTCTCTCTCTCTCTCTCTCTCTCTCTCCACCAGTTATCCGGAGTTTGGAAGGAAAAGCGAGGGGGGAGGGGAGAAGGAGAGGCTGGGCGCATCGGTCTCGAAGCCAAGGTCGGGTTTCGATCGCTCGAAGGAACGCACCGCGGGGGATATCGGGGTCAAGAGAGCACTCGGTTTCTTAGCACTAGTCGATTCGCGTAGGCCTTGGCTGGCTGGCGAACCCCGTCAGCGCCCCAATGTTCGCCGAACCTTCCTCCTCCACCTCCTTCTCCTCCTTTCCTCCCGGAATCGATCGAATTTCGCCGGATTTCTGCCATCCGCGCACGTGCAGTGGCCCACCTGCCGGGCGGCCGAGTTTACGTTCCCGTGCAAACTCGGCTTTAACCTCTTGGCCCCGAGATTCTAGAGCGGTGCCGCGAACATTGATACACTCCCCCTTCCCCCCTCTTCCCCCTTCTCTCCCCCCTTCCCCCGTTTCGCCAACCGTTCAACAACCGTTCTATTTTTAATAATAGAAAGAAAATTATTATTATTATTTTTATTATTCCCGGATGATAATTTTGCGGGGCATTTCTCGATAACGCGTGCAATTCCCTCTCCCGTGCGTGGAAACGTTTTCAAGTTTATCAATTAAGAAAGATCGTATTATATACGAAAATCGGAAATTTCGGTTATTTTAACAATGGCGCAATTATGATCGGCCTGTCGCGCGGATTAATGCCTCGTGTCCGTTACCCGACCGGCCAACTGGACGAGCAGTTTCATGCTAAACGATGCTAATTCGATGCCCCGTTAATTTATGCGCGACGATTAAACGTAAAGTATTCGAGTATTCTCTCTCTCTCTCTCTCTCTCTCTCTCTCTCTCTCTCTCTCTCTCTCTCTCTCTCTCTCTCTCTCTCTCTCTCTCTCTCTCCTCCACGACTATATAACTATTCCGGTTTCGATGCTTCGAACGAATTTATTCGAGTTTCTATACCGTTACGATGTTTCATCGAACCTGAGGGGGGGGGGGGGAAAGAAAAACAAAAAACGGATTCCTTCGACGAGAGTCCTCGATATTTTTCCTTTTTGTAATTCTCAAAGGAAAGTAGATCCGCGTTGGACACGATTGGAAAGAGCTGGATTCGTTGTTGGAGGAGGGGGGCTGGAAGAAGCGGTCGGTGGAGGGGAGAAAGGAAGAAAACAAACGGGAACACGTGCTCCGAGCGGAGTGCACTACTCGTATACCGGAGTATTGATCGTGTTCTGCAGGTACTCGTTCGCCTGTTTCGTTAGCGGCACGTCGATGGCTACTGCCGCTCGTCACTGCAGCTGCAACTGCGCCCGGTTCCCGGCGATCGCCCACCGCGGCTACCCCACCCCTTCGATCCACACCACCCTTTTTTAAGATTTTTCATCGCAACGAAACGCGCCCTTACGAATAATAATCTTAATCGAAGGACAAAGCATCTTGGCTTGGAATTTGTTACCGAATCTATTTGATGAAACAGCGATCGTGATCGATGGCGATACGAAACCCCATCTTGTTCAAATTGTTCAGTCCATTTTCTATTATTTCCTTCCATTCGATTCAAATTTTCGACTCTGCCTTTTCACTTCCGTCGAAAAACCAGTTATTTTCATCGTTTGCATAATCCTTACCGATCGGGCACCCGGCGAATCCACGTGCCACTGCCCTCCTCCTCTTCTCCTTCCCCCTCTCTCTTCTGTCTCGACCAGACGATCCCGTAAGTCGCCTGGTTGAAATCGACTGGTCGTTATTTATTCTACAGGTGGCCGTGCACGAACCTTTCGTCGCTTATATATATATATATATATATATATAAGTGCGTGGAAATATTTCAAGAGTGGAATTCGCCACGAGTCTTCTCACGATTATCCCGAGTAGAATTTCGGAATCTTCCGTTTCCGCGCGCTTTACGTACGATTACTGCGTGGAAATTGATCGCCTCACCTTCGATCGATAGTATTCTCTTCTTTATACGTTTCTTTCCTTATATTCTTTCGTGTAATAATTCTCTCTCTCTCTCTCTCTCTCTCTCTCTCTCTCTCTCTCTCTCTCTCTCTCTCTCTCTCGAGATTACGATATAAAGTAATACCTTTCCACGCAGGATATAATTGGATTTTGCATAATTCATCGATCGAGTTCGGCTCGACTCCTTCCTTTCGAGAATTCTCTCGACGATTCCATGGCGAAAGGAAACGACGGAAAACTCGATCGATATCCGCCGTTCGAGTCCGCCTCCCCTCCCCAACTATGATTACACATCCATCCAATATCTTTCCATCTTCCGTCCTTCCACCTTTCGATTGGATGGAATAACGGACGGATAAGAAGAAACATCTCGTTGGACGAAGGAAGCTGCGTAAACGGAGCTATTAGTGGGCTTGGCCCGCGATCCTCGCCTCCATAAATTTTCCCGCTTTTATTTGCCCGTCTCACGTTTATAGCAAGAAAGTAGTGGCGTTGAAACGGCCGTGTTTAAGCAGCCGTGCCAATCGAGCGCGTGGGCATCGCGCCCCTCCCCTTTCCCCGAGCAGGAGAGGGGGAATCGTTAAAGGTTACCTCGGTAAACAACAGTTGTCTCGCGCCACCATTTCTTCAAATTCCTTCGACCCACACTCGGTCGGTTGGATATTATTTAGCCGCGTGGAACGAAAACACTCGGATCACGATTACTCCCTTCTCATTTATCCGCGAAAATATATAATCGTGGAATTCTCCATTTTATTCGTACAAGTAATCTTCGCTTCGATTTTATTTTTTTTCCAAGTTTCTTTTCCTCGGCGAGAAAGATCGAGTCTCGTAAACAGAGCGTCGTCAATGGTGATCCTGCACAAGGCGGTTGCACAGCCTTGAACGGGAAGGAGTTTAGTAGCCGGGCGGTTGGAAGTAGGTCGAACGGCGGTGGTAGACGGTTGTGGGTGTCCCGACGTGGTTGCGTGGGTGGAGCGAAGTCGTTCCGAAAGGACTAGCGGCGAAGTGGGGCGGAGGGGGAAGGGGTTGAAGGAGTGGCAAGGGGAAGCTTCCCACTCAACCGATCGGTTCCCGACCTCTCCAACGTCTTCCGCGTTCCTCTCGCCATTCATACTCGTCCCGCGTGTTTTCGCTCTGCCCGCCGACCTCCAACTTCGATTTTTCTTCCTCCCCTCCCCCCGAAATAATTCGCTCGATCATAAATCGTCACGTTTGCCAATTTTTTTTTGCATGGACGTAAAGGAAATTTTAAGATATTGCGTTTCGAATTATACGCGATTAATATCGAAGGTTGTTCGTTTTCCCTGGGAGGGAAGTTGTTGGGCGCAAGCGGCCGTGGCTGATCTCCTATAATTTCTCATTCCAGTGCACCGTGGTCGTTGCCGACTCGGTCGATGTGCACACAAGGGGTCAGAAGAGGATAAAATTACAAAGTGGAAAGTGTCATCGGCGTTCGATCGCTCCCGCTGTCCTTGAATATCATCCGTAAAAGTCGAAGGACACGGGGCCACTGAATATCTAATATTCATTAGATATTATCGCCGTTATTAAACGGCGATCCTTTCTCTTTCAAAATCTTCCTTCCAATCGGGTATAATCGATCTCGTTCCTCCCTATATTTATCTTATTAACCTTAACACCGTCTATAAATCGCTCGCTCGATTCGCCCACTCTCTTTCTCTGCGAGACAACTTTCTTTCTTTTAGTTATTCGTCTCTCTCTCTCTCTCTCTCTCTCGTTCGAAGTACATACATCCGAGGGCGGAAAATGTGTCTGAGGTTTGGCGCCTTTCTTGATTCGGGGCGGAAAAGAACGGAAACGCCTCCCCGCTTCGCCTCGGCTCATTCACTTGGACGCGGATCGATCGAGGGGAGGTTATGCAACAACGGAGACAAACACGTTACTATTTTTGCGGATCGCGTGCAGCGGTTCGCTAACAGGTGTACAAACGAAAGGAATCGCGATATTTGTCGAGCGAAAACTTGCCGCGTAATCGTGGCGCGTTTCTTTCGTTCACAGAGGAAAATGTTTGCCTTTGTAATTGGTAAGGTGGTAAAGAAATAGAGTATAAAGCACACCCAACTTTGCGAAAATACTCTCCGTTTTTCACGATTGAATTGGAATTTTTGAGAAGCGCAAAAAAATAGAAAATTGGAGAAAAAAGAAACAGGATGGAGTTATTAATGATGAAACTGCCTGTCCGGGATGAATTCGAACTTTTCTTATCGAAAGCGGAGGCTCCATCCATGTGGTTAATTCCATCTTTATCCTTGACAATTTTGGACAGCTTCCAAAAATGATTAATTCCTTCTTTCTCTCGATATCGAGAGGAGAAGAAACGTCCGGAATGAAATAGGAGAAATATCTATTTTCCGTTCTTCCGCGAACGTGAATCACCCGGATTTGTTTTCCCGAATATTCTCGAAATTGCGAACAAGCGCAAAAATTTCGGCTTATTCATTAAGCCCTAAGCGAGCAGTCAAAGTTCCATCCCTCCGTCGCACCGCACAACTCGATGATATTTTCGTAACGCCAACTTTTACGCTCGCTTTCACGCTCCATTATCAATCATTTAAACCCGCCTCGTGAATATATTAACATTATTCTATAAACGTCGCTTATGCCAATTACGAATACCTGTTTTTCTCAGCCTCGTGGTAAAAATAACGTTTATCAGTCGTCGACATTTATTTCCTCTCTCTCTCTCTCTTATATATATATATATATATATATATATACACGTATAATTTGTTTCTGGCTGGAGGAGCGGTTGAAGAATTTTCATCGATAATCTCGATCGTTATTTCCGTGTCGAATGAAAGAAGCGAAGGCGCGTACGCGCGAAACGAAACGAGGCATATAATCGGTGCGTTATTCTCGGTCGTTAAGGAGGATGAGGAGGAGGGAGAGCGGTAAAGGCAACGTTTTCAGAATCGGCACACGTAGCGGCAATTCGAGCCCTGTCTCGCGTCTCTGCGCACGCGCGTACGCCGCGTGTTGCGCGATTCGACGCGGTCGGAATATTTTTCGCTTTCGCCGGAAACACGCGATCTCTAACGAGCGGCTCGAACACACTCGGTTAATTGCTGGAAGGAATCGATGCTCGAGGAGAGAATCCGCGTTCTTCCTTTCCCTTCCCGCTCGCTGGACGAATTCGAGGCGAGAATAACGGAAACGGAATAACCTTTAACGAACGCGGCGGAAGCTCACGTGCGGAGGCGCGTGATTGTATTTAAATGGCCGCGCCGTTAAAAATCGGCGCCGTCCAACCGCGACACGTGCCGCCAATTCGGATAACGTTCCTCTCTCTCTCTCTCTCTCCAGATTCGAACGCCTCGCTTCTGCGAACTCGATGCATTATACATCGCTCGATGCGTGCATACCCGTTTTGAATCGTATCCCAATATTTTCGTTCCGGCAAAAATTAAATTTCGATCATCACGTATTCGTTCGTTCGAGGTTAACTCCTCTTTGTCTTCCCTTCGGATGCGAGCAATAATCCATTCGTCCACGAAAAGTAGGAGAAGTAGATAATGGGAACGTATGGATGTTGGAACAACGAACAGGGATCGAAATGTCAAGGGATTGCCACTGCGTGGTTGTAACGGATGGAGTGGATAGTCTCGATTTTTATGATAATTTATTAATTGACTTTAACCCGATGAGGAAAAAAACTTGTTCTTTTTTTCTTTTTTATTCATGAATAAGCAATGTAAATAAGTTGTTTAATTGTTACACCTATATAATAATCCACGTACCGCCGTTTCTTCAACAAGATTCGCAATTTCTCGAAGGTAATAATAACATTTAAATTCGAACGGAACATCCAGTTCCCACGCTCTTCTCCTATATTTCTCGCGCGCGAGATTTTCCAGTATGAAAAACGAGTCGACTTTTTCTACCTTTTTCCCAGAGTTCCGCTTATTTCGCGGAACCGTACAATATTATAAACTGTGGCGATACGAGCCAGTTTTTATCCAGTTTTTCCACGATTTCTTCACGATTCGAATTCGAAGAAAAGAAAAAAATTCTTTCGTCCCTCCGTCGCGGAATTCGAAATATTTTTTAACACACCGCGAAGGAGGAGGTGGAGGTGGCGGGCGTGTGAAAAGAAAAAGAAGAGAGAGAGGGAGAGCGAGATTATTCTCGCATCGTCACCGCAAACGCGTACCGATACACACTTTGCATATTATCGTATGCAAATAGGCGCGTTGCGAGGCGAGATTGGAAAATGCGTGGCGGGCCTCTTCAAACTCGTGTTGAGGAACACGAAACGCAACTGAAAATAAGTTTCGACCAGTGGAAGAGTATCCCCGTGGAATTACGTCACCCGTATTCCGTATCGGCCGACGCGGAAATCCGGGATGCAAAACGAAGCGAAGCTACGTACGAAATTAAACGCTCCTCGTTTATCCGATATATCGATAAATCGATCCTTACTCGCGAAAAACCGACCGTTTCGAATTATTATTATTATTATTATTATTATATCTCGAGAATAAGCTTCGATGGTTGTTGTTGTTGTTGTTGTTGTTGTTGTTGTTGTTGGCAAAGGGCGGTGAAATTTATCCACAACGTCGTGCTACTGCGTGCCTCGATAATTTACCTTGTTTACGGCCGGTATACATAGTCGGCATAGCCCGCGCTATGCAACGTAACGGGAATGTGCAAGCTTGCGCTGGCGGTGCGTGCGCGGGCTCGCTTTTCCTAATTGAAACCTAAATGCGTGCTCGTGTTATCGATAATTAAATTACGCCTACCTTGGCCGCCTAGGGTTAAATTTGCCAGCGATATTTCCCCGCCCGGAATATATAACGTCCCTCCCCCCTCCTCCACCCCCCTCTCGCAAAGGAATACTCGAGCGGAGCAACGATTAACACGTCGCCACAATCCGTATATATTTATCGTTTTGTATGAATCGCGTGTAATCATCTATCCTCGAGAATCATTTCGAAAATCCTGTAATAATCCGGTTGGAGATCCGGTTTCGTAGGCGTTTTATATTTACCGGTTTCGTTTTGGGGAGTGGCTTGGTTGCTTTAGAAAGAAACGGAGGGTGATGATTCTATTATTGGTTTTCACCACGATTTTTAATCACGATACTTCCTCCGTTTCAGGATGAAACGCGTTATATATTATCCCGTTTGGACGTTGTCCAATCGTTGCCGCTCCAACGATTTATCGCGGTTTATCACGCGATCGAGGCACGCGAGTTAATTTGCCGAAGGAATTTTCGTGGGAGAACCCGTTTTCGTTCGTGTAATCGCGTTATTGGCAACGAACCGAAGCCGTGTGAAACTGCCGGGCGGAGCGCGACACATGGCGAGCAGGGACGCCGATTTTTCTTCTCTCCTCTCCCTTGCGTGCGTGCGATCCTCCGTGCAACTGATGAAATTGTTATTTTTAGCGTTATTCCCTTCCCATCGAACACGTGGTGGCAAGTAATCGTCGCTAATTCGTTTAACCGCGGTTAATTCGATCAACAGTTTTTATCAATTCGGAGTTGATTCAACATCGTTCGAGAATCGGGCCTGATTTCGCCCGATTATTTCCAGAGCGAGATCGAGGTCGTCGCGCGGAGGAATGCAGAAAAATCTGTTTTTGGGGGGGGGGGGGGGGATTGGCGCGATCGTTGGCAGATGTTTTTAATGCAAGTTCAACGACTCGCGGCGATAACAGGCGTTCCGGTTCATAAATACTACGTAGCCTCGCCCGCCTTCTTATCGTTTTTTCCTTCCTTCCTTCCTTTTCTTCTCACCATGTTCTCACCTGTGAAACTCAGTTTTATAAACAGAGACTAGGCATCCATCCAGCGTTTCCGTAACAAATAAATAAATACGAAATATTCGTACCTGTCTCGAGCCACGTGTGACCGTCGAAATTCGCCTGTTTGTGCACCGCGTGTTTACGCGAGCGGAAGACACTCGAGAAAGCACGCGTTCGTATCATCTATACGGTAGGGGCTACACGTACCGTGCACCACCACCGACTAAAAATATATCGTTATGCCATACAATTCTTGCTAAGCTAAAATTGGAAAGGCGCGGCGGCGCGTCTGATCGGAGAGCCCGACAAATTGGACAACGTTTTTCGAATTAATCACGAGACGACCTCTTCTCTTTTCTCTTTTTTATTCCTCTCTTTCGCATAATATATATATATATGTTGTGTGTGTGTGTGTATGTCACACAGATCGTTTACAAATAGGAGGGGAATTTCTGGGAATGCGGCTCTCCTTGAACCTTGCACCTCGCTCGTTCGCTCGTGTTATAATTAATGATTTACCGCGCGTATATATTACGCTGTCCGTATTCGTAACGAAGAGTGCACGCACGCAGGGAGAACGAGTTTCGATCGTTTTCCGCCGATATTCGTTTCATTTTCGCGGCGAAGAAAAAGGAGTAGGGGGAGGGATCGAGAGGAAACGACCTTGTCCCAACGACACGGACTCGACTCGGACTCGCGCGGATTTACGTCGCGAAAGGCGTTGAAGAGGCGCAGGCCGGCCGATGACTCGCGGTTATTCAATCGCGTACAAAGTTCCAAACAAACGACGTCGAGTCTCCGGGAATGTGTTTGCTCCGATCTAAATTCTAAATTAGGGTCAGGTGAATCTTCTTGGGGAGGGGGGGGGAGGAGAAGGAAGGAAGGAGGGGGCAAAGTTGAAAGCGCGATTTCGACTAGGGGAATAGAAAGAAACGGCCCAGAGCCATGAGACGGCCTACAAACGCGTCGCGATACAGGCGTCGCTAGCGATGGGTTCGAGTCGATGATCAACTCGTCAAATATACTTTCTTATTGTACACATGTTTACACGAATAAACACATGTGTGATGCAATTTAGGCTTGGTTGGTAAAATTTCTTAGATATAAACACGAAATAAGCACGCATACAGATCCGTTGAAATACGTTGAAATATTTTGCAACAGACATTGGCTCGAGCGATTGGCACGCGAAATCTACCTCTACCGTTTCCAATATTATAGCGCGCGAAGCGTTAATTTAAACCCATCGCTCGAATACATGTGTATACATATATATATATATATGTGTGTTGAAGCAAGCGTGGAAAGATGTCGCGATACAGATATCGAGCGATGGATTCGAGTCTTGCTCGAGTCAATCGGCTCGAACCCATCGCTCGAGTCTGCATCGCAACATGTTTCAGCGTCTGCGGACAACTTTAGAAGCGACGCTCGCGGCGATTCCTCGTACACGTTCACGGTCGCGCTTCGTTTTTATCTTGTCGTGCTATAAACCTCCTCTCTCTCTCTCTCTCTCTTCCCCCTCCCTGTCTCCGCATCCGCCGTACCGTCTCCCGTCGTCGAAGACGCCTTGACATCGAGCGGCTTGACAACGCATCGCTCTTCTCCTCTCGCAGCGAAATATCGAAGGATACTTTAATTATAGTATCGTCATCGATTCTTATCTCTTTCGAATAATTCGCCCTCCTTCGAAACTTTGAGCGAGCAAGATGGAACGACCGGTCGTTCGTGCCGATTATTCCTCGAGCGTTATTATTATTGTTGTTGTTGTTGTTGTCCAACGCGGGTCGATAACGGCGAGCACGAAATTTCTTCACGAGGAGGTTGGAATGGTTATCGCAGGAATTTGCAAAAAGAATGCGAGCAGCCTTCGCCTTGAAAATCGAAACGTTCGATTCGATAAGAGTCGAGAGTGTCTTCTTCCGGGACTTGTTCTTTTTCTCTCGTCGAGAACGAAGTGAAACGCGTGGAATGGAATTTTTTATCGACGATTTGAGAGTTGTGACGCTTTGCCTGCCTGTTTTCTAGGATCCGCCGTACCGCAACAACGAGAGGGGAAGGAGCATGGGGGTGGGGCCGATGCGGTCGCGGCCCATGGAGAAGAGGCACGACACCTCGCCGTACAGTGGTGTCCCGTATCTGTCGCCACCGCCCCCGGACACGTGGAGGAGAACCAATTCGGATTCGGCCCTCCATCAGAGCGCCAACGAGGCCTGCCAATCGACCACAACCATCCCCCATCGGCGAGGTATTCTTTCCACTGTTCTTTCCATTTCCGAATTCGAAAATACGCTCGTTCGTGAATCGATCGATCGACGCAATCGAGTCGAAATGTTTCGAAATCTGTGGAAAAAGGAGGAAACGTAAGTTACACCCATAGTCCTCGCTATTAATTAACCCCTTCCCTAGCACGAGCGGAATCGAAGATCGGGCCGAGTAAGAATGAAAGAATCGTGGAATGAATTTTTTCAATCGGGATTTAATTCTTAGAGAAGATTCTTAACAATCCAAAGTGTCCTACAGCTTGGGCCCGGATTTCGTCGAGCTAATCTGTCCAAGTGGATCCTTCGTATTATAGAAATTACGAATCCTCCTCGCGCTTGAAGGATTCGGTTCGTGGAAAAATAAAACGGGGGAAAAAAAAAAAAAAAAGGGAACGCGCGGCAATCAGACGGCCGCTTGTTAAACCGATCGCAATTGAGTCGTCGAAGGAGGGGAAGCGCGCGACACGCGACAAAACGGTCAATTTGTCGGATATTCCATCCGATATTTCCTGCGATTCCGGCCGAGTTCCGATTCGAATTCGAGCTAAGATTTCCTCTTCCTGTTGTTGCGCCAATTACGCGGATGTTACGAGGGTGTAAATAAAATTGGACAGGAACGTAATCTTTAAGTCAGTCTTCGCGTCGTTTCTGCGATCCGTCTCGTTCGGGGAAAAAATCCAAAAATCCTCGCGCGATGGACGCTTTCAGTCCGCTCGCCCGGATAAATAATCGCCGTACACGAGAGGAGGGCGGGATATTATTTCGGGAATAAAAAGGTTTCCTTCCCCGTGGAACGTTCGCTCGAGAAATTCCCTCGTTGCATCGCGAATTGAGACGAGCGGGGGAGCTCGAAAAGGAAACCGAATGATCTTCCAATTAGCCGACTGGAAATCGCTTTGAAGAATCTTAGCACAGCCTAAACGCAAAGAAAAAATGTTTCAACGGGCGAACGAATTTCTTGGCTAACTTAAAATGACTTCACGCGCAAATTAACGTATGAAACTTTTGTGTTTTAATATTTTACGTGTGAAGAGAGAAAATTTCGTCGAATATTGAAGTCTATATCTATAGTTGTTTTGCGTGGTGTTTTAATATTAAAGTAATTACCAAGTTGCATCTTGTCCTTCATCTTCTTATTTTCCTTCTCTCTATCGTCAATTTCTTCGAATAGAAATAATTTCAATGACGAAAAATCAAACTCGTCTCCGCTCGAACTAATTTCATTCCATCCTTGCAAAACTCGAAAACTTTGAAAATAATCTATTTCTATCGCCACGAACTGAAGTCGGATTAATGCCGAATATAATTCGATCGAAGATTACACGCGAAGCGATATTTTAAAAAATCGAACGTAAATAAGTATCGTCGCCGTTCGAATTTTGCCGTATCGATTGCCAAGCGATGACCGAGTCCAGAGTTATCGAACCGAGTGGTGACTGAGAGTCACTGTTGGAACAATCATGATACTGGACAATATGATTCTAATTATTTTATATAATTACAAAAAGTATACAAATTGTTATTATAGGAACCTAAAATCTCAAAATTTATACTAAAACTTCGTCAATTGTATTCAACATTTTGTTCAACGCGTCTTTTTCTCGAGAAATCGGAAGAAGTAAAGGACGTATTAGAGAAAATGAAACTAAATTTTTATCTATCTTACCTATCAGGACAAAATCTCAAAATTTATCTCTAAAACCAAGTTTACAGAAATGACAAAACTATAATAACAAACGAGATATATCTATCTAAATATTTTCCAGCATGTGTGAAAACTTTTGTCCAAGTGTCCAAGACATAACCTCACCTTACACCATTTTTGATTCGTATCAAACAACAAACGTAACAATTCACCTTTCTTCTCCAGCAAAATTTATTTTACCAAAAAATAACGCGTTGTTCGTATATATACCGTTTAAGCCAAACAGACGGATCCTGTTTCTCGAAACGATCTTCTCGCATGCGTTCGAATGCGCGAAGAACATCGAAAGCGAAACTTTTTCTCGATTCTGGTAACTTCGATCATCATTCCCGCTTAATCTCGCCTCGAACCACGAGAGGGCACGAGGGGTCCGGCAGTGAAACGCTATACCCGCCGTAATATTAGCAACTAGCGTTACACTAGTGTTACGTTGCCGCGACGAAATCGGAACCTCCGTGTTGGGTGACGACACACGCGTTATACGACAATGCCACGCGTTTTTCGAAATAACGGTTGCGAAAAGGTCGGCCTTTTTCTCCAAACTCCGTCCAAAACATGCGTTGATTAATTCTTACATACACATACATATATACGTATATATTTTGCACAGATCAACACACCATAAGCGGATCCGGGAGCGAGAACAGAAACTTGCATTACGGATTCATCGAACGGCCGAGATCCTCCTGCGAGATACCCCGAGTGCCTGGAAACAAGTGAGTAACTCTAATTTTTCCATCGATCTCGGTCGAGGGAAGAAATTTCGCCTATAATCTATTGTTGTTGCGCTCTATGCATTATTTATTGCACCCATTGTATCGGGTGTTTCATTGTATTCGCGGCGCATTATATACATACCGATGCACGCGAGTTTATGTACACGGTGTGTAATTTTGAACAGGCTCTCCTTCGGAGTGTCTCGTCGATACTCGTCGATTTTTTTTTTTTTTTTTTTACTTTCTTTCATTTCACCACGCTCTTTCCATTCCTATATTTCGAGTATTGCCATCACGCTCGGGGAGAGTGTTAAGTGGGGAAACAATCGGAGAATATTCGGGGGAACGTGGACATCTGGCGTGGAGGATAGGGAAGGAATTCTCCCGCGTCCATCTCTGAACGGAGATGGTTATTCGTGTTGCAGCATAGATCCAAGCTCTCAGCCGGCGGGGCAGCAGATTCCAATAGGCAACACGCGATCGTTGCCCGACCTGGCCCATTTCCAGTCGGATCAAGAGGATCACTCGAGCAGCACGCCGTTCAGCAACGTAAGTCCCGCCGAATTAATCTTCCACCCACTCGTTTCTGTCCACCACCGAGTTCGACCTCCCTTCTTTTTCGTTCGAAATCCCTTTTCATCTCTCCTTCGAACGAAAACGAAAGAAATGAAACTTCCCTCTCTTCTCACTTTTATTCTTTATCTCGTCGCGTTGAGCTACCCTCTCGTTTCCCCCTTCCTGCGAGCGCGTATCGCATCGTCTTTTTGAAACGATGGTGTATTCCAGAGTCGTCAAACGAGCAGTCCCACAAACCTGTCGCCGACCAGCTTGCCCCAAGCTGGAAGGCTATCCTTTTCGCAGGATCAGACCGGCGCCCAAGTAAATATCCTTCCGGTATCCCTTTTACGGTATCTGTTTAGGGTTCTTTAGAGAGAATGTTGTTGTCGCATTCGTCGACCGGCCGAGTCCACCGTCGCGTTCCATGCGATTCGAACGATCGATTTCTCTCCTTGTTTCTCGCACGGTTGTCTCGGCCTCGTCTCGGATTAGAGATCGGTTTTATGGAATCGAGGCGTCTTTCATCCTCGAGCGGAGACACGAGATTTAGATTTCTGATCGATAAACGGAATGGAAAGGATGCCTCGAATCGTGTTGCACGATCGATTCGAGTCAAGGTTATATAAGAAAGGCCAGAAAAATTCTTTCTTCCCGGATTTTTTTTAAAATTGAATTAAAAATTTTAGATTACTTCCACGATTAACGTCGGTTGAATATCGAGTACGATCGTGCAAAAGAATTCTCCATAAAGCTATACATATATATATATATATAGATGGCTCGTGAGAAAAGGAAAGTAAAGGCTGGTACATGCGTAGTGTTGCATGGGGAGAAAAAAAGAAAGAAAACAAGATGTTTCTGTGCTTTTCTGCGCTTCGATAACCATCACGCGACGCGAGCAACGGAAACTCGACGAATAAGCAATATCGGTCGGTCGAAGAAGAAGAAGATATTTTATCGATCGAGTCGAAAAAGCGAAAATTTACCATCTCGACGGGGCAATCTCACGGTTTCTCAATCCGGAATATTATCGATTTAACATCGTGGCGTCGACTTCTTGCTATTGAAATTTCGAATCTGTTTCTCCCGAAACAGATTCGCGTCGTCTCTCGAACGAATTCGAGCATCCTGTTACGCTTGGCGGGGGGCCACCTTTTCTTTTTTCTTTTTTTTTTTTCCCCTTTAATTTCATTTTTTATTTTTATTTTGCCTTTGTTGTAGTGTTCGTTTGTGTTTGTTATTTTTGCAGAACCATTTATCAGTGCCTGTTAACTCTAGGTTTCTTCACACGTGTAAGGTTAGTGGTAATTCTTTTTTTTTTTTTTTTGTTTTCCCGCTTATTTGCGATTTTTCTTTCTCTCTCTCTCTCATAGTTTCGCTTATTAATAGTGCTTGCAAACGATAGAGTCGGATGGAATTTGACTCGCGATTGAAAAGTCACGCGATCCCTTGATCGTTCGTGTCCCTCGTGTCTATGGTGAAAAGTGAAAGAAAAAGAATAGAAACATGGACACGATCGAGGATACGTTCTTGCAAAATTTTCGAAAAAAATTCTCGCCGAGATCGGTGAAGCGAACGCGTGGCTTTGAATCGGCTCGCCTTTTCGAAAATGGGCGAGCGATCGTTGATTAATTAAACGGGTGATGACGCCTGTGTTGTGTGGAACAGGGTGTGGCGTTGGAAAACAGCACAAGTACTTCGCAACAGGATCTTCAGAGCTACTCGCAACAAGCAGCGATGGGCCAGCCACCGGCGGCGACCACCCACAGCCCGGCCGGCCACCACTACATTTATCAGCAACCGCACAGCCCTGTGCCACCGCAAAGTCCAGTTAGTCGCGTTGCATATTTTAAAAATTTCGAAAGATCCCCCCCTTTTTACGTATCGCTTCCTTTCGCAGAAGTCGTCGCAAACGCAGCAACCGCAGCTCAACTCGTTGGGCTCGTACAGGTCCTCGCAGCAGGTGAACAGGCCGTCGCCCCAGTCCTCGCCCGGGCTAACGATTCAGGTAAGCGCGAGGAAAACTTTACCGACGAATGTGAAAAATAATCCTCTCTTTCGAATCGATCGGTCGCAGGGGAGCCCGTTGAGCTACAGCAACAATCCATCGGCGCCTCCCAGCCCGACGGGTCATCCAGGTCCACCGAACTTGACGTCGGAGAGCATCGACCAGAACAGTTACTTCATGAACCAGGCGCAGGCGGCGGCGCTTCAACAGGATTTCGAGCAGTTCACGATGGTTAGTGAAAACGCCCTGGCAACGATCCAACGCGTTCGCCTCGATCCACGCGATCCCACTTCTCGAGAATGAAACGTAACCCCCGAATTTTTTCCAAACGTGGCTCGTCGACTCCACCGCCGTATCACCGCCGCGTTTTTTTAATCGGATCGTAATTGTCTGTTTGTGCATACGGAAGGGAGTGGTAAGTACAGTTATGCTCGGTCATCTCGTTCGCGTTGCGCGACGGGAGCCGTTGGGTACGTATTTATTTTCGAACACGACAACAGTTCCTTTTCTTATTACTACTACCTAGACGATACGCCTCCCACGATATATTACTCGCAATAACAACTCTCGATTCTTTAGGTAATCGTTCTCTTCGCGCTTCTCGATCGTCTCGCTCTCTCTCTCTCTCTCTCTCAGACACCTGTCCCTTTTTGAGGGATATGCGTTTCGTTCTCAAACGAAATCGACGACTCCCGCGGCTCGTGGATTTTCGTTGTCGTTGTTGCTTCTCCTCCTCCTCTTCCTCCTCGGTGACTGACCTTCAAGGTTAGGCGACATGAATTATTCCACGCGCACGTGTCGAATTATTCGCGCCACTCTCGCTTTTGGTATGGCTTCTTCTCCTTTCTCCCCTGTCCCCGAACCCGTCGATTAAAAAAGGCACAAAGGGGGGAATTATAACGAGTTAAGCGTGTTAATAATCCACGAGCGCGCGGCCGTCGATTAAGGATCTCCGTGATGACGCCTCTCCGCATGCCTCGTGAAAACTTTTTTTTCGAACTTGTTACTTCGCTTCGAAGTGTCGTTTTTCGTCGCCCCCTCCCTCCTCCTCCTCCTCCTCTCTCGATCGATAGCAATTCCGCGGGTGAATTCTTTCCAACTCGCCGAATTCCATTTTCCCATTCGAGAGAATTTCGAAAATGTTCGGTTTGTCCTTGAGAGGAGGTTTTGGAAAATACGAGGCTCTCTCTCTCTCCCCTCCCCCCTCCCCATCCCTTTTCTCAATTCTTCTCGAGATGTATGCGAAATGAAATGAAATGTTAAGCCTTGATGTTTATCTGTTGCCCGCATCCGTCAGGATTGGCCGAAATTCGCGCAGCAGCTCATGGAACTTGGTTGCACCTGGAGCACGCAGATAGAGGTGAAAAGAAAAAAAAAAGAATAAATAAGAAACCCCCCTTGAAAAATTTTACGCACGAAACCCGATCCTTCTTCTTCTTCTTCTTCTTCTTCCATTCTCCTTTCCTCTCTCTCTCTCTCTCTCTCTCTCTCTCTCTCTCTTGTTTTCGTATCAGCTGACGATCGATCCATGCGTTCGCGGTCACGTTACAAACACGGCTATCGCGGTGTTATCGACGACGACAAATTGGTGGCCGACCCGCTTGGCATCGTCCCGCTTCGTTCGTTCAACAACGCCGCGATAGCACGTCGTTGAAGGATCCTCCCCCCCACCCATCCACCCTGGTAAAAATTTAAACCACGAGTCGAGCAAGAAGTCGGAGGATCGAAATTCGTTTCGACGCGAGGATCCATCTACTGAGAACGAGAGAGGACGTGCTCTCCCTCGAAGAAGCGAAATTTTCGAAGGCAACGAGTGAAAGAAATTCGAGCTCAATGACAATTTGTGACAACAGTGTTCCCTTCTCCAGCAAGAGAAAACACTCTTCGATAAGGATGGATCATCGATCGCGGATGGAGTAACGCGCACTGGCACTTCCGAGAGTAGAGAATCCTCGTGGCGAATGAAAGCGCTCAACACGGTTCGATCCCCGCGCTTCGCCCTCTGTTTCTTCGTTTTCCTCTTTGCTTTTTCTTGCTCCTCCTCCTCCCCCGCGCCCCTTCCTTTCCTCTCGTCCCTCCTCCTCTTTGCCGTCGTCGTTGGCCGCACCCTATTCTCCTTCTTCGCTTTGCACGAAAGCCAACCCTTCGAACCGATCGACCGTGAAAGGAAAATACGACGCGACGATCGATCACGCTAGCTCTAGCTCTCCCTCTCTCCCTCTCTTTTCTGTCGATTTTCGAAGAGCGCGCGACGAAGATCTCTTTCGAAGAATTTCTTATGGCGAAAATTCACCCCCGTTCTTTTCTCTTTTTTTCTCGCTTCAGATGGACACACCTGTGCCGACCAACATGATCGGAACGTATATCGGTTCGCCGAATCACACCACGAATTACACGCAGGTAAGCCCTTTGTTCTGCCCGATCGAGGCAAAGGGAACAGAATTCGACTCGGCGTTATCGTAATTCTTAACCCTTTCGCTACGGGCCGCCCAGCGTTTACGCAGTTCGAGTTGCTTCGAAAAGGTGTTTATCGAAAAGAAAACTGATAACACCGATGCTATGTTTCTGGAGAAGGATATGCAATAACTCCTAATCGCTCGTCACATCGTACTATACGCGGCATCTTGTGCACAGCGATTATAGTCGCCCATAGCACGTCTCGTAACATCGTATATAGAGTGACTATAGTGACTCTTAGCACGTCAGTGGCATTTTATGCAGAGCGACTATAGTCGCCTGTAGCACGTCAATGACATCTTCTGCAAAACGACTATAATCGTCCATAGTACATCAGTGACAATATAATGCAAAGTGACTATAGTCGCCCGTAGCACGTCAATGACATCTTAGTAGTAGTGTGACTATAGTGACTCGTAGCACGTCAGTGGCATTTTATGTAGAGCGACTATAGTCGCCTGTAGCACGTCAATGACATCTACTGCAAAACGACTATAATCGTCCATAGTGCATCAGTGACGTCTTATGCAGAGTGACTACAGTTGCCCATAACGCGTTGTTGCCATTTTATGCAGAGCGACTATAGTGGTCTGTAGCATGTCAGTGACATTCTATATAGAGTGACTACAGTTGCCTATAACACGTTGTTGCCATTTTATGCAGAGTGACTATAGTCACCTGTAGCAGATCAGTAACATCACCATAGTGATTACAGTCGCTCATAATATCTCAATGACATCTTATGCAGAACGACTATAATCGTCCATAGTACATCAATAACAATATAATGCAGAGCGACTGTAGTCGCCTATAGCACGTCAATGACATTTTATATAGAGTGACTATAGTGGCTCCTAGCATGTCAGTGGCATTTTATGTAGAGCGAGCGACTATAATCGTCCATAGTACATCAGTGACAATATAATACAAAGCGACTATAGTCGCCTGTAGCACGTCAATGACATCTTCTGCAAAACGACTATAATCGTCTATAGTGCATCAGTGACAATATAATGCAAAGCGACTATAGTCACCCATAACACGTCAATGACATCTTAGTAGTAGTGTGACTATAGTGACTCGTAGCACGTCAGTGGCAATTTTATATAGAGCGATTATAGTCGTCCATAACATGTCAGTGACATCTTATGCAGAGCGACTATAGTCATCCGTAGCACCACGTCAGTGACACCTTATGAAGAATGACTATAGTCGTCAGTGACATCTTCTACAGAGCGACTATAATCGTCCATAGTACATCAGTGACAATATAATGCAAAGCGACTATAGTCACCCATAACACGTCAATGACATCTTAGTAGTAGTGCGACTATAGTGACTCGTAGCACGTCAGTGGCAATTTTATATAGAGCTATTATAGTCGTCCATAACATGTCAGTGACATCTTATGCAGAGCGACTATAATCATCCGTAGCACCACGTCAGTGACACCTTATGAAGAATGACTATAGTCGTCAGTGACATCTTCTACAGAGCGACTATAATCGTCCATAGTACATCAATGACAATATAATGCAAAGCGACTATAGTCACCCATAACACGTCAATGACATCTTAGTAGTAGTGTGACTATAGTGACTCGTAGCACGTCAGTGGCAATTTTATATAGAGCTATTATAGTCGTCCATAACATGTCAGTGACATCTTATGCAGAGCGACTATAGTCATCCGTAGCACCACGTCAGTGACACCTTATGAAGAATGACTATAGTCGTCAGTGACATCTTCTACAATGCGACTATAATATAGTCACCCATAACACGTCAATGACATCTTATAATAGTGTGACTATAGTGACTCGTAGCACGTCAGTGGCAATTTTATATAGAGCGATTATAGTCGTCCACAACATGTCAGTGACATCTTATGCAGAGCGACTATAATCGTCCATAGTACATCAGTGACAATGTAGTGGCTCAGTGGCTCATAGCACGTCATCAGCATTTTATATAAAGCGATTATAGTTGCCTGTAGCACGTCAATGTGTATTTTATATGCAGAGCGACTACAGCGGTCCGTAATAGCGAAAGAATTTAAAAGTAATTTAAAATTCTTCAAATAAAGAATTTGAATTCTTATTTATGTTTCGCTACTTTTAAACGCAATTAAAGGAGTTAGGTAAAAAATGAAACTCGTAAGAATTCGATGGAATCGCGTTTGCAGAACGACACGATGAACGTCGGCGGTGAATTAGGGAGCGGGGACGCGGGTTACTTCAGCACGAGCCCCCAGGTGCCGTATCAGCCTACGACCACGAGCGCGACGAGCAACAACACGACCACCACCCAACAGCTCACCCCGCAGACGCCCAACACCCCAACGATCATCCTCACCGGTACGTGGAAAAAAAAAAAAAGGAGGACTGAGGAGAGAAACCGAAAGAATGAAAAAAAATATGCGTATAATCCCCTCGTCTCGTCTCGTTTGACAGATTTCTCCGGGGCGGACGATCTGACGAATCCTGAATTCGTGAAGGATCTTGGCTCGGCGATGATGGCCGACTTCGACCCGGACATCTTCCCCTCGGACGACGCGCTGAGGCAAGGCCTCGACCCCATCGACATGGACGGTCTACAAATGCTCACCGACCCGACCATGGTCATATCAGATCCCAGCGCCGAGGCCCATTTCAGGCGGGATCGACTTTAAGGCGAGCGAGAAAGAGAGAGAGAGAGAGAGAGAGAGAGAGAGACAACAAGTTTCACTCATTTTCAGATTATGCGCTGACTATTATACTACCGTAGGAGAATACGAATTCTTATCCTGTCCTGGTGTCGCGATTTATCCTTGGGACACTTCGACAAATGGGGGACAATTGAAGTCTTGCGCTTCGTCGTCGACGCGCTTCCAACGCGGGAAGTCGTGTTTTTCTACGCAACCATCGTCGTCGTCGTCGTCGTCGTCGAGGAGGAGGAGAAGAACGAATTAGTTAGATTCGAAAGGAAATGATAATAATAACAATTATTGCGGAATTTTCCGGGGAGAGAATGGTATAAGTTGTACAATCTCGGGGATCAATCAACGAAATGGTGTGTATTAGAGATGAGGCGCGATGATCGATTGTTTAAGATATCAACGGCCAAGGAGACGCGTGTTCGCGTTGGAATGGAGCGAGCGACGCCGATGTCCCGTGTTTCGTGATAAAAACCGTTATTCGAGAATTAAGTAATACAAATCTTTATTAACCCTTTTTTTATTTTATACTACTTTGTACATTGTATCATGTATGATCTCTAAGAAGCACAAAACAAAATGATCTACTGATTTATACTACGATGCTTTTGTCATATACGATCCTATATAGTAAGGCAAAAGGAAAGAGGACTACTGTTTAGGTGAAAAATTAACGTTTAGCGGGGAAAAAAAAAAAAAAAGTGATGAGAAAAAGGAAAAAGCGAAAAAAAAAATGAATAAATAAATAAATAAATAAAGAAATAAATAAATAAATAAATAATAAGAAATCATTATGGAATATACACGTGGGTTGGTTATGCTGCTCCCCCTCCCCTCGCCCCCCCCTTTGATTCGGGAGGGGGAGGGTATAACGGGGAGAAGAAGCTCTACGAAGCGTGCGAAACGCGTAATGTTTAACAGACACGAGAGAGGAGGGAGACATCTTTCGGCAGCATTTGAAAACAAAAAAATTCCTTTCACTTTTCGTTTCCACCTATTCGCCATACATTTCGAATCTCCTTTCCCCCCACCCCCCCACATCGAATCCTTCTTAGATTTCTATCTAATGGGAATCGTTGCAAATTCGAACGTAGCGTGTTCAATTCGTTGAGGAGAAATGAAATGAAGAAACCGCGTATCTACTCTTCGTCAATTGTTTTTTGAAAGTAACGCGCAAACATACGCTTTGTACGCGTGAAAATTAATCTGCCGTCGCGTTAGACTTAAATTCGACTTAAAATGTATAAAATAAAATGTAATAACCGTAAGAGGGAAAAGAAAAAAAGGAAACGACGCTTATATCTGTATATAGAGTGTATACGTACGTAGTAGGAAGAGCCGATCGAGTAAAAAATCGCGTGTCCATGCGAAAAAAAAAAACTTGAGGCCGCTGTTCGAAGGTGCTGACAGAATTATTCGACTCGACTTGACACTTTTCTCACTTTTCGCATTTTATCATTAAAAATTTCTTCGCTCGATGAACGAAATATTGAAATTACGAACTTTTTTCGTTTCATCGGGAATCGTCGAGAACTCTCGAAATCGATCGAAAGCACGAGCAGATTCGTCGAAACTTTTTAAATGCCATCGAAATTGAATTTCGCAAAATTTGTCTCTCGCCGTTAATTTAATAACACTTTCTCAGCCCTGTGTATCGATCAAATCGATATTTAAAGATCGAGCAATCTCAACTCTGTCGTTCTTCGATCTTCGACGAATTAAGGTTTTTCCTTCGCGAGAGAATTATCAGAATTTTGGGCTCGAAATCTCGCTCTAAGGAAGAGCGGGCCGATGTTGCCAACAACGTCTGCGAGGAGAAGTGGATCGGGGAGGATCACTCGCTCGTTTGCGATACGTGAAGAAAAAAAAAAAAAAAAAAAGAGGAAAACCTTGTTCCTTCCGATTCGCCCATTGCCACGAGAAAGTCTCGCCTCTGGCAGGGGCGAGACGGTGCCAAAGCGCGTACATATATATTCGTCGTTATACATTATAAGATTAAGTAAGATCGAATTGAATTCGATTTTCGAACTCGTCAATTTCGTCAACGCCGTCTCTTGATCGAACGTTCAACTTTTCACGAGCAAGTCGCTGTAAAGCGTGTTGTAAAATCGAGTTGAAATGTGAATGTGGAATACATTGATCGATGTTAAAAAAAAAAAAAAAAATTCTCGAAATAAAATGAAACGAAAGATTCTCCTCGATGTCGAGAATTTTTGTAATTTGCGGAATTTCGATTTCGAGAAGATTCGAAGAAATTATCGTTCGGCGGCCATTCCCGTTCTACGCGTAAAATTTCAAAGTATCCTTTCTTTCACCTCGTCTTATCCAGTTTCGACACGCATGCATGAACACACACACACACTCTCTCTCTCTCTCTCTCTCATACACATACGTATGCATACAACGCACGCTTTTTCCATGCTAAAAGAGGAAGGATGGATTGGACGATCTCCGCGCCAATTTCAAATCGGAATATTTATGCATATTTGTCGAAATATTGTTGGATCAAGTGGGGAAAAATGAGAGAGGTAGGGAAACGTCTCGACCTATGGATCGACCGTTGCATCGAGAGCGCGCCAAGATTCGAAGGAGAAGGAAACGGAAGGAAGGGGGGAAGAAACATTGTAATATTTGTATATAGCCATGTTATTGTGGTAAAGAAAATTACCTATTATTATTATTATTATAAATATTACGCATATACATATATATATATATACATACATATATATATACATCTATATGCGTGTATACATATTTAAGCCTGTAATACCGTTACGTTGTTGTACCATATTATTGTGAACACCATTTCTCAGACATCGATTTTTTTAAATAAAAAGAAAGTCTCTATCGACATGCACTAAAGCAGAGTATCCGTCGGAAACAAAGCGAAACAAAAGGGGAAAAAAAAAAAAAAAAAAAAAGAACGATCCGGTTTCTCTTCATTTTTTAACGATTAATCTCTCGATCTTGACCTGCGTCGCCTTCGTTACACACTCGCGGTTACATACACCGTGCTTTCAACTGCTTCGAATTTTCCACCATCGCGCTCGTTTCGTCCTTACTCGACTCTTTCCGTTTCGCGAAAAGAAAAAAAAAAATTATTATTATTACGAATCGATCACATCGACCTTCCAGAGCCTTCGTTTGGAAAGAAAAAAAAAAAAAAAGAAGATGTACATACCTATGTCAATTCCTGGCTCGAGGCAACAACACGTTCTCTGCAACGAAAGCAGATTATCGAGAAAGGACGGAGGCGCGGCGATTCAACGTAACGATCGGTGCCTGTAACGTTTCACCAACGAGCCTTCTTGCCGGACTGACGTTCGTCTCTCGAACCTATCCCTAACGATCTCGCACGACCAATCTACGAAGTCAGTCTGCAACACGTGGAACACGCGACGAATCGGGCGATGCGTGCTGCGAGTTCGCGTGAACGATTCTCCAGTAATCGTGTTTGAATAACCGTGAAAGAATTGTTCGAAGAACAATTTCGATCTCAATGTCCAATGTGTTTTGGATCGAGACGAAAATGGTTGGAGAAATCGTTGGCGCGAAATATCGAGATCGAATTCTCGCGAGTGACGAATTTTGTGGCGAAAGTTCGATCTCGATCGATTCCAGCTACGCTCTCGACTCGAGTAATAAGCATCTGCGCGTATCCTGGCGTAAAATGGCGGTGCGCGTAACGTGAACGACGAAACGAAAAAAGAAAGAGGGGAAAAAAAGGAAGAAAAGGAAAAAAATATATATACGAGAGAGGAACACATTCAGTCATTTCTCACGCAACACCGTGATCCTTCTGCCCGTCGATGTGTAAATAATTGTTTCATATTGTTGTAAAGTAGAACGGTGATAAGGAGAGATGGATGATAACAAGCGAGGAGACGTCGGTACTCGAGTTTGCCGAGAGTAAATTCAAAAAAAAAAAAAAAGAAAAAAAAGAAAAAAAAAGAAAAAAAAATGGTCAAAGTCTCCCCCGTAATGTAAGCGCACAAAACAGAGGGTTAACGATCTATGTGTCTTCTTCGTGTTTAATCGTATCTTTGTTATTAAATCTTGAACGTCTTACGAATGTTTTTATGTCTGTGTATTTGCCTCTGAGTCTACCCGTCTTTCTCTCTCACTCTCTCTTTCTCTTCCTTTAGAGACGCCATTCGACACGTCATCAACGACGAGCCCATGGATCCATCCAGCAGGTATATCCAGAAACATCACTTTTCGTTGTTTTTCTTCTTTTTAGATAATAATTTTCGTATATAAATTCAGATTTTATTAATACATCTCTCATCGTATCGTATCTGTCGTTTGTCTTAAAGTACTTTTTTTTCTTTTATTGTGTAACATAAGTTGCAAAACGAAAGTCGAAATAGCGTCGAAACCGCTTTAAATACGTGATCGGGATAGATTAAAGACAATAAAAGACGCGAATAATAAGTGAAAAAGAGATTCGAGAGTATACTCGCGAAAGAGGCGCCGCGCGGCGTACACTTCCGTTTCAAGGACGTACGACTTTTTGCGTATAAACATTGGCCACGTTACCGACGAAACCGATGTTATTGTAACCGATCGCGATACCAACGATTAACGCTTGTTTTTTTCGAATCTTCGAAGGGAACCGTTAATCGTAGGATATTCGCATTCCTACTCTACGTGTTTTGAACGGATCTACGGCTAATTAATCTACGTGTGCTTACTAATATATTTCTGATCTTCTATAATATATATATATATATATACACATATATATGTATATAGAAGTATATATATATATGTGTGTGTGTATATATATGTATATAGATTACGATGTCACGACACGGACCGATCGTAGAATTGTGAAACGCGATTGAGCGCGAAATTTCGTGTACGAGTGTTGGGGAACTAGGGATTGGAAACCGGAGGGCGAAGAACTCGTTTGATTCGTTTAAATCTAGCTAGCGCCACCCCAGGATCATTGTTGAAACCGCCGAACGCATCTCCGTATTCGGTCGCCAATGGGCCCATCTCTTCGTTACTCCCTGCGAACGACGCCACGGAACCGGATTTCTTTTCAGACAGGGAATTCCGTTCCGCGACCGCTTTCTCATCTTCCGTCATCTTCGAATCCACGCTCGACTGCCAATTCGGAACCATTCGTTTAATGACACTCGCGTAGTAGCAATAATAGCATCCGCAATACCAGATTAATTTCCCCCTTTCACCTTTCCATCACCGAGGTTCCCGCGCAAGCTCGAGTCCTGCACAAAGTCACCTGGTTGATTACCCTCCAGCTTTGCGCCGCGTTGTTCCGTGTTCTTAGCCCTTCGTCTCCTCTTTTTTTTCCGATCCGGTCTTTCGACCAATATCACCTCGCGCGGCCGCTCGCGTTTCCTCGCTATCTTTTCCGGATCTTGCGCTTCCAGTTTCGCCGCCGATCGTTTCTTCGTCGCCATCGTCGCCGCTTGCCGAGTCTTCTTGCTCGAATTCGACTCGTCCTGCTTCTCCTGGCCGTTGTTGTTGTTGTTGTTGTTCCCGTTGTTATTGCTGCTGCCTCCGTTCTCGCCCTGCCTTTTCCTCCGCCTCGAAACCACGAATCGTTTCTCCTCCCGTATCTGCGATCCCTTGTCCGCCCCACTCTCCGGCGATCTCTTCGACACGGTGTCCCGTTTCTCGATCATCGCCGGTTGCTCGTTCTCCTGCTCGTTCTCCTCCTCCTCGTCCTCCTCCTCCTCCTCCTCGTCCCTCAACTCCTCGAACTTGGCGTTGTTCTCCTCTATCTCCCTGATACGCTGGTTCTCCGTAATCTCCCTCTTTATCTCCTCCTTGATCGAGTCTATCTTCCTCTGGATCTGTTCCTCCACGTGCTTCTGATAATCCTCGTCCACCTGCTCGCCCGGCGCGCCACCCCCCTCGCTCCCCTTCTGCGACGATTCCGACTTTTCGTTCGCGTTCTCAACGGCAGCCGTCTCCGGCACGTTCATCGGTATCTCCACGTTCCCCTTCAACGCCTCCTGCCCCCCCTGGCCGCCCCCCATGTCGACGATCTTCGACTCCTCCGCCTTGGACGCGTCCACCCCCTTCACGCCCAACGAGTCGCCGCCGATCAAATTGCCGATCGGCTTGTTCTCGTTCCCCGACAAGTTGATCTCCTGCGGCTTCCCGGCCGCCTCCCCACCACCACCCATCATCACCTCTTGACTCTCCTGAGAATTCTGCAGAAGCTTGGCGCCCTCGTCTTGCCCCTCCACCATCTCCACCTTCTGATCGGGGTTCATCGGGGAGAGGATCGGTTTCTCGTTCTTCGCGTTCTCCGTATCCCGATCGCAACCCGACGACGACGACGACGACGACGACGACGACGATTTGGACGATCCCTCGTTCTCGTTCTTCGTGTCGAGCACGTTCCTCTTCGACTGTTGCCCCGCCGACTCCTTCCCCTCCTTCGAGCTCGACTGATTGCTCTCCCCCTTGCCCGCCTCCCCCTTCTCCGACGCGTCACGCTTCAAGGAGCGCTCCATCGCCTTTTGTTCGGCCGCCGACGACGACTCGCCACGATCCTCCTCCCCGTTCATCCTCGGCCCGCTTGCGTCCCCGCCCTCGAGCGCCTCCTTGTTGTTGTTGTTGTTGTTGTTGTTGTTGTTGTTATTGTTGTTGGTGTTGCCGTTACCGTGCTCGTGCTCCCTCTTCACCCTCACGTCCCCCCCCCGAAACTTTCTCTTCTCGTTCCCGACCTCTTCCTCGATCGAGCTCTCGTCGAAGGCTGCCCCCTCGTCCCCCCCCTCCACGGCCCCCTCCTCCTCCATCTCCTCGTAATCCTCGGCCCCCGTTATACCCCTCTTCACCACGTCCTTCGCCTCGAAATCATCGTACAAGCTGGATCTCTCCTCCTGGTCGATGAAACGGGCCGAATCCTCGGCCGTGTACTCGCCCACCCTGCTGTTGTACCTCGGCTCCCTGTCCTTCGTGTTCACGGCGAGGTCCTCCTCCGTTTCGTCCGCGTAAACGGAGGACGATTTCTCCTGGTCAAGAGGTACCTCGTAATCTTTGACCGGTAGCTTGCTGGGCAGATCTCTGGAAGAGCGACCGATTCTCGAGCTACCGCTTTTGCCGCTTTTCACGGGCAACGATCGTTTCTCCTCGCTCTTCGCCGCCCCCTCGTTCGCCCCCCTCTTCGCCACCTCGTCACCCCGCTTTATCCGGGGACGTTTCCTCGTGTCCTCGGTACGGATCGTCGTCTTGTCCGCGACCGCCTCGACGTTCCGTTTCGAGTTGGTCGCGTAGTTTCTACGCTCCACGCCTGATCCACGAAAGATTCGCTCTATCGACGGGTCCACCTTGCTCGCTTGGTCCTCGATCGCGTAGCCGCCGGCCTCCGCGTTACTACGTCGAGCACAAGGGGAACGGAGGGGGGAAGACGAAGGAAATATAAATATATATATATATATATATATATACATATACATATAGTTTTTTTTTAAGGAAGAAATCGATGGAAAGGAAGAAAGGAAGGAAGAATCGTCGGATGGACGATTCGTTAGAGAATATGAAATTCGATACTGGTTGGAAGAGGATGGGGAAAAGCAAAGGAAATATATATACGTAGGTTTTTAAGGAAAGAAGGAAGGAAGGAAGAATTGTCGGATGGACGATTCGTTAGAGAATATGAAATTCGATACTGGTTGAGGGGAAAGGAAAGAAGGGGGAAAAGACGAAGGAAATATATATATATATATTTTTCAAGGAAGGAAAGAATTGTCGGATGGACGATTCGTTTGAGAATTTAACATTCGTTGAGAAAGAAGGGAAGGAAATTTGTATACGTATATTTATTATTTTATATATATATACATATAGTTTTGTAAGGAAGAAATCGATGGAAAAGAAGAAAGGAAGAGAAGAAAGAAGGAAGAATTGTCGGATGGACGATTCGTTAGAGAATTTGAAATTCGATACTGGCTGAGGGGCAGGAAGAGGACGGGGGAAAAGAAATATATATACATAGTTTTTTAAGGAAAGAAGGAAGGAAGGAAGGAAGGAAGGACAGATGGACTAGTTATTAGTTAAGAAAAAGAAGAAGGAGGGGAAAGACGAAGGAAATTTGTATATATTTATTACATATACAATTTTCTAAGGAAAGAATCGGTGGGAAGAAAGGAAGGAAGAATTGTCGGATGGACGATTCGTTAGAGGATTTGAAATTCTCTCTCTTTCTCTCTCTCTCTCTCTCTCTGTCGCGCGCGAGTCGTCTGGTCGCGTTTTTCGAGCGAAGAAATTTATTCTCAAACGCGTCGGTTCGGAAAGGAAAGGAAGGAGGGAGGGAGGGAGGGAAGGATAGGACAGTTATTAAATATTTTTTTTATTTTTTTTGTAAATACCTGGCCGCGTCTTTGACAATCTCTGGAAAGCAATGAGAAACGAAGGATCGGAGAAGTATGGACAGAACAAGGATGTGTGCACAATTGAGATGGAGTCGTACGATCATGGTGTCGCAAAGAAACGGGCATCGTAGCGCAATTTTTTTCTATGAATGGGCGGGCGTGCGAGCTACTTTCATATTTTGACGATTGATCATGAGATATATACTTTAATCGGACGACGTTGGTGCTGCTTGAATATGGAGCAATCGTCCCGATCGAGTAGCACGATCGAGATGTTGCTTTTGTTCGACGCGTACGACACGTAGCCATGGCAGCGATCAAATTCGTTTCTAATAATCGGAAACGACCTCTCGGCTCCGACCGGATCGTGGACGTTGGATATTCGAGAAATAAGTTTGTAACGCGAAATACGCAAAATAATCTCTTTATTGTACACGAGTTGTTAGACACGTCGCATAAATGTACATAAATGTCGTTATATCGGCAACGATACAATTTCGCCAATGTTCCCCCTTTTTTCCCCCTTTCTTTTTTCTTTTCTTTCTTTTTTTTTTTTTTTTCCTCCTCTTCTTCCTCTCTTTCTTTTTCGAATCGATACGATCAAAAGGTTGAATTTGACGATAATACGACGTAATTTCTTTTTTCTTTTTTTTTTCTTCTTCTACGAGCATTGCCTTCCGATTCGTAAATTCACGGTACGTGAAGTCGAATTCGATGCGTATTCTCAGTGTCACCTCTCACTCGACGATATGTAAATCTAGTATACATACTCGAGTCGTTTTAAGGTAATTAATAGCAAAAAAAAAAAGTATCCAGATCCAACTCAAGCAATGAATAAAAGAAATAGGAAAGAAATAGAAATAGAAAAGATCGGTCGAGTCCACGGAGCTCGCTTTGTTCACGTTTCTCGCGAACAGCTCTTGGTCTGGTGATAAAAAAAAAATCTCGAGCGCAACATATCCATCGAATCTAAAATATTTCTTATCTATCTAAAATAACCAAAAGACACGTACGAGAGGATGGAGAAGGGGAGAAGAAAGAAAGAAAGAAAGAAAGAAAGAAAGAAAAAGAAGCACGATTCTTCGAGGAGAAGAGAAAAACGCAAAAACCAAGAATTAATTGCAAAACATATTTTTTATTATGATCGCACATGTAACTCTCGGAACAAAGTAAAAGTATGGAGAAGGGAGAGGGAGGGAAGGAGGGAGGGAGAGAGAGAAAAACAAAAGTACAAGATAAATTCTTGGTGAATGGAGCATCTCGTCGCGTCGAACGGGATGGAAACGCAGCATCCCTCGAAATCCCTCTTCCTTGACCGTGAAAAATATGTGTACGTATTCGAAACGAAACAGGGTTAATATCAGCAACGATAATCGCAACAACAATGTTAGAAAAAAAGAAGAAAAAAGGCGAGAAGGAAAGATGGAACGTAACGTAACGTAAGCCGATGAAAAAGGGGGCGCTACGCGCGGCACGAACGGCCGCATCTATTTCTAATTATCGGTCGAATCTAACTTCTCGATCAGATTCGTCCTTATCACGGATTTAAGCTCTAGTTATTGCTTTGTAATACACGTTGATTAAAGGTGAAAATAAATCTTCTTTTAAAAAACTCGATTTTCATCCGCTTCCCGATCGGATAACCCATTTATATAAATATATATATATCGAGGAGACGGCATCTCGTTCTCGTTGTTCCTTCTCGAGGATAAAAATATATCGGCATCGTACGAAATATATGCGTGTACGATTGTATATATATATATGTATGTATGTATGTATGTATGTATACAAGTTCACTCCTACGCGTGCAATCCGCTCGGTATCTCGAGGATCGCGCGTAGATCGAGACTCGTCGCTTTAAGAAATTTTGAATCGAATCGAGCGACGCGACGCGTTCCGTCACAGCCCCCCAATTTTGTTAGATACCTTAGATTCTAATGCTCGAGATTCCGCGCGAATGACATCTGTGGAGAAAGGGGGGAGAGGAGTAAGAATCATGGTTCTTATCGTTGTTATTATTATCTCGTAAAATTGTGAAAAAGTGGATGGAAGGGAAGTCGGTGGGAAATTTTGGATCAATTGGAGACGACAGGCATGTAGAACTTGTGCTTGGGCGTGTCTCTGGTGTGCTTGAACGGTGCCTGTTTCGCCTCGATGAGAGCCGCTGGGCACGGGCCCCTGTGCCTGGGCGCGTACTCCTTCTTGTACATGCTCGACGTGACCGTGGTCCCGTCCCCCAGGCTGATGTGCGACACGTTCGCCTGCCTGTGCACCCGCTCCACCCTCTGGCTCCCGAAATTCCCGTAGCTCCTCGCCTCGCTCTGGGAATAAAACTTGCCGCCGACCGTCAAATTGTCCTGCCGGACGATCCTCTGCGGCCGCTCGTACGTGGACGACGCCCACGGGTTGCCCTCCTTGGCGCTGCGGTGCAGCGAGGTGAGGCTGCGCCGGTCGCTGCTCTGGCTCGAGTTGCTTATGTACTGCCCGCTCTCCGCCAAGTTCGAGATGCTCTTCTTCTGATCGGCGGCCGTCGAAGATATGGTGTGAAGCGCCTCGGTGGACGAGGCGGTCCCCCCGCGCCTGTGGAGCACCGAGTTGGCCACGTCGGCGGAAGAGGACGAGATCACGTTCTTCCTGTGGTGGCTGGTCTTCGTGGTGGTGGTGGTGGTGGTGGTTGCGTCCGATCTTTCCACGGACCCGTGCACGATCGCTTGCCTGAACTCGGCGCTGCTCGTCTGGCTCGAGTTGTAGCTTCGAGCTACTTGTTGGCTCTTCTGTCGAGACTCGGCGTGCTGGGCGTTCACGTAGTCCCGTTTGCTCATCGTTTGCTCCTGATGATGCCTCTCGTGTCGCGTTTGCCCCTCGCACACCTTCTCGTGTTGATTCGAGGATCTCGAGCTCGCCTCCTCGCTTCGTTGGCACGTTTGCACGTTCGACGAGGTCCTCCTCGCCGCGTTGCTCTCCACGTCCCTCGACTCCATGCCGCTCATCTTGGCGGCCACTTCCTTGCCGGTTCGTTTCGTGAACGTGTTGTAATTCCTCTGAGCGGTGGTGGTGGTCGCGAGATCCTCCCCCCCCAACGCGATCGAGGACTCCGCGCGGTGTCTCCGGCCGGCGGCAACGCTCGCCCTGGTATCCTCCTTCTTGGAGGACGAGATCGAGTGGGCGAACGCGTCCCTCGTCGTGGTCCTCGTTTCCATGGCGTGGCCGGTGCCCACCCTCAAGTTGTCCTCGTGCCGCCTCGCCTCGGCCCGCTCTCCTCCCCGGATCACCGTGTACGTGGACCTCTGCGAGGTCGAGTCCCGGAACTCGCCGCCGACGATCCTCAGACTGTCCTCCCGCCGCACCACCTCCGCCCTTTCCCCCCTCCCCTTCGGCGAGGCAAAGTCGTCGCGTGCCCTGGCCCCCGCGAACTCGCCCTCCGGCTTCAGATTGTCGGCACGCTTGATGGGCGACCTCCTCTCAGCGCTCCTGCGACGCGAGTCGACCAGCTCGCCCTCCACCCTCGCATCGTCCTCGTGCTTCCTCTCCACCCTCTCCACCTCCCTCTTGTAGTCGTCCCTCGAACGGCGAACCTCCATCTCCCCCCCCTCCATCCTCAGCTGATCCTCGTGCCGATCCTCCCTCGAGGAGGAGGGGGCCTCCATCTCGGCCCCCTTCGCTTCCTGCCTGTTGCCCTCGCCCTCCGGGTGCATAGGCCTCCTCACCTGGGCCCTCAGATCATCCTCCACGAGCCTCACGACCCTCTCGTCCCGCGATCGGCGCACCTCCCCTCGAACGACCGTCCTCTCCCCCTTGGTCACGATCGTTTCCACGTCGTCGATGGTCGTCCTCGCCGACTCGGCCTTCCTCCGAGCCGAGCAAGTCCTTCCATCAGTCACAATTGAACGTTTCGTCGAGTCGTCGAACTCGCCCTCCCCGGGGCGAAGGTTGTCCTCGTGGCGTATGGGCGTCCTCCTCTCGGCGGGGCCGAGAGGGGGCGACTTGCGCGGCCTCTCGAACTCGCCCTCGGGGCGAAGGTTGTCGGGATGCTTGATCGGCGTCCTCCTCTCCACCTTCCTCGCTTGCTGCTCCCTGCTGGGACGGGCGACGAACTCGCCCTCCGGCAGTTTCAAGTTGTCCTCGTGCTTGATGGGGGACCGCCTCTCGGCCGGTCCCACGTGGACCACCTGCCTCTTCTCGAACTCGCCCTCAGGCTTCAGATTGTCGGGATGCCTCACCACGTCCGCGCGTTCCCCCTTCGAAACCACCTTGAAATCGTCCCTCGTCCTAACGTCGATAAACTCGCCCTCCATCCTCAAGTTGTCCCGATACTTGGTCACCTCGGTCCTCTCGCGGACCACGAAGTCGGCGTACTCGTCGCGCGACCTGTACGTCTCGATCGTCCCCTCCATTCGTAAATTGTCCTCGCGTCGCACCGCGTCCCTCCTCTCGCCGCGCGTCCGCACGAAGTCGTCCTTGGGCCGGGCCTCGAACTCGCCCTCAGGGCGCAGGTTGTCGGGACGCTTGATGGGGACGCGTTTCTCGCCCAGAGCGGGTTTCGCAGCGGGTGCCTTCCTCTCGAACTCGCCCTCCGGGCGCAGGTTGTCCCTCGGCCTCTTCGCGTCCGCCCGCTCGCCCCGCTTCGGAGCCTCCTCCCTCGGCCGCGCGACGAACTCGCCCTCCGGTTTCAAGTTGTCCGGATGCCTGATAGGGGTCCTTTTCTCCGCGGGCCCGATCCTCCTGGGCCGGGGCCTCTCGAAGGACAACTCGCCCTCGGGGCGTAGGTTGTCCTCGTGTTTGATCGGGGTTCTTCGCTCGGCCGGGCCGACGGGCTTCTTCTCAGGGACCTCGAAGTCGCCCTCGGGGCGTAGGTTGTCCTCCGGCCTCCTCACGTCGGCTCTCTCGCCCTTTCGTGGAGCCTCCTCCTTGGGTCGAGTCGCAAACTCGCCCTCGGGTTTCAGATTGTCCGTTGGTTTCTTCGCGATTGGTCTCTCAGCAGGTTTGAATTCTTCCGGTTTCGGTCTCTCGAATTCTCCTTCCGGTTTCAAGTTATCCGCGTGTTTGATAGGGGTCCTCTTCTCAGCGGGGCCGACAGGTTTCTTCTCAGGGATCTCGAACTCTCCTTCGGGATAAAGATTGTCGGTCGGTTTCTTCGCGACTGGTCTCTCAGCAGGTTTGAATTCTTTCGGTTTCGGTCTCTCGAATTCTCCCTCCGGTTTCAAATTGTCGGTGTGTTTGATAGGAGTCCTCTTCTCAGCGGGGCCGACAGGTTTCTTCTCAGGGATCTCGAACTCTCCTTCGGGATAAAGATTGTCGGTCGGTTTCTTCGCGACTGGTCTCTCAGCAGGTTTGAATTCTTTCGGTTTCGGTCTCTCGAATTCTCCCTCCGGTTTCAAATTGTCGGTGTGTTTGATAGGAGTCCTCTTCTCAGCGGGGCCGACAGGTTTCTTCTCAGGGATCTCGAACTCTCCTTCGGGATACAGATTGTCGGTTGGTTTCTTCGCGACTGGTCTCTCAGCAGGTTTGAATTCTTTCGGTTTCGGTCTCTCGAATTCTCCTTCCGGTTTCAAGTTATCCGCGTGTTTGATAGGAGTCCTCTTCTCAGCAGGCCCAATGGGTTTCTTCTCAGGTACTTCGAATTCTCCTTCGGGATAAAGATTGTCGGTTGGTTTCTTCGCGACTGGTCTCTCAGCTGGTTTAAATTCTTTCGGTTTCGGTCTCTCGAATTCTCCTTCTGGTTTCAAGTTATCCGCGTATTTGATAGGAGTCCTCTTCTCAGCAGGCCCAATGGGTTTCTTCTCAGGGATCTCGAACTCTCCTTCGGGATAAAGATTGTCAGTTGGTTTCTTCGCGACTGGTCTCTCAGCAGGTTTGAATTCTTTCGGTTTCGGTCTCTCGAATTCTCCTTCTGGTTTCAAGTTATCCGCGTGTTTGATAGGAGTCCTCTTCTCAGCAGGCCCAATGGGTTTCTTCTCAGGGATCTCGAACTCTCCTTCGGGATACAAATTGTCCTTGGGTTTCTTCACGTCGGCTCTCTCGCCCTTTCGTGGAGCTTCCTCCTTTGGTCGAGTCGCAAAATCGCCCTCAGGCTTCAGATTGTCGGTTGGTTTCTTGACTACTGGCCTCTCAGCTGGTTTGAACTCCTTCGGTTTCGGCCTCTCGAACTCACCCTCGGGTCGCAGATTGTCCTCGTGTTTGATCGGCGTTCTTCGCTCGGCAGGCCCGACTGGTTTCTTCTCGGGGACCTCGAACTCTCCTTCGGGATAAAGATTGTCCGTTGGCTTCTTCACGACTGGTCTCTCAGCAGGTTTAAATTCTTCCGGTTTCGGTCTCTCGAATTCGCCTTCTGGTTTCAAATTATCCGCGTGTTTGATAGGGCTTCTTCTTTCGGCAGGCCCGACAGGTTTCTTCTCAGGGACCTCGAACTCTCCTTCGGGATACAAATTGTCCTTGGGTTTCTTCACGTCGGCTCTTTCGCCCTTTCGTGGAGCCTCCACTTTGGGTCGTGTCGCAAAATCGCCCTCAGGTTTCAGATTGTCCGTTGGTTTCTTCGCGACTGGTCTCTCAGCAGGTTTGAACTCTTCCGGTTTCGGCCTTTCGAATTCTCCTTCTGGTTTCAAGTTATCCGCGTGTTTGATAGGCGTCCTCTTCTCAGCAGGCCCAATGGGTTTCTTCTCAGGGACCTCGAACTCTCCTTCGGGATAAAGGTTGTCGGTTGGCTTCTTCACGACCGGTCTCTCAGCAGGTTTAAATTCTTCCGGTTTGGGTCTTTCGAATTCTCCCTCCGGTTTCAAATTATCCGCGTGTTTGATAGGCGTCCTCTTCTCAGCGGGGCCGACGGGTCTCTTCTCGGGCCTCTCGAATTCACCCTCGGGTCTTAAATTGTCTCGAGGCTTCTTGATCGGGGCGCGTTCGCCGTGTTTGGGCGCCTCCTCCCTCGGCCTGCCGACGAACTCACCCTCCGGCTTCAGATTATCCTCCGGCTTCCTCGCTTCCGGCCTCTCCACCTTCTTCGGGGGGGAATAGTCGTCCTTCGGACGGGCCTCGAAGGGACCTTCCGACCTTAAATTGTCGGGATGCCTCACCACGTCCACGCGTTCCCCTCTCACCACTTTGAAATCGTCCCTCGTCCTAACGTCGATAAACTCGCCCTCCATCCTCAAGTTGTCCCGATACTTGGTCACCTCGGTCCTCTCGCGGATCAGGAAGTCGGCGTACTCGTCTCTCGATCGATAAGTCTCCATGTCGCCCTCCATTCGAAGATTGTCGGTGCGTTTCACCATCTCGATTCGCTCGCCACGAACCGGTTGATAATCGTCCTTGGGACGAGCCTCGAAATCACCCTCCGGCCGCAGGTTGTCCTCCGGCCTTCGTACTTCGGGCCGCTCCGCTCTCTTCGGCGAGAAATCGTCCTTTGGACGACCTTCGAAAGGGCCTTCCGGTTTTAGGTTGTCTTCTGGACGCTTTACATCGGCGCGTTCGCCTTTGGTTGGCTTATAATCATCCTTTGGACGACCTTCGAAGGGACCTTCGGGTCTTAAATTATCTTCAGGCTTCTTCACTTTGGGACGTTCGGCTCTCTTCGGCGAGAAATCGTCCTTTGGACGACCTTCGAAAGGTCCTTCCGGTTTTAGATTATCCTCTGGACGCTTTACATCGGCGCGTTCTCCTTTAGTTGGCTTGTAGTCGTCCTTTGGACGACCTTCGAAGAGGCCTTCGGGTTTTAAATTATCTTGAGGCTTCTTCACTTCGGGACGTTCGGCCGTCTTCGGCGAGAAATCATCCTTGGGCCTTCCTTCGAACGGACCCTCCGGTTTTAGGTTATCCTCTGGACGTTTTACATCGGCACGTTCTCCTTTCGTAGGTTTGTAATCGTCTTTAGGCCTTCCTTCGAATGGTCCTTCAGGTCTTAAATTATCTTGAGGCTTCTTCACTTCGGGACGTTCGGCCGTCTTCGGCGAAAAATCATCCTTGGGCCTTCCTTCGAACGGTCCCTCGGGACGAATATTGTCATCGTGTTTAATAGGTGTTCTGCGTTCTGCCGGCGTGAACGGGATACGCTGCCTATCCGCGAACTCTCCTTCGGGGAACAGGTTGTCCGGATGTCGCACGATCGGCGCCCTTTCACCAGGACCGTAAGGAGTGTGCAACGGTCTCTCGAATTCCCCCTCGGGGTACAAGTTATCCGGGTGTCTGATCGGCGTACGTTTCTCGCCAGGAGTGTATTCGCTTCTAGGCCGGTCTTGGAATTCTCCCTCGGGTCGCAGATTGTCCTGTGGCCTCTTCGCTTCCGGACGTTGTGCGGTTTTCGGGGTGAAATCGTCCTTTGGACGACCCTCGAACGGGCCTTCCGGTCTCAAATTGTCTCGAGGCTTCTTCACCTCGGGACGTTCGGCTGTCTTCGGCGAATAATCGTCCTTAGGTCTTCCTTCGAACGGTCCTTCCGGTCTCAAGTTGTCTTCAGGCCTTTTCACATCAGCTCTTTCCCCTTTGGTTGGCTTGTAATCGTCCTTAGGACGTCCCTCGAAGGATCCTTCCGGTCTCAAATTGTCCTCTGGTCTCTTTACTTCCGGACGTTCACCTCGTTTCGGCGAAAAATCATCCTTTGGACGTCCCTCGAAGGGTCCTTCCGGTCTCAAATTGTCCTCTGGTCTCTTTACTTCCGGACGTTCACCTCGTTTCGGCGAAAAATCATCCTTTGGACGTCCCTCGAAGGGTCCTTCCGGTCTCAAATTGTCCTCTGGTCTCTTTACTTCCGGACGTTCACCTCGTTTCGGCGAAAAATCATCCTTTGGACGTCCCTCGAAGGGTCCTTCCGGTTTTAGATTATCCTCTGGACGTTTTACATCGGCACGTTCTCCTCTGGTTGGCTTGTAATCGTCCTTAGGACGTCCCTCGAAGGGTCCTTCCGGTCTCAAATTGTCCTCTGGTCTCTTTACTTCCGGACGTTCACCCCGTTTCGGCAAATAATCGTCTTTAGGTCGTCCCTCGAAAGGTCCTTCTGGTCTCAAATTATCTTCCGGTCTCTTTACTTCCGGACGTTCACCTCGTTTCGGCGAAAAATCATCCTTTGGACGGCCCTCGAAAGGTCCTTCCGGTCTCAAATTGTCTTGTGGTCTCTTTACTTCCGGACGTTCAGCTCGTTTCGGCGAAAAATCATCCTTTGGACGTCCCTCGAAGGGTCCTTCCGGTTTTAGATTGTCCTCTGGACGTTTTACATCGGCACGTTCTCCTCTAGTTGGCTTGTAATCGTCCTTAGGACGTCCCTCGAAGAGTCCTTCCGGTCTCAAATTGTCCTCTGGTCTCTTTACTTCCGGACGTTCACCTCGTTTCGGCGAGTAATCATCTTTTGGACGACCTTCGAACGGTCCTTCCGGTCTCAAGTTGTCTTCAGGCCTCTTCACATCGGCTCTTTCCCCTTTGGTTGGTTTATAATCATCCTTAGGCCTTCCTTCAAACGGTCCTTCCGGTCTCAAATTATCTTCAGGCCTCTTCACATCAGCCCTTTCCCCTCTAGTTGGCTTGTAATCGTCCTTAGGACGTCCCTCGAAGGGTCCTTCCGGTCTCAAATTGTCCTCGGGTCTCTTTACTTCCGGACGTTCACCTCGTTTCGGCGAAAAATCATCCTTTGGACGTCCCTCGAATGGTCCTTCCGGTCTCAAATTATCCTGAGGCTTCTTCACCTCGGGACGTTCGGCTGTCTTCGGTGAGTAATCGTCCTTAGGCCTTCCTTCGAACGGTCCTTCCGATCTCAAATTATCTTCAGGCCTCTTCACATCAGCCCTTTCTCCTTTGGTTGGTCTTGTAATCGTCTTTAGGACGTCCCTCGAAGGGTCCTTCCGGTCTCAAATTGTCTTCGGGTCTCTTTACTTCCGGACGTTCACCTCGTTTCGGCGAAAAATCATCCTTTGGACGTCCCTCGAATGGTCCTTCCGGTCTCAAATTATCCTGAGGCTTCTTCACCTCGGGACGTTCGGCTGTCTTCGGTGAGTAATCGTCCTTAGGCCTTCCTTCGAACGGTCCTTCCGATCTCAAATTATCTTCAGGCCTCTTCACATCAGCCCTTTCTCCTTTGGTTGGTCTATAATCGTCTTTAGGCCGTCCCTCGAAAGGTCCTTCTGGTCTCAAATTATCTTCCGGTCTCTTTACTTCCGGACGTTCACCTCGTTTCGGCGAAAAATCATCCTTTGGACGTCCCTCGAATGGTCCTTCCGGTCTCAAATTATCCTGAGGCTTCTTCACCTCGGGACGTTCGGCTGTCTTCGGCGAGTAATCGTCCTTAGGCCTTCCTTCGAACGGTCCTTCCGGTCTCAAATTATCTTCAGGCCTCTTCACATCAGCCCTTTCCCCTCTAGTTGGCTTGTAATCGTCCTTAGGACGTCCCTCGAAGGGTCCTTCCGGTCTCAAATTGTCCTCGGGTCTCTTTACTTCCGGACGTTCACCTCGTTTCGGCGAAAAATCATCCTTTGGACGTCCCTCGAAGGGTCCTTCCGGTCTCAAATTGTCCTCGGGTCTCTTTACTTCCGGACGTTCACCTCGTTTCGGCGAGTAATCGTCCTTAGGCCTTCCCTCGAACGGCCCTTCCGGTCTCAAATTATCCCTCGGCTTCTGCGGCTCGGGCCTCTTGGTAATCGGCGGCACCGCGTAATCCCGTTTAGCGTGTGGCACGCCTTCGAACGGTCCTTCCGGCTTCAAATTATCCTCCCGTCTGATCACGGCTGTGCTTCTGCTGTAATCGGTTCGATCGAAACTTCGATACTCATTCTGCGTCGTAGTAGTCGTTTCCAACACGTCCGTCTTCCTCCCGTAAAAGCGACCCTCCTCCTCCTCCTTCTCCTCGGTGTAGGTGAGCCGCCGTCGCGGCTCTCTCTCCACGACGTCGTACGTGTGGAAATCCTCCTTGAGACGAGAGGTACCCTATCGCATAATTATTTCAGTCAGCGATCAAATCGACAGATAAAATCGTAACTGGGGCAAACCCCGTCCAACCTTTCTCTCCCCTACCGTGAATTCACCCTCTCCCACAGTGAGGTTGTCCGTACGTTTGACGATCTCTGCACGCTGCACCGCTCGATGATCCACGTATTCCGACCTCGTCGTGGTCGAATCGATGAACTCGCCCTCCACCTTGGTGTACGTGTTGCGACGTATCGGGCTGGGCCGTTCGCCGGGGGTACCGGTGAACACCAGCTCCGTGGTAGTCGTGCCTGCGTGGCCACCAACCAACACGTTTTATACGAAGGAAAGGCGGAAAGAAAACGAGAGGAAGGAAAGAAAGTGGATCTCACTGTCGAATTCCCCTTCCGGCCTGAGATTGTCCACCGGCCGCCTGATAGGCGCCCTGTCCCCGTGCTTCGGCGCCTCCTCCCTCGCTCTGCCCACGAACTCCCCCTCCGGCTTGAGGTTGTCCTGCGGCTTCTTCACCACAGCCCTCTCGCCCCTCGTCGCCGTGTAATCCGTTCGTCTCTCCCCAACGAAATCTCCCTCCATTCGAAGGTGATCCTCGTGGTGGTGGATCGTCTGCCTGTCCACCAAACGTTTCTCGTCGAATTCCTGGCGGTAAGATGTGACCGTGTGCACCGGCTCGCCCCGTGGGATCTCCAGGTGATCCTGGGGCAAGAGATTGTGGGGGCAACGGTGCCGCCTGCAAAATTCCAAAATTCGAGCGTCGTTTTTTTGACGGATTTTCGCAAGAGGGAGGAACGTTAATATCCTCCCTCTATAACGAGCGACTGATCAAGATTTCGGCCCAAACAGCGAATAATACGAGCGGTGAACCGAAGCTTTTTTATTTTCACTTTATTTTTTTGAATAAGTGCAAGAAACATTTACGTGGAAACGATCGAGTGAGATAAGAAAGCAGGATTATTAATTTTTAGAGTAAGTATTTTCCTATTAGACATTGTAATTAAACGTTTTCTTTTTAATATGATTATTTATCTTCAGACGTAGTATTATTACATTCCTTAGAACAAACGCACACTCGAAGACGCTCAGGGCACCGTAATTTCTAAATTTAAAAAAGTATTCTTATATTCGTTATTTATCAAAAAATAATAGATTCATATAACATATAAACGCAAAAAGAATTATTGTTTGCGTCCAAGAGCCACAAATGACTATTTATTTCTATATTCTATATATCGACTCGTTTTCGAACATCACTTTGTTTATCGTTTGGGCCCGGATTTCGTCGATGATACGGGAAGGGGTTAATTCTGGAGATGGGGGCGAATATTCGTTCGACACGTTGATAAAGGTTATCAATCGCGCGTGGTGGTCATTGTCGTGCGAGCACGAGTCGCTTCGTTCGATCCGAGTGTTCGAAACGAATACTTTATCGTTTTTATTCGCGACTCGTTGGGGAAAAAGTAAGGAAAATAAATGTTTACAACGAGATCGAAGAATAATGGAACTACGCACGATCTCGAGGAATTGGCCATTAATGTCGCTTCGTTAAATTCCATAATCGTTCGTTGTTCAGTTTTTAAATTTTGTTCGCGAAGAGGAACAAGAAAAAGGGAAAACGTTTGCAACGAGATCGGAGATCATGGAAATACGCACGATCTTGAGGAATTGGCCATTAATGTGTCACGTGTTACCTTTGTTAAATTCCATAATCGGTTCGTTGTTTGAGGTGAAAATTTTTCAGTTTTTAGATTTTGTTCGCGAAGAGGAACAAGAAAAAAGGAAAATGTTTGCAACGAGATTGGAGGAATCGGTTCGTTGTTCGAGTGATCGTAAAACAAAGTGTTTTTACGAACACTTTATAGATTTTATTCGACTTGACTCGTTGAAGGATGGGCGAAACGAAAGAAAAAGGAAAATGTTTGCAACGAGATCATGGAAATACGATCTTTTTGAGGAATCGGTTCGTTGTTCGAGTGATCGTAAAACAAAGTGTTTTACGAACACTTTATAGATTTTATTCGACTTGACCCGTTGAAGGATGGGCGAAACGAAAGAAAAAGAAAAAGGAAATTGTTTGCAACGAGATCATGGAAATACGCACGATCTTTTTGAGGAATCGGTTCGTTGTTCGAGTGATCGTAAAACAAAGTGTTTTACGACTTTTATTCGACTCGTTGGAGGAAGAGGAGGAAAAAATAAAAAGGAAAATAAATGTTCGCAACGAGATCGAAGATTATGGAAAGCTTCGTTAAATCGTTGTTTAATGATAAAATATAATTGAAACACTTTTCGCTTTCTAGATTTTATTCGTGACTGGTTGCAGGGGGACAAAAAAAAAAAAAAGAAAAAGAAAGGAAAATAAATGTTTGCAACGAGATTGGAGATCACACGATCTTCTTGAGGAATCGGTTCGAATTGTTCGAGTTTGAAAACTTTTCACTTTCTAGATTTTATTCGTGGAAAAGAAACAAAGGAAGAAAACAAAGAAAATGTTTGCAACGAGATCATAGAAACACACACGATCTTGAAGAGAAACATACACGGTTCGTTGTCTGAATAATTGAAATTTGCTTTTCACTTTCTAGATTCTATTCGTTAGACAGAGAACAAAGGAAAAAAAAGGAAAAGAAAGGAAAATAAGTGTTTGCATCGCGAGATCGAAGATTATGGAAATAAACACGATCTCGAGGAATTGTCCAATTTAATTTTGGACAACTGACCGATTATTTACGAATTCAAATCTGGCAAAAACTTATTAATTTAATAACTGATCGATACAAGTTTGAGATCTGCTTGGATCTAAACCCATTTTTCAAACGAGACGAGGCAAAATCGTCCGTTTCCATTCTTTCGTTGTGCTCGAACAATGTCTCCCGATATTTATCGTTTCAGAACGGTGTAATTGGTAATTAACAAGGAAACATCGATACCTCAATCTCCATGTCAATTAAGGCCTGGCTTGTCAAAATGCCAACGCGCCGTTCCACCCTCTTTCCAACCCTTTGCCGTGCGTTTAATATCGATGACAGACCCCTGCCTGCCCGACAGGATCAACCGCTAAAAATGTATACACACTTCGTATAATAATAATCGCCTCGAAATTTCCTCCGTGTGATTCCATCCCCTCGTTCCATCAGCGATCGATCAATCGAAGTTTTTAAGACAATTTTACTTTTCCAGACAATTTAACGGGAAAAATTTCTAAAAGAAAGACGAGGTGAGCGCAAAAAAAAAAAAAAAAAAAAACAAACAGTTGTTCGTTTCGTTTGTTTGTTTCGTTGAAAAAGAAAAAAAAAAAAGATTAGAGCGTAAATATCGAATTAAAATCGATGTGGATGTTTTATCGACGCGACCATCGAGGTGAGCGAGGCTCGCGAGCGTTGGAGTTTAGTTCGAGGCGAGGCCATTTAGAAATTGGAAACTCGTCAAAGAGAGATTTCGCGAGCACGTATCGATGCGTTTGAAAAAGGTTGATAGAAAAAAAAGAAAAAGAAAGGAACGCTCCAAATTTCGATGCAGAAACGAGACTCGATCGAATATGTCATTCCCTCCGTTCGATCCTTTGATTCGCTCCCGTCTCTCGTTCGACTCCATCATCCATTCTCGCGCCGATTAATCCGCAAATTTCATGGCGCCGTGAAAATTCGATCGGTCACGGCCAGCTTGAAATATAGAAGACGCGGAAGACACTGTCTTCGCGATGAATCAAGCTTCGAGTGGATCTCCTTCGATTCGATTCGGGTCAAGCGTTTCAATCTGGATTACATTCGAACGCGTCCCTCGCGGATATCTTATGCGAATATTAAACGAGATGATCGAAAGGAGGAGATCGAGACGATCGTCTTGACCCGATTAAGTTTTTTTTCCTTCTCTTCTTCGAGCGGCCTTGGCTCGAATTAAAAGCTCGAAATCCACGTTGTCGTCCGCTCTTGAATCATCCTTTCCACCTATGGAAATCATTTCTCTCTCTTTTTTTTTCCCTTGATTTTTCATCATTGATTTTTCGGCCGAGGAGGGGGGATCGTGAAACGCCACCTTTTTTTTTTAAATTTCATCGATCACCTTGAGGAGAGGCGAGATGGAAGAAAGAAGACGTTCGAATAAGGAAGGGAAGCGGAGAAGCGGATCGCGATTGGCTGGGAACAAGCTCCCGTAAAAGGGTTTGTCTGGTGTCCCAGTTTTCTGGTGGCGGCGCGTGCGTTCCCTTCATCTGCATAATACAACTTGTTTCATAACACGGTTGAGGGTCTCGAGGCCATACTTGGTCGACGTTTCAATACCCTCGGGCTTCGAGCCAACAGATACGCACGACAGATACAGGTGATATATGTGTGTGTGTCTGTGTGTTCGTGATCGAGAATTTCGTCCGTGGAATATCAATCGCGACCGAGATTCGAAAGCTTTTCGAAAATAACGAGGTATCTTAGATATCGTAATCGTTAAGAAATTGGAGCGATTCTATCTTTTTTTTTCTTTTTTTTTTTGATTTATTTATTTACGGAGGAATCGTACGTTGGAGTGGATCGTTTCGTGAGACTCTTTGCGATATTTAAAAGACGTACAAAAATGATCGGAATTTAATTCTTTCGAAATTAACCAGATCTCTCATAATCGTATAAGAAATTAGAGCGAATTCTCAAACTTCTCTTTGATTTACTTAAAAGAATCGTATATTCAAATGGATCTCGTGTAATTTTGAGATGCAAAGAAAATTTAACCCTTTCGAAATCGACGAGATCTCTTAGAAATTAGAGCGATCCTATCCGTTCTTTGATTTATTTATACGAAAGAATCGTGGATCTAGCGTAGTTTGAAACGTTTTGTGAGACTCTTTGCGATATTTAAAAGACGTACAAAAATGATCGGAATTTAATTCTTTCGAAATTAACCAGATCTCTTATAATCGTATAAGAAATTAGAGCGATTCTCAAAATTCTCTTTGATTTATTTAAAAGAATCGTATATTCAAATGGATCTCGTATAGTTTTGAGATGCAAAGGAAATTTATCCCTTTCGAAATCGACGAGATCTCTTAAAAATTAGAGCGATTCTCAAATTTCTCTTTGATTTACTTAAAAGAATCGTATATTCAAATGGATCTCGTATAGTTTTGAGATGCAAAGGAAATTTAACCCTTTCGAAATCGACGAGATCTCTTAGAAATTAGAGCGATTCTCAAACTTCTCTTTGATTTACTTAAAAGAATCGTATATTCAAATGGATCTCGTGTAATTTTGAGATGCAAAGGAAATTTAACTCTTTCGAAATCGACGAGATCTCTTAAAAATTAGAGCGATTCTCAAACTTCTCTTTGATTTACTTAAAAGAATCGTATATTCAAATGGATCTCGTGTAATTTTGAGATGCAAAGGAAATTTAACCCTTTCGAAATCGACGAGATCTCTTAGAAATTAGAGCGATTCTCAAACTTCTCTTTGATTTACTTAAAAGAATCGTATATTCAAATGGATCTCGTGTAATTTTGAGATGCAAAGGAAATTTATCCCTTTCGAAATCGACGAGATCTCTTAAAAATTAGAGCGATTCTCAAACTTCTCTTTGATTTACTTAAAAGAATCGTATATTCAAATGGATCTCGTGTAATTTTGAGATGCAAAGGAAATTTAACTCTTTCGAAATCGACGAGATCTCTTAAAAATTAGAGCGATTCTCAAACTTCTCTTTGATTTACTTAAAAGAATCGTATATTCAAATGGATCTCGTGTAATTTTGAGATGCAAAGGAAATTTAACCCTTTCGAAATCGACGAGATCTCTTAAAAATTAGAGCGATTCTATCTTTTCTTTAATTTACTTAAAAGAATCGTATATTCAAATGGATCTCGTGTAATTTTGAGATGCAAAGGAAATTTAACCCTTTCGAAATCGACGAGATCTCTTAGAAATTAGAGCGATCCTATCCGTTCTTTGATTTATTTATACGAAAGAATCGTGGATCTAGCGTAGTTTGAAACGTTTTGTGAGACTCTTTGCGATATTTAAAAGACGTACAAAAATGATCGGAATTTAATTCTTTCGAAATTAACCAGATCTCTTATAATCGTATAAGAAATTAGAGCGAATTCTCAAACTTCTCTTTGATTTACTTAAAAGAATCGTATATTCAAATGGATCTCGTGTAATTTTGAGATGCAAAGGAAATTTAACTCTTTCGAAATCGACGAGATCTCTTAAAAATTAGAGCGATTCTCAAACTTCTCTTTGATTTACTTAAAAGAATCGTATATTCAAATGGATCTCGTGTAGTTTTGAGATGCAAAGGAAATTTAACCCTTTCGAAATCGACGAGATCTCTTAAAAATTAGAGCGATTCTCAAACTTCTCTTTGATTTACTTAAAAGAATCGTATATTCAAATGGATCTCGTGTAGTTTTGAGATGCAAAGGAAATTTAACCCTTTCGAAAATAAGGAGATCTCTTAAAAATTAGAGCGATTCTATCTTTTCTTTGATTTACTTAAAAGAATCGTATATTCAAATGGATCTCGTGTAATTTTGAGATGCAAAGGAAATTTAACTCTTTCGAAATCGACGAGATCTCTTAAAAATTAGAGCGATTTTCAAACTTCTCTTTGATTTACTTAAAAGAATCGTATATTCAAATGGATCTCGTGTAATTTTGAGATGCAAAGGAAATTTAACCCTTTCGAAATCGACGAGATCTCTTAGAAATTAGAGCGATTCTCAAACTTCTCTTTGATTTACTTAAAAGAATCGTATATTCAAATGGATCTCGTGTAATTTTGAGATGCAAAGGAAATTTAACCCTTTCGAAATCGACGAGATCTCTTAGAAGGTATAATCATTAAAAATTAGAATGATGCTATCTTTTCTTTCTAATTTGCTACGAAACGATTGTGTATCGAAATGGATCTCGCATAGTTTGCGAATTTAACCCCTTCGAAAATAATCTCTTAAAAATTAGAGCGATCCTATCCGTTCTTTGATTTGCTTATACGAAAGAATCGTACGTTCAAATGGGTCTCTTTTTAAGATTCTTTGATCTCCTAAAAAGATACAAAAAAGATCGAAATTAACGAAATCTCTTATAATCTCATCCTTTCTTTAATTTAACTTATACGAAAGAATCTCGTGGATCTCGCGTAGTTTCTCACGTCTTGCAAGATTCTTCGCGCTACGTAAGAGATATAAAAGGTGGACTTTTATGTAAGGCGTAGAGTCGGATGAAAAAATTAAAAGAAAAAAAAAAAATCCTGTTTTTCCTATTCCGTGAAATAGGATAGAAGCGAAGACGAAACGGATACATCGCGTAGTTTTGAAACGTCTTGCAAGATTGTTTACGATACAAAAGGCTGACGCGTGCACGATGACAGCAGCTCGATGCAACGCCGTCGAGCGGAAACGTGATTTTTCGTGATTACTCGTCCTTCGAGGATAGAATTAAAAAAAGAGTTAAACGAGAAGAACGCCATTAATCAACTATCCCCTCTTACTCTAGCTTTCTTGGCTGCAACAAATCGAATCGTGGAGCAGGCGAAAAAAAATTCGAAGGAAAAAATTAGAGCTTGTATCGTTGACAGAGCGCGCCAATCGGCGAGAGAAGAGAAATCGAAAAGCGTTAATTTGCGTGTTCAACGTTTTGTATTCGGATCTCGCTTCGAACGAAAGTGGGTCACGTTGCTTCGAAACCGAAACGGATAAGATGAATTAATTGTTCGCGAAGAAGAGAAAAGGAGGAGAAAAAGAGAGGAAATTCCGCTTACCCGCAGGTGCACAGCTCGCAGATGCATTGCTCCTTCAGGGGGATCTTGGACAGTATGTCGGGTAGCTTTTGTTGGGCGTCCTCCTCCTCGAGAGAATCGGGCGTCTGATCTCCTCTCCTCGGTTTCCTCGTAGGCGAGACGTAGTCGCGAGGCGATTTGCCAGCCGAGTCCCTGGGCCTGAAAGTTTTACCATCTTTCCTTACTTTTGTCCATCGAGGATTCGTGGAAGTATGCAACTCGGCTTTGATCAACGAGCGATGAAGATTTCGGCCTAGACGTGAATAGCAGATACTCGTGCAATCAATGTTTCTCAATCGTGATTTTATTTTTTTGAATAAATCCTTAGGAAATGCAACGATACGAAACACTTACTTGGAAGCAACGATAACGAATCGAGTGATAGTGTTTGTACCGATAAGTGTAATAGCAGGACTATTAATTGTTAGCATTTTGCATTTCTTGCAATTAAATTTTTTGTTTATTATATACTATTCATGTTCAGGCGTAGTATTATTACATTCCTTGAAGAAAGACACGTTTATTAGAAAAATAATAGACTCATGATATATATATATATATATATATAAAAGCAAAAAGAATTGTAACAGCTGTAAAGCAACTATGTCACATTTATATTTCGACTCGTGTTGCAACTGTTTTCAGAGAGCGTCACTCTCACTTTATTCCAGCTAATAATTTTCCAGTTAACCTCCTCCGCCCTCCTCACCTCTCCACGGGGCTCGGTTCCCTCTGTTGCGGGGGTCGGCTCGGTTTTCCAGCGGCTGGGATCGGTTTCTCTTCCCGCAGACCGGGGATTCCGCGCGGGTAGCCGGGTCGTTCCGGCGATCCCTTCCTCGGAGTCGAGGTGGCGAATCCGTCGTACCTGATGTCGTCAACCACATCCCGCGCCACCATGCTAGTCACCTGCTCTTTGTCGATGAACTCGCTCGTCGACACGGTGACATCTCTCTGTAACGTATTTTTAGAGCGGATCATTTGGAGGGTGTGGTGGAGAAAGGAAAGGAAACGTCATTAGCGAAAGCTCGACGTTCGATTCGATTAACACCTTGACTTGCAATATCTAGTTGCTAATTCGCAACTAATTGCTAATTTTCTTGGCATTCGAACGTACGGATATATCTTCTTGAAAAATATCGAGGAGAGTATTAAACGTCGTTGATGGTGAGAGTGAAAGTTTTGCCAAAGAAAAGGGGTTTTATAAATATTTTAAATAGCGATAGTGATACTTTACTTCCTCTACGAAAACGCGTAAAACGTGTAAAGTTGCATCACATGTGCATCCGATACGCTTTGAAATATATCACACGATCGAGGATTATTAAATTTTTGTAAATTTTATCGAGACGTTATATATAATTTAAAATGATCATTTGATAATAATTAAAATTTATTAAACATCTTGCAAAATAAAATTAATTGTACTTTATACAATGTGCGATTTGAACGCTCAGTCAAAAGCGTGAAAGGTTAATTCTGCGTGGATGTAACCGTGGATATGAGATTGTACTCGAGGCAAGTAAAATTCGAGCGTATCGTAACGTTATTAGTCCGAGCGTTACTTTAGATAATAATTTCCATTTCAAACTTGACGCACTTTCGTTTATATATAATTCTTTGATATCTCGAGAAACTTGGGGATCTCGGAGCAGTTTTTTCTTTACAAACCAATTAAAATTAGAGCGTATCATAATGTTATTAGCCAGTAATTAGTTTTAGCTAATAAATAGTTCCATTCCAAATTTAACGTGGCAAACTTTCCTTATATACATATATATATAATTCTTCGATATCTTTCTCGAGAAACTTGCGAAGCAATTTTCTTAAGATTACTTTTAACGGAAACTTTTAGATATGGAAGATTCCGCTAATCAAAACGTTCCATCATCTTACTGATCACGAGTTACTTTCGGTTGAGCCTGCGCGACAAATGGGTCAAAATGCTACGCTTAATTGTAAACCGTTTTACGACGCTTACAGCGCGCTCTTTCGGGAAAATTCGCGGAGAGAAGTGGAAAGGGAACGACCGATTGTACCTGACCACGTTTCGAGTCCAAGATGAAGCGCACGGGATTATTAAATTCAACTCGACACGAAGAGTAGAAAATTGTCGTTCACGGTCGAAAACAGGATGCGACCAGCACCTTGCTCGTCCGACACTCAACACGCGTTCCATTTTATACGCTGGAGGATCGCTGGAACGTAACCTTTTGTTTCGAGTTTCGCCTCGCGCCGGTGATTCCGCGTCCGAGTCTCGGCTCGAAGCCACAAATATTCTCTCTTCTTTGCACGATTCTCGGCGACCAGTTCAACGAGACGAGCGATTTCTCGCAGCGAGGAAAGAAAAGAAGGAAGGGAAGGATTAATTGGAGGATAGAATCGTCGACATCGAATACCACAACTATCCTAGATTAAAAACGACGACGATGCTTGACTCGACGGAATGCGGGTAACGCGAGATCGGGGCAGATGGCGTTTATGCACACGTCTGCATCGTGTCGCATAACTCGAGCCACTTTTGTCGCCCCGCCATCTTGCAGGACTTGTTCAGAGACGTGTCCTTACAACGGCTCGACGCTCACGCGCGCGAGGAATGCTCGTGTTCCTCGCGGATTCGTGTTCCGAACGTTTGTACGTTGGAATTTAGATTTTAGATTTTCGCGAGAGGGAATCTGGAGGAAAGAGATTCGTTGAAAATTCGTTGACGAATTTTATAATATTCCAGTTTTCGGCAATTTTTTCCTTAACTTAGATGAATTTCCAAATCGTGATCAAAAACTCGATCAAAAAAGGAAAATCGGAATTTTGACAAGTTGATCGATCAAGACTTATAACTTGTAACTCAGAGAACAATTAATTTTCTATTCGAAAAAAAAAAAAGAATTTTAAGTGGAAACGAATTTTAGAGTGAAAGTATGATTTTTATTTCATTAGAAAAAAAATATGTAATTAATGGAGGGGTGTTGAATCGTAAAAGTGTTCTAAGCGCCATTCAAAAGTACAGAGGTCACGCATATACGACGTGTATAACTATAAAAACGTAAAAGATCGGTTTTTCCATTGGAAAGAAAATATTAAAGGTTAGAAAGAAATTTCTCGAGTGAAAGTACGATTTCGATATTAATTATCGAATGAACGAAGAGATATTTTTGGCATCACTTAAAGATTATAGGGATCGCGTAAAAGATCGGGTCCCTCCTTTTCCCTCTCCCCCTCCTCTCCATTCGAAGGAAAATATTAAATACAAACGAATTTCACGTACGATATATTCGCGAATGAAAGTATGATTTCATTTTCAGTCGAAATATTGGAAATATTGGAAATATAGGGGTGATTATGAAACGAATATAATTGGACGAAATCGACGGTAGAAGTGTTATTCAAAGGCAGCAGAGGCCACGCAATATATCCTCGAGGTTCGAGCTCGGCACCCGCTTCGGCCAAAATTACTCGTTGAATTATTTAATTCCGAGCATAGGGCGATCGTTTTCGCGGCGAATATCTGTCGCTTTCCCTCCGAATACCGTCGAAAACAATTCGGGCTGGCGGGTACCAGACACGTCCCGCCATTTCAAAAATGAACGAATCAACGATTGGTCGAGAACCGAACAGTTATGCGATTCACGATTCACATCCGTATCCAGTGAAAATCGGGCGATGGAATTCCCTCGACAAGTTTAGAGCGAAATTCTCGAATCACGTATTTCCCTTGCAATTACGCGCGTACAGGCTGTGTCGCTTTGAAATATCTCCACGTGTATATCTCTTTTCGGTTCGTTAGCGTTGATCATTATACTTGGCAAGCACGTTCGTTCCCCGGCTTAACGTTATAATTCGATAACAAGGCAAGCAACATTTACTAATAACGTTAAAGGGGGGCCTTTATACCGTGGTCATTCAGCCACGGCTTCCTATATCGATATTACCAAGGAACTACGTCGGTTTATCGTGTCAATTTTCAATCGTTCCCTTGCAAGAAATTCTACGCGGCGTGTGTCGCGAAGAATATTGGAGAGTGGCACCATCTTTCGTGCCGTCGTGAAAAGTGATGACGTTGAACGTGCAATTAAAAGGCGATTCATCCGAACACAATATCGAAAGTTTTATTTTATATTTATTTGTATTTGATTGAGTAGTTGAATCCAATTATAAATCATGATACATGACAATATAATTATACGACGAAACTACCTATCGTATCGATTGTTCATTTGTTATTTAACGGACAAGTTTACTTATCACTCGTTATTGCTCGCTTTGTCGAAAATAGAGAGATTCTTTGTTCACTTTCGATCTTCGTTTTCGACGAATTATCCGGTATTTGCATCTAAAGTCCGAATCTATCTAATCCAGAGATTAGGTTAGGTTAAGTTAGATTATCGTAATAGTTGTACTCGATCAACATTTCAGATAGTAACACGTTATCGAATGAGCGCACAAACGTCGAGTAAACTCGAAACAACATCGCTATTACGCGAGTTTACGTACACGTCGAGCCGAAGCGTGATACAAGCAAAATGCACAAACTAATGTTTGAACGAATAATCGAAAAACAGGACTCTTTGCTGTTACTCTCGACGTTGCCGTCACGCGACGAGATACCGCCAATACTAGGTTATTTTCCGTGCATTTCCAGTTACCACAGTGAAGTGAGTCGCGTGATCTTTGACGATCCAAACTTTCTTCAAACGACGACTGTTCTTTCAGACGTAGCAGAGATTAACGATTGAATACTCGACACTTCTCGTTTCGCCATTCCTCGTAACCGAGATTACGTTCGAAAGAATTAATCCATTAATATATCGGCATGTTGCGACTCGTCGAGGCCGAAAGATCGAACGAAAATACGTTTCCTCTCGAATGCTCGCTTAACGCGAATCTCGTTCCACTGCGAAAAAGAAAGCAGAAGGCTCGAAATTGGCGTCATTAAGTCGGCCGGAGCGGAGCGTGCATGCAATTAACTCGAGTGTTCTCGTTAAAGACGCTCAAAGAGTCCGGTTTCGATTGTTACGTTAATTGGATCGAGAGAGAGAGAGAGAGAGAGAAAAAAAGAAAATAAAATAAAAGAAGCTGAATTTTGCCCGGCATACCTGTTGAACCTACCTCACGGAAGAAATTGATATTCGTAGGAAGGGGGAGTGTCTGAGAGAATCGACTGCCAAGCATTTCATCGCATCGAGACCTCGATAACCGATCTTAACGACGAATAAATCCTGTCCTGTTCCATCGCCACTATCTCTTATACATATATATATATATATATCTTATTATAATATCATTTGCCTATACTCAATCCTCCGGGGATAATTTTCAACTCTTTACATACGATATTCGTCGATATAGATATAAGTGTTTATTTATAGCATAGTTGGAATAAAAAATTAAAAAGTATCGATTAAAAAAGATGGAGGGGAAAGAAAATCAATGGAATCAAAGAGGATCTTATCTCGGATCGATTGAATTTTCTGCAGCAACTTTCGGTGAAATCGTCGCGTAGTAAAAGTAGATTGGAATCGTGGATTTGTACAAAAAAAAAAAAAGAAAAAAAAAACGATTGCGCACGCGCTATATATATATAACGGGAGAAGAAGCGGAATCGAAGCAAAAAGTTAGAAAGAAAATTGCTTTAATTGTAAACGACGAGGTAATAATTTCGATCTTGGCGTGTCATCGATGATTGCTATTTACGCGCAAATAGTAACAACGCGACACGATGTTTACCTTCGTTAACGAGAAATTCTCCCAAAATCCTATGCATAGATTCGTCGTAAATATCGTCGTTATCAATCTGGACAAGGTCAGACAAACAAATACGCAATTCTTTGAATTCCATTGGTCTCGCTGAACGATGATGACATCATTCACGAGTTTGGATATTACACGTACCGATAATTCATCATGCACGTATTTGTACATTGATCGAAACTGAGGAGGGGGAAGGGAGGGGGGGGTGGAAAAAGAGAAAAAAAAAAAAAAAAAAAAGAATATCGTCGAAACGAACGTAAAAACGTGTGGAATCGTGTCGCAGACGATGTCCAATATAGGAGGTCAAGTAAGAGGGATCGAGGAGATCGCGGCATGAAATTCAATTGGTTCCGCGTTTGCACAGCTTACCGCCGGCCGATGACATCACATCCAAACATGGTCACCGTGTTCCAAGGTAATTGTTCGTGTTGCATACGCGAAAGAAAATGACGCGTGCAAATTCGGGATCGCGACGAAGAAGATTGTTAAAATTAAAAGTTTTGGAAAAGCGTTGGATGCATCAGAGCGCTCGTTTCGTGCTCGAAGAGATAAACACACGATGTAAGGCTTTGGAATCGGGTCAAAGGTTGGCAAACTGGTTCGAACGAGGAGCGTGACGGATCGTGTAACTCGGATCGAAGAAAAAATCGGGATGAGATCACCCGCGAACTTGGCCAAGCGATCATTATCGCTTTGCATATACGCTTTGCCCCATTCCAGTCGATCGCAGGTGATTGCAATGAGCACACGACACACGCCGCTGACTCTTATTAACCGACCGCACGGCTCGTATGCGACATTTTCCATTCGGTCGATGCCTGTTTACTAGCCGTAGAGGTCGAAATTGTCGTCTGAGAGAGAGAGAGACAGAGAGCTCGAAAACGATTATACGATCGCCTTCGCCTGCTAAACATTCGCTTACCCGTGGACGGAAATGTTTACGACTTGTCGTTAGAGTCGACGAGAGAAAACCGATGTGATATTTCGATTACGTAGAATGTTTTGTTTCGATCGATAATTGGATAACTTTCGACGAAATCGAGAACAAGTGATTGGATAAAGAAAAATGTAGCGAGATAGAAAATTCATCGACCAATCTTCGAACTATTTATATATATTTGTAATCTCGATTTTTGGAAAAATAAGAAAGCGATAAGATTTAACCGTGTTCCAAACTACGAAACGAAATCTTCGAACGAACAAATATTTATTCCTATTTATCTTTTCGAATTTACGAAACGAATTTCGTACTGTGGATACTACGAATGTCTGAATAATTGTCCATTTATAGACAGATTGGGAAAAGTATACGAGGAAAGCGACTGGATTCGTGGAACGACAGAGGAACGTACATGTTCGAATCCATTACTGGTGATAATTGGAACGCAAACAGGATTTATCGGTAAATACGTAAACGTATTCAACGCGTTCGCGATTGCAAAGGACGGCGCGTGACGCGATACTATAATTAGTCGCAAGGAAACGCAACAGATTCAACTGTTTTTTTTTTCTTCTTTTCGCGTTTTCTAACACTTTTGCATTATATTATCTGAAATGAAATGAAATAAAAAGGAGGAACGATTCTCGTCTTAAGTCAAGACTGCATCGAGAATTCTCTTCCCCTTAATTCCCCCGATTGTTTCCGACAATCGGGCTACGTCAAGTTTATTTTTAACGCGCGAGAACCTATGACCTTCGCCTGATTTGGAAGTGAAAGTACCTCCGAGTACCGAGCCTCTTCCGCGAGAGGTGTGTTGCTTGCCTTCGCCTATATACTTCCTTCGAAATATTCGTTTGCACAACGAATGGCCGAAAAAACAAAATTTGACGAAATTCCTTTCGTTCCAGCTCGAAAGTTCGAAGACCTTTCTCAACGATAAAGTAAAATCTTCGAGCTCATCAACTCCCACGTCGTCATTATTTCATCTTCCCCGCGATGCAAGAGTTTTACGCAAGAGGTCGATTCAATAAAACCTCCTCGAACGATCTTTCGAGCAGATCGAGGAGCACAATCGAGTTCGCCATTATCCCTTCCCCACGAATAGATTAACTAATGGCTTATCGTTACTCACCACGTCCTTACGCGTGTCCCTCGTGAATTCGCCGATGACACGCTCCTCCACCACGTCGCGGACGTCCTGCACCGAGGTGAAACCGGACGATCGATCGATCACGTAAGTGGATCGAGTCGCGTCGATATCCGTGCTATCCTTTCTCACATCGCGCTCCACTTTCGAAATTTTCGTGGTATCGCGTCCAGCCAAGGGAGAGGAGGTTGGCTCTCCTCTGTCCTCCGTCGTCGGCTCGATCTTTCCCCGATCCTGCGGTTTCTCGTACACGAACGAGCCGTCCCAAGTCGAGGCGCCCGGTTTCGTCGGTCTCGAAGATCTGTCCACTGTCCTTTCAGGGCTGGTGGGGCGGCCACCCTTCTCGTCTGGTTCTCCGCGAGGTTTCTCGTCGCCGATCTCGCGAACGATCGTCGCGGAATATTTGGACGAATCGAGGATCTCGGTATCGAGTGTGGTCGAAGCGACGAATTCGGAAGTCTCCTTCGAGGCGTCCGCGACGGTGATGGATTTTTCGGTGACGTAGATCGGTTGCTCGTCGTCGTTCGCCGATCTTCCAAGATCCACCGGAACGTCCGTGGACGGTTTCTTCTTATCGTCCTCCACGGACTTCTTCTCGTGGACGAAGGAGCCGTCCCAGGTCGAGGCGCCCGGTTTCGACGGCCTCTTCTCGACATCCTTGGCGCGAGATCCTTCCTCGATCGTGACGGACTTGTGCACCGTGGACGTTGGAACGCCGTCGCGGACGATCACGGTCTCCACGGAGCTCGTCGAGTAGTCGAGGTTCGAGGAGTCGGAGTAGCTGTGGTGCACGCTCGATTGCTCCATCACGATCGAATTGCTGAAAACTTTGGACGCTCGTTCGCCGGTGTCGGCCACGTGCTTCCTCGATCTCGGAACGGGGCCGCCCTCCATCGATTCTCCTCCGCTCTCGGGCCTCCTCCTCGTCGATTTCTCCGCGACGAAGGTCCCGTCCCAGGTCGAGGAGCCAGGCTTCGCGATCCTGGCCCGATCCCTCGCCCCTCTCTCCGGTGTTTCCGGCCTGCTCGAGGAGTAATCGGCCGCGACATCGCGCACGACGACGGTCTCGTGGAGGAGCGACGAGTCCCTGACGTCGGTGAAACTGTGCTGGCTGGACGAGTGCTCGACCACGTAGGAAGCCGTCGTCGAGATCTCCGCCTCGTTTATCGAGTTGTCCCCGGTCACGTCGCGGATCACGATCGTCGACTCGGTGTTCGATTTCCGGGCAGCCTCCTCCCCGACCCGCGAGGACCTAGCCGCGTCTCGACTCGATCCTCCTCGAGGAGGAGGAGGAGGAGGAGGAGGATGGCCGTCGTCCTCCTCCAAAATAGCGTCGGACACGGAGCTCGCCTTTTCCACCGTCTTCCTCCTCTCGTCCGCCGTGGCCGCCGCGTATTCCACGATGTACGAGGAGGAGACCGACTCGGTGGACAGACGGGACACGTTCCGCTCCTCGCTCACGTCCTCCACGTCCACGTCCGAGTCCCGCCGTTTCTCGCCCCTTCTCACCACCGTCCTCTCGCCCCCGTTCCAGCTCGACTCCTCCAGATTCCTCGAGGAATCCTCGCCCTCCACCCTCCACGACCTCTTCTCGCACGAGCTCGCGCTCTCGTACCTTCGAACTCTCGCCTCCGTCGTGGCGGAGTCGAACACGTTCCTCTTCCTCGGCTCGGGCGTCTTCTTCTCGATCACGAACGTGCCGTCCCACGCGGACTCGCCCGGCCTCGAGCGTCGAGGGCTCTTCCTGGGATGCGCGAGATCGGTCGCGTCCACGATCCTCGAGTCGCGCATCACGAACGAGGAGGAGGAGGAGGTCTCTGCGGAGATTTCAACGCTCGCTGCGTTTCGAGCCTCGGAGACGAGGCGATGCTCCGTTTTATCGAGGGGAGACGGACTCTCGCTGACGAACGTGCCGTCCCACGCGGATTGCCCAGGCTTGTTGCACCGCGTCGCCACCTCGCTGATTTTCTTCCTCTCTCCGGTTTCCTCGCCGCGAGAGGAGGCCCTCTTCCCGCCTCCCCGCCTGTCGCCCGTCAATTTGACTGCTCGAGGCGCGGCCTCCTCGACCTCCACGCTTCGACTCCGTGACCTGCCCACCTTTCCTCCGTCGTCGACCAACTTTTCGTCCGTCTCGTGAATTCTCGTTCTGTTCGTGCGCTGTCCGTCCCTGGTCGTCTCCTCGTAGACCTCCTCGCTGCTCGCCTCCCTGCTCTCGTACGACGACGTGGCACCGTTCGTGATCGCGGTCGATCTTCGATCCTGCTCGACGATCGACGAGCATTTCTCCACGAGGGACTCGCTCCTCCTGCTCTCCTCCACCTCGCTCGAGGACTCCCCTGACGATTTGACGACGCTCGAGCGAGTCCCGGATCGCTCCTTCGCGATAAAGTCTCGACAGGTTTTGGCCGCGTTGCGGGGAGGGCGGCTCGTCTCGACAACGTTACCCTTCGAATCCGTGATCACCTCGAACACGCTGCTCCTCGACTCGCTCTCCACGATCTGCCTCGCCTCCTCGACCACTCGCCTCGTAGACACAACCTCCACCGTCTCCACCACGTCGGAGGAACTCGCCGCGACTTCCTTCCCCCTCAGCCCCCCGCCCCCCTTGCGTATAGTCATTCCGCGGGACAGACTTCCTATTTCCGCTCCACCCGCCGATCTCTCATGCGAGATAAATCGCGGAAACCGTGCACGCGAGCCGCGCGCTGTCAACTGTAAACTTGGGTCTCTGTCGCGACAGTTGGAGCCGGACTGAAGCGACCGGCCTCGTTCGCAAACTCTCTCTCTCCCCTCGTCTTTCTTACACTCTCGTGTCTCTTTCTCTCGCGCTTTGAGTTGCTGTCTCTCTCTCTCTCTCTCTGTTTCTACGTCTCTGGCGTTGTCGAATACGCGTGTTCCCTCGGAGATGATAATTATCGTGGATCGGGTTGCGATGTTCTCGGTTCGATGCCGCGAGTCGATGTGGCATCGGCGATGCCTCGCTGGCCCTAGTGACCACACGGTGAACCGTTCTTCTCCGTCACTACCATTGCCACCGCGTAGCACGGCTCTTTTGCCTGGAGAACCCGATCCGCTCTCTCTCTCTCTCTGCCTACTTTTCCTCTCTCTCGCTCGTGTGTCGCCCGGCGTGGGATGTTATTCGCCGCGTACGCGCCTCGCGCGTGTGCTAGTGCACGCACACACCACTCTCTCAGCCTCGATTCTTGTTGCGCGCGCGAGAGAGAAGAGAGATAGCGCTCTCTCTCCTTCCGAGAGCCGTCCTCGCCCCCCTCTCCTCCCCGATCCTCTTTAAGGACACGATTTTATCTCCGATCGTTCGTCCTTTTCCCTCCCTTTCGCGTTTACGCTCTCCACTCTGTTCGCCTCGCCTCGTTTCGTGCCTTTTCGTTCGCGACATTGCTCGCGGGTGCAACGAAACGCGTGTAAATTAAAAAATGTACGTGTGTAGGTTGAGGAAGATAGGATAGATTCGAGGTGTTGGTCGTATATATTATAGTATCGAAGATTGATCCTCTCCAAATATTTCGAGTTCAAAATATTTACAGTTTTTAAGCCCGAGTGATTTTAGAATGTACGGTGAAAAGAAGGGATCTAATGCGGATCGCACTGTACATCGAGGATATATAGTAAAGTACAATGCGTCTCGCCTGTCTCGTTACATCGTTCCATCCTCGAATTATTAAGCTTCAACTTTGTCCGATCGCGGCGCTAATTCCTGTTCCCATCGGGGCTAACTTTAGCCGAGTATAATGTACGAGAGAGAGAGAGAGAGAGAGAGAGAGAGAGGTTTTCCCGCGCTCGCATTATTCGACGCACACCTGCCGCCACGGATGCGATTGTAATCGCATTCGATTCATTTACGCTACAAGTTCATCGCTGTTGTTGCGTAACGCGCTTCGAAACGCGTCTCCTGTTGAATTTCTTTTCTTTCTCTCTCTTTTCGTGTAAACGCACGACAAACCGCGCTCTCCGTCCCTTTCGAGACGATTATTTACTTAAAACGTATCGCATATATTCATATGATCGAGGATAATTCTAATTAACTAGTAATGGCAAGAGAATTTTGAGAGAATTTTATTTCGAACCGCTACAAAGGTGAAATTTACTTACTTTGATGTATCATTTATATGATCGACGATCTAGGATAATTCTAACAAATGCCGGAGACAAATTTTGAGAGTATTTTATTTCGAATTACCACAAAGTGTAAAAGGTGAAACTTATACTCCCGTCTTCGTTTCCATTCTCGAGGCGATCATCCCGCGAACGGGAGTAGCAATTGGGAAGAGGAAAAAAGCCAGAGAGTTTCGCGGCCAAAAACTGAAACTCGGTTTCCGGTCACGTAGAATTTTTACCGGCATTTGGAGCGGCGCGAGTCTAAATATCCCTTACTCGGATTTTTATCGCGACCCGTCCGCTAAAACGGCCGCTTTGTTTCGTCCGCGGCGAATGAACGGCCCTGCCTCTATTTTTACGCGCTGCATCGAGACGGCGCGGGTAACAGAAGCACGTACACGGTGGTTCTCTCTTTCACCGGGAGGGCAGCCGCGAAACGCGTACACGGAGAGAACAAAACTCTCTTTTCAACGGAGAGCATTATTCGTTGTTCGTGCGCGCGGCTATCTTTCGCGACCGAACGAAAGATATTCTGACCGACATTTTCCCCTCTCTCTCTCTCTCTCTCTCTCTCTCTCTCTCTCTCTCTCCTCCTTTCTAAGAGATTACGTTGCGCGCGCGCTCGTGCACGAGTGTAAACTCAATTTTCGCCCTTCGCTCGTCACGCTTCCGTGCGTGAACGAATCTCTCGAACAATGAGAGAAATAAAAACGAGACGACGACGACGACGACGACGCGATCAAATTTTGAAAGGAATAACGCGCAATACATTCGTAGGGAGTGGCCGGCAATATTTTTCTTAATGATTTCGAAACGATGAGTCTCGATGAGTTAACGATTTCTTTTCCTAAACGAAATATAATTATTCCACGACTTATATAATTAACGAACGGACAAACGTTTCCTCGATATTTCCTATCTTACTCGAAAACGAGCTCTCCTTAATCCCTGTTCTAAACGAGCGTGCTTTCGAAACGTGAAATTACTCCGAGCAATTACATCGATTAACCCGACGCGATGTTTTCGTCTGGCTTACGTTGGAAACAAGATTGGTGGCGAGCGGTCGCGAATACGAAATGGACGCGTCTGCAGAGAGAGAGAGAGAGAGAGACGAGGAGAGGGGAGGAGAGGGGCATGTCGAAGGAACCGGTCCCGGTCGTGATGTTTCTCGGTGTAAACCGGGCGATGACGTAGACCGCAGGGAACCGCGACGAGCCCGCGGACTCGTATCGTATCGTATGGTATCGTTCCCCTCGAGGTGTCGGATTTGGTTCCGACCGATCGCCATTATTCTCGCGTGCGCTACGTGGTCGCGCACCGGCCGCTGCGTCGCCACGTTTACGAGCGTCGTTAACGAGCTGACACGAGTTGAAGGAATTATCGTCGGAGATCTGTAAACCGGTGAGGATTTATCGGTGCTCGGAATTGGCATTAGGGGGAAGGAGACTTATCGCCGGTGTCGATGCCGCGTTTCCTCCCGGCCCCGAATTTCCTATCCTCTTTCGTCGACGTGTCCCTCCCTCCCTCCCCTCCCCCCCTCCTCTCACCGCTGCCATTAGAATTCCGATTCTAAACGATTCTTCTCTCAACGTGACACGTAACATCGTTGCATAACCGATCATTTCCGCGCGCGTGTGTGTGTGTATATATATATATATATATATATGTATGTATGTATATGTACATCTCGTGGCAATGTTAATATCGTCGATGAGGCATTTTTCTCCAAGGTAACGTCAGGTTGCCTGATTTGTCGTTTAACCGTCGCGCAAAGTAAGCAAGAATCCACGCGTCCTTGGATTCGATGATGAAAAATGAGAGACGGTGATGCAACAGGAAATGCGACGTTGGTCAGACACGCGTAAAGGATTATATACGCGCTCGGATCGCGATCTGTCCGGCCTTCGGAGAGGTGAGACACGCGACGAGGTGACGAGAACTCGCCGAATTATCGACGTTGCCGCCTCGAATCGTGGCGTAGGTGGCGCCAATATAGGTGCAACTAGCGAGTGGCTCTTTCTTTAGCTCTTTGAAGCCTTCGACTTTTCGCCTCGATGCATAATTTAATACGCACTTGTGGACGACGCATCGAGGGGGAGGAGGAGGAGTGACGAAAAAAAAAAGGAAAAAGCAATTTCGCATCGATCTACGAATCGAAGTTATTTTTACGCGGCTCGAGCAAGTAACAATCGGATGATTTATTATTGGCAGTGAAGGAAATATATTCGATTCGATCGATTTTTGTGCACGATCGATCCCGATTTCGGATTATGGAGCGAAAGTAGCGCGCCTGTCTCGCCGCATTTCCCGTGAAAGAGAAAAAAAAAGAGGAAAAAAGAAAAAGAAAGGGAAAAAAGCGTCGTGGGTCGAAGCGAAATCAACTTTGGTGCTCCCTATTTGGCGAATGCGCTGGAATCCGTAGGCGAACCAGTCGAACGCGTCATCCAAGGGGAGACCGACCACACAATCGCTATAACACCGTTTATATACAACGATCTTCGACATAAGAACGAACGCCATTGAACGAAGACGTGTTTGCGCCTTCCTCCAATGCTTCCATTCTTCGATGCTTCCATCAAACTGTGACTCATTCTTCTCAAACGTTCGCTCATTCACGCACTCATCATGATCGACTTTCATATCCGTTTTAATATCGAAACTGTCGTCGGCTAATTAAATCGACTCGATACACGGTTTATAGAGATACGTGGTGGAAAATCGTAGAATTCGATTTCTTAGAAATTCAAAACTAATTAAATCAACTTGTTAATCGATCGATGCACGGCTTATGGAGATACGTGGTCGAAAATCGTAGAAACGAAAAATCACCGAAAATGAATTCGATTTCTTAGAAATTCAAAATTGTCATCGGCTGATTAAATCGTTAAATCGATCGATGCACGGTTTATAGAGAGATGGTTGAATATTAGAAAAAAGATCGGCAGAAACGAAATTCGAAACTGTCATCGGTTAATTAAATCGTTAAATAGATCGATGCATCGTTTATACAGAGATGGTTGAAAATCAGAAAAAAGATCGGCAGAAACGAAATTCGATTTTTTAGAAATTCAAAACTGTCATCGGCTAATTAAATCGACTCGTTAACCGATCGATGCACGGTTTACGGAGATACATGGTCAAAAATCGTAGAATTCGATTTCTTAGAAATTCAAAACTGTCATCGATTGATTAAATCGTTAACTAATCGATGCACGGTTTATACGAAGATTGAGATTGAAAATCGTAGAAACGAAAGATCGGCAAAAACGAAATTCAAAATTGTCATCGGATAATTAAATCGACTCGTTAATCGATCGATGCACGGTTTATGGAGATACATGGTGGAAAATCGTAGAATTCGATTTCTTAGAAATTCAAAACTGTCATCGATTGATCAAATCGTTAAATCGATCGATGCACAGTTTATACAGAAATAGTTGAAAATTAAAGAAAAGATCGGCAGAAACGAAATTCGATTTCTTAGAAATTCAAAACTGTCATCGATTGATTAAATCGTTAACCGATCGATTTATACGAAGGTTTATACGAAGATTGAAAATCGTAGAAACGAAAGATCGGTGGAAACGAAATTCGATTTCTTAATTCGAAACGTGCATCCGTTTACGACGAAGAAGGCCGCGATCGAATTCCGAAGTGGCGATCGAAGCGTTTTCGAGCAGGTTACGATCGTTTCTCACGGGCATACGTCGATCTTTATGGTTAACAGGGTTAAGTATACGCGAGGAAAAAGTGAGCCACCTCGCGCAAATCAGGCTATCCTTCTCCTCTCCTCGTCCTCTCCTCTCCTCTCCTCCGGGGGAATCGAAAGCTTGCCCAACTTGAAAGACGCGGCCTCGACTGCCTCCTTTTATAATGGATCGCGCTATAATGAAGCACGGTACGCCGCGTTCCCTTATTAATTAACGTTAAAAGGGAAACTTTTGTAATTCCGTCTTCTAAGACGAAGCGATATACTCTGACCTCTCCTTCGCCCTTTCTATCGCCCTCCGGATCTTTAGCTATCGGCCCTCTCGGAAAATAATGCACTCGTGGATAATTAAAACCGCCCTCCTCCCTCTCCAACAAACTCTTCCCTCGCTTCGTCTATCCTTAATCCGATCTTAGGCCTATCTCTCGCGTATCGAGATACGCGTTCTTCACCTCGCTCGATCGTGAAGCTTTGGTGGATACGCTATCGTATCGTTGTAACGAGCCTATTCTAATCGAAATCATGCATAGTCTCCGTTTGATGCATTCCTAGTAATATGTTGCTAAAACTTTCGTTGTTGTTCTAATAAATTCTATCCGCACAGATGTCTTCCCTTAGATATTTCTTTATTATTTATCGAACACCCACGAAAGTGTGAAATTACCAGCCGAGTTCGATTTTAACGAGTCGAGTCGAAGAGCAATCTCGATGGTGATAGAGCAACGTTAATAAACAGGCGACGTGGAGAACCGTAATGTGATATATTACGGGTCGTACGAAATTCCATTAAAAAGGAACGTTTAAACCGCTGTTGTGATGAAAAATTTTATAGCGATTTCGATAGCGAACCATAAAAACGATCGCTTTTAATCCCACGGTTTATGAATAATATGATGCGCAGGGACGGCGTGCAATGCGTCCTCGTTTGATTTCCACGTTTTACACGAAGCCGAGAGAAGAAAAAGCGAATTCGAGGCAAACGAGATCCATAAGGGGCCATACGAATTTCTCGCGATGGGGATGATACGATGATGCATTTGCAAACCCGGCAAATGATGTCACACACCGTTTCGTTCGGCTTGCTCACGGGATACAGATACCCATCGACTTGATCCTTAAATACGTGGCGATGAATATCGGAGAGCGTTGGCAACGCACCCACCACGTGACCAGCGATACGCAAGTAGTACGCAAGTAAGACGAGAGATCGCGTCTCATACGACCGTGACACTAAATTACCGACTTGCGCAGCGGTTGTCGATTTTACAAGTAAGATCGCCCCCGTACAATAGGCAACACACGGCCAAATTAATCATCTTTCTCTTCTTCTTCTTCTTCTTCTTCTTATTTTGTACTTGAAAAACTGGTCTACCCAGACCCAATTCGAAACGATCGTTGCGTTGCAAACGAAAAGAATATGGCGGAGGGGAGTTGCACGATGAAAAGGAGACAGAAACATTGAACGTGGAAAAATATGGAATGACGTTGATCAATCTAATCTATCGTCGAAATACCCGATACGAAGACAGAGATTTCGGATAGAAAGGATAGTCAACCGCGACCCGTCGTGATATCAATGGAAATGCAATTACGAACTTGATATTAATTCTGGCAGAAATTGAATCATGGCCGGGCACGGATCGAGCGCGCGACAGCCGATACGAGGCAATGCAATTTCGTGCGGTGTTGGCGCGTAAGACGAAACCACGTGACAAATAGTCGTGACTATCGATAACCGCGCGCGGAGCCGGCCACAGGCACGTACAAACCAAGATCTCTTAGAGCTCGAGAACGGATCAGAGGGGTCAATACGCTCGTACGTCCACGTATATAACCGTGCACGAGTGCCTCGAGTGGATAATCTAATCAACCTATTAATATTGATATTAATATTTTTCGGCCTATCTTGCTTGCATAGAATTTTATTTATCGGGATTCACGAGGATATACAGTACACATCTTTTTAGCGCTGCAGATGTGGTTACCAGAGTGATTCTATTGATGAAACAATAGAATGTACATGAACACGGTATGTGAAAGAACGGGCTATATCGCGATCCACATACGCTTGGAATGTAATGAATGGTAGGTAGAAGTAAATGCGATGAAAAATCAATGGCAATTGTCGCATTAATGTACTACTGTTGTTCGTGGTGCAATATTAATCGAGGGTATACTATGTGTGCTAAATTTATCACTTTGTACGAATAATAATTTTAATTAATAAACTTAATCCTTAGCTTATGCACCTTTTCTAAATAATAATTAATCGCGTTATCACGATTGATCGATATCTCATTGAAACGTTATGGTGTCAAAGGAAACGCTCTACGCTTGTGAGAAAATCGGATAATGTGCACTGCTCCTGCAAAACGGCAACCTTTATTACACCGCTGTCTACGATACGATATAGTGATTAAGTGCTTTGAAAATGTTACCGACGGTACCTAGATGTAAAATTTTCAATTTTAAATTTTCGTTGAAAAATAATTTTTGTTTTTTTTTTATAGAATAAATATCTGCGGAAAAAACTTTTTTATAGTTTTGGAAATTAAAAAAAAATAGGCTGTAAAAATTTATTTCACGTTTTATATATCGTACTTTTTACATATACTTTTATCGAATAAAAAAAAAAAGAACTTATTTTATGTTCTTCACTTAATATTACATTTTTTTTCTAATTTTTGTATTTGAAAATTAAATTATTAAACATTTGAATTAATTTGTTTTAAAAAATGATTACGAGAAAAAAGTAACAAATGATAAAAAAATATCAATGTTTCATCTTCTCTTTCACTTCCAAATACGTATACCGCATACTTTTGTCGTAAATATTATAAGAAAGTTTTTCGAAAAATTTGAAAGATTAAACTTACCTTCAGTTACACCATTCTAGCGACGTTTCTATATAATGTATCGATCAACGTCTCGTAGAAAGATGACAGTGGTTGTTCGATCATTGCCAAATCGCGATGTTGTGACGTTAATCGGCTGGAGGGATGCAATTTCAAACAACGCATTGTTATCCGACGAAATTGAACGAACGTTTGGCACACATTCGGTAACGGCGAAACGCCGTTGCACCGACGGCGGTTCGCACCTCACAGACACATCGCGACGTCTGACGTTCCCGCGCCCATTGGCGTCGAAGTAGCGTCGTCATGACGACCGCGCATAACAATCTTCGTACACGCGCAACATGTTTCTATTCTATAAATTATACGCGGCAATATTCGGATTATAAGAAATAAAACTATAAAAACTTTTGCTAAAATATTCGGTCGATAACCGTAGGAAATATGGTGAGTGTATTTCGATCGATATTTATTGTTTATAAAATATAAAAACAATTGTATATTTTAAGTCTATATTTATTTATATATATTTATTTTAGAAATATACATAATGATTAAAGAAAAAGAAAATGACGACTAAAATTTTAATATTAATAATGTTATAGTTTATGTGAAGTTCACAATATCTTGTTAATTATAAATAAATTCACTTTATGCGTGACTTTTGTTAATATTTAAATAGTAAATATTCCTGATTCTACAATGAAAATGCATATAATAAAATGTATTGATATTTGTTCATAACTACACTTTACTACACTTTCAACCATTAATACCTTTTATATAATACCACTATGATAATGATAAAGTAATAATGAGAAATTAAAAACAAAGAGATATAATTGCAAAAATTTAAAAAGAACAGTATTTTGTGTTTCAAAAATAAATCTATAAAATTATAATTATTAAATTAAAATTTAGCTTGATTTTGATATTTTCTATATTATATTATAATTCTTATTATTATAATCATAAAGAGATTATTGCAATAAACTTAAAATTAAAATATTAAAATAACTTTATTTAAAAAAAAATTTCAAGTTTGGATTTGAAGATCATATTGTATTTTTCTAAAAAATAAGTAAGTTTATTTTTACTCTTAGAATATATAATATATCAACGTTAATACCAAATATTAAAATGAACTTTGTCCAAAGATATCTTCTTCGACCAATATCTGTATTGATAAGTTATTTATAAGAGAGGTCAAATTTTTATTATATTATAATAAAATTTTTTACTCTATTTTATATTTTAAATTCTTTAAAAATAAATTTTGTATAATCAAGTGAGACAAACTAAACGCTATCAAAAGATAGAATTTGAAAATTTTTTATAAGACTAATAAATATGACAAACACATAAATGTATAATGCTTATGTACATTCAATAAAATAATTTAGATTATATGTATTAAATTATATAAAGTATAAATCTATTATGTATGTTATATTTATGTTACTAAGTTTTTTTTATATTATTGTATAAGATGAAAATATTTTTTATTAAAATGAATATTATATTTCTTTATTATCTTTCTAGATTTTTCATATAAGTTTTGAATAATTTAAGTATTATAATTTTTTAATATACTTTTATTAATAATAGTACTACAAAAAATAGAACATATAATAGAATATATATAATATAAAAATGAAAATGGATTAAGTAAGTTTCTTAGTAAAGAAAAACTATTGAAATTACATGTAAAATAATAAAATATTAACAGCTTGATATAAAGTAGTAGCATAGCCTACAAAAAAAGCTATTACTCTGTGAGGTTGTTTTGCAAATATAGCATACACTAATGTGTGAAGAATTCTAGCAATTACAAAGGTTCTGATTAAGAGTGAAGCTAACCATATAGAAGGATTTGTAGTTAACCAGACGAATGTAACAATATACCATATAAGAATATTTTCTAAATCATTTAAATGTGCTCTGCGTACACGTTCAATTTCAGGATCATTGTTAGCAACTTTTGCTCCTTTTAGAGTTATAGCATCTTCAGGATTTAAAAATATCTGTAATATAAAATTTTATATATATATATATATTTATATTTAAAATATAAAAACAAATATTTATTATAAAACTGACAAAACAAAACATTTATTGAAAAACATACCTTATTTTTAAATCTATAATATGCAGTTAATGGAACCATTGCAACTAATTTTAAAGCAAGTATAATACCCCAAAATGCAAAAATTTTAAAAATTTCTGGTTCTATAAGAGATGTATTTAAAGACATTTTGATCTTATTCGATGTAATTTAATTCAATAAACTATTTGAATAATAATAATAATAATAAATCACGTCGTGTGTTCAAATTACGTTGCGTTAAACCACGCAAAATGTTTCTGAAATTATAAAATGATATTGCAATCTTCAAGTATTTATATAACTATGTTTAAAAAGTATGAGAGTAGGGATAGATTAAAAAATTTAATTATCATCATACATTAGCATATTTTTCTGCGTAAAATGAGAAAAAGAGGGGGCAAGAATATTCTTTGATATATTTATCTAAAAATCTATGTAAATACATATTTTTGTATTTCTTTATATTTGAATATTTGTTATATTTTTTATCTTTTATATCTATTATAACTTTATATTTATCAAATATGTATTAAATTTAAAATATAATTCAAAAAATAATATTTATATATATATATAATGTGTGTGTATGTGTATGTGTGTGTGTAAATAATATAGAAATTTTATAAATTCGTTAATTACAAGATTTATATTTTTGTCCAATATTATCCAATGAAAATACGTTAAATACAAGATGCTTTTTACTGATTGGTTATTTCTGTTAGTATTTATGTAAAAATGTACAATCAGAATTCTCTTTAACAAGAAGGATTTAAGCGACAAGGATATATATATATATATATATATCGTTTCTTTATACGTCACGTGATTGGAGATATACTTTCCAATCAGGAAACAGGAAGTCTAGATATTTATTAAATGAAATATTAAATTGGTCTAAGTTTTTAATCGTCAATTAAAATAACATGAAAGAAAACTTATTGAATCAATTTAAATATAATAATTAATTTGTTATAAATTTATTTTCGTTTAATAAATATCGATGATATATTAGCAAATAGGGAATATTGTAGTGCGCATGCGCGAGAAGCAACGCTGACGCAGAAGGTACGTCAGCTGTTTTGTTAGAGGTGCATGTATCGGGAATAGTATATTGTTGACTGGAGGGGCACTTCGCAGTTTGTTAGTCTGATCATATTTCTTTGTTTATTTGATGTGCAGAATCGTACTATCATCATAGAAAACGTCCTGCCGCGAGTGAAAAATCACGACACGTTGAGAAACGGCTAAGAAAATTATAGTAAAGACCGTAAATTGTCTGGAAAACCCGTTGGAAATTGATTCTCACGAGAAGGAGTAGTGTTCGCAAAGGCGTCCGTCCGACTGTAGTGTTCTGTGCTACCACTTCAGGAGGTTTGGGACGTTCCGCTTCCTGGAACAGACTGCAACTCTACTTCCAGAAAAAAAATATGGCACAAACAACGAGTAGCGCTCTGAGGGCACTTGCCCTTGAATATAAAAGTCTTCAAGAGGAACCTGTCGAGGGATTCCGCGTGAAACTCGTTAACGAGGACAACATGTTTGAGTGGGAAGTGGCTATCTTCGGGCCCCCGGATACTCTTTACCAAGGAGGATACTTCAAGGTAATTATTATAATTATTATTAGCTTTTGTTCGTTTAAAGCGTAAAGTCGGCCAAGTTAAAAAATTCTTTTATTTTTATCTTTTTTCTATGTAAACATTACAGTACAGATACATACTTTTCATTTTGTTGGTTATGTTTTTGCTTTTGCATTCAAAAGGTTCAATTTTTTTTTTTTTTTCATCGAAGAAGCTTGTTTTATTCCAATTATTAAATACGATTAAAAATTTTCAATTATATACACATTGTTTTGTTAAATTTATGACTACTTCGTTATTAATTTTTTTTTTCTTTTAATGATTTTTGTTTGCTTAAGAATGGTATATTTTTACCATAACTTCTTTCCCGCCAATCTTAACAATAACATAAACTTAACCATTCATTAGTAGTAGTAAGTTAAATTTACATGATAACACGCGAAGCATTACGATTACCTTGACCAAAAAAGCAGCAACGCGGATGATGAGTTCGTCGCGATTAATCCTTTGATTTCTCTAATAGCAGGCGTTGCAATGGTTATTGCCGTAAATTTGTTCGTCTTTCCTAGCTCGTTGCGAATGAATGTTTTCACGTATAAGTCAAGCAGCGACTTTCAACCAACATTGAGCAATCTGAAAATTAAAGATTACTCAATGCAGTCGGATCGATTGCGTTCCACGTTGATTTGCCCTTCTTATAGAGCTTTTCTTATCGGATTTTTACACGTGTATCCCACAATCGATAATACATCTCGAGACGCAATATCGCAATTGTTCTTATTAAATACAAATATTTTCCAATCCTGTGGTTCTCGATATATCATGCGATACATATAATTAATACAATCGCATGACCATATTTAAAAAAAAGTATAATACACGAGCAATGATATTTAGAGAGTTTCAAATAAAAAAAGAAATTGTTTGATCTCTTTTTTAAATTTTTTTAAATAACAGTAGTAGCTACGATATCGTTATATATTTTCAATCTACTTTTAGCAAATAGAAAATGAATTCTGCCGTTACCGTACAGTTATATGGTTTTTTGTACAATCCGTGTCCGCTTTCTAAACCACTCTCTGCTTCGTTATGAATTTACGAACACTTATTCACGTAACGCGAACGTTACCTATCTTCCCACAGCAATATAACTGGTCGCAACGAGCACAACACCGTTATTTGCGAATCGTATCGTTCCGTACACGTGATCAGCATCTACGTGGGTGTCTCGAATCCTGTTCCACGAGATTCTAACTCACGCTTTGTAATCGTAATGCGATTCGATTGTAAACAATGTCGTCACATATTATTATCATGGTAATACGGTGTGTTCTTTGTTGCTAGGTGGTTATCGCGATAATGCGACACACATAGTATTGTTAATCGACATTTCTCGCTGTCCACTACAAAAATCTTGCCGATCATTTAAATTGACAGTTGTCTTCTGACTCAACATTTTACTCGATTGCAAGACCGCTTCGACGCAATTTTAATTTTCTCGCAATTCCTCTTAATCAATGAAATCTAATATTTCATCGTTCCACGAGTTAAATTTTATCATCACGCACGCTTTCCATATTATCATTTTCCGAACGGAAATTATAACTTACGGTTTATCACGAACCGTATATTTCTTTCTCAGGGGTTTACGATCGACCCAATGAAGTCGAGGAGTAGCGTGTGTTGCCATGTTACATAAAACGCCATCGAGCATTGTCTCGTGTCTATCTTTGGCCGGCATCCCTCGAATCACCTGAACGACTTTCACCCAGTCCCATTCCGCCTCAGATGAACAGGCCGGATTTTTCTCTCCAGGGAAAAGCGGCGTGTCGCGCAAACAGGTCAGCTACGGCTACGGACGCCGATAAATGGGTCTCCTCCTCGCTATATACGTATATCTGTGTGTCGCCCGTGTCATTTTCTACAATCGAGGATCCCTTCCTTCCTTTCTTCTGATTTTGGCCCATTTAATCCTTTCACCTCGCCACGACGAGGAGAGATGGGCATCGCACGAGCCCGGACTTGACCGTAATGTATATAATGCCTTCTCTGTGCAACTGTTACTATCCGAATCAATATGCAATTCTCGTTTCACCGTCAAACCGTTAAATCTCTCGCATCATCTCGTGTATATACCTTTCGCTCGATCTTCTCGAATTGTTTTTTAATTTATCCATAAATCGAACCGCCGCTATATATCGCTGTTATTGTTGATCGCAATGACGAAAGTCATTAACGGAGCATTTTCAAGTGAAAGTATAATCTCCTCGTTGCCTAGGGAGAAAAAGTGAAAGAAAAAAAACCGAGCGAAGTCTCGATGACTAATCAACTCGAAGAGTCGAGAATCAACCACAAGATAGTAAAAAGAGTTTATTTCGGGCATCTAAAGATGGGAGACAACTACCATGTTACTATTCTATTCGTACTGTATTTCAACGACGGATAACACAAAATTTCGAAATAGGAATGACGAACGTTTCGAAAATTGAAATTTTTTTATTGAAATCGTACTCAATTATCCGTATTATTATTCTTATTGTTATCGATGTGACGTGTATTTATATCGAAGATCACGTCTCTTCGATTCGATTTACCGTTTACATACAACAACACTTGCGTTGTAAACACTTTTAACACATCATATTCGAATACCTGGTTTTCGTTTTGCTTTTTCTTTCGTTTGGCAACGAGGCTTTACGTTTATCGACCAAGAATTTCGAAATGTTACTTACACCGCGTCTCCTGTTACCACGCGTTTCCTCTTCTCAAACTGTGCGACACGTGCGATACGCGTCGTCCGTCCGGTAGTCAGTTAAAAAGTTATTGCACATTTGGCACGGTGACAAGTAATAGTTCGATGGATCGAAAGAATACGGAACTATTACGTGCCAGTAACGATCTCTCTCAGCTAAGCATAAACAAAAATTCTCATGTAGTAATTACGTTATGGGTTTCGGTTGTGACATTAAACGACCTTGTTCGACCAAACGTGTTTTGGAAGGAGAAAAAGAGATGATACCCGCTGCCTTTCCGATTTAGGTCAGTCCTTGATCCTCCCTGAATCGGCGCGAAGTTTACGTAGAACGATGGCCGTGTCTCGCAGTGCCATCTAAGGGGTGACCGTCAAATGCTTATGGTCGAAATAGGTCGAGAAAATTTATAGGTCACGCAGTGCAGTCGAATCGAAGGACGAAAAATCAACGAGTAAACGACCTTTTGAATATATCGCGACCATATTCCTCTCTCGTTAATTCTTCCGTTTAAACGTTCTTTCTCGTTCTCACCATCTCGATTTGAATTATAATGAATTTTTGAATCCCATTTAAATCGAACACTCGAAGTTTACCTTTCTCTCTCTCTCTCTCTCTCTCTCTCTCTCTCTCTCTCTCTCGAATATTACCGTGACTTTAATATTTTATAATATAATATAATTTTTCCGGTAAAACTAATTTTTCGCTTCCTGATCATTAAACGCTACATGCAATATTTTTTTTTTTTCATCATGTTATTATCAAGGTAATATGTATTTCTATCACGTGTTAACAGCACTGCATTATTCAAGAATCGGACGCTTATTCGTTCCGTCACACAACGTATTCGAGCGAAGTTACTATATTTTTCCTTAACCAGTATCGTCAGTTTCTCCATCGTTCCGTAACGTGATGCGAGCGATACAAATCTCGATTTTTGTCCGATATTTATCGCGCGCGCGTTACTTTGTTTTTCGTATTCGTTTCAGGAAACGTAAGGCCGTGTAATTGCATAAATAATCGATCTCGTCCTCGATTCCGCGAATACCTTTCGCCGATGTCATGCGAGATTACCGACTGATAACCGGCGCGATCGATTTTCCCGTGTCGCGTTCGAAATCGTCCGCTCCTTCGAACGACGAGCTGCCCCCCCCGAATGATTAATGTAATTGTCAAAGGCTTTATCTCCCGTTCGTGTCATGAAAAGGTTGATACACGATGAATCGGAAAAAACAGACGAAGGAGAGGAACGACTGGTCGATTCAACTTCGATATCGATCAATATTAATTCGGTTCGCGGTAAGAATATGTCCGACGGAAGAGAAACACGAGCGGAAGCAGGAGGATGGAAAGTAAGTTGATTCTAGTAGGACGGTCTTCTATCCCGGAGGACGACGAGCGTGGATATTTGGGCCATGACCAGGTTGCGATCAATATAGCGTCCGTCGGCGAAACCATCGACGAGAAAGTCTGCCAACAACGGGTTGGCCCTTGTGCCGTCATCCTGGTGCGTGAAACGGATTCATTTCTCTGCGTGAAACAGGAACGCACGTCCCTTCGCTCTCCCGGACGCTTTTCATCGCGATACAGAAGGAGAAGGGGGGGAGAGGTGATCGTCAATTTGTCCGATACCGTTATTCCGATTCTGTTGAAACAAAGCTTGCCTATTCATTAAGCGCCCATTATCGACCCATCCTTTATGCCACGGATTTTTGTTGCCTTTTCGGGGAATTGTTTATTGATCGTTAAGATAACGGTGAATGCGAGTGAATTCTTTCGAATTTCGAATAAAGGCTGTTTTTCCGGACAAATTCATCCCTCGCGTGATCGGGCTGTTTTTTGCCTACCATCGTTCATCAACTTTTTCCAGACGCGGCGAGCAATTCGTAAATGACTTGTAAATAATTTCCGGAGCCAGCCGAACGGAGGGACCGCCTTTGATAATTTGCATAAACGATTATCGATCGATCCATTCCAATGCATCTTTCTTACCGCGCGCGTCCCGCGCCCCTGTTTTCTTTCTGTTCCAGGCACACATGAAATTCCCGCCGGATTATCCCTACAGCCCACCCAGCATCCGGTTTATGACGAAAGTTTGGCATCCGAACGTGTACGAGGTGAGTAAATTAAAAGGAATTATCCCTTTTCTTCCCTCTTCCTTCGATTTCCTTTTTTCCCCTTCATCTCTCAAGCCTCGAGCTATAATCCTCCCTTTCAAAGGATTCAGTGAAATCGGCGACAAACAGAATTGCTAAAGAATCGTCGACCTATAATAAACATGCATGGATAATAATTTTAAAAGAAGGCGAAATCTATAGATCGTTTCGTATCGAATTTATATTTGCAATCGTTTCCTCGAAGTTTGTTCGACTTGGAATCGCGTCTCTCGCGAGTTCTACGTATGACCCTTAAGCGGCTAGCAAAGAGTCAACGACCGTCCAAAGCTCGTTGGATATCCTTGTCCAGTCACTTGTTGGAAGGGATGAGCCTAGGCGAACAAGCCGCGGCTAACGGGAATAAACGCACGGAAATTTCATGCGTCGAGCAACGTGCATTAATTATACAATGGCCGATGGACGTAGCAGCGAGTGGGATTATTACGAGAAGGATCCCGATACGGGCGTAGAGACGCAGCCTTCTGTTTTATTCTTGGAAATGAGTAAGCGTGAAGATGAAAGCCGCCCGATATCATTTCGTCTCGTAAATCGATCGATCTTTGATGGATAAATAACGGGGGGAGGGAAATAAGGAAAAGGAAGATGGTAAAATAAACGGTATCGTTACTTCTTCCCGATGAAAATTTTCGTTCCCGTTACATCGTGCGAATATACATATAGCCGGGCCTCGCGTACGCTATTTTCCGTGCAATGAATACTTTTCATACGTTACGTCCTTCTGTGCACAGAGGCCAATGCACCTACCGTCGTCTCGAGTTTGTCTTTCTTTCTTTCTTTTTTTTTTTTTTTTTTTTGTTTTTCTCAAAGAGCAGCAACAATATAAGTATAATTTGTTTAACGAATATATAATGCATAGATAATAGGGGGATTTCATTGTCACCTCGATGAACTCTGTAATCGGTGTTCCACGATTATCGGTCAATCGAAGCATATATATATCTGCACGTAGCTCGATGTTTTTTAAATACGCGTCGGACTTTTGTCTCTTCAATAGAGGATAGGCCGTCCTCGATGGAAAATTTGTAGAATTACGTACGTGGGGCGATTCGAGATCCGGGACTCGAAAATTTCACGTAGCCCCAACGACGTAGCGTTCAATGACGATGGAATGACTTTCTACCGAGCCTCTTTGTCCGCGACCGTCTCGCCACGTGAGTCACGTGCGTGAGAGATTTCTTGCTCCGCGGGGGATCTTACGACGCGTTGTAAACATGAGACACTGGCGGACAATAATAGCTCTCCCGCTTGAATTTTTCCCTCCCTCCCGGCAACGACGAGGACGGCAACGACGAAATACTCTATTGTTCCCTGCGAAACTCCGTTCGTCGAATGACAAGTTGCTGCTTCGTCGCTGGAATCTCTATGGTAATACCATATTCCTTTCGAGAAACGAGGAGGGAATCGTGGCAAATAAGTGGCAAAGGGGATCGAAACTTATGCTCGACAGTTATTCCAAGCTCTTTCGATGCGCATACTAACGTCACGTTATCGTATATCTTCGAACGAACCCGCTCGAGTTGCCTTCGTTTTCGCGCGATAATTCCCCATTCTTGTCTCCGCGACAATGTTTTATCGAGCGAAACGGTTGAAATACGGTCGAAACTTGGGTAATGACCTAACGGGCGTAAGCGCTTGATAATAATCCCCTTGACAAAACGAACGAGAGATACGAGTCTCTTTTCCTTTTCTCGCCCTCCTTTATACTCGACGAGACGCAAAGAAAACTTCCCTAGCGATCTCTGATCGAGCATGCGCTCTCTTCGAACTTATCCATGTTTCACGATGCGAATTTCGAGAACGCTCGAAACGCCGGTTGATACAACGCCCGCTCTTCCTCGAGTTCTTCCTCGAGATACGCCGCGGTTCTTTGGTCGAGGTAGAATCATTACAAAATCCATAGGCTCGTTTGCCCTCGGCGGAGAGGTCGTCGCCTCAAGATTCGACGAACCGTAAAACGTCTGACCGGCTGTACGTGCACGAGCATAGAGAGAGGTTCACGCGCGAGCCCTCTATCTGCCGTTGGCCTGCCTTTGTGCCCGAGCATCGTGTGCGAGTGGTGCGCGTATACGTGTGTCGCAAGCCCGCTCGACTGTGTCCGATGGCGGTGTATCGACACGAATTACGCGTGTATGGGTGCTGCCGTTTACGAGCTACGCTAAGGTCGTAAGGTGGAAACGTTCCTCGGATAAAGTCGCGCTTAGGACCTCGATCTTCTATTCTTCTAAACAGGGACAGGATTTTCTCGCATAGGACGAAAGCTACTACCTGTTAAGGGAACAAACGTGCCGGTATTCTTTGATTTTGAAAAATAGTGTTCGCGATGAAATTGAATCGGGGATAGGTAGAAATCGTTTCGAGGAATAAATGGACGTTAATAGAAAATTGGAAGAGTATATTTCGAAAGCGCGAAGTAAGTAAATGGGAACGCGCGCCCACGCCGTTTTGTCAAGATATTTAGAAGCGTTGATCGTCTGCGAGGCTTCCTGTTTGGATCGGTCAGAGGAGAGTTTCTCCTCCGCATCCACACACGTCTCTCGCTATGATTCACCGGCCATTGGAGGCGTGAAAGTGGTTCAGTCACCTCGTCAAAAATAATTCGGTTGTACGAATCGCGTTTCAGGTTAAATCCAACGTTGGTTATTTCGTTTACCAATTTGATCAAGAAGATCACGTATCACGTTTATTACGTTTTGTCGCAACACAGGCTAGATATTGGCAACGATCGAGTCGTATTTTTGCGATCAAAAATTTAAAATAGGGAACTAGGGGCCGAGTATAATTTTCTCCCGGATTTACGAGAATCCTAGAAGAAACTAAGCTATATATCTCGTGTACAGGTCTCAGGATAGTTTCTGATCGAGGGGGTCTATTTTCGAGGCTGACCAATGCTCGGCAAGGTGCTCGCCTCGTTCGAAGATACACTCTTCGTTTCTCTCCCTCTTTTTCTTTCTTTTGCCAACGTCGCTAATTTTAAAAATTTACTCTTTCGGTGTTTCGCTCGCACGAATGACGTTAACGACATCTACGACGAAGTAAGGCTAAGCTAATAATCGTGGAAAACGTCGTAATAACGCGAATTTTCGTTCTCGATCAAAATTAATCTTATCTTAGAAACGATTCGCTCGATTCGTTACAGTTGTACGTTACGAATCGCGAGTAAAAAATAACCATTGATCAATGAATATTTGTCGATACAAATTGCGTTGATATTTTGGTTAGCATGCGAATGGGAGGGGGAGTTGAGGAAAAGAGGAAGGAGGAAAAGAGATGTCCGCGTTTATTATATCGAAATTCGCGTTGTATAATTATATCAGGTATTTTCGAACGTCGCTCATCAAAGCCCAGACTTATTTTCGCCTCGTATAAGCGTCATGTACCACCAATCTGTCGAGCAGAAGTCGGTTCAAAGATAAAAGTTTGTCGTCCGTTATATCCGGCAAGAAATCGCGCACGACCTGTTGCACAACGTTGAAAATCAACTGTATTCGTCTCCGCATATTCGCTCTATTTTCCTTTCCAATTCAATTCTCCTATGTTTCATCGGTCTCACGAATCTGTGTTGAATTCGTGTCGCAAGAAAATTTATTTCACGATCGAATATCGAGTTTCGTTCCCAGAAAAAAAAAGAAAAAAAAGAAAAAAATTCGTTCTTTCTCTATCCAGACGGAATACCATCTAGATTTCCAATCTCGTTGGTCAGAATCGAAGTTCACGAGTGTCGGGTTGATAGATCGATTCGGATCACCTTACCAGCTGCGCATACGATACCGAGAAGTATTTTCTCGGTACGCAACAGTGGCCGCGAATTTTCGGGAATCGAAGCGGATTGAGAACTGTTCTTCTCTCTTTCTACCGCTGGCCACTAGCCAACGGCACTGCGGTATGCCATGCTTTTGTCCACAAAGAGTGTGCTTACCACACGAGCATATATATATATATCTATCTTCTTACCCCGCTCCCGACTCCCAGTTGTGCCTCGAGTCGAGATAGAAAGTAGGAAAAGAAATGTACACATTCAGCTCTTTATCATCGCGACGCGTCGATTCGGCAGCGCGCGACTTTAACCACCGAAACGGAAGATTTCGCAAGCTCGAATTTCCGAGCGACCCACTTCTACTATTTCGCGCTTGTAAAACTCTATCGCGCGTTAATAAACTCCGCCCATTCCTTCGCGATATATCTCAAATTTTTCTTTCCATCTTGTATTTTTCACGCGGCGAGAGCGAAAAGGAAAAGTCGGTTGTTGCCTCGCGAAATCGCAAAATCCTGTTCTTCGTAACTCGCTGCTGATTCGCAAAGTAAACGATGGTTTCGCTCGCGCGGAAAACAAACGACGGTGAAAGTTTATTTGCGAACAAACGGTTTTTCTTTCCGAGAAAAGCGACGAGCCGACGATTCCGACTCGATCCATCGAAAGTCTGAAAATTATTTTGCGAATTATTACGCGCGAGACGCGTTTTAATAGCGAAGAGAGCCGCGCGAGCGGCACGAGTTGGCTTTTATGTAGCCGTTTCTTATAACGATCGATCGGGTTTAAACGCTTCAGTGAACCGGGACGAACGTTACACGAAGACATACGGCGCTAGAAGTCGCCCGTGTAAATGCTAATCGAGATTACCAAGTAGATTAGTAGATGTTTCGACCGGCTGGATACGGAAGTTGCCGGCTGCTAGTAACGGTTGTGACGGACGAGAAACTGTGCACACCGCTTCCTTTCAATGGCCACCGCCACGTAGTTTCACCCATTGTTACGCTTATCCATAACCTGTCGATTAAATCTAATTAACTGTCGCGTTTCCGCGCTTCCATTATGCGCTTTTCATTAACGGATAAATTACCCTGTGCATCGCACAAATCTTGTTCGTATCCGATTATACTGTCTCTCCCTCCCTCCTTCCCTTCTCCTCCTCCTGTGAAACTGCCTCGATCGACAAAGAACGACAAGCGTGGCCGAGTTGCTCAACTTCCGAGAGCAAACATTTCCTTGCGTCACGAGATTTACATTCAACGTTGCGCGCTTTCCGCGAGAAGCGTTACGCGGTTCGCGTCACGATTTCCATGAAATCTTCGCTTCGAAAATCATTTTCGATTCGATCGTTTTTCCCGCGTGAAAATTTCAAAACGAAACGAATCGGCCATGTTGAAACACGATCGATCGGAGAATCGGTTACGTGGAATGGCGAATCCCGGTTTCGGTTGATTCTTTGCTTTGCTTTTGCCTTCTCACGCGATCGAGGAGAAAAGGAAAACGAAAAGAAATTTTCAGAGACGTTGCATGTCGTCCCCGTGCATCTCAAGCAGCAAACGTATACGTATGTTCGTGACTTGGGCTCCGAATATGGCGCGTAAAGGGGACTGGACAAGGATTTTCAACTCTGCGAAAGAAGTTGCGAGTTTTGTCCTTCGACTCAGTCGGGGATCGCTTGTTTCCAGCGATGCTTCTTCAGGGACGATTAACGTGCAACTCGCTCCCTCTCCTCCATATATCAAATAATTCTCTTGTCAAAATCGATCAAAGTTGCTTTTGGAATTCGTTTAAAAAATCTTTGTGCATCGAACCCCCCATCTTTTTCCTCGAACAACTAGTTATTGAAAAACGATTAAATATTAAAATTAATCGTTAAAATTTATGTTGCCTAGAATGGAGATCTATGTATATCGATTCTGCATCCACCAGTGGATGATCCACAGAGTGGTGAACTGCCATGCGAAAGGTGGAATCCGACACAAAATGTTAGGTGAGCATTACATTAGAATATATAGCATTGCACAGCATTAGAACAAATATTTTTTAAATATCTATTATTGCGTTATTCGAAAGAAATCCTTTAGAAATGGATGTGGCAGTCACGAAAATATCAGATCACAGCAGATCGCGTGACAATGCATCAAGAAACTTATTCTTCTTGTATCATCTCTAAGGACTTTTTAATAATGCATAGTATTTTGTATTTTGCATAATATTAAATATTGAAAACTGGTACTTTCACTATAGGTAATTTTAATGCTTGCCATTGTAAAACATTGATTCACAAAAAATGATAAACGAATTGTGATTTTGGAATAGGACGATCCTGTTGTCCGTGATATCGTTACTGAACGAACCGAATACATACAGCCCTGCCAACGTGGATGCCTCCGTAATGTATAGGCGCTGGCGCGACTCCAAGGGTAAAGACAAAGAGTATGAAAATATCATAAGGTACAATAATATTGATTTATTCCGCATTTTTTTTTTTTTTTTTTTCATTTATCTTCTACGTAACATTTTTTTTCCTCCTCCTTTAAATAACATAATTTTTCGATAATAATAGATATTATTTGATTATTACGATCGTGTAATATAAATTTATTATGATAAAATTAATTAATTAGTAATTTGTGTTTTTTTGAGAAAATATATGAAAATCGGACAAGTGCAAGAAAAGTGTGATTTGTTGATTACAGAAAACAGGCACAAGCAGCGAAGATGGAAGCTGAGAAAGAGGGGATCGTCGTGCCGGTAACGTTGGAAGATTATTGCATTAAAACTCATGCGAGGCCGGCCGAGCAACAGTTAGACATGACGGATTTCTATGATGACGAGTACGAACTGGATGACGACGATGATGACGAACAAATGAGCGCCAGCGATTACGAAGACGGTGACGACAGTGGCAATGGAGAATCGTGATCCATTTTCTGAAATAATTAAATAAACTCGAAAACGCTAATTATTATCAGTTCTGTATAGATTAATAAATTAACGGGCTTCTAAACCGGACGCTCTCTCTTTTCAGACGTGCCAGACCTAAAATTCAAGTACACGTTCAAAAAAAAGAAATTATTCGTCGTTTAAATGTTTAAGTAGAGTTTAAAATAACGTTGATTATTGCATAACTCGTTGTCGCAGATGTTTTAAGCAGAATCAACGTTAAATTTGGTTAATCATTTATCACTATTCTTTTTTATAATCATTCGAGATTAAATATGGAATGAGAAATAGTTTAATTTTGATTTTATTATTTAAAAATTCTAATTGGAAATTATTGCAACGCGCGAAAAGAATGAAATGAGATTTCATTGTAATCGAAAACGAATTCGAAAAAGATTCAAGAAATTAAAAAAAATTTTAAGAAATTAATCTCGGTGAATAAAACCAAAATTCTGTGTTTCTAATTTTAAGATATGTTAAATTGTTGAGAATGCCGTGTTTACAAGCTCTTTAACTTAAGCAATATACGGTATGAAAATGAGTACTTGTTAGAAGCACTGTGCTTGTTGTGTTGTGGTTGGCACGTCGATCTTTTAACTAGATAAAAAGTAAAAGGACCAATTGATTTACCTTATGGTGATCAGCGTTCGATAAAATTAATCACAATGAAAAGTACAATGATTGGGCTGGCTCAAGTCTTCTTTATCCGTGTATCGTATTTGAAATTATCAATGGGTATATCAATTGATCCTGCATTTCAAATCTTCGGTAAAATTTACGTTAAATAAAATGAAATTTCTCTGTGTTTCGTATGATTATTTATGTTACAAGCTAAAAGTTGGAAAAGAAATTCGAATGTGTGAGAAAAAAAACAAACTGCCAAAAAAGACCTGTTAAACATTCTTCGTAGTCATAAATTTTATTTAAGACAAGTATGATGTTCGAATGTTTTTCCTGATTGAAACCGCATAACCGAATAATTGATTTCATTTTTCTTTTTCTATACATGCAGATTTATATGCATAAGTTTAAATATTACTCTTAAGTAAATACTTCTTTATTATGAAGCTACGAGGATTGTATTTTACGAATTAGTTCAACAATTTAGAGCAGGTCTTTAGACAGCTTGTTTATTCATTATTATATTCATGTTTAAAACATTTATAGTATAATTTTTTCCTATGATCGATACATTTTAAGTTTCAATGATTTGTTTCGTTAACATTACTAAATTTCTTGAGAAAAATACTGATGTACGTTTATTAACTTCTACGTGCATTGCGCTACATCCACAAAGTTAGTTTAGCTTATAACAATTATTAAGATCTCTTGATGTTAAGTATTATCTTTCACACGGGGACGAAGCTTTGTAGGTGAAATTGATTAAACATAAGCTTACTACTTAAGTGAAAGGAATACCAGATACAGCTAACCTACTCTGTGGTAGTGTATCTGTGCTCGTACGACTGAAATTGTAAATAGTACATGAAACTCAATCTTAAAGACATGAAATGTGTAAATGGTACTTCTATCTTCGTTCTCCATTAGCCATTTTATTAAAAGACCAAAATTAAGTGTTGAAAAATGTTAAACGATAAAATAAAAGCAAAAGAATATTTAAATTTCAATATTGTCTAAAGGAAACATATATTCAGCGCTTGTAGTAGTATAGCAAAAGATAAATATTCCCTAGTTCCTTGACATACTGTAAAACTTTTTTTTCATTTCATGTTGTCCCTAGTTACTTAATAATAGATAAAACTGTGTAAGACACTGACATAACACTAATAATTTGTATACTACATAATTCTTTTCTCCTTTTTTTGTACATACCAATAAAATCTCTTCGTACAATTTAATAAAACTAGCGCAACAATATTACATACATTTGTTCATAGTTTAAGTTAAATATTACTTTAATTTTTCGTATTTTCGTACCTATATAATGATTAAATTAATATATTTATAATATTGATAGACTGATAAAAAACACTTTATTTTTTAGGTAAGTAAACGTGTCTTTATTGAAAATCGTTCATCTTAATAACAAGAATAATTTCAAATCGAATCGTATTCAAAGTTATTATAAATATATAAATTGTAAATATGTAACACACAATTAACTTGCAGATTCAACATTTTCTTTTTTAGGAATACCTACTAATATATGATTTTTTGGTGTACATGTGTTCGGTATGAATTTAGAAAGATACACTCTATAACCACATTGTTCAGCCTGCAGTTTCCTATCGGTATCGATAATAGTCATACATTCGTATCCCTGATTTGTTTTGATATTTTTTTCATCGTGAGTTTGATCAGCAGCGTGACTAAGAATTATATAACTTTCCTTATCTATTTCATCCCTAAAAATATTACTCCTTGGATATTTCAAATGATCACAGTTATGCAATGATCCATAACAGCAAGGACAACATACGAAGATAGCTTTTTCTTTGATGCATTGTTTTATGACTAAATCAGTTGCAACTCCACATGCATGTAATGACATACCAATGTCGAAATGACCTTTAAAATAGTCTAAATTACATTGATAAAATTTTATATTTGTTAATTTTAATTTATTCACTCTTTCTTTAGCTCTATTCAAAGATTTCTCTTTATTTTCTAATAATATTATGGTACAATATGGCAAAAGATGCGCAACTAAGATACCTAAATGACCACTACCAGAACAAAAATCTACAATTATATCTCCTTTTTTTGCCAATTTTATAACCGGCTTACACATATTTTGTAATTGTTCGTGCTTCTTTTCTAAACGCGAAGGTGGCAAAGAACCACCTTCTGGGGTAGCATCATATGGAACTAAAGACCAATCAAGATCTAATTCCGCACCAAATGGTTCCAAATCGAATTTAGTTTGTATGTTTAAAGTTTTGAATAATTGCAACGAATGCTCCACATCTTCCTGCTTCGTATAAATTCGATTTTTTGGTTTATATCTTTGATGCAGACTTTCATTTGCTACATCAGGAAGTGTATAATTGAATTTAGTTATATCTTGATCTTTTAATAATGGCAAACATTCAAGACAATTGAATATAATTTGATTTTTAAGCATTCTTTTATACCATTTATCAGTCAATGGAAGTAATTTCATTACTGTTTCACTCGAAAATACAGTTAATAAAATATGAGTACACACAAATATAATTATATCTGCCAAAGTCATGTATGAACCTTCGGCATATGTATGTTCTAATGTTCCGTTTTGCGAAATTATATTTTCATCTGAATATTTTTTAGACATAATATATTTGTACAGATTATGTAATCTAACTGGTTGCGACAAATGTCGTTCAAATCTTGCCATACTGGAAGGCAATTTGTTTTGCACTGCATCATCCGTATGTAAAAATTTTACAGTTAGAATTAAATCTACTTCGCAAAATTTCGTCCAAACACTTGCTTCTGAACAAGCGGTTAGACAAGAATCTTTGAATCCTAACAATTTCCGACAATAATGTGTTGGGTATTCTGCCGCGACATCCTTAATTATTTGTCGCAATATCGCGCAAAGACCTGCGATGCAACTAGCTTTATTTATAACGATAATTGGCAATTCACATGAAATTGCAGGATATGGAATTTTATTTAAGTCTATTATTTCATATACAAAAGTGGAAATATCTATAGTGTATGCTCGTTCAAGAAGTTTTTGTTTACTTGGTACAAGCTTAATACTAATTTTAGATTCACAATATTTTACAGTAAACAATGTTATTATTGTTTCTATAGGGGCTAGACATAATTCTTTCAAAGAATATATTTCCAAATAAGCTTCATTCATTTTTTTGAATTATCCCAAAGTTCATAACATGAATAAAAAAAATAGAAAAGGCTTATTAAATGCTAGTTATACACTAGCTCTTAGTTGTCTGGCCACTTTTCTTATTATCCTTTGTCTCAGCACATTTTCTCTCCAATAAACACTAATACAGGAAGTTAATGCCAAAAGAAACATAAATGTTTCAAACTTCCAAAATGCTCTTTCTTCTAACCAAGCTACCCTGTCACAACTGAATTATATATATTATATTTATTTTTTATTATAAAATTGTTTTTATTCTTTGTATATTTTTATTTTATAATATAATATAAAATAAAATTGGATAAAATTATTTACCTTCTTGTTATAGCTTCTCCACTTTTACATTTTAAAACTTCCTTGTATCTGGCATGAATGCATACATCGATACTTTTACTTGCTATTTCAAAAGCAGAACATGGATGACATTCTGATGTTATTTCATATTCATCTCCGGAAACACATCTGGTATTATTTTCAAAATTTTCCAAATAAAGTTTATTAGAATTATCAGTCCAATGACTTTCAACAATTAATACCAATATTGTTAATCTAAGAAAAATTAATAAATATATATATAAAAGAAGCTATATATATATATTAAGAGACACGTGTTAATATTTATAGTAACTGCAATGTATAAACAAAATATAAGATAAAACTAACCCTCCTAATAATGTTATACCAATTAACATTCGTTTTTTTGTACATAATTCAATCATTTCGATGTATACTGTTTCATGGATTTCTTCTTTTTCGTCAGCTTACGTGATTCATGTAGAAAGTGAATAAAAGTTTCAACACGATAAAATCTTCACAAACACAGTTGAAACTATTTGCAAAACCGTACTGTTCTTACTACATATGAAGTATACTACGTATACAAGTAACACGTGTTTAATGGATTATTGTATATACATATTTCCCATAAGGTGGCAAATTGAATATTATATAATAATCTCATGATAATTCTATTTGTATTAATTTTCTGAGTTTAATGCTATTTTGACAGGTGTTATATACATTTTCTCTTAAGCATTATTCATTTTTTTTTCTAAAACCATAGATTAGATATAAAATAGATTGTATTAATAAAGTTCAGAAAAAACAAATATGTAAATCTAAATATCTAAGAAAACAAATAGAGCATAATGTAATCTAATAATTAATTATGTATCCTAATAGTTCTAAAATTCAAATACCGTAGATTCTAGTAATATAAAATCCAATTTTTATTTTTAATTTAAAAAAAAAATTTTTTTTTAAATATAATAATAATTTATGATAAATAAAAAATATGTTTAATGTATTTTTATAAAAATTATTTTTTTTTCTGTTTCTACGCTATTTTTTTGAAAAATGCTCATACTATTGATAGTAAATTTCTTACAAATTTTTGGCGTTATCTCTTTAAAAAACATTGAAATATCTTACATATAGTTTATTAATAATAAAAGTTTTAATATTTTCTAAAAAATGCATTATTACTCAGAAATTATAATAATCTTGTTATCGATAATAGAATGGAACAAATTTAAATATTTTTCAAAGAGATGGCACTATTACTTAAATGTTATATGTAATATACATACATTTTATATATCGTATCATCTCTATGTTATAGATATATTTATATCTTTTTATATTTTTGCAGCTTTTAATATTTTAAAAAAGTAAGTGTATAAAAAGTAAACTTAGAATAGAATGGCATATTATATTTTATATATTAACATTAGTAGTAAAGTAAAAAGATAATAAAATAATAAAAGATAGTTCTTATCAATGTATCAAAGTAAAGAAATAAATATACAAAAGAAAAGAATCTCTAGAATTAAATAAATTACAAATATAAAATCTCTAGAATTAAAAATCCAAAAAAATGCAATTATAAATATAAATAAATATGTAAAAAAAATAAGTATTTCAAAGATAAATTTACAAAATTTCATAAAAAATTTCGCATGTCAATTTAATTATATTTTTCTGATACTAAGTCGAAAATTTGGCTAAAAATTTTTGATTCGAAAAAATTTGATGTGTTATTTCATCGAAATTATATTCTCCTGATACAAAATTGAAATTTTGTAAATTTTGAAAAAATGTTTTATTTAAATTTTAGGAAAATATAATTGAACAAAAGATGATGCACGAAATTTTTTCAAGAATTCCAAATTTCCATAAATTTTTATTTAAATTTTTATATTTTTATATTAAGATAATATAATTCTGCAATTTAACATATTTATACTTTATATTTTACTTTATATTTTTTATCTTTCTTTTAATTCTTCTCCATATATATCAAGAATTAATCATTTTTTGACATTTTAATTCTAAAAAATTAAGAAACTATAAAGAACTAAGGATTTATAAAAATGTATGAGATATTTCACATAATTTTATGGAATAGTTCATTTGTTTTTTGTATTATTAAGAAATGTTTCAGATGAAAGTTTTAAGGGATTATTGTAATATTATTATATTAATAATTTTTAGATAATAGATAAATACATAAAGAAAATTTATAAATGATTTTGCGAGATTTAATTTTATTTTTTTTAATGAAATTATACGAATCTTGATATTTTCTATAAAAAAGTATTATACCAAAGTCATAATAAGATTGTTATCATTGATGCTGCTATGCCATTGGAAATTTATCATGAAAGCTATCATGAAACTACCATGTAGAAAAATCTGAAAATCCTAAAATATTAATAAAAAATAAAACAGTATATTTAATATGTATTTGAAACAAATATTTAAAAAAAAAAATTATTAACGCGACCACTTATCTATAGACTAATTTATATAATGGTAATAATATAATTTTTTATCAATTATTAATTATTATATAATATTGTAATATATAAATAAAAAACAATCCATAGTATGATATTTAAGAAATTAAAAAATTTCATAATCATTTCATAGTCATAAAAATTAAAAAGACAACACAAAATATAAAAATATGTTTTATTTTCACACAATTTTAACATAATAAATTGCCTAATAGGCAATAAAATTGAATACACTGAACGACTTGATATAGTTTATCATATCAAAAACTGCGCTTTTTTTAGATAATCTCACTTATAAAATCAATGAGCGAGCGAAGCGCGAGTTAAGTTGTACAAAGCACAAGTATATTAGAAGCACAGATATTTACGACAGAAAACAGCTTCTTATCGCAATATTAAAAATCGAGTATTAGCATCATGTTTGTATAATTTTTGTATTATGCAAGAAGGCACGTGCAAAAATCAGAAATTTGCTTGTCATGGAAATACAGATGTATTGTTACTTGAAAATATAATTTTTTTTGGTTTAGAAAGATTCAGACTTATAAGCTATGTATGAATAATGTTTTTTATTGTTCATATATGTTCAAAAGCGAGATAAACCCTGTACATTTGATATGCTTTTTAGTGAGATAAATATTAAATAAATAAAAAGAAAAAATATATATATAATTGAAAAATTTGAATGATACTAATAATGTTAGATCATGCACAAACGCTTTAAAAGAAAAAAATGAAATGAAATGAATGACATAGCAGATAGAAGAAAGATTTCGTGAGATGATTATTTTTTTCAAGCAACACTTTAAAATGATTAATGTTATGATTAAATCTGATTATACTTCATTTAATTTGAACAATATTAAACAGTTATTATTGTCATATATCGTTGAAATTAATTTCTCAACGATAACGTCTATTTGCCCAACATTGTGAACAATAGTAATCATTTTCCGCTGAACCGAAAAATTGGCAATCTTCATTTCGACATTCTTTAACAATAGCCTAAGAAAAATCTCAAATTATTTAAATTCCATAAATATAATGAATATTTAAAAGCATACCAAACTATTATTGCTATTCCATAGCTCTGGCCCCGGTTTATAAGATGATGGTTGATCATTATAAAAAGTAGATCTGTAAAAAATATTTTATTTTTATTATAATAGAGTTAATATGATAATTCTTCTTAACTATATTATGTAGAAAATACCTTGAAAGATAAAGCGTACGATCTTTATTTGGATTGGTCGGTAACAATTTACTAACGCTTGCATGACTGTCTCGATCGCTGACAGCATAAAATTTGGATTTGCCTGCACCATAATTCATTTCGCTACCAGTTTCGTCAATTTTATGATCTTGCAAGTATCTATATTATATAATGAAAAAAAAAAAAAATCATCTTTTACAATCATAAATGATATATATATAAAATTATTATACCTTGCATGTGCACATTGAAGATAATTTTGAAGCATCTGATCCACATACTGATGACGTCTACTTCTAATTTTTACACATAATAAACCTTCTGTACAAAGTCCACCTGCTGTTGTTGGCAAATTCTTTGGTCTCTTTGTCATAGACCACAATTTTTTACTAACAGATTTTCCAATTGATCCAAATTGTTTGGCAACACCAAGCAATTGTTTCGCTGTTTTAGATAATGAACCGTCAGTATCGGACAATCTTTCGATTTCTTCCGACGTAAAATTTTGATATTCACAATCTAAATATTGCCGCAACAAAATTTCCATCTAAATACCAATATTATGAAATTATATTTTATGTCTTGTAATATATCTATAATTTATGTTTGTGTATTATATTGCTGAGAATTAATTACCGTATCTTGTTGACAAGTTAATAAATCTTGAAAACCTTCTTCCCAATCCCAATCAGGTCCTGGATCTACCGCGAATAAAACTGGTAATAATTGCCCTGTATCTGGATCTATAAGAGGTATGCTAACACCTTCATTAGAAGCATCTCCGAAATCGCTCGCTCCGTCCACAGTAACAAGAGGAGAAAAATGAGCTGAATGGTATGCTAAAAGCAATGGGGTTCTGTGACAACGTGATGGAGATACTTCTAATGGTAGATACACTCCACCAAATGGAATTGGAGCTAAAGCTACACCTTCTGCATCTTTTAACATAGTTTCTGCTATAACTATTATAGGTCTTTTTAAAGCATGAGCCAAAGTTAATACATGTACCTATAAAGTTTTAACATTATAAACATTTGATGAAAATTTTACTTATTTAAGAAAAAAATGCAAAAAATTTTATATACTTCTTCAAGACTTTGATAAGAAGTAGCAGTTTGATTTCTAAAAATAGGAGAAGCCATATCTACAATAGTTTGCCATTCTGTTAACCATTCCGTTTCTGTATAAGACAATCCTGAAGCTGCATTTAAGCCTATTTGACGCCATTTCCATCTTCTAAATAAAGCATGTCTATATTCTCCTTTGGCTAAAGTATTATGCAATGCTTCTCTTAGTGTAAGAAGCCTATCATGAAAGCCCCACATGCCAAGAGAAGCTGCATGTAGAAGACAATTGCCATCTCCTGATGTTGCCAAAGGCCATAAAACTCTGTTAGTTTCATTTTTACCCCCACACCACCAATTTAAACGACCAGCAGCTTCTAAAGAAGTTAAACATCCACCTTCTATCAAATCTTTTTCCAAGAATTGGCGAAATGAATCTAAGTATAATATATTATATCCAATTAATAAAGTATAATAAAGAAAATAATTGTAATTATCGTGTTGAATAGAGCATAGAGCATAAATTACCTGGATATAGAGTTAGATCAGGTAATGAGAATGTGAACTCTGGAGTATCTAAAGATCCTATAGTAGCTAACTGTGAACGAGCATGAGAGACAATAGCTGCATTTTCAGTTGCTCGAGATATACCTCTAGCCAACTTCTTTGTAGTTCCTCCTTCACTTTCCAATGCATTATTAGAATTTGTCTCTTTCTCCAAACCATCATACGTGGATAATCCTACGTTCATTACACTGTTTTATTGCACCTACAAAGTAGTAGTTCATCTAAAATTTATGATATTACAATTACAACACTGGTGTAAATATAATATAAAAATTATATATTAATTATTATGTAATCTATAATTAAAAATTATAAAAAAAAATACAAAAATTAAACACAATATATATCTATATACTAATATGTAAAAATAGAACAAGGTGACATTAATAATTTAATAAAAAAATAACATAGAATTATTGAATACATAATAAATTTAATTATATAAATATAAATAAAAGGAAAATTTGCAAATGATAAAAAAGTATTTTTTAATCTTTAGAATTACGAAATATCGAAAATAAATACACGTACATGACGATGATACATATATTCAGAGTTTGTATGTATATGTATCTATGTCGGATATGATTATTTAAAAAGTGCAAACCTTGGCCTATATATCGAATTAGTGAAGTGAAACAGTGCGATATAGTATCGCAGTTAAATAGTATTCTAATTGTTTTACAATATATAAACCCTTCGTATAGTTTTTCATATTTCGTATCACGATATTTATACTAAATCCAGTCTTAAGAAGGCCATCCGCAATGTAAGAAAACGATTAAGAATCTGTTTGCACTAATGGTGGTATACACACAACATAACCTAAAGCACGAAACCTCGAAACTATCTGGTAAAAGAGTGAGAAGCGAATTATTATTGTTGCGCACGGAAGTCACTGTGAAATTTTAAACCAGTCACATGTCTAGCTTATGAGTGGTATACTGTTGTTATTTACGCAGTAATGTTCCCACCCATCCGGTGAGCAGGTTCGTCCGATCGCGATAATGCAATTAATTTTGAAATGTAAAAAAAAAATCATCTACGCGCTACCATTTATCCTATAAGATTGTGCCGCTACTTAGAAATGCATTTAACCTTGAAAATATGCATTGCGCATCATATGTACCACCTACCTATGTGCATTTAAATACATCACGTTTATAGAATAATCGAGTGGGAAACATTATTTGAATCAATTATTGGTCTTTATCATTTTCTTTTAATTTGATCGATATAAAATTATTCTTTAATTTCGTTATGTTAAGAAATATATTATATATTTTAATTCATTATCATGAATATGATATATTACAAAAATAAATATTTTTATTTTTCTGATAGTTTGAAATGGGTTATGTTGACTTTCATACTTACAAAGCAATCATGTATACATTCTTAACAATAGACAATTTTTCATTGATTGTGTTTTATTGAAAAATTTATAATAAGTTTTTTTATTGATTGTGTTTTATTTGAAAACTTATAGAACAACGAAATAAACTGAATAAACCGCCTTAAGTTGATTTACTAACTTACGTGCAAACGTAGCGCCACAGGTTATCGTTTCCCGATGGTGTAGTAGTTCGTCTACCTCGCTTAAAACGTAAGACGCGACCATGCCGATATAGTAGGGGAGCACAAGTGTGCGTATTCTGTACTCGTATCTGTTTTAAATCTCAAAAAGATTGGTCAATTTTGTTGGAAAAGTTTTTTAATTTATCGCGAGTAATAACAGACTCGCACAGTAGAGAAGAAATTGAAAGAAATAACAATGAATAATTGTGGAATATACCTGATATTTTTTCTATCAGTTAATCTGTTGATTTCATTGGGCCACGTCGCCGGTTCCAAGGTGTTACAAATTCGTGGCATACCTATTGCAAAAAGTTCGCTTTATTCATCAGATCGTGACTTCCAGTGCCTTGATGGAAGCCTATTAATACCATTTTCACGTGTAAACGATAACTATTGTGATTGTGCCGATGGCAGTGATGAACCTGGTACACCTGCCTGCACCAACGGTTCATTTTATTGTGAAAATTCCGGTCATAAGCCACGCTATATACCATCCACCTGGGTAAATGATGGTGTTTGCGATTGTTGCGATGCAAGTGATGAATATAACTCGGTTAAAGAATGTCCAAATAATTGTAATGAACTTGGAAAAGAAGCTAGGTTGGAACAACAAAAGGCAGAAGAATTAATCAGGGAAGGGAATAAGATAAGAATGGAAATGATTGCCAAGGGTAAACAATTGAAGGCAGATTATCAGGCACAATTAGTTAAATTACGTGCTGATTATGAAGAAGCAGAACGCGTGAAGAAAGAGAAAGAATTATTGAAAACTCAAGCAGAAGAACGAGAAAGTGCTGCTTTAGAAAAATATAAGACAATTGAATCTGAGCAACCAACACAGGAAGAAGGAGAAGAGGAAGAAGAATTGCACGAATCAGATGCTGAGGATTATTTTAAATTATTAGATTCTGATAATAGTGGTACCATAACAGTTGCAGAACTTCAAACTAGAGTGACATTTGACAAAGATCGGAATGGAATTGTAAGCGAAGAAGAGGCAATATTTTTCTTAAATAACCAAAAAGAGATCAATCTTCAAGAATTCATGGACACAGCATGGGCAAATATCAAGCCATTTTTAATGTTAGAACAAGGTAGATTATTATTAATATATAAATTCCTTTTATTTTCAGTTTAAAACATATATTGTATTGATATTTCATTCATTTTAGGTATGTTTAAACCAGCAGAGCAAAAAGAAGAAGAAAGAGAAGGAGAAGAAGAAGAAGAAGAAGGAGAAGGAGGAGAAAATGTTCACGAACCAATAGAAGATAGATCTGAGCAAGAGAAAGATGAAAATGATGGTACAGAGGCGGAAGAGGTAACAGATGAAGAACAGAAGAAAACTGAAGAACCTCAAGTGCAATACGACGAAGAAACGCAAGCTCTAATTGATGAAGCAACAGTTGCTCGTGAAAATTTCCAAGCAGCAGAAAGATCTGTAAATGACTTATTAATGGAAATCAGAAAGTACGAAGAAAAATTAAATCGTGACTTTGGTGTGGAGCATGAATTCGCTCCTCTGGATGGTGAATGTTTCGAGTATAGAAATGTGGAATATATCTATACTTTGTGCATGTTTGTAAAAGCGACGCAGAGATCGGAATCTGGTGGCAATGACGTTAACTTAGGTCACTGGAACGATTGGAGCGGACCGGAAGGTCAAAAGTATTTCAAGATGAAATATGATCGAGGACTTAGCTGTTGGAATGGACCTGCGCGTTCTACTATGGTCAATTTAAGCTGTGGTAAAGAAAATAAACTAGTCTCAGTGACAGAACCTAGTCGATGCGAATACGCTATGGAATTTACCACGCCAGCTGTATGCAATCTCAGCCTGGAATCCGCTAATGCACACGACGAATTATAAATTTCATATCTCGTAAACGCGCGAAATTTAATACTAAATACGCGATTATATGAAATTGAAATATAAGATATATAAAAAAATTAGCAAGGATAAATAATGATCACATCGATTCATCCAGTTCGTTTTTCGAACGTTAAACTTTAACGTGAAACGTTATAACAATCGCGTGTTTACACGTCATTTTTCATTGTTGTAAACAAATGAAACTCATAATTATCTCTTGCACATTACGTAATAATAATGTGATGAAACATCGAATCTGTGATTGATTATTCGTCCTTGCATTAGAATTTTCTCGTCATTGTACTTGTATACTAAACAAACGGAATTCGTAGCCGATAACGCGGTCGTGAGTTATCGACGAGCTCGGTTTGCTTAAATAGTAGAGAGAGACATTTTAATATTCGTGTGAATAAGTGAATAAGAAATTGTTGTTACATGGTCATTGCCAATATCGTGTCACTGTTATACATTCCTCTTTTTGTACGAGATGAATTTTTTATGAGATCAGATCGGAATAAAACGATGACCTGAACTGTTTCACTCGTCGTTAGGTCACCACGCGATCGAGCGACTAATTCTTTTCGTCTTCAAATCCTTAGAGTAAATGAACTGAAAAATTCATTTGTGTACACACACATACACACACACACTTATACATGTATACATACATACGTACATGCATATACACTCGTGCAGGAATGTTGAAAGAAAATTCATAAATTGCCACGTGTAAAGTAGATAATGTATTTAGTGTGTCGAGGTATTTTGTAATTTTTTAAGGATGCGTCCGTGATTGGCGCATTGGAATGCAGGTTTAATAAAGAGATAAAAAATTTTGTTGTCGAACTGTAATTACGATGGCAGCTTTATTTACATTAAAACGGGTGATCTTTACTCTTTTATTCTTTCTGTATTATATATATATATGTATATATATATATATATAACAAATATAAATATATTACACTTATGTATATATATATTTATATTTATATATTTATTTATTTATATATATTTTTTTTTTAATTATACGAATTCTTATTCGTTTTTAGAGAATTCTTACACATTAATTCAATTCTCTATTTATATTTTTATTAATTTAACAATCTATGCATATTTTTTGGGATTTGAGACGTTTATGATCAGCTAGAAAACTAAAAAGGGGGACGTGATCAAGAGAGAGGAGGAAAGTGAGTTTCTGATTTATCCAACAATGTTTGCAACCAGTCGATTCCCTAATACTTACTTTTTCGTTAAGGCACTTAAAAGACTGGAAAGAAGTATCTTGTCTTTCACGCGGTGTTACGTGATAGAGACGATACGCTTTAACGTCTTTTCTTCACCCCACGATGATTTTTTCTTAACCATTATTTTTTCTTTAAACGTACACGGCAAAAAGTCATGATTTTTTTTTTCTTTTTTTTTTTTTCATCTCAACGTGGAACTTTTTGATCATTTCAATAATAAATAATCAAAAATTAAAATCTATCGTGTACTGAAAGTACAAAAGAAAAAAAAAAAGAAAGGAAAGAAAGAAAGAAAAAGAAAAAAGTAACACTAGAAGCATTTTCGATTCTCGATCGAACGAATTACTTTTTAACGTCGTAGAAATTGTTACATCAGTATGGAAAGACAGCATTTTTCAAAATTTACCATAACGTCTCTAGATATGAATAATTTCGAATTATGTTTTTGTCTAACAACATACCCTGTGTTTGTTTTATGGCTCGCCTGGCCATTAAACACTTTGTAAATATATACGTGTCGACGCTATTTTTATCTATTCTCTTTTTATTATATTTTTTTAAATTCGTTTTCTTTCGTTCGCGATCGTGTCTGTAATTCTGTAACGGGGTTCTCTTCTTTGTATTTACACAGTGGAACGAAACACGACATTTATTGGCGTCTCTAAACTACTGTACAACAAGAAACACTAACTCCTAACACGAGAAGAATTTGTAAGCACGACGCGCGAGTATATTGCTTTGCGATATCGCGCACCACCTAATACTGCATTTTTTTGTATGATCGGCTATCTTATCGTGTATGCGAAGTTTGTTAAGAAAAGAAGAAGGAGAGAGAAAAAGAAAAAAAAAAAAAGATACGGATTGCAACGGAAGGAAGTTAAATAACACACGAATCGCAAATAATTACGGCTAGTTACGTTAACGTTACAACTTTCTCGCCACAGGCGAACTTCTTTTTTTTTTTTTTTTGTTTTGTTTTGTTTTCTTTTCTTTTTACATATCGATTCCCATTTTCCACTTGCTTCTTTCCCTTACCTTTGCTCAAGTTTGAAACGAAGACATGTTTTGTGAAAAAACGTTATAAAAATTTAAGGTAAACGATTTTTTATATTATTGTCCATCTTTTTACGTAGTCTTCGAACAACACATCTTCGTTCGTTGTTTCGTTATTTCCATACAACGTTATTCAGTCTACAAATGAAATCCAGATATAAAAAAGTTTACAGAAAAAGGGGCGTTCTGATCGTTTTTTTTTTTTTTTTTCTTTTTATATCCGCATCGATTCTTTTTCTACTCGTCTTCCAAAATGAATCGAACGCAATAATCGCATATTTGTCGACGCGTGTGCGAATTGCGCGCGCATGTGTGTGTGTTTTTTTTATTATTTCCCGAGTTTCTCGAACATGATCAGCTTCTCCTTGAAACTCTTCGTATCCGTGGACACTTCGGATATATTACCGTTTAACATATTTTGCAAATCCTCGTCGTTCTTGCTGACGAGGAGATTGTCAAAAATCATCTTGTTGTCCTCTTGTTTTGCGACCGGCGAGGTAGGCTGCGACGTGGCGATTTGTTGCTTTTTCTTAGGATAAATCACAGAGCTTCGTTGATTGTTGCCGTTGTCGGCCATTCTGGTAACTATAGTGATGGCTAGCAGCTGATGGATATCGATGTTCTCCTTCGATTCCGAGGATTGGCGCCAGTAGAATTTCTCGGGCGAGATCAACGGTTTAGAGTCTTCGATACTGCTATCCGCCGACATTTGATCCGAATGCGACATCATCAACGATCTATTGGTCCAAAGATCCTGAAAGAACACGAAGAAACGACAAGTTTTACGTTCTCGCTCCTTTCGAAAAAAAGGAAAGGAAATTTTTAAAAAAATCTTACGTTCTTCTCGCGTCTATCCGCCACGGTGTCCGCAACATCCTCCTGCCCTCCTTTCCTCTCCTGAATCTCCAAATCTCTCTCCAAACTGTCCAACGTTTCGGTGCTCTCGGACGACTTGTTCCTCCTCTCGGAGTCCAAAGTGTCCGTGCTCCCGAGCTCCGAGCTCTCGGACGATTTCTGAAGCCTGCACGCTTTCCTCGCCACGATCGGTCTCCTCTCCTCCTCGTCCACGTGCCGCCCGTCGTCCACGATGTCCACCACGTAGCTGGTGCTCGGTATCCTCCTGGGCGCCCTTCTCATCCTCCTCCCCTCCACCAGCCTGTCCTCCCCCGACTCCAAATTGTCCGAGCTCTCGGACGACACGCGCTTCGACGACGACCTCCTCGAGCAACGCTTGCCCCCCCCCTCCTCCTTCGACCCGCTCATCTCGACCCTCTCGAAATCCTCCGACGACTTCGAGATGCTCTTCGACAACCTTCTCCGTGACAAGTTGATGTCGGGTACGCTGCTCCTCTTCTCCGCCTCGATCTGCTCGAAACTCTCCGACGACTTGGACATGTTCCTCGACCTGTGATGGCCGAAGCTGCTCCTCCGCCGCTCGATCGTCGACTCGTCGCTGGCCAACGCCTCTATCGCCTCCAAACTGTCCGACGACTTGGACACGCGCTCGCTCGACTTCGAGATCGACAACCTTCGGGGCTGTTGCCTCGCCTCCCCCTCCATCAACTTCTCGAAGCCCTCGCTCGACTTGGACAGCCAACCGTTGCCCTCCAAACTGTCGGGCGACTTGGACGAGGACGATCTCCGCCGGGGGAGCTTCGACTCCAGCTCGTCGAACATCTCGGCGCGCCTGGTCGACGACTTCCTGCGGATCTCCACCGCGGTTCGCTGCTCGTCGCTCGCCTCCACCGCGTCCAGGCTGTCCGGGGACAGGGGCGGCTTTTTACACTTCAACTCGTCGAGGATGTCGGAGGACGAACGAGCGGACGATTTGCGCCCGATCGAGGCCGCGCTCTTCGATTCCGTGTCGCTGCTGTTCACCGTGCTTCGAATGCTCGTGTCCTCGGCTATCGTGGTGATGGTCGGAGTTGCCGCCGACCCGCTGCGCCTCGGCGGCCTTCGATTTTTAGGCCGGACCGAGATTCGATGATGGGCCGCCGTGTGGCTCAAACTGGCGCTTTCCAGCTCGGCTGTTGAACGGAGAAGAGATATATATATATATATCGTTCGAAAAAAATCGGAGATCGAGAAGGACGATACTCACGTAAATCTTCTTTGGCCACAACACGATCGGCCGCCGATTTTGAGACCTGGAACGGAAGGAATTCGATTGGATTCGAGTGCTCGGTCGGACGCCAACGACAAGAACGAATTATCCGTATCGCCGCCTGTAACGGTATTGTCGGGAGGCAAGTGCAGCCACTTAACCGTGATCGTTGGAAACCGGTTGTTGACAGGTGTCGAGGAAAAGCTTTCTTCCCCCTTCGTAAATCGTTTGGTAAAACGGGTTTGGCCAGAATCGTATCTCTCTAACTCGAATTTCTCTTTCCGTCTAACGTTACGCGACACACTTGGCGATCGAAAGCGATCGTTATTCGATACACGTAACGTATCGAGGGAAAGGAAAAATAGGGGAAAAAGACGGTCGATTACCTCCTCCTCGATTCGTTGAGGGGCCGCTTCTTTGGGCGGGACGACGATCCTCTGCCTCGAGCGATCCTCCATCCCTTTGTCCTGCGTTTTCGCCACGCGTCCAGACAACGCAACACACTCGTGTAATTCGTGCAACGGGGAATTGGGGATCTGATGGTCGGTCGATCGCTCTCGGTTCGCCCGAGGGATCGCCCGCCTCTTCTCAGGCCTCGGTCGATCCTCGATTTTCCGCATCGATCTCATCGATCCGAACCCCCTCTTATCCTGCTCCGCCTTGCGTTTCGTGAAACCGACAACGGTTTCGTTAAAACCCAGCCAATGTTTTAATAAGAAGGATTTTCGCCGATCCGTGCGAACCTCGGCTCTCAATTTGAAAATGTATAATAACTGAGAGAAGAATGGAATCGAGTGATCACGAAGTAATAATCGAGTGGACGAAAAAGCGGGCAAAGTTTAAGTAACGAGTTGAGGATCGAGATGCGAAATTATAGTTATTCGAGAGCATTTTAATAGATAATTAATAGATAGATTTTTTTTCTGGAGATTAATTCTGAGGAATGGCACGAATTGAACGAGACGGAGGTGAGTTCGTCGATCATTAATTTTCGTTGTATAACGGAAGAATAGATTTCGCTTAGAATCTTTTTGCACGAGTTTTTATGAAAAAAATACACAAGCGGCTGTTGGTCCATTTAAAAATGAGCGCGATCGCGAAATAAATAATAAGCGTTCTTATTTTTTTAAAACGACTGCTTAATCCTTTGCACTTTGTATTTATATTTAAGAAGATTAATTAACATGGAACATTTTTTTCATATTCCATCGAAATGAAAGAAAACATTTTTCTGGGAATCTCGATCTCTCCCTTGATCGGTGGAAATCTATATAAAAATGTGTGTATATTTTGATTTTTCAAAGTTTTTAAAAAATAAATAAAACTAAAGTTCTAAATTGAAAGGAACGCACATAGAAATAAACCGTTCCAATATTCGAGAACACGATCTTCTATTGCAATAACTAAAACAAAAACGTGCCTAATACTCGAGAAAGATCAGCAGCCTCGAGCTACGACCCGAATTGCTCTGACGATATTTGTTGAAAAAAAAAAAAATTGGTGATTAAAAACAAAGTATCGATGCTACACTTCCACAGATAACTCCAATTGCACGTCACACCATCGTACGATACGCGGCATCTTATGCAGAGCGATTATAGTCGCCCATAGTACGTCAGTGACAATGAATATAACGTAAAACGACTTTAGTCGCTCATAGTACGTCGATGCCATCTTATGCAGAGCGATTATAATATCTTAATGACATCTTATGCAGAGTACTCTCAGTGGTATCTTATGCAGAGCAACTATGGTCGCTCAATTGATGGCGACTATAGTCGCTTGTAGTACCTTAATTTTATTAGAGCGATTATAGTCGCCTATAGCATGTATTTCAGTAATATTTTATATAGAGCGACTATAATCGTCCATAGTACCTCAATGGTATGGTACCATCTTATGCAGAGCAACTATAATTGATGGCGACTATAGTCGCCTGTAGTACTTCAATGGCATTTTATATAGAGCGAGTATAGTCTCCTGTAGCACGTCAGTGACATCTTATGCAGAGCAACTATAATTGATGGCGACTATAGTCGCCTGTAGTACTTCAATGGCATTTTATATAGAGCGACTATAGTCGCCTATAGTACGTATTTCAGTAATATTTTATATAGAGCGACTATATAGTCTCCTGTAGCACGTCAATGACATCTTATGCAGAGCAACTATAGTCGCTCAATGTAGTACCTCAACTGTAGTACCTCAATTTTATATAGAGCGATTATAGTCACCTATAGCATGTATTTCAGTAATATTTTATATAGAGCGACTATAATCGTCTTCAATCTTATGCAGAGCGACTATAGTCTCCTGTAGCACGTCAGTGACATCTTATGCAGAGCAACTATAATTGATGGCGACTATAGTCGCCTGTAGTACTTCAATGGCATTTTATATAGAGCGACTATAATCGTCCATAGTACCTCAATGGTATGGTATCATCTTATGCAGAGAAACTATAATTGATGGCGACTATAGTCGCCTGTAGTATCTCAATTTTATATAGAGCGATTATAGTCGCCTATAGTACGTATTTCAGTAATATTTTATATAGAGCGACTATAGTCTCTTGTAGCACGTCAGTGACATCTTATGCAGAGCAACTATAGTCGCTCAATGTAGTACATCAACTGTAGTACCTCAATTTTATATAGAGCGATTATAGTCGCCTATAGTATGTATTTCAGTAATATTTTATATAGAGTATAATCGTCCATAGTACCTCAATCTTATGCAGAGCGACTATAGTCGCCTGTAGTACCTCAATTTTATATAGAGCGATTGTAGTCATCTATAGTATATATTTCAGTAATATTTTATATAGAGCGATTATAGTCTCCTGTAGCACGTCAGTGACATCTTATGCAGAGCAACTATAGTCGCTCAATGTAGTACATCAACTGTAGTACCTCAATTTTATATAGAGCGATTATAGTCACCTATAGCATGTATTTCAGTAATATTTTATATAGAGCTATAATCGTCTATACCTTAATGGTATCTTATGCAGAGCGACTATAGTCTCCTGTAGCACGTTAGCGACATCTTATGCAGAGTGACTATAGTCGCTCATAGCACGTAAATGGGATCTTATGCAGAGCAACTATAGTCGCCTATAGCATGTGTCAGTAACGTCATATGCAGAACGATTACAGTCACCTGTAGTATCTCAATGATATTCTATGTAGAACGACTATAATTGCCTATAGTATCAGAGACATCTTATGCAGAGCGACTATAGCCGCCCATAATGCCTCAATGGCAGTCACCTAAAGTGACAATATAATGTGAAGCGATTATAGTCGCTCGTAGCACGTCAATGGCGACTATAATCGTCCGTAGTAAGGAAAGAATTGAATCCTAACGCAATACGAAAAGTGAAGGAAAGCGAAGAAAGACGAGCTTCCGGAACGGATCGGCGAAAAAGAAAAGAAGAAGAAGAAGAAACGACGCGAATCGAGGGTTAAGTTTCTCGATTACCTCGAGCGCGTGCTCCTCGCCCTCCCTCTTAATCGGGGCGAGGATCTTTCGCTGGCCAGTTTCCTGCCTCGGCCTCGGCCGATCCGGCGCGCGCCTCACCGGCATCTCGTACCCGACCGGCCTCTCCTTGCACCCGTACACGCCGATGCTGATCCTCGCCGCGGGCTCCATGCACCGAGGCGCCCCCGCATCCTGCTTCGTCCGGTCGATCAACCGCCTCCTCTCCACCGGGTTCAGGTTCAGCTGCTCGATTATCGCCCGTATGTTCGACGATATGCTACCCTCCCGCCGGGACACCACCATCTTCTCCACGATTCCTCCTCTCCTTAATCCGCCCGATCTCGCATCGAGCCAAGTCACGAATGTCTCTGCAATATTTCGCGAAAACTGCTCTCTCTCTCTCTCTCTGCCCTTCCTTCCCCCGAGAGACTCGAGAGGAAAGGACAGACGAGGGCGAACGATCGTTTTCCAATTCGACTCTCCTCCTCCTCCTCCTCCTCCTCCTCTCGTTGATCGGATCACCGTTCGAGAACAATCGCGTTTTTTAACGAATACTTCTACCTAGTTTTCGCGCGGTTCATCACTTTTCTCAAGATTTCACCACCTCGTCGTCCTCCTTTTTTGCCTCCACTCGCCTCGCGTTTTCCCACGCGACCTTCTCTATCCGCCGCGGTGGAAATCGGGTCTGTCGGCCAAAAATTATAACGGCGTTTGGAAAAATTGGAAGATGGCGAAACGGAACGCAGCTATACTTGGATTGGATTAGAATCCATCGATCGGCGTATGTTTCCTCGACGGCAAAATCCAGGCCAGAGATCCCACGTCGGCCGCCCACGGCGCCTGTTTGCCCAACACTTTTCCTCGAATCGCGATCGAGAACGCAAAACGCTGACTCGCGTTGCGGAGCATCCCGACGAAATTCGAACGAAAGTTTTATCCCTGTTCGATTAAGAATGTTGAGCGATTGGAGTGTGTGGCTTTCAATATGGGAGAGAAAAAGAAGAAGAAAAATGAAATTCTTTACGTAATAATATCCCAACGATAATCGTATCCGATTTTGTTTTGAAAGAAAAGGAAAGGCCTAGCGTTCAGGTGATACGCAATTTGTTCCCGATAAATAAAGGAATCGAACGTGTTTGGAGCGAGCGAGTAGAGAAGGTTGGCGGGATTTTCAAGCAAATACGATCGATTGCAAAATCGGCGGTCACACCTGCACGATCTAACCGTTTGCATTCCAGCCGGATACGCGCGGTGTTGGCGGAAATTGCGGAACGTAATAATTTTCCACGAGAGAAGAGAAAGTGATCGTCGGGCGAAAGAAAACTCGGACGGCGTTGCGCAACCGTTTAATAATAAAAACGCGAGGATTTATAAAACTCTCTCGAACGAAAGATCGAGAAGCAGCGCTGAAATTTAATAACATCGGGACGGAATGGAACGCGTCACCTTCTTTCACCTTGATCCCCGTCGGATGAATCAACGCGGTCTACTTTCCGCATTTCCCTAATTGGGATCGATCCGAGGCTACTACCTTTTTCCTTCCTTCGATGGATGGACGCGAACAATACGCGAAACAACTTCGAATTTATCGCGTCGAGGGAGAACGCTTGATCGATTTCGATCCTCGGCGAAGAATCGAAGAATCATTCGCGGTTTCCGCGAGGATTATCGATCAAACCGCGATATTTTATTCATCCGCACGGCTCGTATTGGCAGAAACGCGATCCAAGATTAACGGAATGGACGAACGCGTTGCACCGCCGCCGGCCGTTGACGCGAGACTGACGATAATCGGCGACTCAAGTCGCGAGATTAGATCGACTCCCAGTATCCGCGCTCCGCATCTCCTCTCGCGCGGGGATCCCCGGAGATCGGGGATCGATCTCTGCGGTCCACCGCCCCCTTTGCCTCCCTACTCCTCCCCTCCCCCCCTCCCCACGATCCTCCTCGCCCCATCTTATCGCGCCACCATTTCTCTTTATCCGAACGCGATTCCTCTTCTCCCGCTAACGCAATTCCTTAGGTCGCGTTTCGAAAATTGAAAATACGCCCGTCGATGTAATTCCTTAAGCCGCGTTTCGAATAGAAAAAATATGCCCGTCAACGCAATTCCTTAGGTTGCGTTTCGAAACTCGAAAATACGCCTGCCAATGCAATTCCTTAAGCTGTGTTTCGAAACTTGAAAATACGCCCGTCAACGCAATTCCTTAAGCCGCGTTTCGAAAATCGAAAATACGCCCGTCAACGCAATTCCTTAAGCCGCGTTTCGAAAATCGAAAATACGCCCGTCGACGCAATTCCTTAAGCCGCATTTCGAAATTCGAAAATACGCCTGCCAATGCAATTCTTTAAGCTGTGTTTCGAAACTTGAAAATACGCCCGTCAACGCAATTCCTTAAGCTGTGTTTCGAAACTTGAAAATACGCCCGTCAATGCAATTCTTTAAGCTGTGTTTCGAAACTTGAAAATACGCCTGCCAATGCAATTCCTTAAGCTGTGTTTCGAAACTTGAAAATACGCCCGTCAATGCAATTCCTTAAGCCGCGTTTCGAAAATCGAAAATACGCCCGTCGACGCAATTCCTTAAGCCGCGTTTCGAAATTCGAAAATACGCCCGTCGACGCAATTCCTTAAGCCGCATTTCGAAATTCGAAAATACGCCCGTCGACGCAATTCCTTAAGCCGCGTTTCGAAATTCGAAAATACGGCCGTCAACGCAATTCCTTAAGCCGCGTTTCGAAAATCGAAAATACGCCCGTCGACGCAATTCCTTAAGCCGCGTTTCGAATATAAAAAATATGCCCGTCAACGTAATTTTCCCAGCCGCGTTTCGAAATTCGAAAATACAGCCGCCAACGCAATCCGCGTTTCGAAAATCGAAGATACGCCCGTCGACGCAATTCCCTAATCGGCGTTTCGAAAATCGAAAATACATCCGCCAATGTAATTCCCCAATCCGCGTTTCGAAAATCGAAAATACATCCGCCAATGTAATTCCCCAATCCGCGTTTTAAAAATCGAAAATACACCCGTTTTCCTCGTCAACGCAATTCCTTAAGTCGCGTTTCGAAACTCGAAGATACGGCCGTCCACGCAATTCCTTAAGTCGCGTTTCGAAACTCGAAAATACGTCCGACCTCTGCCAACCCATTTTTTCCCCGCGAATTTCGAATTTTTGGAATCGGGGGAGGAGAAAGGCGGAGGAACGGGAAGTAAAGCCGAATCGAAGAAATTCGCCTCTCCTCGATGATTCGGCCGGCGAACACGCGTCGCGCGCTTCTTCGCTTTCGATCGGCCGAATCAAAACTTTTCCACCAAGGAATTTTGTTTGTGTACGCAACGCGCGATTTTATTATTAAGAGGAATTAACGCGCACGCGCCAAGATCCGCCCACCTCAAGTTTCGATCGCGAATTTTCGCATCGAGTTAACCAGGATGTTGGGAATGTGGCACGACGCGACACGACACGCTCGCGTTTCCGTGCCATTGTCGTGCGACACGCGAGCAAGAAGGGAGAGCGAACAGAAGAAAAAAAAAGAAAAAAAAGAGAGGCGAGGAAGAAGAGAGGAGAGGGGAGACGAAAATGATCCGTGCGGCTCGCGTGAAAACGCATCGCACCGCGACGAATCGGATACGTTGGATGGTTTCACCCGCGATGCTTTTTTCTACGTTCTACGAAAATTACCTTTCGATCTCACCATCACCTTCTCGCGATAGAAAATTCTTATCATCGCGCAAAAGGGAAAATAAGGATTCTATCGACAACGATTAACAATCCGCTCGAGCGTTTTCAATTTTGTTGGGAAACTGAGAAGAAGTTCGTGTCGCAAAGTGTCGCGCCGATTCGAGAGGACTTATCCACGAGCTGTTATTACCGCCGCGGTTTTCTTCCCTTTCTTCTTCCCGCGACCTCCGTCACGCCGCGAGCGCGTCCTCAAGAACTCGTTTCGAGCGAAAGAGAACTCGCCCGACACGCGCGCGGAATACGCGTTGCAACGCTCGCCTAGTTCTCACGAGGCCGAGCCTTAAATCGGTCGTTTCGTCACATCGACCGGATCGGCTAATTCCACTCTTTCTCTCTTTTTTGTTTCTCCAATTCCTCCACCTCTTCCGTCTTCGATTAATTTTCTTCAAACGCCTGGTGGCGGCGAGGAGATCGATCGATCATCGAGAAATCTTTGATCGAAGAAGAAGAAGATCGAGTTGGAGATGAATTTTTGATTTTGAGAGAGAAAAAATAATTTTTCCTCTCTCTCTCTCTCTTTCTCTCTCTCTCCTTGACATCGATGTTCGATCGATTGCCCCGAATTTCGCGACTTTCTTCAGCTTCTCCCGGCTTTATTATGAAAAGAAAGCGACGTTTCGACCGCTCGATTGAAACGAATATACATCGAGAACACGATTATTATTTCGTAAATATCGACGTTAAAGGTAAGTTACGGGACGTTAACGATCGATTTCACGCGCGATCCTGTGCGTGTATCGATAACACGTAATTTATCGATACGAAAACTTCCGTTTATCGTTTATCGTATCGTGCATATAAATCGATAGGCGCGATAATAAACGACAAAGAAATGATTTATTTTCGATCCGATCGATTATCGCCTGACGGATGACGTTATCGCATTTTTCGGTGGGGGAAGTGAGTCGAAACGAAAAGGTGGAAAAGATCGATCGACGTGACGTGAGTAACGCGACGAAAAATCGCGTTATATTTCAACCGATATTTATATTTGCCCGGTCGTCTCGTTTTCCTCAACGAATTTTTCAAACTCGCTCCTTCCACGCGTTTTTTCTTTCCAATCCTAGCCACGAATTTTCCTCTCTCTTGTCCATATTCATTCATGCTCAATTATATCGATTTGTTTCTTCAAAACGATCCACGAATCGTTTTAGCAACGATCGATAACGTTCTCCTTTCAAAGTTCCATTTTATATATGCGAACAACTATTTAAATCGAAAACGAGAATGATACGAACAACGGAAAGGAAGTAGAGAAAGAGAGAGAGAGAGAGAGAGAGAGAGAGAGAGAGAGAGGAGAGCTCGTGTACTGTTACAAAATAATAATAAAAAAAAAAAAAAAAAAAAAAAAAAGAAGGAAGAGAAGGCAAGCGCGGCCCGTTCCATCGAGCGCGTTTCGCGTTTACTGAAGCGAAGGAAAAAGGAAGTAACGACGAGTGTGGTCGTGGAAGCATGCTAATTTCCATCGTCGGCTCGTACCGACACCGAGAGTCGTTTATCCGGCTTGGAATTAACCGATCGATGCGCTCTGATTGCCCGAACGCGCCGCCAATCCATGCACCCCCTTCTTCTTGCACTCCCTCCTTCCCCCCTGCACGCGGGGGGATCCAAACGCTCGACTACGCCCGGATAAAGAACGGAATACAATCGCGAATTGTCTCTATTCCGAATTACCTATTCCGCTTTCTAAAAACGGCCGTTGAAACAGGTGGATAGGTTTCGGCTCGTGGAGGAGGATATCTCGAGCAGGTTGATACGCGCGATAAAATCGATCGGGCAACGAACAATGGGGATACGTTCGAATCGATATCCCAACTTCTATTCTAAGCGATAGACTGATAACCGTCCTCGAAGCGATACCTTTGGAGCGTTGCGTTGGAATCGGCCTTCACACCTGTCCTCTTACCGCAAACTTGTCGCGCTGCGAAAGAACAATACCATCGAGAGGAAGGATAAAATCGGATGAAAAATATATAAACCGAGTATATACGCACCGATCAGGGAATATTTATCGATCACAACAACGGCGAATAAACGACATCGGCTATGGGGCCAACGTGGTCGCGGATCCGGTTCACCATCGCGGGGAACAGCCGCTTTCCGACTGAACCGCCTCGACCTTCGTGTCTCCGCGATCGATCGCAACGAACTAGGCGATAGGGAAGCCCTTCGCTTCGACCCAGAAGGGATCGAAGAGAGAGAGAGAGAGAGAGAGGGAGAGAAATAAACGCGTGTCGCGCGCGGAAAACACTGGCTCGTTTCGTACTGGCGACTCTTCCTCCTCGGCTCGGCGACTTTCGGCTCGGTGAGAAGAAGTGGTAATGCCGGTCGTGGAGGTAGCACGGGTGACAGGGACGTAACCGCGCGATCGAGCGCCACGCGACACCATACCCCTCTTTCCCCGATTTTACGTTCTTTTTTCTCTCTCTCTCTCTCTCTCTCTCTCTCTCTCTCTCTCTCTCTCTCTCTCTCCTCGTTGTTGTTGCGTCGAATCGAATCGATCGATTCTCTCGTTGAACTTTTACGTGCGAATATTTTAGATTTCGAATTTTTATATATGTATATATATGAAAATATTGATAAATTATTCGATTAGAAAAATTGCGTATTAGTAAAAAAGAAAATAATAATTATCGTTGTACATATTTACGTGATTCCGAATAAAAGTGTTTTCATATTTGTCGGCAGTAAAAATATCGGCAGTTTATTTCGAACGTGTCAAGTATATATATATGATAATCAAGCCCGTAATACAAGAATACTTGAACATAACGAATTTGCATAATGTGGAAAGAAAAAAAAAAAAGGATAATCTCGTACGCGAGGTAAACGCGTACGCCACTGAAGACTAATGACCCCTGACGAGAGAAAAAGAGGGACGACGCACGATCGAGGAGACTGATCTACGAGGAATCGGACAAGCGAACGCAGTAACGGTGCTACCAATCTTGCCAGCTTGCCAGCTGTTCGTTTCCAGCCACCACGACGCGAAAGCTCCCACTTCCACTCCGCCTCGGCCCCTGTCCTCTTACCTAGACATTCACTTCGTCCTGACAAAATGTTTCGACACCGCGAAAACGTAGCAGAGGATCGGTCTCTTTCTACGTTGCTTCAACCACCGACGTTTAGAAAGCAAACGGTTATCTTTGAAGGAACGTGATTCGATTCAGGATGTTAAATTTTTCTTTTTTATCCTCTTCTCCTTTGTCGTCACTGACCTATCGTAACCGTTCCTTTCCCGTCGCTTCCAAAGTGATGAACGGTATTCTTTTTTGTTCTTTGTTTGTTTGTTTTTTTTTCTGCGCCTTCCTCTCTCTCTCTCTCTCTCTCTCTCTCTCTCTCTCTCTCTTTTTGCCTAACAAATGTTTCAATAGGAAGAGTCTTGTGATCGTTCCGGATTACGAATCGAGATCGTGATTTCGTGATACGTCGTCGAGAGAAGCGTGAATTTCACGGAATATTCCTGTCGCAATGACGAGTCGTGCGATGCCTTCGTAAAACGCGGTAGAATATTCGAGGGAAAGCACGATGGAAAGTAGAAATTCGGGGGAGCAATGTTTTCGGCGAGGATCATTCTTCCCGTAAATAGGAACGGTTTCTATACGCGAGCAATTTTATTGGATGAACAAATAGGTGGAGATTTTATTCGAATCGAATAAGTTAACGGTACGGCAGGCAATCTTTCCACGGCGAGGGTTTGTAAGGATTCGCCGCCGACCTTGCTGGTATTTCGTGACGAGAGCAAACGCAGTAGAATAAATGCCACGCAAATACCAAACTGGCTTACGGACTTGTGCGCCAAGCTCGATTATAAATGGCGTGCCAGAATATGCGATAAATCATCCGTCAATTATGGATTGGTTCCTTGAATAATTACGAGAAACCGCGAGATTTATTAGAATCGTGCGATTTCTGAATTATTGAAGAGTAAAGTGTACGGTCGTATTTTTTTTAATTAAAGGAAAAAAACGTTTTAAAAGTTTCGACAAATAATAATATCTTTGATGGAAAGGATGCAATAAAGGAATAAAGGTGAAGTTAAATTTTTACGCGAACGCGTTAAGTGGCGATAAAAAATTAAAATCCAAATATTTTCTAGTTTCACAAGCGTTCACTTGTCGAAACGAAGCCAGAGTATATAAGCCTTTTTACGTAACGAACAAAGAAAGTTCCTTTTCGCGAGCTACAAATCGGTCAGCTAATTTTAAACGCTTCATCTGTTTAACTTTTGAGGGCAATGATTCGTTTTAAAGTATAAAATCTCATTAAAAAAAGAAAACGGTACGATTATAAGAATTGTAAATATACGATAAATAATAACGGAGTCGAAATCATCGAGAATGTTAATAAACATTCGGTGTTCAGGTGTTCGTATCGATATCGTATTATTGCAAGTGCGTGTTAAGATATTTGACAGAAAACTATACTATCTACAGATTTATTTTACCGACCGAGAAATAGTCGTTACTCATTTGGTAACGTTCTCCGTTAACAACGGTTCACTCCACTTTACCGACCGTATCTACTTAACGTTTCGATCGAAATTATCATATGATGCTTTCGTTCGATAACGTGTAGGATAAGATATAGAAGAATAACGCCAGATGTCATTCGAACATTAACAAATCTATTCGATAACGAGTAACAAATTTAAATTTCGAAAATTGAAGTTATCTTACGAATATATATATAAAGTATATACAAATATTATGCAAATTTCTAGATTTAAAAGCACTCTATAAAAAAAGAATGAAATTATTTATATCAACTGATTACAAGCGAGGTCGTGCTAGGAATTTCATTAGAATAATGAAATTTATTTGCACGTGTCGTGTGTCGCGTATATAAATGTAAATCTGCGACGCGTGACAACAAGTGCAATTAGTCATCATAATTGCAAACACGATCGAAAGAAAAACAACGTTACCAGCTGTATGACAGTGCCGTGCCTGTTCTCTCGATTTTTCCAATGAACCGAAAGCGAGTTAACACACAAGAGAACCACAACCCGAAGCATTCGTCGATGGTTCCATGCTTCTCGCTATAACGAGTGTTGTTCGGGCCAAGTAACGGTAAACGCTATATATCGCGTCGCTCTTATACACTGTCCTATTCACAGTGCGCTCACTCTCGAATATATTTTTCTTTTTTCTTGCTCTAAACGACTGTTTATAATTCTTTAGTACGTACACCTCGACCACAATTCCGTAGCCGGTTTGAACGGTATCTTCGAATTCTTAATCTAGAATGATTCATACCGAGACTTTTTCTTTTTCATTTGCGATTCTACTTTTTTTCTTCTTCTTCTTTCTCTCTCCAAGCCTCCGCATCACACGCAACACGTTGCGACGCTTTAAATGGCCACCAGACATGTAGGCTAGCATTACAAGCGAGCAAACACGCTTAAAAAGTAAACGGCTGAATCGGATAAAGAATAACCCACTTCTTTTAACGCGGAACACGTTCGTGGAAGCGTTTTCCGCGGAGTAGGCGGTCGATTTATATATATATATATATAACGGGTAGACCGTAGGGCATTGTTTTAACGGTTTGTCGTGTGTCGCGAGCCAGGGACAATAAAAGCAGGTAGCAGAGATTCGCGATGGTACAGGCGGAAATAATAATAGCGGTGTGCCATGCCGGAGACAACGAGAACGCGGCCGTAAAAGGGACGAGAGAGACACACACTCTTGTCAGCGCTGCGACTTCTTTTACGATTTTATTTCGTTCGCACAAGCGAGAAACACGGATACTTGTCTCTTCCTCTTTCCTGCAATTTCACTTCGTCTTCGTCCTCGTTTAAAAATTCGCGTTAATGGAACGCGAACGATCGAGTCGCGTGCGAAATATCGCATTCGATCTCTTCTACCTTCGAACCTCTCGATTCGTGAAACCTAGCCATTCGTTGGGCGCGCGTTGGATCGATAGAAACGTTTATTCCGAGTCGTTGGCGTCGCACGATGAGAAAAGGACGAAAAATCAACGTGATCTCCATCGGTCACCATTCGCCACCTGTTGCCATTCGCCTGAACTTCGCCCACCCCTTAATGCTGATTTACGATTCGGCCATTAGCCAGCCGAGTATCCAATGTTTTTTCCCCTCGAAATCAAGACGAATGGCGGGATTGATGGAGGGAGACAAGCGATGGAAATCTTTAGAGATTAAATGGACTCACCTTAGCCTGATTCTCCTCCTCTTCTTTCCTCTCCTGCTTCTCGTAGCCGAAACGGTTCTGAAAAAAAAAAAAAAACAGAAGAAATTAAATCGTCTCTAAATTCACAAGGAGAAAATGGCCGCCGATTATAATATCCATCTGTCGAATAACAACGCGGAAAATTTATCAAACTTATCACGATCAAAGTCATTATATCGAACAAACAAAAACGAAAAAAGTAACGGAATCTTATCTAAATATATATACATATACATCGATACCGTGAACATAAATGACGCAACGAATGAAAGTAACTAATAACAACGAGACACGAGAACCTATCTTTGAAACTTTGAGCGGAGAGAAAGAGAGAGAGAGAGAGAGAGAGAGAGAGAAAGTTTTCCTCGACTCATGACGAGGCTTCCTTCTTACCGTTGACATCTTGCGAAATTTCGACACGACCGACGTTAAGATCGACACTTTGTCCAACCATTTTCTCAACGATCCCTTCCCTGCCATATTTAAATCGATTTTCGACGGGCCAACGCGCGTTTCATCGCAGTTCTCGAGCTTGGACGAATTGTCGAATAATATTAATGCTCGAAACACGGAAAGATCAAGTTGACAGGCGCGCGTCGCGTACGCGACTAATCTCAACCGAACCGCAAACTGCTACGCGATCACACCGATACTAGGAACGAAAAGTGTTCATCGTTGCTATCTTAGCTCGGCGGTTTCCTGCTGATAACGTTTACCGACACCCTGAAACGCAGAAATGACGCGACAACTAGCAAAAAGAAGACCGAACAACGCGGAATCTAATCCGTTCGTATCGACAAATTTTTCCTTCCTTCCTTTCTTTCTTCTTCTTTTTTCTCTTTTTTTTTTTCTTTCTTTTAATTATCTCTTCACTCGTTATCGCTCGAATTGTTTAGACGATGGAGGAAAATTCGTTGGAAACTCGGGTTGGAAGGGAATGATGCAACGGTCGAGAAGGATTGTTCCCAAAGTATGGATACATTTTTTTGTCGACACTCTTATCTCCGCCGCGATGATTTTACATCGAGATAAAAGCCCTACGAAGAAATTGGTGTCTGTCGACGGACGAGGTCGATGAACGAAGTAAAAGTTCAAAACTTTTCACACCCTTCTTTTTCCTTTCTTTCTTCTTCCTCTTTTCTCTCGGATACAAAAATTCTCATACTCGACAACATCGTCTCGATACTTACGTGAACGGCGCTCGTGGAATCCGACGATGTGGCCGAGACTAGCTGCTGGTTCTGGTTCTCTATCACCGTCTTTATTTGCTCCAGCACCTGCAAATGAACAGCATACACGCTCGCCAATTATACCCGTTTTTAATCGAACATCGCCTCTGTTTTGACCTACATTCTCGAAATTGCAAGCCTTCAATTAACCCTTTGCGCTCCAATGGTGACTCTTTCGGATTGATTCAGCGATTCGAATATTTATTTATGTTTGATTTTTTTTTTAAATATCGCTTCATGAGTGGATTCCTAAGCTCTTCAAGTATAATCTTGTAGAACAGATTTTTATGTTTTGACATTCGTCATCGAACAACGAAATGATTTCTACTCGTTAAGAAATTGACGGTAGAGAGAGAGAGAGAGAGAGAGAAAATAGTAACGAAAATTGAGATGCTGTAAGTGAAAAGAAAAATAAGAATAATAGACTGTGAGAGCAAGTTATTGGGATAGTTTACTTGAAGATGAATTTTTCGTTATTTCTATTAGTTAAAAAATCGATAATAGAGAGAAGGAAAATGAAAAATAAGAATAATAGACGATAAATGAGAGCACGTTATTGTATTCATTGTTAAAATATCACACAACAATATAGGTTTTTAATACTCAATAAATTATCATTCTTTATATATAAAGAGAGAGATGAGATATTAAAAAAACTTTTATGCGTTAATTTGTTATCACGTGAAATCATTTTAAGAAATTCATTGAATTGAGGAAATCGTGTGGAACTGTTGGTTTGCCCGAGCTGGAAAGGAGCGCAAACGGTTAAAAGCAAATATAACGTTTCTTTTCGAATTTTCATATCGTTTTGTTTCGAAAAAGGACGAAAGAGAAAGAAGAGAAATTTACCCGAAGGGATATCCTGTGGCTCTGCACCACGTGCAGATTGTACTCCTTGTGCTCGATCTCGTTGCTCTTCCTCGTTTGCCTCCGCTGCAAAATAAAGGGAGAGAAATGGTGCTTCTCCTCGTGAAAACAATTCCGCCACTTTCCTCGCCTATCAGAACGGAACGCCGCTTTTTCCCTCTCGCGCGAGGAGGAGGATCGATTCTCGACAAGGTTTTCTAAAATCCTCGCCGTGCGTGAAACTTTCGAAAAAAATATTGTTATTCAATTCAACCCCTTTAAATAAGCTCTGCGCGCGAATAAACGGAGGAAATGTAAATAAATAAAGCGAGTGAACAAAGGAAATGTAAATAGATACAGGCGAAACAACGTAAACAAACGAATGGGTGAATGAAAACGGACGATTTATCAATGTATTCCACGTGGAGAGTCTACGAGTCCCGTTCACACCGGGATTCCAGTTAAGTTATTCCACATACATCTGTTTCAACAAAGAATTCTTCGATTCCTTTATGCTTCTGACGAGAAGATCACGAATAATCGTTTCTGAAAGAGTTTCTATGATTCACGATGAGATATTTATTTTATTCGTGTCTGTCATTTTGTTTAATTTTAATTGGATCCTGTTCTGCTTTACGTTTATATTAAACTATTAAAATTTCTACCATTTCAAGGATTTTTTGTTAACGTTTAGAGAGGACGTTTCGCGTCCTTTCTTATCGATCACAACTGGTAGATTTTACTGCTATTTATGCATATATTTTTAGATACACGTTTAGATATTAAAGGTGTCACAAGCTGTAGCTAATAACCAAATTTCCTGCTTCGTTTCATTATTTAAGTTTAAAGATGATAGAATAGTTCTTAAAGGCTGTGCATAACATCTTAAGACTGTCTGTATATGTTGAGGTGCTAAATTTAAAATCTCGTGAACGATGTTAATGGATTAGCTATTGAACAAAGAAAAGGATTATAAATCAGCTGGAATTTCAATCGACAAGGATTATTCTGGAAAGGAAGAGAAGTAATACACGCGATCATCGCAAATCGAAGCCGCCTGTCTCGATTTTCCGCGCACATTCCGGTTGCCTCATAAATAATTCAACGAGGTGTTTCCACGTTTCGGTACTCGGTTTCGAACGCTCAAGTTCACGGTCGGAAATCCAACGACTCTCCAACCGTCTTCTCTCGAGGATCGTTCTCCTTTCATCGAGAAAGAAAGGAAGAAAGAAAGAAAGAACGTGGTTAAATTCGAGGATGAAATCACAGCACGGCGGACGATTTAAAGAAAAGGAAACGGGTTGGAGTCCGCGCGAGACTGCGCGGCGAGGAAATTGGAAGACGAGTCACGAGCCGATCCTGGACATGCGTAATCGCTTTAACTCGATTCACGCGTGCCCAGAATGCCTAGCCGGCCATTTACGCTCATTGGATAATACGAGAACAACGCCTCCTCCGCGCCCTCTGTTTATCATTCTCCGCGGGAATTGCATCAATCACCGTGAATCAAGCACCGTGATGCGATATTGTTTTCCAACTAACCACCGTCATCTCGACCGACAACTGATTTTTTCCATCCCTGATTTCTTTCTTAATCCTTTCGCTATTAAGGGCGACTATAATAACATGCTACTGACTATATGCTATGAGTGACTATAATCGCTCTATACAAAATGCCATCGATATAGGTGCCATCGTGTTATAGGCACCTATAGTCGCTCTGCATAAGATGCCACTGAGATATTATAGGCGACTATAGCTCTCCATAACATAACTGACGTGCTATGGGCGACTATAATCGTTCTATGTAAAATGCCACTGATGTACTATGGCTGACTATAGTATATATAGTCGTTCTTCATAACATGCCATTGACGTGCTATGAGTGATTATATGAGTTCTGACGTGTAATAGGTGACTATAATCGCTCTGCATAAGATGCCACTGAGATATTATGGGCGGCTATAATCGTTTTACATAAAATGCTATTGACATGCTATGGGCGACTATAATCGCTCTATGTAACATGCCACTGACGTGCAATGAGCGACTATAGTCGTTCTGCATTATATCGTCACTGACGTACTATGGGCGACTATAATCGGTCTATATAAAATGCCACTGACATGATACGGCCGACTATAATTGTTCTGCATAAGATGCCATTGACGTGCAATGGGCGACTATAATCGCTCTATATAACATGCCACTGATGTGCAATAGGTGACTATAGTTGCTCTGCATAAGATGACACTGACATGCTACGGGTGACTATAATCGTTTTATATAAAATATTATTGACATGCTATAATCGCTCTATATAACATGCCACTGACGTGCAATGAGTGACTATAATCGCTCTGCATAAGATGCCACCGAGATATTATGGGCGACTATAATTGTTTTATATAAAATGCTATTGACGTGCTATAGATGATTGTAATTGCTTTATATAAAATGACAGTGACATATTATGGGTGACTATAATCGCTTTGCATAAGATGCCATTGAGATATTATGGGCGACTATAATCGTTTTATATAAAATGCTATTGACATGCTACAATCGCTCTATATAACATGCCACTGGCGTGCAATAGGTGACTATAATCGCTTTCCATAAGATGAGACTGAAATACTACAAGCGACTATAGTCAATCTACATAAGATGCCACCGAGATATTATGGGCGACTATAATCGTTTTATATAAAATGCTATTGACGTGCTATAGATGACTTTGTAATTGCTCTATATGAACATGCACATGCTGACGTGATGCTAATGAGGTGACTATAATCGCTTTGCATAAGATGCCACCGAGATATTATGGGCGACTATAATCGTTTTATATAAAATGCTATTGACGTGCTATAATCGCTCTATATAACATGCCACTGACGTGCAATGAGTGACTATAATCGCTCTGCATAAGATGCCACCGAGATATTATGGGCGACTATAATTGTTTTATATAAAATGCTATTGACGTGCTATAGATGATTGTAATTGCTTTATATAAAATGGCAGTGACATATTATGGGCGACTATAATCGTTTTATATAAAATGCTATTGACGTGCTATAATCGCTCTATATAACATGCCACTGACGTGCAATGAGTGACTATAATCGCTCTGCATAAGATGACACTGACATGCTACAGGTGACTATAATCGTTTTATATAAAATGCTATTGACATGCTATAATAACATGCCACTGACGTGCAATGAGTGACTATAATCGCTCTGCATAAGATGCCATCGAGATATTATGGGCACTATAATCTATTACATGCTGTAATCGTCTATATAACATGCCACTGGCGTGCATAGGTGCTATAATCGCTTTGCATAATAGATTGAAGACAAGCGACTATAGTCCATAGATATTATGGGCAACTATAATGCTATTGACGTGCTATGGACGACTATAGTCGCTATATATAAAGTGCCATTGATATGTTATGGGTGACTATAATGTGCTACGAGCAACTATAATCATTCTATATACAATGCCACTGACGTACTATACTGAGCGACTATAATCGTTCTATTTAAAATGCCATTAATGTACTATCGACGACTATAGTCGCTCTGCATAAAATGACACTGACTTGCTACGGGTGACTATAATCGTTAAGCATAATGTGTCACCGAATTATAATACTTTTTAAGGCGACTTTGTATAAGATGTATGAAATTTCTTTTCTCAATAAACACCTGTGGAAGCAACTCGAATTGTGACGATTTTTCTCGAGCACATTTTTGGAGAAGTGGCGAAAGGGTTAACCGTCGTCGATCCACATCTTCGAATTCTACTCTGGGCGAAAATTCGAAAACAATTTTTCTTTTTCCTTTCGTCCACCTCCTCCTCTTCCTCATCCCGATCCCGTGAACGTAAGAATAGAAGAGAAAGGATACGAACCTCGAGGGTGGCCAGGCTTGCCAGGGACGAGAGCGGTCGGGTGTGCGGCACCTCCCCTGGGAACACGCTGTCGTGCGAGACGGACAATTTTCCGGCTCCTCCTCTCAGCTTCACGAACGAATCCTCTATCGAATTCCCCGTCCTTCTGAGGAACACGCTGTTGGAAAAACAAAAGCACGAATGAGAGAGTACGTGTCTTTTTTTTTTTTTTTACGAGGCGAGTCTAAATACAGCGACGATCAACGTCTTTTGCATTGCGAAAGAATCGAAGGGTCGGTCGATCGATCGAGTCGGACACCGAGCGAGGTTGTATGTACGACTCGCAATCGAGTTACGAAAATAAAGGGGGAGTGGTGGGCCGGCGCGATATCGAGTCACGCGTGTGCACACGCATGCGCGGGTTTCGAGCGATATTTCAACAACAAGCCGTGTGGAAAAAGCGAAACTCGATCACGGTCGAATCGGGCCAAGGATAAGTCGATCCTTCTTTCCACGCTCGCTCGCTCGAAACGCGCATTTTGTAAAAGATTATTATCGTCAGCGGAACCGCGATCGATATATATATATCATTTTCGGTGGCGAAAACGAGAAGGAGAAGGCTAAGGATGAAAGGAGAGGGAGTAGTGGGCGAAACGAGTCGAATGTTCTCGACGATATTTATTTTGTTCGAAGGAGCGGCGCGAGGACGATGCTGCACCTTTTCCACGCGGATCGCTCGTTGAAACGGTAACAGTACGATTGCGTTCTTAACCTCTTCGAAGACGTCGCACCGTTACTTTCCAACCAGTGATCGTAGTCGAGTAAAACAAAACTTGATCTTCGGGTTTTTTTATATAAGGGTTCTTTAATTTTTCTTTTTTTTTACTTGGGATAATTTTGAATTAAAAAAAAAGATTCGTTACAATACTTTCGAAACAATAATTGTCGAATGAAATAAAATATGTCTTCGGGTGTTCTAAGTTAGTCAAGAATAATTTTTAATTTAAAGAATTATGGACTTTAGTTCGAGTTTCTTTTCAGAAACGAAATTTACAATACTTCCGAGCCGTAATTAATTGTCGAGTGAAATGAAACATCATCTTCGAGCTTTTTATTCTTATTATTATATAAACGATTCTGTATCGCATAAACAGTTCCTCGACTCTAATTTTTTTTCAGTTAGAATAAATTTAAATCGGAAAAGCAGCTGCAAGAATCAAGGAATTAACCTTCTTTTTCGAAGCATTAATCAAACATCTTTTTTTTTTTTTTTTTTTTACTTAATAATAATTTAAATAAAGAACAACGTCGTTCCTCCGCCGGTAAAAAAGGATAACACCTGTACGATTCGAAAATTATTTAATAAACTCACCTGTCACGATCGCACGAGTCGGTGAGCAGCTCGCTGGCGCTCCTGCTGCGAGCCTCCTCGGCACGTCCCGCGGGATGTCTGTCGGTGATCTCCTCCCTCGGCACCCGCACGAGCTCGGCCTCTCGATCCGCGTTGGCCCCCAGCCGAACGTCGGCCGCGCCCCGACTCTTACGACGGAAGATCTTCCTGAGGCCCCGAAGCGGGTGGAAGCGCCGCTTCTTCGGCTCTGCCCAACCGAAAAAAACAAACGAAATATCTAACTAAAGCGTAAAATTAAAAAAAACCGCCGCCTGAGAACTTTCTCTCGAACGATTGCGCAACGAACGGTTGTCGTTCACGTTTTCGTAGCCAGTCGTAGTATCAATGGGAAGTGAAAACTCTCAGAGAGAGAGAAAACGAAACGAAGGAACGGCCAATCCGAGTTTCTCTCGAATTAGAAACGAGCCGCTCTTCCGTTTCGTTCTATTTTTTTCCATCCTCTTGGAAAATGGAATTGCGAGAATCGAACACGAGAGAGATAATAAATGAAATTGATAAATACGGATGGTTCTCCACCTGATAACACGCCCCTGATTAAAGGTGAAGAGATTATCGAGGAAAAAAGCTACGGCTAAGTAATAAAGGCTATCGATCGAGAATCGATAATCTGATCTAATCCCTTACTTATGTTTTTACTTAGAATCTTTTTTAAAATTGTCCCCAATCAATTTCAAAAAACGAATGGACGAATCTCGATCCCTGCGTTTCGACGACCCACTTCTACGAATATTCCATATACTTTCATCGAGGAACGAAAGCTCCTCGCTGAAACCCTCCTCTTGGGAATGGAAGAAGAATGGTAGGTGCTGGATAAGCAAATAACACTTCGAGAGAAGGTTGCACTCGTTAACGCACGGATGCCTTTTTAATTGCGGGGAAAAAAGGAAAGGGAGAGGTTGCGAAGAGAGCGCGCTTCGAATCGTCGAAAAGGCAGGGAGCAGGAGTGGTGGAGGATAGCAGCGAATTTAATCGATCGCGATTAAAAACCGCCTATCCCGTGCTCTCGAGACCGAAGAAGCATCGTTTCGGCAAAGGATAGTTGCTTTTTCGCTTCTGACACGCCGCATTCCATCGAAAACCTTCCCTCTGTAACGAGGAACTGGCATACACCGAATCGTTTTTCGAGGAGATCGATCGAAATATCTCCACCGCGTATGGAACGACGCGATTCGCGAGCGAAACGAATGAAAAATGGTGTGTTATTATTTGTAGGCGGTGTCTACGTTACCAAACAGGTCCAGAAAATCCTCATAGTATTGCATCCGAATATTTTGCATTCGTATGTTGTAATTTTACGAGATTTACGGGTTTCGTAAGTCGCGTATGCACAGCCATGCATTTAACTGGCTCGAAGATTTGATAATACGGAACACGATCGATAAGATTAGCGATAACTCTATCAGTTGATATTCCTTATATGGTCGAAATTAACTATAACAACGATATAACGTTTTATTTTTTTTTCTTCTTTTTTTTTTTTTTTTTACATCCGTATTGAACGGATAGATATAGGTACCGAAAGATACTTAACGCTTATCTTTAATTCGTAGGGTTGTGTCCCAGCCAGTTACCCAGCTACCGCGACCAAAGCGTCGAAAAAACGGTTATACTCGGTCGGCAATTTCACTCGGCCGATTATTGCTGCTGCTTCGATCTCGAGCTGTCGCCTCTTTTTCCAACCGTTCGCTTTCACGCGGCCACTCGTTTTAATTTATCTCGAGTTAAAGTTATCGAAAGTTCGTCTCTCTCGAACGCGGATAGTTTCGATGATTGGAAATCCCTATAATTCCTGGTGGAGGTGCGTGGAGAGTAACGCGATACGACGACTCGGCGCTCGAGCAGCGGCCATTCATTTTGCGATTGGCCATGGCCTCGTTTCTCGATTCTTTCTGTAAATATAACCGTGCATGCGTGTTCTTGCACAATACGCCTAACCTCGCCTTTCTTCGCCGCCGAATTTCCGCTCGACTCGAACGTCCCAATTACGGTGGACACAAGTCGTGTGTCCAAGGAAAGGGATATTATCCGTTGAGTTTTATCTCTCGACTCGGTCGATGCGCGTTCTCGCACTTTCGACAAAGTCGAACGTGTATCCGTCGTCGAGTCTTCTCTTCGAGAAACACGGCCAATCGCGAAAAAACGTGTACTTGACACTCTGGTGGCGAGTGTGCTTTTCACGCATCAGTTCACCGCGACATCGCTCAACCGTGAAAAATAACCGTCACGCGCCAATCGTTTCGACGCGCGATCTCTCCGTCGGTGGGCAATAAAAACAGCTGTTTCCACTGTTGGCGAGGAGACCGACCCTCCCTTCCCCCCGGCCCCGCAACGGACGTTTACATAACCGCGGCTTGCCTAATTTCGGCTTCGAATCGAGCGGATAGAAGGAAAGAAGAAGGAAAACTCGCGGTCGCAGAGATCTGCTTATCCCGACTTTTTCTCGTAGAACGTTACCCCGAAATTTGATCGTCGTAATTTTTACGTTTATTTCTACGTTCTCGTAGATTCGATACGATCGAAAATTCGACGCCCGTTGTAACACAAAATTCTTTCACAGAGATAGATAAAATTGCGCCAAAGTTTGGTTACCCTCGAACTCGTTTTAAACCCGTTCCACGCACACTTCGGATCCGAAAAAATTCGCTTCGTTTCGAAACGAGTCGTCGGTTCAGATTTTCGCAATTAAGGGAAGCGATTCCTCTCGAAAACGTTTCAGTTTAAGTTTAATCGGTAATCAGCCGACCGATTCGGATATATTAGCTTACGAGAGTTAATTTAGCTCCCGAGTGGCTGGTAATTTACCGGAGGCTAATGAAAATAAAGAGGTCGTTGGACCCGCTCGGAAACGCAGCGAGCGACCAAGTCACGTTCCGAGACGAAGACGGACGAGTGTAAAGGGCACTCGGTACTGGATTGCCCTTTAATAACTCGTTGGCGACCATTATTCCCGTTCAACTCGTCGGAGCTCAAACGGAAATCTTACGCCGGAAACTTTCACCTTAATCCCTCCCCTCCCCTCCCTTCCCCTTTTACTCTTGCACAAACTTCTCTCCCGTGTTTTTCTAAATCCGCGGCGACTCGCACGCGATCCATCATCCTCGTAATTGCCTCGTTCGAAAAAGAAAAAACTTCTTTTCCCGATTGAAAAAAAAAAAAAAAAAATGAACAAGATAATCGTCGATCAAACGTCGTTCCTCGGATAAATTGCGGATAAAATACGAGCCGCGGCGGTTTACGTAAATCCGTTTTTCACCGCGTCTCAGACCTTGAAAATACGTATTCCAAATATATATCCCCTCGTCTAGACGAAATCCAATCCCCGAACCAAATGCAACGAACTTGATCGATACGCGACGACTTGCAAATATTCGACGATCGAGATAGAACAATTACTTCCTCTACTCACCTTTGGGAAGGGGATCGACGCTGTTCTGCGCGGAGTACTCGGCCAGCGTTCGATGATGATGTTGATGATGGTTCTGCGGGGGGGGCGACGCTTCTCTCACGCAGCCCATCAACGTCAGGGCGCCCCCGACCCCTCCTCCACCTCCGCCGCTGCCCCCTCCACCGCCCCCGGTGGCGGTGCTCGCCGACATCCTGCTGCTCTGAAACACCCCGAACAGCCATGTCGCCACGTAAGATTCGGTCACACGTTGGTACCACGCGGTCAGCAACGTGTTCTCCGCCCTTTTCCACCTCTTCCACCCGTCCATCCTACTTCTCTGCGTGCGACCCAAACGATATCGATCTGTGTGCCAGCTGACCTTAGTTCATACCGACCTTGCACAATGCCTCGTTACCATATTTACAAGCTGTCAAAGAGGGGGACCGACCGACCGGTTCCTCTCCTCTCGATATTCCAGCCGAGGAATTTCTTCTCTCTCTCTCTCTCTCTGTTCACGCGCTAGATCGATCTCGTTAGATTAATTCGTTGTTGGAACGACGAAGAATGGCCGCCACCAGAATCACTTCTCCTCTCGGACGAGGAACGCGTCCCTTCGCTTCATGGTGCAAGCAAAGTCGTGGAAACACTGGAAAAATTCTCGACACGCACGATGAATTTCGACGGATCTCTCGGCCGAAGGAAGGAAAGAGGCGCCACGCGACGAATTCTCTCTCTCTCTCTCTCTCACTTCAACGACACGAAAACACGAGGAGAGAGAGATAGGGCTTGGCTCCTTTGCTCCGTGCCGCGACGGCTCTGACGATGCGTCTCCGGGGTCTCGCTCTCTCACTGTAGCAATGGGTCAGGAGATGGTCTCCATGGTAACTGGAGGGGTGCAGGAATGGCACGGTATCGTGCATCGATTGCACCCTCGCCGCTCGACCCTGACCTTCGCACAGCTGACGGCCACTTTGGATCCGCGTGCAGGGACGTTGCGTCGGAATTGACGCTGCCGGTTCTCGTTAACCTCGTCGTCACCCCTTTTTTTCTTTTGCATCAAATGTTTCTTGCCAGCTTTTTTTCACCGAGATTGGATGCGTTTCGATAACTCTTTATTCCTTTATCGAAGAAAGAAGACATTGAACAATCGTTTTCGAATTGTTGTTTCCCTTCTTTTTTTTGGAACGTTCGGTGAATCTCTTGGTTTACTTAAAATGAAGTTCGAAGTTAACGTGTAAAACTTTCGTTCTTTTAATATTTTAGGTGGAAAGGAAGAAAATTTGTCGAATCAATATTGTTGTTATTTTGATATTTTAAGTAATGAAGATGCGTCTTGTATTCATTCTCTATTATTCTTGTTCTTCATCTTCTTATTTTTCTTCTCTTTATTTGTTGAAGAGTAAATAATTATTGAATAACGGAAAATCAATCTCGTCTTCGAACTAACTAATTTCGTTCCATCGAAAATTTTGAAAGTAATATTCAAGTTCGATCGAATTTAAAATCAAGAAAAAATTTCAATTCAAATGAAATTGACGGGCGATTTTTCAGAACTATCTTCGATTAAAAATTAATATTATTTTAATTCACTTTAAATCCTCTTTCAAATTAAATATTATAATAAATTATCCAAAATTATTGAAACTCGTTTCAACCTTAATAATAAATATACTGCATTTTGAATTTATATTTATTAATAAAATGTCATTGATCATAAATTTATTTAAACTATTTAAACAACAATGCACAGATTTATTAATTCAAGTATTTCTTATCGTGGATTAATTTTAATTTTCATCGATGTATCGTTCGAAATCACGCGAGGAGAAACGCGTGCAAAAGTTAATCGAATTGGGTTCGCTGTAACCAACTGTGTCGACTGGTTCTCGTCACTCGATATCACCCTCTGCTCGCCAAAGTTAACCCAAAGTTGAAGCAAAGACGTTTCTCTGTTTCAACAGCCAGAGAGAGGAAGAAAGTTTACTTTGACGTTCGCTCTTTTAATTAACCAGCCGGTCACGCGTTATCTTTTCTCGAACAAGGCGAAACTCGCCCGCTCATCCGCCATCAAAGAAATCTTCCTTATTAATTTTTCTTATCGAAACCCTTTCCCCTCGAGAGGCGAGTCTCGTCGGATTCCGATTCGAATGGCGAATAAAATTGACACGTTTTTAATCGTGAGTATATATTTTTAATTAAAAAAAAAAAAAAAAAACTGTAATTTTCTTCTGCATAATTTTCATTTCATTATCGAGTTACACGTTTTATTTTTCTTTTATTATACTTTTTACGCATTTGTAATTATATCTGTTGACTGGTTGTGCAGTGGTGAACGATAAATAAAATAAATAAAGTATACGGATTTAGCCGTATGAATATAATTTTTATAACTTGAATGGGCGTATCTGTTTACAAAATATCTGAAGATAAACAAAAGATAAACAATTATGAAACAGTGAGTGCTGGCAACGTTATTTATAATAAAATTATAAATAAAATTTCAGTGAACTTTATACTATATAACAATATCCTTACAAATTGCAATAAAAAGTTGTTATACTGTTTTCTAAAAACAGTTTTCTAAAAAAATAAAATATAAAAGATCAAAATCGAAGATTCGTTATCTTTGATTAATAAGGGTAGAGGTATTGATTTGATAAACAGCCAGCTCAGATCTTTATTACTCCTTCGTTAAGAGACGTAAGAAAATTACTTTGCGTTTCAAAACTCATCCTCGTCGATATATATATATATACATATGTATATATGTATATACATATATACACACGGGTGCAATTAAGAGCATACACGTGGTGGAAGGGAAAGTGGCTACTCCCGACAATTTGCCAACGTTTAATCGCGTTGTCAAACGCCTAAAAGTGAAACCATCAAATTTACCCATCAACTTTCTCCTTATTTCTCGCCTCGAGAACGATATCCTCCCGAGACTTCGTAATCAGCCCGCTTCTTGTCGCGTTCAACGAGGCATCGATACCGTCGCGAATATCCTACGAGTCTCTTGCCTTTTACCATTGTCCTGCCATTTTTCTCCTTCGTTCTCTCGTCCTCTTTTTTCTTTTCTTCTTTTCTATCTTCTCCTCTTTCCTTTCTTCTTTTCTATCTTCTCCTCTTTCTTTTCTTCTTTTCTATCTTCTCCTCTTTCTTTTCTTCTTTTCTATCTTCTCCTCTTTCTTTTCTTCTTTTCTATCTTTCCTCTTTCTTTTCTTCTTTTCTATCTTCTCCTCTTTCTTTTCTTCTTTTCTATCTTTCCTCTTTCTTTTCTTCTTTTCTATCTTTCCTCTTTCTTTTCTTCTTTTCTATCTTTCCTATTTCTTTTCTTCTTTTCTATCTTCTCCTCTTTTCTCTTTTCTTCTTTTCTATCTTCTCCTCTTTCTTTTCTTCTTTTCTATCTTTCCTCTTTCTTTTCTTCTTTTCTATCTTTCCTCTTTCTTTTTTTCTTTTCTATCTTCTCCTCTTTTCTCTTTTCTTCTTTTCTATCTTCTCCTCTTTTCTCTTTTCTTCTTTTTTTTTCTATCTTCTCTTCGTCCTCTTTCCACTTTCTTTTCTTTTTTTCTATCTTCTCGTCCTCTTTCATCTTTCTTCTTTTCTTCTTTTCTATCTTTTCTTCGCCCTCTTTCCACTTTCTTTTCTTTTTTTCTATCTTCTCGTCCTCTTTCATCTTTCTTCTTTTCTTCTTTTCTATCTTCTCTTCGTCCTCTTTCCACTTTCTTTTCTTCTTTTCTATCTTCTCGTCTTCTTTCATCTTTCTTCTTTTATTCTTTTCTATCTTCTCCTCTTTTCTCTTTTATTCTTTTCTATCTTCTCCTCTTTTCTTCTTTTCTATCTTCTCCTCTTTCCTCTTTCTTTTCTTCTTTTCTATCTTCTCCTCTTTTCTCTTTTCTTCTTTTCTATCTTCTCCTCTTTTTTTCTTCTTTTCTATCCTCACTTCGTCTGCTCGTCCTCTTTCCTCTTTCTTCTTCTCTATCCTCTCGAGGAGAAGTGACTTTTGTCGATAGAAGGCCCACGATTCGACAAACGCACGAATCGATACCCGCGGTGATGGATTTTAACGCTCGGCCGAGGTGACGTAATCCATAATTAAGATCGAACGCGATAAGCGTTATCGCCACTGGCCAGATTACCGAGTCGGATCGAATTCTATCTCGAAACGAGACAGCGGTCTAAGCGCAACGACTCGGCCCATCTTGGCTAAAAAAGAAAACTTCGAACGAGGGGAGAGGAGAGATGTTTTCGAGCCGTTTGAACGGGATCCAAAACGGAATTTTTAAAAAAGGATCCCCTCCACTCCGGCCTCGTATTCTCCTGTATCGAATGGAAGCGATCTTATCTCTGCCTCCGCGATAACTTTAAATCGATATCGAAAATATATATAATCATCTCGATTTAAAAATTTAAGAGAGAGAGAGAGAGAGATAAAATAAGACAATAATAAGAACGAGAATGATGCTTACCTTAAATAGGAACCGACATGACAGGTACGGTTCGTGTTGCCGTGCCCCGAATATCTGTAAAACGAAACGCAAACGGATCAATATCGAGGGAACACGGCGTAATGCGTGAAAACTTTTTTAACGAACGGCGAGTTAAAAAAAAAATTTCGACGATAAAATACAGTCGTAGCCTCCGTGCAAATCGTGCGAGGATCCCGCTTGATTTACGTAACTTTAACCGTTTCAGTTCGACGAATTTCTTAGCTAAAATTAAAATAACGCGTATATAAAACTTTTCAAAAATTTTAATTAATTTTATAGAGAATTCTATAAAGAGTCTTCTTCTTCGTTTTGCTAGAACTAATTTCATTTTATGCTTACAAAACCGAGAAAATAATAAATTTCTAACGCCGAATATGTAGTTCGATCTAATTTGAGATTAAAAAAAAATCTAACCATTTTTCATTCTTCTCTTGTCGATGTCATCTCAATTTTCATTCCCATTCTATCTTCTTTTTATCAATTTCTTAATTAATAGAAATAATTTTGAACTAATTTCATCACACGCTTCAGAAAATGATATTTCTAACGTCGAATATGTAGTTCGATCCGCGATGTAATTCGATAGTATATTGTTCGATATTTTAAATAAATATCATCGATCGATCCGAGCGTCGCCATTGGAGCGACAAAAAGCTGCCTATCCTTCCTTCCCCCGAAAAAATTAAAATACTGGAAAAGTGAAACCTGGGGAGAAATAATTTCGTCCAAATCTCTGAAACGCGTGCAAGAAACATCGAGGCCAGAGAACATTCTTACGAACATCGTTCGTAAGATCATACTCAAAAACCTTAACAATCGATATTTGAAAATCGAGGGTAAATAAACCTCACCGTTCGAGCGGAGAGGCGAAAATTCCACCCCAATAATAACGAACTCCTCAAAATCCTCCTCGTCTCACGGTTATCCCACGCAACCCTCCGCTCGAAAACGCAAACTAAATTTAATCCTAAACCTACCACGGCGCGGTCAAATGCAATTTCGATATGGCTTATCGTCTTTTTCTCTATAACGTGTAATATACAACCGATTTTTGTCAATATTCACAACTTTCTGTGAATTTATGTTTACCTTGCGAATCCGAGCTTAGCTGAAATCCCTTTCTACAATTAAGATACAATTTTGCAGCGGTCATTTCATGGTAGGAATACACGAAATGTCGATAGGTTTAGCGGTTTTAAAACAGGCACATATGCGTGTATATTTATTCAAGGAATAAATGGAGAAACAGGAAGAAAAAAAAGAGGAAGAAGAAGAAGAAGAAGAAGAAGAAGAAGAGATAGTTGTAATGAATGGGTCGCGACGAGTGATCTATTCCGCGTCTAGGATCGAGGGGCCACGCCCAGCCCAGCGACAGAATTTAAACCGTCTATTTATAAAGAGTGAACGAACGGGTCGGTATACCGCGCATCGGGTCGCAACGCTCGCTCGTGCACGCTCGTGTCGTTGAAACGCGTCGCGATATCGCGTTGATCCGGTTAATTCTGCGAGCGAGACCGAGAGAGAGAGAGAGAGAGAGAGAGGAGGAGGAATAAAGGAGGATGACCGGTATTATAATTCGCGCCTCTTCGTGCTCGAGGTTATAAATAGCGCCTCTTGTGCAAAAGGAGGGATGAAAAGAGGGTGGTGGGTGGAGGGAGGGAGTTGAAACGCAATTTTTTAAACGCGGATTTCACGCTCGAGGACAGCTTTGTTTTCTCCTCCGCTCGTCCTTGAAAAACGAGGCACGGTGGAACTTGATATGAGAGAGAGAGAGAGAGAGAGAGAGAGAGAGAGAGAGAGAGAGAGAGAAGAGGAGAAATTCCAAAGAGAAATTTTGATATTTGCATGCATTCTTTGCGATTCTAATCTTTTCGAACGATTAAGGGCAAAATTTTCTTCTTCTCAAAACGAGCAAAACAAATTTGTTGAGAGGAACTTGATGAGAGAGAGAGAGAGAGAGAGAGAGAGAGAGAGAGAGAGAGAGAGAGAGAGAGAGAGAGAGAGAGAGAGAGAGAGAGAGAGAGAGAGAGGAGAAATTCCAAAGAGAAATTTTGATATTTGCACGCATTCTTTGCGATTCTAATCTTTTCGAACGATTAAGGGCAAAATTTTCTTCTTCTCAAAACGAGCAAAACAAATTTGTTGAGAGGAAATTGATGAGAGAGAGAGAGAGAGAGAGAGAGAGAGAGAGAGAGAGAGAGAGAGAGAGAGAGAGAGAGAAGAGGAGAAATTCCAAAGAGAAATTTTGATATTTGCATGCATTCTTTGCGATTCTAATCTTTTCGAACGATTAAGGGCAAAATTTTCTTCTTCTCAAAACGAGCAAAACAAATTTGTTGAGAGGAACTTGATGAGAGAGAGAGAGAGAGAGAGAGAGAGAGAGAGAGAGAGAGAGAGAGAGAGAGAGAGAGAGAGAGAGAGAGAGAGAGAGAGAGAGAGAGAGAGAGAAGAGGAGAAATTCCAAAGAGAAATTTTGATATTTGCACGCATTCTTTGCGATTCTAATCTTTTCGAACGATTAAGGGCAAAATTTTCTTCTTCTCAAAACGAGCAAAACAAATTTGTTGAGAGGAAATTGATGAGAGAGAGAGAGAGAGAGAGAGAGAGAGAGAGAGAGAGAGAGAGAGAGAGAGAGAGAGAGAGAGAAGAGGAGAAATTCCAAAGAGAAATTTTGATATTTGCATGCATTCTTTGCGATTCTAATGTTTCGAACGATTAAGGGCAAAATTTTCTTCTTCTCAAAACGAGCAAAACAAATTTGTTGCTAGTTCTGATGTTTGCAAAGGGTTAAACGTAGAATTTGTTCTTCAAAGGAGCGAAATGTATTTGCGCGTATTTCTTGCGATTCGTTGCTATATAAATGTAGAAAAAAAATTGTAAACGATTAAATGCAAAATTTCGAATTTGTCGAATTAGCTCTGATTCTAATATTTTGGAAAGATTAAACGTAGAATTTCTTCTTCTCTACTCATTTTCACAAACTTTTTGCGATTCGTTGCGTATAAATGTAAAAGAAATTCCGATTCTAACGTTTCCAACGATTAAGCGCAAAATTTTCTTCTTCTCAAAACGAGCAAAACAAATTTGTTGCTAGTTCTGATTCTAATGTTTGCAAGGATTAAACGCAGAATTTCTTCTTCTCGAAACGATATTCATTTGCACGCACTTTTCGCGACTCTAATGTTTCGAACGATTAATTTTATTCTTCTTGAAACGCAAAACAAATTTCGAATTTGTCGATAATTCTGATTCTAATGTTTGCAAGGATTAGAATTTCTTCTTCTCGAAACGATATTCATTTGCACGCACTTTTCGCGACTCTAATATTTGAAACGATTAAGCACAAAATTATATTATTAATTTTATTCTCGAAACGCAAAACAAATTTGTTGCTAGTTTTGGTTCTAATGTTTGCAAGGATTAAACGTAGAATTTCTTCTTCTCGAAACGATATTCATTTGCACGCACTTTTCGCGACTCTAATGTTTCGAACGATTAATTTTATTCTTCTTGAAACGCGTGTTTGCATATCTTGGATCCAAATTTCGAATTCTAACATTTTATAAGAAAGATCGAACGTAAAATTTATTCTTCACGGAACGAAAAATATATTTGCACGCATTTTTCGCGATTCGTTGTTGGAAAAAAAAAAAAAAAATTCTAAACGATTAAAAATTTTATTCCTCTCGAAGCGGATATTTTGCATCTTGTCTTCGCGATTCGCGTAGCGGGCGATGGAATTCGTTGATCGCAAAAAGAAAGAAAGAAAGAGAAAAGAAGAAAATGTCAACGTTATTTCCAATTTCTAATAATATTTGGAAAGATTAAACGTAGCAATTCATTCTTGCGGGACGGATATTTGCATCCTCTCTCCTGTAAACACGCATAGCGAGCACCGCATATTTGTTCCACATCGAAACGGAAGTGACATGACTTCCCCTCCCCACCCCTTCTCTCGAAGGGACTTGCCCGCGCGCGCGCTTATTTAAGAAACGTCTGCTCCGAAAGCAGCGCCATCGCGTGTATTTTTGTCCAACGGTATGAAGGCAAGGAGGTAGAAAATAGGTCTCAACCTATCTGTGAACGGATACCTTCTTTTCCACTCCCTTTCCCATAAATAATTCGTTTGTTCGTAATTCAAAAGGAACGGATCCGAGATCTTTCACTTCGATCGAGCGAATTTTCTTCGAAAATTCGTGCGAAATCGAGGCAAGGACTTTGCAACGTTGGCCAGATATCGAATGCAGATATCCTCGCTTTGCCGTTTTCAAACAATGGAATTAAATCGTATCCGCAACGTGACTTGTTTGCGGTGGAGGAGGAGGAGGAGGAAGAACGATAGTAATTGAGAGAGAGAGAGGGGGGAAGAAAGAGGCCCATCGGGAAATGAGAAAAGCAGCCGAGGAGAGGAAGCAATCGGTTGCCTTGCGCGGTTTTTCGTGATTATTCGGCGGAAGGAAGGAAACAAAAGAGAAGAGAAGAGGCAATACGATGCTAAGACCGCATTCTTCTCTTCGAAGGCTGACATGTTTCTTTTAAAATGGAAAAAACGACGAGTCTGGCCCGCCAAGTCTCTTCCTCCATTTCTTAGCACATTTCAAGACGTGCACTTCGCCGATAAAGCCTTTTATCGCGCTATTAAGAAGAAACGCAAAACCGCGATTCCCGCCCTTTGTTCAAATGCCAGAATTTGAACAAAGTATTAAGAACGATTTGCAATCTTTAATTATATACATGGATTGATGGAACTTGTTCAAGGCAATGAGAGGTGCACAAGCAGGAGGAAATCTCGAGATTACAAAATTTATTATTACGATATTTCGTTGCACTTTCGTTCCATACTGTGATTTTGTAAAATTACAATCGATGGAATTCCGTATGTATGTATGCAACGCCACTTTCCGCTAGGCCCGTCATTCGTTTCCACAGATTTTTAGTTGGAAACGCGTGGCGCCGAAAAATGAGTCACGATGAGGCACGCGTTGTCTGGAGAAAGAGTCATTTCGGAAATTGGCCGGGCCAAATGCGAGGGGAGTAACCCGAGGGGCGGAGATAAGAAATTAAATTAGAGAGCGGGCTATCGACCTTCGAGAGAAAAGCTATTCGAAAGCGATTAATTGTCTTCGCTAATTATTGTCGTTCCAACGAACGAGATAAATCGATCGATATTCAGATAAATTTGAATTCCCTCAAAAAATGGATAAGGCAAAATTTTTTAATGCCAGTCTTCTTCCGCTTAAGCGGCTCTTTACGGGATCGAATCGCCCACGTGCCGCCGAACACGGTTTACGTGAATCGTGAATAGCCACTCGGATGCTCGCTCGAGAGGAGGATCGGGATCACGAAAAATCTGAGAGGATCGAGTCGATGGTTTACGATGTTTTCGTTAAGAATTAATCGTCTCTCAAAACATCTCCAAACAACTCGATGCATAACCGAGGTCAAACAAATTAAAAGTTGCAGGCCAAGGGGAAGAGAGAAAGAGAGCGAGCTTCCCGAACGATACACTCGCGCGAATAAAGGAAACGCGCAGTCGGGCTTGTGAGTCACGTTTATTGTTCATCGTTTAGCAACCCACGACGCCTTTCTTTCTCCGTTTGAATTAACGGCTCTCCTCCTCCTCCTCCTCCTCCTCCTCCTCCTCCTCCTCCTCCTCCTCCTCCTCCTCCTCCCTCCCCCTCCTGGCTTTTCGTTGCCCGCGAGGGAAATGAACACAGCCACTTGTGCAAACGTTACACGCGCACCGCAAGAATATCGCTCGAATTAGCGCTTCGAGAGGGAAGATCTAATTATTTTCTCGTCCTGAATGCTCGATGAAACTCGATAAAACTGAGACGACAAAGTCGTGAGGATAGTTTAGAAGAAGAAGAAAAAAAAAAAAAGAAAAGAAAATGGCGTTCAACCTAGCCCAACTCGACTCCTTGTCTTATCTCGTCATAAAATCCTAATAGCGAGATACGTCGAGCGTCGAGCGTTAACTCGGTGAAAAAGCAAGTAATTAAAAATAAAGTAGCTTCGAGTAACGCGGTTCTTAAAACGCTCGAATAACATTTATTCGTGGCTATTACTCGCTTCTCGACCGTTTCGCCACTACAATTATTCCTTAACTTAACTCCTTGTAATATCTCGTCATGATAGTTCCTAGTGGCGAGAGTACGTCCAGAGTCGGGCATTAACTAGTTAAATTTCGAATAAAGTTATTTTAAATAACTAGGTTCTTGAAACGCTCGAATAACATTTATTCGTTAGCTATTACCGCTTTCCCGTTTTGCCCGCTACAATTAATTTTTGGATTATCATCGAACGATGTGATTATGGAAGTATACTGGATACGTAATTTCTTATATTACCTTTTTGAAATTTCATTTTTTTCAACTGGATGATGTTTCGAAGCGAAGCGAAACGTTGATCCGGTCAGCGATCTCTCGATCGAGTCGCAAAAGGTTAATCTCTTCTTACGAGAAAAGGAAGAAGAAGAAGAGGGTAGAGATATTCCCGAATGACTAATTGGCGGTCCAAAAATAATTCCATTAGACGTGATCATCGGGCTCGTTAGGCTTACGAGGCTAATGGAAGCTCGAGCTTCCTCGAGAAAGATCCGCCGCGTGGAATTTTCGTTGACTCGACCCATTCGTGGATGACTCACGGACGACGACCACGACACTTTGCCCTCTCGCTCGTAACCCGGTCGGCTATCGAGAACGTCTCGAGTTATCGCGGCTGACTACGTCCTTTGTATCAATCAACGAAAATTAGATTCTCCTCCCCGCCTCGCCCCGTAACCGATATATAAAAGAGGAGCGCAGCCTTTCTCGGCTTAATGACAAAATGGTCGCGGAAATTGGATCGTCGTCGAGGATCCCCCGGAGTGGGGGGAATTGAAATTGTTTCTTCTCGCTCGCCGTTGTTCGCAGAGCCGAATTCTCTCGAATCGTGCGGAAAACGACGCCTTGTCGATTCTTCTTCTCTCCCTTTCGAAATCGCTCGATTATTTCGAGCAAAGTTGAACGACTTTTCCACCGCGTGGCGGCGCCTCCATCGCCTCCGTGCACGCACGTTTTATCGACGCATACAATAACCGATGGAAGAGATATAACTTTTGCCCCGATTCTAACGCGATATACTCCGTTCAATTTCTCGAGTTGGAAAAAAAGGAAAGTCTGGTTCTTCGACCAAAGCCCATCCTTTTCTTCGAAATTTTCGATAATGGAGAAATTTTCGTTCGAGAGAAATGCATCGAGAGAGGATGAGACAGCGTTGAACGGAATGGAAAACGCGACCAATCGTGGCGATCCAACGAAATTAAACGAAAATTAGGCCTGCTCTCGAGCGCGAGGAAAGCGCGTGCACGTGATTTACATGGATGGATGTAAGAGAGAAAAGGCGGCGCGAGATGTTAAGCGAAAGTGGCAGTTAACGGCGGAGAAAAGGAAAAGAAACCGCCTCGAGTCTAACGGTACATTCGAGTCGAACGGAATCGGCCGATCGATCGGGCGCAACGAGATCCAGTGCATAAGATGGCCGATTTCGCGTGGAAAGCGGAAGGAAGGAAAAGGAATCGAACGAGAGGAATCTCGCGGCGCGCGCGGAAATGGAACGTGTTCTCTCTCTCTTTCTCTCTCTTGCGTAACGCGAAAATCCCAGTCTCTCGTGCTTCCTGACCTTTCCACCGGGTCAATGACACTCGCGTGTTAAAGAGACACGTTCGTTGGTGAATGAAAATTGTGGTAAGAGGAAAATGGTCGAACGTCCATCTCAGGAGATTTTCCTGGTAGCATCGAAAACGTCCGTCTGAGGACGCGGATGAGAATGTTTATCGACAGACGAGCGAGTGGAAAAGCGTGTACGAGATGACGCGGGTCTCGAAAGAAAACGTGGGCTCGGCCGGAAAGTAAAACCGGTAAAAATATTTTATCGCCGAGGATGCTCGGCTCAAACTGCATCGGCGGAGGTCTCGACCTGAGCAGACAACGGGGAACGGTACTGGGAACGCTCCGGGTATTCCCACGTGACGGAAACGACTGGTTAACCGCCACCGATCTACCGGGTGGCCACCACGTTAATTACGCCAATCTTCTGATACCGAAGAGGAATCATTTCATCCTTCGATCGCCTCGTAGATCGCTCGTCATCTCTTCCACGCGAAACTCGACTGAACTCGATCTCCATAAAATGCCAGTGACGCGCTATTATAGTCGCTCTATATAAATAGGCCACTGACGTGCTACTAGTCGCTCTAGTAAAATGTCACTGACATGATACGGGCGATTATAGTCGCCCTATATAAAATATCACTGACGTGCTACAGGAGAGTATAGTCGCTTTGCATTATATTGTCAATGACGTGCTACAAGTGACTATAGTCATTCTATGTAAAATGTCACTGACATGATACGGGCGACTATAGTCGCCCTATATAAAATGTCACTGACATGCTACAGGCGACTATAGTTGTTTTGCATGATATTGTCACTGACGTGCTACGGGTGATTATAGTCGCTCTGCATAAAATGTCACTGACATGATACGGGCGACTATAGTCGCCCTATATAAAATGTCACTGACATGAGACTATAGTTGTTTTGCATTATATTGTCACTTATGTGCTACAAGTGACTATAGTCATTTTATGTAAAACGTTACTGACGTGCTACAGGCGATTATAGTCGCTCTGTATTATATTGTCATATACTAATATACTATGAACGACTATAATCGCTCTGCATTATATTGCCACTGACGTGCTACGGGTGACTATAGTCGCTTTGCATAAAATGTCATTGACACGATATGGATGATTATAGTCACTCTATAAAAAAATTCATTGATATGGGCGACTATAATGGTTCTATACTATTGACTATTACGGGTGATTATAGTCGTTCTGCATAAAATGTTACTGACGTGCTACGGATGATTATAGTCGCTCTATGTAAAATGTCACTGACGTGCTAGAGGCGAGTATAGTCGCTTTGCATTATATTGTCACTGACGTGCTACAAGTGACTATAGTCATTCTATGTAAAACGTTGCTGACGTGCTACAGGTGACTATAATCGCTCTGCATTATATTGCCACTAATATACTATGAACGACTATAATCGCTCTGCATTATATTGCCACTGACGTGCTACGGGTGACTATAGTCGCTTTGCATAAATGTCATTGACATGATATGGATGATTATAGTCACTCTATAAAAAAATTCATTGATATGGGCAACTATAATCGCTCTATACAAAATATTATTGACTATTACGGGTGATTATAGTCTGCATAAAATGTCACTGACATGGGACTATAATTGTTTTGCATGATATTGTCACTGACGTGCTACGGATGATTATAGTCGCTCTATGTAAAATGTCACTGACGTGCTACAGGCGAGTATAGTCGCTTTGCATTATATTGTCACTGACGTGCTACAAGTGACTATAGTCGTTTTGCATAAAATGTCATTGACATGATATGGGTGATTATAGTCATTCTGTAAAAAAATTCATTGATATGGGCGACTATAATGGCTCTATACAAAATACTATTGACTATTACGAGTGATTATAGTCGCTCTGCATAAAATGTCACTGACATGCGACTATAGTTGTTTTGCATGATATTGTCACTGACGTGCTACGGATGATTATAGTCGCTCTATGTAAAATGTCACTGACGTGCTACAGGCGAGTATAGTCGCTTTGCATTATATTGTCACTGACGTGCTACAAGTGACTATAGTCGCTTTGCATAAATGTCATTGACATGATATGGATGATTATAGTCACTCTGTAAAAAAATTCATTGATATGGGCGACTATAATGGCTCTATACAAAATACTATTGACTATTACGAGTGATTATAGTCGCTCTGCATAAAATGACACTGACATGCGACTATAGTTGTTTTGCATGATATTGTCATTGACGTGCTACGTATGATTATAGTCGCTCTATGTAAAATGTCACTGACGTGCTACAAGTGACTATAGTCGCTTTGCATAAAATGTCATTGACATGATATGTATGATTATAGTCACTCTGTAAAAAAATTCATTGATATGGGCGACTATAATGGCTCTATACAAAGTACTATTGACTATTACGGGTGATTATAATCGCTCTGCATAATATTATCATTGATGTACTATGGTGTACGATTATAATTGCTCTGCATAAAATGTCATTGTTATGATACGGATGACTTATAGTCACTCTACATTATATTGTCACTGATGTACTAATAGACGACTATAGTCGCTCTGCATAAAATGTCATTGACATGATACGGGTGACTATAGTCACTCTATAAAAAATTGTATTGATATGGACAACTATAATCGCTCTACTTAAGACGCCATTGATGTGCTACGGGTGACTATAATCGTTCTACATTATACTGTCACTGATGTACTAATGAACGACTATAGTCGCTCTGTATAAAATGTCACTGATATGCTACAGGCGATTACATAGTCGTTCTGCATTATATTGTCACTATGAACAACCCTATAATCGCTCTGAATAAGATACCATTGACATGCTACTATAATCGCTTTGTATTATATTGTCACTGACGTGTTACGTATTATGACTCTGCGTGTGTGACGAGCGATTATTGCACTTTCTCTCAGAAGATCAGTATTTTGTTTTTATCACTCGTTTCTCACGAGATAATAAAAATCATCAAGAAAAAATGTCGAATCAGTTTGGAGAGGCTTGACCGAATAAAGTGAGCGAGCTTATCGAAGAATACATGTATATTCGTAAAGATCGATCGTTTCAACCATCTCGATCCGAATTTCTACGGAATTTCGAAACTTCTGTTGCCAAAGTGGCAAAGGATAAATCGTGGAGGACACCCGCGTAGAGAAAGCGACGAGAATGCGCGATAAATAATACATGAAATTATTCCGTCGACGGATAGACGGCTTTTCCACGCCGGCCAACGATCGACCGTCCCTTGTCTTTAACGGAGAATGCCGCTTCGACAATCCTCCCGCCCCGTTTTTCAACTTCCGTGGCGAGCACCACCTCTCATTTCGAGTTTTCGAAACCGGGAAATATACCTATTTTGGAAAATCGAAAGATACCGAGCAAATGTAAATTCCTCCTATTCGACTTGACATTGAGGATGGAAAGAGGAGGAAAGGGGGGAGTGGGGAAAAAGAGTGGGGTACAGTTTTACAGTAAGACAAGGAAAAATTACACCGGAAAATAATAACACGTTTCTCACGCGTTAATCACGTTACAGTTTGCAAATTAGGCAACGGTATGGAAGCAACTTTGCACGGACAAAACAAACGAACAAACGTTCCTTTTTTTTTCCCCCCCGATTTTCTCCCTCCGCGTGTTGCAACTCCGCGCGAGGGGGGAACAAGGCAAAGAACTCTCCCACGCGCGGCCAAGTAACGCTTTATCGATGGACCAACCGCTTTCGCTCTCTCCCGTTCGATGCAAACCAATAACGAGTCCTCTCCCCCCCTCTCTCTTTCTCGTTGCATTAGGTCCGTTCGTGGCGGAAAAATCGAAAAATCGGTTGATACGCGCTCCTCTCTTTTCCCTGGCCGCGTCTCGATTCTCAAATCGGTTGGCGAAAAAAAAGGAGAGAGGAGGACGCACCTGCTCCCCCGTTCTATAAAGGAAACGGAGGAAACGGGTATGGCAGGGAACCGGTCCCGGTGACCGAACCTTCTCCACCCGATTCTCTCCCCCCCCGGTTTGAACCGTTACGAGGATCCAGAAAACCGGTAGGACGATATAATCGACGGCCGGTCCACCCACCACCAGCAGCGAATGAATGCGACACGACTACCTTTAACTTTGCTGCTTTCGAGCTTTGTTTAACTCGTTGCCGGCCTGCAACAACGAGCGAGTAAGAAATGCGGGGCAAAAAGCACGAGTTTCTTGTGATAGGGAAATCTAGGGAGTGTTAATTTTTCAGATCGAATTTCGTCGTTTCTCGTCGAAAATTTGTCGAATATTATTAAAGTTTACATCGTTGTTGCGCGATATTTTAATAACAAAGGGATTGGCAGGATGCGTCTATTATTCTTCTTCGTCTTCTTCTTCTAGAATTAATTTCATTCTATGCTTATACGAAACTCAGAAACTTTGAATACGTACGTTCGACCCTCTAATATATTGTTCGATATTTTAAATAAATATACGTTAACAAAAAAGCTAATTATCCCTCCCTAGAATATAATTAATAATACGAGCTCAAAACTTGGAGAAAAATAATTTCTCTGAAACGATACGAGCGCGTGGAAGAAACATCGGGGCGACGATGCCAGAGGTTCGCATCGTTCCACGCTTCGTAAGATTGTACGAGATATTTAGGGAAAAATCGATCCTGAGAAGGAAGGGGTTAAAGCTTCTCGAAGTTTGGCCGAAACTCGTGGGGATGGAGGCGACTTCCGGCGCCCTCGACACGTTCAATTTCGAATTAATTTGGCCAGAAACGGGGGTAATTGGCACGGCTAATTGGTGTCTCCTCCTCTCACCTGTCGTCGCGGATTCGTCCACCAGTTATGATGGTTCCATTCCCAACCCGGCCAACGGTTGAACGAACTTGAACGAGGAGGAGCTGTTGCTCGCAAAGAGGTCGGCGGAGAGGCGACGTGTTCCAGCCTTCGTTATCGCTCCTCCTCTGCACAGAGAGATGAGCGATATCGGGCGACGCGTCGATAACTCGTCTGGAGTCTCGCCTATTTCCGACGATGCGTCCTCGAAGCTGCTCTCCTCGAAATATTCGGCCGTTCATCAAATATTTAAACCGACTCTGTGGCGCCACCACACACTCCGAATGTTGTTTGCCGCTATTTTCAGAACGTGTCCGGAATCTGCGTTTTCAAATTCTAGGGAACGCGGCAAAGGAGCCGCGAATAGAAAATTCCCTGAGTGACCCACATAGACGTCGTCCCAAATTTTCCAAATTTCCATTCGAGGAGAACCGCTAAATTTAACAGAACTGTGCGTGGCACTGGATGAGCTGTCCGTCGCTTGGAACGCAAGGATTGCGAGAAATGGAATGGAAAGTGGGGGGGAAGGAGAGAAACGCGTGGAAATAGCGTTTCTCGAGGCGTATGAGAGTCGATCTCGGGGCGGATTCCCACCGAAGGATCGGTCACGACTTAAGGTCGCCGTTAAAGCGCTACGAGCGCCGCCGACGATTGGATAATGCGAGCCGGGGTTCCTCAACGCATCAGATTATCGTTACGGTTCTCCACGCAGAATGGCGACACGCGTGTTTCGAAGTTTACTGACTTTGTTCCAAGTTTTTAAACCTCAGCTACTTTTTCAACGGATAAATTTTGCATCTAGGATCCGCCTGTACTTTAGACGCTTCGATTGACAATCGCATCATCTAAGAACTTCTTAATTCCTGTTGAAAATTAGTAATAATTATTGTTGCTGAAGTAAAATAAGCTAATAAGTGTATCTAACCCAACAGTAAATATGTGATGAGCTCGAACGGTAAAAGCTAAAAATCCAATATCTAATGTTGCATAAATTATTCCTAAAGTAAAATCAAAATATAGACTTCTGGATGAGCAGAAAATCAAAATAAATGCTGATACGAAATAGAATCTCCCGTTGGATCAAAAAATGATGTATTAAAATTTCGATCAGATAATAGTATAGTAATAGCTCCAGCAAGAACTGGTAGTGATATAATAAGCTGTAATAAATACTGGAAATAATGAAATTTGATCGTAATTTCAATATTCAAAAATTTTGTTGAATTGCTTTGATAGTGTGTCGAGCTTATTCGTGCGATTAAATTACATTTACGAATCGAAGATCCTCGTTTTATTCGTGGAAAAGTACGCGTGAAAACAGGCGAACGCCAGACCGCGCATCGAGAAATCGACTTTCAATTTTCTTCTAAACTCTGTTCAAATCGATCAAACTGGCTCATTGTTATCTCGCTTCGACGAACAACAACGCGCGTAATCGTCGCTCAACCTTGGAGGAAATCGAATCAACAACGGATCTCCTTGCATACGGAAACTCGTATCTTTCCTTTCTTCGGGCCAGCTCGAACACCTTTCTCTCGTTCCAAAGGAGTGCACGCACGAGGATGCCGTTGATCCACTACTCCAAGGATGGAAACATTTCTGTCAATCGTTCTCGAACCAATTGTCATTCGTAACGATTTTTCTATTGGATGGAGCCCGCTCTCGATGAGGCGACGATTCGTTCAATTCGTTGCATTCGACTGTTCTCTCGAGTCACGTAGCAGTGAGATATACGCGAGCGATTGTTGGCTCGATTCCTTCTTCAAACGATCCCGTTTCGAGCAGAGGCAAGCAAAGACGGTTTTAATAACAATCGGGAATTCACGAGCCGAGGTGTTTGGGGAATTCGAGGAGGGGGGACTCGGATGAAATTCCATCTCCATCCCTGTTCGAGAGGAGGAGGGGAACGGAACAATGGCAACGATAAAAATTTCTGGCGTGGAGGAGATACGCAGGTAGGCGATAGAACGGCGAGACAACTATCGATCGTTTCGTAGCGAACCGAGGTGTTTTGAGGTCGTCGTCCTTTCCAGGTACACACGAGTCGATAACGCGCCAACTCCTCACCTCCGCTGCACTCTACTGACCAATTATTCCATCCCGAAACGAGGATCCGTCCGTTCGTTGAGACGACAAACTTCCGAATCGCGTTTCAGCCAGCAAAGCGGACGTATTTATTTTCGCTGTAACCTTCGCGTTCTAACCTTCTCGCCGCTCGTGTTTACAACGAAATTCTCCTTCCACGCGCTGTCACTCTGCTGATATTTCCACTCGTGTATTTTATATTTATAAGAAGGAATTATTTTTCATAACGAAAACATCTTCAAGGGATATTATATTACGAGTTGACTCGCCGTTGAAAAATACGCGTAAATTTTTATCTGATCCCTTGAAAATTTGTGTAACGTGCGTGTATATATATATATTTTGAGTTTTCGAAAACTTGTAAATTGGAGAGAAAACATCTTACGATATGATACGAGCAATGTATTTTTCTTTGAAGATTTTTTTTACAAATATATAATCTCGGGAAGAGAAAATCCCGATGGCAAGAAGTATAATTAGCTGCAAAATTGTTAGGATTGTCATAATATCCTGGCTTTAAAAAGAGCTTTAAAAAGTTTTTTCACTCTGAATAATTTTTGTATTACCTTTGTACAACGATTCAACAATTTCACCCTGTCGAATATCTTTTCAAATAGGTGGAGAGAGAAATAAGCGTCACCGGAATATCTATATCTGTTGGAAGAGGATACGAATTAACTGCCTCTTTTTGCCCGCATTGTTCTTCTTTGTCTGCTTTAGGCGCGTGGACGAAAAACGGGCGTCGAACATTCGGGAAACGCTGTTCGACAGCTGAGGAGACACAGACAAGGAGAGGGGAAGAGGAAAAGCGACAGGATGAACCGTGGGCGTTAAACGCAACTGCAGTGTCCGGGAAACGCGCGAACCGAGCAGACTGATATATATATATATATACGTGCACGCGTATGTATTTATATATGTTTTCTCTATTTATTTTGTTTGCTTCGCTTTCGCTTCCCTCGCCTTCGCGGCTATCTCGCTTTTCCTTCACGCGATTGTTCGCCTTCCGTCCATTGTTCCAACGAATCATTAATCGCGGCCCAGTTACGTCACGACACCTCTCATCCTCGCGCGCGATTAACACAATCGGACGGAGCGCTCGCATCGATCAGCCCGATTAACCTAACCTAACCTACCCTACCCTACCACGCTTTCACTTCCAAACGCACGTGGTTTCGTTTCGTTGGGAACGGATCGTTTAGAAAATTTAGAAACGAAGGGAGGATAAAGAAGAAATCCACAGAGATGCGTACCGATCGAGAGATTGGAAAAATCATGGTTCGTGTCTCGGGTAAGAGAAGTCCGTTTTTTCCAGACAGCGTGGAAGCAGCGTAAATAGCCGATTCCGACGGTGTATCTCCTCGGAGATCTCTGGAGGGGGAAGCGGTGGAGCGGAGTGGGGGGCTCGGCCGGATTCCATTCGACGGCACACGGTTTTGGTCGAGTTCGTCGGACCACCTCTTGCGTAATACGGCCCTGAGCCGTAGTCTTACAACGGTAATGGAAGCCTCTACCGGGCTTCCTCCTACGGGCCAACAAAACCCGTTTCTTCTTACGCTTTAACGATCGTCCACGCGTCAGAATTTATAGGGGAGAGACCCTCCCCTTCGCAGGTCGCAACGAGGATAGAAAAGAGGACGAGTTGTTGCTCGTGGAATCGGTTCCACGATTTAGAGGCGACGCGGCTGCACTCCAGGGAAATCGAGGCAAGTTGTTGGGGAAGGGAAACAACAACACGCTCTACTTGGCGTACCCGGAACGGTGCAAAGTTTCCGAGATGATCGCGGAGCCAAGTATCGCTCGCGAATTCCATCCTGTCGTCTCGTTGCAAAAACGGTGACTCTTGGATTCGTGAATAGATTTTCTAAGCGTGGATTTCTTCGCGTGTAATATCCGATCGAACTGTATTATTTTTCAAAGTCTCTGTTGAGTTTTGTAAGCATGGAATACGAATTAATGAAATTAATTCGAGCGAAAATGAGTTTTTTTTTTTTTTTTCGTTATCGAAATTAACGAAATTATTTCCATTCTATTAAGAAATTGAGAGAGAAGGAGAATAGCGATGAAAATGAGAATATGAGGAGCACGTTAGTGGGATTGTAGGGTTTGCTGTCGATCGCGATACTTGCCCTGACGAACGCATCTTGGTAATTAACAACGATTATAGACTTTGATCCTTGTGCGCTCTCGTTCGGTGAATTTCTTAGCTAACTTAAAGTGATTTCACGCGTAACAAATTAACGCATATAACTTTTACATCTTGATATTTTATCTATCTTTACTTTATATAAAGAAAGATAATTTTAATAACAAATACAACAACGTGCTCTCATTTATCGTTTATTATTCTTATTTTTCATCTTCTTACTTCCCTCTATTATCAATTTTTTAACGAAATGGAAATAATTTCATAACGAAAAATCCATCTTGATCCATCCCGATAACTTGTTCTCGCGTTCTATTATTCTTATTTTTCTCTTACAGCATCTCAATTTTCATTACTATTTTCTTTCTCGTAGAAATCATTTCGTTATTATTTAATCTAACTAATTTCATTACAGTATTCCAGAATCTTTGAAAATAAAATTTTCGCCACGAATGTGAAACTCGGACCAACGCCGGGAATAGTTCGATCCGAGATTTTAAAAATAATCAAACGCAAATAAATATTGCCGTTCGAATCATCTTTAGAGCGTTAATATTCGACAAATTTTCCCTCCTTCGATTCCCTAGCCAAGGTTAATCCTTGGAATTCGCTTTTGACGAAAGAGGTTGCGTTCATCCGAAAGAAGTATTTTTTACTCGAGATTAACCTTCAGGAATTCAGAAATGGAGGACGAAAATCTCTCATCTCTGCAAAAGGTGTCGGTTACAGGATGTCAACGCGCGAATTTATCCGTTTCGCCCCCCCCGTGAAAAACGATACCTGCTCGAGATCGAATTTGCGGCCTACCTCGATAACCGCGAATCGTGATCGACGAGACTGTAACCGGTGCTCCAGTTCGCGGACACGAACTGGACCGTCCGTCTTATACACGGTGGCGCGAATCTCTTCCCACCCATCTTTCGAATTTCGACAAAGAAAATCCGAGGATCCTTTCTCGGAGAATATTTATATTTGTACCAGATTGAGCAGGCCTCCAGGGATCCTGTCCTCGAAACGTGCCACTTTCCACACCGGTGGTTTAAGGCTTGGCAAATTGCGCCGTTATAGCGTAACACCGGATGTCGCTTAAAAAACACGATCGAACGAGTTTTTCTTTCTTTCTTTCTTTCTCAAATAAAAACAAAATTCTCTTTCGACGAGTTCCTTTTTTTCCCTTGTTCGAAACACCCGGTACTCGAGCAACTCGTTCTCCTCTCAACCGAACGAAAGTATCGGTTACCGGTGGTATTACGTTCGAACTCGTTAAACGAGGGAACATTGTGAAAGAGGCGTTGTGGGACGAAGATTTAAAACGCACTCGTACGAGGGAAGAAGAACCTGTTTATGCAAATTACGTATTCGCGAATAATTCGAGGACGGCAGCCTGGAAGGGAAAACACAAGGAGAAGGACAGGGAGAAGAGATATAATCATTTTTCCCGTGTCGATTCCGACGGATTCGAGCGATGTTTAAATAGAAAACGTTTTTCACGGGTCCTCCGCGATGATCTACAATCGAGGAGAAATACGCGAATCGCTTTCTAAACACCGGGACAACGAGATCGTATCGAGAGATCCTTCCGCGGCCAATCAAATCCGCTAACGGATTCCGCGCGATCTCGAGTTAATTAAACTCGAAGGGGTTTGGAATCCGCACGCTTATCTTCTCAACCTGTTTCCCACTTGCGAAAACGCCACGAGGGGGGGTGTAGAATGAATAAACCTGCCCTGTCCTCCGCACCTGGCCACCACCCGCGCGCAGCGCCACCACCTGGACACGGTCGATAATCGATACACCGGTGTAATTAAATAATTCCAACACTCCCCTTTGGACAACGACCCACACGATTTAATAACAAGCGGTGAATCCCTTGCTTTCCTAAAATGACATTCACAAATAAAAGTTTTATATTTTATCTATCTTTACGTATAAAGGAAGGTTGTTTGTTGAATATTAAAAAAAAAATGTATATTGTCGTGTGATACTTTAATCATTACAATTCCAATAACGCGCTCTCGCATTTGCCATTCTTGTTTTTCGTCTCTATTTTATTACCATCATTTTCTTTCTCTCTATTTCTTAACGAATAGAAATAATCCCGATAACGAAAGATCAAACTGAATTTCATTACAATATTCCAAAACTCAGGAAACTTTGAAAACAATATTTCTATCGCGACGACAGTCAAACTCGGACTTTAGATAACAAAAATATTAATTTATTCAATGGTATGTTATTCGACACTTTATTTATTTAAACAGTTTTATATTTTAAAAAGATAAATAAATATTGTGTGCCATGTAATGGCTGAGAATCATCTTTAGAGCGCAAAGGGTTTATCCGTAGAGAAGCTCGAAAAGTATTCCACGCAGGGAGAATTCCTTTTTCAAGTCAATAATAACGTTTACGTTTATAAGATCAGGCTTACACATAATTCACATATTCGCCAACGATCTCTCGATCGATTCTCCTCTTTCAAAAATTCAAATGGAAAAGTTGTAAAGTTAGCTAAAATAATAAACGTTGGATTGCGCGGGATCTGCGACGAAAACCGTGGACGACGAGACTCGCGAAGAAAGCAAGCGGATGAAAAGAGAAGAAGGAGAGAGAGAGAGAGAAAAATTGGAACGGCAACAACGTCTACATAGATTTTCTGGCTTGCACGGATTCCGCGAAGCGTTTCCGCGGCCGTAATTACGGTAACGAGAGAGGCCCCTAATTAGCCTAATGAAATCCGCTAATGAAATACATTTCGTGGCTGGAACGATCGAACGAGGCGATGATAGCGACACAAGCTGTACACACTCGCGAAAACTCGGCATTTGCTCGCGTTTCTCTTACTCGGCGACCATGCAACGAACCAAGCATAGCGGAATTTCATTGCGGTGTTTTTCAAATTCGAGTATTTCCCTTCCTTTTCGTCGTGGCGCGTCTTTCGTTCCGTGTCGTTTGGAACAATGATGATCGATTGCTACCGTCGACCAGAAACCATCCATCCGTTCGAGCAACGATGTTAAATAGATCGAAGCGTGCGATGATGATAAATCGTATCTTTGCATCCTCCCTCCTCCGTCCGTCGTGCTTGAAAAAAGGAACACCCGGTGTATTATCATTTAGGCCGATCACGGTTTTGCCCGGTCACGGAACCATGCTCGAGCGCAAATATCCTCTGTTGAACGCGACCGATTTCGGTCGGCAACCCCCTCCGCAACAGAGGCCATTCCACTTTTCCGCGTTGCCCTATTGTTCCATCCAGCGCGTTCGCTATTAATAGCAAAACCAATTGAAGCATCGTGAAAGTAACGGCGTCCAATGGAATCCGAGTGGCTCGACACTCGGAACCAGAAAACCGAGGAAACTGGGCCGAGGAAACGCTTTGTTAAGTCTGCGTTTTCAGCAACCGACGGCTGAACGATCGTTAAAATTGAAGGATGGAGGAACGAAGACAGGCGAAGATCGAGATATTCATATATTTCGCGACACCACCGTGTTAGTACCCTTATCCTTCGCTAGGAAACTTTCTCCGATCGCGAGCGCCTCCATCCATCCAGCGCGCGAGGAATCGCGTTCCAGGCTATTGACCCGTTCGGAACTACCTTTCTAGACCACGCAAACTCTGGCACAACAGAACGACGACGGTTAAATAGAGCTGCAACGCGCGAAGGGAAGAGAAATTTCGACTCGAGAGACCAGCAGAGAGACTGGAGGGGGAAAGAATCTGTTTGTTCGATATTCGCGAGGAAAAATTGGAAATCGAATTCGCGTGGAAAGGTGTCGGTCGACCGTGAAACGAACTCGTTTCCTCGAACTCGATCCGTCCACGGTGATGGAAAACCGAGACGAGAGGCTGGATTTATCCCGGCACCGCTCGATTCGAGGCATTATTCGGAATCGGCGAGTGGCACGGCAGCGCGTGAACGTTGTTACATTGTTTTACGAGCGGCCGTAAAAGCCGAGTCTCGGACGAGAAAGGACGATGAAGGGGAAGAAGAAGGGGAAGAAGAAGAAGAAGAAAAAGAAGTTGGAGAAACCGTGACTTTTCATCACACGTTCGCCAGCAGATCCTTCTTCCTTTTTTCCCTTCTTCCTTTCCTAGATCGAACTCGACGACGCTACGCCAAGGTTAAAGACCTTCCTATCAGCGAACCAGTTTCGATCCGGAGAAAACTTGTGCGCCCGGAGACGAACGTTCGTGCAGATGGAGGACAGACAAGGGCCTCTCAGACTCTCGCGGATCGTCGAATCTGCTCTGCTCGATGACTCGCGCCAGTTCCACGCTCTATTTTGCCTCCAGCCTCCAGCTACGAAGCGAACCGGTCGCGCCGCGCCGACGGCTCTTCCTTCTCCAACCACCATTTTCCGCGTTCGCCTCTCCCCTATACGATTTCGTAACGCGCGTCGTCTCACTCTCTCGTGACATTCGCGCTTTCTACGTTCGAATGGAACTCGAATGTTGTTGGCTGAATGGTGTTGGCTGCTTTCGACGAAATTTTCCACGAAATGTTCACAGCCGCTCGTTTCACAGCCGCGAAATGACGAAAAACGCGGACGAATCTCATTGACCAAGTACGAGTTATTCGATCGTTCGCGAGTGTTAAATAACTCAGCGACGTCGAGCTCGGGCGGTTAATAAAATACACGAAATACAATCCGGATAAAGTATCCAATGCGTATCCTTCGCGTTCGAGGAATGGAAGATCGATGAAATGTAAAAATAATTTTGGACGATCGAAGCAAGTTGAAGACGAATAACACCGAGTATTATCGTTCCTGGTATCCATATACTTATAATTACAATCCACGAAAGAACTCCCAAAGGTAATCTACAAAGAAGCGAATTTTTACATTTTGGAGGCCGCTCGTTGCGATACGCTCGTTTCTAAGAAACAATATAGATAAGCGGTGGCAATTATGCTCACGCATATATTGCCAAGAGCGTGCACTTACAGGCAGAATTCCATGTATCGTATCGTACATTTTTTAAATTCTTTAACCACAAGCTAAAATTTTATATTCTTCCCCTCCTTCCATCTCGAAATTTCAACGGTCGTATTTTCGCCGTATTTAGCTTCGTCACGCGCCACGAGTTTTGTTTCAACCAACAGTTTCGTTCGAACGGTTAATAAAATAATTTGGCTCGCAGAAAAGTTGACCGACCTCTCGCTCTTAGTTGTCGCCGCAGAGGTGGCTTCGATCCGAATCTTCGAAAATTCACGCCTAGCAACAAAAGTTTTCCAGCTCGTAAAACGAAGCGAAACCCTCGCAAACACCTACGCGCGCGCCACGATCATTAGCGGCATTCCGGAACGAAGTCCGAGGCGGTATTTGTCGCCTCGGGACTCGAAACTCGGCGGCGACCTCTTCGGCTACCTGTGCTCGGACAACGATTCATTTTTCAATCGGCACCCCTTTTGATCCTTTTCCTTCGCGTTGTCTCTATTGTCCTCACTATCCGCAAACTTAGCACGCAGGTAAATCGTTGGATCCGTCGTCAAATTTTATCGTTTCCTTTGTCGAGTAATTTTACTTTATTCGTTTAACTTTATTTCCTTTCCGAGTTTTCAGGAATCTTTGGATAAAGGCATTAACCGGTCAGATAATAGAGTTTAAAGCGGAAGGTAAGAAAGAAGTGAAAGTGGATCGTAATTTTTGGATAATTTATCAGGTTTTAAGGTAGGGAAAGTTTTAGCGCTGAGTGCGTTGAATTCTGTGCGATTAATGTAACTGTCTTTGTCGTAGAAGTCGTTAAAGTGTCTAATCTACTTGGCTTCGGTGTGTATAAAAATGCCCCCGTGTTAATCCCTCAAATAGGCCATTTTTCAATTCGAAACCCGGCTCAATACTCAACACGGGATTACTTCTCCTTCATTCCTGTTAAGAAACATATATATATATATATGTATACCTGTAAATTGCTTTTTCGCACTTGTATTTGACATCCTGCTTGACATTTGTCGAGCGTCAAACGTGTTTTTACAATTTCTCAAGAACGGGTGATGATCGTCGAGTGATTTTTTTTTTTTTTTTTTTTTTTCCGATATTAAAGATACTGATATAGCATGGTCATCAGTCACTCGATACTCGACGATTACACAATGAAGATTGTTGTTGTATAACTATTCTCGATATATTACTAACGTTACCTCTATTAAGAAACCTAAGATCACCTATAGTTTTTCCAACTAAATTTCCCCCTTTGTTCCCGAAGTTAAAGCACGATTAATCTTGCAGCGAAATAATCGTGGATAATTTCTTACGAATAATTGCAATAAAAAAGAAAAACGCACAACTCTCTGAATTCCAAGTATCGAGTAAACGCGATAATCAATGGTTCTGTTACAACCGTCGCCTATCCATTCCCCCCTCCCTCAGCTCCTTCAGTCCCTGACATTTCAAACTGACGTTTCTTTCACTCTCTTTCCCTCCGAGGCGCCTGTAGGGCACGCCTAAACCAGGTCGTGCACCGATACAACTCTTCTCCCGGTTTCCTGTTGTCTAACGCAATACAAACCGTACGCGTAATACGAAGCTGGGGACCACGCCTGCCGGAAACAGGCAGAGAAATGAACGAAAAACGGAAAACACGGTGAATGATTCCTCGTCCACAACGCTCGGCTTTGCACAATTTCTAAACCCATCGAAGCAACCATTTTTCTTTTCGAAGATTCGAAGGATAGATGTAATTGGCTATAATATCCACCACGAGATATGCGCGAGTGCTATTCGAGACCTCGTCAGTCAATTATGGTAGGCGTGCGTCCATATTGACGGAGTGGAAAATTCACGAAACTCACCGATATGGAATTTCGTTTTCTCGGTCGGTAACAGTGGTTCTCATTCCCCCCTTTTTTTTCAATTTCAACAAATTTAAACGATCGAGCTATACAACAATTGATAGAAAAGAAAAGAAAAGAAATTATTCTTATTATGAATGGAGAATATATGAATATTGAGTAAAGTTAAGTTTTCTTCTAAAAAAAAAAAAAAAAAGAAACGAAAGGAAATTACGTACGATGGCGTGACTCGAAATCGGTCGAAAGGCAGGATTAAAACTCGGGCGCGTTTCCTGTCTGTTGCAGCAGCAACAACGCCGGTTAATGCGTGATGTATATCGTGAAAAAAGGGGAGGGAAGGGGAAGGAGAAGGTGCTAATGCGGGGAATTGTGCAATTCATTGTTCGAACGCGGCTCCAAACCAGAGAGATGGGAATCTAATTTCTGCTTAACCGCAGAGACGAGCGTCGTTTAATCCGTTCGCAATTGAGTCTAATTGTAAAGTGGCGTACGTCCTCGCTAGAGACGCGGAAGGTCTTTCCTTTTTTTTTTTTTTTTTTTCTTTTCCAACGAGCGCTTTCAATGCCGACACTTCTCTGAAGCAATCTGATCTGAAAGTATGAAACTTCCTCTTTCGAAAAAAGAAAGAAAGAAAAAAAAAAAAGAACGAGTGATTTTGAAAGAAAAAAACTATTCACAGTTTTTCGTGATGATTAATATGGTACGCAAGAAGAAGAGGAGGCGCGAATGATGTTGCATAATTGTTGGAAATTTTACGAGTATGCTAACGCGTGTTGATCTTGCGAATTAAAGAATGGACGACGAATGGTCCAAGTACGAATAGCCAAACGACGGTTATAACTATGCTTAATTGTCCTGTTAATTGTGGGCTTTAGTTACACGTAAGTGGTTACGTGCTTGCCACCATCGGTCCACGTTGTTTTCAATAGGCGCGGGACACGTGGCATTCTGCAATTTTTCTGCAAACTCTTCGCGGAGAAATCGAAAGAATCGAAAGGAGACATCGGACGGTGAACGTGCATCTCATCACGGGTGACAAAACAAATATTTTTAGCGACAGCGACAGGTTCGAGCCGAGGTCTCGATTCAACAACAACGGATGGAAAGGATGATGGAAATTAAGAAATCCATTTCGGGCGAAAGATGGACGGCGTGAATGGGCGGCTATAAATCCTGCTTTCGGTGTGGGCGTGAGTTTCTTTTTTCTTTTTACAAATCCGTGTACCTGCAGCCCTGTAAAGACACGGCCCTATAAACCGGTCCTAAGAAAACGCGACAGAGGAATGCGGAGGAAAAGCTTCCGATTTCGAAGAACCGAGTTAGGAAAAAATCGATTGATTCAAGGATCCGGAAGGATCGATTCGTCGCGAAACTTTTCGTTCAATGTTTCAATGTTTCCACGAGAAACATTGAGTTTATCTTTTCGAGAAATAAAAAAAAAAAAAAAAAAAAAATAACGGGAAAAGAATCGATAGTTGATTCAAAAACGTTACTTCGTCATAAACTTTCAATGAACTCGAGCCTCTTTGTGAAAGACCTCTTTCAATTTCTATTCCATGGCCAGTCCAATGGCGCATCGGTAAGGAAGCGAAGAATAATGTGTTGGTAGTTTATTCGTCTGGCTAAGAAATAGGAGAAAAACTCTGAACTTTGTATTCCCTTGACAAAAGAATTCGACGAAGCAACAGCCTAGCTCGAGATATCAGGATAACAAGGCGCCCAGCCACAACCCATCAAAAGAAAACCAATATCGAAGAAGGATAGATATTTTTTTTTTTTTTTCGTTTCGAACGGCGTTGAATAATCAAACTATTATGGGATTCAAAGCGGTGGCTATCGGGGTGCATCTATTTTCGGAGATTTCTTCGATGCATTTTCGTTTCTCGATCGACCGAGTTCAAAGAGCATTCCGCAAGAAGGCTGGTGGATCGTTCATTTAATTATACGGATCAAAGAAGCTTTTATCTCTCGTTTCGAAATAATCAAGTACGCCATTTATTTGAAGAAAAGGAAAATCGAATGTCCGTGATGTAAGAGGCGAATTGGGATCGTTCATTGAAAACTAACATCAAGTTCGATTTTTTCATTAGAAAGGTATTACGAAAGTCGAAGAAAGAATGCACGCGTTGTATTACGCTCCGCCGAAGAACGTTACCGATAATGATCGTTATTGTGCATGAGAATTTCTCACTTATTCCAATGCGCTTCGCAATAACCGCCAATAACGCAACAACAATGTTGGATGCATAACAAGCTGGCGTTGCATGTACAAGGGAAATCATAAACATTGTTAGTCTGATGAAACAATTAAAATTTACTCGAGAAACTAATTGTATGAGTTATAAATTTTCGTTAACTTGAATACCAAAGAGAATGATAGAATGACAATAAAATGGCTGCGATATTGAACGAGAATCTCAAGTGTATCTCTTTCTTGATTGATTTAACGATTTTTTTTTCCAATTCTAATGGAATTATGATAAATATAGAAAAAATCAATATTAATATGTATTTTTTTAAATGTGCAACGAAAAGAAAGATAAGCAACGTGTCGTTTCGTTGGTTATATATTATGTAGTTCGAAAATCCACAAGTGGGTGAGAAAGCGCCATATATATCGTACATATAGCTACGACTCAGTTTGAATTTATTTTTTGCTCGAAAAGAAATCTAACTAAGAAATTAATAATTAATAGCTATCTAAACTAACTCTATTTGATAAAAAAATTTATTTATTTCGTATTTCGATCAGATGTTTTTGAAAGATCGTTCTTTCACGAGATAATTTAAAAATAAATAAATATATATTTTATTTTTATAGAATTGTACTCGTTATCATACGTTAGATTTCACGATGAAAAAAAAGTGACATTTGACGTTAAAATTTAATTAACGTTAATCAATAAACGTTTTCGTAGCCAACAAGTGGTAATACATCATCACGTGGAATTCGCATCATAATATAACTTTCAATATATACAATACTGGGTACTTACTTTGGAAATAAAGCTCGAAATGCTGCTACGATTGTTTTCAGAACCTTCCAGTTCGTCGAGTTCGCCTCAGTTCCAAAAGTAAAACAAGGCCGGTCGCACAAAGTCGCAAAGCGCACTTTTCGGTAAAACGGTTAGAAGGATAAAACACAACATTCAATACTTCACAGATTCATCACAAACGGAAAAAACACCCCCACGAATATTATTTGTCGCGATTTGTAAAGCCTTTGATATTACACGGTACAATTTTGTTCCACGACGCAGAAAAACAATATGCACGTCGAGACCGAAACAAACAAAACTAACGCACGCTCGACGGTTAGCGAGCGAATGAGACTCTGTTTTCCATCAGTCCCACCAACCACCAATCGGGCCAATAACCTGGCAGTATATGCGAGAATGTTTAACGACTTTCCTGTGTCGAGTCGATATAACAGCGTACTTTATCGACTAACGATACTATAGCGTAAGATATGCAAAATCGTCTTTGTTTTTATCAATAAATATCATCATTGACAACTTTCAACTCATGTTTCGAATAAGTGTCGCTATTGAATCATAAATGATTGTTAACTGTTAATATTATCGATAAACATTCGGCATAACTGCAAATGAAAATGATTGGTAAAAACAAGTAGCAAACAGTTCCTTCGTTTTACAATCTTCAATTTTATACTTTTTTTCAACACATTTGCAGATTGTTGGATGATTTTTTGTGCATTATTTGTTTTGACATTGCATTGCATTATAGCATCAAACAAAATCAAAAAATATTTATAATTGTAGCATTCGACGCTTATTTATAGAAAAACATTTTAATTTAATCGTAAATAAATATAATAATTTTCGTTGTATTATAATTAAATTCTGTTAACCATTACAGTTATTTAGATATTATACGGTTAGACACTATATTTTTTTTTTATAAAGAAAAATAAAAATATATTACCAATACATTTTCCTTTTTGATGATACTAATCATGCAGTCAGGTATTAATATAAATAACATACATACATTAATATAATTTTAAAATTAAATCTTCGAATTTAAAAGAAAAATATTATTTGTTGTTTTAAAATCTTTTGTACTTTTTCAAAGATAATTATACAAAAAATTACGTTCTAAGTATGCATTATTCATTTTTTTTGTTCACCAAAAATCTTAAAGTCCCGATAAACGTTAGTCATACAAGATCAAACAACTGTTTCATAATATAAAAACTGTTTCATTGGTATAAAAATTACAATACGATGATTATAAAAGTAAAACATATATGTATTTTTTTTATAAATAAAATATACTTTTACGTATTATTTTTAATACATATATGTATACACATGTATAATTGTTACATATATAGTCTATGCTTCAATAGCTGTTAAAAAATATGTCTTTTTTGCATTATAATTTTATGGCCAGGATTTCTACTATCACGCATTATAAATTTGTGCCAGCAGGTACAATGAGTACACTGTTAATAATTGTAAAAATTAAACTTAAAAATAATCTATTTAAAAAACGTTGAAAAAGAATATAAATTTTCAGCATATTATTGCTTAAAAAATAGTTGCAAAACAACTTCTATACATTCATCATATTTGTAATCATAAATATGATATTTCATGCAATAACAAAAAACTTATCATTCTAGCAAGAAAAAACAACAGGCACTTTGAAAATATATTACATATTATTTGTTTAATACTTAAAATTAGGATATCTAAAATTTTTAGCAATTTCGCATATTCGTAATTCGTTGCATAGCCTAAAAAATGCCTTTCTTCAGAAAAATAATGTGTAAAAACAGTTTAGCCCTAATGTAATAATACTTTTTTTTCAAATTAAAAAATTCTTTAACAAATTCTAATATAAATCTCGCGACAAACTTCTCTTTCTTTTTTATCTCTTCATTGTTTTTTCTTAACTTTAACATTTTTGGTCCATTGAATATTGCTCTTTTCGGTTTCCAACTATTATATATCATCAATAATGAAGATTTCAATTAATCTTCGATTCAATAACAAACATAAAAATTTAAAAAGCACTTGAAAAGTCACTATTACTGCGGGAATAGGAATCGCAGCTTTGTAATGTATCGAAAAGTGCTACTAAATAATAACAATATATATTATATACAATTTAAAAAATGTTGCGTTTCTCTTTTTTTTTTCTTTTCTAAAAGATTTAAAAAATAAAGTTCTAAAAAGTTCTATGTCAATTCATCGGTACACTGCTTCCTCTCTTCTTCGACTCGTTGACGAGTACGATTAAAAGCTTCGGTTTTCAAGAAATCCACTGTTTTATATACTGTTGTATTTGGAGGAGATTGAGTTGGCGGTAAACTTGAAGAAGTAAAGTTTTCCGTTGCTTCTAAATCGAGATCTAAATATTGCAAAACAACAAGACTTCGATTTGAAGCAGGAATAAACGTGTTTTGCTCTTGATAGTAGTATATCTGAAGAATAAATTATATCAAAATATAATTACATATACATAAATACACACACATATAAATTAATATTAAGTAAATATAATAAAATAGATTTTTATATACCTCTTCTTTATCATCGAAAGCATTATTATCTTCATCCGATGTCGATAAATGTCGATTTGGATGCACGTGAATTGGAGGTGTAGGACTAGGAGCCGCTCTAATTCTTCCTCTTCCAGGTGGTGAAGCTAATTGCAAAGGTCCTATAATATAAATGATTTTATATTCTTTTATTTGAGCGTAATAGTTGCAGTATGAAAAAAAGATGCAAATATTTCTACCTTCTACAGGAGATTTATTCAATGGAGGTTTAAGCTTTCTATTGATACTTGGTGGTTCGGCAGGAGAATGTTCGGCAGAACTCATTTCCAAAACTGATGCTATCGGCCCTGGAGAAGGTTCATTACTAATAACCGATGTAGAATCGCTAGTTTTTCTTCCTGGCTTTAATTCCCGATAAACGACTGGTGGTGGTGGTACTATTGTTGCCGGTATGGAAGTTGAATTATCTCGAACAAGTGGACTTGGTAAATTTGAATACGTAGCAGTTGTTGAACTTTCAGAACGTGGACTTGATGGTTCCTCTTCTTGAAAGTCATAACGGAATACGCGCGCATCTTCAATATTGCTTGGAGCAGCATTAGAATAAAAATGTTTATCTATTGTGTTTGGCTCGGGTGCTCCTGGTTGATGAGATCTTGGAAAATCGTACGATTCGTCCGTTACAATTGCAGTTGCAGGTGTTGATGGTGCAGGAGTCGCTGGAGTTGTGGGTTTCGAGCTCTCTGTAGCACCATCTAAATTTAAATAGTTGTGACCAGGATTTTCAGGTAACATATGAGGAGGTTTTGGTGGTCTAGGAGGTGCTGGTAACTTTTCTACAGAAAGTGGTAGAGTAGAATCTACAATTCTCAATTTTCCAAATCGTTTTCGAACACTCCAAGAACCAATTTCGGCATCACTCGATCCAGATTGTTTGGATTCACCTATTTATAAAAAAAATTTATAAAAATTTATAAAAAAAATTAATGTTATTCATTTGATAAATTCATTTAAAATATGCATATCTGTTATATTTACCTGTAGAAGGAAAAGTCTCCCAGTTCACGCTAGGCACTGGAGCTGTCCATTCATCATCAGTAAAGACACTTTCCGCATCAGTTGTTGTAGGAGATCTAGGAGGAGAAGGTACTAATCGTCTTGGGGCATCATAATGTTCAGGTCCTTGTCCCAAAGCTGAATTGAGAGAACTAGTATCGTTTAATGTTCGTCGACCAGAAATACATTCACTAATAGGAATATAAGGACCAGAGATAGTGCTTGTGGGTGAAATTGGTGGAGATTCTTGCGTTTCAAACTGGAACACTATAAAAAAAATTATAATATGGTATAAAATTTTGTTTATACTGAATTTCTAATATTTTGTTTATTTATTTTTTTTTTATGATTAATTCATTAAATAAATAAATAAATGTTATATTATTATTATAATATATACTTTGACATTGCTGTTCCTCATCTTGTGTGTATGCCTTTAAACCACAAACTTGACATACAGCATCTACCCACTTGTTCATATCAGCTTCACTTTCTGCCACTAAATAATATGTTCTTTTTGGTGTTTTAACATTGAACATATATTGATATTTTTGCTTTCGATTTTCAAATCTCAAGCCTGCATCTACCTATTTGAAAATATAAATAAGTAACTTCTAAGATATAAATAAAATTATAAAATCTATTAAATCTATTAATATTTTATAATAAACAACTACCTGTTCGCATTGATCAAGATCAATACGGCCTTTTAATTTTCTACATTGTCTGTCCGTATAATATTCTAAAAAATATTGCCCAGGTAATTCTCCACTGTGTCGAAGAGCAAACCATCTTTTCCTCCATCGCTGAAAATATAAACAATGTCATATAAATTATTTGATTTATTTAAAGAAGATTGATATATTATTATTATTATCGTATTATTATTATTATATTTAAATCGCCATTTTATATATTTAACCATTATATATATATTCATATAAAATTGTTTGCGTTAAATATAATTGAAAAACTATTTACAACGTTAGCATTCTCGGATAAAAATATCACAACATTCCACACTTATGAAACATTTTTCAACGTACGAGGTTAGACGCTACGAGAGTTTGATGAACAAGTACAAACATAACGATTTGACAAGTATTTGAATATAAATAAACAATAAAAAAATTTATAAGAAAAATAAAATCTCGAATTTGTCATTATTTTAAATAAAAATACTAACCGCTCGCCAAAGTTTGGTAGGTGGCGATTTAATGAGCCACCCTTCATGAACAATCTCTTGACTGGTTTTGAGTACCTCCATTCCTATCCGGCGTTGGTTATAAACTTTTAATAATTGTGCATTGTTACAGAGTGCGTGGAACCACCGACAACAAGGATGGCACGCTCGTCGTTCATTTATCTATTTTCGGACGGCACAGCAGCGATCTCACAGATATACCGACCATCTAGCGATCTCTTTTCGATGATGCACGACTAACACATCAATAGCATTCCACTACTAACGTACATCATCAACGATAAACACCCTCTGAGGAGTTATAGAAGAATTAAAGAGGAACACCGAAGCGAGACGATGATACACAGAGAAGTCTAACTATCGTCGTCGTGCCTCCATTACCACCACCATCTTGGCCACGCATGCCAAACCGTATCAAACATCATCGATGACACACGCTTTTCTCTATGCATATATCTCTTATGTAAAATCATATGCTTCGATCTATATATCGAATTTTGAATCATTCTAAAAATCAAATTGTTGCTCGTATTATGAAAATTTGTTTGGATTCATTTGATTAACAGATCTATATGACGCATCATCGTCTCGTGACCTGAATAAATGGCGCAGCATTGCGTTCGAGTTGAAAGTTGTCAGTCTAATTCAACAAAGAGAACAAAGGAATTCGCGAAGAAGTTTTAAAATCAGTTATCAAATACCATTTCGTCTCTTAACACGCACATTTTTATGCGTAAATAAATGATATATCTGCGAATATACGAATAATATTAATGTAAAATATGTATATGCAAAAAAAAAAAAAAAAAAACAAAGATTTTCTTATCTTGTTTCAAACTATTCTAAATGCTAATGCTTTCTCGCAAACTATTATTCGCGGTGCATAATCAGGTTACAGTGAAATCATTCTGAAGTCTAGAAATTTCGATCGATTCGCGGCTTCGAATTACGAACTATCGCGCTAAACATCAATGTCTATATTAACAAAACATATTTATATATTGTTAACATAAATTGTTACAAGCGTATGCAATTGGAACGTGCGATAAAATAAATTTTTATTTTGTCGTATTTAATTGTACACCGACATCGATTCGGCACTCGAGCCTCGACAGTTCTAAGCAATTACCGTGGTTAATAGATATAGATAAGTGAAGAATGGACAAAGAGAGGGATATCGCTCAGCTAATTTGCAATTCAATGCTTAAACGCGGTAGAGGCCGATCGATATTTAAACCTAGCCTTCGTTTCTAATTAACAATATTCCTTAAGAGGGATTGCGCTCTGATCAAGACAATCCGAAGTCGAATAATCCATAAATCGTTTATTAAATATTTTTTTTTTTTTTTTCTATACAATTCCGTCGCGATGGTAAAATCGGTGTCGCAAACCAGCTGTCGAAACGAAACATATATATATATATTATATATATATATATAAGGGATCGTATAAAGTTAAAAATGAAGTAGCGTAAATCAGAGTTTGTTCTACATAAATATAACAAATACGTTTACATGGAATGCTTCACTATCAAAGTCGCGTCAATACAGTACAAAAGGAGTCGCGAGTACATTTTACAGACAAGTACATTTATTTGACATGTAAGTACGGTATAAAACGGAGACTCGTGTACAGGTGGAGTTTGTTATTTAGAGTTTCGTTTCATTAAATCTATTCGACTGGACGAATATTGCTCCGGTTAGCGTACTCGAAATGTTTCACATCGCGCCGATCGTCACAGACGATACGGGTGCGAGTTTAAGAAGCATACGTCTGTATTTTTTAACACCTAGTTAGAAAACTTCTCACAGCTCGCTATTCGTTATAATACTCTATATACCTCTATACATTGAGCTTTCTTCATTCGACGGAGACACGATCTCTCCATAATAATATTCTGTAATAATATTGTTTACACGCGTACCGTGTGTCTGTATATGTGTGTACAATATGTATATAGAATGTATGTGTGCATTAATATAAATATATTGTATATAAACATAACACGTATATGTAGATCCGAATGGGGGACTCTGAACTTCCTTCTTTTGTTATCCGTCCAACGATATCGTTCAACAAGGATTCGTCGCTGTGAAAAAGACAGATAAGGCGGAAGAATCCGGCGGGCAACAATCGCTTCGGACTTCGGTCAACGAAAGAAACGAAAAATTTCCTCGAGAAATTACTTTGTTGAAAATTTCTTTGCTCGATCGATCACCCTTCCTCGATCATCTTTATCGACGAATATCGACGAATCCTCGTGAACAAAATATTTGCAAAAAGTATACATCAATAGATTCGTGTAGACGAAGGGCAACGAAACGAATGACATGACATCATATAAATAAAAATGAAAGTGAATCGCGACAGAATTTCCAACTCGAAATAAGAATGTGAGAAATGACCGCGAGAAAGGTATCGAGATCATACAGGTACAATTTCCAGTATTCAAATAAGTATACGTAAACTTTATTTCGTCAGATTTATCATATTGTGTTAATGGTACGTATGTATAAATATATACACATATATGTATAACTCTTACGTGCCAGTTTCGTTTACGTTGTTACATTATGCGCTGTAATCAGATAAGTTGATTAGTCCTTACGTCTAAGGAAAGGAGATTCGACGAACGCAACAAGAATAAATAACAAAAGGATGAGAAACAGAAGGAAAGACACGCTGCGTTCGTTGCCATATTTTAGTCCCATTTTAGTCGAAATAACTGTAAACCTATGAGAATTCTCGAAAGCAAGATATATCTTCGACGGAAGCCAGATCAATCTGTACTTTGGTTCTCGCTTTCTTTTGTTTTTCCGCCATAGATGGAACTAAAATATATATATATATATGTATCCTTGTTTAATTGAGAATCCGTCAACAACTTGTCGACAGGTCGAGACAAGGGTACACATGCGTTTAAACGCTAGATCTTTGTTGATAGAATTTCACGTACAAGTATCGTACGAAATATAAATATATATATATATACGTATATATATGTATATATATATACGTGAGAAAAAATTTGATTTCGAGAAAAAAGTCGGAAAGAGAGCATCGTACATGTGCTGAGAAACGAAATAATTCTAAACAAATATACAAATAGTTGAAATGATTATTTAATTTTTTAGAAGAGGGGAGGAGATGAAGAGTAAGTGAGAGTTAAGTTAAGGCGCCAATGTAACAGAGTTAACAGAAAAACTTTAGTTCTTCGGATCGTGAAATATTGAAATATGTATACTTTTATTAAGGAATACACGCGTAATAATGACAGAGAATCAAGGTATTTCGATATTTCGATATATAGGGATAAAATGATCTGTTCTGTTCGAAAGATAAGATAAAAATAATTCATTTTTTTTTTTTTTTTCTTACTACTTTACGCGATTAATATATAAATACTACTTAATAAGAAACACTTCTTATTAAAGGATCTTGGTCTTTCGATACACGTATGTACATACAGAACCTGAGCTGAGAGAAAAATAAAAATGGAATGTATTTTTAAAACTTCTTTTTTAATAATAATATAACAATATTCGGTTAAATATTCATGAACATCAACATACAGTATCCTTATCTACGTTACAAATTGTTAAGAGAAAAACGAAGTCTTTTTTTTTTTTTTTGACGTCCAAGAGTATAAAACTGTAGCAAAAACCTAAATTCACTTTTTCCCCTCTACGAATGGATCGTGAGGCTAACTTTCACACATCTAAACCGAACATATATATTTTACAAAACGCGTTTACAAAAGGAATAGCGAACACGGGGGCAAACAAGATGTTAACTAAAGTTTTTCCTAAGTCACTCTGCGAACGGTCTTTACAACAGGAGATACATAAAAATGTGTATCTGAATGGCGACGGTGACAGTGTCTTTTCTTTCCATATCCGTTTGTCTCGTTCAGCGAGAACGACGAGAATTTCACCATCATAAAAAATAAATAAAGGAAAGCGCATCATTTAAATATTGTACATTTATCGTGACCGATGCAGTGTTGGATCAGGATTCGGGGGCTGAGTCGAGAGAAAATTTTCTCCGTCCCTCTCGAGACATTTTTTTTTTTTTTTTTTTCCCAGGAAAAGAAAAAAAACTGGGATGAAGAATGGCGTGTTTTTTCTTTTTTCCTTTTTTTCACCTTAGGGGGATAAATGTTTACATTTGTGTCTCATTAATTTTTAATTAGATAATCAATTCACTAATTATGAAATGTCATAATAAAAGGTAGTACTCTATAATCGGTATTTCAATAATAATAGCGTAATTAATAATAATTATGTTCAATAGTTTTGTTTGCATTTTATCATCTATATCGAATAATTAATTAATAATATTTACTCCATCATATAATATAACCGCGATCTATGTTGTTTAATAATATAAAAAAAAACAAATCGTGTAATATATATTTATATATAGCATTGTATCATTCGCTTTTCATTACAATAATAAATTGTCATGAACGCAGACGTACCAACAAATCCGACGTTTAAACTGCTTCCGTTTCTTTCTTTCTTTCTTTCTTTCTTTCTTTCTTTTTTTTTTTATCCAATTAACGGAAACAAGTTTTTGCGAATTTACACGTACGAGCCATCTCTTTCTCGATGTTTGAGAACATTTCAAGATTCATTTTTACACACGTAATTATGTCCTCGAACTAATTCTAGAAAGAGAGCACCACATTTTTCTTTCTTTTTTATTTGTCACATACACAATTTTTTTCACAATTCGCTCGCAAACGAATCAGATTCTTAGGAAAGTTTGTTTTTTTTTTTTTATCTTTTATTAATTATCATTATAATTAATGAAATCACTCGATAAAACGTATTGTTGCATAGGTCGCGATCGTCGGGTTGGTACACTACAGCGTTCGAACGTCCGCACTTAAAGAGTTTACTACCAAAAAAGGTATACCACTTTCAGATTTACAACACTGCCCTAAACACAGCCATACTAAGCCAAATACTTTTGGGTTTTCGTCGTTACAATTACTCTCCTTTTTACTATTTTATTTAAAATTATTTATTTAAATCTATAGTCAATTATCATCCGTATTTCATTTTTTTACTTTTTTTTTTTTTTTTCTCATTTTAATTACTCTGCCTAATCTTTTCTTTTCGTTTTTTAACTCACTTTTAGAAATAGTTTAAATACATCAAATTTATCTACGATTCGTTTTTCAACCGTTTTTTTCTACAATTGACCCGCTCGATTCTCAATTGAAAATTACATAATTCGGAAACGTCAGTTTTTCTTTCTTTTCTTTATTTTAAAAGTAAGATCTTGGAAATATGAAATTAAGGTGTTCCTTTTATAAAATTGATTTGTATAAAAAAAAAAAAAAAAAAAAAAAAAAATTTAGAGAAAGAAAGAAAAGAAAAAAAAAAAGAAAAATAAGAAGACAGAGGGAAGAAAGGATAAGAAAAAGGATGTACAACAAAGGAATGTTTCAAGTCATGTGTTGACGATTCGTGTGTAAACAAATTTCAATAAAACTTAAAATAACAAAAAAAAAAAAAAAACAACAATTTTTCGAATTTTCATCTTAATTAAATGAAACGAGATCAACTTGTTATTTAAAACGATTTTTTCTTTTTTTTTTTTTGTAATTAAACTTACTCCCTCCCAATCTCATAAATTCTTCCGTTTGTTTTTATAAAATAATTTTTCTTTTTTTCTTTTTTTCTTTTTTTTTTTTTTTCTTTTTTTCTTTTTTTCTTTAACGAATTCAAAAAAGGCATAGATGTAACGACGTGTATGTAAGTTATATAGAGATATAAGATGTCATATGTTTGATCATAAATATATTAGAACGTGACAAATATATATTTTAAAACGTTTTTCTCAAACGGGTCATAATTTTTCCGGTTTTATTTCGAATCGGACCGCGCTTTTATCGACGGAAACGTCACGTTTGTGTTATGAACCGCACATTGGTTGCGTGTGTCATTAGTAACTCTGATTACGACTAAATCGGTTATAGCTTGATTACATGATAGCTACATTGTACACCGTGTATTTAAAAAATATCCGATGTTACGGACTTTCGAAGTACACCTTCACGCATCATTCATTATCAACTAGTCTTTTAAATAGGTATCGAAGAAAAAAGGGAGGAAAAGTTACATTTACAGTTTACTATGATACAGCACTGGCATAGTCACGTAATTTTGGTATGTACGTGTACGTGTATCAGTTGTATCTCTTTTCTCGGATTTATCGTGCAAAGGTATAGCCCATATTAATTATAACGCATGTGTGAATCCCTTTCTCGCTTTTTTCCCAAATATTACACTATACCTACGTTTTAAATTTTTTTATGATAATATTAATAGTAATAAAAATAAAATAAAATAATAATAATAATTAATAATAATAATAAAAATAATAAAAATAAAAATAATAAAATAATAATAATAATAATAATAATAATAATAATAATAATAATAATAGTAATAATAATAATAATAATAGTAATAGTAATAATATTAATAATAATAATAATAATAATAACAGCAATAATAGTAATAATATTAATATTAATAATAATAATAATAATAATAATAATAATAATAATAATAATAATAGCAGTAGTAGTAATAGTAGCAGTAATGGTAGTAATAGTAGTAATAGCAATAGTAGTAATAGTAATAGTAATAGTAGTAGTAGTAATAGTAGTAATAGTAATAATAATAATTATTAAGAATCAATAATAATTATAATAATAGCAATAATATTAATAATAATAAATTCATAATAGACAGGGAAATTAATAATAATCGTTATTATTATCGTAATAATAGTATAGTATGTACAGAACGCTTTTCACGCGAGGGTCCATTTCGATTACGCTTCATAGCTACATATTTTGATTGAACTGTACATGTTGGACCCTCGATTTGAAAAACTTTTTTTCTTTCAAAATTAACACGATTTATAAATCCTCCCATAATAGCAAATAGCAGCATGTCGTGAATTTCTACTTTTTGGTTGCGACACCGTTAATCCGTGTTGTCTCGCCTGTCCTGTTATGAGAGAATCATCTTTCTTAGGACGATTCAACAGATTATTTGAGGATTAATTTCAGAATGATCCATAAAATTTAATGGTGCTAAGGTACAACCTTCGGCAACCGTAGCGATCTCTTAATAACAAATTAGCCTAAGTTAACATTACTTAACTTTCCTCTAAATTCTGTTCTCCCTTCCTTACATACAATGTTGTTGATTTCTTTTTCAATATCTTTCCATTTCATACAGTCCATTTTATCTTGTTATATACTTTGCATCTTGTCACGATAATAATAATAGTGGTATATAATAACTGCATATAATCGCTACGCTAATAATATTTGAACTATTAATTATCAATTAACGTTAAGTATACACAACACATTTGTACGATTTCACTCAACCTGCACAGGAGCAGCAGCGAGGAAAAGGTGGTATAGATGAAAAAGTCATGTTTAAAGGGAGTAAAAGATAGGGCAGGGACATAATGTGTTTTTTTTTTTTTTTGTATATGTATTTACGGGGAGAACGTATTAATAGTCTCTCTTGATTTCCTGTGTGTATAATTTCAAATAATTGTTTCTCGTCGTTCCACCGGTTGTCAATTGGGGAGCCAAGGTTGAGGTACGAGAATACAGTAACGTAAGTTCAAGTGTCCATTGAGCCAGCTGTAAAATCTTCGCGGAGCATCTAAGCAGCACCACATTACGCTGTATCGCTCCTGCACCTTAACTCGGAGATAGAAAGAGGAAACACGCGTCATCCGGATTAATTTGGTCGCACCAATAGTACTCTGACTCGTCTCTGAATACCATGCATCAGAGTACCGGACGTAAGTAGTTGTACCTGATCTCCACGAAGCTAGGAACGCAGAACGGATGGAAGTTACTTTTCTCTGTTTTCATGACAGAGAGATGGAACAGCGACCGTTTTTGTGAACGGTTAACATATGATGCGAGATCATCGTTCGCCCACTAACGTAATCACTCGTATTAATCGACTTCACTAACAGTCACTACAATCCTTCGACAAATTTTGAAAGTTGATCTTGCGGTGTCATGGGCGTCACTTCACTCGAGTCTGTGCCACTGGTAGGCGGCGGAGCTGGAGATGGATGATGAGGCATAGCGCCCGGATGCCCGGTCGGTGCACCTGTTCCGCCACTCAGTTGCGAAAGCATCATTTCACTTGGACCACCGAGTTCATGAGCTGGAGAATGCGTTGGTGTACCATGAGGTGGATGATGATGAGGTGATGGTACCGGTCCTGATCGAGGAGAAGGAACTGGCTGATTACGCGGAGATGGAACCGGTCGTGGAGAAGGATTTGGTTGAGGTGAACGAATTGGTGGTGGAGATCGAACAGATTGCATTAGCTGTTGTTGTACAGAGATCCCTGGAGGTCCCATCACACCTTGCGGAGAAGGTATTGGAGGTGGTGTTGGTTTTAAGCCGGGTTGACCGTATCCTTGTTCGCTAAAGCCACCATAACCTGAGGAAGAATACGCGGAATCGTGGCAAACGTTAGACCACGAACCAATCGGCTCAACGAATCTCGTTTTCTCCAGAATTAAATAATTCTTACCAAGAAGGGACGGCCTTATGGGTCGTTGTTGCCCATAAGGCGGTGCTGGTGGTTGTGTAAACTGCTGCTGTTGCTGCTGCTGCTGCTGTTGCTGTTGCTGCTGCTGCTGCTGCTGCTGAGCTTGCTGCCTTTGCATTACCAGCATTTGTTGTTTATACCATTGTGATTGCTGCTGAACAGGTTGCTGCTGCTGCTGCTGCTGCTGTTGTTGTTGATTCAGCATTGCTTGTATTTGCATTCTACCTTGTTGTTGTTGTTGTTGTTGATGTTGCTGCTGTTGTTGATGCTGTTGTTGTTGTTGCTGCTGCTGCTGTTGAGACATCATATGCTGCAAACCAGGTTGCTGCTGAGGCTGATTAGGACCCAAAGGTCCGCCCACTCCACCGCCATATTGGCCACTTTGTTGTTGAACGGCAAGCGCCTTTTTATGTAAAACAAATCATACGATAATAGAAATCATCAAAATCACGAGCGACAATGACAAATTTAGGTAAATAGTCAAGATATAGAAAAAGTTAATCGTCATACCCGTTGTTTGATAAAGGCAGCCATAATCGGTGGATTACTTTTGAGTATTTGAAGTATTTGGTTTTGCTGCTCAGGAGTATGGGGATTCTTAAGAGTTTGCATAAGTTGCTGTAATACGTGCTTGTGCATGGTTTGAGTTTGTGGTCCAACTTGACTAACCGGACCACCGAGAACTCCTGCTTGTCTCGGCATTTGTCCTCCCATTGCTATGCCTGGTTGCCCTTGATGTTGTTGTTGCTGCTGCATTAACTGCTGCGGCGTTTGTTGTCTTAAACCAGGATTTTGTTGCATCACTGCATTCGGTTGATACCTACTGTAAATAAACATATAAACATATTTATACATATGCACATATAATATTTTATGTATATATATATATATTTTTAAACTTACCTTGCTGTCCATTGATCCATTGGAATAAGATGTGTACCACCAGGATTTGGCATTTGAACGGGCATTGGCCGTTGCATTTGAGGTGGAGGCATTACACCACCCGTTTGTCCACCTACACCAACTCCAACACCAACTCCACCACCTGGTGTTACTTTACCGTAACCATGTGGTACTTGTTGTCTTGCAGCTTCTTCTTGTACTTGCTTAACGACTTGAAGAACATGAGCAGGTGGTGTTTGAGTCCCAGGTTTCAATCCTATTCCGGGTTGATGTGGTGATGGTAAATTAGTAGGACTAACTCCTGGTTTCATAGCAACACCAGTAGTCATAGTAACATTCGAACTCTGTTGTCCAGATTGCATCGCTCCCACTGGACCTGTAGGTCTAGTATTCATCACAGCCATTCGTCTCCTAAAAAAAAAAAAAAAAAAAAAAAAAAGATCGATATGTATATATATAAAATTATGTAATTATTCTAATATTATTATTAATATTAATGCATTTACCTTAATAACTGCGCTTGCTGTAATCGTTGTTGAAGCTGTTGTTGTTTTAGCTTATGCTTGATGTTCGAACAGAATGGAACAAGACATTTAGTCTCTTGGCAGTGTTTAGCATGATAACAGCACAATGCTATCAATTGTTTACATATTGGGCAACCACCATTTGTCTTTCGTTTACAAACTTTTGTATGTGTCACTACTCTTTTCATCTTTTGACAGCTTGTTAAACGACAATTAGCATCTCTGCATTGACATGCATGCACCAGCGATTGAATACATCTTTGTATTGAAAGTTTACGTGCCTCCTAATATAAAATTAAAATATGTCAATTATACTTATATCAAAATTATAGTTACAATTAAATTTATAAAAATATTTACCTGTGGATTAGATTGTTTAGCATCGGCCGGCGATGAACCGTCATCCAAATCTAAACCAAGTTTCTCCATATGGTGTGGATGACCATCTTTTTCCTTACAACTTATACACAGATCAAAGTCCTATTGCAATAAATAATATTATTAAATCGATTTATAATGTAATGAAATATATATAAAATATAAAAATATTTTTATATTTTTGTACTTACATCACAAACCGTACAGTGATATCTTGTTTCTACGTGACTCTTACAATTATTACAAGTATAAACAAATTTGTCTTGACCTTGATTGTGCAATTCATATAACATAGACATAGAACTAAATTTCGCACGCCTTAGGGAAGAAAATTCATAATGTTTTTCTCTGGCCATTGTAAGGAAAGCATCGCGACCATCCATAAGATCACAATTAATAACGGGATCAGGATCTTGAATAGGCTAAAAGACACATTATTGATGAACATAAAAAATATAAGCTAATCATTTAAAAATATTTATTTAAATAATTTCAAATACTTACTGCTAAACTGGCTGCACTTTGAGCACTATGCAACCTAATAACAAAAAATACTTCTTTATGTTTTTCCATAGTAGCAAAAATTTTTGCAGAGAGATCATTTCCTGTTTGTGGAGTATTAGATTTTTTACTATTTTTTCTTTGATTTGCTTTAGATTTATTAGACTTTTTAGCTTTCTTTTGTCCTTTCTTTTTGCCATCTGGTCCTGTTTCAGAATCTTCGGTTAATGAGAAAATCTGTAATACAAGTGTTTTATAATTATTTTTTTGTTAATTATTGTTTCTAATAATACCATTTAATACTTACTGCATTAGCAGCCGCAGCTTCCGCAGCTTCTGCCTGTTTACGTTTTTCCTCTTCTTCTTGATCTAATTCTTTGATGCTTTCTTCTAAAACATTGGGCCAAAAATCACCTTCAAAATATGGTAAATCAGCTGCTGATGAAAGTTTATCTTCCATTGCTTGTTTTAAAATATCCTGAAATCAATGAATAAAGAATCATCTTTAATTTTTAAATTATAAATAGAAATATGAAATTTTTAAAAAATTATAAACAAAATTATTAAATTTATTGTAGTCTGTTAATCCTATGTTTAAATTTACAAATTCAATAAAAACATTAGCTTTTACAGACATTAATTTTAGTCTCGTTTGACACTCAAGAATAATAATTAAATCTTAAGTAACACTTAGAGACTGTATCATATATTTAGATTAATTACCCATTGATACTAACTTTATAATCAAGTACGATTCTTTCAACCATTCCTTTGTCCAACATTTTCTTATACCATTCTTGCAATCTTTTAGGCTTTGGAATCTTTTGTTCTTGAGGATGGCAGTGAAAAATGTAATCATCACCTTCAGAAGGAGGACAGGCCCAGATATGAGCCATTGTATATCTAAACAATAAAAAAACCTTGTTATGAATATTAACATTGAAATCATACATATGTAAATTCTTCAAATGAGATTGAATTTACCCTAATTGTTTTGCGTAATCCAAATATCCAAGAAGAATTTCATGATATACTGCCGTTCGAAACTGTCTAGGCCGGAAAAAGTGTACTGAATCCAAGTACGCAATATAAACTCTTCGAGTATTAGGTGGAGTACATTCACTGCCATATTCTTGCACATGCATACCGAAAAAACATACATCGGTACCATCAACTTCTTCAAATGCAAACAAAGCTTTCGCTCTGTAAGGAAATTCACCAGGCATATCGCCGTTTTCTACAAATCGGCTTCTCATTCCTGGCTTCACTTCAACAACTTTATCGCTAGATGCTACGACTCTAATTGCAACTTCTCCAGCACCAGCTTCTTTTTTCTTCAAAAAATTGTTCACACGTGTTTCAATATAGGTACCTAATTTAGTGACCGGTAGACGTTTAGCATTAAATTTGTTCTCTTTACGTTTTTGACCTTTCTTTTTCAAGCAATTATCACAAGTAAATCTGTAAAAAACGACTTAATTATAAAAAGTAAAATATTATTTATATTATTTAAAAACATTTAGAATATTTTTACTCACCCTAACGGCCAAATTGTTTCCATATGTAGTACGCAAATTTGATGTACCTTCCTACGGCAATCTGTACATGAAACAAAAGGCTCCAATTCCAAATGATCGTTCTTCATTTCCTGGAACTGTTCCTTTTTAATGGCACTGTAATAAATTATAATTATTTTATTTTAAATATAATATATAATTGTGACAAATGTTAATATGTTTATTTCGGAACTTACGTTTGGGGTTGCGTTGGATCGTCTCCTAACGTCACAGTGTCACCAGGAATGTCGTTGAAACATTTCTGACAGAAGGTGTATCTGTCGGAAACAAGACCATATGCCTTTAAACTACTGTTCCAATCAATAGTATTTAGATCCAAATTTCAATTCGTCAATGTCATGCGTGCATCATACGAAGATCAATTTTTTTTTTTTACGCCCCAATCGATGTATCCAAATGTCAAGTATCCAATTTTGATAAATATTTGTTTGTATTTGCAATTATACACATGCAAGTAGTGTTTTGCCAATTATTTGTATCCGTTTCGTTTATTTATTTATTATTGTTATTATGATTATGATTATTATTATTTTATTTCAAAGATTGTAGAGAATCATCATTTCATATAATTAACATATTTTTTTCATTATTTTTCATTTATCACAGATACAATTTGTTTTACATTTATTTATGTTTTCAAATATCAGGTATCCAATTTCAATCGTCCAATTTCCAAGTATCAATTTTCGTGGCATGAAGTAGTAGAGTCAGAAAGAAGCAAGGGGCGCGGGCAACACAAGAAGCAAGCAGCAAACAAGGATTTGTGTGTGCGTGCGCAACCCATGGGTAGAGCGAAGGTAACATACAAAGAAGAGAAGAGTGCCATAGTTAGACACCATATAATATATACATAAATTACTTGCATATACTCAAGAGTAATAAACGAATTTCTTTTTGTTAAAAATTATTTTGCATAATCTAAATTATTTATAAAGCAAGATATATGCATAAAGCATCTAATTTTAAGGATTAACATTAGAAAGCTATATATCCCTTAAGTATATGCGTAATAAAATTTCAACTTTATATGTGCGTACTAAAAAATACATTCATTGGCAAATATTTTATAAATATAATAAAAATATGTTAAATATATATATAAAAAAAAAAAAGAGAAAATGAAAAAGAAAAAAACGTGTAGTTCAGGAGACTGACCTGTATCGACTGATATAATCGAAACAGGTTAATTAGCCTGCCAATTTAATTTAGCGTATTCAATTATAGAACATTTTTAAAATAAAAATGTACCATGAAAGTCGAATGCGCCTAAAGACAATTTATATTTCTAAAACTTAATAGGTACAACTAATGTCAGTTATTTTTGAAGACAGCTGGGAGCAACAGAAGTCATTAACAAGATATCTAATTATCTAAGTAAGAAATTACTAAAGGGCAAGATGGAGATAAAACCTACTAACATATTCCCTTCATGCAGACTATTTTTTCAATTATTAAATAAATTTTCCGTTGTACATAGTTATTTAACTCTTTTATATACTGACCTATTTTGATAGGAGTAGTACTTCGCATCTCTTGGTATTGTACAAAGTTGTTTTCCATAACAACATAGTACTTGTGGATTAAATGTGTATTTTCTTCCACAACAATATCCCAAGGCTTGCATTACAGGATCTATTTCTTGCTCAAAGACTTCAGAAAGCTAAAATCAGTAAAAAAAAAAATTTTTTAAAATCTATTGATATCAATACATGGTAAATTGAATTATTCTGAAGTAAATATACCTTTGTACAATATCTATAAACGCGTGAAGTTTTACGATTGTAAAGCCACGCGTTGTCAAACATCATCCATACATCATCCACGTATTCCCATGGATCACTATACTGTCCAGTATCCAATTTTCTTTTGATTGTTGAAAGATCCATTGGTTTTTTAACGATATCGAAATAATCTGGAATTCCTAATGCTTGAGGATCGACAGGTTGTCTAAACGGTATGGATTCCGGATCTTGACGATAAAGTTTTTCTAATGTTGGCATTAATGCTTGACGTAATTCGTCAGGTTTAAACAAACACAACCTTTTTTTGTCCGTTGTTCCACTTGGTTGTATCGGTTCAGGAACCAATGGTTTAATATCTGTGGTATCTTGACTGGATATTGGAGTTACGGGTTCTTTGATACCAGTAGGTTCTTCTTTTATGATACTCTCACTGGATCCTTCTTCCATCGGTTCCATTTTATTTTCTGTTTTAGTAGATACATCATTATTAACACTTTTACCTCCATCCATTCTATGATTTTCAGAACCATCTTCTTGAGTTTTGATTTCCATTTTTATATTTTCTTCTTTAATGGAATCCAGTTTTCCCTTATTATTATTCATTGGTGGACTAGGAGAATTATCACGATCTAAAGCAGCTGTAATAGCAGCCATTTGCGAAGACATGGATGAAGTTCTCGGTGCATTTAATGCAGCTCTTTCCTGAGATGTCATACCTTTCCCAAGACTTGCAAGACCGGCAGGAGATGGTGTAGTAGCAGGATGAGGTGGAGTTTGATTAGCGGAAGAAACTGTCTGATTTGGAGTCATTAATGAAGGAACTAGTGGTGTGTTAGGTGTGGAAGTTGTAGATTGAGGTCCGTTTGTCGTTGTTACCGGACCGGGACTAGGTCCACTAGAAGCAGGAGGTGGTATTGTTTGTGGAGTTGATGTGCTGATGCCATTATCATTAGGTGTTGAAACTGATAAAGGCCGACTATTGTTAAATTGATTTTGTTGTTGATTACTTTGTTGTTGCATACCACTAAAAGGTGATGGCGCTTGTGGCATTGAGGTTGTTGTAGCGCTTTGATTTGAAGTACTTGTTGGTTGTTGTAATTGCGACTGACTTGGTTGTTGTTGAGATTGAGGTTGTGATGGCTGTTGCTGTTGTTGTTGTTGATGTTGATGCACAATTGCTGCTTGAGTCAGTCTAGCTTTCATAATATCGGGAAATTGATGTTGATTTTGTAAAGGACTGTTAGGTAAACCGGAAGTACCATTTGAGGTTGGGAATTGACTAGTTGTTGCAGACGTAGTAGTAGTGGTTAAACTTGCTTGTGACATTTGTGCTTGTCCAAAAGGACTAAGACCAGGATTTGGAACCACATTGGGATTGGAACTCGACTGTCCATTTGGACTAGGACCAGATGGACCGACTAAAATTCCTTGCTGCTGCTGCTGCTGTTGTTGTTGCTGCTGCATTTGGGCTTGAGCTTGTGCTTGAGCCTGAGCTTGAACATTACTTTGGGCCTGAACTTGTACTTGTTGTTGCGTTTGTTGTTGTTGTGGAAATTGCATTCTGTTATGCTGAGGAATGCCCATTGTAGGTAAAGATCCAAGTTGTCCCATACTTGGTGAATGACTACGTAAACTAGGGGTAACTGTTCCAACTGGTCGTGATGGCGGGACAGTACCAACACCTGGAGGAGCACATGGCCTTAAACCTGGGCCAGATGTTCCTGCAGGTTGAGGTTGTTGTTGTTGATGCTGTTGAGCATGTAATTGTTGCTGTTGTTCCTTTCGTTTTTGTCGTTTTTCTTCCAATTCTTTTTGAATTTTGTAAATTTTTTCGGCAAGCAAATGGTAATACTCTGATCTCGAATTAGCCATTTCATACATATCACCTTCAACTTTTCTTGCATATGCAACAAGATTATGCATTCTTTTATCAAGCATAGCCTGCGGATCAGGAGTTGGAAATATTGCTTGAACTAATTTATGAACAAGATGATTTCTAAGATCTGGTGTTACAGTTTGATGCCAATCTTTTGATTCCTGTACAGATGTTGCTGTTACTTGACCTGGTTGAAGTCCAGCTGGAAGTTGAAGATTAGCCAATCTATTTTCATTTGGAACACTAAGCTGTCCTGAATCATTTAAACCAAATAATTGTTGCATATTAACAGACTGTTGTATGTTTGCAGCAGTTGCTGCAGCAGCAGGCGTGGGACCGGTGGTAGGTGCTGCTTGATTACTAGCAACACCAACTGTATTAGGATCTGGATTCAAAGGAAGAGAAACATTTGGAGCAACAACTTGTTGCCCAGCACCAACTATGGATTGACCTGGTGCAGTCTGAGTTTGAGGTTGAGTTAATCTGACATTTCCTATAGTTCCAGGTGTTCCTTGCATGCCTGGTGTTGGCATTCTTCTAGTAACACATTGGCTAGCTACTAAACCAGGTGTCGTAGTAGGACATGGAATTCCCAATGCGTCATATGCTCTTCTCATTTCGGTCTGACTCGGATTTGGTTGACTATTTGGTTGAGTTGTAGATGCTGCAGCAGTATTTGTCGTTTTATTCTTATTTGCTTGCTTCAAAGGTAGGCATACAGGACAATCATTGCGATTGCAATGTTTCCAATGACTAATAATTTGTCTTGAAGAGCTACAATGTGGTACCGTACAATTTTTCCCCGCTTGACAAGCAGTCATATGAGTTAATACATTTTTCATAGTTTTACAATCTGGCAACGAACATTGCCAAACATCACCATTTGCTTGACTTTCACGTCGTTGGCATTTATGTGCATGAAGTAAAAGAACTAATTGTTGTTGAATAAGTTTTCGCTTTTCTGGATCAGCAGTTGATTTTGTAGTACCTGAAAACATGAATATCAACTAATTAAATTTGTTTGAAAAAATAAATTTATTTCAAAATAGCCAATTTATTTACCAGTTGGAGCACCTGTGCCAGGCATTTGGCCCTGAGTAGCTTGTTGTGGACCAGGTTGACCTCCACTTGGTGCACCAGATTGAGGTTGGGCTGGACTTGGTGCAGGTGGTTGAGCTTGTTGAGCCATACCACCTTCTTGCCCACCCACAACATTTGTAGAACCAATAGGACCTCCAGTTCCTCCAAATCTGTTACCTTGCATGGCAGTCATATTTGTTCCCACTCCTTTTTGTTGTGGTGCAACAACTCCAACAGGACTATTAGTACACACTGTAACACCAGGCCCTTGCCCACTAGCTGGAGATCCTGCTTACAAATTATATACTTATAATTTGTAATACTATATCCTAAAATTTCTACTTTCTGACTACATACAACATAATTGATATAATTACCATAATAAGGACTTGATGCACCTATTTGTCCCATATTTGGCATGCTTGTCATATTTGGAGGAGCCTGGATTCTTGGACCTCCTTGACCAGGACCAACAATACCAACTTGATGTACTTGTTGATGTGGACTTTGACCTCGAGCTGGACCAACCATATGAGCTTGTTGTTGTTGTTGCATTGTTACAGCTCTAGTATTCATTATTCCAGGTCCATTTTGCATTTGGGCAACACCATGTGGTCCACTAGGGTGATGAATTCCTTGAGTATTAGGACCCATCATAGTTACCTAAAAAAATAAAATTTTAGGTTTTTTTTTTTTTTTTTCTTAAATTCATATAAGTTTTTTTCTTTATATTTTAATTTGAATACTCACAGTATTTATAGGTTGTTTATTCAAACTGTTGGTTACAATTAAACTTCCTCCTGCCATTCCACCCATAGTATTATTTCCACTAGCACTGCTGGTCATAACTAAAGCAGAATTAATTCCCCCTGGCATTGACATGGTAGGATTACTTCCAGCCATGCTCATTGACGATTGAAGGCCTCCCATCGAATTAGCAATGGACATTTGATTATTTGCCAAGGAACTGGCTATACTACTTGGTAAATTTCCCAAACTCACAACCATTTGTGGATCAACAACTTTAGAGACAGAAACATTTGGTGGAGATTGCATATTCGGACTTTTATTACCCAAAGTTCCAGCAGCCATTGCTAATGAATTGGCAACTAAATTTTTGTTGCCCTGTTTCAAAAAATAACAGAATTAGTCATTTTTTTTATACTTATATGCTTATATATATAGGACATATATATGCATATTTTATAAATATATATATATACGAACTTGCTGTTGTATGAGATGATGCGAAAGTTGCTGTTGCTGTTGCTGTACATGTTGTCTAAGTTCTGAATCAAGAGCACCATTTTGCTGCCCTGGACCTGGACCTGTTGCTGGTGGTTTAGCACTTTCAGTTGCAGAACCCCAAGATCCCGATGACAATAGATCATCAGGTAGATCATTTTCAAGATCAAACATATCTGTGTTTGTTATATAATCTGAGAATAAACATTTTCATTAGTAATGAAAGTATTTTGATATATACAATGCTGTAAAAGATACTAGTTACTACAAAAGTAAAGTGCCTAATCATAGATGCTGCATCATGATATTAAGCATGTTTTATCTTGAAACTAAATATTTTCTTTATTTACAGATATATATATATATATTTATATATTATTATATATATATATAAGGATGTATTTATATATTATAAATATATAAGAGAGTTCAACACCATGACTGAAGAATTACTTTTCTAGATAACTAGTTAAAAATATTGTTAGATTATGATATTAAATGTAACATATACCATAGAGACCAAAAAACCATTAGTAAATGATATAAAGATAAGATTCATCACCGTCACCATAGCTTCTATCTAAAGATTTAATAAAATTTTCATACTACCACATGTAATATAAATGCATGTTATAAAATATACCTGCATGTAAATATACATGCATATATATATATATATACATGCATAAATTTTTTGACATTTATATACATATCATATTTTCAATTGTAAGAAATTATATTTGTTCAAATTATACTAACCTACAATGTTTAAAATACATTTATCATATAAAAATATTTCCTTAACTTACTTACATAATTGACCATACAACAACGGAGAAAAAAGGGGTCAAATGCAAATTTAAAAAAAAATATATATATATATATAAAAAAAAAAGAAAATAAAACAATATGAATTTCTACACAAACTACATTTAAATATAAAAAACATATACATAAATAAATAAGACATGAGACATACAATGTGTGAGCATAACTTAAAGAAGTTTATATTACAGCAGAATAAAAATTTCTTCACAATAAAGACGTGCTAAACTACAAAAGCAGCAAAGCTACTAATGGCAAACTTTAGAGTAGACAGTCATGCGAAGAAATCATAATCACTCTAAAGAGTATTTACAATTATTATTATAAATGGAATATTTTTTTAATGCTATAACATTAAAAAAAAGTTTCTGAAACTCTTACAATTAATATAAATCAGTTTATTTTAATTATAGTATCAATTACCTATAAATAAATATAAAAACAATTATATACAAAACATTATAATTACCTACCTAACAACCTAATTTAATTTTATCTTATTAAACATATAATCACATTTTATTTAAAAAATTTATACAACAAAACTTAATAGTTTTAATTTGGTATAAAATTTTAGAGCTCTGTACATGTGTGTCGCATGTCCATATTACATTTATCACACATAAAAGTGTTTAAAGCATAACTTTTTATATTTTCAATATTATATATTAAAATGTTTTATTTTTTACAATATTCAGAGTGATCCAATTTTTCTCCAGTATCTTATAAAAGAAACAAATTTCTCTCAAATATAAAACAATACATTTGTTGCATTTATTTATTCTTATATTCTATTATATAAGTAAACAATGTAATCCTTATGTTCATTAAGTTTTACATATAACAATAATAAAATAATTTTATTGAACCATAGTGACAATATGCCAAAACTATATACATTTTTTGAACAATATAAAAATGTTTTAATCATTTTAGCAGTAAATTATGACAAAAATTGAAAGTAATTAAATGATTTTACAACTTTATGATACTTTATGATACTAATAAATGAGATGAATGGACAGACAAACAAATTCTGTAGTGCTAAATTTAATATTTTTGAACTTTTTGCTGGGTTTTGTAATAATATTTACTTCTTTTCTGGATGGTATGGTTGTTCCAATGTGGCTGCAGCTGATGCTGTTGTAGATGTTGTTGTTGTGGCGGGCCCTGCATTTGTTGCATGTTACCACTGCCACCTCCCCCGTAGTTTGTATAAGCATGGTGCATCATTAGAGGCGCCATACCCACTACATATATCACAGTTTTTATTTCAGACTGTAGAAAAACTGTCTATGCTTTCGGGATCACAGCTTTTAAGCAGCAGAAATAGCCTAAATTTTCTTTTTAATAAAGTAATTTAATTAATATGAATAAACCTAAATAATAAAGACTATGTCTGCCACTTATTTTGTGTAACCTGACTAAATTTTGTGATTGATACATCAAGTATTTAAGTGGCACAGTCATTACTGATTTAATATGGGATTATATGAAATATTATTATTGAGTTCAGAAACTGTTAAGGTGATCAAGTAGCACTTAAGGAAAATAAGAATCAAGAGATGGTTAGCGCATCAATCATGCCAGCATATCTTTTTTTTAATAATTATTTAAATTTCATGCATTTGCCATGCACTACAAAAATAAAAGAAGAACTAAATTTAATGATGACTAAAAAATTTACAAAATACTATTATTTTGTTTAGGTTAAATTTTAATTAAGAGAAAGAACGTGCAACAAGACAAGAAGTTATAGATTATGTAATACAAACAATTACTTTTTAAACACGGAATACTTTTATGACCTCTGAGCAAAATTTATACACTATATGCAAATTGCCTAACAATTGTCAAATGATTTTGATGAAATTTTCAAATAAATTATTTAATGAAATAGTATATAAAAAATTACTAATTAAGATTAAATTATATAAAAAGATGAAAATTCTGATTAAAATATCATCAACATCAGTATTGTGATATAATTGAGTATTACTAATTATGAAGTATTATTATTTATTGATTTTTATATAAATAAATTGATTATTAATTTAGAATTTTAGAAAATAATTTTACATTATTCAATCACATTAATAACAACGCGTTAAACAATTAGCAATATTATATTATAATTTCCGCATCGATATTTCTTGAACAATTTAGGTTAGTTTATAAACAGTTAACTATCAGTCAAATATAATTCCGATCATTATACATAACAATAAAAAAAAGAAAATTAATTGATATTAGGATATGTTGAATACAGGATCCTGTCAAAGGATAACACTTGTAACACAAAATGAAACAATCAGCTATAACCACAGCACTCCTAAAAGTTCAAAAACGACATAAAAATATTGTCAAAATAGATATTATTTTTTGAATATATTTTAAAAAAAAAAGACTAAGACTACAGAAAGAAGGTTTTATTTCTTAAGAAAAACCGTTTTATTTCTTAAGAAAAACATCAATATATAATAACTTTGCTCAAAGGATTGCACCCGTCAAAAAATTGACAGTGTGTCTTTGATAAACAACGACGAGCATATATTTCTTAATAATAAGAAAGATATGTGCATATATCATGTAATTAAAAACGCCTATGTGCTACTTGCGACGTTTATCCCTGAAGGTTAGTCGCGTAGCAACCCTGACTAATTCAGCAAAGTTTTGCGATGAAATTAAGAAACTTACCTGCGGAATCCGAAGTCCCCTGAAAAGGATCCCCCAGCTTCGGCCGCTTATTCGGCGGGCCGTCCACCAGGTGGTCGGCCATGGTTTCTTTATAGGATTAATTATTTCTTCTTTCAGGCTGTTTACTCCCGGTAGCAAGTACGCGGCGGCGGCGGCAGCAAGTCGGGACGACCGCACGCACGCACGCACGCAGGCAGACACGCACGCAGGCACGTATACACGGGTACACACACGGGCGAAACGCTGCACTACGCCACTAGAAGATTGCTGCTGCTGTTGCTATTACTGCTAGTATTGCTGCTTCCTCCTCCTCGGTGAAGCCGCAAAAATTCACCAAGCTCTTAGCATATTCGCAAGCATGACAATAACAATGAAAACCGCGGCGCGTGGAGCGTCCCCGAGCACGCTTCGATACACGATCAACCATTGGGCATCGTCGGGGGTACGTCGAACCCCGCGCTAAAGCCTACACACACAGTAAATTTTTCGATAGATGCACGGACCACTCGCGCGAGAACAGGCCAAGAAATTAACAAGACTATCAGTATCGTAATTCTGAGGATCACCACTCAGATTAAATGCACACACCACCAAACGAGTTCTCACGTTATATTCGGTCTAGACGGTCGCTCACGACTCGTCAAACACTCAAGTGTGGCGGACTGGCTGCGCGCACGGCGCTAGCTCGCAGCAACGATATCGCTCTTGAGGCCCGCTGGCACCATCTTTCTCTCCTCTTCTCTCGCCTTGGTACACTGCGACACGGGGCGCGCGAATGATCACCGCGGACGCGGCTCGCTTTCCCCACACATTCGAGGCAATCACGGACGCCAGGAGGCAAAGACGAACAAATGAGTCGGCTCCGGGGCGGCCACCGCGCGCCACAGAAATTCGCTCGGGAAAAGCGATCGCGAGAGTTCTGCACCGCACGAGTATCGGCTAACGTAAAATGGCGGCTGCTGTTGACGAGAAGTTTTTCTACGCTTGTCAGAAAATGTCCGACTGGTTCCGTATAGTTGCCGTGACATTAGACTAGCCATCTGATTGGTCTACATGATCATGTGACCTAATCACTTGCTATTATTGGTCAAACTGCTGCGAGGCCACGAACGCTGTGATTACGTTCACGCCGCCGGTCCAACAGCCGCGAGAATTTCGTTTATTCCTCTGCCGCCATTTGATAAAGGCCGGTCCTGCATAGTGGTTGTAAGATGCTTCTTGAATTAGATTTATTATTGGTATTAGAATACGTTTATAAAAAAAATTAACAATACGATAAAATTATATAATAAAGTACTTTTAACGATTTACTTCGTTTTAGTGATATTCAAAATTCAAAAAAATTGAAAAAATTCTAGCCTAATTGTTTCTTGCTACTGGAAAATATTGGGATAGTAGTTTGCATGATATAATTTATATATTCAAGACAAATTCGTTAAAATATTTTGTAATTTATGATTTCTATGTACATATTTTTTAAATTATTTAAAATTTTTTTCTGTTTATATTTATATATACATAAACCTTTTAATATTTATTGTAATGTGTTATAAGTAAAACATTTATAAATTTTACATATATAATATTTTTCTCGAAATAAAACTATTTTTTTATTAAATTTGTATTAAATTATAAAATTGTATTAAAATGTTGATTATGAATATACACCTTTTTCGACATAACCTTCAGGATTTTTGCAAGTATTATGTAATACGAATAATAGAATCATTAAATATATAAATATACTACATTTTTTTATTTTACAGATCATATTTCCTTTACAAAATTATATTTAGCAATTAATTCTGTATTTAAATAGTATTTATTGATTTTCAAAAATTTTATTTTTTGAACATTTTTATGCATGATTCATTCATTGAAATTTGTAAATTATGTGTATAAATATCCACATCGCTTTCTCTTTTTAATTATAAAATTAAAATATTTGTATGATTATGTTCATGATGAATTTGTATCTACAAACTTTCTTTTAATAAATATCTATTTGCATATTAGGAATAATAAGAAAATCAAAAATTGTATTTATTACTGCATTGACAAAATCAAGAGTGATAAAGGGATATCATTACAAGATGGCCAGGGATTTCTCGATCGACAGGTTAAAAGGAAGAATGTACACATATACAAGGTGGGGAGTTTGCGTTGCGCAGAACGTCCTCTGTTCGAGAAAGAAAATCTGACTCGTGATAGGTGCGAACGGCACGCGACTCAGTGCACGCATATATTGTGCGTGAACTTGTTTCTATCTCTTTTTTCTACTTTGTTCTTTCTCGCTCTTTCAGATATGCGTTTGTGTGCGCTCGCACGCGCACGATAGTGTCAGATACACAGAATTGTGTAAAGAAAAAGGTGAACATGAGAAGAGAGGGAGTATTGGAAATGGGACGGGAATTAGATGACGCCGTGGCAGCAGCCACCTAGCCACCCATTTCAGTGACAGCGACAGCGATTCTTTATGAGGTGTTGCTAGTCGCTTATATCCGTTATTTTTTTTTAATTTTAATTATTAAGAATAAGTGAGCTTAATAATTTTTTTTGATAATCTCTTAATAATATTTACTTATATACTATATAATAATAAGAATAATTAAATAATTAATTAATTTAAAATACGATATCAAATATTCAATGTTATTTTTACTGATGAATTTTATTTTACTTTTAATAAATGTATTTTTAATATTCTTTCAAAATCAATTATAGTTTTTTAATAATATTTATATTATTTTATAACAAATGTCAATATTTATTCAAATCATTAAAAAAAATTCATTATCTTTATAAAAAAATGTGAAACTTTAATTGCGAATTATATCTTAGATATTACATATTTAAAAAATTATATTATAATTAATTTTATAAAAATAAATCTTAGATTCATTAATTTAATATTCCAACATTATGATATTAACTATTGATTATTTTAATATTATGACATTTATATTTAATAATTGAAACAAAAAAAAATTTATAATAAATTTTTAAATTTTTTTAAAAATTGTATAATTGTATAATTTATTACCTATTCTTCAAAATTTGTTTCTTATAATATATATTTTAAAAAATAAATTGAAAGATAAAAAAATGAAATAGTATTTTTTATAACTTTTAAATTACTTTCATTACATCATTTCACAAGTATGCTATTAAAAAATATAAGATTTTTTATGTCTATATAATCTATAATTATATTTTGGCAAAATCAGAACTATAAAATTCAAATTTATAACTCAAAAAAATATTAAAAATCAATATTTTATAAGTTTTCTTGAAAAATAATAACTATTCATTTATAATTCTTTATTCTTTAAAACTAAAAAAAAAACCAAATACTTTGATTTTAAATTTTATAATATATTATAAAATACAATATTAATATAATATTATCATAATTTCTTTTAATATTAATAATATTAATATTGTGATATTATTAATTCATAAAATCTTAAGATATAAAAATTATGATTTATTATGCATTAATGTTATTGAAAACATTGTATTTTATTGTAAAAATCTAATACAATATCAAATTTAAATTCTGAATTTAAAATCTTAAATAAATATATAAATAAGAAAAAAATTAGCAAAAATCAAATAAAATAAGAAATAAAATTGTGTTATATTAATTATATATATTAATATACTATAATTCACAAGTTCATTTTAATATTTTATTGCGATATAGAATATATTATATTTAAATTATATTTATTTCAATATATCATTATTTATCAATTACCATGACAACATATATTATCATAAAGAAACATTTCATAAAATCGCGGGAAATCATATTAGATAGGTTATGTTTAGAGACTTACCGAGACTGAACCCTTTCATTGTTGCCAGATTTATGTTTAATATAATTAGTATTAGAATTGACTATGTATGTTTTCAATTTCTTAAAAAACTTTCGAATATTTCATTCATTTTCGAACTGTATCTTTTTAAATTATTTGTAAAGAATAATATATACAGAGAAAATATGTAAAAATAGCAAACATCATGAAAATTTATCGATAGTCCTTACCCAAGTGTTACGTAAAAGTATTCATAAAAAAAAACGTTACAGTGTTAATGATGCTATTCTATTAACTTATTTTTTTTTAATTTTTTATTCATTAGATGATTAATTTTATATTATATATACATTTTCTATTATATTTTATAATAAAATAATAATTGTTATTAACTATAAAATAATTCTATATAACATAATGCGTAATGTATTCCTATATTTTTAAGAAATAATCAAAATATCTATAAAAGATGCATTAACCGATTTTTAATTTTGATTAATATATTAAATTATTAAAAAAAATCTAATTGCATAATAAAAATTAATATTGATTATATTAATGTTACATTTCAATTGTTATAAACCAAATGGGTTATTTTCATGCTAGCTTTGAGTCACTGATATCGCCATCGTTATCTACTGTGATAAGGGACGCAGTTTTTGTAATCTCGCCGTCGATACGATACGATTCCATCTCATATTATTTGTAATAATTATAAATTTAATTTGTTATGCACTTTATCATAAATAAAGTACGAATATATAGTAAAAATAATTTTAATCTTACATTAAATAAAAAAAGAAATATATAATTTTCTTAGTGCAAAAATTCTAATTATTCAATACCAGTTTATGGATTATATATTTGCGTAACAAATAATTGTGATAGATTAAAGACACAAGGTCATTTTTTGAATCTTGATCTTATTCTTACTACAGTCCTTAATATTTTGCTGGAAATTGAAAAAAGTTTACAACAATACAGAGAAATATATATTGTTACAATAAAGAATAATAATAAAAAATTAAAATAATAAAAAATATTCTTTCTTAAAGTTTTATGATACAAAATTACCGAAAAAAATTTTGGAATTATAAATACATTTATTCATTATTTTTTTAAAATAATTGAACAATTCCCATGAATTATAGGAGCAAGGTCGTTTGTGTTCAAATCGTATCAAAGTCATAAAAAGACTATTCACAGGTTGAGATAAATCTCCAAGTTCAGTTAAATGACGTTACATCATAAATCAAAGACAACCCTCGTTATGCTTATATGATTATTTTAAAGATGTCTTGAAAATATTTTTCTATTTTTCAGATTTTTTTATAGAAACATGTTTTAAATATTATTATAATAATTTAGTTTTTTAGCATTTAAAAAATCAATATAATTTAATTGTGACATGATATGAAATATGAATAATTGTTTTAATATATTTTTTTTTAAGATATATAATAAATATATTTTATATATTGTTTTATAATAATTGAATAAATAAAAAGTAAAATATAAATAAAAAATATTATTTCTAAAAATGTGTATTTTAAAATGAATTTACTCTTTTGAATTATGTATATATACAGACATAGATGAAATCAAACATTTAATATATATTATATATTATATATTACAAATTTGAAATTAAATACATTTATTCATTACTTTTTTATATTTATATAATTTAATAACAATTTGCAAAATAAATATTTGTTTATACAATTTGCAAATTATAATATTTTAATATAATATTTAATTAATTTCATTAAATTAATTTATTTAATTTAAAGTAATCTTAGCAAAAATAATACAAATTAATAAAATAAAAATAAATTTTTATTGTAATAGAAAAAAACTTTTAATGCAATATACATATTTTTAAAATTTTAGAAAATTAAAATCATGTCTGTATATATATAATATAGCAATTATATATAATATAGTATTATAACAAGAATTTAAGTATGTTAAGGAATAAATTAAGTACAAATAAATAAACAATTTGCTTGAAAGAAACAATTTTTTTTTTAATATAAACAAGAATTAATATCACCCAAATATAACAATTGAATATCTACATCTGCATTTTACAAACTATTTACTCATTTTTTGATAACAAAAAGTACATTGCAACATCAATATTTAACACTTTCTATAAATAATCTTACATAAATTTCAATATAATAACTGATCAATATAATAATTGATTAAGTAATTAACACACAAATGTACCACATCATGTAACAGAAAAAATATAATACGAAATAACGTTTTTCATATTCATCTTAAAGTAGAAATAAAACAATAAATCATTAATTAATAAATTACATATACAACAAAGTAATATATTATTATTAAATATATTTAATTTAGTCAAGTTATTTAATTAAAACTTTAATTTAAACGAATTGGTTTTATATGAATTAAAAGAATATGTATGTAGAACAATTGTACATATACAAATATATATTAGAACAACATCATCATTTTTATTATGAGTGAAATATAAAGAAAATTAACAATAAAAATTTTTTCAAAAAATTCACTCAGTCTCTTATCACATGATTTGTTGTACCAAAAATTAAGTGAATATGATCTGCATAAAGTGTATTATAGTATTAAAAAAAATGCAATTTTTTTCAAAAATTTTGATATTGAAATCAAAATTATATATAAATATGAAATATTGATATGATATAATTACAGAATTTACAAATATTTTTGTTTTGTGGGAATGTTTTTTTTGAAAACATTGTGGCATAAATGCAGTATATAGAATACAGTATCATTTGCACATTTCATTTCTAGAATATTGCACATAAATTTTTATTTAAATTACTTAAATCTTTCTCTTTTTTCTACAATTATTTGAAAATCAATGAAAATATCAATTTTATAAATAAGACCAAATAAATTCCATTTAATTATATATAACTATTTAATATCAATTAATTAATATCATTTCTTAAACAATTAAAAAAATTTAAAATTCATTATTTACTGTAATTAATATTAATTATATATCTTTTTATTATAAAACAGAACTAAGATTAGATTAATTGCATTAATTATTAAGAAAATGCATATATATATTAAAATTATATAACATATAACATGTGTACTGATTTCCCAATAATGTTATTTTTTTTTTTTATTTTAATTTGAAAACAATTATTAAATAATTGCATGATAATAAAGAATTTGTCATGTTATAAACAATATTGCAAATATTAGCAATTCTGCAATATATTAATAACAATTATACAACATATTAAAATTTAAGTTTTATGTATATTCTTTTTTTTTATATATATATATAAAAGACTAGTAAACATGTATTGTTTTTTTATAAATTTTCAAATGGAATTTTATTATTTTGTAAGCAATGTTTTCAAAAATTTTTCATAATTAAATTTTGAAATACTTAATATATATTTTTGAAAATAGATTTAATTAAGTAACAATTGAAATTGTATTATATTTTAAGATGGTATCATATTGTTTTTAAAAAGCATAATGTTTTTATTTTAAGAAACAATTATTGTTCTCATAATATAAATTTGCAGAATACTGCATTAACTTAATATTAAATTTCAAATGCATATAAAATATAACACCATTTTATTAAAGATTACAGATACCAAATACATGTATACATGTACCAAATGCTATATGGTGTGAATGAATATAAACAAAGATATTTAATGGAATATAGTCCAAAACTTTTCTTATTTCTAGTGCCAGTTTTATAGATGTGTATAAGAAATCTTTTGTACATATATAAAAACATTATACTATTAAAGTATCCTTGTTGATTGAAAAATTGGATACTCAAAGAAAGTCTTTACATATAACAATTTTGAATAATCATATATTTTTAATTTGATCAAAAGATACCATTTTAATTTTTATTTTATCATTATGATGTAGTAAAATATCCAGATAAATGTCCATAAATATGTTCATTAGCTACAATTTTAAGAGTTCTTTCAATGGTGTGTGCGCAATATCCTTTTGACTGTTTAACATTTGATATAAAATCAAACAGTCAATCATTCTTAGACTTTGTTTCATTTTCAAGTTGACTACCTTCATCTTCCTCATCTGAATAATTTGTAGGTGCTTCACCAGGTTTTAATAATCTTCCTACATAATCATATTTTTCTAAAATAAAAAAAATGAAAATAATAATATTTATAGTATGATTAATTTTAATGTAATTTTAATTTAAACTATATAAAATAAATTTAATCTCAAATTTTATAAACTAAAATTTAATATATAAAGATTTATTATGATGATACATTAATATTAAGATACATAAAAAAAATTCTAAAAATATATTTTTTTAAAATTAAAGTAACAAATATCATTTTGTATTTTATAACTTCATATTCTTTATTGAAAAAATATATCTTAAATAATTACCTTTAAATTGTTCTTCCCATTCTCTTATAGATTCCATTTCTCCAGTTTTCAAATCACTTAGATCATCATATTCCTGTGATGTTTCCAATGAAAATTTTGCTAAGGCTCTACTAATATCTTTTCCACCAAATACTTCATATGGAGCACCTATAAAATAAAATAGATAAAAATAAATAAAATATTTAAAAAAAAAAGTTGAAAATAATTATATTTGTTAATTATTTTTATAGATAAATTTTTTAATTTATTTAATGAGATTTTTTATATATTGTAATTGAATGTCATAATTAAATAATGACCGAAATGTAAGTCATCTACTATTAATCTCAAGTCATGTTTTTATATCATAATTATCATGATTAATATTCATGATGTTTGTAAATTATTTTACGTAAGCAGAGGTCAAGCGATAACCAAGACGAAGATGAAGAAACATTAAAAAATTGAGGTAGGTAAGAAAATATAACAATTAAGTAATTTTGTGTACGATATGAACTCATTTCTAATCATATAAATTAGTAAAAGATTATATGCTTACCAGGACCATAAAAGTGGGCACCACGGGTACAATCATAGATACTACCGTTTATAGCAATTAATATTCGTCCATCTGGTCCCTTACCATTATACTTTTTTAATTCTTCAAGTGTAAAATCACGACGCAATTGTGGCAGTTTTTTTATTTCTTTCACAGGTTCTTCAATTTTTGTCTTACTTTTAACAATTTTGTAAACCAAAAGGGCAATTACGCCTACTAAAACAAGATTTATTGGACTCTTTACAATTTCAGTTATAAAACTTGAAAGTAGTGGTTGACTTTCATGTCCGGTAGAAGTTGAAGTGGAACCCGGCGAGTCATTCTTTTCCGCCATTTTGACCACCAGTTCTTGAGTGATGAAGAATAAAACGATATTTCTTTATGATTGATTAATTTCGCGTTATGCGTGTATTTTATAATTTTTGCACAAATTTAAAATGATTTTTTGAAAAATTAAATTAGTATCTGTCAAATTATATCGTTTAAACCGTATCGTACAACCTCAATCATGTACTGATAACATGCCGGTGCTGGCTACTCTAGCACCTATACTGATGTGATTATGTTCTATAACATACTACCCCACTACTAAATTGTATGCCGAGAACTATATAAGATTTTTATTTGTTTGATGTTAGTCAAGATAATAAAATTTATTAATTTAAAAACAATATTTATTATTATGATTTTTATTTTATAATAATTTTTTCATTAAATTTACAATTACAAATATATGAAAATTAAAAAATTATTGTTTATTTATTAAAAAAAATTAGATTTCAAGCATTTTAACATAAAAATATTAATAATATATATTTTATTAAAATTAATAATAACTTTATAGTGCAATATATATAAATTAAAAAAAATAAATTAAAATTTTACATTAGACATAATGTGTATACATAAAGACATCGTTTTAAAATTTGACGAATTGAAAATCATAATTATTTAAATTTTTATAAACCATATATTTTTTTAATTTTTTATATAAAAAGTATAGTTTAATCTTAAAAATAATAAAAATAAATAAATTTTATTACAATTCATAGAAATAATTATTTTTATAAAAATAAATAATTTATTTAAAATTTTTATTTCTTTAGAATATCTTTTTCAATTAAATTAATATAGTTAAGATATATTTTAATTTATTGAAAATTGGATATTATTATATTGAACATCATGATTCAGCAAAATTTTTCAAAGTCATGCTATGTTATAGTTCTTCGTTATCATTTATATATAGTATACTTTCCGTATGAAAAATTTTAACAAATGAAATTTTGACCAATATATATTGCCGTTAGATGTCACTGTTATTCTTCATATGTTTTATTAATATTTATGAAATATATAACATTGCAAGTTTAGTTTATATGTATATATATATATATATATATATATATATAACATTATATATATTTTTTATATTTTACATTAAGTACGTATAAAAATGTATTTTAATTTGATATTATATTGAATAAATTAATGTATTTATAAATAAATGTATTTTAATTTGATATTATATTAAATAAATTATTAAAATACATAAAATTAGTAAATTTAACAATATATGATTCTTGATAATAGTAAAGTAATAATATAGATAATAAAAAAAGTGAATCTTATAATTGTTGAAGATTTTTTATTGACAATGATATGTACATATTTTTAATATCTATTATTATTAATATTTAATATTTAATTTGTGTACATTGTGTTTTATATTGTATTTAATATTTATTTTTTAAAGAAAAACATACAGAACAATTGTTACATTCATTGATTCCAATGATTAATAATTTCTCTTGAAACATATTGACTGATTACTAAATCAGATATTTAGTAGTAGTAGAACATGGAATTTCCTGGACATGAAATGCATCATATGCTTTTTCCATTTAGCTTTGATTTGCTTAATTATTTGATTGAGTTATAGATGTTGCAGTAATATATTTTGTTTTTATTTCTTGCTTCAAAAATAAAAATATACAATTATTGCAATGTTTCTAAATAATACTTTATCTTGAAATATGATACTGTACAATTTTTTCCCATTTAAAGAAGTTCTTATAGTGAATTAATATATTTTTCATAATTTTACAATCTATTAACAAATATTGCCAGATATCACTATTTATTTGATTTTCATGTTGTGTGGTATGTGCATGAAATAAAAGAATTAATTGTTGGATAAGTTTTTGTTTTTCTGGATCAACAGATTTTATAACACCTGAAAACAGACTATTAACTAATTAAATTATTTGAAAAAACAAATTTATTTTAAAATTTATTTTAAAATAGTTTGTTTACCAATTGGAATACTGGTAAACAAGTATCAGGTATTTGACCCTGAGTAGTTTGTTATTAACTTCTAGTTAATGCATCAAATTGAGGTTTTGACTATACTTGATATAAATAATTAAGTTCGTTAAGCCATATTACCTTCTTATCTATTCATCACATTTGTGGAACCAATGGGATCTTTAATTCTTAAAAATCTGCTTTTTTTGACAACCATATTTCTTTTTATTCCTATTTCTTTTTGTTGTGGTGAAACAATAGAATTATTAGTACACTTGTAAATCACTAGCTGAAGATTTTACTTAAAAATTAATGATTTCTCAATTACATATAATTATATATGATTAATAATTATATTGTGCATTGTTAATAAGATGGCAAAAAATAAGATTTAGTCTTATTTAGAGATAAGTCAACTTACACAATCATATAGTCATTCACATTCTTATATAATTGGATTTATCACATCTATTAACTACCGCTGATAATATTTGTTTGAAAGTATATTTGAAATATACTTTATTACCTATACTCCTTTATCAAATCGAATATCAACTTATAATACAATATAGACTCGTACAATAATTATAATCGAATCTTAAAAAAAAGCTGAAATTTTTCAAATTGTAGTGATTGAAATATTGAAGTAGAAATTTAAGAAGAATAAATGAAAATATTTAATTTTATAAATGAAAATTCGATAAAAAGCTTTGTATAAAGGTTAATACTGGTTCCAATTATAATAAAAGAAATTTTTGAAATATTATGCATAAATTATTTATTGCATATATATAAATATAGTCAATTGAATTTTACTTTTTTATTTATTTAAATTTTATTTATGGAGAGATAAAACTTCGAAGATTTTTCTTATAAAATGATAAAATTTGATAAATAGATTCCAAAAAAAAAAACAATTTTATTGTTAGAAATATATGAAATAAAAATTATATGTATTTAAAAATGCTTTATTTTTCGAATTATATTAAAAGGAATCATATTGATTTCTTTCATTGTCTAGTAAATAAAAAAAAAAATAATTTTCCTTCTATAATAGTATCACACGTGCACATTATCGACAATTGGTAACTTTGATATTTGAAATCGCTATTCATAATGACATTTTATTATATACTTTTAATATTTATCTATAGAACATTAGAATATCCCATAAATCCTTCGGAATCCGAAATTCGTCTAAAATAAAATTCTTAAGTGATCGAAGTTACAATAATAATATAAATATCATATTTAATATCTATTTTTTCTATGAATTTAGATAAAGGAACCAATATGATAATCAATAATGCAAATTTAAATTGTTTATAACTTCATAAATAAACATCAATATTTTGTACATAAAAATATATTTTTGTATTTGTTTGTTCTTTAGAATTAATTTTGCAATAATGTTTCACATGATATATATATATATATATTAAATATCTTTATGATATATATATATATATATTAAAAAATATATTTATCTTGCTTAATTTGATATTGATTTAATAATTTTAATAAATTATTAAGATATATACAATTAATAAAACTTAACAATATCTATCATTATAGTAGTAAATTGTTCAATATATATAAGGAAATTAAATCATTCACAATTATTAAAAGACTAGTTTATTGATACTAATATCTACATATTATTTCATGTATGATTATTATTTAGATTTGTGCATGTGTTTTATATATTTTATGAAATTATATAATATGTTTCTTGTATTTAATTGTATTATACTTATATTGGACGGCATGAAAGTGATAATAATATTTTTATCTTTTATATTTCTACTAAATATGGAAATGTTTAGATTTTTTATTCATGATTTTTCTTCTTGAAAATCAAGATAGGGATGAATATCAAGAGTGGATGAAATCATATTGACATCTATTTTTTCTGAGCACATTGGACATGTTTTCTCAGATTCAATGATCCTAATATATCAGAATATAATACGTAGTACAAAATATAACTTTATATATGCATTATTTTTCAAATAAGATGTTAATACATACCTTAAAAATTCACTTCTTATACAAGGAAAATCACATTGTGGACATACTGCAAAATCATCTTCAACAATATGTCGGCCCTAAAAATTATCATGCTCAATTAAAAAAAAAAATACATTAAAACATTCAAAATGTCTAATAATACTTTAAAAAACACTAACTGTAGCTACACAAAAAGGTATTGTATTTTTACACTTGTCACAAGTAATTTCTGTCTCTGGAAGTTTACTTTTACAATATGGACATGGAGTTAAAGGTTCATCTTCAATTTCGTTATCTTTTGATTTTGGTGGTTTTCTTACAATTGCTTCAATCTTTTTACTATACTTAGCATCAATTTGACTTCTATATTCTGGACGCATCAACATAGCAGCATAATTAAATGCAGCATACTTTAATCCAGCTCTTTGACATTCTATTACAGTAGATGTTAAGATTGGAACAATATCTGAAGTAAAAAAGGAGATTAATATTAATAAATTATATATTATTTTAAAATATATAAATATTTTTTTACTAACGTGATGGAAATTTTGATATATTATTGGCAACTCTTATTAACATACGAGCACCACGTAAATGATCATTTTTTTTTACATGAAGTCTGACAAGAATATAGGAATGCAAAAGTCTTAAATTGTTTTGCATTTCTAAAGGTATATTAATCTTATTTTTTTTTAATTCTTGATACATGCCAAATAGAACATCATGAGCACTTCTATAATTTCCTGTAAAATAAATTTATTTAATATTTCAATATAAAAAATAAGATAATTTAAAATAAAGAAAAATTTTAAATAAAAAATTTTAATAAAACCATTTTATTAAAAAAAATTTTTAATAAAAAAATTTTAATAAAACAATAATATGAAGTTGTGAAAAATTAAAGAAATAAAAAACTATTTCCTGATTGTTGAAAAATTTCTAGTATTTTGCGAGAAAAATAAAAATAAAAAAATCATCTAATATTGTATGATAACAAGAAACCATGAAAAAATTGTTTTTTAAAATATTTAAAATATGAAATTTATTAATAAATTGATAATAAGAATAAATTATTTAAATAAAAATTAAAAATTAGTAAAATTTTGAAAATTTCAATGTTTTTAAAATTTTACTCCTTATAATTAGAAATGCATATGATATATATATTATTTCGGCATTAATTGATATCGCTATATATAATTATATATAATAATTTACTTATTATATTATTTATACTATTATAATACTTATTATTAAATTATTAATGTATAACTGAAATTATAGAAACTATTATAAATAGAAATATTATAAAAGATACCATTAATTTGTTCTTCATTTGCAATTATAATTGCTGTTTTTGCAGCTTCTTTATATTGTTTTCTAGCCATATATAATCGAAATAGATATTTAGGATCCTATAACGAATAAATATAATATATAATAATCAACTATTAAATTAATATATTACATATATTTTTACTAAAAAATACCTTTGGCAATCCATCTCCACCTAATAAAAAATCAATCAATTGATTTGCTAATTTATCATCTTTTGATGAAGCAACTGTATCAATAGCTAATGTAAGAACTTCATTTTCATCTGTTACTAATTGTACAGCTTTTAATAAATGTCGTAATGCTTTTTGATATTCTTTAGCATGGAAATAATATTTTCCAGCTAAAAAATTATTTTTCTGAGATTCAAAATGCATAGCAAGACTTTTAAAATCTTCTGTCCGTGAATTACTATCATCAATCGTATTTATTAAAATTTCTCCATATAATTCCATTTTTCCATGTTGGTTAGCTAATTGAAAAGCTTCTTCATGACAATTTGATAAAATTAAAAATTTAATTGCTGAATTATAATCATTCATCTTTTGAAAATATTTTGCAACCATTTTAGCTCCTTCTATACTTTTAGTTTGTTGTACTATTTCAACACTTCGAGCTAGAATTAAGAAGTTATATATATAAATTCCAAATAATATTTAAAACATAATATTACATTACCAGGATTATTTAAATATTCCAAATTAATTCTAATTATGTTTTCGTAATCTTTTGCAATCTCATATGCCTTTGCTGCTTCTTCATATTTGCCTTCAGTTTCTTTGGCTTTAGCATATTGTATATTAATTTTGGCAGATGAAATTTGTGGTAAAAGCTGTCCCACTTTTGGCCAATTTTTTAATTTTATATATGCAGAAGCTGCTTTATCAAAATATTCAGCTTTTTCATATAATAAAGCTGCTTCATTAAATTGCTATAACAATTAATAATATATATACATATATATATATATATATATATATATATATATATATATATATATATATATATATTTGAAATATACATTTATAGTCACAATACATACCTTCATTGATTCTAATATTTCTGCACACTCTTTTCTTAATTGTCTTGAACTTTCATTATCCATAGCTATACTCACACCTTTTCTACTATCCCCACATCTGATTGACATTCTTGCAATTCCAGCAAGACATAGATTTCGATGATGAGGATTATATATAGTTGTATTATATATATTATTTAAATTTACCAATCCACGTTCGTAATTTGTTAATGCTTTTGGATAATTACCCCTAAAAATATTTATATATTTCTTATCTATGTGTAATAAAATAATAAAAAAGAAAATGAATATAGAAATTAATATTCAACTTTAAATACTAAACACAAGTAATTTATAAATTTTATGTTCTTACATAAACTCTAATTGTTGAGCATATTCTCTAGCAATATATGGAATTTCATCAGCTTTCAATTTTTGAGCTAAATTTAATGCCTGCTCCCATTGCATTAAGTCTCTTCTCAAATATAAGGCTTGAACTGGTTCTGATGATTGTAAAAAAAATTGCTCTGCCTGATTGTAATTACCAAGTAAGATGCATGCATGTCCACATAATAATGGTAATTCATCTATAGTTTCCATGTTTTGTAATGCCCAAACCATTGCAACTTCTTCTAAATAACGATAAATTCGAAGTGCTGTGATAGAAATAATATGTATATAATTTATATATATTTCTTATTTATATGTATAATGATTTCGAAATATAATAATAATGACAAAAAGAAAACGAATACCGAAATCAATATTTAAATTTGCAATTGCATTTTCTCCTAATTTTAACCATGATTCTTTTTCGTTGATTTTTTCACATGTAATCCATGCCTGCTCAAATCTGAAATACAAAGAATTATAAATAATAATAGAATAAATAGAATCATAAAATCATAGAATAGAATAATAGAAATAGAATAAATATCTTATATTTAAAATAGATAAAAATGTAATGTTTTGTACCTTCTACAAAGAATTTGATTTTCTAATATTTCTTTCATTTTTGTATATTCTACAATATTTCCTATATCTTCATGAGAAGATAATGTAATCTGCATTAACTTATTACTTGTTGAACTTAATGTCAATTCTCCAGAGTACATCAATAGCGGTAATGTTTCAGATGGTAGTTTTGTTGAGTTTATCTTTATAATTTTTATACCTATTTTCAAAAAATATATATTTGTATTTATTATATATTGTATATATTATATGATTTTCAAATTTCAATTTACCTTCAATAAAATATTTTACAAATATATATGTAGTAACGACAGTTTTATTGTAAATAGCAAATATATTACGTTCCAAAATATTTTGATCCCAAATTAGACCTTGAATGCAGTCTAGACAATCAAGAATTTGTAAAACAGTTTCTTGCACAGGATTATAAATATAAACATCAAACTTATTATCTAAAAAACACAATTGTGTTCCATTTGTATCTAAATAAATTTCTTTTATACCATTATTGTGTATATGTTCAGTAGACTGATTAAAAATCTCTAGACAAAAATAAATTATATGGCCCATCTAAATATATCATAAATACAAGTTAATTTCAACATTGTTTATTTAGAACTTTATACATTTATATAAATAACTTACATCACTACCATAGATTAAAAAATCAGTACTGAGGGCATGGCACGTTATTTTGTAATCTGAAGCATTTAAACCTGGGAACATTTTTGTATCTTTCCCTTCTTTTGTTAATGTTTGATCTATTTTAATCTACAAGAATAATATATTAATATACACATGTAGTTAATTTATTAATATATTATAATAATAATTTGTATGTGTTTTAATATACTTGTTACCGAATGCAATTGTAATTTGCCATCAAATAAAACAGATGCATAAGTCTCATTCAATCGTATACAATCTATTGTTGCTAAGTAATCTCTTTCAAAGTGGATTGTAGTATTATAATTGATGCCTGATATGTCCCAGAATAATGCTCTATTATTTAATCCCACTGCTACATGCATAGGACCAATTGCTAATACTGATGGTTCTATTATGGTATTAATTATTATTGGTTCTGATTTCTCCTAAAAAATAATTTTAAATATTTGAATATAATTTTATAAATATAAATTTTTAATTTTTATACATCTACCTTATCCAATGTATAAAGATAAATTGTAACTTCTGTTAAACTAGTAAGTAATGCAATTCTATTTCCATAAACGCTAAATAATTTAGGAATCTGTATTAAATAAACTAAAATATTTCCACTATAAGTTACAGTTGCTATCATTGTGCCATCCATTGACCATTCTATTGTACTAATACCGGTTTCACCATTTATTGTAATCAATTTTTCAGTCTCTTCTAAATTTTGTAAATTATGTATTTTTATATTATTATCTCCACATGTAGCAATTTTTCCTATTACTTGACTTATAGCCAGGTCAGTTAAGGAATCTTTATGATTCTTAACTTGAAATAATTCCTGACCAACTTCTTTAATGTGAGTGGATATTGCAGTGAAATATCCAGTTTGAAAACCAACTAAAATATATCCATCCCCATACCTGTAATACAATATTTGGAATAAAAAAAGATAATTGAATTTAAATAATTTCTTAAATCTTACCATTTATAAGTAACAATAGGACCATAACGTTTTTGAAAAGCTAATTCAATAGGATTTTCTGGATCCAAAATATTATATAAAAATAAAGTAGTTTTACTAATAATAAGAGATACCTAAGAGCAAACAATAACAAAATAAATACACATATAAACACACAAGTATATGATAGTATTTTTATACTAAATTATATTTATATATATACTAAATATATTTATATACTATTATTAATTTATCTAAAGAAATCATACTGTATTTTCACCCCCAACTCTATGATCCATTTTCATTTCATTAAATTGAATATCAGATGCATCTCCTTGAAGAGGTATTTCACGTCTTGTATCTCCATCACTAGTACTAATAGTTAAAATCTTATCTTCACTGACCAATGCAAGAAGACCCTCATAAGACCAAGCACCACATGTTATCTTTTTTTTGTGTTTTCCCAAAATTGGTATTCGTCTACATATTAATTCATCATTTAATATATATAAGTATATAATATAATAATGTATGTAGGAATATTCCACATAAAGAAACAAAATAACATACTTTGAATTAATATGATCATAAAGTATTAAATTTCCTTTCTGTGTTCCTACTGCTAATAAACAAGTTCTTTTTGCCCATATCATACATGTTAATCCATCTCTTACACCAGCATCAATTTGTGTTTTTTTTCCAGTTGTTGCATCCCATAATATAATAGCAGATGAATTTTGAGATATAATAGCCAATAGATCTCCATCGGAATCCCACCCAAAACCAGTACAAAGACCAGCAATTTGAATACGTTCTTGTAAATCACCTTGTCTATCAAAAATAGCAACTGAGGAATCATAACCAGTAGTTGCTAAATGAGTACTATTACCAGGGCGCCATGAAATATAGACAGTACCAGAACCATGAGGTTGATATAACTGATAAAGAACCTGTATCAAAATATTTGACAAGTATAGCTATGAATAAAATAAATAGTGATAAATGTATTTTGAATAAAGATAAACATCTTCTTTATCATAATCTTTAAATATTTTTTATTATAATTAAAATTTTAAATGCTATAATTCAATAAGTAAAAAAATTGTAGTTTTCATAATAATAAATATATAATAATAAATATATTAACCTACCTTCTCAGTCGACATTTTTGAAATTAAATAGTTTAGCGTTATAATCAAGAAAGCTAAACAGGCTAATTGTTCAATAATATGTATATAAGAACAGTTTGATGCCGCATAGTTAAAAGATTAATTTATTAAATGATATATTTTACATGTAACTTTATATTTCTTTTATTCGCCATGTTGTTTATATTTCGGTAAGCTTGATCAATTTAAAGTTATGTTAATTGTGTACACAATTGTTGCCATGGATATCAATAAGTATCGCGTTAGTAGTAGTATCGCATTTTATAATTAATTTATTTAGTTATTCTTTTTTCTTTAAGCAAAGAAGTGTGCGGTATTTTATTACTATTTTTTTTATATATACAATTATAAATAAATTAGAAATAAAATTAACAAATAAAGTAATAAATGTAATAAATGTATAAAGTGAGGTTAATTAAAGTATGCCATTATTATTTGAACATGATCGATTATTATTTATCATCAAAAAATTGCACGTATTTTGCAACTCGTAATACAATATAGTACAAAGATATGAATTTGCAAGATGATAAGTAAGGTTAAGAAAAAGTAAATGGACCAAACGTGGATGAATGATTAAAATAAGTATGTGCAAAAAAAAAAAGATGATTTAAAATTGAATTTAAATTGCGTTCTTTCATGTCTAAAATGACAAAATATTTTGTAAACAAATGTATATACATGTTTTTGGATATTAAATGTATATACACATCAGGTATGTATATAATTACATTAATATTTTATCGGTAATATTCATCAAAACATTGTGCTGATGATGATTATGTCGAAAGATTAAAATTTTAAATTTATCATCTTTAATAAATAAATTGAAACTGTTGTAATATATTCGTTGTATCTGGATAACAAATGTTTATTCAGCTATCCAGATTTATAAATTCATTTTTAGTTTTTTTCAATAATTTTTAAAATGTTTATATTTTGTCATCATTAATAGTGAGCTCATAGTGTCTTTGTTTAGGAAGAAATAATTATACAAGTATTGCTACGCGTAATTTTTGTTTCGAAATAAGCTATGAAACATTATATCATCTTACGCAACGAGATAAAAGTTGTTTAGTAACAAATTCTAGGGATACAGATAAACGGGTATTATTTATATCTTTTGAATAATTTTGCGCGAACTTGAAGCATTTTAAAGTGTAGAGTAATCATATTATTCAAATAGTTTAGATAAAGCGACGAAAACAAAAGATTCAAAAATAGAACGTTACGAAGAGTTGATGTGATATATAAATGTTTGTCATGAAATGGATGTTAATTCTTTCATAAATTTTAATGTATTACACATATTAGATTTGGCAAGAATGTTATAACTATTGGATAATAATTTTTTCAAATTTTAAACAGTTTAATTTTTAAAAACATTATTCTACTGAATTTGTTTTTTTTTTTTTTTGATTTCGAAAAATCATGAAATGTTTCTGAAATGATTTTGAACGATTATGAAATGTATGTAACCTCGATGAATGTTGTAAAAATAAGTCATGAATAATTTTTGGATAATTGTATATTTGCAAACAGTAGCATTTTAAACATAAAACATATTCAGCAGAATTATGTTTTTTTAAACGATTAATTCAAAACTATATATGAACTTTGGAAAGTATAAGATTCAACATACAAGATGTACCATTTTTGCATGACACAGTATATATCTTTTAATTTTTGTATTTCCTTTTAACAAAGTTTGCGTGCACGAAAAAATTAGTGTAATCGGCAATGCTATTTGCTTAAGATCGCAAACAAAGATAAAATTGTATTCTTGAAACGTTTTATTATTACACGAGCCGTTGTAATGCGTACAATATTGCTTTACTGACCCGAATCAACCAGTCGATCAATCAGTTTTTGAAACGATACACGCGCTTCAGCGATCTTTCGTTTTTATCGATCGAAAACAAACAATAAAATATTTAAGGAACATTTAATACTTATCTTTAATATGATTTTCTTCGACTCAAAACTGTTTCATTCATGCTTCAACAAGCATGCATTGACTTAACGTCATACTTCACTGTTTGTATATGAATATGATTTAACTTGAAAAGGCATAAAAACAATAATTAGGAAGGACGTTGCTTTCATAGATATCGCTTAAATCTATCGCGGTGATCATAAAAGTGATGATAATAATCGTTCCATCGTTATAGATATTTAATACGTAGCAATGTTGTTCGGTATATATATATACACTATGTAGCAGTGTCGCCGAGAGACGCGAGATTTTTTTCTTTATTTCTTTCCTTATTGCCGATTGATTGATATTATATTACTATATACAGGATAAATCAATGCAGGTTGTTCGATTAGAGAAGATGAATTAATTTTTGATTTTCTTCATTAAGAAATTGTTCAATCGAGGAACATTGTATTTTCTTCTTTTATGAATAAATACAATAGATATTATTTTTACCGAAGGAAATATATATATCATAACGTATTACATCTCGCGACTCTTAGGAGCCTGATTCAAATGGAAGGAATACGATCTATCTTACAAGCTGAATAATGTTGGTGCGTTAACGTAGTACAGTGCGCCTCTATTAACGCGATTACGAGCTTAGAGATAAATTCATACTCGTCGTAATGCTATTACTCGTTATTACAAACTAGAAACAATTTCTAATGACTTTGTGAGTAGAATTTTTTAATTAGGCTCTTGAGCAGTCTAAACACGAGAGAAACAAAATGAACTCAATTTTCGCGCGCGCGCGTTTTACTTTACTAATTAACCCATTAATTCGGCACCTTCGATTATTTTTTTTTTTTTTTGCATCGATGCCCTCGAGTTATGTTATCTCCGTTATATATACATAAAAAAAAAAAAAAAAAAAAAGAAAAAAAATTTCGATTAGCAGCACCGATTCATGTCTTAACACGATTTGATATTTCGATGCGTTGTTCTTCGAAAATGCCTTTTTTTTTTTTTTATTTTGTTTCTTTATACGATGGAATGAGAGAAGTTGATGGCATTTAAGGATAAAGATCGTTACATGTAAAAGTATTAAACACGCGTCGTACTTCGTTAGAAATATGAAAAACAAACCGATATACGCTATACATTCATTCTCTACGTTTCTTACACACACGCACATTCGCATACATGCACACGCATCTCATATAACTATTCTTACTTTTTTGTTTTTTTATTTCTGTGTCTCTGCCTCTCTCTCTCTCTCTCTCTCTCTCTCTCTCTCAGTGTTACTCGCATACTTTTTTTTTTCTCTCTAATTACGAACTACAGTACGGTATATAGATCTTTTTTTTCTCTCGTTCACCTCTTAGGCCATTCCACGAGACATTTATAGTATTTTGACATTTACGAATGTGGTTCTATATCATTTCGCAAGTAGAAAGCATTGCACGCACGACTTTTTAAATCTAAACGTATCTGCGGTTCGTACGATTCATATTCTAAGTTTTACGGTAAAAATTCACTGAATACATCGTTCACTTGGCTACCGCAGACGCTTGACAGAGCAACGGCGAAACGGCGCTCGATCGAAATATGGGTCAAAGTTGCGATAGGGACGACGCGCGCGTTTGTTTGTTTCGTTAAAAAAAATTGCCCCACAAATATTATTGGTGAAAAAATTGTATTGCAAATAATCGCATCGTGCGTATAGGTTTTCGTTTAACTCGTTTTCGGCCGAATGACGGAACAGATGATATTCAGTATACGTCACGCGCTGTGTGCACAATTATCTCGGATGGAGAAAAAGATTTAATTACGGAAAGATTAAATTGACTCTGACAGATCGTGATCGAACCAACGATCACGGGACCCGAACGCGTCCGTTCATCGGCGATCGTTCGCAACCATTATTTCCTCACTGATTATGCAATCGTCCGCCGGAAGCTTTTACTTGATTGTTGCTAACTTTCGGTATCGCCCCGATGATCTTAACGCGATTCTGTTGCGGTTGTTGTTGCTGTTGTTGTTGTTGTTGTTGCGCTTGCTGTTTGTTGTCGCAGAATTGAGGTGGTGGGGCAAATACCAACTCGTCCCCGTTCCCGGCAGACGGTCCCGCGTTGAACTCCGGTGGCGGTGGTACGAACAGGTCGTTGCTCTGCTCCTCGGCATCCGCCTCGATCGGTGGTGGTAATTGGGCCAAGCTGACAGCGTGTCGCGTCAATAATCCACTGCCACCGTAGCTCGTCCTCTTCGGATTTGCCTCCTTTTCGACACTGGTCACGGAGAGTACCGTGGCAGGATGCTGTGCGGCCTCGTTGGCAAGATTTCTCGCGGTGGTGTCGTCGAAACCCGTCGGCGGGCCTACCGGCACGTCTTGATCGGAGCTCACCCCACTCGAGCTATTGTCACCATCCTCGGCCAGGGATTGCTGGGTTTGTTGCAGCAGAAAATCGTTCGGATGACTTTTCGAAGACTTCAACTGCGTCCTCACCTTCTGAATCTCTTCCACGCTGAAAGAGTGGGGCAACGAACTGCTACCGGACGAGCTCGAGCCGGAAGTGTTCGAGTTGCCCGACGTTTCTCGAGTGGATTCCAACTTCTCCCTCGCGGCCGCTTTCTCCAATTCCTTCGCGATCTCCGATTCCCCGTCGTCGTCCGTCTCCTCCTCGCCCTCGTCGTTCTCCGACTCGGAAAGGCTGTAATCCGGCTCTGGGATAGGTGGCGCCGCGCTCGACGTCACCACCGTGTTCCCGGCGTTGTTGTTGGCCACGGACGAGAGATTCGTGATCGAGGAACTGGTGCTGATACCCTTCTTCTTTCTCTCCCTGATACCGATCGTGCTGTGACTTCTATTCGTCTTCAATGGTTGGGCGTATTGGTTGTTGGCCGACTGATTGTTGTTCACTTGGTTGTTGTTGCTCACCGCGTTGCTCACGTTCTGCTGGTTGTTCAACGGTTTGAACGTGGTGTTGTTGGTAGTGCGCAAGCTGTGCGACTTTCTCACGTGACAACGGGTCGTGTGAGCCGGCAGGCTACGGGAGCGATACCCAACCGTCTTCATGTCTTCCGGCGAGGCGTACAGTTTCGCGCTGTTCGAAGGTCGGAAACTCGACATCACGCCGTAACTTCCATCCACTGTCGCGGCTGCCAACTCTGAACCGAGAAGGCAGAAAAGATACGTCGTGATTACATCCATATATATATATAGTTGAAATTTATTCTAGATAAATAAAAAGGGCCAAGAAATACGCGTATACATAGATATACCTTTGACTTGTTGTATGTGAGCCATGTTATCGTAGACAGAGGCCGGTGTGACTACATCCGGCACGTTGGCGCCCACGTTTACTTTGACGACTTGGCCGACAGGTGGCGGAGGTGGCGGATGGTTCGGTGGTGGAAGCCCGTTTCTTCCATTCAACGCGTTCACGTCCTCTTGGCTTCTGTGCCCTTTCGGTGCTAAAATAGACGACTGCACCTGCACATTCAAGTCCGGCGTACTGTGAAAGTCTCGATGAAGATCGGAACCACCGCCCAATCCACCGAAGAATCGCACCCTCGAGTTCAACTGTGAACAAAGCCGAGAAATTTTATTGGGATCTACAACATGTCGATAGAGGGAGTGAGAGAGAAGAGCGTTCAACGAAACGGAAACAATAGCTGGGAGATACATTAGCTGGATAACACTATTCGCTGTTACGAGTAACGCGAGAACAAACGAGATACTTATGTACACGTTTTCGATTAATTTCGTGTAAAAGCGGCAACACAAAAAGCAGGTACGTCGGTAACTCGATCAACCTGTGTTCTATCACGAGGAAACATTTCTCTCTCGTTCTATCTACTAATCTAGTTCGTCTATCTATCTCCTTTTTTTCGAGCAGCGATATACTTCGAATATACTGTGAAACTCGCGACGATTTAAGATGCAAAATGGAAAATCAGTTTAAAAGCGCGTATAAGGTTCGATGTTGTGGGGAGGCAAGCTGCACGATCATGCAAAAAGTGTAAGCAAAGTAATTAAAACGTTCGGGTTTTTATGGATACACGTGGTTAGTTCTGCGAGGCGTGTTCATAAAGCTGAAAGTGATATCCGATGCCCTTTCGAGCATCGGATTTTCATTAGCAAATGGCTTAGTCACCTGGAATCATGCAAGTCACGGACGCGCTAGAAACAAAGTATTTTCGATCAGTAATATAAGTCGTCCTCGTTGTCTCTCTCGTACCAGGAGCGCCCCTTGCTGTACACTCGTGCTGGCTTGCGAGAAAACTATAACACACATGCGTAAAAACAGCCACCGTCACCGCTAGAGGTAGCATGCATCGAGGAGGAGTCTTAACCTCTCTGAAAAATTCTTTGTAACTCTCTTGCGTCGAATATAATATATATATATATATAAAAGTGATAACGATTAAACGATGAAAGGGCTAGCGATTAATCAAATAGGGAGGGGGGGAGAATTATTCTACGAATATAGATTATAATACCAACAACCAACGAATCTAGCGTTAGGTTAATATTACGAGGGGGGAGTGATTAAAGTTGCCGATTCTAAGGATTTTTCCGAAAATTTGAGAGCGATGACGATTTTTTTTTTTTTTTTTTTTTTTTACACATCCTTAGAAAAGGCAAAGGGACGGATGACGAGATTTAAGTTTAAATTCTACCAGCGATTACCACACCAAAATCTACCATGTTCGTACGATCGAAGAAAGAAAGAAAGAAAGAAAGAAATCATCGTAACAGGGTGAAAATCTGTAAAATCGGAAGGAAAAGAAAGAGAATAAATGCGATTTAAATTTGGAGGGGATGTAGTTCCTTACTTTGCCTTTGCGTTTCATTTCCGCTACGCTCGCGTATACCCTGCCGGTCTTTGCGGGCGAGGAGGGATGCGACTTGGTAGCTTGACCAGTTTGAAAGTGAGAGCTCATCATGGACGAGCTGTACTGACCACTGGCACTACCTTGCTGCCGCTGAAATAGTTCCTGGAAGAAAGGAAGGAGAAAGCTTTGAAGCCTCGTGGTTTGTCGTGCGATCTGCCATTCGAGGAGAGAAGCGCATCGAGCATATGTTTCGCGATCCGAATGGAAACGCGACCGTACGCACCTCCAGCTCCGCGGCAGTGATCCTACTGGAGGTAGGCCTCGATCGGATACTGGCCGTTCTCGGCTGTACCGGCGTGTTTTGCCCAGTGTTGGGTCCGGTGGACGGCTGCTGGGGAAGATGGATCGATTCCGCGCTACTCGATTTGGCACCCGTCGACGTGATCTCGTCGCGATCGTCTCTCTCCCCACCACCTTCTGCGCGCCGCCACAAAAATTATCACATATTTATCATCGTTGCCATCAGATTTTTTTCTTTTTTTCCTTTTACCTAATCCAGCTACCATCGATCTTGCTCGCGCCCGGCCAACGCTCAGCGTCGTCTTTGGATCCCTTCGGGGCGGCATGGGGGCAGGCGATCTGCCGAGCGTGCCGCCGATCGCCACGTTGTTGTTACCTTTTCGGGGGAGGGTCGCGTACTGTCTCTGAATCGGTTGACTAGTTGGGAGAAGAGCAGCCGATTGCGAGTTCGGGAGGCTGATCACCGGCGAGACCACCGTCATACGAACCAACTCCCCCGATTTTCGTATCAAGTCGACTACGTGCTCGTGCGACGCCGTTGTCACGTCCTCGCCGTTGATCTGATGAGAAGAAAAAAAAAAAGGTATGAGTACACGGAAAAACGGGGAGAGATAGATATAGAAGGAAAGCACCGCTCACTTGGATAAGGTAATCCCCTTTTCGAAGACCGGCCAGATCCGCCACTCCTCCTTGATCCACGTCGTCCAGGTACTGCAAGGCCGGGTACCTGGCCGAAGGCGTCAACTCCATCAAAGGCGAGGTCGCCTTGGCGCCTCGTAACACGAATCCGAAACCCTTCCTCGAACGATGCAGGACCACGGTGCGTGGCTCCGACGTAACTCTGAGAGAAGAGAAGGTTATCAAACGGTTGTTATTCGCCCGGCCTATTAATCGTATTAACCCTTAGCGCTTCGCGCGTTTCTCGAGTACTGGCTTCTTTTATAATTTCATTTACCAATTCGTCCGTGAAAAATAATTTAAAATATTGTATCGGCTGTTCGATATTTGTAAGAACTTCTTGTGGTCCAATGACCTGTGGCAAATACACTAAAAGATATTCTATCCGGAGAATATGTAATTCCTCCGTCAACATCCATCCATCTAAGTCTTGTAACGAATCTTCGTTTTCAATAATTCGTCTCTTCGGTAGTATAATTTCTACTCGAAGTGTCAGAATCATTGTCTTCCAGATCCAGACAATCAAATTACGTGTCCGTTATCACTCTAAATTCTCATCGTAATATTTATTTTTCTTCGTTATTGTTAACCATAGAAAAAATGGTTTGATCGTAATGGTACACAGACTTGGCACGTTTTAACTAACGCGTGTTAAAAACATTTGGCGGAGCGTTAAGTTAGTTAATAATTAATAATTCGTAGCCTCGATAATCGTCGCTATCGAAAAGATCGAGAGGTGTGTGTGTGTGTGTGTATGTATACAAAGCGACTCACGGTTTCTTCAATCTAGGAGCGGTAGCGAAATACTTATGTTGCGATTCTCTACGACCCAACACCCTGTTCCGGCCGTCCCTCGCAGGCTGGGGGCCCAATGGAATGTTGGTGTGGCGAAGCCTGACTTCTTGCACGCAGTGCGCCGGGAACAGACCCGTGCCCTGTCCTCGAAGCACACCCTCGAGAAGGCCGCAATCGGTCGCCCCGGTCACTGTCGAATATGGAAGAACAGATATACTTCCTTTCCCACTCGAACGAAATTCGAACGAAATTTGAATAAAAGAGAAATCGCTCGCTTTTTCCTTTCTTTATCCGGCAAACGTGGAGAAGGAGAGAGTGAAGGAGATCGGAAAGGCGGTTATCAGGGAGATAGAGATAAGAGAAGATAATAATCGGTGTGTCAATACCTTCCAAGATATCTCCTTGATTGATATTCAGATGGCCTAGTATTCCGCTGTTATAACTCTCGACGCAGACAACCGTGGTCCCCGGTATCGACAGGGAATTGGTAGTGTCCGACTGCGAGGTCCCCACCCCTGAACTATCGCTAATCACGTCGGAAGCTGTATCGCCGAGACTCTTGTCTAAAAAAAAATTGACGGAACAAGGGTGGTCGAAATTTTGTTGAAACTTTCATCCCATCTTTTTTTTCTCCTACATTTTCTCGTTTTTAGAGCGGCGAACCTCATGCAAACGCTATACATATATATATATTATATATATATATCTGTGTGTGTATATATATATATACACACACACATATATATACTTTTAACGGGGTATAAATAAGATAGGCGCCTTTGGCTCAACGCCAAAACGGTATCCGTCTTTTTTTTCCTTTTTAAGGATTGGCCAACTGGTAATAAAATATACGTAGTGTATGTGGCGCGAGAGTGTCGGTTGGCTGACGGAATGTCTAGGTTGCTGATGTTACATTCATTAGCGGAGGCACGGCTATATATCTCGCGCGTCTTGTTTCGTTATAATTCGAGGTGATTGGGCCGAGCGACAAACGGTCCACCAAACAACACACGGCTTACCGTTTCTGATGGTGATGGTTCGACGTTCGAGCCACGCCAAACATACAAATTGTACACCTCTTGTTTCACGCTTCTCTCTCACTATAGGAGGATCACACATCGCGTCCCAAACGCACGTACAGGATGCGCGCGAAAAATTCCGCAAGAAAAACGCATTCTCTCTCTCTCTCTCCTTCTCTTTTTGTGTGCGCATGCGTGTTCTTTCTCTCGCGACAGAGAAAGAAAGAGAAAGAGAGAGAGAGAGAGAGAGAGGAAATGTCGTGGAAAATAAACCTGTATGCGTTATACCTGTGACGATGCTGGCGGAATCTTCGCCGGACGGTTGATTGCTGCCCTCGGACAGGCTCGAGCTGGCCGAGCTGAAAGGAGCTAGACTCCTGCTGCTCGGTGAGGGCGAGGGCGGCATCTCCATAGTTCTGTGCATGTCGAGACGGTGTTGAAGCTCGAGCCGGTGTTCTTGCAGCCTCGTCAGCCCCTCCATTCTTACGTTCTGATAGTTCTCCGCTGGTAATCTTGAAATGGAGCGTATAACCGTCGAAAACCCCCGTCCATACATACTGAATCTCGCGAGATTAGCGTAAATTGTCTTTGCTTTGTATCCCTCTCCTCCTTCCCCCCTCCTTTCTACAAATCCTTCTCCTCTCCCCAATTTTTCTCGGAGATTATAATAATAAAAAAACAGAAGAAGGAGAAGAATCCCCTCTCTCGATCGATCGAGATTAATCTCGAATCGATAGATATCTAAGTATCTATCTAAGAGGAAGATAAGAAAGAAAGAAGAAGAGAGAGAGGAGAGAGAGAAAAAAAAAAAGAGATCTCGATCGAGCAGTGATCGCAAAGACAGTTTATGCTTACCTCGCGTTAGGATCCCTCAGCGAATTGGGGCTCTGGTAGTCCGCGATCCCTCGGCCGTTCTCGGACGGCGCTATTCTCTGCTGTAGCTGCTCGTTCCTGCTCGTTGCCTCGATGGACGGTGGTGGTAGTACACGTGCGGCGCTGTTCGCGTACTGCTCGGCGGACGGTATTCTGGTTAGGGTGCCGGTCGGATATTGGTCGGCGGACGGCACTCTGGTGAGCGTACCGGCGTATTGGTGGTGGTCCCTCGCGGTATTCGGGCTGGCGGCGTATTGCTCCGTGGACGGTACTCTGGTCGCGTATTGCTCGGCGGACGGCACTCTCGTCACCGCGTACTGCTCCACCGAGATCGTTCTGGTCAGGCTACCTCCTCCTCCTCCTCCTCCTCCTCCTCCTCCTCCAGCGGCGTGTTGCTGTTCGGCGGACGGTATCCTGGTGAGGGTGCCCAGGTTAGTGGCCGAGCAGCTGGTGGTCATCGTGCCTCCGAACGCCACCGAGCGCCGTTTCGGGTTGTAGCGTGGCGGCCCTTTAAACGGTACTGGAAAATCGAGGGTTGCAAGGTTAAGTAAAGAAAGGATTACTTAGCCTTACAATTAGACGCCGCTCTCCGTAAGTGTATTCTCTCCCTTTTTCTATATATATTTAGACGTATATTTTCGCTCGAAAAGTTTGCTCTCTCTCTCTCTCTCTCTCTCTCTGTATTTCACGATTCGCAGAAATGTGAAAACTTACTTACAAGCTGGCTACGCACGCACGCGTACATAAATTGTCAAACGACGAATTTTGTTATAACGTGGTTAGTGTTTGGATTATACAGGAAAGCGGTGAGAAGCACACGCGTGAGCGAATTATGTGTATTGCATCCGTTTTCCACAATATACAATATGTGTGACACGTTGGTGTTGTTGTAGCAAAGTTGTTGCGGCAAAGTGATCGATCAACAACTCGCGTTCAATTTTCCACGGTGTTTATCGATGAAAGCGCCGCGTGTGCTTTTCCAGGCGAGATCCCCTCGATCGATCCACCTTTTTCGGGCGAGCCCTCTCGCGATCGAACCACCACCTTTCTCTCTCCGAGAGACTTGCTTCAACGGGGTGCCCATCCATTTGTGTGTACAACAAAGTTTTATTAAACAAAGTCGAGAACTACCAAAAAACGTTACTACCGGCTTCGATGCTCACCGACTTTTCGAGGAGGAACAGGTTTTAAAATCTTGCGATTTTCAAACGATTTGGAAACGTTTCATCCGTGAGCAGCGAAGCTTCAGTCGACGAGGGTAGATAAAAGGTGAATCGTTAGTAGTTGCCCAAAAGCGGTCAAACTTTCAAAAGTCGTTATTATCTCGTTTTTATCGTATCGTATAAGTTACAAACGATGCTCGACGTCTTACAAGACCATCACCACCAAAACATCCCATCCGACAATTGTTACAATATTACTTTGGTACTTTTTTTTTCCCACAGAGACACAGACAACACGCACAATTACATATATATATATATATATAGATTATACGTATAAATATACAAAATCCTTTTGTATATATGTTATATATTTATACACACCATACATCTCGACTAATTTACTACTAATTTACCAGCTACTTCACCTCCTAGCCTACGCTACTGGCAAGCGCTGAAGCGTGTGTTGTCTTAGACAGGAAAGAGAGGGGAGAAGGAAAGAAAGAAACGAAGCATTCTGCACAACTCGATAACATGCACATGCCAATGTTAAAAAGATGACGTGACGTGCTATATATATTTAAAAATTTTCAATCGATCCAATTTTTATCGTTCTATTATCATGGACAAGCATTCCGTCCTCGGATTATCAACAAATTACATCGCCTAATAACAAAAACTCGCGAATAGAACGAAATCATCCATCGAATTGGAGAGCGATCGAGATATGGAGAGGAAGGAAAAAAAAAAAAAAAAGAAAGAAAAAGGAAAGACGCGCGAGTCAATTTCTCCTTCACCTATTCGCGTCCTCCTCTCGCACTCACCAACTTCTTCCGGCTGATAATTCTTGATCACCTCGGCCAGCTCCATGTTCCCAGCGATCACCGCAACCTGGTAGGGCGTCTGGTTCGCGTAATTCAGACTGTCCTTCTGCGCGCCTCTGAACAGCAACTGGCGTATGCAAGAGGAGTCCGTGTTGTTCACCGCGCAAACGTGCAACGGCGTGTTGCCGGACGCGTTACGCGCGTTCATGTCGGCGCCGTAAAAAAGCAAGTGATCCAGGTGTTGGACCAGGTTGTTGCGGCAGGCCTGCGAACACAGTGTTATCGATTATCGAACGGGATGGGGCGCGATTATAATTATAAAACTAAGCTTAAGCTAGTCCTCCCTCCTCCCTTCTTTTGGAGGAGGAGTCGGAAAAAGGAGGGAGGTGAAACCTGGTGCACTTCCTGCCATCCCTGCAAATCCTGGGCGCCTATGGTCGCGTGGTCGTGGAGCAACGTTTCGCACAGCATCGGGTCGGTTTTGTAGATGACGCTGTAGTAGAGCGGCGTCAACCCCTTCGTGTCCTTGTAATTGGGGCTCGCGCCCAGCTCGAGCAACGTCTTCACCGCTTCCAGGCTGTTCCGCTCGACGGCCCGATGCATCGCCGTCAGGCCCTCCTTCGTTCGATAATCGAGCAACGCGCCACCGTTCACCAGTGCTATTATCACCTTCGAGGGCTTCTTCAGCGTGGTGGCCAACGTGAGCGGAGTCTCTGAGCGAACAATTTCGATTCGAAATACGTTCGAATGTCTTTCCAGGGGTTTTTTTTTTTTTTTTCTTTACCTCCGGTTTCCTGGCAGTGGAAATTAGGATCCAGACCCTTGCTGCACATCTTGGCGATCTTCTCCACTTGGCTGTTTGCCACGTACTCCAGCAACCTTCGCAAGTTTGTCCTCGTGTGCATCGCCTTCAACTGTTTTTCATCCAGGTGCAGCATCTTGTAGACGCGCCTTTTGTACTTGAGCTGCGAATTAAAAATGGGATCGTGGCGTGGGCTCCCTTTGATCATCGCTACGATCACAGGTGGAAACACCTGACCTCCTTCCCATTCCTCGTGACATTTATGAACGTGGCATACGTAAGTATTTGAAATTCGTAGTTTCGAATTATTTTTATATCCCAAGATTTGAAAAAGAAGAGAAGCAATACATATTAGATTCCCATAGAATTGGAATTTAATAAAGAGATGAAAAATTAGAGGGAAAGTTTCGTCGATTCGTCTATGAAAAAGTATTAAATATACGATTTAAGAAGAAAAAAAAAAAAGAAAATTGACCTTCGTGTAACTGTAACTGCCCTCCCCCCCCCTTCCCCCTCCAAGAAAAAATATACCAACGCCACTTCCGAAACAACCGTTCAACTTTTATCCGAAAATTTATTTTTTTTCGCCAAACGGAAAGAGAAACGTTTGACGTTAAATCAAGATTAATGTGAAGTATAAAAAAAAAAAAAGAGAAAAAAATCGTAGAATACACTCTCCGTTTATTTTCGAAGTGGGCGTCTCGATACGAAATGCCACGATCGAATTTCCCTTCCTGCACACCCACCTGGTAGAGTCCGGTGGAAAGAGACGAGGAGAAACATATCGTATGAGGAGGACAAAACGTGTATATATATATATATATATATATATATAAAATTATCCCGGCTTAATGGGGGTTTCGCCATGTCGCTTCCCGGTGGCGTTACATCTTCTTCTTTGTAATTATCGGAGGCGTCGTGGTTCGAAGCGTTAGATTACCGACGGATAGGCAATATCGCCGCGCTAATGACTACCGTTACCACCAATTATGATTATCCACGGGATCCGCGATGTAAATTAGAGACAGGACGAAAATAATCCATTTCTCGTCTCTTATCGGCCGTGACCAATCGACCGCTCTTTTTTACGCGGCTCGGTCGTTAACTCTCGGAGAAGCACGAGAGAAGAAGCCCGACAACGGCGACGCGACACGAACTCCGACTTGGCCGAGTTGGCGAGCAAGAATCGTCGTGAACTCGGATACCAAGGTGATCTCGGTAATACTCTCGGCTTAACGGTGATGTCGAGAGGGCTATTATACGAGATATACGCGTATTTTTCCTCTTTTCCGTGACTCGACTCGTCGCTCGCCCGATCACGTTATTGCGAAGGCAACGGTTCTCATCGTACGGGCTTTTACGCGCGTTCGATCGCTTCTTAACTCGGTGTAAACAGGCGATTCTCGTTGATTTCTCGTCTAGCTTTCGAGCGTCTGTGCAAGAGGAGAATAAGTCTGGCGTCGTTGTTCGAAAGGAGCGTCGTTTATTGTTTACAACGGATCGAGATTGAATCGTTTCTCGAGAGGAAGCGAGAATTAATTAAACAAAAGTCGGGTAGGAGGCGCGACGAGTCGGCTCGATCGACGGAGAGCTGTGCGCGTGCGCGTGAGATAAGAAAAAAGGAAGGTGGCGTGGCGAATAGCGACTAGGTACCGAATACCGCGTGATCTATGGCTCCCCGTCCAACCTCGCGTTTTATTTATTTCTATCCACGAGTCGGTGGAGTGTGCATCGGCCGCGATATTGGCCGCAACTCCGGACGAAAAAGAAGAGGAAAAAAAAAAAGTGAAACAAGCGTTGCGTACGTCTTCGAACGTTCCCACTTTATCTACATCATCCGGCTCGACGTTGAAATATTTCGCGAAATGGTAGAGGTGAAAATTGAGCCGAGTGGCTCAAGGCCGTGCCCCTTGGAGAGAGAGAAAAAGGAAAAAATCTCGAGGCCATCGCGGAATCTCTCTTTCGCTCGGCGAAAAAACTCTCACCGTTTAATTAACGTCGGATAGAGGAGGGCGATTAATTATGCAACGATCAAAGAAGGGGCAGGGGTGGTACGCTCCCTCCCGAATGCACACACACACACACACACACACGTACACGCGCGCATGCGCGCGCGCGTTCCATTGCCAATTTCCTCCTCGATCACGCGTTTCGATCCATCCGCGGAACGAAACGAAGAGAAATCGAAGCTTTCGTTCCAAGATGGAAGAGATTCGCGATGCGACTCGACTTATCCTAGAAAGTGAATCCCCGTGGCGAGACCGAGCTATCGACACTGAAGCCGATCGCGTCAACGGAGATCCAGGCAAGAAGAGGAAGAGGAGGAGGAGGAGGAGGAGGAGGAAGAAAAAGAAGAGGAAGAAGAAAAAGAAGAGGAACGCCAACACCGAGATGAGCACTAGATCCGGTTACGCAAGAAAACCGCGGGCAAGATCCAGATCTCGTTAACCGACCGAGGGATTATTTGTTTTTCCCGGATCCCCTGTTTCAACAGTCATCGTCCCGACAGTGCATCGACTCCCTCGGATGCTCTCGATCAGCTACGAAAATCTCCTAACGCGATCGAGATCCATCGATTTCCTTCGCCAAGCGACGCTCTTCCTTTTTTCTTTCTTCCTTCCTTCCTTCCCCACTCTCGTTCACTTTCTCGTCGCGGATCGTTTCTCGGCCGGCTCTCGGACGAAAGGAGGGGAGAGAAAAAGTAGGCGCTCGGAAAAAATAGCCACGCGGACCCTCCTTGACCCACGCAGCAAAAAAGGGAGGGATAAAGAGAGTTGTCGAGCAAACTCCTCGATACTGAAGAGTCGCGCGGCCCTTCGTAAACCCCTCCCCCTTTCTTTCGCCTCTTCTTTCTTTCCTTTGACGGCCAATCTCGGAAGCTGAAGCAACCTTTTCGCCCGCGTCAATGCGCGCCCTCCCTTTCTTCCCTTCCTCCCTTCCCTAAGAGCCAGCAGCAGCCTTGTTTAAACCTTCCCTTCCTTGTTATTCGCCTCGACGAGAATAAAGTGGCGAGGTCAGGGATAAAAATTCGAATTAACCCATTGGCGTCCTTTTCTATATATATAAAAAAGAGACGTCTCTGTTCTTACCTCCAAGTATCCGACGGGTCCGTTGAAGGGATAGTCGCCGAGGCGGCGTTCCTCGTCCAAGAATTTCCCGGCTTTTCCATTGACGGGTGGACAGAACAGGCCGTAATTGAAGCTCTCCTTCAGCTCCTGGAAACGATCGCAGAATCTGGATCAATTGGGGGGGGAAAAAATTGTATCCCGCGCGGTGGATCGGCAGCCGCCGCCCGCCACCCCCGTTCTACTATATACGCATACGCTACTCTCATGCAACAAGGATGGTCAACAAGGAGAGAGAGAGAGAGAGAGAGAGAGAGAGCGAGACAGGGATCATTCGGTTCGACGAACGTTTGCTTCCAAACGTTTCCCCCTCCTCCGAATCGATTAGACGCGCCTCCATTCCCTCTTTCTATCTGTCGAGGACGATAATAACAATTATCTTGGACCTTCCTCACGACAACGATACACCTTTTTTTCTCTCTCATCGAATTTACTCGAAACTCGGGAATTGTGCCAATTCGAAATGGAACGGAATTGGGTTCGACGATCTCGGCCCGATCTCTTTCGACACTTGGCGCGGATAAATGGTGGGATCGCGTTCCATCCCTCGATTTCGCGTCCCCTTCGGGCGCGACGCTCGCGTGCCGTGCCGCGTTCAACTTGTCGGAAACGTTTCGTTCCGATGGCGAGTCGCCCGCGGCGGAGCAGGGAGGGAAAAAGAACGAGGAGAGGAAAGGGAAAGAAACGGATATATAAAGAGAGAGAGAGAGAGAGAGAGGATCGGTGCATTACCGGGTAAAAACGAGGAGGGGGGCGGAAAGAGAAGACACGAAGCGGGTACAGAGAGAGAGGGAGGAAGGGGGAAAAGCGATCCACCCAACAATCATGGCAACAATAGCCAAGAGTGGAACACGTGCCAAATTAAAGGCCTTCGAACCAAAGTACCGAGGTGCGCGCAGATCGTGTCTGAGGCCCTGGTCGTTTAAAACCGGCCGCGTCTGTGATGCGCGGGGGTGTGGTTGAGAATCGGTTGAGCCTCGGAGAGAAAAAAAGCCACCGAAAAGGAGGTGTCTTTTTTTTTTATTTTCCACCTCCATTTTCTCCTCGATGTGCACACGCGTTGCACGCGTCTCATCACGTTCCGCGAATCGAGCATCGAATCTCGGGGAGGATCATCGAGCCGTTCGATACTTAGACAGAGGAGAGATGTAGATAAAGGAAAGACGTAGATGGAGAAGAGACGTAGATGGGGAAGAGATGTAGATGAAGGAGAGACGTAGATGGAGGAGAGACGACAAATAGAGGAGAGATGTAGATAAAGGAAAGACGTAGTTGAAGGAGAGACGTAGATGGAGACGTAGGTAAAGGAGAGATACAAATAGAGGAGAAACGTAGATGGAGGAGAGACACAAATAGAGGAGAGATGTAGATAAAGGAAAAACGTAGATGGAGGAGAGACGTAGATGGAGAAGAGATGTAGATGAAGGAGAGACGTAGATGGAGACGTAGGTAAAGGAGAAACACAAATAGAGGAGAAACGTAGATGGAGGAGAGACGTAGATAGAGGAGAGATGTAGATAAAGGAAAAACGTAGATGGAGAAGAGACGTAGATGAAGGAGAGACACAAATACAGGAGAGACGTAGATGGAGGAGAGACATAGATAGAGGAGAGATGTAGATAGAGAGACGTAGATAGAGGAGAGACACAAATACAGGAGAGATATAGATGGAGGAGAGACACAAATAGAGAAGAGACGTAGATGGAGGAGAGACACAAATAGAGGAAAGACGTAGATAGAAGAGAGACACAAATACAGGAGAGACATAGAAGAAGAAGAGACACAAATATAGGAGAGACACAAATAGAGGAAAGACGTAGATAGAAGAGAGACACAAATACAGGAGAGACATAGAAGAAGAAGAGACACAAATATAGGAGAGACATAGATGGAGGAGAGACGTAGATAGAGGAGAGATGTAGATAGAGAGACGTAGATAGAGGAGAGACATAGATGAAGGAGAGACACAAATACAGGAGAGACGTAGATGGAGGAGAGACATAGATAGAGAGACGTAGATAGAGGAGAGACACAAATACAGGAGAGATATAGATGGAGGAGAGACACAAATAGAGGAGAGACGTAGATGGAGGAGAGACACAAATAGAGGAGAGACGTAGATAGAAGAGAGACACAAATACAGGAGAGATATAGATGAAGGAGAGACATAAATACAGGAGAGACGTAGATGGAGGAGAGACATAGATAGAGGAGAGATGTAGATAGAGAGACGTAGATAGAGGAGAGACACAAATACAGGAGAGATACAGATGGAGGAGAGACACAGATGGAGGAGAGACACAGATAGAGGAGAGATATAGATGGAGGAGAGACGTAGATGGAGGAGAGACACAGATAGAGGAGAGACGCAGATAGAGGAGGGAGAGATTGGAGAAAAGGAGGATGGAGCAGAATATGGATGTTGAAAAGAGGGTGGGGGCAAGTCGCGTTCTTCAGGGGAGGGAAGATTACCGTCGACCCGGTTTGGACTCGACTCGAGAGGGTTTCCTTGAGGGTTGGAAGTGGGTCGCGATCGTTAGTGACCGCCTCGTGGGTCGTTCCTCCTTCTCAGGGGGGAGGAGGAAGAAAGGGAAATTTCGGCGCTCGTTAGGCGATCGTAAACACACGGAGCGCGTGGGTCGTCCTCCCGCATTCGAAAAGAAAGAAAAATTTCACGGAGGGAGGTCGAAGGTAACGAAGAACAAGCGGAAGAGGGAAGGCAAATGTTGATCCTGCCAATCTCTTCTCCGATCTCTTCTCCCGTGAATCGTGAACGAGGGAGGAATTAAGAGGACGATCCGATCGATCCTCGTTCGACGATCGAAATCCTCCAAAAATTCTTTCCCCTCTTTTCTATCGTTCGAGGTGCATCGTCGTCAGGTCAAAGAGGGAAGGAAAGGGAGGGGATGGTGGGTCGAAATTAGGGCGAGGCGGAGGAAAAATGGAAGGACGATGACAACGTTTTCGCTCCAATTAATCCGAGGTAATCGTTCGAAGCGTTCGACAAGCGAACGAATGGGCCGAATTTTCGACGATTAAGCGGAGAAAAGATCGAAAAGACGATATCGTCCTGCGGATCGAAGTGAGGTTGGATCGCCACGATCGAGCGGAATTTATCTCGCGCGGTTGCTCAATCAGACCGATTGCGTCATTTTTCTCTCCCCGTCTCTCGAATATTCGATTCGAATACGAAACGCAGCGACGAGCCGGGATCGTAACCTACGTCTTTGGAGTGAAAGTTGGATCTCGCCAGTTTCGTTTCATTTTCTTTTTTTTTCTTTTTTCCTCTTGTTTCGGTCCCCTCTCCACGTAATAGCACGTAGCATTTTCGCAAATTTTGCCCGAAAAGGGACGAAAAGATTATTATCGAATTAGAAGCGAATTTGGAGGAAAAACGCATGAGCGCATAATTCGAATAAACAGGATGCTCGTGTCCTTGGATTTTTGTGAAAAGAAGGAAAGAAAGAGAAAAAACGGGAGCAAGCAAAACAGGAGGAAGGAAGATTCGAGAGGCGCGTGGATGGAGGGGGCTCCCCCTTCGCACGGCCCTGCAAGAGGAGAATAATGGTCGAACCGTGTCTCAATCGTGCTTTATGGGATGTAATTGCGGTGCTGGCCCGTGCGCGCAATACCCCAGATAGAAGCGTTACGGTTTCAACCTTCGCCACCACGACGGACGAAACGAGTTTTTGCGACGCGCCGCCTTGGACGCGCCGATTCGACGCCACCCAAACCGCTCCTCCGACCTTTCCCCCCTCCCCGCTCTATTTTTCAAACCGTTCGCTCGTTTAATCGGCGCGCGCCCTGACAAAAAAATTGGCAAACTCGTCGATTAGAAATTCGTTTCCGCGAAAGAAGAGAGGAAATACGAGCTATAAATCTTGGGGTGGAAAAAATCGAATTGCAATCCGAGAAATAAAATTCGAATCTTGGCCGGCGCGCTTCTTTTCCACGTCTGCGCGATGAGCACGAGACGACGAAGCTGTTTATTCTTCTGAATCACGCTTTCTCGTTTCGAAAATCTTTATCGTGCATCTCTCGTGAAAAATTGGATTATTCCTGTCCCGTTGTTTATCAACAGCTTTGTCTCATTGTAATACGCGAACCACGTTTGTGTTGAACTCCTTTCTCGAAAATCTTTATCTCTCGCGAAAAAAATTGGATTATTCCGATCCCGAAGTGTTTATCAACACGAAGGGAAAAAAAGGAAGAGGATTAAGAAAAAACTTGCGAGCAAAGGCTATCGCGATAGAGTGTGACACGCGTCGAATCGATTATCCGTGCTCGAACTCGGTCAACGAAAACGTTCCTCCGACGGTCGAATCCCTCCCTTCCTTACCGAGCGAGCCAATTTTTCGAAACAAGGGAAACGGACGGATCTTTTCGTTTCTTATAATCTCCCGGCAGAAAAACCGGGGAGGACGACCGAGATCGGCGGTCCGAATTGGTTACAAATTGGGCGGAAAACGACGGCCGATCATTCTAGGGACGGATAATCGTAGGAGAAACGAGAAAGGGACGGGTTGCTCGTTTGCTGGCGCGCTCCTCCTTCTAGAGAGGACCGGGTTCACGTTCCCACCACGGGCAGTGCAAAACGGTCGAACGAAAACGATCGATTTCTGCCCATTCTCTTCCACTTCGTTTTTCTTCTGCTCGATTGTTAAATAAACGCGAGGCAGCTCTCCACGACGAACAACGACGTTGTGGTCGAGTCGCCTTGGTTTACAGGTCCACCCCGGCTCGTATAAATAATAAAGGGACAAATGGACGCATCCTCCTCCCTTTCCTCCCTCCTGCCACGGCTTTAGAATGTAAATTGAGCTACGAATCCACGCGTACCTACCTCGGGGACGGAATCTGCTTAGGTGGCTATGGCCACGGCAACGATGGTATGCCCCCCCCATCCACACGTCTATACACACCGTCCCGCTTGCCTCGCAATGGCGTAACCTCTCTTTCTCTCTCTCTCCGTCTCCTTCCAACGTATATCGCTCGTCTCACGATACAACTACGAACTTGAAAACTTCTTCGATCGTATACGTATAAAAAGAAAAATTGTGTTAAAACCGGCAACACCCTCGACGAACCGAGATCCCATGTTACGCCACTGTCCCTTCAGTTCGTATAATATACATTGCACAGAGAGAGAGAGAGGTGTAAACGGATTTATACGCGGTTATTGTGCGGTCACACGATAATGGGAATTACGGGTTTCCAGAGAGACCTCGACTCGTTTCGTCCGGAAGGAAACGAACGGTCGAAAGAAGGGAGAGGAGCACGCGATCGAATCCGCGAAGATGGACGAGGGGGATCGTTTAGAGCCGGTCTTCCCTTTCGGTTTTTCTCCGTTTCCCGGGACAGGTTATTAGAACTGGTTCCGCCTTCGAGACGAGACGAGGCGTGCTCGACCCTTTCCCACCGAATCTCGGACTAATTTCGAAGAGCAAGGATCGATCTCTGTCCGATTTACGTTAATCCAGTTCGGTTCATCGGTAAATCGGCCGCTAATTTAACACGTTCGTCGCCGCGTTACCCACATATGGGTGACGCTTTCTTCTTAAAAAAAAAAAGATAAGATTTTAACCATTTATTTATTTGTATTTATATATTTAAGAAAGTTGATCAATCAAGTGAGAAGAGCCCTCTAGAATGTTATGTTATATTATATTATAATTATATTATACATATATTTACTAATGTAGTAAATATATATTTATACATATATTTATTAATGCAAATATACGTATAATAATAAAATATAGGATAGTGATTATATGGCGAATGCAAAGAGTTAATCCCGAATAGCGAGAGACGATTAAGAGAATTATCTTCGTGTGTTTCGATGGATGAAACCGGTCCGAATCAACAATTCCAACGCGATTTTCCGCACCCTTTCGACGAATTTCTTAGTTGACTTGAATGATTTCGGGCATAGATTTTGTCTTTTTAATATTTCATATATCTTTATGCATAAAGGAAGAAAATTTGTCGAATATTGAAATCTATATCGTTGTTGATTACCAAGTTCTCGATTGGTCAGGGCAAGTAGAACGTCGTTCGACGTCTTTCTTATCTTATTCAGAGCAAACTTTACGATCACAATGCTCTCACATTCACTGTCTATTATACTTATTCTTGTTGCTATTTTCCTGTTCTATATTGATTGCTGATCGCTTCAACTTGGAGCATTTATCAGTCAAAGAGTTAGTTAAGCGCGATTCGTTATCCCCTCCTCCTCGGCCAATTTCCGATTAAGAGGTAATATTCGGATTCCTCCTCCGCGTCGCGAATCGAGTTTCGTCCAAGTAACTCGATTTTCCGGATCGAAGATTCGGGCACGCTCGATAATTGCCAATCAATTCCTCTCCTCTCCTCCCCGTTTCGCGAGTTGGCGAAAATAAAATCCATCCCCCAATCGAGGAAGGCGACGAGGAACCGTCTCGTTCCTTCCATCTCGTTTCCACACTTGTTTTCTTCCATCCCCAGGTGGATGGAAATAACCCTTTCGCGACTTCTCCAAGAATGTGCACGATGCTCATTTCAGAAAGATCGTCAGCGGTCGTTGGTTTACGCCTCGCTTGTTTATTGGAAAAAAAATTGATGATGAGAACAAAATATCGACGCTACGTTTTCAGAGAGAGATACTCGATAACTCCCCGATCGCTCGTCATATGGTACGATATGTGGCATCTTATGCAGAGCGATTATAGTCGCCCATCAGTGATAATATAATGTAAAGGGATTATAGTCGCTCGTAATACATCAGTGGCATCTTATGCAGAGCGAGTGTAGTCGCCCATAGTACGACAGAGGCATTTTAAGTAGAGAGACTATAGTAGCATTTTACGTAGAATAACTATAGTCGCCTGTGTCACCTCAATGGCATCTTATGCAGAGCGACTATAATCGCTAGTGGCATTTTAAGTAGAGCGACTATAATCGCTAGTGGCATTTTAAGTAGAGCGATTATAGTCGCCAGTGGCACTTTAGGAAGAATAACTATAATCATCCATACCACATCAGTGGCATTTTAAATAGAGCGACTATAGTCGCATTTTACGTAGAATAACTATAGTCGCCTGTGTCACCTCAATGGCATCTTATGCAGAGCGACTATAATCACTAATGGCATTTTAAATAGAGCGACTATAATCGCTAGTGGCATTTTAAGTAGAGAGACTATAGTAGCATTTTACGTAGAATAACTATAGTCGCCTGTGTCACCTCAATGGCATCTTATGCAGAGCGACTATAATCACTAATGGCATTTTAAATAGAGCGACTATAATCGCTAGTGGCATTTTAAGTAGAGCGACTATAATCGCTAATGGCATTTTAAGTAGAGCGATTATAGTCGCCAGTGGCACTTTAGGAAGAATAACTATAGTCACCCATACCACATCAGTGGCATTTTAAGTAGAGCGACTATAGTCGCATTTTACGTAGAATAACTATAGTCGCCTGTGTCACCTCAATGACATCTTATGCAGAGTGACTATAGTTAGTGGCATTTTAAGTAGAGCGACTATAATCACTAATGGCATTTTAAATGGAGTGACTATAATCGCTAGTGGCATTTTAAGTAGAGCGATTATAGTCGCCAGTGGCATTTTATGCAGAATAACTATAGTCACCCATACCACATCAGTGGCATTTTAAATAGAGCAACTAGAGTCGCATTTTACGTAGAATAACTATAGTCGCCTGTGTCACCTCAATGGCATCTTATGCAGAGTGACTATAGTTGCCAGTGGCATTTTAAGTAGAGCGACTATAGTATGTCAGTGGCATTTTAAGTAGAGCGACTATAATCACTAATGGCATTTTAAGTGGAGTGACTATAATCGCTAGTGGCATTTTAAGTAGAGCGATTATAGTCGCCAGTGGCATTTTACGCAGAATAACTATAGTCACCCATACCACATCAGTGGCATTTTAAGTAGAGCGACTATAGTCGCATTTTACGTAGAATAACTATAGTCGCCTGTGTCACCTCAATGACATCTTATGCAGAGTGACTATAGTTAGTGGCATTTTAAGTAGAGCGACTATAGTCGCCAGTGGCATTTTAAGTAGAGCGACTATAGTCCCCAGTGGTATTTTAAGTAGAGCGACTATAATCATTACTTGCATTTTAAATGGAGTGACTATAATCGCTAGTGGCATTTTAAGTAGAGCGATTATAGTCGCCAGTGGCATTTTACGCAGAATAACTATAGTCACCCATACCACATCAGTGGCATTTTAAGTAGAGCGACTATAGTCGCATTTTACGTAGAATAACTATAGTCGCCTGTGTCACCTCAATGACATCTTATGCAGAGTGACTATAGTCGCCCATACCTCGTCAGTGGCATTTTAAGTAGAGCGACTATAGTCGCCAGTGGCATTTTACGTAGAATAACTGTAATGGTCACCTCAACGGCATCTTACGCAGAGTGACTATAGTCACTCATAGTACGTCAATGGCATTTTAAGTAGAGCGACTGTAGTCGCCAGTGGCATTTTACGTAGAATAATTATAGTCGCCTGTAACACCTCAACAGCATCTTATGCAGAGCGACTATAGTCGCCCATACCATGTCAGTGGTATTTTAAGTAGAGCGACTGTAGTCGCCCATATCACATCAGTGGCATTTTAAGTAGAGCGACTATAATTACCAATGGCATTTTATGTAGAGAGACTATAGTTACTAGTGGCATTTTACGTAGAATAACTATAGTCGTCTGCGTCACCTCAATGGCATCTTACGCAGAGCGACTACAGTCGCCCGTAGCATCGAAAGATGGTTAAAACGGGGAATAATCCTAACGTCGAGCGTTTTAAACGTCCCCTCTTTCCGGGGACTAAAAATACGAGTGGGAATACGTCGTCCCGAATGACCAGGAGGAAATTTCCAGGAAGCGTAGCTCCGCGCCCGGAAATGGAGAGCCCGCCCCGCCCCGCCGATTTTAATCAAGCCGGATTAGCCGCGCGGTCGGCGGCAATCCGTGGTCTCGTTTTCGATTCTAGACGAGTCGCCGACCGGGACGGATCCCCTAATCGAGCTGGAAATTACACCGATGAAACACGGCGGCGCGTAAATTGCCGGATATTGCCAGTCGATTCGAAACATTTCGTCGATTCGAATTTACGTCCAGGTTCCAGATCGTTTCGCGCGTCGTTATTCCATTTCTTTCGAAGACAAAATCGAGCTCGTAAGTCTTAGCCGGAGTCGAGCACAAAAAATAAAATGGCGCGTGTCATCGCCGAATCGACGAGAAATTCCCTCTCCCTCTCCCCTCCTCTCTTTTTCACTCGACACAACGACGTCGTCGAATCTCATTTCCTCGGGGTCGGTGTTAACGAACCGACACCGAGACCCGTGACCCCGATGCGGAATCCGCATCCCGCTCTTCCTACGCTTTCTAATTAACGCTATCGATTATGCGTCCCGCGGGCCGCCCACAGCGGAAAAATGTGGAGACGTTCGCGACTCGGGTGAAAAACCGGACGAGTGGATTCTTGCTGAATTCTCTCTCTCTCTCTCTCTCTCTCTCTCTCTCTCTCTCTCGGTGCTCGTTCAATGGTAACGTTAAAAATCCGTGGATGGAGAGCGGAGATCAAAGAGAGCGGGGGGGTAATTAATTTTATTTTTCGACCCGAGTCGAGCTCTTCTTTCGTCGTACACTCGCGCGGAATAAGAGATCCTCCAACGGTAAGAAAGGAATCTGCCCAATTTCCTTCTCGCCAAAACAGCGACCTCTCTCGTATCGTTCTCGAAAAAGAAGCGTGCAATAATAAACAGTCTTAAGAATACAGATATCTACGCATATAACCACTCGCCTTCGTTATTACATTTCTCGTAGTCGATTCGTCGACTGTTCGAGAACAATAGAAAATAAATATATATATATATCCGGAACGGTGCGCAGACTGACGAGAGATTCGTGTCTCGCCTCTGTTTTTTTCGTGGCGCGGCTGGGAAGGAGTTGGCGCGCAACGAAGAAGCCGTGCAACGATTTTCTTAGTCCCCGGCCTCCCTGGCGGGGAGCGACGCGCATAGGATTGTTAGAGAGGCGGAAGGGCGAGAGAGAGAGAGACAGAGAGAGGGAGGGAGGGAAGGAGCGCGGGCGGAGAAAGAAGGCAGAGGGGGCTACGTACAAGGAATTCATGAATACGAGATTGCACTTGGAGAGCCCCGGGTAAAAGGCTGGCTACTGCCGCTCGCATAGTGGACGAACTTACGCGCGCATCCCGAGAGGAGGAGAAGAAAAAATCTCTCGAAATATATCCTTCTGATAAACGAAATATCAGTCTCTCTTCCTCTCATCCTTGTCGCTCTACTTCGAAAGCACGTGTGATCACCGAGACAATTCGCTCGTTGCAATTTTTATTTTTATCCGCGTTCCTTCGAGTTTTTCCATCGATTCTCTGATGGAGGAAAGTGCGCTTTCTTTATCTGAGCCAACAACGGTTCGTGAAAAGTCTCAATTCGATCTCTCGAGTAGCAAATTCTTCGTATACACGATATACGAAGGTTGGGCTCGCGTATTTGTTGATTCTGAAGTCCACGAGTCTCTGTCTCTCTCTACGTCTTTTTACGTTGCGGCGTTCGATCGGCAGCCGCCTTGGCTCTCGTCTCCACTGTCGTCGTTTTCCACGCACGTGCGCCTCGTGTCACGCCTCGAACTCGTTCGTCGAGCAATCGTTCGATAAACTCGATCGAGATCGAAATATTTTATATATATACACGTGTAATTGAAATTTATTTATTTTCGGCCTTTATTTCAACCGATAAATTTTTCCATGGGATTTATATCTGGCGATGAAGTATTTAACGTATCGGATATATCATGTATACGATTCTTCCAAAGATTCCAATTTATGGCAACTTTAGTCTTTGAGATTGTTCTTTGGAATTACGTAGATATTTGTATTTATCGAGTATCTCGTCGATAGCTGCACAACATCGTGTTTTATCGTACATTTTGGATATCGATAATTCGGTCTTCTCAGACTCGGGAAAATATCATTTCTTTCCAAAAAGCTTTCATCTTTCGTTGCAATCTCCTCTTCCGATTTTGCTTATTAATGCACGGTTTCTTTTTGAAATTCTCATGAAAATTATTATTTCGCAAGACTCGTCGAACGATATCGTAATTGAAAATGTAGATGCAGATAATAATAAAATAATAACTTTCTCCTCTCTTTCTCGATTAATTTTCTCGAACCTGAGCTTTATTCACGACTGTTCCTTTATTTACTTCGCAATTTTTCCTGTCTCGCTCTACGATTTCCTTACGCAGTTTCTCGTTCTCGCACTTTTTCGGATTCGTTTCGAATGTTACTTTTACTGGAACGATAGCTCGACAATGCTATATCATCGAATGCTTTTGTAACCAACTGTTACGGAATTTAAAGCTCGCTGAAATTTGTGATTTTATTATTAAATAAATTTGCCAGCATATTTGCCTTTCTTCGATACGCACGCTTCAAATTACACGTATAATTAAATATATTCGATCGTCTGAATCCGTACGTTTTATTCATTGCCCGTAAGTGAACACTTAAATTTTGTCTTGACATAACCTTTCTCTCCTACTCGTCTTCTTAAACGAGTATATCCTTTCACGCGTATATATTTCGTTCATTCAAAAAAATTGCAAATAGCAAGCAATTCGAATATTCGTCACATTTTGTTGCCCTTCATTCATCACGCGGATCGTTCGAAACCTTCCACGTTTTCCACGTTTTGCTCTTCCTATTCTGCGTCGAAGAGACGATCATCGCAACGATCTCCAGGCCATCCAGAAGAAAGATCATTCTTTATGAGTTAATTACAATCACCCCTGCAACTAACATTTCTGCGTTTCTGCGAGTATTTGCCTCTGAAAAGCGGTAAAACCCTCGAACAGGAAAAATTTATACGAGGATGATCATTTAGTTCGCTTAGTAGATATAGTGTGATTTTTTTCATATTTTTTTTTAATTATCAACATAGTTGCATGAGTTTAAAGAAGGGAATCTCCGAAAAATAAAATTGTTATTCACAATCTTGCTACTTTTTTTTTAACGTATCAGGTGTTTATTTGTGCCGCAAAAGGAGTTCAGTCTCAGCTTTGAAATAAAAAAAAAGAAATAAATAAATAAAAAAGGAATTAGCCGCTACTGAGGTAGTCACAGTAATTTTTATTAAATAAAATTACCGTGCGTTTGATATTCGAATTTTCTCCCGTAAACGATTGAAAATTCACTTTTTCTTATGGCTCCTCAAGTCGCTTCGAATATAAGGAAAAAGTTTCGGTTTCTTAAAGTAGAAATGCAAGGAAATTTTTAAAATATATACGCATGCATAGAGGGAACGACAGCACGTACTCCAAGGTACGAGAGAGTCTTTCAAGGATGGATCTTTTCTTATGCAAATAAATATAGTTTCAGGCAAGGCGTACGTAAAATTAATGTAATAATGTAATAATATTATAAAGCGTAGTGTTTGTGATAATTAATATTCAATTTTAATTAACTTTAAGAATAAGTGATTGCGATCAGTGTTACGCATCTTCTTTTTTTTATACTTCGTTTTAAAAAGTTTCTTGGTACAAATATCACGTCCATTTCAAAAACGACGATGCATTACATCGGCTCGTGCGACGACACGAAAAATGGGGCGTTCGATTTTTTGAAAGGTATATTAATTTTGTACTTAATTATATTAAGTTTTACACGATTAAAAAGCATTATTATCATCTCATCTCATATTTTTAATAATCTATTCATAAATGATCCGGCTAAAAAATAAATTTCATTGCATTATGCGATTGCAAATATAATATCCAATTAAAAAGAAGAGAATTAGGAATGAATATACGATTTCGGTCGAAAAATAATTCTTTTGAGAGGCAAATGCATCGCAAATCACGGCAAAACACGATTTTTGAAGAAGAAATTTCCCACGGAATTTCAAGCCCTTGAAGAATCGAACGGATCAGCCAATTAGGCCTCCGATCAACGATCTTCGATCGTTCGCCCCCTCCTCGACGCTTATCCCTCGTTTTTCCACGATCCTTCGCTTATCTCCACGCGCGAAACGCTTTCCAACGTGGCCACGATTCGAGAGAGATTATCGAGCGAGGCCGCACGTGGATATCTCTGACCTAATTCATCTTATCGAACAGATCGGCCGATTCTTCACCAAATTTCGAAAAATTATCAACGCAAGCAATAATCACGGAATAGCCACGACGTCGGATCATCGAAGAGGAAAAGTTTGAAGGTATCGATGACTGTTCGGTTCGATCGAAAGAGGAAGACGAATCGATTCGTTCCACTCCTTCATCGACTTTTTGATATTTAACCTCTTTCTATTATTACGAGTCTGACTCGCGATGAAGAATGGAACCGAAGATCGATCAAACCTAGTGAATTTTTTCAATCGAAATTTAATTTTTACCAGTACGCCACGAGAAAATCACGATTCTTATAATCTACGTTGCAAAGTGCTCTACCGCTTCGATTTCGTCGAGATAAATAATACGAGAAAGGCTTGTTATCCCTGTCGCTAATACGGGCGACTATAGACGCTCTGCATAAAATGTCACTGAGATACTATATGATTATAGTCATTCTATATATAATACTCTAGTCATTCTGCATAAGATGTCACTGAGATATTATGGACGATTATAGTCACTCTATATAAAATACCACTGAGATATGTACTACAAGCGATTATAGTCGCTCTGCATAAGATGTCACTGAGATACTATGGACGATTATAGTCACTCTATATAAACCTACCACTGAAATATGTACTACAGGCGACTATAGTCGCCATCAAGGTACTATGAGCGACTATAGTCACACTGCATAAGATGTCACTGAGATACTGTGGACGATTATAGTCACTCTATATAAACCTACCACTGAGATATGTACTACAGGCGACTATAGTCGCCATCAAGGTACTATGAGCGACTATAATCACACTGCATAAGATGTCACTGAAATACTGTGGACGATTATAGTCACTCTATATAAACCTACCACTGAAATATGTACTACAGGCGACTATAATCGCCATCAAGGTACTATGAGCGACTATAATCACACTGCATAAGATGTCACTGAGATACTGTGGACGATTATAGTCACTCTATATAAACCTACCACTAAGATATGTACTACAGGCGACTATAGTCGCCATCAAGGTACTATGAGCGACTATAGTCGCTCTGCATAAGATATCACTGAGATACTATGGACGATTATAGTCACTCTATAGAAAATACCACTGAGATATGTACTACAAGTGATTATAGTCGCTCTGCATAAGATGTCACTGAGATACTATGGACGATTATAGTCACTCTATAGAAAATATCAGTTAGATATGTATTACAGGCGACTATAGTCACTCTGCATAAGATGTCACTGAGATACTATGGAGGATTATAGTCACTCTATATAAACCTACCACTGAGATATATACTACAAGCGATTATAGTCGCTCTGCATAAGATGTCACTGAGATACTATGGACGATTATAGTCACTCTATATAAAATACCAGTGAGATATGTACTACAAGCGATTATAGTCGCTCTGCATAAGATGTCACTGAGATACTATGGACGATTATAGTCACTCTATAGAAAATACCAGTGAGATATGTATTACAGGCGACTATAGTCGCCATCAACGTACTATGCGCGACTATAGTCGCTCTATAGAAAATACCACCGAGATATGTATTACAGGCGACTATAGTCGCCATCAACCTACTATGAACGACTGCATAAGATGTCACTGAGATTCTATGGACGATTATAGTCACTCTATAGAAAATACTAGTGAGATATGTATTACAGGCGACTATAGTCGCTCTGCATAAGACGTCACTGAGATACTGTGGTCGATTATAGTCACTCTATAGAAAATACCAATGAGATATATACTACAAGCGATTACTATAGTTACTGAGATAATATGGACGATTATAGTCACTCTATAGAAAATACCACTGAGATATGTACTACAGGCGATTATAGTCGCCATCAACGTACTATGAGCGACTATAGTCGCTCTGCATAAGACCATTGAGGTACTATGGTTTATATGGCATTGACGTACTATGAACGATTATAGTCGCTTTACATTATATTGCCACTGAGGGTAGTATAGGCGACTATAATCGCTCTATATAAAATGCCATTGAGGTATTATGATCGACTATAATCGTTCTGCATATATCATAAGACATCACTGAGATACAGGCGACTATACTCTGCATAAGACGTCACTAAGATACTACGAGCGACTATAGTCGCTCTGCTATCGTATGATATGACGACTGGAGTTATCGCGCATCGATTATCTTTCTCTGGGAACGTAGCGTCGATTATCTTTTTTTTTTTTTTTTCATCAATTTTTTTGTTCAATAAGTATCGTCAGACGATTTTTCGCAGTTCTCGACAGCCCTCTGATTCGTCGATTTAATCCTTACGCCATTACAGGCGACTATAATCGCTGTGCACAGGATTGCAGTTATCGCGCATCGAGTATCTTTCTCTGGAAACGTAGCGGTCGATATTTCGATTTTTTTAACATCAATTTTTTTCTCAATAAACACCGATTGAAAGCAACGATTATTCTCGAGCACACGTTAGTTTTTGTCGCGGCGGAAGAGTCGCCCGTAGCGAAAGGGTTAATCGACGAAGGAAATCGGGCCGAAGGTTGCGTAATCGAGCCGAGAGAAGACAATCGTCCCAAGTCCATCCCCGACAAAAGGGTGGAGGAGGAGTTCTCGGTTCGGCCGCTGGAAGTAAAGCTGCGCGCGACCTTGAGAAAAGGAGGAGGAGGAGGAGGAGAGGAGGAGGAGGAGGCATCGTAATCATCCTTGAACGTGAACCACGGGTCAGCGGCGTGGCAAAGAGACGCGCGTTCCGTGTGTGCGACCGATACACGCACTTATCCTCTATGATACTTCGCTGAAAGGCGGGAGCTGCTGGTGGTGTACAAGCGCATGCAAATGCGCGCGCGCTCGAAATAACTCTGCCTCTCAACGTAGCCTGTCTCAACCAACGTAGCCGACCGGCATCATCGATTCCACGCTTTTAATTAAACCGTTCTCCCATCCTTCTCCTCCATCCATTCGAAACGTTTCTTCTTCGCCCCCTCCTTCTCTTTCCTCTCGAAACCGGGGGAGGGGGTTGGAACGCCGAACTTCGCCATGCAGAAGAAAGGGTGGTGGTTTCTCCCGGCGCAGATAGAGAAAGTAGGAGAGAGAAAAAAAAAAAAAAAAAAAGAAGAATCGAGAAAACGATCGGTCTAAAGAGAAGCCGGGGTTGGGTTTCAACAAATTTGCATTTATTCGAGGGATTTGCATGCTATTAGTATAGTAGTGAAGACGTACCCTGTACCAAGTGGCCACCTGCGAGGCGCTCGAAAGGGGTGGTGGAGAGGCGGCGCAACACACCGGAGGTGGAGGGTGAAGGTCGAAGGCGCGATATATATCGGTTTATCGTTTTGTCGTTTTCGCGGCGTGGGTGAGTGACGCAGTAGTAGTAGTAGTAGTAGTAATAGTAGTAGTACGGGGGTGCGTTCGAAGAAGATGCATCGGGCCCCAACAAGACGGTAGTAGTAGTAGTAGTAGTAGTAGTAGTAGCACAGGTGAAGTGGTGGTTGGTGGTGGTGGTTTTCGGTGGTGGCGGGTGTAGAGTGTATTCGCACGCCCCGTGCAAGTGAGGCAAAAGCAAAAACAACAACAACAACAACAACGCCACATGTCAGATAAATAATATCACACGATTATATATCCTATAATAATCGATGGACACTCGCTGTGTGTGTCGCTGTGCAATAATAAATTAGTATAATAACTGTATATATATATACACATACATACATACATACATACAACATACGTACATACGTTCACGTGTACTGGATACAGTGCTTTCTCCCCTCCCTTTCGTCTACCTTCTCACGTGCGTGTGTATGTGCGTGCGTGAGTGCGTGTACTTTGCGAGAATCGTGGCGAGAGAGAGCGCGGCTTTCAACAATTTTCTCCCCTCGAGATCAATAAGACGGAGAGGAATTTCAAAAACCGAGTCGAAAGATCCTTTAGATTTTGTTCGTAGAGAGAGAGAGTAGCGTGTTGGTGTGCGCGTTCGTTCACTTCTTTCGTGCGAAATTCTTGAGGAGCCGGACCATCTCCATTTGCATCTCTCGATAAACAAACTCCTCGTGGCGAGGAGAGGACGGTAGCAATCTCTTAAGCGTTCGTGACTTTGGTCCGGCTACCGACGAATAAAAGGAAAGGAGAAGAGAGAGAGAGAGAGAGAGAAAGAGAGAAGAAGAGTCGGGAGGAACAATCCAAGCACCGACTCTTCTTGGATCATCCACTGTTGTCGTCCACGCGAGAAGTCAGTCACTCGAAGAAGGGGAGGAGGGCTTACCTTGGGCAAGGATGCGAGGCATTGCTGCTTCACGTCCCAGACTAGCTGATCCTTGGGGAATTGGAGACACTTGCTGACGTAGAGTTCCGGGACGTGCACCCTGGCGAGCAGCACCCCCTCCTCCACGGGGCCCGCCTCCGCGCCCGCATCTTGATTTTGTTGAGGCTGGGCCTGGCCTTGGCCAGCCTGCTGCTGCCCGCCGCTCTGCGGGCTCGTCGCCTGCCCGCTGCTCCCCTCCCCGCACGACGAATTTTGCTGTTGTTGCTGAGGAGCTGCCGCTTGTTGCTGCTGCTGTTGCTTCGGTCCCGCCTCCATCGCGAGGACCTCCCGCTTCTCGAGGATTCCACCTTCACAGGCTCACATCTGGAAAAAACGAGGAGGGAGTTCGAGTAATTTCGATAAATGTGTGGTTTTGATGTTTGATCGAGAGAAAGAGAATCCCAATTAACTATCGGCTTATATCAAGAAGATTCTGTAAAGATCTGTGGGACGAAATTGTGCGTGTGTGTGTGTATATATATATATAGAGGAGCGAGAGAGAAAGGGAAAAGTGGGGATTGGCGGGGAGCGGAGATGTGAGGTGGAGAAGTTTGATGGAAACCGCAGACGCCATTAAAAATAACCGTGTTGCCGCGTTACGAACTTTAAATAACCCACTGACCGCATCGCGCACCGCACCGCACCATGCTTACGCTTCGAGGACAATAGGCGAAAGGGGGGAGGGCGAGGTGGGAACCCCGGCAAGGTCGTATCCTTCGTGCCAGCCATCCAGAAAAACACGCTCGCTCGTCTCTTCGCCCGGTTAATATTCAGCCGGCGAAACAAACCGTTTCCAAACGTTTTTCCAACGTTTTTTGCCTCCTCGTTGAGCCTCCCGATGAGGCGAGATGGAGAAAATTTTCGACAACAGTTCTTTTCGCCTCTTCCAAAACGCTATCGCTTACTATCGCATTTTCCATTTTTATTAATCGATCATCGCCTCTCTTCCTTTCTCGGGTTATCCTCCCGCAAAGGAGGGAGAAGGGGAGAAGGAGTAGGGGGAAGGAAGGAGGGGAAGGGGGAGAAGGATGGACGGACGGCGAGCGCATCAATGACAAGCCGTAAATCATAGTTTTACGACTCGTCTTTATGCGGCCCTTATTCGTGGCAGTTATCGGTGGAGTGCTTTTGCCATTTTTCTGTCTGCCCACCCTGTGCGCGCCGCATTCAGGGCCGCATCCGCCTCTGCCTCCACTCTTTCGATATGCGCTCCCAAGCGGAAGCGACAGCCGAATATCAAACCATCCCCTCGATAACTCGCGAATAGTTGGGATCGCAGTTCGATCGATCGTAGAAAAATCTAAATTACTCGAGAAAGAAGACGAGGAATATCTCTCTCTCTCTCTCTCTCTCGTTCGAGGATCGCTCGATCCGCCCCTGGATCCTAAGTGCAGGTACCCGCTGCGTAGGCGTCGCTTTACGGGTTTGCTTTTAAGCGGCCGTACCTTAATTTCAGAGTCACCTAACAGTGTCGTGTTTAACGGTGATTCGATGATAATTAAAAAAATCCAAGGCCACTCCACTCGTCGTGGGACCACGGGCTCGACGACCCAGGGGGAGGAACTTCGAAGGACAGCCAGGGGTTAAAGTACGACCCTGACATTCTCCTCCTCCGCGACTCTAACCCCCGAGATACCTTCCTCCTCCTCCTCCTCTTCTCTCTCTCTCTCTCTCTCTCTGTTCCTTCCTCGAATATACGCGAGGTAACGTTCGCGCGCCAACGTATTTTTCCGTTCCAATTTTTCCAAGGGAAGAACAAGTTTCGTCCGGTGTTGTAATTCTGTCACATGCCGTCGTAACGAGAGGGCTGCAATTACACGCGAGCGTGAAACATTAAAACGAGTACGTCGTATTGTTCGTATCGATCGCGCAGCGTGTAAATCGCGAACAACACCAAAAGAGACAACGTTCTGTCTTCCTCGTTTAATAATAAAAGTACGAATCTCGATTCCCTGTTGTTCAACTCATCGCCTTGCAGGCGAATTGACACTCGACTCGATCGATGTAAAAAAAATTGATCGCGATCAGAGCACGTACAAACAGCTCTCTCCAAACAGAGAGAGAGAGAGAGACATGTGTAACGATCGCGAAGAACAACACCGCTCCTCGCTTCCCTTCCTCGGCAAGGGTGCGCGTCGCTCCATCTCCCTGCGGGCGATGGAGTCGTCGTCGTGCTCGTCTTTTCAAAAAAGAAATACCTCCTTCCATTTCTCCCATATTCTCCCTCAAAGAACGAGAATCGCGTGTTATCGATCGAACCGATAAATTCCGTCCAATTCCATTTAATTCACACGAGCTCCGCTGAGATCAACGAAACGACGTAAAAATTCTTCCTCACCGACCCCCCCTCTCTCTCTCTCTCTCGAGGGTGGTGGTTTCGAAGAGAAGCGCGCCACGGCGGAGAAGCACGTGCCGCACGGAACGAGTTGCCCACTCACCACACTTACCCCTCGTTCAACGACCCCTCCGGCTGGAGGAAACGCGGTTATCGCCACCGATCCTGGAACCCCTCACCATCCCCATCGAAGCGGTTGGACGCGAAGCGGAAACACGACGACGACGAAGAAGAAGAAGAAGAAGAAGAAGAAAAAGGAGGAGAGAGAGCGTGGTGGCGTCTTATCGCTTATTCGGGGTTGTCCTTGGCGCGGTGAGACGCACTGGTGGCAAGATGGCGGCCGGCGAACGGTCGTCCTCTCTCCTCCCGAAAACGGTGGCGAGGGGGGGTGGAGGGGGAGAGGTGGAGGAGGTGGAGGAGGAGGAGGACGAGTCGCGGCGATTTTCGTTACGCGGAAAGCGCATCGGCGGAGCTGAGAGGAGGAGGACAGGAGGAGGCAGCTCCTTGAACCGAGATCCAGCCAGCGTGGAGTGCATCGCGCGACTGTCGGGCGGGGACGGCGGGGGTGGGCGCCACAGCGTGTGCTCCGCAGGTGGCGCCAGCGGAGCCTCGCCGGTTTTCAGCGTGTTCCAGGGGTGGAAGGTGGTGGCGGTGGTGGTGGTGGATGTTGGTCGCCTGGCAACCGCGAGAGATCGACCGAGTGTGCCAACCGCCCTTCGCCCTCCCCCTTTCTCTCTCTCTCTCTCGCTTGAGAGAAGCGCGCTCTAGCAGCTCTAGCGGCTCTCTCGAGGGCCACCACCCTCGTGCTTTCCACCGATCGGAGTACCACGACATCTTTATCGATGGTCTCTTCTTCTTCTTCTTCTTCTTCATCTTCTTTGTTCAGCAACGACGAATATTTTCGCGATCCTCGATCGACGGCGGGTCGTCAGAGGGAAAAAAGGAGGAGGAGGCGTTGATAGATGAGAGGTGGAAGATTTATGAGCGAGGATAATGAATGATGATCGGTCGATTCGGGAAGATAGTTCGATATAAAGAGTCGCTGGCTGTTCAAGGAAAGAGTTAAGGTCTAATTAATTCCGCGCCTTAATGGAACAGCCCCTTCGAAGAGGGAGGATCTCGGAGCTTTGTTCTCTTTCTTCGTTTCTCCTCATTCTGAGATTCTTCTAATTATTCTCTCCTCCTCCTGATCCATCCAAATTTCCAACGATTAAAGAGAGATAAGAGTTTTTTCCGTTTCGACAAACGAATCGAACCGTTCCCTTCACTCGACAGATACGAGAGAGAGAGATAAGAGGAGAGAGATTTTATGAATTGTTGAAATATAACGATAATAAAAGTCGTCGCGACTCGATGACTCGTTACAACCAAGGACAGAGAGAACGATATCAGAGGGAGATATGATATGATATATATGTCATAGAATGACTCGAATGTCGACGATTTTAGAAAAATACGAAATTCCTATTGTGAATTTGGAAAGATCTGTCTATCAAATCGTCGTGACTCGACAACCGAGGACAGATATACTTGGACTTACTTCGAATATAATGAAATACGCTTTGAATAATAACCTCGATCGTTTACAATTATTATTATTATTATTATGTTTCGAACGACAAATTATTAAAGTACAGTTGGCTGGAAACTTGAACCGTTGAATTTTGTCCACAGCCCCGAGAGAGCGAAAGATTTTCCTTACGGAAAACGGACGAAAGATATCCCTTTTTTTACACGTTCGATCGAATTTCGTCCACGATTCTCTACGAGAGAAGAGGAAAGAACGTGTCTTTCACGCGGTTTGCGCGCACAAATAGAGAGAGGCGTCCCGGCTTTCGAAAGCCCTCGAACGAACAACTCGACGAGGGGGAGAGTTACGAAAACACGATCGCGGCGAAAACAAGCACGTGACGCGCGCGCGTATACAAGAGGGGCGAAAGAAGAGGAGAAATAATAATAAGAAGAAGAGGGGACGAATCGACGATCCGCGTGGGGAGGGGAAGGAGGCGCGTGTCACGAGCGTTGCTCGTTACCGCGGCAAACGCGATGCTCGTGATTCGAAAGGAAGGATGGTTGCCACCCTCCGCAGGGGTCCTTAGCTCGAAGGGAAGGGGCCGCGGCCCTTCGAGTGGCTTCTCGCCCGACCAGCAATCGGAGGAGGCTCGAAACGAACCGCTCCGATCGCCGCGCGCGCCTTCCACCCCAACTAACCCTTTCGCAACTTTTCCGCCGCCCCGCTCACAAAAACGTGCACGATGCTCGAGAAATATCGTTGCTCTGACGGTGTTTATTGAACGGAAAAAAAAAAAATTGATGATAAAAACAAAATATCGACGTTTTCAGAGAAAGATCTGCAATAACACCAATCGTCACATCGTACGATACGCGGCATCTTATGCAGAACAATTATAGTCGCCCATATAGTACATTAGTAACAATATAATGCAGAACGACTATAGTCGTCTGTAGCACGTCAGTGACATTTTACATAGAATGACTATAATCACCGTAGCACGTTAGTGATAACATAATGCAGAGCGACTATAATCGTCCATAGTACCTCAATGACATCTTATGCAGAACGACTATAATCGCCTGTAGTATCTCAGTGGTATTTTATGTAGAGCGACTATAGTCGTCCATATTATATCAGTAACAATATAGTGCAGAGCGATTATAGTCGCACATCAAAGTATAGTAGCACATCAAAGACAATAAAATGCAGAACGATTATAGTCGTCTGTAGCACGTCAGTGACATTTTACATAGAATGACTATAATCACCGTAGCACGTTAGTGATAACATAATGCAGAGCGACTATAGTCGCCTGTAGTACGTATCTCAATGGTATTTTATACAGAGCGACTATAATCGTCTATAATACCTCAATGACATCTTATGCAGAACGACTATAATCGCCTGTAGTATCTCAGTGGTATTTTATGTAGAGCGACTATAGTCGCCCATATTATATCAGTAACAATATAGTGCAGAGCGATTATAGTCGCACATCAAAGTATAGTAGCACATCAAAGACAATAAAATGCAGAACGATTATAGTCGTCTGTAGCACGTCAGTGACATTTTACATAGAATGACTATAATCACCGTAGCATGTTAGTGATAACACAATGCAGAGCGACTATAGTCGCCCGTAGCACATCAAAGACAATATAATAAAGAACGAGTATAGTCGTCTGTAACACGTCAGTGACATTTTACATAGAATGATTATAGTCACCCGTAGCACGTTAGTGACAATATAATGCAGAACGACTATAGTCGCTCATAGTACGTTATGGTGATTATAATCGCCTGTAGTATATATCTCAATGTTATTTTATATAGAGTGACTATAATCGTCAATAATACGTCAATGACATCTTATGCAGAACGACTATAATCGCCTGTAGTATCTCAGTGGTATTTTATATAGAGTGACTATAATCGCCTATAGTACCTCAATGACATCTTATGCAGAGCGACTATAGTCGCCTGTAGCACATCAAAGACAATATAATGAAGAACGAGTATAGTCGTCTGTAGCACGTCAGTGACATTTTACATAGAATGACTATAATCACCGTAGCATGTTAGTGATAACATAATGCAGAGCGACTATAGTCGCCTATAGTACGTATCTCAGTGGTATTTTATATAGAGCGACTATAGTCGCCCATATTATATCAGTAACAATATAGTGCAGAGCGATTATAGTCGCCCGTAGCACATCAAAGACAATATAATGAAGAACGAGTATAGTCGTCTGTAACACGTCAGTGACATTTTACATAGAATGATTATAGTCACCCGTAGCACGTTAGTGACAATATAATGCAGAGCGACTATAGTCGCTCATAGTACGTTATGGTGATTATAGTCGCCTGTAGTACGTACCTCAATGGTATTTTATATAGAGCGACTATAATCGTCCATAGTACCTCGATGACATCTTATGCAGAACGACTATAATGGCCTGTAGTATCTCAGTGGTATTTTATATAGAGTGACTATAATCGCCTATAGTATCTCAGTGACATCTTATGCAGAGCGACTATAGTCGCCCGTAGCACCTCAATAGCATTTTATATAGAGCGATTACAGTACGTCAATGACAATATAATGTAAAACCACTATAGTCGTTCATATACGTCGAATGCCATCTTGTGGAGAGCGACTGTACTAGCGAAAGGAAATTAAATCAACGAATTAGAAGGCTGTCGAAAATTCTGAAAAATCGTCTATCGATATTTATTGAAAAGAAAAAAAAAATTGAAGATCGTTTCCAGAGAAAGATACTCGATGCGCAATAGTTCCAATCGTCATATCGTCTTATGCAGAACGACTATAGTAACGAAAAAATCGACGAATTAGAAGGCGATATCTGCCCGAGGAAGAGAAGAATCGTAACTCTCGAGCCGAAAAACTGAGGGCTGAGAGAGAGAGAGAGAGAGAGAGAGAGAGAGAGAGAGAGAGAGAGAGAGAGAGAGAGAGAGAGAGAAGAGAGTTCGTGGCGTCGCGTTAAAGCTGCGAATGCGCGCAAGGAAGGAAAACTAGAAGAGAAAGAGAGGGAGAGAGAGAGAGAGAGGTTTCATCGATCCCGATACACGGTGGCGTAAACAACGAGCTCACGGGAGGAAGCGTCAAAGATGGGCGAGTCCGGACTTTATTCCCTCGAACGGAGAGAGACGATTTGGATCGACGATCCTGCCCCCTACACGTTTCGTAACCGGAGAACGTTTCGTTTTTCCACCTGTTACCGTTGTCCGTTGTAACCGCGTCTGTTTACGTCTACCACCCTGCCCTCCTCCCCTCCCTCCGCTCAACTTTCGATATTTGCAACGAAGCGGAGAGAAACCGCTTCCAAGATCCTTCCACGAAGAGGAATTCTTCCTTCGAGTTAGAGTTCGAATGCACCTTCTATCGATCCGATAGAAGGAGGAGGAGGAGGAGGAGGAGGAACGTCCCTCCTGCCGGAAGAAGGGGGGAGAGGGAAGAGAGGAAAGTAGGCGCAAGGTCCTTTCAGATTAGATCGAGCTCAATTTAGCCAGCGGGAGAGGTTTGACCCCGATTCTTCAACGAGAGAGAGAGAGAGAGAGAGAGAAGCCCTCCGGCTTTCGATTCGAGCGCAGGATGTGACACTCTCGTTCTCGTCGTCCGTCCGTCCGTCCGCCCTCCTCCTCCACCCCGGACAGCGCTTAAATGGGAGCCCATTTATACCCATCGAGGGCATCGTAACCCCTTCCCTCTCTCTCCTTTCTTTCTTCCTTTATTCTCTTTCTTTTTTCCTTTCCACCCACGCTCCCACATCCGACCGTGCGGCGATATTTATTTATTTTTAGAGGCGGGACAATTTTCGCCAACCCTCTCCTCTGCACGACCAAATGAATCGTTTCCTTTTCCGCGGGGAGAGAGAACGTGAACGGATAAGCCCTTTCCAAATTCGTGAATCGTAGGTGAGCAAGGTTGTCGTTCCAGCCGAGCGATTCCTCTAAACTGACCGTCGTCCAATTTTCTAAACCGCAAATGACGGGACTCTTCTCAACGCGTCGCGTTTTCAAGATCCGCAAACTTTTGAACGGTTTAAAAAAGAAGTACACCATGCATATGTGCACTTTTTACAAAGTATTCTTAAATGTTAGTAATGAATTTTTTATCACATCTTTATTACGTATGCTTTTTCACGTTTTAACTATTATTTATCATACTCGATTAATTATTGTTTATTTCACAAACTTGAATAATCGTTCAGAGTATGATATTTGGCGAAGCATTCTCCTTCGCGCAATAGCATAATTTGCAGTTATAGCTTTTCGTCGAGGATCTCTTCTCGCCTCTTCCTTTATTATTGCTTCAAGCGTATACCGTATCAAATTACCAGAAAGTCTACATGGTGGGTCGATTCGTATACAATTCTGTTGATTCTTCTTCCGTTCTCCATAATTTCATTTACACCAAGCATATTCCATCTTTTTATCCTTTACGAAAAAGAGATATCTCGCGAGCCGGACACAAAATTCGGTTTTTCGGAAAATTCGGTCGAAAGTTACGATCGTGGAAACAAAGGTGATGGAACTGGTCGACAAGATATTCATAACGAGGGTCATATTTAAGTGTTATATATTAAATCGTGGGCTGCAATGCAAAAAAAAAAAAAAAAAAAAAAAAAGACAAAGTACAGTTTATATTACGAATAAATCAATAGATAGAAAGTAACGATACACGGAATATAAACGCGTTAAAAAATTCTATATATGTATGTAGAAAAGTTTCTTTTTTTTCATTCAATATTATTTGAATGAAATACTATAATTTGTTTTTCTTTTTTGAACAAACTTGACAACGTTTTTTATTGAACGATTTTTCAAAATTTGATCATTTTTAAAACGAAAGAACGCTGTTTTTCAGATGGCGCCATGAATAGTAAAGTAATTCGGTGAGAAGTCACGATCGTAGAAAAAAAGTTCAACCTTAATAAATATACTGCATTTTGACTTGAATTTATATTTCATAAAATATCATTAATCATAAATTTATTTAAACAACAATATACAAATTTATTAATTTAAATATTTCCTATCGTGGATTGTCGAATTAATAAATAAACCTCTCTGATTAGATATAAAAACTCGAACTCGGACTAACACGGAATATAGTTCGATCGAAGAGCTTAGGAAGAGCTATTTGCGAAGCGATATTTAAAAAAGATCAAACGTAAATAAATATCATGCATCGAATCGTTGGAGCGCGGAGGGTTAAAGCGCGCGAGAGAGAAGAGTCAACTTTTTCCCTTGCGTGAGAGAGAGAGAGAGAGAGAGAGAGAGAGAGGACGGAAGAGAATCTGCCGCCCACACCTTTCCCTGTCGAAGGCGACCGTTGACGGCGGAGGTGGCCGGCACGCCTTCAACCCTGGAAAAGGCGAACTTTCCATTTCTCCCTGGGCCAACGATTACCGCCCACGCGATGCCTCGCGATTACGCCGGTCCCCTCTCCGAGAAACCCCCTGTTGCACAACACCCCTCCCTGCTCCTCCTCCTCCAAATTATAGCCGATTCTCCACACGCTTTTCGTTCAACTTCGTTCGCGGTTCTCTCTCTCTCGAGAAAGAGAGAGAAAAAGCGATGCCTTTGATCGATCGATCGTATTTTGCGTTTTTCCCTCGCTGCGAGATTCCTTTTGCTCCATTGGATATCGAAACATGCTCTCTTTTTCGTATCCCAGAAATTGAAAGCATCGAAATATATATCTCCGTTCCATATTTGGTGTTCTTGCTCGAAAAAAATAAGATTTTAAATACGTTTGCACTCGTATTTATATTTAAGGTTAGGAATCGAGTAACGAGAGCCCTCTGGAATGTATTATACATATATTTACTGTAAATGTAATAAAATGTAGGATAGCGAGTATATGAGCGCAAAGGGTCAAAATTTTAGAAAAAGAAATTTAACGGAACAAGCACACACAAATATAAAATATACGTCCGAATCATAGAATTCGAAATTTAAGAACAATGGAAAACAGGGACAAGTATGAATCCGTTGGTGAACCATCTTCATCTTTCTACAATTTTCAAATGTAAAATTATACCTTACATGGTAACGTAGACGAGTGCGAGACTGTTACGAATTCCCGTCGATAATACAGAACTGAAGTTGGACAGCCAATCCGAAGCTTATATTCCAACCAGAATAATACTTAAGATCGACTTTGGAAAATGGGAGCGAAGAAATAATCGTTTGTTACAAATGATATTAATGAAAACTAACTAACTTTTATTCTGAAATACACAAAATAAAAATATCAAAATTACTTCCTCGGTCCATCGCTCCCGTTCTGGCTTTCCGACACCAACACTTGAAAAACTCAATCGAACTGAATCCCGCTGAACGACGAAAACGTGTTAAAACGTGTCAACGTTTAAATCGTACGATTCCCCAGCAACGAGGCGAGGTTGGCGAAAATCGGTAAGCTTACGCGTACCACTCGCGGCCCTTGAAAGGTGTTCCCAGAGAAGGTGGGTGGAAAGAGAGAGAGAGAGATGGAAGGAAAGATACAGAGAGGAGACTCGTCCTGTTTGCGCGTGGGCGGGCGGGAGGGACGAGGAGGAAGGAGAGAGGGGAGCGCGGTGGATGTAGGTAAAGCCGGGACGGTAAATACACCGCCGCATCGTTGCTGCCTACCGTCGCGCACCGGGGAGGCACGTCCGGCATGGTATATCGCGTTATGCCTCATCTCGCCTGCCTGCCCCCCCGCCCAAGCTGAAATATAATAAATCGAACCGTTACGACGATTTTAACCGCCGTTGAATAGACCCTCGGCGTCTCGACAGTGAGCCAACCACAGCCTTCGCCCGATGATTAAACCATCCTGTCCACGTTCGTAACGGACGTGAGAAACTAGTCGCGCGGCGTAAAAAGTTTTTTTTTCTTTAAAAAAAGTCCAAGTTGAACGTCGATAAACCGAACGAAGGAACGAAGAGAAGGAAAGAAGGAAGGAAGGGAAATTTTCCTCAAAGCCGGATGTTGTCGAGATGCTGGAAAAGATTTCGTATAGGACTCGACGAGAAAAGTGATTCTGATTTATATTTAGTATATTACGTTCTGGGGATTCCTTTTAGTTTCTGTTTAAACTAATGTGTATATATAATAAGACAAAATAAATAAATCGAGATAAAAGTTTTTTGTACTTTTCAAATTTTTTCCACTTCCATTTCGATACCGAATGTGGAAAAAAAAATTCCCGAGTAATCTTCTTCGAATATAAATACGAGACGCAAAGGGTTAAATTCCTTCTGGAAGAATTCTTCGCTTTTCGGTTTCCCGAACACTTGACGAGGAGGGGCAGGCGCGGAGGAGTCTCGGCCGGATCGCGTCATCGGAGGCGATTCGAAGCGGTTCGGCCTCGGCCGGCCGCAGAAATCGCCACTTTCTCTCCTCGCGAGATACGCCTTCCCCTCCCTCCCCCTGTTTCTTCTCCCCTCGTTATTTACGACGTAACGTGGTCGCGCGTAGTTAAGGATAAATTTTCCTGGAAAGATGTTTCGAGAAGCGGTAAAAGAAAAAACGTATCCTTCGCTTCGAGACAAAGAGAGATGGAGGCACGATCGATCCGTGCTTTCGCAGCCTTTTGGCAAGTTTGGGAAAGGTGAGAGAGGAAGTTGGTCGCGCTTTAGGAAGGCTTTAACCTTATTCCCGTCACGTAGTTGGCGCTCGACCAAGTCCTCCCAAATATCCCAGGGATAAGGACTCTTTAAATGTCGGCCATCCGTCTCCTTTTGGCAGCTTTTTGGCGTACGCTGCATCGACCGCCCACCTTTCCATCACCTTTCGTTTCTACTTTTCCCTCTTTTTCTTCTTTCTTTCCACGAGTCCAAGTTTGCACTCGTACCGATCAAGGTAACAAGAGTCCCTAGAACGTGATTATATTATATTCACGAATGTGAAATGTAGCGAGATGGCGACACACGAGTGCAAACGGTTAATTTTGATCGTGGAAGGACGAAGTGGTGAAGATGATACGAGGATCGGCACGGCCGATAAAATATTTCTGCAACAACCGTAAACCTTGCGTCCTCCCAGCTTCCCACGCGACTCTACTCTCTCTCTCTCTCTCTCTCTCTCTCTCTCTCTCTCTCTCTCTCTCTCTCCCTCGAAACCAATTCCCTTTCGAAACTCGATTTCGTTACGCGCGCCCGAAACTTCCGCGTTTATTCCAAATAAACGAGAGGCGAATAATTAACCGATCCTTCTGACCGACTATCGGTAACCGAACGATAAATCCTCCGCTGCGCTTGTTTATCTAGAAGCCCCGGGCCCCTCGTGCGCTTGGCCCGGACAGCCAGCCAGGCCGGCCGACCAGCCAGCCAGCCAACGCCGCGAGAACCGGCGAAACTCGCGCTCGAGTTCAAAGGGTGGGGGAGGGGAGGGCGGCCGAAAAGTGCGAGCCGCATTATCCTCCACGATTTATGCGGCTCCTTTCCCAAACCCATTCGTCATTCCGCCGGTGTCGGCGGCTCGCTTTCAGCCAACTTTCTTCTCTCTCTCTCTTTCTCTCTCTTATTTTTCTCCCCGCTCCAGCTCCTTTTACCCGACTCTCCAACCCGTCTCCTCCTTCTCTCTCTCTCTCTCTGCATCACTCGACGTCCACGCAAGGGACACGCTTTTTCTCTCTCTCTCTCTCTCTCTTTTTCTCTGCATCACTCGACGTCCAGGCAAGGGACACGCTCTCTTTCTCTCTCTCTCTCTCTCTTTCTCTCTGCATCACTCGACGTCCAGGTAAGGGACACGCTCTCTTTCTCTCTCTCTCTTTCTCTTTGCATCACCGACGTCCACGCAAGGGACACGCTCTCTTTCTCTCTCTCTCCGTTCCTCGTATTCGCCAGACCTTTTTGGTCGGGCACCGGTGTCTGGACCACCCCGGAACACGCCGCGCGATACTTTATAACCCTCCCCTCCCCCTACCCCTTGTTCGAGGGAACAGGTGTTACCACAGTTTGCGGTTACGGTCTCTCCTCGCTCGATCGTTTTCCGAATCGTCTTCCTTCCCTCCTCTTCTTCCTTTTTTTTTTTCAACGTTCCAGACAGGGAGGTTTAAAAATTAAAAAAAAAAAAAAAAAAAGGAAAGGAGAGGAGAGGGAGTTACATCACTCGATGGTCGTGGCTTTCGCGCCCCGTTTTCGACCCCGTTCGTTGTCGTCCAACGAAGTTTACGGTTCGTTAACGAGGCGCGGACAGGTTTTTCGATAATTACATCTGCCCACTCTCTCTTTTTTCCTGCCTAGAAAAAAATCAACGTTTCTCCCAATCGTTGCAACTTGTCGCTCTCTCTCTCTCTCTCTCTTGTCTCGCTCTCCGGACAAAGGAGGAGAGGTGAACGTACGGATGAAATCGGCGGGGCCGAAATTTGCATTTAAAAAACCAGGGCCGAGGGCGAGGAGATGAAGAGAGGCGAGATTTGACGAGGCGTCGAGGATCGTGGTGGTGAAAGAGGGAGAAAAAAAGAAAAAGGATCTCTCTTCGCTTCGATCTTGGCCCACGCACGAAATATAATCGTTCCAACGATTCCGATTTAAGAGTTGGAACGAAACTGTTCGATTTCGATCCTTCGACGAGAACCTCGACCGGATTTCGGGCCAATCCAATTTCGATTTCGCCGGGGATGGTTTATCCTGGAGACGGCTAACGCGTATCTTGGGGAGGGAAATATCTCGAAACGAGGGAGGAAAGGAAGGGAGAGAGAGAGAGAGAGAGAAATTTTGGTTTTTCATCGCGAGTAAAACCACCTGCCAGCGCGAATCTCCGCATAAATTCTCCCCCCCTCTCTCTCTCTCTCTCTCTTTCTCCAAGGGTCAATAAATCCTGCGTGGACCCCTCTTCTCGGTTGTAAAACGTCGCGTCGGCGAGCCCAGCGTTATATTCGCCATCCACCGGAACTCTCCTCCTCTTCTTCTCCTTCCTTCATCCTTTCCTCTCTCGACCGCTCCCCGAGAAACTTCTCCTCCTTCTCCACATACATACTTTCCCCGGCCGAGCTTCAATCGAAACAAAAATCGTCGTGTTCAAAAATCCAACAATTCCTCCCCTCCCCAGATTTCATTTCGTTGCTCGAAGAAATAGCGATCGAAGAAGAAGAAGAGGAATGGAAAAGAAAAGAGGAAGGTTAGGATCGTTAGAGCGGTGGGGGGATCGTTTTTCCAACACAAGCGGTAGTATTCGTTTCAAGGACAGAAGAGAAACATTTCGATCGGTTGTTGTTCGAAAGGGAGGCGATTCCTCGCGCAGATTTTCTGCGGGGCAGCTGGCAAAAGGATGCACTAAATCTTGACTCGGATATCTCGCGAGTATATCAGAGTCAGTGTGGCAGCGGGGTGCCCGACGCGGCTTCGCTGCTCCTCCGCTCGTCGTTGGAACAACGCGAGTGCCAGGGGGAGGGGAGGAGCAGGAGGAGGGGAGGGAGCGCTTTCGCCGCTCCGCCGTCGCCTCCCCGCGCCGCCGCCCCTCCCCGCTCTCCCCTCTCCGCCCTCGGTCGCCCGGCCGAGCTTCGATCGGGCACCGCGTTTCCGCCGGATCTTTTCTACCGGATACATCGCCCCAGACCATCCTCCTCCTTCTCTTCCTCGAGGATGCGCACCTGGCCGTCCACCTAGGCCACCGTCGTCTCGCCTCGCCTTCCTCCAACTTCTTCTTCTTCTTCGATAAACCTCGAAGAAGTGTTTCCACGCTCGAAAATGCTCGTACCACCCTTTTCTTTCTTTCTCGAGATCTCTTTGTTGTCGAAATCTTCGCGAAATCGTCGTTCTATATTTTATTATTATTATACACATGATATAATTACATTCTAGAGACTCTTGTTACCTCGATCGGTGAACCTTTTTAAATATAAATACGAGTGCAAAGGGAAGGCAATTTAACACGGCACGCGTAACGTTTAACAGAGAGAGAGAGAGAGAGAGAGAGAGAGAGAGAGTAAGGGTCGAGGTAGCATCCTCTATTTCTATCTTTCTCCTCTTGCAGCGTGTATCGATAAACGATGAAGCGTTTGGTTGGAGCGTCGAACCCGCGCGAAAGTGGCGGCCGAATCGATACGGCCCTGAGTTCACTGCACCGAGTTAGAGAGAAGCGTTCGCCGCCCGCCACGCCGCCGCGCCAGCCACCGGCTACAATGGACCTCGGCTCTCCTCTGACCCCCGATGACCCAAAACTTCCGATCTCAGGGTTAAAACGTAAACCTCGTCTCGTCCCGATCCAACGCCGTTCACCTTCCTCCCCTCCTGCAACCGGTGCAAAATCTCGAGAAACGCAACGTTTGCGAACAATGTTTCGCGGCAACGCTTTCTATTTGCGCTTCGAATTCTCTCCCATCCTTATCCTTCTTCCTCTCTTTCTCTCTCTCTCTCTGGATAGAGATTCGCACGGTGGGTCGTGAGTCGATCGAGGTATCCTTGAAACGTCCAAGCGTGAGAAGGCAAGAAAAAAAAAGAGAGAAGAAAGATGGAAAGACGTTTAGATACGCCACTAGAGAGTCTTTTTCTCGGCTCGCACGCGAGAAATACTTCGGTAAGTGGAGGGGATTGCGCGAGTAGGTGCGCGTGACTCGGCCTTGAAATTTGGAAGCGTAAGAAGGGGAGAGTGGTTTGGCCAGAAATCGGGCCTGTCGCCGTTACGCTACGCGATCCATCACGCGTGTTATAAAAATGCGCGCATTCGTATTAATACTATCTATCTTCTCCTTCCTTTTATCATCCTCGATTCGAATCGATATATCCCACGTTTTCTCGGGCCACCTTTTAGTTTACCAAAGAGTTAGAGGATCGAATAACGAGGCACGAGTGAACAATTTCTTTTCTTTTCCTTTCTTTCCTTTTTTTTTTTTTTTTTCGGTGCAGGTAAACTCGGTTACTTCGAGGTTACGTCTCGGTGCGGAGCGTGAGAAATAAATCTGAATAATTTGTCCGTGTATCGTGTCTCGTGACGGGTTGTTGTTTCGCGAAACGAGGCAAGAACGAAGAAAAAAGTATAATCGATCGTTGGAAGCTCGGATAGGAGGATAGGCCAAGACCCACTGATACACTGGCACGCAAACGTATATCCGACGTCTTGTCTTTTTCACAGGACGGGCGGCGGCCTCCTCCCTCCCCGTCTCCCCCTCATAATCCACCGCTCTTTTTTCTCCTCCTTTTCTCCACCGTGCGCTTTCTCGCTTTTTTTCATATTCGTCTTTTTTGCGGCGCTTTATTTCCCTCTTCTTCTTCTTCTTCTTCCTTTTTTTCTTTTCTTTTTTTCCCTACCTCTTCGACTCTTTTTAAACACTCGCCTCCTCGTTTCGCTCACACCGATCCTCCTCCACCTGTTCCTCGATCCTCCCCCCCACTTTTCGCTCCTTTTATCGCGTCCTTCCACCATTTTCCTCCCCCCAAACCTTTTAATCCCCCTCGTTCCATCTCGCTCGATTGTCGCGTTCATCCTTGCTTCTCTTTCTTTTTTCCGAGGAGGAGGAGGAGGAGGATCTTCGCTGCCAAACGCTCCCAAGAGCTTAAGTTTTTGTTACGTGGCTTCTCTTTATCTTTCATCTCGGCTCTTCCTTCTTCTTCGATCTCCATCGAATCTAACATCGTCGATACAATTCGAGGAGCCGTTCGAATTTTCTTTCGTTCCATCGTTCGTCGTCTCTACACGGCGATTTTTCATCGCTTTTGTCTCTCTCTCTCTCTCTCTTTCTCTCCGCCAGGATTTTTCTCCTGGATTACGGACGATCCCTTCTCCCCTCCCTCGAAATTAATTCCCTCCGACTACTTCTGACCTTTGCCTCCTCCTCGAGGAGAAGAAGGGGGAGGGGAAGAGGCAGAAGGCGCAATTTCAAACAGCCCCTTTTTAATTAAGCGGGCAAACGAGCTTTCGACGATCGTACGAGTCACCGATAAACCTTTAACGACACCTGATCTCCCCTCCTCCCTTATTATTATTTTTTTTTCTTAATATACACTCACCGCAATTTCGATTCCCTCGCCAATAACGATTCACTTTCGTTCGAATCGATTCGCGAGAATTTTTCCGCGATATTGGATTTTCATTTCGATATTCGGGTTCTAGGGACGAGAAAAGGAGGGGGAGGAGGAAGAGGAGAGGGTAAAATCGAGAGAGACTCTTTCTTTTTCTCTTCTCGAAGAAGAAAGAGGAGAGAAAGAACGGATCGGGTTTCGTTCCGCCGCGATCGATCGAAACTGGCACGTGTCGATCTATTTATTTCTGGCACGTATTTGCCTGCACAGGCACGCGACACTCCTCGACTAGAATCCGCACTGCAGATCTCCGACTAACGTAACGCACGCACAACCTCGCCCAATTATTTATATACCTGTCTGGTTAAAATCAAATTGTTAAAAGCGAGTTCTCGTAGTTTGCTTTTCTTCTTTCGCGTATCTTTTTCGAACGAATAAAAAATTCGAGTAAATGCATTTATCTAGCTTCAATAATATATTTCCACCAGAAACAAGGCTCGCGAATGAAGGAAGGGAATCACGATTTACAAATTCGTTCGTGAGCAGAGAGTTAGCTGTATTTTTGAAACTTAAACGAGGGGAAGAGGAAACCCCCCGTGACGCGGCAATCCTACGAGACTAACCAAAATAAGAAGATTAGAATTTTCGTCTAGCAATAAGAAATAAAAATAATTCGCGCGGATTTTTATTTGAAAAAGAAAGAAAGAAAGAAAGAAAAGCAAAATTTAAATTACACTTCATCTTTATCAACAGCGAACGTACTTGAGCCGACTCAATAAAGAATCCAATAAATTCAATATTTCAATAATAAATAAACACGATTGCTCGATCGATCTTGGAACAGCGACTGGAGCTTATTCCTCGCGACTTTATCGACTCGTGTATTTTTTGGCGCGTGGCCACGGTAGGTGGAAACACCTACTTCTTCCGTTTTTTACATTACGTCTCTCTCTCTCTCTTTCTCTCTCTCTCTCGGATCCGCAGTGCGGAGAATAAGGCGACGCGTCTCTCGTTCAACCGTAGTTCTAATGGAGGCCGAAAGCCGCCGCTGCTGCCACGACGCGAGTAATCCTCCCAGGGATACAACGAACGAATCGATATCGAAGCCAGCTCGATCTTCCACTCGTGCAACATCGCGCCAACTTGATCGAGTCTCTCCTTCCGTTAAACATCGTTAACGTTCGAGGAATTACCGTTTGATCGGCCTCTTCGTTCCGATCAAATCCAGTTAGAGATTTGGAAGGATCCTGACTAATTAGGTCGACCGAAGAAGCTCTAATGGATTTTAGAAATCGAAAGTGGGCTGGAAATTTAACACGAGTGAGGAGGAGTGGGGAGAGGAGAGGAAAGGAGAGCTCGAGTTCGGTGGTGGATATACGCGCGGTATAACTCCGTAAATAAACGCGAGTGGAGGAAGCGCTGTCTGCGTTGTCGCGGTCGCAGGCGCAAGGAGGGCGAGCCGGAAACTCTGGTGGAGAGTTGCAGCCGGAAACGGCACGCCACCGAGTCTTCTCGTCGTCTCCTCGGAGCCGGCGGGGATTGGACGACGAATTCTTCTTGGCCCGAAAAGTTTTTCCAGCAAACTTTTCTCGAAACGAATTCTCCGAGCGACGGATGAATTCGAGGAGAGACGAAACACTCGTCTTTCTACCAAGATTCGAGATTTTATTCTTAATCCCGATTAAGAGAAAAAATTTATACGGACGTCGCGGATGTATCTTATAGAAATTATTAGCTGTGCAAGTAAGTTCCTTTCTTTATTTTTTCTACGATCATAACTTTTCAGTTCGAATCACTTCGTGGCGTCTGAAACAGCGTTATCTCATATAAAGGCATACTAAATAAATGCTTGGTCATTGACGAAGATCATTTGACAGGTGCAAGAAAGATTGGAAAGGAAAAAGCAAATTTTTCGTGCAAAATGTAACATTCTCTCATTTATATCTTGACAGAAACAAAAATTATTTCTTTCGATTATGCACTTATAATATATGTATTTTGGTGAAATAAAATCTTTTCGAATACTTCGAATTTTCAACTTATATTCCACATCCACTATATTTTATACAACTGAAATTAGCAAAGCCATGATTTTTTTTCCAAACATTTAAATTTGGAAATTTTAATTCGAAAGAGGACGATGAGTTTAGAGGAATCTCGCTCGACGACAATCTCGTGTACCAAATTTATGCAACGAAATCGAGAATTTGGAAAGAAAAGGGGAAAGGACTTATTCGCACGCCTAATAGTTCGGAAATTTTGAATGGTGAGGCAGCTCGTGGAACGAGCTACACGTATCGCGTGACGCGTGTTAGTCATGTTCGCAACGCGTAAATTAACGGGCTAATTAACGATAGTCACACCAGATCACGCTCGCCCGACACGGTGTTATCGCCGTGCGAATACGCGTAATTTCATATAAATCGAATCGTTTTAATCGATCGCATTACGTTAATCGTGTCTACAGTTCGCCGGGTAAAGGTCGCGAAACTTGTTTCGAAACTTGATTTATAACGCGAGGTGTAATAAATTTTTCCACCATTTCCTCATCTGCGCAGACTTCATAGATGTCGCCTCGATCGATCTATCCATCTTTCCAGGCAAATTGGTAATTGGCTTCGGTTTCAGATAGACGCGTCCCTATCACGGTTATCGATCTTATCAAGGAACACGACATCGAGAGAGGGGGAGAGAAGAAAGGGTGGCTGATTATTAACTCATCGCGATCCAGCCAGCAGTGAATTCGGCGGATGTGCAAAGATCTTGAGAGAGTTGTCTCGGCCTGCCATCGCGTTCTTCTCGAGTGGAGGAAGAGAAGAGGGTGCTGCTTAATCACACACGAAGGCTGTGCGCGTTTTTTTTCGAATTTTCACCGATTCCTTCGATCTTTCGCTCCTTCGAAGCGGTGACCTGGCTTTTATCTTCAACAGTTCGAGTATCTCCAATAGCTTAACGATAATTTATGACCGGGCATGGTTTCCCTAACGCTTTCCAGATCTCTAATTTAAACAAAGATAGCACGGCCACTTTACGCAATACTTGCACGCCATCATCGTGGAAAACTCCTGATCCATCATTCGAAATCCTCTCAATGCGCATTTTCACGAAAAATTACGTTTGCAAATAAGTAACGTCTCCAAATTCAATATTTTATTACATAAATAAAAATTACCCGATGGACGTCTTCCAAATTTAAATCTTTGGTACGACTTTTTCCACGTTCCGTTCTCTCCCAGTGCAAAACCATTTCGGTAGTTTCAACGGCCGACTTCTAACGTTTCTCACAAATCGCTTGAAATTATCGCACTGAAAACGAAAGAACGCTGTTTCAGATGGCGCCACGAACAGTAAAGCGATTCGAATTCGGTTGTGGAAAAGAAAGGGGAGGAACTTGTAACGCCTAATAAGAAGTATACTTGTTGACGATTGGTCGAAAGGCACTCATTACGCATGGAGAACCATCGAGGGCCATATTTAAGTGTTATATATTATTTCGCTGGCCGCAAAGCAAAGCAAAAAAAAAAAGACGAAGCACAGTTTACATTATGAACAAATCAATAGACACGAAATAATAATACAATACAGAATACAATATGTATTAAAAAAATACATATGTACGTAGAAAAGTTCCTTTTCTTCAATTCAACATTATTTAAATGAAATATTAAATGCTGACGAATATGATTGATGAAACTTTAACTATAAATTTTGAGATTTTAGATTTTTGTATATAACAACTTGTACGTTTATTATGTACAAGTATACATAAAGAAGAATCGAACGTGTCTGGGTCATCGGGCCACTTCACTCGGGAGAATCGAAAAGAGTCGATCCAATCGATTAAACCCTTTGCCATATTTTTCTTCTCTTCAAAATCAAAAAAGAAAAAAAAAATTCGAATTCATCTTTCACACACACACACACACACACACACACACGCGCGCGCGCGCGCGCGCGCGCGCACACACACGACACACACACACACACACACATGCACGCACACACACATCCTGATTCCTTTGCACTCGTATATCGCCATATAGTCCTACATTTTATTATGAAATTTACATTAATAAATATTCTAGGGACTCTAGAATATTCCTAGCGAAACTAGGATCAAAAATGGCCTCCCAAACGAAAACGGAAAGAACGGGAGAGATGTGGAGGGAAGGATCTCGTTTTTGAAAAATCGAGGTCTCGTGGCGAGTTAACGTCGAGTCGATTCGGGAGCAAAAGAGATCCGGAGGAATTTCGAAATGTGTGCCGCCTCCCCTCCTCCCATATCCGCGGCTTGTCCCATTGTTCGCGAATAATGGCACCGTTGTACACGCGTGTCGTGCCGATTATGTCACGTACAGGGGACGCGTGGAATGCATACGAAGAAAAACAGCCGTGTCTTCGCGAACAATACCGTCATTCCGTCCTCCGTCGCCGGTTGCCGCCTAGTCAAACGTGAGAAAGAGGAAGTCGTCGATATCCCTCTCCTCCGTATCAGTCGTCCATCTTCAACGCGGCCCGAAAGCAGATGAGCCGACGCGGTGTTGTTCAGTCGAGGCGCGAACCAATCCTTGGCTGGAAAAATTCGATTAGAATCGAGGGAAGAGTAGTAGTCGGCGATCGAAGGCAGTTTTTCGTTTATTTTCGTCGCTTTCGAAGGGGATCGAGGGATACAGTGGTGTATATAACGCTTGTTCCGAGATAGGTTCTGAGAAAAAAAGAAAAAAAGAGGCTTGGTGTATCCATATCCATGGGAATAATTAACACCGTGGACGTGCTTTGTCCCTTTCACGATCAATGAAACGTGTCGTCGTCGTCCTCTCCTGCGTAAAATCGTCGGACGATGGAAACAACGCGACACTTCCTGGAAAAAGTGTATCGAACGAGAGAAACAAGCTTCTCTCCAAGTCGTAAAAGTAAATCGGCCGATCGTTTTGTTCAACAGCACGATCCTTCGAATTCTATTCGAAGGGGGAGAGAGAGAGAGAGAGAGAGAGAGGAAGAGAGAAAGGAAAAATTTGCAATCGAGATTTTCTCGCGTCTCGCAATCCCTTTCTATTCGACGCCGAGCGATTGCATTTTCCTTTCAACCTTCTGGGAATCCCGCCCAGGTTTCACGGACCGGCGTGAGAACCAAGATGGAAAGCGTTCCGCCACGCTCCACCGGTTAATCAGAATTTCCATTTCGTGGAAAACTCGCGCGTGCCGCGGCGCGTCATCTTCGATTACCGTGCAGCAAGCGTCCTCTTCTTAACACGCAGTGTTATTTCTCCTTCGGCTGTCGCGAAAGAGATTCAAAAATTCTCGATTGCAGCGCCTCCGCAATGCTTCCGTATGTCGAAGAGATGAATTCAGTTTCCAACGATCGAGGGAACGAGCTCGCGAGAAGGGCCCGTTTCGCAGGGACGCGTCCAGGTGTGGAAGCAGTCTGTAGGTCAGTTACGCTGTTACTGTTACTGGCCTTTTACCGGTTATCGCGCGCCAACGGTACGCGCAACCTTCTCGCTCGAAACTTCCGTCGAATCCGATTGCGCGAGAAAGGGAGATTGTAATCGTAACTTTAAGGAAAAAAAGAAAAATCTACACTTGATTTTAATAACTCACCGCCGAAACTGCTAAAAAGCTCCACTTTGGTGATTAAATTCGTAAAGGAAAACGTCCTGAATAACGCTTTCGAGAAATAGTTTTATTAAGCCACTGATTCTCTCAACATCTCTTTCCGCTAGCCATGGAATAGCAGGTTTTCGGCAATTCTTTGAATATTATTAAACGTGCAAATAAGTTCTTTCAACTCTTTTTTCTTTCCCGATTGTCGGATTCTCGTCGAGCGATTTCTATCTAACTAACCGTCGTCGAACTTTCTAGATGCACCCGAACGATCGTCGTTTTCCGAATTAAAATTTTCGGCTTTGAACCTTTGGTACGACTTTTTCCACGTTCCGTAAAACACGACGTTCTCTTCCAGTGGCGCGCAAATCATTTCGGTAGCTTCAACGGCCGATTTCCCAAGCTGGAACGCAAAAAGTAAGCGGCGACGCGAACGACGCTTCTCGCGCGCCATATCGCTCGAAATTGTCGTACAGAACTGAAAACTGTTAGAGCGCTCGTCGCGACACTTCTTAAAAATAAAAGAACGCTGTTTCAGATGGCGCCACGAGCGAATCGAATTCGGTTAGAAGTTACGATAGTGGAAAAGAAGGGGAAGAAACTTATTCGTACGCCTAATGTATCGAAGACTTTTCGATGTCAATTCTCCTTTTCCACGTCCAATCATTGTAAATGAAAATTCGATATGCGCAACGAGAGAAAAGCGTGGCTGGAATTCGTGCGAAAATTGAAACGATCAACGTGGAGGATCTGAGTGAAAGGGAAAAGAGAAATTCTTTTTCTTCTTTCATATACTCGTTCGATGGTATGTCGATACGATTTACACAAGTAAAAATAACAAAAAGAATTTCGTGTAAACATACGTCTGCTTTATTATCATTGAAAAGAAAATTTACATTTCGTCGAATACAAGCTCGATGACATCATAACGAAACTGAATTTCGTCTTTATCTCAGAAAATAGAACGCACTATCGATCCTTTCCATCGGTTTTTGCCGCGAATTTAACCGATCGGTATATATTTTCAAATAGCAAACAAGGAACAAATTTCATTAAATATCATCGCTTATAACAATTCTTGTTACAACTTTTTTATAAAAGCATTTGCACACGTACACGTTTACACGTTATTCTCTTTCTTATTTTTGCACTCGTATTGATGCAGTTTTTAATACTTTGCGTAAAGATATATAGAATTTAAAATAAAAACTGAAATTTGCAAATTCGCAAGCACGATTAGGAATAATGATGTAACGCAAACTTCGATTCGATTATGCGATGAATAAAGCGAAATTTTTTCGTCTTCTTTCTAGAATTCTTTGTTTGACAACGTCCTACTTGATCGACGCGTACTTTCAATTTGTCTCGCAGGACGTCGATCGATATTTCGCTCGCTTTCTCCTCGAGGGAAGCAACGAGAGAATCTTCGCCGAACGAAAAGGGCCCGATCCTCCCTCCTTTCTTCTCTTCTTCCTTTTATCCTTCTTTCTGCTCACCTCCCAAACTGCGGGGCGGCGAATTTCGATCGGTGGCGAGGAATCTCGTCTATCGGCGATAATTCCAGGCATCGAGGCGTCATTACGACTGATGAGCTAGGCGGATCGAGGCCTCTTTCATCCGCGGCGTTAGAATTAGAGCTTCGGAGAAGGTAGAGAACGCTCGTATATCTCGATGCCCACACTCGCGCTTTTTTCTTTTTGTTCCACGTTCCTCATTGATTTTCGACACCTCTGGACATCGATTCTCCTTTTTCCACCGCCCATTGCGAAATCTATTTACGTATCGAACAATTGTCGGTGAATCCAGCTTTCACGCGAATTAATCGGAGCAATTGTTGCGATACTTTTCAACGAGCAAACGATCGCTTCCATCGAATCGATTTACCTTCGAATTATCCCCTCGAAAAAGCCAAGCTTCGTAGCCATAAGAATAAAATTTAAAGATTAAAAAATTTGAAAATTTACCAATTTATTTGCAATGGTTATAACAAAGTTTACGTAAGCGAGAACATTTTTACGTTCGATCGATGTCGAGATATCGTTCCATTACACAGTGATATAAAAGTGTGTAATATTCGAAACGAATCCGAAAAAGTGCGAACGAGAAACTGTATAAGGATGGGAAATCGTAGAGCGAGATAGGAAAAATTGTGAACAGTGAATAAAGAAATAAAGCTCAGGTTCGAGAAAAAGTTATTATTCGTGAAGGAAAAAAAAATCTTATTACATCTGCACCTACACTTTTAAGTACGATAACGGAAACATTCGATTGTATTGACGAATCTTACGAAATGATAATTTTCACGATAGAGTTTAACAAGCAAAATCGAAAGAGGAGATTGACTTTTGCAAAAATTGACATTTGCAACGACGCTTTTTGGGAAGAAATGATGAATCTGAGTGGAAAAGATCGAATACGGAATTGGACATCCAAAATGTATGCTAAAACACGGTGATTCGATAATGGTCTGCTATCGACGAAATACTCGATAAATACAAATATCAACGTATTCCAAAGAACAATCTCAAAGATAGTTGGACCATAAGTTGGGAAGATTTCTACTGAAATAGGGCAAAAAATTAAATAAACTTAAAATATTCTCAAAGCGGATGCTCAAAGAAAGAATTATAAAATTCCATCGATCGTAATTTCACAAAATTTCACTGGTTCGCAATATGAAACGAGCGAGACGAATTATTACCACCAAAGCTGGCCCAACAAAGTATTAAATGATACCGCATATATGAAGCGTTCGAACACTTCTGTAATCTATATTAATAGCGCGTGTATAATTGCAACTTAAGCCTTCGAATACTTTCGTTACTGTGGATATATCATTTCGCAAGCCAGCATCGCGATTAAGGGCAAGGGAAAAGGGCCGAAATCGCGCTCGATCCTCTAATTATTAAGGACCGGTTTAAAGACCTATGTGCTCTCGTAGCCAAGGGATCGATACATATAACACAGATATTCGCGAAAATTTTTTGTATATATATATATATATATATATATATATATATATATACATATATATACGTATGTATTCCTATGGAGAAATAAAAGAACGAAGGCGCGCGCGCGCGCGTGTATCGTTGCCAGACGAGATTCCGTGGCCGAACGTGCGCGCGTTGCAGTTGAAATCCTTTCACGGTCGGGCGTGTGCGCCGGCCCACGGAGGATTTCTAATGCTCGCCCGTGCTCGGAATTGGCCGCGCCGCGTTAATAAACCGCCGCTAGAGGCCGGCCGTATCGCGTGTCGCGAAATTCCACTCGGCTGAGTCACGAGGCCCCCGCGTAACGAGTCCGCCACTCCGCGCTCGGCTCTCCATCGATCCTTGCCACGAATCGAAGTTATCGAAGCAGGCTAGTTCCGCCACCGTGTCTCCTCCTTCTCCTCCTCCAGCACCAGCTTCGTCGACGACGAACCTTGGGAATGTCCTTTCGGACGAAAGCGAGTTAACCGGCCAACTTTACGGGTCACGTTGCTGCCGCGATCCTCGAGAGACCTGGTCGAGAGAGAACACACACACACACACACACACACTCGTTACGCCCGACCGTTACGAGGGGATAGGCGATTGGAATCGAGAGTCCGTGTTCCAAGATGCTTATCTTCCTCCACGTTTATCCGTGATTTTCGAAGGATGATCGAGTTCGAGTCACGATTCCCTCGAAAAAGGGGGAAGAGTTTCTCGATCTTATCTTTGCGAATTCTACGCGTGGAAGACAAGGAGGAGGGATTCGAGGGATGGATCGATTTTCGATTCGTTCTTCTTCGTGGAAAATTTTATCCGAGGAAAATCATCCGGAGGAAAACGTTTCTTCGATCTTATCTTATTATTGGACGAGGCACGACGTCGATTGTGCGCGAGCAGGTACATAAATCCGGAGGATGATCGAGTCACGATTCTCCCGATTCGCTCAACTTTGTCCAGAAGAAGAGCGGGGAACGAGGCTCGTTTCGATCGCGATCGAGAAAGACGTTTCCAAGGAAAAATGTGGCCGTGGACTCGGTCGAGCGCGTGCCTCGAATGCGATCCCTCCACTCGCCTTATATACCTTTTCCACCGCCCCGATTTTCCAGCCGCGCCTACCTTTTTCACGACTATCGATCGACGAACATCGAATTCCCCTTCGAATCGAACGCTCGGTAAGATCACAAGATGGAATCGAATCGTTCGAATTATCGCGTGCAATCATCCATCCGAGCGAAAGAAAATCCTTTCCTTTTTATCAACGAATTCACGTTTCGATATTTCACAGTTTGAAAACTTCGATCGATCCTCTTAATCGCTTTAATTATCCACTTTCGATGCCTCGAGAGAAAAATTTCGAGTTTCAACGTCGAACTCTTTCTCCCGTTTCAAAAGCGAACAAATTAACGGTCGCTTTCGCTTTCGGCTCGAACTCGATTTTCGACTCTGCACGAAATTTCACTCTCTTCGCGCCTCATCCACAGATATATATATATATATTATATCTTATTTAACTCGAATCGTTCGACTGGGATGCATAGATATCGCTTATCTTATCGACGATATTCCATCGACAATCTTACGGACGCTATTGGATCACGAACGCCAGTTGGACGGATATTTTCGCGTGTGAACGGTATATAGTATATATATTGGCGTAACTGTACCGTGCGTACAAGCAATGCGCGTACTACCAATCCGTGTCGAAGCGTGCTCGAGTTCGCGACAGGATGTTGAACGCGCACCGCTATCGCCCCGATCTTCCCGTTTTCTTCCAGGCAAATGCCTCGATTTTTCTCCCGACTCTTTTAATTGGACGACGGCCGAGATCAGAGACCTTCCGCTCTTTCTCTCGGCATCTGGAGAAGGTAACGGATAACGGTGAATCGAGAGGAGGAAAACCGACTATTTCGATCGCCATCTACGTCGCGGTATTCACGGTTCCACGAGTTCCCTTCTTATCTATCCTCGAACGCGCTTCTCTCGTTCGTAAATACGCGTGTCTTCAACGAAACCGGCTAATTTTCACGATATCGTTTCTTCTCTCGTCCCGTCGACGAATCGAAGAGAATCGAAGTTCAAATTGGAAAAAGTGCGTGAGACATAAGAAGATAAAAGGCAATTTTTCTCTTGGAATATTTTTATTCGATGGAAGAGCAGAGACGACGATTAATGGAAATTCGGTGAAAACGGGGACTCTCCCCTCTCGATCGCGAGTTGTCGTCCTTGGTGGACGGATCGAGTGGCGGGATGTCGTGGCGTGGCGCGCGGAGTCATAAATAATTGATAGGAAACGGAAAGGAAGGCGCGCTTACTCACCATAATCGGAGCGCAATCTCGTCGACCAGATATGGGCGAGGAAGGTATAGCGAGGACAGCATCTGCAACGAGACAACCCATTCTTTTAGCCGTTAATTCACCGTTACGCTGACAATGAAACTCCCTATTCCCGCGTGCCAAAAAAAAAACCCGTTCGATCCATTACAATCGCCTCGAGTCACCCAGTTTCTTTTATTCCTTCGTCCTGCCTATCTTATATATATCTTATATATATATTAAGTGTATAAATAAGTTCTTTCCCCTTTTTTTCAAGATTTTATTACATCAATCTTTGCGCCAATTCTTTTCGCGTCTCGATGGTCGAATTTTCGTTGAGCGATTCTTTTAACTCACCATCGTTGAACTTTCTCGATGCATTTGAACGATCGTCCTCTTCCAAATTAAAATTTCCAAATTTAAATCTTTGATACGACTTTTTCCATATTCCGTAAGATACGATGTTCTCTCCCAATGACGTACAAACCATTTCGATAACTTCAACGGTCGATTTCCCAAATTGGAACGCAAAAAGTAAGTGGCGACGCGAACGATGCTTCTCGAACGCCATATTGCTCGAAATTGTCGCACAGGACTGGAAACTATTAGAGCGCTCGTTGCGACACTTCTTAAAAATAAAAGAACGTTGTTTCAGATGGCGCCACAAACGGGAAGTAATTCGAATTCGATGAAGTTATGATCGTAGAAAGAAAAAGAGAAGGAATTTATTTGCACACCTAATATACTAGTAAAACGAAGCTCAAACTTGGCCAACTTCCTTTTATCGTAGATAAATTTAACGATGTATTTCCGTACCGTGATCCGATAAATCGATCAGTGATCGTCAACGTTTCGACGAATATTGCTAAATCGTCGATATATTTATCTTTAAACGATGCTTTAACTATGAAAAATTCTTTTCCTCCAAGATCTCAACGATAAATCGATAACCAGTCTATCGTTTTTTATTCTCTAAATTTTGTAAATTAACGTAAACGCTTCTCTGCGCGAGAAAAAGAAGGAAGAAACTTTCGTGGCTGTATCCCAGTTCAACGTTGAGAACACTTACACAAATGGCAACACTTTCGTACGGAGGAAACGCTATCCTATATCTAGAGTGGAGATGGCGTTGAGATCGAGTAAATAATTAATTCTTTTGTAATCGATTTCTGTACTCGATTATTTAATGTTATCATTAATTTGATCAGTCATCGTCGAAATGAATCAGTAATTACGATTGTTAATCGCTAATTTTTAAATCATTCGATGATTATCGTTGCCTTATCCGTTTATCGTCACTTTATCGATATTCGTCACTTGAACGATATAAAGTTTATAAAATTTTTCATCCTATACTGCTTTTAATTACAATTCAGAAGAACTGAATGTTATTGTTGACGTTTTCTCTCTTAATTGTTTTTAGTTTACGGTTTAAAAGTTTTTATTTTACATACCATACACCACTGTCATCTCTCGAGAGATTATTTTCACGCTGTGATGATATACGCATCGAAAAAACGTGCAAATTATCAGATAAAATATTTGAAATAGTTGCAATTTTCCATGTCTAAAATCTAAAATATATTTCTAAAAAAATGTTGTTATTACAGCGAAAAAATTATATTTCATAATTAATAATTAATCCAAGTCGGATTTCGTCACATTCAGCCTATTAATTTGAAACTCGGGGAAAGAAGAAGTCACGAAATGAAGTCGTATATTTTATCACCTCGAGTTTTCGTTCCATATAAAAGAGATTTTCGTCACTCAACACCCTTTCCCTCTCTAGTTTACACCCTTCCTCATAAGTTCACCGGATCAGTGATGCACCTTTTCTCCTATTCCCTTTCGATTTCCGCCGCCAACTTTCGCTCCTTCCCTTATCCTTATTCCAACTCGACCGGCGTGAACCAGCTCTCGGGGATCCGGTTGCCGACCGTGGTGCGGATTCACTCTCGGCCACCGGTCTGCTCTCCTCGCTCGCGGTTGGCGAGCCGAGACTACACCGAACGATAGAACGTTAAGATAAAGAACAGCGGATAAGATAAAGCCGCGAGAAGATACGATTTCGATGGATGAGAACTAGCTTTTTTTCCACTATTTATACGCTCGACGAACTTTTCGCTCGGGCGAAGCAAATGATTTCGCGCATGCGCGTCTCACGGTTAACGTAAGATGATTTTATTTTATTACACGAATTAACTGACGAAAATTTATGTTGTAAAATTTCTATTATAAAAAAAATACATTCATATCACGGCCTAGATACGTTCCGTTGAAATAATATAAAGTATATCAAAATCAATTATTTTGATATACAAGTTCAATTGGATCTGTTCCAATTTTTTATAAACTAATATAGTTTTTAGTTCGTAAGGCATTTTTTTTTTGCGTATAACGAAACATTGTGGGCCGTAAATCGAAAAAGTGCCATAATTAAAGTAGGCCGTTATAGCGAGATATAGGCGTATTATATTTTAATAATTTATACGTATTTGCATCTTTAAAAGTGTCATTTTTCAATATTAATTTCTGTATTTTTGTGCGTGTATGATAATTTATAAAGCATTCTTGGTTTATCCGGACAAGTGTCACAATAATGAGTTGTTTCGCGTCTTCCATCTGAACAAACTTTTCAATCTTCTTTTTTTTTTTTTGTTTAAAATCACAGAGTTTCCCATTCAATCGAATTTCATCACAATTAATGATCGATGTTGAAAATCTTCTTTCAACTGATAACTACACTAAAATTTTTACAACTCGTAAACAAGTAAGTGATATTTTCGTAGATTCCGAGAAAAAAATACTCGACAAGACTAGATTTGGATTTTCAATTACTAGTTAACTTCTTATTCGTTAATAAACAATTTTTTGACAACCATCATCAAAAAAAAAAAAAATTAAATTAAGAAATCATCAACTTTTTAAAAAACCGTTACTTCGTTTCGTTCTTCTTCTTCGAATATTTATTAATTTTTACTTCTATTTTATTTCAATTTATATCATATCTTTTATTCTTCCGTATATTTCTACATTTATATTTTTATATATATTTAATTATATTTTTATGTTATATACATTTTTAATGAAATGATAAATTACAATAACGATAAGCTCGAAATTCGGGAAAAAATAATTTCGAACCACTGTGCGCCGCGCGCGACGACTAAGAGTTGAATGCAAAAGAATATATATATTGTATATATCACGTTCTATTCTTTTCTTCCATTTCGATCTTTTCGAGATACACGTACGAGCCCACTTTTGCGCTCAACGCCACTATTAATTATCAGAATTGGGAGAGAAAGGATAATTCGAAACCGTTTCGAAAACGAGGACCACGCGCTCGCTTTCGCTATCGGCGTGGCGTGACGAGGGCGGCCGGACCACCCCGACCGGGGACGCCTCTTTCCAGGAACGGATTCGTGGATCGTGCAGGAAATCGGTTGAGAAACCGTCTCGGATCGCTGCAAAACGCGATCCGAGGCTTAAGAGGATTAGAGAGCTCGGAGGGAAAAAAAGTTGGGAAATATCGATGATAATTTCGAATATTCGGCAAACTCACGCGAGAAGATCGTTTCCAAGCGCGTAGGCGGCCGTTTTCACGGAAATTGGAGAAAGAAACGTGCGCGCTAGATAAGCGTATAAGGATATTAAGGGAGGGGAGGGGCGTCGAGTTTTCGCGTCGCATTGCTGGATTGGATTACAGCGCGAGGAATGCGCGGTGAGAAGCGACGCCGAAAGAATTTTGTCGCGAACCGCGCTTTCGAGCCGCGAAATTAGACACCCAACGATGCGACCGCACGATCTATACGCCCTCTTCCCGTATCGAATGTACGTAGCGCCGCCACGTTGCCTCGCGGAGATCGTAAATCGAGGAAGCTGGCCGCCGATCCAGCTGGAATTGAACGAGTACGGAAAATTCGAGGAGAAATTCGAAGAAGCGAGTTTACGTTAGCTTCATTATCGCCGTGTTATTGTTACGGTTCGCGATATCGGCACGGTGAATAATAACGATTAGTAGCGGACTTCAATCGTGAAATAACGTGTCGACCGAAACGGCTATAATTCTCGACGACAGCCTTTTTATTTATATTTATTTATTCGGATCTATCAGAGAATTTTTCCAAGATTTTTCCCTCCGCGAGATCTCGTTCGAGCAAACGGTGTAAGTTTACAAGAGCGGATTGAAACGAGAAATTTTGTTCGCCCGTATATCGCTTTACCGCATCGTAAAACATCGCGATACTTTATGGATTTCGTTCCTTAAGATATCGTAAACAGACTTATTGTCGTTTCCCAACCCAAGGTGACCGTCACCTGCGTATCGCCGCGCTCTTTATTTATTTACCCCCGTTTAAACCGACCGCAACGCCATCTTCAACGCCACGAACGATTGCCCAACCTCCTCGAACGAGGCAGAGTCGAATTTTCTCGGCCGCGATAAAATAAAATAACGGCCACCTTGAACCTCTTCCCCCTCCTTAGCCCATTTCTAGGAGGAAGCGTAGGGAGGCGAGAGAGGATCGTCTTGGGAGGAATTGGAAGAAGGCTTTTCGGTTTCGGATCGATGCGAAGGGGAGGAGAAGGGACGGGTCGAGCTCGATCGAGCGCGTGCACTTGACATTTTGCAAGCTACGCCAATGTCGGTGTCAGCGGCACGTGTCAATCCGCCGCTCGAGCACCGAGCGGAACCGAGCCGAGGAGTCGAGCCACGGTCACGTTCCAGACGCGCGCTCCGATCCGGGGGACCGCTTAATTAATTTCTTTGTGCTCGTGGAATCCACCCATTTCGATCGTTCTCTCCTCCTATCGACGAACGCTTTCCTTAATAATTCAAAGATCCTTCGAACGATCAAACTCCGGTCGTGAAACCTTCGTCGGTTTTCCTCCCGAGGAAAATTCGGTGGAATTTTTTAATTCGTAACAATGGATAAAAAAATGGAATAACGCGGGATCGAGCCACGAATACTTTTGCGACACGAGTCTTTATTAGTCGCGTGTGAAAGGGAAATCGATCGTTTCTGCATCGATTCGAGCACCTGTCGACCGATTTTCGCCGCGTGACGTCCTTTTTTATTATTAAACGAAGAAACCACGGTCAAGGATATTCGAATCGAAAGTCGAACGTATCGCCTCGATCTGTTCTCGTTACGCGAGACCGAATTGGAGATAACGGCCGACTCGGTTCCACACCACGAATTATATTCCTCGAAAGAAATTTCTACCTGCGAACACGACGAATTGGCGGACAGCCAAACACGAAAAAGGCGCTCTTCCATCCGACGAATCGTTACAAGGATTATCCTCCGGACCAACCTATCGGTCCATCTCCGACCAATAATTCGAATAATAAAATCCCCGTGTTCACGCGCGTCGAATTAATTTGGATCGGAGATAAGGGGGGGCCGACAAAGTAGAGAAATTTCTACCTGCGAATCCCGCGACAAATTGGTCCGCAATATCTTCGAATTTCGTTCGGTTTAATGCCGTATTCGCACGTAGGTGAGGCGACCACCGGTTTATAAATAGGAATCCAAGTGTACGTTATTTCCCTTTAATCCGGAGAAACGGCGGGATATCTCGTGGGTCCGTGGCCGTCCGAGACCGGTTTCTAACCAACGCGGTACGACGACGACCGAACAGTCTCTTAATGCTCCTTTAATGAAGAGGTTCCCACGAATATCCTAATTACCTTGAAATTGCCGCGACGCGCACCGTTAAACACCGGAACCTATTACGTTTTCGAATAAGGCGGGAAACACCGTTTAATCGATTGTAAAATTAAACGCGAGAAAAAAAAAAAAATACCCTTCGCGTCGCCCACCACGATCCTCCTCTCTTCCCCTCTCCTCTCGTTTCCACCGCGCGCGTTTACAACCGCGTAACTCGAAACCAGGCTTTCGTTTGCAGGAAAGGAGGGAGGGAGGGGGAAGGGCGGCATCGTACGCGTGCCCCGTGTTATTCGAATAATTTGCCAATATATAAATCGGAGGGGCCGTGACTCGCTTCGAAAATCGCTCTGTCCATCCATCGATTTACGAAAGGAAGGTGATTACAAAATGATCATCATTATCGTTACGATCATACAATAGGTTTCAGATAGATTCCCTGAAGAAGAGAGGATAAAGGAAAGATGGACGGATCGATCGACGCTCGAATGGGGCTACGCGACATTCTCTAATGCATGCAAACGCGGACGAAGGATTAATTTCGTAGCCGGGAAACGTTTGAAACGAGAGGCTTTCCGCGAAGCGGACTCGATAATCCAAGGCTAAAAATATACCTGCTCGACCGGCGATGTCCTCCCTCTCCGATCCGCGCAGGTTCTTCCTGTTTACGCAACGCGAGGATCGACGCTCGAGAAGTGAACGAAATTATTATTCGCGACTCGACAGTGCCTCCGAGAGAGAAGGAAACGATGGATTGAAAATGATCGAAAGATCGGGTCCTAGACGAGTGGACCGAACTACGAAGAGGAGAAGGGGAAGGAGACTCTCAACACTTTCACCGAATAATAAAACCTGTAACTGTCGCTTCTCGTAATTCCAATTAATTCCAATCGCGTGCAACCAAGGCGCAGATTTCTCTCTTCGTGGGGAACGAAGATCGCGCTACATACGATATCCGCGTTAATTAAATAATATTACGCGTATCTCTTAACCACGAGAAAAGTGGAAACTCGTGGAAATAAATACTCGGCTCGGATGCAATGATCGAACGCGGAAGATCCGGAAAGGTGGGGAAAGTGTGTACGCGTATCCGTCTCGAGACGATTATGGGAATTCCGTCCCCCAATTTCCCGAGCGAAACAATGATCCCGTGGAAGAAAGGGGAGGAGAGGCGTTACGTAAGAAACGGATCGTAACGAGAAAACGTTTCTTCCTGCTTCTCGATCGCACGCCGTCCTATGTCAACATCGGTTATGCTAGTGTCGTTTCGAATCCACATCTCTCTCTGATTGCACTCCGGATAACCATGACGTATCGAGAAATCCCAAGTTGTTCGTTTCGATATCAAGAAATATACACGTTTTACTCGTTCGAAATGGAAATGAATATCGGAGATATCGTCGTATTAAGTATCCGCTTTAAACATATATAATAGATATTCCTATATTTCTAGATTCCAAGTTATTACTCTCATTGCGAAATCGAAAGAGATTTTGAAAGGACGACGACTCGAAAGATTCCACGCAGACTTTTATAATAACAGGATCGTCGCAACCAGTTTCGTACTCGAACGATAACAGAGAAACTTACCATTTATTCTACGACATCGAAGCTTTGTGAGTCGTCGCAACGTCGAAGGTTATTCCGTATTACGTGTTTGCACGGTATCGCGTGCGATCGTCCAGTCACGAGCGCGTCTTACGGGTTTTCGACGAGGCTGCGTTATTTAACGCTTCGCGACTCGTGGCTCGTAAGTAAAGATCGGAGCCAAGATCGCTCCTGCCCAACCTAATGAATCTGTCCGCGTTCGCTCGATCGATAATTTCGCTGGAACTTGATTTTCCTTCCGAGACTTGGAAAGTTCCTCGTTCCTCGTTCAAATTACGCGTACGATTTGTGATTAACTATTTTATCGAATCCTGAAAACAGACGTCTGGCACGGAAGTTGACGTTGCTCGTGGATATTCAAACTATCTATTTTGTTGACTAGATATATATTCGCGCTTCACACAGTTTTTTTGAACAGAAGAAAATTTTATCTTTCGTGTTCGTGACGAAGCACGTTCTGCGTAGTAAGTATTGTTTACAGTTGGAAAGAAGTCTCGCGGGACGGCACAGGAGCAAGACGTGTCCTTCACTAGGTGTCCGCCTATCCCCACTTTAGACGCTTTGTTGACAATCCACACACACACCGCATGCTAGTAGTAGAAGAGCGAATATAATTCGAATATTCAAAATAATCATCTTTCGAAATATTTTCGAAACTATTAATTATTTTCATACGAATACGAAATTACATTTATGAATTAAACACTTGTTACAGAGAAGAAATTTTTTTTTATATTTTTCTCGATTCTATGCCTAATTTATCGAGATTTTAAGAGGCCCCTCTCTGTATCCAACGCGTTAATTTCATGTTGTCTACTCTTCTCGCGCGTGTCGAAAATATCGAAACAGAGAGAGAGAGAGAGAGAGAGAGAGAGAGAGAGATCGATAGACCGAGGACAGTCCCATGTACGGTTTATCGGTTGACCAAGTACGGTCGCGCGACCAACAATCTTTCTCAATCGCGGCTTAACCCTTGCCGGCCCGGATTCCGGTCGCCGGTCGCTCGCCTCAAATCGATTCTCGCTCGCGCTCGCTCGCTCGGGGACCGGCTTTTGCCTCTAATTTTTTCCCCCTCCCTCCCAGGCCAGATCCAATATTTAACGAACCGTAAGATATCGAGAGCGGCGATTCGTAATCTTAACTGGAGCGGAAGCGAAATCTGAATGGACGGCAGAGGTGGAGGGATCGATAACAAGGGTCACGATTACAATCGTGCAATTACACGAAACCGAGAATCCTCCTTCTCCTCATCTCTCGAAGAGACGAAAAATAGAATTATTCCTTGATTCGATACGTCCACGATTCTTATTTCGCGCGCGGAATCGATCGATCGAAGCGTCGAACCTATCGAATCTTCCCACAAAGAGTTAGAAGAGAACCCCGACAATCGCATCCAATTCCTCCGTTCAAATATTTTTCAACCGGATGGATTTCAAAGGTGGATGGATTCGACGTTTCCTTCTCATTGTTCGCGATCCTCTTCCAACGGATTATTATTACGTTTCTCACGCCGTCTCCTCGTTCGATCGATTCTTCGTCGTTTCGAAATCGGCGAAAAATGTAAGAAAAGAAGAGGAAAGATGAGGGAAAAAATCGGCGTGGCAAAACGCGCGTTACATCGAGCCTCGTACTTTTACATAATAGAGGCGAGAGTCGAGAGTTTAGCCTTCGTGAGAGAGGAGGTGGATAGGCGCTGGCGCGAATGGTAGGTGGGTGAGTGGGTGAGTAGGTAGGTGCGCGTATCTGGAATAGTCGATTTCTATTCTCCGTCACTGCCAACTCCGTTTCCCCCCATTCCATCGACTTGGAAGCGAATCGCCTTCTTAAAGCGGAGTTTCGGTGTTGAACATTTTTCCATCCAGCTCCGTCGATCTGGTTTTCAAGAGGGTCGGAGTGAAACTCTTGCGAATTGTTTCTCGTTGATCGTATCGCTTTCACCTTAGCGAATTCGTTAATAAATATTCGAAAAATAAGAGTTCGAGAGTTTTCTTTTTTTTTCGCAAGGAGTAATTTCCATTCGAAATATTTCACTTTGAATAACGAAAAAAATCGTAAGGGAAAGTGATCAAACTAAAGTAGAATACTCTTTGACGCCTGGAATAAACTCGCACTTTGGATGCATTTGTGAACGATCAATGAAAAAATCGTAAGAGAAAATGATGGAACGCGTGACTTCAAAAATTAAATAAACTCTAAATAATCGTAAGATGATGAAACGCGTGACTAAAAAAACTCTCCTGAATAAACTCGCACTCTGGATGTATTTGTGAACGATCAATGAAAAAGTCGCGAGGGAAAATGGTGGAACGCGTGACTATCCGAGAGTTAATTCTCTCGCTCTCGACGCAACGCGCTGTTACGCGAGAGGGATATGTGTGTATCATCCTCTCCTCTCTTTCTACTCTCGGACAAGATGGTAGGAGAAAACGATGATGAAATAACGCGACGTAACTTTCTACGCGTCTTCTAAATCGCCGCGCGTCTCGTGTTTTTTTCACGCGGTAAACCGATCGCGGTGAACGCCGGGTTTCAAGTACGAATCTTTGCCGGCAACCCAACGGCAAGATCAGGTGCGCGCAAGATCAACGCGCAACATCACGCGCAACACACGGTGACGTAAGCGGCCGTCCAAGTCGACGCGCTGTTGCCTTAATTGCGTAAGGTGAAATTTCGCCTCGGGCCACATCTCCCCGCGTTTCGCTCTCGATTCCTCCTCACCTTCTCCGTTTTATCGCCTTCGATCGAACCACGCGCACACGGATACGCGTCGATATCCCTCCTCCTCCTCCACCATGCGCGAAAGAAAAGGAAATGAGGAAGGAAATAATACGCGACCCCCATCCCCGATATCAAAGATCGCTCTTTTGTTTTCTCTTTCTTCCCACCGATAATTGGGAAGTTCCTTCGAGAATCGATCGATCGATACCACGGTAGGTATGGACGATGTGTGTGTGTGTGTGTGTGTGTGCGCGCGGGCGCGCACATACACACACACACAACCTTGGAATTCGTCGAATTGCAGCGATACCGTTTCGCGCAATTCCTGCCTACGTTTCTTTCGACACCGATGACTCCCTAGGGATCAATGGCGTACGCTCGACCAGCCGGCCTCTCGCTCCGGCGAAACTAGAAACGGTCGTTTCTCCATCCGTTCTCGCTCCCGTTTACAGTGATATTACATTAGCGTGATTTTCCATCGCGTGGAAGGAATAGGTAAGAAAGCGAGTCGGGGATATTGGACGAAACAGGGCAAGCGCGAACGTACGTATTTACGAAAGGTATTTTCGTGAAATATTCATCGCGTCTTTCGTTCCTCATTGTCGAATCTAGATAGATGATAAATATTAATAAAAAGATTATTATAAAGTCAATGGTTATTCGAGACACGTCTTCGATATCTATTGGCATTCTTTCTCCTCGACCGGAGTCGATCGAGGCAGTGATGGGGAAAAATTTAATAGTCGAAGTTACGAATAAAGTAACTTCGATAATTTATTACTCGAAACATAACGATAATTGGAAATAATTGTAATGCCAAACGACCAAGGTTTATAGCCACGAATAAAATGTTATTCAAGCATTTTATCAAGCAGTTTACTTAAAGTAAATTTTTTTTATCCGAGATTTTTTCACTACTTTTTATTTTTTTAACGGATTAAATGCCCAACTCTTCCCAAGAGGGGAGAGCTAACGCTCGCTCGCAACAGAGTCGCGCCGTTCCAACACCGATTCTTTCGCTCGACGCCATTTTTATGCGATGTTGCCCATCACGCACTTTTCCACCATCCTTCTTTTCTACGCTTTTTTCTCTTTTTTTTTCCTCCATCCGCTATCGCGCCAGTTTATTTTCGCCACGGCAAGATCTTCTCTTATCGAGTTACGCTTCCTCGTGCATAACTTTGAAGTCACATCCGTCGTTGATAACGCTCCGTCCAACGATGGACGCTGCAAACTAATTAGCGGCGATCGGTGGAAATGTACGCGTGTCAACGATAGAAACAACGTTTTATCGACCGACATTTTTCCTCTTTCTCTCTCGTTTCCCGCTTCGATGAAGGGCGAAGGACACGCAATCAAGCAGGGATCGATCGCACGGAAATAAGCGAGGCTGCATTAGGCTAATCATTAAAGCCTATCCATCTACGATCCATATAGAATGGAAGGATCGTAGCAATCGTACACTATCCATCACTCGCTTCGCTTTTCACGAATTGGAATCGAACCGAGACGAGTTCTCCCCGTTTATCTCTCGAACGAATCGAAATCGAAAAAAAATTGTATAATTAGGATGGTTTCTTTTGCGTCTTTTTCTGTCTATTGATAGAATAATGATGAGATTAGGTAAAGAGGATGGAGGCGATGAAAGTCACTTGGGCAACGATTCTTTCCACGATAAAAGAAAGAGTAGTTCAGGAAAAACAAAAATTAAATTAAAAAATATTAAATGCAAATAATTCTTTCCCCTTTTTTTTCCAAACTCAAGAATTTTTATTACACGAATCAAGATTACCCGATTGTTTAAATCCGATAAATATTGTCTCGTGACTCTCGATTTTTCCGCCAATTCTTCTCGTTTCTCGAGCAATTTTTTTCTCGAACTTTCTCGGTGCACCTGAACGATCGTCTTAAATTTTTGATACGACTTTTTCCACGTTCTGTAAGATACAAGTTTCTCCCAGTGACGCGCAAATCATTTCGGTAGCTTCAACGACCGATTCCCCAAGCAGGAACGCAAAAAAGTAAACGCGACGCGAACGACGTTTCTCGAACGCCATATCGGTCGAAATCGTTGCACGGGACTGAAAACTCTTAGAGCGCTCGTCGCGACACTTCTTAAAAACAAAAGAACGCTGTTTCAGATGGCGCTACGAACGGTAAAGTGATTCGAATTCGGTTATAATCGGTTTACTTATTTGCACACTTGATAAATTAAATTGAAAAATAGAATATGTTTTTTAATAACGCAATTTTTATTGAAACGCTACTTCTCGTGGAAAGGATCAAGGTATAACATTTTACGTCTTTCTAATTTTGCAATTCATTTACTTTAGAAAAATATCATTTTTTCCATTGGCCGGGGATAAAAATATTCGTTTTAAAAAAACTGTTTGTTGCCGTTCCACGCACGCCCGTGAACAGAAATAGATTATTGGATACAACGAGCTTTATCGTTCCATCCGTGTTTCGAGAGCGAATAATATTGATACAGGGTTACAGAAAAAAATAGCCCAAGGGCAATATTGAGGAGTGAAACTAACGGAGAAAAACGAAATCGCGGCGAAATATTTCCTTCCAAGAACGGAACATTTTTTTTCGCCGATTCGGTCTCGAAAGTGTATCGAAAGTGATATTGAAATCGAAATTCTCTTTGGATCGACCTTTCGAGTCACGCGTGCCACGAAACGCTCGTTCATCGACGGCGTAATCAGGTCTCTGGCCTTCTTCGTTCATTCATTCGAACGAACGAATGACGTAACGAATATCCTTTCATCGGGAACACTCGCGTGTGAATCGCCTCAACGAACGGCGAGGTTGGTCGAAAAGATTCAGGAGTTTTGATCGACATCAGAATCAGCATTTAAACGAGTGGACGCCTTTTATGGAGAGGAGGAGGAGGAGGAGGAGGGCCCCGCGTTCCAAGTGGGACGAAGATTTATTCGAGGCGGAATTAATAAACGCGGGTCACGCGTTTAGTCATCGATTCCCTTTCGACTCGAGGGCGTTCGAGCTCGAGGACAAAAGCGTGCAAGAATCGAGCAATTTCCGGATAACACACGATCGCGCACGGAATCGGACGACATTGGGCGACGAAACTTAGTGTCGCAAGCGCACGAGTAGGTGGCGTGCGCTTACTCGAGAACGACACTCGATTTATCGGAGGCGGTGGCAGCTTTCGAGCTAAAAAAAATCGTTGAATCGTTCCTCGATCGTTGCGCAATCGACGAACAAAACTCGGTTTTTCTTTTTTTTTAAATTCACAGATTTGCCAAGGGGAAAATTTGCGTGATAAAAGGATCGCTTCTTCTCTCTTCCCCTGTTTCCACCCACCGCGTGCAAGGAGAAACGACGTAGAAACGAGAAGAGAGGCCGGCTCGGTAGGCAGATATAGAAGGAATGCAAGGCCGTATCTTCTCCTCTTTACGATTTCGCCGAGATTTCCCTTTCGCGAAAACGAGGCGAGTGTCGCCTCGATCGGCCGGCCTTAAATAATAATCACGGCGCAACGACAATCGGCGGAACAGGGGCGATAAAGATAATACGATAATGGCCAGGTAAGGCGAGAAAACCGAGCCGTCCGACAGGGAATAAAACCTCCACCAAGCAACTTTTTACGAGCCGAGAATCGTATCGAGAGGCTTCGTTTTACCATCTCTTATTCGTTTCTTCGTCTCATGAGAGAGAGAGAGAGAGAGGGTATGTCTTCTTCGATCATTCGCGGAATAATTTATTGACGAAGTGAATTTCGACGCTGCTGTCAAACAACCTTTCTTTCGTGTTTTGATTAATCTTTTATTATTAAATTTTAAAATTTTTATTATTTAATTTTTATTTATTAGAAACCAATCTGACTCGATTTGAGCTCAAATCATGTATGATTTTAAGAATCGAACAGACTTGAAAACTTAAACTCCTGCATTTAATTTTTATCTTAATTCAATCATCTTTATCAATAACATCTATCAAAAGATATTATCCCTAAGATAATTTATTCTTATATTTATAAATTATAAATCAATTAAAAATCTTTCAATCAAAATTAACTATAGATTAAAGTTCATTAAATTTATTAATCATTTATTTATTATTATTTATTATATTTAATTTAAATTAAATGAATTAATTAAATAAAATTCTATAGGGTCTTATCGTTCCGTTTAATTTAACTTTAGAATTTTAACTAAAAATTTTTTAAATTCATTAAATAATATAGAGACGCTTTCAGTCGTCCAGTGATTCGAACGATTGTGTATCGAGTGGATGAAATTCATTTTCAATTTGTAAAAAAAATAATTGTTTCCATGTGACACAACCATACGTGTTAAAATCTTAAATCCCCTTTTTTTTTTAAAAAAATATATAAAACCGATAGTATTAATTTATTAAGAAACATTTGAATTTCAATTTTCGTTTGCACTCGTATATCGCCGTATCTTACATTTTATTATTATACTTACATTAATAAATACACGTATAATATAATTACATTCTAAGGACTTTTGATTGGCAACCATCGCCAAAAATGTGCTCGAGAAAAGCCGCGTTTAAGCTTCACAATTCGAGTTGCTTCGACAGGTGTTTATTGGAGAAAAAAAAAAAAAAAAAAAAATCGACGATGAAAAAAAAATATAGATGCTTCCGGAGATACTCGATAACTCCGATCGCTTGTCACATCGTATAATACGCGACATCTTGCGCAGAGACTGTAGAAGCGAAAGGGTTAAATATAAATACGAGCGCAAAGGGTTAACACGCGAGGGAGACGAATAAATCAGAGGTGGCTTTATCGACGACAGACGGCCTCCAGTTTGCCCGAACAAGGGGCGGAGGGAAGTGCGTTGATCGAAGGGTGTTACGGGAAAAGGAGAGATCGAATGGGATACAACGAGTATTTTCACTCGAAACGCGCGTCGAGGGACTTTTCCCGGTTCAACTGCAACTTCTCTGCCCATCTCCTCGAACGCGAAAGGTCGAGTGCAAATTTTTAACGAGACGAGGGTAATTTTGGACGTGTGGACGCGTGTGTTTACACAGCGATGGAGAGGGTGGGGGGTTGGAGGATCGGCGAAAAAAAGCCAGAGAGCGGAATAAATGATGGGGATGGAAATGGGAAGCGGAGGCGGTGAACGGTGAACACACTTTTTATTTATTCATACGTAGGGATACGTAGGTAGGGCTCGGTCGATACTGCAGTTACAATTTTCTACGAGGAAGCGAGGATAAGAAGAAGCTCGCTCGAGAACACACGTCGATATAAATTTGTTTACAAAAAAAAAAGAAGAGGAAAAGAACTCGTTTTATCTATCTTCCCTCGAGTTAATCACCTCGAGTGGCGATCCACTTTCCGATCGATTACGCGCAAGCGCGCATTCTAAACGGTGTAATCGAAGGAACGATCAATGCCTCGATATCGCAGCCAATCGTACGCGATATTATTACCCTCGCTCCGAGGAGGAAAACCAGAAATTCCTCCAACCGAGAACGATATACGCACATACATATACGCGAACAATAATAATTTTTTCCCTCTCTTCCCTGGTTAATTCGACCTGAACCTTTATTCACGACCTCAATTCCTTTTGGTTTTTGATTTTTGTTATGATGTAACGTAGATCTACTTCACGTTCACAATTTTTCCTATCTCGCTATACGATTTCCCATTCTTATGCAACCAAAGGATAGTCTCTCGTTCACATCGATTGAGCATGTATAAAAATGTATAAAAATTATCGATAACGTTCGAATACTTTTGATACCTATTAATAGTACGTGTATATAATAAACGTATTATTTTCAAATTTTAACATAATCTTGACATCTTCCTCCCACTATACACCTTTCATCGTCTTAAACAAGTTTATTTCACGTATATACTCGTTCATAAAAAATTACAAATGTAAGCGTTCGAACACTTTTGTTACCCACTATATACACACATACACACGCCATATGGATATATCGAGCGAAAGTTAAATCGTAAAAAACGAAGAGGGGGGGGGGGGGAATGGCGCTCCTCGCTTCTCCCGAACTTCGAAACGAAGACGAAGTCGTTGTTTCCGTGTCCACGCGTTCCGCGGTTATCCGAAACGCGAGGTGCTCGTGGCTCCGCCTGGACACTGGCCGAGAACTCGAGGGCAAGTGTTTGCCCGATCTCGAGTTTTCGAAACGCATCACTCGAGTGGAGGAGTACTCGAAGCGAGAACTTTTGGAAAAGTTTCGAAAATCGGCCGAGCAAACGGCGCGTTGCCCGTGTTATTGACCTATCTTTGCCCTCCTCTGTTCCCATCGACCCTTTGCGATCCCTTTGCCTTTTTTTTCGCTCGGACGAACCGACAATCCCGCGCGATTTCACGCGCAAATTAACGTGTAATAAAACTTTTATATTTTAATAAATTTCACATATCTTTGCCTATAAGGAAGGAAAATTTGTCGAATATTAACTCTTTGCATTCGTATGTCGTCGTATAGGCGACAATTATACGTTTTACTGTTACATTCGTCGCCATACAGTCGCATTTTATTATTATACATATATTCATTAATGTAATATAATTACATTTTATATGTATAATATAATTTGTCAGGACAAGTATCGCGATAAAATATTGTTAATGTCTTTCGATGTCTTAAGGAGCATTCATCGTCCATTGTTCTTATTTTTCGCCTTCTTACATCTCTATTTTCATCGTTATTTTCTTTTCCTCTATTGTCAAACTTATAAAGAATAGAAATAATTTCGTTACTCAATAACGAAAAATCAAACTCGTCTTTGTTACAACTAATTTCATTATTGTATCCCATGCTGCGAAAAATTCAAAAACATTGAAAATAATATTTCTATCGCCACGATTCCGATTAACACCGAAAATATAATTCGATCCGTGTCTAATTTGAGAGAAAAAAATCTAACCGTTCGATATATTATTTCACGCTTTATAAAATTATATGTGAAGAGTTTAGGAATCTATTTGATATTTTAAAAAAGTCGCACGTAAATATCGCCGCATCGATCCAAGCGGTGCCAAACCGCGTTCCTGAGAGACACCATTGGAGCGCAAGGGAAATAATAAAATAAAAAGAACAGCGTTACGATTTCGACTTGGTCGCGAGGGAAGGGGAAACTGGCGATACATGGATATATATTTATTGGGAATTATTGGGTCGATGCATAATTGTTGCGGCTTTTTTCGCGACTTTAAAAATTAAATATCAACAGCCAACGTTTATCTGGCTCAATTTGGCCGCACTCACGCTGCAATCGAGACGAAAAGATCATACATCATCTTCCACCGTAATGCGCGTCCACATGTTGAGCGTCATCAAAACTACCGCCAATAAGGATTGGAAACTGCTTCCTCGTCCGCGTCATATTCTCTCGCAGAGGCGCCTACGGACCATCATGTCAATCGGTCGGTGAAAAATTGGCTCGCGAACAAAGTTCACAACGACTTGGATTGCCTCTAAGAACAGCAACTTCTTCGTGGAATTGATCGACCGCCAAGCAAATGGTAATTGAAAGATGTTTAAAGATGTTTTTGTTGAATGTTGTTGTTGTTTTCGTTGAATGAAATAATCGTTGAAAAAGAGCCGCAATAATTACGCACCGAGCTAACACAAAGCGGAGGGTAAACACGCGCGCCGAGGGAAGGCGCTGCGCGCGTGTTAATTATCGTTCACGGATTACACTATCGAGCAGATGCGGCGGAAGTGATGCAAGTTACGTGCTTGCAACACGGAAAATAAATAAGCGGCGCGCGCCAAGGTGTACCGTGGCGTGGACGTAAATAGCGCACCGGATTCCAGATTTATTTAAAATACGAGTTTTCTCTCTCTCTCTCTCTCTCTCTCTCTCTCTCTCTCTCTCTCTCTCTCTCTCTCTGTTTCTCATTATTTTTCAAGCCACTCGGCTTCCGCTCTATCGGTCACGCCGCGACCCTCGACCAAGTGGCAACGGCCGCCCGCTCGTGTCAAGATTCGACTTGGCAGCGAGCGAGATTACCGGTTGGAAAAAGTTGAGAGAAAACAAGACGAGGGATAATCAGGCCGGTTACAAATTAGAGCGGAGCGGGTCGATTATCTCGCGTGGGCGAAAAAGATACCGTCGTTCGCTTCTCCCGTATCTCGACGCGCGTGTATTTTCTCGAAGCGACCGGTAAAAGGAAAAAAAGTGAAACGACCGAAACGTCTCAAGAAAGGTCGAAGTAGTCGTTAGAAACTCTCTTCTTCTTTCTTCTTCTTGTTCTTCTTCTTCTTCTTTTTCTTGTTCTTCTTCTTCCATTTGTTTGGAAATAAACTTCCACGCGAGCTCGATCCGTGGAAAAAAAACGCAATAACGCCACGACGATGAGCATGTATTATTTATACGACGTTTTCTACGAGCAAGCTAACTAACTACCACTAGCAAACTAACTACTACTACCAACGCCACCAACCTCTTTCTCCCGAGAAGAGGAAAGAAGACGGAAAGATGGACGGAAAGACGGTTCCAATTCTTACGGATCGATTCTTCGGATCGTTTGGTCGGACCAAGAAAAACGGTCTTCCTAAACGGCGACGGGGATCGATGGAAGGATCGTCCCAGAGAGAACCACTACGTCACATCACGCCGGACGGAGGACGACTTCTCCCCGCTCCCTCCCGCCCATATTTAAATATCGGTGACTCTGTGACGTAGTGGCGTTCCCTGCGACGAAGCAACGAGCATCTTCGTGGACGAGGTGGGGTACCTGCGGTGCCCGCTCGGGGATGGGAAAAGCAAAGAATTTTTCTCTTTCCCTTCGCGGGGAAACTTGGCTCGCCGGTCTCTCTGAAAGTATCCAGACAGTGTCTTGAGAAAGGAAAGAAGAAAAGAAGAAGAAGAAGAGGACGAGAAATCGGAGGACGAAAGAGCGAAGAGAGAGAGAGAGAGAGAGAGAGAGAGAGAGAAGGATCTCGTACTCGTTTTTCGTAGAAGGTGATCGCGTAATAATCGTTTCGTTTCACAAAGGAGAGAATGGAAGAAAGAAAATCAAGTGGAAAATTAGGGGCTTAGGATCGGGAGGCGAATTCGAAAGCGCGGCTAATTTAGATTTGCGACCGCGTTCAGCCGATACCGCGGATACGTCGTGATGGAGGGGGAAGGGGAGCGGAGGGGAGGCACAACGAAGCAGCGGCACGCGTTCCTCGCTAGGCCGAGTGTAAGATGTAAAACGAGAGGCAACGTATACGTACAATCTCCGGTAATAAGTGCGACTGGCGCGCTTGCCCTGGTATGCGAACGAGTTGTACGCACGTGAACACGCCTACAGAACGATCCGAGATTCTGCGGCGAGATCTTCTCCTCCTCTCCGAACGTCCTACGCGTTTCTAATGAATTCTCGGGTATCTGGAACGATCGAGGAGGATAAAGAGACGATCGCGGATAAAGAAAAAGAGAAGATTCTGCTCTGAAACGGATAAAAGGGGCGGAGGAGGGGGAAAGAAGAGGTTCGGTTTTCGAGCGGATGACGACGTTTTTTCGATTCGGGATCAGCTCTCGAGATCGAGCGGAATTCGCATCGCGGAAAAACGAGGGCAAGAGAGAGATTTTTCTTCTTTTTCTTTTCTTTTCTTTTCGATAATAATTCGCGAGAGAAAGAATTCGAAATTTTCCCGTAATTTACGAGACGATTATTTCCGTTCGTTGCGGATAATAAAAAAAAAAAAAGAACACTCGCTTCAACCCGATTTCTCGAAAACGCGTGGAAAAACGCGTTCCCGTTTTCGATCGTAAACCGGGTGTGAGTAACCGCGGCCGTTTCTCTTTCTTGAACTATGTAACTTTGTACCTTGCACTCGTGATTTCGAAGCTTCGATCGGCGCGTAAGAATAAATTCGATACCTTCGATTTCGAATACCTTCGCTTTCCTTTTTTCCGGAAAAATGGAAAAAACGATCATTCGCTTGTGGGATAGATTTCCTTCCCTCGGAAGGAATGCGAATTGAATAAGCTTCCTTTCTATCGGTTCGCCGTGTCTGTCTATCGTCACGGCATAACGCGATCGTGCGCAAAGACAAGAAAATACGTCATGTATTTTTATTATACGAGACGAGCGGACTTCCGTCCTACTTTGTCCTACTTCAAATTAATTTTCTAGTATTTTTTTTTCTTTTCTTAACAAATTTATTTCCTCCCTACGAGGAATTATTTTATTTTAAAGAAAGTTCGATCAATTTCGTCGATTTTCTATTCCAGTGATTCTCAACCATTGTGTCGCCATGTCAGACAGTGGCTCTTCACGAAATGAAAATTATTTATTTTTTTTTTTTTACATTTCTTTGTCAATCGACACTATGCTCGATCCAAATATTTATTTGATGCTACCTTAATTTATTCTTCCGAATTTCTTATATGTATGACCACTGTCAATACCCATACATATGCTAATTTTCCAAAATATATTACAGGTACATCAATCGAAAAACCAAATAAAATTCTTTCAATCTATGTTATCGTTAGCCGGCAAATTTTTAATTTATTAAAAGTGTACCATGACGGTTGAGAATCACTGTTCTATTCCATTGAAATAAAATAAGCGACGAAAACTTCTCATCCCGACGAAAATCGTAAATAGTTTCGCTCGAATCTTCTCTCTTTTCGATCGATCCTGCTGCCCATTTCCTAGACCAACTGCTATCGTCCTCCCTCGAGTATATCGCGAGGCGCGCGAATCCCTAATCGTTTGAAACGTAAAAGAAAAAAAAAAGGAGAACCGAATACCGGTTTTTCATTTTACGAGACACGCACGCCGTTTCTTCCCAACTACGATAATGGAAAATCGCGACACGTTCGAATTCGGTTTACGGATTCGTATTCAATCGGCGCGACGATCGAAAAAATCGATTGAAATCGATTTGAATATCGGCGCGGAAGAATCGGGGAAAAACCGATGGAAAGGAAAGTGGAAATGATTGGTGATGGTGGAATTCGAAAAGGTAAAATAAGGAAGTTCGAACGATCGATCTGGTGGATCGTTGCGCGGTATTCGCCCCGAGGAAACGGGATCGGCGTGATCGTGGATCGGTCGTTAGCGGAGCCGTTATCGCCATTAAATATGGCGGTGTATCGAGAGTCGCTTTTCAAAAACATCGGACGAGAGCGAAAGACGACGATTCCCTCCGCCACGCTCTCGATCGATCGATCGCGTTACGAATCGCGTTACGATCGTACGAAGAGCGAGTCGAGGGAAGATCGATTACTTGCGATTAACCAGGAACACGCGTGAAAGAAATTTTACACAACGCCTTATTAAATTATCCAGCTTATCGTTACTATTATCCGAGCCGTTAATTCGTTAAGTATCCGGGTATTATCGCAAATTTGTTATATTCGATAACGTGAATTGCTGCTATTAATCGAGCGAAAAAATCATTAATTAGCGGAGGAATTTCCCGTTTATGAGAAAAGAGCAAACTTTTCTTCGAGTATTTCTATGCTCGAGCTTCAATTACACATGAATTATACATGTGAACGAGAAAATATCTCCAAGAAATCGCACGCTGTTCGAATTTAACGTTCGACGGAAGTTTTCCACGAAAACTAGAGAAAAATTAATACTCGCGTTGACAATGATAGACGATAAAATTTACGACGACTGTTGTTTCCCAGCCCGACACATTTCTAAAAATATTCGTCATTAGGCGCAGGTGCACGGGCCTTTTACGCGGAAGAATGAGTAAGAAGACTTCCGCGAACGAGAAACGAGCGCAATTGTGCTTTGCGGCCTTTTCAACGCGATATACTCTCCTCTCGCGATACGCGGGACTCGGTGAACCGCGATACGAAACACGACCCCTCGCGCAAAATCAACATCCGACGCAAACGTATCGAGTGGTACGATAAATAAGGCAATTACGTTGGGTAAAGGTGCGAGTCGACGATTCATCGTTCATCGTTAAGGATCGTTACGAAGGTAGAAACTGAAAGGGAAGCGATTCGATTGTAACGAACGAACCGAACGTTTTGACGGATAAAGTTGAGACAGAAAAAAAAAAAAAGAAAAAAAAATTAGGAAACGAGCTCGAGACGAGTTAATGAAGTAGGTGATCGAAAAAGAGGCGAAAGAGGAGAAATAAAAGTTTCTTAATGCAGGATCGAAAGACATGCGCGTGTGATACTTATATATGACGTCTCTGTTTATTAGCGTCCGTTCCATATTGCCCAGTTGTCGATCCTGCCATTCCTTCCTTTCCACGATCACAAGACTAGAGAGGCGGATAAGATTCGTCTTAAACCAGCCTACCAACCGATTCCGTGCTTTCAGTCACAGTGGCACGGTGTGGAATAATCGTCGAGAAACCGATCCAATTGACTAAATTGCGGGAGAAGAAAGAAGGATTCGACCGCTCGGTTCGAAGCGAACGGAAGAACTGAAGCTTCGGCAAGCGCGCGAAGCGAACAATTTTTGCTTACGTTGAACCGCTTCTCGGGATCGTGTTCGATTTCAAATCGTTGGCGTCAAAGTGGTGGTTGCATTCGTCGCCGGAGCACCGTTCTCAAGCACCGTCAGCAACGTTGGCGTTACGATAAGAGGACGCGGTGAGCTCATCTTATCTGCGCACTCCGACAGAAGTCTCCAGCCTCGAAACCCGCGTGAACGAGACACAAACAGAAAGGGAGAGAGTGTAGAAGAAATCCGACAACTCGATATTTCGCTTTCGTTGCGCTCTCGCTCGACCGTCCGTTTATCCTTGGAACGTAAAAACGAAGAAAAATATCGTATGGAACTTTCGACGGAATTCTACCATATCGATGTCTCTGTCTCTCTCTGTCTCTCTCCCTCTAGTGCCAAAATAACGAGGAAACAGAGGGCAGGTGGTCGAATGGAGAAATACGTTGGAGATCAAATTTCAAGCAACGGCGCGCGTTTATTGGCTCGCGTTTATTTATCAGACGGCGATAGAACGAGCGAAAACGAGGATGAAAGGGAACGGATGCGCGCGCATAACCAGCCTGAGAACGCGATCCATCCAACCTGACGCGTTTGAAACTAACTAGCCACTTTTCTAGGTGAAAAAGAAAAATATATATATATCTCCTTTCGAGGATCGAACAGAGTTCGCGCCATTCGAGAGGATCGATTCGCGACAAATATTTACCGGCAAATTTACCCCCTTTAGCCATCCATCGATTAAATCCTCGAAAAACAAATTTCCCCTCGATTAAGGGGGAAACGTTGCGTCAACTTTTGACTCCGATCATACTTTTCGTGGTGACGATTTTTAACTTTTAAACTTTTTCAGAAATATTCTTTTTTTTTAAAAAAAGACAATGTTTTATTTTAACTCGATAATCATCGTTTCGAAATCTTTGATATCTTATCGGTGTGTCATCTGATAAAGATAAGAGCAATTTTTGGAAGATTTAAAATCGAATTTTTCCAAAAACCGTATCCCTCTTCCCCCGTTGTCGCGTATAAATTCGCAAAACGGAATTTTTCTCTTTCTCTTCAGCGCGGTATCCGTTTAACCGACACGATTCGCGTGTTCGATTCGACAGTAGGAAGCGACGAAGAGACGCGTGAGAACCGAGAGTGTCGCCCTCTCGTTTAATTGCACCGCGGTGCGTAAGCGTATCCCCGTGTACGCAAAAGCGTATTGCGGCCCATTAATTAACCGAGCGCGTTGCTCTCCGTGGAGACGTTATTACGAGGTATTCGCGCGTCGTAGATCTTCCCAAGTGAACCGGAGACGATCGGGCGAATCGATACGGTACAGTACAGTACAGTAGAGAGACCAGACGTGGCGTGTAACGTTGCGACGGTTAATTTGGCCGAGGGGAGCTTGGAAACTCGGGGTGTCGAGTGAAAACTCGTTTGTAACAGTGTAAATTTTCCATATATACGCGTCGCGTATCGCGTAGCACGCAGTCAAGTAAGTAGTAAGCGCTCGAAGGTAGGAATTAGCACTGTGCGTATGCGGTTCAGCGCTAATTACAAACGAGATACACGCGGCTGGGTGTACAACGTTTCCAGCCCTGTTGGGAAGCTTCTCGGCTGGAATCGGGGGCTCACGAGCCTGGATCTCATTCCTGCGAGGCGAAAAAAGCGTGTGTTAATTATCTCTCAACGAGCCTTTCTTCGAAAAAAGAAATTCGCCGCTTCGAAAAATTCGATTCGAAATGGTTTAACGGCCGATTCGATTGGTTCGTCGATTAATAAAAAAATCGTGGATCGACAATCACATATCGAGGGATCCAAGTTTTCGATCCAAGTTCGAAATTGACTCGAAGGGGACCACCTCGTCCCGCAGGCAAATTATTTCTCCGCATCGTGACCGGGATAAGTTATCGTCGCGGGCACAATTTACCGTGGTGGTGCATCGTTACGGGGTACGGTCGGTCGCGGTTGAACGGCCACCGAGAAAAAATGACCACCGGGCGCCGTGAACGATTCGCTTAATGGAGAAAGCGACCGCAAAGGATATCGACCAGTTTCCGGAAGAGGGGGAGAGGGATTAAAAGTTTATCAGGATAAACGACCGAGTCCGGGGGTCAATCGTGGTTCGTGCAAGATGAAAGAACCGTAGCACGGCGCGTAAATAACGGTGAATCGGACGATTATTAACGGAAAGCGGAACGCGTGGAAAATTTTTCTCGCTTTTTCGCGAGAATAAAAATTATGCAACGTTTTTTACCACGCATCAACCGATTTCTATTCTTTTCTCTCTCTCTCTCATATATATATAGAAATAAAGTGTAATAACATTCACCGCTTTCGCGAAGAATAAAGTTTTTAGAATAGAGTTATCGTACGAAATTTCTCTGCGCGGATAAATTAACGCGCGAAACGATTCTATGTTGAACGTCGAGCTACAACTTGTAACCGAAGCTACGCTTACGGAATATCTTCTGGTCGCTCGATCGAGCGTTTATTAATCGAAGGGGCCTTGGCTCGGTTTAAACTCAATTGGCAATTGTGCCAAACGAGAAACAAAATTACACGAGGCTAAGCGCCACACATTGTTTCGAAACTTTTTCTATTCCGTTCGTTGCTAAATTTTTATCCCCTTTAGTTCCTAGCTAACTAGCAAAATCCATCTACGGATCGTGGCCACGGTTGAAGATGCTCGTACGAAGAGAATTCAAAACGCGTCGCAATTGGTAGTTTCGTGGTTCGGGTCCCGGTACTAATTAAAGCGGCAACGTACGGAACGTAATAGAGAAGAGAGAGAGAGAGAGAGAGAGAGACGAGCGCCATAAGACGAGTGCACACGAGCACCGTAGATGAGCCGAGAGCGCTCACGCGCTTCGAAGAGGCAAGGTATATCGAAACGGTTCATTGTTCGGCTCGCAATGACCGAGTGGCCAAGTATGAGGGTCAGGGGCGCGAGGAGCAAAAGGAGAGAAAGACTCGAGACTGCGTACACCGAACGTACACTCGAACCGTAAGAACCGAACCAACAAAGCACGAGCATCGCTCGCACTCTGGTCATCCTCCGTTCTTTCTTTTTTTTTCTCTCGTTTTCTCTTTCCGTTCATTTCCCTTTTACGATCTTACGTTTCTACGATTCTTTTCCCCAGGTTTGTGAACAGGTTTCGTTCCAGCAAAGTCGCGCGATTCGAGTCACGATTCCCCTTGGTTTCGCGTTTGTCCATCCATTCGTCGCGCGCATACCTATATATATATATATATATATATATATATATATACCCCTCTCGCGATAAAGAAGTTTCCTCGTTTCCACGCGATTGTTCGACGAAGTTCAAAAGTATGAAAAGTGAAGTATGGTAACCGAGGCCATTAAAGAATTAATTCCCTGTTCGTGGAACCGTCTTCCATCAAAGGTATTTAAAGTTAAATCGATCGGTTTAAATTCTCGCGGATCGATCGACCGTTACGCCGCGAAGGGATCTGTTTTCGCGTTAATTAACGGCATCCAAGTTATCGGGTTGGCGAGTCGTCGGCCATTATAACGGGCGATCGTTTTAACGGCCCGCTTAGAATTTTTCATCGAAAGGAGCCATTTTCCACGTGCCGCCATCTCGCGAGAATAAATTAGAAAACTTTAATTAACCCAAATCGCAACGAAACGGAACGAATTTCAATTTGTACGGATACGCAACGCTCCATTTTCCTCGCTCCATTCCTTCCATTCCATCGTGCAACATTCGCGTCACTCGCTACGATCCTTAATGCCTTCCAACTTATCGACCGTTCTTTCGCACTCCAATATCCCAGAAACACGCTTCTTTCTTCTATCGGACTTTATATATTCGATGGACGGCGCAAAAACAATCGGGCTAAGAGGACGAACATTTTTTTTTTTCGATTCACCAGCCTCGTCATCGTCCATACTCCTCGGGTTACCATCCATCCACGCTTCGAATCCAATTTCGTATCGTTCGAGCCGTGATCCTCCACCCCAAGTAACGATAGTAACCAGTTTAGGCCCACCCTATTTCGTCCCACGGATTAATCTTGATAGGCGATATCCGGGTTCCGTGCCGACATCCTGTAAATGAAATTTCTTCCGGGGTAACCCGATTTCGCGCGGATCGATCGGAAATGGAAGTCGAGACGAGAACCGAGTTCGCGACAGACACCTTGTATATGGTTCGCAGAGCGTGGAATCGCGTCACAGAGAGGTTCGGTTGGCCGATACACGCAGACCATGGAAAGAAACATACGTTTATATTTTATATATATATATAATATATATATGTATATATATACATATACATATATATATATATATATGTATAACATGGAAGCTAGGAAGCACGTAAGACGAGTGCAGCTCTTCTAACGGTAATTCCTTTAGACCAGTACCGCAACTTGTGCAACCCAGAAGAGTGGATGCTTCTGCTGCCGCTGTTTCTTCTGTTACCGAACGCTACGACCGACCGGCTATCTCGAGAAACGAGCCAATCATCCGTCCGCCGCTTCTTTCCTCTCGCTCCCTTTTCCTTTCTTCTTCTTTCTCTCTTTTCCCTCGACTACGAGAGAGCATTCGTTCCGATGCGGCTGCCGAGAGAGGGAATCTCGCCGCCGAGGGGGCAAGGGACTCGGGCCAGGAGATGTCGACCAGGAAAAGTAACAGTAACCTTCTCGTCCCGTGCTACCGTGAACTTGCTCGACCTCGTTGCAATTACCTTGCGATTCTTGACGCTTCGATCGTGCATCCCTGCGCCACGTTAATTATTGCTTCCTTCGCTTCCTTCTCCAACACGAGGAAAGACTCTGCTTTCTATTTCCACTTCGAACAACCACTTGGAAAATATTTGACGAGGTAGAGACGTCGCGATCGCAACGATTCGAGAACGAAACGTTCGTCGCTCTCTTCGTTTTCTTTTTCCACGAGCGTTTACATTTAGATCGTTTGGCCGGCGACCAAAGCTCGCGGTGACGGCTCTCATAGACAAAAGTACCGGGCTCGATCGAGAATACACGCAGTGTCGGGTTACATCGACTCTCGACTCTTCCACCGTTCCGTCCTTCGATCACGCGGAATTATTGGTATCCATGCTCATCTCGCCTAACCGTCCATTCGTCTTTTTTCTCCCTCTCGCGGCAAAAAGAGCAAACTTACGTACGCGTGGATAACGGTCATCTACGAGCAAATCCTACCGACTTTTTTCCCAACTATGACTTTCAAGAATCCGTGGTTCGTTCCCTCGTCCGTAATTGGCCGAGTACAACGACGAATGGAGAATCACGCATTTAAGGCGTGCAAATTAATTCCAAAGATTTATATTATTAGTTTCGAATTAAATTCTTAAACGTAATAATAAGATAGAAAAAAAGCGAAAGGAAATTCTTGCGGCCGGGGATCAATTTTTAATCCCTCGCTCCATTGATACTCTCGATCCACTTGACTTCAAATATATTATTCGTGCGCCAGACTCGCCATAATAGACGCAATTGTTTGTTTCGCGTTTTCCTCGGATCGACACCCGCCATTACCATCAGAGAGAAAGAGCTCAAACTCGCAGTTACATGTTCCATCGCGCGTCGTAGATTTCACGTTTATCTCGAAACTAGTTTTCCAATTTCCTGTCGCTCTCGAAACGGGTCAACCCTGCTCCTCCTCCTCCGCCTTGTTTATTCAATAATTTACGCGAAAGTGGAGGAGGAAACGTTCCAATTTTAAATACTTTGAACGAAGAAGGATCGAACTATCGTACGTTTCGAACGCTTCGTTCAAAGGCAATCGCGTTGCGAAAGTTCAACCACGACACGGCCAATTGGCAATTGCATCGTCTGATAACATAATGGACGGAATGGAGGGACGGATGCGTGCACGCATTTGTCGCATCTACGCGGTGCGTTTCGCTCTGGTTATAAGTGGTGAATGGACGTGGTGGCATGGCGTTTCACTGGCGTACAACGCTTGGTCGAATCAGTGCTAGGAAAAGAGATGGGGATTAAATTATGGAGGGGCTCAATGGACGGAATAAAATGCGTTAAATAGGTTGTTCGAGCTGGCCGTTACTCGCGGAGGTGTCTGTGTCTTCCTTCGAGGGTTTGTCAACGGTTTATCAATCGTATTCAAGCGCGCAGAGTTCCGGCTCGTTTCGTTTCGAGCGAAATATTCCCCAATGCGCTGCGGTCGGTTCGCGTCTTTATCGAAGCCATCGAAACATGTTCGAGACAAGACCAATCTTGACTTTGGATATCGATCGACCGTTTCATTCCAATTAATTATCGTACCAACAACTTGGATATTTAGAAATATTATTTTCCATCAGAACTTTCGAAACAATTATCGCGTATTAATAATTGTATAAAAAATAAAGACGCGCTGTTGCCGCTCTTGCTTTGAAGCGAACCGAAACGCTCCGTGCTCGAACGTACAACACGAGCCATTAATCGCTTCCTTCAGATACATGAAACGATGCGATAATTTATACCTTCCGTGAAAATCCAACGATCGACTCTTATCCTTGACCTTGGAAACTCGCGCGTATTTAGACGAAACGAAACGAAAATTGGATCGTTATCACATATAATAAAAAAAAATATCGAACAAATAAATATTCCAATCTCAACTTTTTCTTCTCGACCATCGATTTTTCGTATTGCAATAAGTGAAATAACGACGGGGAATCAAACGTTCCGTTTTTGGAGAGAACGTGTCGCAATTTTTTACTCACCCGACATGACGCTCGATGGAAAGTTTTCCCTCGTCGCGTTTCGTGCGTTCTCGTTTACGTTTTACAATTGAGCGCAGCGCGGCTCGATGAACGAGGGAGCGCGCATCATCATCGGGATTATTACAGCTTCCGGTGCTGTTAAGCGAATCTATAGAGGGTACATTGTCGCGGAAGCTGGTGTAACTCCGTCATCGTTGCGTCACCGAAACCTGCCACGCGTACTGCTACTATCTTCCCATCGATCATTCGACGGGAAAAAAGTGCACGATTTCGTTTCGTGCCCATAAAACATGGCACGTAAAGTGGAAGCCAAGAAGGAAAAGAAGAAGGGGAAGAGGAGAATAAGAGGAGAAGCAGGGATCGAAGGGGAGGGGGAAGAGGCGGGTCCTGTTCCTCGGCCCAGAAATCGCAACGACGACGATCTCTCGCGCGGGAATTATCGAAAATTCGAAGGAAGGAATTCGGTGGGACGCGAGAGAGCTGCCAATTTGGCAGCGCGTTCGTGGCGATAAATCAGCCTTTAACCGCTCAGGGTTGACCGGTTACCTGGGCTACGTGTATCCGCGTTCCTTCCATCCCCGTTGTCACGGTGCGCCGAGCGAAAAAACGTCAATTTATTCCGGCGTTTCTCGGTAATAACCGTAGAGGAAGTTGTTCACTCTTTCGGTTTTTGGATCGACCACGCTTAGCGGTATCCCCTCCCCTCTCTTTCTTTTCTCTTCTCTTTTTTGCAATTTCAAACAACTCCCACGAAGAGGGAGAAAAGAAACGGAGAAGATCGTGCGAGAAGTGAGGCGAAACTCGAAGAGGGAAAAATGGTATTAGCGGAAATTTTAGGTTAACGAGCGAGGGAAGGAGAGAGAGAGAGAGAGAGAGGGGTTCTTCGTTTTCGAAGTCGAACGGCGAAGAATGCGGCCGAGCGACAGGAGAATGGGGATCCACCCGGGATCGATGATCGAGACCACCGATTGTTCCGCTCCGCGTGGACCCTCGATCCTTTTCACGGCCGATACAATGCACATCCTACGATGCGAGGAGAGGAGAGAGAATACACGCAACGCCAGCTGCCCTTTCCCCGTCGTTAAAACCGTACTTTTGCTTGGATGACGATTAATAAGACAGCGACGATGAAAAGACGATGGGAGAGAGAGAGAGAGAGAGAATCGCGTGAATTCCGTTTGAAAAGAGGAGGGGATATAGCGTATGGAACGAAGAAGGAAGGTGAAAAAGAAGGAGCGGGGTGGCGAAGGTGGCGCCACTATTAACGAGCCACCGAGGCGGCCGATTAATTTCCCTCCTGGCTTCCCTGCGTTACGTTCAATTAACATGATCCGCTTGCGGGGCCGCGTTTCCACATGCCGGAGGAATGATCAGCAATCCTCTTCAAAATCTCTCTCTCTCTTTGTCCCAAAGTTATTGGATATTTAGGAAAAAAAAACTCGATATCTCTCGACACTTTCGAATCGAGGATCGAAACGAGAACGCGGAATATTTACGTTTCAATTAGAGAGAGATGAATATTTTTTTCTCGCAGCCGCGCATTTTTACTCGTGAAAGTACGAGGGTACGTGTACCGTGAAGGATTCATTTCCAGAGCGTGTCTAGAAAAGAAAAGAAAAGAAACGAAAAGAAAAGGAAAAAAAGGAGGGGAGAAAACGGAGAAACAACGAGGCAAGAAGAACGAGACGCGATAGCAGCGACAACAACAGCAGCGGCGGCAGCAGCAGCAGCACCAGCGACAAAGCGGGCGAAGGCTCGCGCAGTTTCAATGGAGTTGGAGCGCGAGCCGTGAAAGGCAAATGCGCTCGACGAGCTAGCGCGAGAGGGAAAGAGAGGGGGAGAAGGAGAGGGAAGAAGGCAGGCGTCTTTCTCCTTTCCACCGGAGCGGCACCACGGTCTCGCCACCTAGAACGAACTAGTTCCGCTCTATGTACGTGCATCGAGTCCTACATACACCGAGGGCGCTGTGTGTCGCACGCGTGAACGAAACCGGTCCCACCTACGCGAGGCGAGGGTAGTTCGCGAGGAGGCCGGATTTGCCGGACGCGGATAGAAACGAAAATATTCTAATTAACCACGTCGCGCAAACGAGATCCAGATTGAGGGGAAAAAAAACTCTCGAAGAGTCTCTCGATCGGATCAAATTGGAATCGCATTCTTTTCTCCTTTGTTTCGGTCACTGTCGTCACCGCGTTGATATGTCGAAAGGAAGGAAGGTTGCGGTGATGAGGCGCACGAAGCGACACCATGTGATTAATGGAAATCGAGAATCGTTCTCTTCCTTTCTTTTTTCTTTCCCCTCGAGAATCGTTCGGGCAACGCTTTAACACGGCCTCTCTTCGTGTTTCTTCTCCTCGAGGAAAGAAAGAAATTTCTCGCCTCGATGAATCGGTCGAAGAGAAAAATGATCGGATCTCGTTCTCCAGAAAGTTCTGTCGCGACAGTTTGCCTGAGCCTGAGCCGAGGAGGGAAAACTGGGCCGCGGAATGCGGTATATGTCGATATATTCGAACGAATACGTCGCCTATTCCCTTCCTTCTCCTCCCCCCTCGAGCTTCCACCACAAGTTTCGCTACTCCTCCAGTCGCTTTCCTTCGAGGACGAGCCGAATGGAGGCCGGGAGAGGGAAGATTACGGAAGCTCGGGACGAGCTGAAAGTTAGACGCCCACGCTCCACCACGCGTGCGTTACGTAGCCGGGGCAGCGTGGAAGATTTATCGCGGCGGTTGGAGTAACCCCGGCAGCTTGGACCACGGTTTCTAACGCCAAATCAATTTCTCCTTTCTTTCTCTCTCTCTCTCTCTCACACACACACACGCGAATTTGCAAAGAGAGAGAGAGAAAGAAAAGAAGGAGGAATCATCGTTCGAGCTCGATGACAATACTTTGAAGGGAGGCAAAGAAGGCATTGGAGGAGAGGATTGGAAGAAGGGCAGGGTTGTTTGATCTGGTTTAAGGAGGGGAGCGATTTATTCAGGGTTATTGTCCCGCGCGGGGTTTTTGCCGCGGTGGGCGTACGCCGCATCACCGAAACGGCGACAGCTCGGACCGGTGGAGTCGGCCGCGGCGCAGTTGCCCGACGTTCGGCTTTTTCTACGGCGCGGGCTGCGTGCCGGCGTGCCGGGTGCATTGACATCGCCGTATCGACGTAATATTCCCCGTGCAACGCTTCCGTATCGGTCTTACGTTTTTTTATTATAGCCTCGCCGACGACTCGTTTATAAAATACACTCGTTCGATTCCACAGCGCGTGTGTATCTCTCGTTGTTAACCCTTCGCGCTCCAACGGCGAGTCTCGATGCGTTCGACACTGTTAATAAATGGTTAGATTTTTTTTTTATCTGAAAATTAGATAAAAATTGAAGCTCGACAGTCGTGGCGAAGATAGAATATTATTTTTCAAGTTTTTGAGTTTTGTAGCGAGCAAAGATGAGTTTGATTTTTCGTTATTGAATAATGTAATTGTTTCTATTATATTGTTGAGAGATTGATGGTAAAAATAGAGAATAGTAGTATAAGAAGATGGTGAAGACAAATCGATCTTGGTAATTACTTTGTTATTAAAATTTTCTTTCTTTATACATAAAATATTAAAATCATTGTGAAATCATTTTAAGTCGGCGCTTCAACTCTCGGTTCGACGCAATAACTCGAGAGGCGAGTCTCTCGGCCACTCTTTTTTGGATCGACGCGTTTCATCTTTTTTTAAATATCGCTCCGCGAATAAATTTCCTAAGCTCTTCTAAGCGTATAATCTTCGATCGGACAGTATTCGATTCGACAGTCGTAGAAATATTATTTTCCACAGTTTTTGAGTTTTTTATGCGCGGAATGAAATCGATTCGAGCGAGGACGAGTTTGATTTTTCGTTAACGAAATTATTCTTTAAGAGATTGAAGAGAGAAGGAAAATAGCGATGAAAAAGACGGCGATTACTTTATTATTAAAATATCAGGCAAAACGACGATGCAGACTTTGATATTAAACAAATTTTCTTTCTTTATAAAGATACGCAAAATATTAAAATGTAACATCACTTTGAGTTGGCTAAGAAATTCACCGAATGGAAATTTAATTGAGAGAAATCGACATCGCGTTTAATTAATTAATATAAAAAAAAATGGAAATTATAATTTTCAAATATATCAATAATTTATGGAATGGTAATTGAATATTTATTTATTTATTTTATTGAAATGCTATTTGAAATGCCGATGACTACACGGATTGGACAAATTTGTATTACGAATTGGCAATATTTTATTGGAAAAACGAGTCATTGGTCGATAGAAGGAAAATTGTAGCAGGCGATTAACTCGGAAAGCGCTTCGAGTTTGGCAAACGTACGATAAACTGGACCTCGAGAATTGGAAATGGTATTTCGAGTAACGAACGTTAAGAAAAAAATGTATATTGAAAAAAGAAGTTGTAATTATTTGCTAAGAAATGTCCTCGACAATCCTAAAAAATTATCCGATAGATAAACAGTGATACTTTGAAAGCATTGCGAGAAGAATAATCGCTCAAAGATCGAAAGAAGTAAAAATCTCCAAAATATAATAAATAAAAGATACTAAAAATGCACATATTATAAACTGGCTTAAAATTAATAAATTTTAAATCTCGAGTGCAAAGAATTAATGTCCTTTCGCTACGCGCGACTTCTGCGCAAAAATGCGCTCGAGAAAGATCGTTAACGCTTCGAAATTGTTGGAAAAAAAAATCGATGATTTCCAGAGAAAGACGCTCGATAACTCGAGCCGCTTGTAGCAGCGAAATGGTTAACGAAAACGGATCGAGGCGATTGAATCGCGAGAAATTGGGAAAGGCGGCGTTGCGGGATAATTTTCGATCGAAACTTTGAGCGGCGATTAGAGGAGACGGTGTTGCCGCTCCTCTCGCGCGTGCCACTTCGTCCGTGCGAAAAATTGATGCCCATCCGGATTGACCGGTATCACGTTCCCGAGGTGTGATTTCCAATTGATCTCTCCACCTTTGGCAACAACTTTGCGAAAAGAAACGATTGTTCGAGGGGGAAGGGGGAGAAAAAATGGCCAAGCTAGTTGCAGCAACTTTCTCTTCCATCCTATATTAATTTCCTACAACCGACGATTGCCAGTCGACGAAAAAGAATGCCTTCCCTCGAGTTTAATTCGAAGGTGGCGTGCCAATCGAGAATATCGAGGAAGGAGAAGAATCAGGGTCGAGCCTCCTCTTCACCTATTTCGAGATATTTCTCTCTCTCTCTCTCTCTCTCTCTCGAGTTAATATTTTGCGGAGGCGAATTTCGACCCCTCGATCGAAGCTGGCGCGGTGGAACAGCAGGGGTTGGTATAAAAATGCTCGGACGCAAAGGTTGACTAGGACTGGTCGTGTGCATCGTACGCATCATCGAGCACCCGTGAAGAGGGATTCGTGGTATATAGGGTGGAAGGAAAAACTCGGCGCGAGCGGGGGCGTCAAAGAGCTCGAGCATCGAGAGTTGGGGGGAAAAAAAACTCGGCGAGAGTGAACGAACGGGAAAGTACCGGAGAAAAATTTACTTCTTCTTTTTTTTTTTTGAAAAGTTGCGCGAATACCCGATCGATAAAATATCCGAAACAAAGTTGAGGATCGAAAGGAATTAAAGGAAGATTAGATATGCTGGAACGATTGCGAGGAAAGAGGAGATTCTCATCGATCTATTTTTCTCGTTTTCCCCATCTCGTGCGGAATATGGGAAGAGGAAGGAAGAAAGAGAAGAAGAAGGGAGGGGAGAAGCAAGGTTGTTTACGCCAACCGACTGTCGCGACTGAAACGCCGGGTTATAAATTATCCTCCGAAAATCGTGCAACGACCCCGATATATTGCCCCGTCGATATTGCAGGGGAGAGGAGATTCGGCCAATTGCGTCAGCTGGGAAAACGCGTGATCGATAAACGAGGCGACGACCAACCACCTTCCATGCTCGAAATTCTTGGTTCTCGTCTCTCTCGTCTATTTACACCGGCATAAAAATTTACGAGACAGAGAGCGAGAACGAGCCGATCGACGTTACCAACCGGCCAGCGTATCGATCGAATTTCGCGCAACTGTGTGCCAAGAGAAGCGCGTGAGAGTAATAAAAGATGGGAGGGCTAAAGAAGGCGATAAAGAAAACGAAATGGACGCGAGAAGGCGCGACAGAAGCCGTAAAAGCTGAAGGGAAATGTATCGGATCGGTGCGTTGAACGACGTGAAAAAGGGGATACGATAAATGTTACCGCCACGGCAACGGGCAACAATGGCAATTATGCGTCGAATCGGATGCGACAAGATGCTTTCACCGGGCGAACATCGGTGAATATAGAGAGATAGCATCTGCGGCTATTGAATGCAATAGGCTTCCTATCCGCTAGGGTTCACCGCTATCGACTTTCCACTCTTTCGCGCGGGGCTTCGAGATCGATTTAAGCCCGCACGCACCGTTTGCCCGAGTGATACCGAAACCCGATCGTCGAAAAAGGGAAAAAAGGAATATCCTTTCCCATTGTTTCTTTTCCAAACTTTTCTCGATTCGATGTTAAGAGAAATAAAATAAAATAAAAAAAGGAGAACGCTTCGACTCGATCAAATTTTCACAACTCGTCGGGCGAAGGAAAAGGCGAAAGATGGAGGTGGAAAATCCTGGGTGGAACGATGTCGGTGGCGTCGCCGCCGGTAGCGGCGCCTATATTGATTTTGGGCCGAGGACGGGGCTGTCGGAGGGGAAGGGCCGCGTCGATGGGGGGGGCTACGACGTTGCGAGCCGAGCCGAGCCGAGCGAGCCGAGAGAGGGATGAGAGAGGAAACGCGCGCCGATCTTTCTTCTTCTTCTTTTTCTTCCTTTATTTTCGCGAGGCACAGAGTTCGAAGCAGAAAAATTTCGCCGCGGAAAAGAATTTTTTCCAACTTTTCTCTCTTTCCTCCCGGTTTTAATATCGGAAGAAAACAAGCTGCGTTGACCTTATTTCTCGCGATCTTTCATATCGCGCCGGATTCAATTTCAAATTCCAAGTCGCCGAGGAAAAAAATATCCTTTATCCACCCTTCCTTCTTTTTTAATATCCTCCTATATTACGCTTTCGAGAGCTTTCTTCCTCTAAAAAAAAGAAAAAATTTTGGCTTCTCTTTGCAGGAGTCGATCAATTTTAAACACGGGGCGCCATTCACCGCGATCCTTTGTCGCGTGTCGCTTTATTGTTTACGAGCAATTTCGCAGGACAACGACCCGTGTATTATGCAAACGTTTCTCCGAGACAAACCCTTTTTATTCTTCTTTTCCAAGGGGAGGCGTGAAACAACTCTTCTCCTTCGTCGAAATCGAGGCGCGACAACGAACATGGTGTATTATCGTGAGATGGAATTGCTTTATCGATGACGCGAGTTACACGAGGCGCAAAATGAGAAGAAAAATATTGTTGAGATAAACAGGAGCTCGATAATCGAGACCGGAAGAGAGACGGTTATTTTTAGCTATTGATGCGAAACCCTTCTCTTCCAACACCTGTTTCGAAACGTGCGATTGATCGAGAAGATCCTCCCGATCGAGGAATGGAAAAATGAATCATGGCTCCATAATTCATCGGTTTCGAACGTGGCTCGACGAGAGACTCTCTCTTATTGCGTCTTGTTTCCCACCTTATCAACGGGCATAATTGGCGCAAGATAAGGCGCGGCGCGGTGCAAGCGTATCCTTGAAACGATAAATCATCTTAGCCCAGCCAGTGTCGTTCATTTGTACAAATACCGTGTCGTCGTCGCGTTATCTCGCCGTGCATCTGGATTACGACACGGAGCGGTAAAGCGCACCGTCACGGTGATAACGATAAGCGCGGAATGGAATCTCCAACAATTTCGAAATCGTCCCTTCGTTGATTCGAGCCGAGAAACGCTCCGTTTATCTCAATCCATTGTTCCATTTCTTTCTTTTTTTTTTTTTTTCTCTCTCTTTGTGAGCCAAGCATGCGCTGCTCACCGAGTCACCTTGCGAGAAAAAGTCATTCGCGTGAATCATCGGATGTTTTTCAAAGCTGCCAATTAACCGGGACGAAATTACGGGGATCGACATTATAAGCGTTTTCGATCGGCCGACTCATCCTCGCCAATTTTCCGCGATGCTGTCAGCTGTTCGTGGATGGAGAGAGAGAGAGAGAGAGAGAGAGAGAGAGAGAGAGAGAGAGAGAGAGAGAGAGAGAGAGAGAGAGAGCCGCCGGGTTACATCACTGATTACCAGCGTTACGAGCACGTCTTCCATTCGTACCGCGTGTAAAACGTGTGAAAGGTTGGCTCGTTACGCTCGATTCGTGGCCGCGAGAACCATGAACGGAAGCCAATTGATTCGTGTCAACGATATATATTTCGTTCGCTTTTTCCACGTATCGCGCCTATTAGCCGCGATCCACGCGTATCCAACGTACGGATCCACGAGATGGCGAGGAGCTTTGGCTAATGGCCAAGCGAATAATTCTCGCCCCGTCATCCCGTGCAACGTTGCTGCGACCGGCGAATCGCAAAAATTCGCAAACTCACGTGCAAATGTCTCGCGCGATTTTTTAAAAAGTGTCCGGTAAGTGGTAATCGCCGCCTGGCGAGGGGGAGAAGGAGGGGGAGGAGGAGGTCGAATGTCAGGAACAACGAACAAACAGGAAATGAAATGGGAAAAGGATTGTCCGTGCGAAAGAAATAACGCCTGTTTCCGTCAACCTCCGCGAGGTCAGCGTCTAGGCTAACGCGCGACCTCCATCGTGGAAGCATAAACAGCAAGGAACGGCACGAGATCTCCCTTATCTGACATGCACGGCGAACGGAAAAATGCGCGCGGCATTTACTTTGCACCTGTATATTTCATCGAGATACTAACGAGATCGCGCTAGGGAAATCCTCTCTCGACGCCCGTTACACACGTCTTCCCTAGCCCTTCTCCGTGAAATACGACCGCTCGTGCCGGAATTCAACAACGGATCTCGCTGAAATTCTAAATAGACACGACACCACGCTGCGCATGACTTTACCTCGAGTCGACGAACCTCCGCCGTGTCTTTTACGACCATCCACGCCGAGCGAATGCACCACGATTGCGGCGTAGGTGTAGAACGAGTCTCTCGACCCTCTGTGAAATTCTTCGAAACGAGCGTGATTTCGCGATACGCGATTCGATACGCCGATTTCGTTTTCCATCGTCTTCCCAGAATTCTTTTATTTCGACGATTAGGTCGTAAAACGATATAATGCGTGTGCGCAAACGAAACGCAGGAAAAAAAGAACATGGGGAAAGGAGTAGCGAATGTCCCATTGGATCGAACGCAATCAGCCTTCGACGCGTTACGTAAACAAAATAAACATTTACGTACGCGAAAACCTGTTGTCAGACGCATGCAGGGGAAACGTTACACGTGCCAACGTACTTCGAGAAAAGCGTGCTCTATTTGAGTTACACGCTCGCGCGACTCGTCACCGGATAGCAAAAAACGTTTGTTTACCAGCGAAATATCCTTGGCCGAAAATTAGTGGATTCCAAGACGCAATTGTCGCGTGTTGACAAAATGTGATCGTTTTTCGAGGAAATAAATTTCGTAAAATCGGATTACATTTTGCGCAATAATAGCGATTATTGCACCACGCTTGTGCACTCCAAATTATCGGAAAATCGAAATTTTCAAGAGCTTCCATTTCGCATCAATCGATAGTTCGAATCGATGGGTAAATTTGAAAAAATTTGCTGCGATAAACGAGAACGATATCGACGCATCGACGATAGCCATTTGTAAATTTATCGAACTTTTCTTTCATTTCGAAATAAACGTTTTCATTTTCTCAATTACTAGCATCGATTAGCCAACAGCATCAAATTCTATGGAAACGGAGATATCAAACAAAACACGGAAGGTCGATCTACGACGTATTAATCGCGAACGTTCGGGGTACTTCAAATCGATTGACGACCACACGCTATACCACGTTGTGAAATAATTACGATCGTCGGTGATGAAATAATTGCGATTGTCGGTGGATAGGAAAATTTAAGTAACACGTCGATGAAAAAAGTTAATAGAAACGATGATTATAAAAATCGCTAAAGACGTGTCGTTACGATCGTTACGAAATGCAGCAAAACTCTACGTTATCGACGCGAATCGTATTTTAAATTACGAAAAACCAGAAACAATTCATTGATCGAATTCAATGGTGACGATACGTTCGTGTTTGCGTGTCACGATCGAATAACGCGAGCTAGGAAAGATCAAAGATACTTACTACTGACGAAGAAGGTGACGTTTCGAGGAAATTCGTTCGGGAGTCGTGAGAATTGCGCTGTTCAATTTCTCTCTTCTATCGAGTACCTCTTCACAAGTCGATCAAGTTCGTTAACACTCGTCCGTCCGCTGGACGGTCACACTAGCACTTCCGTAAGAACACTTTAAAGCACGAGCAACGTTAAATCGACACCCTCGTTTTCGCGCCGAGGCGCGCGTTTGACGTATATCACAAACACGGGACGATTACAAATACGTCCTACCGGTCTGAACTCACGCTCGCGACTACCCACAACCTCCAACGCCGCGATCGCAGCGCCGCATCTGGAAGCCGACCGAACCGCTTGAAATGAAATTTCGTCTCGCGTCGTATCGCGTTTTGTCCCCCTCGCTCTCGATTAAATTTAAACAGTGTTAATTCGTATAGATTACGGGCGAATATCACAGCGGTGATTAAATAAAATTAGTGATTTTCGTGGGATACTGTGGTGATCGGTGACTCTAGTTACCGCGCATTAAATACTACGACAGTGAGATGAATATTTTCTTCCAAAAATCAATCTATTCGTATATGATACGTTATACGATACGTTAAGTGAATATAATTGATAATTGCGAAAATTACTCGAAACGTTTAAATTTTCGACACGTATGTTCGTTGTTTTCACGATTGTTCTACATCGATGCACATATACGAGTGCAAATTCGATTTCTTTATCATTTGTGCAACGTGTGACGCCATTACATTTGTGGAAAAAGTGGCGCCAAACTAGTGAATTGCGATAGTGAAATCAAAATGTCCGTTCCAACGATAACATTAAAACATAATTTTTCAAATGTAATGAAAATTTAATGGAAATATGTTTGAGTCGCTGGTCATCAATTTGTTTAGATAGATAAAAGCTTTATTAACCAACAATCTTATCAAACGACGATGACAAATAAACAAAAAGACAAATTACGGTAGTAAAATCGATAATAATTCCGATAATTGTTCGTTCGAGAATATATCAAGGACCGTGGGACTTGAATCGGTGGGAGTGAATTTCATCCCGATGTTCCCTTAACTGTATCCAAACGACGAAGAAGAACGACTCGACGACGTCGAGGGTACGAGGCAAGAAACGAACTCCGCGTTCCCGACGTTCTGCACCGGTACCATTACCATTACCATTACCATTCCAGGTCTCCTTCCCGTTCTTTCACCGGCCAGCTGGTAAACAGTCGTTTCCAACTCGACCGGGTGAATCAAGGAATCGTTCGTCTTCCGATTACCGGCGCGCCCGTTTTTCCCACCTGGCTTACTTACCTTTTTTCAACCACCTTCCCGCCCCGATCTTCGTTTCGTCGGCCAACGAAATGCGCATCCTCTCCTCGCCTCGGAGAGACAATTTCTTCGCCGCTTTTCAGTTTTCTCCTTGCGGGAATTTGCCGGGGAATAATGGGTGAGTAACTGTACACACCAACCGCGTATTCGTATAAACAAAATTAAATATCTGCCTTTCTAATTAACGATCTGTCGCCGGGACAACGATGCCTGTGTAATTTCGTAATTTTAAACTGACTGTCTCTTGTCGCGAAAGTCTTTTGTTCGTGCTCGCGAGAAGGTTCGGTTTCGAAAAATTCACTCTCCCCGATGAACGAGATGAACGCTCTCGTTTTAAACGAAGAGAGGTGAAAAAGCTAGTCGATTCGTTCGTTCCTATTCGGTCGTAATCGGCCATCCGTAATTAACGAGTTCGCGAGCCAGTCGAAAGAGGGGGGGGGGGCGGGGAAAGGAGCGTAGAATCGGTGTAACCGTACACCCGATCATCGGTTAATTATATCGTCGTCTCTCTCTCTCTCTCGCGCGCGCGCACGCGCGTGATCGATACGAATTTTGTTCATCCGTGAAGAAAAGGCGCGCGTGCTGACTTATTGAATTTCTTTTTTCACCGAGAACGAGAGCAGCACAACAGGTTGCTACGAAGGAGAGCTTGATCCTGGAACAAAGATCGGGTTTCCCGTAGGTTCACCGCCTGCGGGAATATCGTGTTCCCCGTCACGGGGGTGGTTGCCGGAAACGGAAGCGAACCGTGCTTCCACAAAAGACTTTCTTGCACTTCCTCGAACAATCGGATAGAAGAAAAAAAAGTTGTAACAATAATAAGTGCACGAGAATATTTCTCGAATATAAAATTGTTCCACTTGCTACTTGCCTCGTGCGTGAAAACTTGTGCGCTCGGGCATCGAGGTGGCAAAACTTGCTTGGCTGATCGCTCGAGATAAGATAAGAGAGAACGAGTGGGAGGAGAGATGAAAAGGACGGAGGAGTGGAAGGCGAGGGAAAAGAAGAAGACACCGCGCGTTACGGATATCGTAACCGTCAAATTATTATTACTCTCTTACAATATCTGTCTCTTTAATGTTTCTCCTTGAGCTATAAACCGTTCATCTCCGTGTTTGTACATGAAAATAGTCCAAAAAAGTCAAAAGCACTGTTCGACGCGCTTTCTTAGCTTCTTTCTTCTTCTTCTGTTTCTCGCGCGATTTAATTACGGGTTTTTAAAAAATCTTCGCGTGCGCATTATCTAAGTATATTATCTTATATCCTCCCTCCCCTCCCCTCCCCTCCCCTCTCCCCTCCCCTCCCCCTCCCCTCTACACGTATTGTTTCTCATTTTTTTCTCTCTTTTTCTTCTTTCTTCTTTCTTCTTTCTTCTTCTTCTTACTTCATTCTCTTCTTCTCTTCTTCTCGGGTGGTAGTAGTAGTAATAATAGTAGTAGTAGTAGTAGTAGTAGTAGTAATAGTAGCAGCAGCAGCAGTAATAATAGTAGTGGTAGTAGTGGTGGTACGTACCACTATCTATAAGTGTGTATTAGAATGAACACCGGCGGTGCTTTCGACGATCGCTCACGACAGGATCGGTGAACACGCGCGACGAAGCGCGAGACATTGAGCTCCTTGTTCTCTTCTTTTCTTTTTTTTTTTTTTTTTTTTTTTTTGGCAGTGCGAACTTTTCCTTCGATCTCTCCCCTCGATTGTTTTTCTCTTTTTTTTTTAATCGGTAGTCGCTCGGCTCATCGCGAAGCTTGAAAACACGAATCTGTGCAACGAAGTGGCAACCGATCGTCTCTTCGACACACTCGTCGTTCAAAATTTTATTCTCAACAGTCAAGTCAATCAAAATCGCTCTATCTATGCTCGTGCACGTACTCCAATAACACAATTAAGTATATCTTTCTTTTTTATTCGGTAACATATCTGCCTCGATCCAATCACAGACAATTTATTGCCACTTCATCGGAATCGTGGAAATATTAGGTCGTTCAAAGAAACGATCGGCTCGTCACGAATACACACACACACACACACACACACACATATATATATATATTCGATGAAACGGTTAAGTAAAAAAGCGATCAGAGCAGGCTTTCCAGTTTTCAAAGGTTGAAGGACAATATACGTCGATGGTGCCAATTCTCTACCGATCGATATATATATATATATATGTGTGTATGTGTGTATCTATCATTCGAATTATTTCGCTCTCTTTTTCTTCATCTTTATCGTACGTACGAAAGCGTCACAAAATGGCGGCTCGTCGCATGTCCGTTTAGAAGTCGAACAATAAGATATATCATTATATCTACCGTTTTTGCACGAGGACAAACCGAGACGTTCGACCGAAAAAAGGAAGAAACGTGTGGAATGGTCGTACGATCGATAATAATCGACGCGAGGCTCGCCGGGGGAACAATGGAAAATTTGACGAAAGGATAGGCGCGTGTATCGTATACCGATCCATCACGATCATATTATATAGGAAACAATATCTCTCTCTCTCTCTCTTTCTCTCTCTCTCTCTCTGTCGAGGGGACGATCATTCTCCTCGCATCGCTCGTCTCGTTTCTACATAGAATTTATAATAAATGCAAACACTATATTCGTAATATCCTTAGCCGGTCGATATTTACACTGGTAAAACATCCTCATTCCTCTACTTTATCTCTCTGTCTATTTTATTTTATCTCCTTTTCTCTCTCTCTCTCTCTTTTTCTTTTTCTTTCTCTTTGTACATTTTACAAACGCCGTATCTCGAGTCGCATCTTTTTTCTTTTCTTTTCTTTTTTTTTTCTCTCTTCCACTTTATTATTATTATTATTATTATTATTATTATAAAAGACACGCGCGCGTATAAATCGTTTTCTTCAAAAGCGCGGTTTCTTCACGAGAGAGCCGTGAAAACTAGAAAGCCGTGTGTATAGTTGTGTTATTCATCGTACACAAGTTTTATCGTCGTTTTTTCGCGCGTCGTCGACGAACTTTTCTCCCC